>NC_085985.1:50000-2450000 GCF_910591565.1 Cydia splendana
CCTACGCAGAAAAAAAAAAACCTAATCTAACCCACTTTTCTAGTAGCAGTTGGTTCCTGTAAAGGTCGCAGTGCTAACCTAACCTAACCTAACCAACCTAACCCTAACCTATCTCTGGGAGGGGTTTCGTTTTTAGGGTCATCAAAAAAAAAAATAACCCTAACCTACCTATTTCTGGCAGCAGTTTCGTTTTTAGGGACATCAAAAAAAAATAACCCTAACCTACCTATTTCTGGGAGCAAAGATCTATCTCTGGGAACAGTTTCGTTTTTAGGGACATCAAAAAAAAAATAACCCTAACCTACCTATTTCTGGAGGCAGAGAATTTTACCCCAATGTACCTGTTAATTAAGCCTTCCAGCCGATTCGGCGTGGATTTTAACTTATGCCTTGCGCTGGTTCAATGGCCTCGCCAAGACTACACCCGTTTCATATGAAGGGTGGAAAAAACACAAGATATAAGATAAATAAATAAGAAACCTACACTCACCCCCCTGTGTCGTGGTGCAGGTCCTCCGCAATCAATGTATTCCGCAGTTCTTCCGAAATTAATAATTTTACGCGACAAATTGTCCGCACCGATCGTTTGCCTTTTAATGACAGATTTCTTCTTCTGTTTTTTCTTCTTTCCCCAAATGACAATATATATATAAAAAGGTGGGAATGAAATGAGGTGAAACTATGCATTAAAAACTAAACATTCCCCCGCCCGAGAAAGGCTAAATTTTAACAACCGGCCGTGTGAGGCTACCTGTTGGAGTTCTTAGACGTACTACCCTAACAACGCCGTCTTTGCCGGGTAGCAACTCCTCTATTCTCCCTAACTTCCATTTAAGAGGAGGTAAGTTTTCCTCCTTTATAAGAACTAGATCGCCCAGCTTAGGCGGATCAGTTGGAGATGTCCATTTTCTACGCATTTGAAGAGAATGTAGATATTGTTCACTCCATTTTCTCCACAGGCGTTGAGACATAGCTTGAATTAAGTTAAAACGACTCAACCGCGAGTTTGGATTATCCTCAAAATTGTACTCCGGAACCGAAAGCAAAGGCCTAACTATAAATAGATGAGCAAGCGTCAAGACCTCAAGTTCATGAGGATCTTGGGACAACGGGCATAACGGACGACAAAAAAAATTAAGAACCGCTTCTAAACCTGGTAAATACCGTTACCAATTCGTCGAACGTCAAAACCTGTGACCTATGAATGAATGAATGAAAACATTTATTTTCAGGCAACTATTGGCCCATAGATAAATACCTTAAAACTAGCATACATATTATTACAAAATATATCTTAAAACTAAAAACACAATTATGGCTGCGATGCAGTTCGCAACCCCGCAGTGTCAGGGAGCCGGCCGCGGAACCGCCGGAACTTGACACCCTTCGGCCAAAACTCCTCCTTGGTGAAGGTCGCTAGATGTTCAGTCGGAACGCTCAGCACAAAAGAATTAAAATTCACACTGTGTCGAGATTCCAACTTCACGACCCTCAGGATGAATCCGGACTTGGCTCGTACATACTTCACGATCTCCTCGACCTTCGTAAGGTAGTGTAATCGGGACACATACAGCAGCGTCGTCGGTGTTGCAGGACGCCGCAATAATGGTATAGGTAGCCGATTTTACGGTCGCCTCAAATAGACCACCGAAATGAGATAGCTTGGCCGCGCCGTCGCTAAGCCCTTGCTGTACTTCCTGAGAAGCCAAATATCTCCGCACATAATCCAAATACTTATTTGCACCCAAATAATTACTTCCGCAATTTGAACTTAACACACTCAGCATACCGCGTCGAGATGTGAATCGCGTCAAAGCCGCGAGAAAACCTTATTCTTGGTCAAGCAGTGGACGTCATCCGCAAACTCCTCCTGCTGAACCAATTTAATTAACCGCTGCAAAGCGAACCGTCGCTCTGAGACTGTCAATACCCCTATCAGACTTTCAGACAAATTCATGGCATTGCTGACAAACCGGAAACAATATGCTACGACCGCCTATAACATATTCAACCTACTAAACCGCGTTAAAACAGTGAACGTTAAAATATTATCTTTGTCAACAATCCCGACTAAGACCCGAACATTTACCTTCATCTTCCGCAATCCAGGTAATGGATCTTCCGCATTATCCATTTTATTCCTGGGCCAGGTCTCCGCATCACCTGACAACTAATGAAGACCCCAACATAAAGGGTGCTCAAGGAGCACTGATGCGCGACAACCGCAATTCGCGACATCAGCAGGGTTCATTTCTGAAGGTAAATGTCTCCAGACTATCTAAACCGCAATTCACAATTGGTGAACTCGATTCCCCTTCGCGAGGAACCGCTTTTCCATAGCCAAGAACCGCTTCGTGGCTAATGGTAATTTACATTCAACGAATATCCAGGCAAGTCATAGGTAACTTCATTTAAGACTGTAGCCGTGGTCACTAGCACAGGCTGATCCGTCAGCCTAGGTGCCATGGTTAGGTTAACTGTCCCCCTACAACCGCTTATAGGAGTACAGTTCAGTCCTGTGATTGGGACGTCAGACTTAAACCGTTTTAAGCCCAACTTCTGCACGCAAGCCTCCGATATAAATGTGCTCTCGCTGCCTCCATCCAGTAAGGCCCGCGCCTCGTGGAAGCTTCCGCTGCTGTCCAGTACTCTTATTATTGCCGTTGCAAGTAGCACCTTCCGCTGATACCTATCAGGTTTGTTGGCCTGTGATGCCATTAGCCCAGTGACTCCAGGGACCGCACTTCCTGGGTTGCCGCTGGCCAAAGGTGCACTCACAATAGGAGCACCTGGAGAGGACAAGGTAGCACTGTGAGCCTTCCCACTTGTAGCAACATTGTTTGAAGTCAAACGTTGTTCACAATCTGAACCAGTTGCCGGAAGATCGAAATGTAATAAATAATGGTGTTTAGCCGAATTACACTTGTAACAGTTCTTGTTATAAGTGCACTGGTTAATGTTGTGACCATTCAAACACTTGAAGCACAATCTAAGAGATACCACCTGACGCTTCCTAGCCGCAGGTTTCATCTCCAAGAATTTATCACACCTAGCAATGAAGTGTCCGCTTTTTCCGCACAGTCGACACGACGGCGTCGAACCCGCACCCTCAAATGCCGCATGAGCCTTTACCGCATGGCTCTGTCCACTTTCACTGCGCCTTCCCGCTGACGTACCGGCCTGTGGCTCCGCACTGGATTCCAAAATCCGTATTTCGGTTTCCAAAAACTTTATAAGGTCTGAGAATGTGGGTAACTCTTTATCGGCGTGCTTGTCTTCAAAATGTTTCTTCAAGTTGCCGTCTAACTTTTGAAAATTAATATAAAACAGCAAATAGCACCACGAATCAACAGGAAACTGCATCTTTTCCAAGGCTTTTGTGTTTTCAATCAAAGTATTTAAAAACATTTTTAAACCACTTGCCCCCTTAGTGGTCACATGAGGTGCACTTAACAAATTGTGCAACAAACGATCCGCCAACAATCTTTTGTTGTTATACCGTGCATTTAACATGCAAATCTATCGCAACCGAAAAATTGTCCCCTGTGACCGACAAATGCTGGGTCAAGGACTTTGGTTCACCTAAAAGCGACCCCGCCAAATAATACATTTTTTCAGTATCCGACAAAGTGGTATCATTGCCCACCAAAGATTGGAACAATTCCATAAAGGGAACAAACTCTTCCACCTGTCCCGCAAAGGTAGGAAGTTTGACTTTAGGGAGAACTGTCCTATTCCGCGCGCTCTTAGGATTGTCATTACCGTTACCGCTGCTACAGCTATTGTCCGCGTTAGCTGAAGCGTTCAAATTAGTCAACCCTAAATGGCGTTGTTTTATAAAATAATATTTCTTGTTGTACGCCTCGTACTCCTGAAGATGACCTTCTAAATCAAAGCTCTCTATATCCGCAGCAGAGAGCTGAAGTTCATAAAACATTTCCGTAAATGCCTCATAAACTTTCTCTAAATCTTGAAACCGCACGAGAAAATCACTTTCTTGTTCCGAAGACAATTCGGGATTACGAGCAAATCCATCCAACACATCCATACTACGACATGCTGTATGATATTTCATCTGCAGCAACTGTATCCGCCTAGCTGCCGCCATGTTTACGTTGGTATTCGATAACGAAATCCAAATAAATATAATCAATAGGATCCCGAATCCGAACAAGAACCACACCATGAAAACTACAAATAACAATTATACATTATTTTTAATTAACGTACCGCACCGCAATAAATCATTAAATATAAACCGCACCTTTGTAATATATTGAGTTTATACCGCTAACTTCAATATATATTATGAAATATTTATTCCGCAAACTTTGAAAGAAAATGTTTAGAACCCCTGAAAAATTTATTCATGTATCGAAATAGCATTAAATACCGATAAATAATGCTCTATACCGCTTTCACTGGAAATATAAATGTTTAGAAAAATACAAATATCTCAGTAATAGTAAGCAACTACTACAACCACTAGGCTAGTATAGCAGTTACCTAACAAGACGAAATAACCCTATAGTATCTGAACCTAGCGATATGGTAACTTAGCAACCAAAACTGTTTTAATTTAAGATGTCAAACCAATAAAATAAATTTATGACAAATTGAATTTCAAAAACCCGCGACGAATAAAGATGGAATGTATGGAAAATGAAATGAAATAAAACAAAATCCCCAGTCAATATAATAATATATAAAATATTAAAAAATGTGACCTAAAAATAAATATTTCCCCCAAATTGGTATGAAATGAAACCGCAATGATAAAATGAAAGAAACGGGTGAGATTTGCCGAGGCGCCGACAAAGTGAGCCCGAATTTTTACAAATCCGGCTCGAAGACCAAAATGTAAGTTAAGCCTTCCAGCCGATTCGGCGTGGATTTTAACTTATGCCTTGCGCTGGTTCAATGGCCTCGCCAAGACTACACCCGTTTCATATGAAGGGTGGAAAAAACACAAGATATAAGATAAATAAATAAGAAACCTACACTCACCCCCCTGTGTCGTGGTGCAGGTCCTCCGCAATCAATGTATTCCGCAGTTCTTTCGAAATTAATAATTTTACGCGACAAATTGTCCGCACCGATCGTTTGCCTTTTAATGACAGATTTCTTCTTCTGTTTTTTCTTCTTTCCCCAAATGACAATATATATATAAAAAGGTGGGAATGAAATGAGGTGAAACTATGCATTAAAAACTAAACAGTACCAAATATTACTTACCATACAAATCCTAAAACCTTGCCCAAAATTACATAAAAACAAATTTCTATGAAAAATTGTCAAGTGCGAGTCGGATTTCACTATTTCCATACAAAGAAGTCATCAGCGCCTGATGGAGTGAAAGGCAAAGTTTTTTCGTAAATTCGTAAGTTCAAAACGATATATCTCGGAAACGGTAACAGATGGAGCAAAATGGACTTCAGTTTTAGACTGTCGCTAGTACAAAGTACTAAACGAGTAACACATTTCCGTATGTTTGGAATTTTATTTGGACCGATTTGGACATAGAAATATTTACAAAAAAAATTTGACCCGGCTCTAAAATCTTTATTTTTAGAGCTACAGAGTTTTAAAAAAAACCGTTTTTGTACAATTTTAATATCTTTCGTTAAATTATAAACTTAACTATCTAGCCTTGTAACATTAATTTAAAAAAAAACAAAAACCGAAAAAAACTGAAAAATTTGTATGGGAGGTCCCAGAAGGAGGGGGATTCCCACCCCTAAAGGGGGGTCCAGATTTTAGATCTCCTTAAGAAACCCTTATATTCCGAATTTGAGCCAAGTCTGCCGAAGGACAGACCCTTAACCTAACCTAACCTAACAACTCAAAACCTAACCTAACAACTCAAAACCTAACCTAACAACTCAAAACCTAACCTAACAACTCAAAACCTAACCTAACAACTCAAAACCTAACCTAACAACTCAAAACCTAACCTAACAACTCAAAACCTAACCTAACAACTCAAAACCTAACCTAACAACTCAAAACCTAACCTAGCAACTCAAAACCTAACCTAGCAACTCAAAACCTAACCTAGCAACTCAAAACCTAACCTAACAACTCAAAACCTAACCTAACAACTCAAAACCTAACCTAACAACTCAAAACCTAACCTAACAACTCAAAACTTAACCTAACAACTCAAAACCTAACCTAACTCCGAACCTTTACCTAACCATCCCATTAGTCAAGTGTGTAGGTATTCCGTAGAAAAATCTTAACAGCGTGATCTATTTTGAACGTCATGGTTAAGAAGCGCCATCTTCCGGATTTTTTATTTTCCGTCATAATAATTTTGTATATAAAGTTTTAGTTTTATATTCACGTGTTTTTTTTATATATATGTGTATTCATGTTGGTCTATATGTGTGCTTCAGCAACTTTTCTCTAAGTATTTCTCTCTAAGTTGCCGAAACACGTAGAGAGTTTTAACGATGTGCTCATTTAATTAGTATCCTCCTGTCCTGCAGCTGTAATGCCTACTCTAAAATGAAAATGTTCTGATTTAATATTAAATTAAGAATAGGGCAGATACATTGCACTTTTTATTGACTTCTTACTACTCAGGGTAGGTTCACTGGCTATATTAACAGGAATGAGAAAGTTAAGCGGTTGGGAATTTCCTCTTCGTAGTAGAGTCTGTGCGGAAAGAGAAGAGTCGTGGAATGTATGGGGCCCAATACATTCCACGACTCTTCTCTTTACGAACAGAGTTTATTGGTTAAACGTTTTACATATGAATGAATACTTACATAACAGATGGCCAATAACAGTTATCCATTGATTACATTTTACTTAAAATAACGTAAGTGGTATCTATAGGTATTGGTTAACATATTAATCATTTAAGAACTAAAAAAGACAGTGTGCTAGTCATACAAAATGCTCATCATTAATTTAATTATGAGGTTATGATAATATTCAGATATATAAATGTAAGTTTAGGTTCGTAAACGATTATCATGCAGTTGCATGTAATGTAGGTATATTTTGTGTTCATGAACTAACGTCATTAGTCTTTATACATACAGAATATTGTTCGTATTTCATTTTTATTTAAGTGCATATGCTTCAATAAATCTGCATTCAATTTGTTTATTTATAATTTTAGTTTATGACTTTTACTTTAAGGTTTAATTTGTTTTGTAAATATCTGCAGTACATTCAGTGTGTGTGTGTGTGTGTCCGATGGTCAGGGTAAACAGACTGGTGAATCATTTTAATTTTATTAATAAATTAGTATTTTTAGGGTTCCGTACCTCAAAAGGAAAAAACGGAACCCTTATAGGATCACTCGTGCGTCTGTCTGTCCGTCCGTCTGTCACAGCCTATTTGCTCCGAAACTACTGGACCAATTAAGTTGATATTTATAGTATAAAATAAGATAAGATAAGATAAGGGGGGTAAATAAGAAAATTAAAAAACAAAGTTTAGCAAACTATACCGTGTTATTCAAGAAAATAGACAAAAAATGACCATTCCCCCCCCCCTCTATCTCCGAAACTGCTGGGTCTAAAATTTTGAAAAAAATACACAAAATAGTACTTTACCGAAAGATGACAGGAAAACCTATTACAAATCTACAGTCAAGCGTGAGTCGGATTTAAGAACAAAAATGCGTTTAGGTAATTTTAGGGACACAGCAGCAATGGTTTAAGTTAAACGTGGTGTAGACAGCTATTGTGAAGGCCCTAGGCCGATATCTGCATAAGGCCGAAGGTCCGAAGCGTCCCGAAGAGGTGTGCCTTTAGGTTCAAGCGTCCGATTGAAGACAAAAAATGTCGACTAGGCTGTATCTGGCACACAGCCGCAATGGTACTTGTACCTACTAATGATTGATAAGGTACTTGTACTATAGTTACGTGTTCTAGCACTAATATCTGGGAGACCGAGCTTTGCTCGGAAAACATAAAAACTCAAAAATGCACGTTTTCCCACAGATAAGACCTAGATCGATTTTTCGCCCCCGAAAACTCCCATTATAGCAAATTTAATCGAAATCGTTAGAGCCGTTATAAATAAATATATAAAATAAATAAATAAATATTGGGGACATCTTACACAGATCGACCTAACCCCAAACTAAGCATAGCTTGTACTATGGGTACTAGGCGACGATATAAACATACTTATATAGATAAATACATACTTATATACATAGAAAACACACATGACTCAGGAACAAATATCTGTGTTCACAAATAAATGCCCTTACCGGGATTCGAACCCAGGACCATACACAGAATTGCTCGTTTAAAGGTACAAGATATATATTATGTCTTTTCGACCTTCGCTTTTAAAACACTTGCGGAAGTTGTGGGAAGCGCGAACCCGCTGGACGCTCCGAGCTTTCAGCTCTACGCGGAGCTCGGCCTTCACAGCCGTATTCGAACAATGAGATACGTCAAATACTAGATATTGAAACGATATGGATTGGAACGTCACTTTTGACACTTGTTTGACACTGACATATCCAATCCATATCGTTTCAATATCTAGTATTTAACGTATCTCATTGTTCGAATACGGCTGTAAGTCTTCGCATTTGGACACTTGTACTATTGTTTGGCATTTAATATTCCTATCCAAGCTACTTTGCTACTTTACATAGTTGCAGAGATGTAAGCCACCGCGCCATAACACTTCATGTTACATCTGGTTTTTGAACTGACCCATTCGGGTATTTCAAAGTTTCACGTACAAAAAAAATTGCTATAAATTGTGTGATGTACGGAACCCTTGAAACGCGAGTACGACTCGCACTTGACCAGTTTTTTTTTTAGTGTCTTGTGGATATCATTAATATATTTGTTCATAGAGCCGAAAAAGGGGTCCGCAGAATAGAATTCCAAGTTATATAAGCGAGGGATACGAGATAACACTGCATTAATTGTCACCATACTTCAAACATTTAGAAGAAATTTGGTATGAAGATATTTTGAGAAGGATATAAGACAGTTTTTATCATTCATCATCATCATCCCACGCAACCGAAATCGCAAGCTGAAGCTAGTTTCGTGAGTCGCCGCACGAGACATCTAGAATCGAGTAGCAGTACTGATAATTCCGCTACTCGATGCTAAATGTCGACAGTCGATTGGTACCAAAGCTGATGTATGGAGTGTAGGTACGCTGTTTTTTTATTTCACTATGATACAAACATACGGGTCAAGTGAGAATAAGGAACCTCCTTTTTTTTAAGGCGGTTAACAACCTTCATAAATTGTTAAGTATATTATGTTAAATACTCACAAAAAAATGTCATAATGTATTTGTTTTACTGATATTTTTATTAAAATACAGTTCTATTACGCGAACTTTCCCAATTTCATCGATAAGACTATGTTTAGTTCACAAGAAGCCTTCTAGATGGCGCTAGTAGTCCTCGATACCGATGTAAACATTAACAATATTTAACCTTTCCTGTAGCAACCTGTAGCTTTGAAATTCCGAAACCTAACAGTGTTTTGTGTAGCCTATAGATTTTATGAAAACGGAACGAACGTGTAAATCAAAATTAGTGAAACTTAGTCAACGTATTATAAATATATATATATATATATATATATATATATATATGTCGGACCCTGACACCAGAAAGACGTATTGCAGCGTTATAGTTCATTATTTTAGACGCCTGTATAAAATCCATTAGCAATGTTGAGCTACGTATTATTTGGTTGTAACAAAATAAATAAAGTTGTGTAGAGAGTAACTCCGTCTATTGGCGCATTGTTGAAATAAAGTTGCGTAGAGAGTAACGCCATCTATTGGCGTGTTGTTGAACTGAGATGACAGGTAGAAGGCTTTGGAACGTCGAGAGGTTTCTCTCGAGTGAGCGTAGGCACGAGTTGGCATTTTTGTCGGTATGTTGGTAGACTGGTCGAGCAGGTTTGCCAACTTTACTGAGGCGGGAGCGGAGAGGCTCCGCCGCTGGTAGTTCTTCTTGATCGGACCGCGCTGGAGATCGGACGTGCTCGTTAGCCGACCTCGTGCCTAACTCGCTACGTTCCTGAAGGCTTATACCTGAAGGATTATTCTGATAGCTTATAGAATCCCGCGTTCTTTAACCATTTAGTTTTATTTCAAGTGTTATTTTGATTTCTTATGTTTCATTAGAGGCTTACTTTTGTGAAATAAAGAAATGATGTGTTATGTGTTGTTTTAACTTGTTTTGAAAAGATTTGTCCTTCTGAGTTTGTTGCCGGTCCCATATAGGGCTGAATCTTCTCGGGTCAGATATGTGGGGTTGGGGCCGGCCTGGTTTGGCTTGAATAGGGATTTAAACGGTTTCTTTTTACTTTCATATCGCTCCCTTGAGTTAAAAATAGCAATTAGTTATTTTAAACATTTAGTACTGAAGTAGGCACTAGTATGGTTAACGAGTACTAATGTTTATTTCATGCACTGGTAGCAGTGGTGGCATGCTGGTTTGGCTGTGAAGTGGTGCATTGTCGTACTGCCCCCACGCGCCCACCGCCTTTGAGACCATCGATACTCGACATATATATATATATATATTATATATATATATATATATATCATCAATAACTAACTAGATGGCGCTAGTAGGCCCATCATTACTATTTTCTGAAACTACTAATTATACCCAAACCTATGGGTTTCTCAGAAATCTTGAGCGATACTCGCTTTCTAGAAGACTGTCAGAGTACTATCGATTGATTATAAAGCTTAATGAAGACTTTCAACGAAACTACCTATAGCTAACATGATTGGATTGATTGGTTTAGCCGTTTATAAGTTATCGTACAAAAATCTCTTCTTAGTAAAAATACGTACCTAATACAAAGCGTTGCAAAGGTACTACCTTTCGTTTATAAGATACTAATACTTAGATGATACCTTACCTTAGTAAGTATCAATAGTCCCCGTGGCGATCAGAAGAATATTATCAGCGCGTGATGTTACCGTGGAAGAGATTATCGCACGCGCTGATCTAGTTAAGATAATGTTTGTATAGTATTAACGTGTAGATTAAGGATATAGAATTACGATCACTCAACTGTATATAAGCACGTAGTTAATGTGGAATAAATTATGTAGTTGAAAGTTTACCCCTCCACTCCACTCCACGGTGAACGGTAGCTTTGCTCACCTAGCCGCATTCCTCTGAAGTCTCCTACCCGTTGAAGGCAGCCTATTGTCACAGAAGGGTAACTACGGACCTTACACTGAGCATGACATTAAGGGCACAACCAGTCATGTTCAAAATAACTTCAGTTGACCGGTTTAGAGTTGCAGGAGTCCATAGGCTACGGTGACTGCTAACTATCAGGCGGGCCGTATTCTCGTCTACCACGGACGTAGTATATTTATTAAAAAAAAACTTAGAAGAATTGTTATTTACTGATTTATTTTCCTTTTTATGGTTACTTACATGTATATGGAGTGCTAAGCATAAATATATTAAGAACGGATCACTCACGTATTTAATATGTTTGGTTATTAAAATATTAAATATGTGCCCATAAATATACATTATTTTAAATTTTAACTTAAAAACGAAGTAACGGGTCACAAAAAAATACTTATATTCCAAATTGCCTTAAGTTTCAGGGTCATACTGACGGACATGACGAAACTACGGTTTTAGCCATTTTGGCTACGGCACGCTATAAACGTTTGTTGCACGGTCCGTGAGAGTGCCTGGAGTCTTCCGCGCACATCTATAATGACAAGGCATCTATAAAGACATCTATAATGTCATCTATAATGACATCTGGCTATCAAAGCTGTTTATTAGGTAGTGTGAAGATCCAGGTGTCTCTTTAAGATTCCTTCATGCTTGCATCTGTATTCGCAATAACTACACTGGAAAGACTTTTCACCTGAGTGTATCATTTGATGTCGTCGAAGTTCTGCTTTACTATTGCACTTGTAGTCACAGTCACTACTCGTACAGTCAAAAGGCTTGTTTCCAGTGTGTGTTATCTCGTGAGCCCGTAAGTTTCCTCTATGACGGCTCCTGTAGTCACAGTACCGACACGTGGAAGGCATCTCGCCAGTGTGAATCATAAGGTGAGCCAATAAGTTTGCTTTCTTCTTGTACTTGTAACCACAGCTGTTACATTTGAAGGGGGTGTCACCTGTATGTATCCTCTCATGAGCCTGTAACGTTACTTTCCGATTGCACTTGTAATCACAGTAGTTCATTTATAATGTTTGTCACCTGTGTGTATCATCTCATGAGCTCGTAAGTTTCGTCTACGATTGCTCCTGTGGTCACAGTACCGACACTTGTGAGGCTTCTCGCCAGTGTGAACCATCATGTGAATCACTAAGGCTGATTTATGCCTACACTTGTACTCACAGTCGTTACACTTAAATGGCGCGTCACCAGTGTGCATCGTCTCGTGAGTTCGTAAGGTGTCTCTACGGCGGCTCCTGTAGTCACAGTACCGACACTGGTAAGGCTTCTCGCCAGTGTGAACCATGAGATGAGTCAATAAGGCTGATTTCCGCGTACACTTGTACTCACAGTCGTTACATTTAAATAGCGCGTCACCAGTGTGTATCATCTCATGTCTTTGTAAGGTTCCTCTTTGACGGCTCGTGTAGTCACAGTACCGACACTTGTAAGGCTTTTCACCAGTATGGATCATGAGGTGCCTCTGTAAATGAGATTTTGAAATGCTCCGATAATCGCAGGAGCTACATTTAAATGGTTTATTATCAGTGTGTGTCATCTCGTGAGTTCGTAAGTTTCGTCTATGTCGGCACCTGTAGTCGCAATACCTGCACTTGAACGGCCTTTCACCGTGAGTCATCAGATGTTCCCGTAACATTGCTCTCACAATGCACTTGTAGTCACAGTACTTACAGTTAAAAGGCTTTTCACCTGTGTGTGTCATCTCGTGTTTTCGTATGCTTCCTTTACTATTGAACTTGTGATGGCAGTACCTACATTGATAAGGTTTCTCACCACTCGACGGTCCTGACGACAAGTGAGTGCGTATGTGTTTCATCAAAACCGACTTGTTCCTGAACCGTTTGTCGCAATGGGGACATTGATAGATGGCGGTGGTGACATGGGGTGTGGGTGCGGGCTCGGTGGCGTGCAGCTTGTATGTGCGGCGCCCGATCCGGCAGGTGCGCCGCTCCGCGTCCACCAGCAGGCGCTCCAGCCTGACCGAGCACGAGCGGCGCCGACCCGACACCGACACCACCGCAGAGGAGACAAGAGCAGGTGCTGCAACATCACATAATACTTGATGCTTACATATGAACTTCTGGCATTTGGCATTCAATTACAAATTTAAATAGATAAAGTGATTAACAGAATTTAAATGTATTAAGTATTAATATCCAGAAAACGAAAACATTAAATCCATCTAAACATAAGAAGGGAAACCGTAAATCGCTTATAAATAAGAAATACGGTATAAATAAAATAAAATAAAATAGCCTTTATTACTGAAGTTTTAACATTAATACTTATCTACTTAAAATATACCTTATTTTTCAATATTATATATTACTATTTACTATTTTCTCAGTCCCATCGACAACTTCAGCTTGTCTTCCGACATAGGCCTCCTCCAAGTCCTTCCAGGTACCGCGGTCTCTTGCTTTCCTGGGCCAGTCCACTCCTCCTATCCTTTTAATGTCATCTGACCATCGAAGAGTAGGCCTTCCTCTTTTCCTTTTGTGCCCCCTTGGGTACCACTCGATAAGGTCTTTTGTCCACTTATCTAGCCCTTCTCTGATGATGTGGCCAGTCCACCGCCACTTCTGTTGCTTAACCTTTTTGACCACTCTCCCACACTTTGATCTGGCTCTAATTATGGACAATCTTACCCTATCCTTGAGCTTAATGTTTAGCACGCTTCTTTCCATGTTGTTTTGACATGTAGCAAGCCTCTTTTCTTGTTTCCCCGTAAGTGCCCAAGTTTGGCATCCATAGGTGAGTACAGGTACAATGCACATATTAAAAAACCGGGCAAGTGCGAGTCGGACTCGCGCACGAAGGGTTCCGTACCATTATGCTTTGAAGTTTTTTCGGAATCCAGCTTGCTCTCTTGGTTGGTTCTCATCTAAAACTTTTGTGACACGTCCTAAAATTAATTTCGAAAATACTTTATATATGTTACTCATCAAGCTTATGGGTCTGTAGTTATTTATGTCGCTTTTATCTCCCTTTTTAGGGTTCCGTACCCAAAGGGTAAAACGGGACCCTATTACTAAGACTTCGCTGTCCGTCCGTCCGTCCGTCCGTCCGTCCGTCCGTCCGTCCGTCCGTCCGTCCGTCCGTCCGTCCGTCCGTCCGTCTGTCACCAGGCTGTATCTCACGAACCGTGATAGCTAGACAGTTGAAATTTTCACAGATGATGTATTTCTGTTGCCGCTATAACAACAAATACTAAAAACAGAATAAAATAAAGATTTAAATGGGGCTCCCATACAACAAACGTGATTTTTGACCAAAGTTAAGCAACGTCGGGAGTGGTCAGTATTTGGATGGGTGACCGTTTTTTTTTTGCTTTTTTTTTGTTTTTTTTTTTTTTATATGGTACGGAACCCTTCGTGCGCGAGTCCGACTCGCACTTGCCCGATTTTTTTTTATGTAAGAGTGTGATTGTAGTTTTTGTCCATTGTGTTGGTATTTTTTCTTTCTTTAAAATTTCATTAAAAAGGTTAGTGAGAGGATCAATAATACTGTTAAGGACTGCCTTTAATAACTCATTAGTAATATTATCATCGCCAGGGGATTTATCGTTTTTAGGGTTCCGTACCTCAAAAGGAAAAAAACGGAACCCTTATAGGATCACTCGTGCGTCTGTCTGTCTGTCTGTCTGTCTGTCTGTCTGTCTGTCTGTCTGTCCGTCTGTCACAGCCGATTTTCTCCGGAACTACTGGACCAATCAAGTTGAAATTTGGTACACATATGTAAGTTTGTGACCCGAATACGGACATGTAACGTAAACAAATGAATTTTAAACATGGGGGCCACTTTTGGGGGGTAAATGAAAAAATGAAAAAAGAATTTTTTCGAACTATATCATGTTACATATCAAATGAAAGAGCTTATTGTAAGGATTTCAAATAATTTTTTTTTATAATTTTCGAATCAACAGTTTAGAAGTTATTCAAGAAAATAGGCAAAAAATGACCATTCCCCCCCCCTTATCTCCGAAACTACTGGGTCTAAAATTTTGAAAAAAATACATAAAATAGGTCTATACCTATAGATGACAGGAAAACCTATTAGAAATGTACAGTCAAGCGTGAGTCGGACTTAATTACAGTTTTTAATCCGACCCCTACGGATTTTTTAAAGAGATTTCACTCACGTTTCACATAAAAAATACATTGTTAACAGTGCCGGATTACTTAGAGTAGTAGTTTTCTTAGAGTAATTGGTGATAATTTTCTGATAAGATAATCATTTTAAATATTTAACGGTCTTACCTACTTACGAGTAATTGTAAGGTCAAATTAAAAATAATGTTTAAAAAAAATGTTAAATTGAGAGCTAGCTTAAAGTTTTTGTACTCGTCGACTTTAATGGTTGAATTAATAAAGACTTTGTAACCAATAAGCAAAACAAGCACGTGCTTACGGCACCACGTTCAGGAGGGGCACCAAAATGCCAGGTTGAAAAAGATGAACAAATTTTAAAATTAGGGACAGACACATCGTTTTTACCACACGATTTTTTTTAGCTGTCCAAAAGCTAATTTGCAAAAATAATGGCGCGTAATTCTTTGGGAAACAATCGGTAGCAGAAGAAGAGTCGTGATTAGATGCATAGATTCGATTTCAACCCACTCTTTTGCGGTTCGGCGTTAGGTCTTATGCGAGGCCTTCTGCCTTAATTACACTTGGGCGTGGATCCAAATCCAAGCTTTCCTCTTTCGCAGCTAGGCCTACTGCCTTTCTCACACTTCGCCAATTCAATTCCAAGCTCTGCTTTCTTGCATATTTTATGCATGAAAACAACCTCGAATATCGAAGCCTAAGAAATATCGAGCCCTATGCGAAGCTAGGCTGATAGAAAACTGTCCCATCCCTTCTCTGTATGAAATCCTGGATTCGCGCCTGGTTGGGACTAAAAGTAAAATTGCGTTTGTATATCGAAAAATTTTCGCGCTCGCTTCGCTCGCGTTTTTAATAACTTTATAAGGTATGATAAAGGTGACATACTGGTGGCGACTGCAGCAACATTACTCTGTTGCAACGTTACTGCTGCAGTACTGTCAACTTCCGTGATAAAATGATGTGACTGATTTCCATACTAAAAGTAAAAATTTACAACTGTCTATCATATTGCGTTTTTATATCGAAAAATTTCCGCGCTCGCTTCGCTCGCGTTTCTATTACTTTCTAACCTATGATAAAGGTGACATTCGGGTGGCGACTGCAACAGCATTAGGTACTCTGTTGCAACATTACTGCTGCGGCACTGTCAATTTTCGTGATAAAATGATGTGACTGATTTCCATTCTCAGCTGTAACGCAGCAATGAACTTCTCTCAATTTACCAAAAAATCAATGTAATCTTGATGACCCGAGGGAGAGGGGGCACCTAGAAATCCTTAGGGCATCAACATATCTTAATCCGGCACTGATTGTTAAAAATTGTGTAATATACGGAACCCTTGGAACGCGAGTCCGACTCGCACTTGGCCGGTTTTTTTGACTTAAAATAGCAAGCTCCACTTCTCTCTTTAAGAATTCAGGAATCTCATCGGTGTTACTCTGATAGTCCTTATCTATATTTTCATTTTCCTGACTTTCATCGTCGTTGTAGAGGTTTCTATAAAATTGCATTATATGTAGTCGTTTGGATGTCTGTTTTTTATTTTTGTCTTGAATGGAAGGGATCCATGATTTTTCTTCTTTAAGCTCTTTCATGGCTTTCTTTACTCCTCCTGTTTTTTCGATGCAATTTTGAATCCTATCTGTCCTTGTTTTATGTCTGTATTTTCTAATACTTTCATTTATTTGCTTACTGATAGATGTTATTTCTTTTCTGTTGTTTTTCTTGTCTATAAGCAGATGTTGCCTTTGAATTATGAGGTTCCTCGCTTCTGGTCCCATTCTGTCTCTTTTCTCAGATATGTTTTTGAACTGCTTATTTAAATCAATTAATTCTCTTTCTATGATATTATATTTTTCTTGCTTGTGAAAGTTTCTCCGATATATTTTTTTCTATCTCTTCTGGAATGTGATGTGGAATTACGGTCTTATTTATATTTATATGCTTTCTTGATTTTAGGGTATTTTTGGTAGTAATTCTTCCACGAATCAGTCGGTGATCTGAATTAAAATTCACATTGTTAAGTGGTTCCACGTCTAAAAATGCTTTTTTGTTATTAGTTAATATAAAATCTCTTTCATCTTTTAGTCCCAGCGGAGACAGCCATGTCCATTTTTTGCTAAATCTTTTTTTGAAAAATGTATTCATTATGTATAATCTGTTTTCCGTCGCAAACTCTATTAATCGGGTACCATTATCATTTCTTTTTCCTGTAGTGTATTTGCCAATGTTATTATAATTTGTCTCCTCTGATCCCAGTGTGCTGTTGAAATCTCCCATTAATATAATGTTTATGTGGGTATTTTCTATGGTGTTTCTTAATAATGTATAGAAGGAGTTTTTCTCTTCTTGGCTAGCTATGTCTGTGGGTGCATATGCTTGAATTATGGACCATTTGTTTCTAGATCCTGGTAAATTTATGTTTAAAACAGCAATTCTGTCTGAGATACCTGTAGATTGTTCAATTTCCTTGCATAGCTGCTTTTTTACTAAGAAACCAACTCCAAACAAGCCTTTTGTTTCACCTTTATAAAAGAGAATATATTCGCTACGGTCTAGAATTTCTTCGCCTAACCTTCTTACTTCGCTTAAGCCGATGATATGGCATTTTATTTTCTCCAAAGCATGTTCTAGTTGCAATAATGACTCTTCTGTTTTAAGTGTTCTGACGTTAAAAGTTGCAATGTAAATATTATCTTCTTTCTGTTTTTGATCATTTTCTGTTTGGGTTTCTCTATGTGACTTTGGAAAAAAATACGGTACTTATGAAAATAAATATTACCATTATGGATTCAACAGGTCTAAAAACTTAAGCATACAAATGAAGTGAGGAGTCTGGAAGTCCAGATGTACTTCCGTCCTAACCTTAACCTTTCTTTAACTATAGTAACAATAAAGCGTTCTAAGATAATTTAGATAATAAAACACATCTATTCAAATTCATGTGACGTGTATATTATGTATACAATGAATGACATTAACAGTTGTAAGGGGTCGTCACCATTCATTACATCAGACGTTTAGGGGGAGGGAGGGGGTCAAGAAAATGTGACATGTTGTGACAAGGGGGATGGGAGAGTGAAAAACTTTGTAACGTCACTTTAACTTATCAGAAACCGAAAATTTATCCCGCCAAGACGAGCAAAGCGAAGCGCAAGGGCACTACAACCTACCTTTTCTGGAAGCGATTCGTCGTTTTTTTGAACCCTCATAACTTGGGTTTGGATTATGCCAGATAAACAAAACTCTCGGGATATGATGTCAATAGTGGACTTATTAAACATACACATTTTCAATTGCATAGCTCTTATACTCTAGATTTTATTCATATCTAAAAAAACCCCGATTTCGTCACTGACACACTTACTCACTGATGATCATCATCACCCTTAGGGTATTTCCGGAAGTCCTAGGAAGCTGAAATTTGTTATGTAAGATAGTACTTATTAGTACACAAACAACAAAAATTCAAAAACTTGAAATTTTTAGCCCCTAAGGGGGTGAAAAGGGGGTTGGAATTTTGTATGGGGAATCAATAACCGCTGAAACGATTTAGTTGAAATTTGGTATGTAGATTGTTTTTGTTATGGGGAAGGATATACCACAGTGAGATGTGTACATGTTAAACAAAAATTAACCTACCTCTCACCACCAGGCCGACTGTGGGGAGGTGCGGGTGCTCCGGCCCCAGCACGAGCTCGTCCTTGACCTCATGCTCGTTGTACAGGCCGGCCAGCATGGCTGCCTCGCTCACTCCACACCCGTCTGTGTAGTCTTCACACTCCTCCTTCACACACTCCTCTTCATCCACGAATTCTGGTTCCTCCTTTACAATTACTAAAACAATGCATTTAAATTTATTAACAAGAGACTATATGATGCATGTTCCTCAGATTAATTTGGCAGGAACACCAAAAACTAATCATGTTATCTTAGCTAGTATGCAGAACGAATGAAATACATTAGTTTTTTATTATCATAATATTTGATTCTTTGGACAGTTATACTGACTACCTACGTTACCTACATAGCATCCGAAGTTTTCAAATAGTTCGGTATGCCATATACAAATTATATGGTGTACCAAACTATTTAAATACTTTAGATAATCGAAATTTTATATTAAAGGAAAAAATGGAAAATTTTACGCTTCCGGCAGAGGTAAATTTTTAGAATCTTCCCTTCAACATAAAATTTGGTATATCGCTCGCAGACGTATCTGCTTGCTTAAAGATTGGTTAACTTTGGATACTATCGACTAAATGATGCTGACTGGACAAGTTCGGTTTAAAATATGACTATAACAAGTGGCATAAGAGGTCATGGACTGCTTAACAAATATAATTATCTTTTATCCTTGTGAGACTCAAGGGCAATATTTGCACCTTCAGTTCCAAATTTAAACTTTCTTTTATTCCTGTAAGTTCAAAACTTGAATTGAATTTGTACTTGTGCATGGACAGAGAAGAGACAGCCTTTAATGTGGTGCTGGAACACAACAGAGTGGCTCCGTACACGGCTAAGATCTCAACATCAAGGATTATCTAAAGTAATCTAAACAGCCAATACAGCCGTGGATGATGTCAATATGGTAGGTACACATGTATATTTAATGTAATGTATTACATTGTATAGCATGGCGGAGCAAGTCTCGTAAAATGCGTTTATCTCTATGACTAAACGGTAATGATGAGATAAATATAAGTGACGTTAGTGTTCATGTTCACTCACCGCGACTACCGCGACCAGCATCCCTCGCGGGCTCCTGCTTCACGCGCGCCGCGCAGCCGTCCGGGATCCCCTCCATCTCGCACAACGCCCGTCCAAATATTAAGTATACCAAATTATCGATTCTTGCGACATTAACAGCGATTAATAAAATAATGAATGACTATATACGCCAAACGAACGACAATGTCGCTGCATGGTCGGTGCCGTCGTCGCCGTCAAAGAGTGTAATAATATTGGTCTGGTCGCCGTCGATCACGTCGTCGAAGATGGTTTTGACCCATGTTTGGCAATGGATTGACATTGACGTTTGTCTTAGTGTGACCCGTTCAAAATTACAAAAGCTACTAATTAATCGTAGAATGCGAATCTTATGGCCGTAACACACTATCGCACCGCACCAAGGTCATTGTACGACGCACCGATAAGTAAGAGCGAGGAAGAGATATCGCTTTCTCGCTCTTACTTATGGGTGCGTCGCACAATGACCTTCGTGCGGTGCGATAGTCTGTTACCACTTTTAAAGCCATTACAGACGGGCGTACTAGACTAGGGTTACCAGATGACAGGAATTTTTCTGACATGTCAGGAATTTTAGCCTTTTGTCAGGAATGGGGACGGAACACGAAAATGTCAGATTTTTTTTGAATTGATAGACTTTTTTATAAAGTACCTTTTTATTTACTTAAATTAATCCAAAAACAGTGTAAAAAAAAATATAAATGAGATCCACTCAACTTATCAATAACTTCGTAATTATTCGTCTCATAGGTGATCAGGCTAATTGCATCATAAAAACTTATCTGCTTAGCTTTGTCATCTTTAACACGACTTTCTAAACCTTACAATTTCAACCTTCTATCTTCGCCAATTTTTTTCATTAAACCACTCCTTTAGATTGTAATAACTTCATTTTCTAAACTCTAAGGCTCAATACTAACGAGCGCTTTTACAACGCGCGTTAAAAAAGCGTTTGAATCTGTCCGCACTTTAAATTCGATTTAACGACCAAGGCTTAAAGT
Source organism: Cydia splendana (assembly GCF_910591565.1). Taxonomy (NCBI): domain Eukaryota; kingdom Metazoa; phylum Arthropoda; class Insecta; order Lepidoptera; family Tortricidae; genus Cydia; species Cydia splendana. Next base: position 71,052 of record NC_085985.1, read on the forward strand.
CGAAAATCCAACAACGCTTGATAAAAAGCGCCACCGCCGTCGTGTGAATAAATACACACGTATCCATTTGTGTCATTCAAACGCTTTTTTAACGCGCGTTGTAAAAGCGCCCGTGGGAATGGGGGCTTATTGAAATTTATTTTCATTGTTTTATATTCTAATTGAAATTTGCTTTACAAAATGTTACCTACGAACATTTAATTTTTCCATATCCTATAGTAAAATTATCTCAAGTTGTATTTCATAGACATATTTAATCTCTTTTTTGATTCATAGACATATCATATTATTTAACCCCTTTTTTTTAAACTTTATTTCATAAGTATATCTATTCCACGTTTTATTTTTCTATATCTATCACTTATTTCGTTCCTCGTTATTTGTTTACTATGCATCAAGTCCGTGTTAACAAAGTCAAATCTGGTAAAATCATTTTTCTTACTATATTATAATACATTGGTTTAAAACCCTACATGTATTTTTCTTAACACTTGACATATATCAATATATTTACCTTATCATAAAACATGATTGAATCAAATAAACATAATGAAATAAATGTATTGTACTTCGCCTAAGAATCTATTAAGAAAAAAATTAAAAGGTTTTAATATTTAAATTTTTAAACTTACTGAATCCTCATCTAAGAATTTAATTTAAGTATATGATTTTTTTTAAATACATTTTATTACCCTTAGTTATTTGCATTAAAAAAAAGTATCCTAAAAATACTACTTATTATGACAATTAAGTTAAGCACCCACATGTACGCTCTAAAAAACTAATTAAAATCTCAACACAATTACGGAGTGTACCTTAATACAAATCCCAACAAAAACATAAATGTGAAATGAGAGCCAAGTTCAATATTAAGAATATGTGTCGTTGTTGACACGCTGACAAAAGAATTGAGATCTATATGGGTGCCAAGTTCTGTGTTGTGTAGAAAATCCTGAAATTATAAAGGATTTGACTTGGCTAGTTTTTACCAACAAACCAAATTTTAGAAAAGTAGCCTATACGTAAAAACTAGCCAAGACTACTCCTTTATAATTTTAGGATTTTCTACACAACACAGAACTTGGCACCCATATAGATCTCAATTCTTTTGTCAGCGAGTCAACAACGACACATATTCTTAATATTGAACTTGGCTCTCATTTCACATTTATGTTTTTGTTGGGATATCATTACTTTTTGTACAGAAATTACTATAGTAGGTATTCATCATAAAAGCAGTTTGCCTAAGCTGAAAAGGAGACCCTAGCTAACGCGCGGTCAATTGTTAAAAAGTTTCAGTTTTCAGATTTTTTTCTTTTTTATACGCCTAATAGTCTAGCTTCATGCCAAATATCAAGTTTCTAAGTGATCTAGAAGTGGGTTAGGTTTTTGGTTTATAAGTATTACCTAATTATTTTTTTTACATGTAAATATCAATAATTTCCAGTTTTCAGATTTTTCCCTCTATATAAACCTAATAGTCTACCTTGATGCCAAATATCAAGTTTCTAAGTCATCTAGAAGTGGGTTAGGTTTTTGGTCTATAAGTATTAATTATGTTTTTTCCATCGAATTATCAATAATTTCCAGTTTTCAGATTTTTTCCTATATATACACCTAATAGTCTACTTTGATGCCAAATATCAAGTTTCTAAGTGATCTTGAAGAGGGGTTAGGTTTTTGGTCTATAAGTATTAATTTTTTTTTCCATCGAATAATCAATAATTTCCAGTTTTCAGATTTTTCCCTCTATATACACCTAATAGTCTACCTTGATGCCAAATATCAAGTTTCTAAGTTATCTAGAAGTGGGTTAGGTTTTTGGTCTATAAGTATTAATTCTTTTTTTTTCATGGAAATATCAATAATTTCCATTTTTCAGATTTTTCCCTCTATATACACCTAATAGTCTACCTTGATGCCAAATATCAAGTTTCTAAGTGATCTAGAAGTGGGTTAGATTTTTGGTCTATAAGTATTAATTATTATTTTTTCCATCTAAATCTCAGTAATTTCCAGTTTTCAGATTTTTCCCTCTATATACACCCAATAGTCTACCTTGATGCCAAATATCAAGTTTCTAAGTCATCTAGAAGTGGGTTAGGTTTTTGGTCTATAAGTATTAATTCTTTTTTTTCCATCGAAATATCAATAATTTCCATTTTTCAGATTTTTCCCTCTATATACACCTAATAGTCTACCTTGATGCCAAATATCCAGTTTCTAAGTGATCTAGAAGTGGGTTAGATTTTTGGTCTATAAGTATTAATTATTATTTTTTCCATCTAATTCTCAATAATTTCCAGTTTTCGGATTTTTCCCTCTATAAACACCTAATAGTCTATCTTGATGCCAAATATCAAGTTTCGAAGTCATCTAGAAGTGGGTTAGGTTTTTGGTCTAAAACTATTAATTATTTTTTTCCCTCGAAATATCAATAATTTCCAGTTTTCAGATTTTTTCCTCTATATACACCCAATAGTCTACCTTGGTGCCAAATATCAAGTTTCTAAGTGATCTAGAAGTGGGTTAGGTTAAGTATTAATTATTTTTTTTCCATCGAAATATCAATAATTTCCACTTTTCAGATTTTTCCCTCTACATAAACCTAATAGTCTACCTTGATGCCAAATTTCAAGTTTCTAGGTCATCTGGAAGTGGGTTAGGTTTATGATCTATATGTCAGTCAGTCACAAAAATGCCGGTTTTAAACGTTAATTTATCAGTAACTGTTTGAGCTACGTTTATGAAATTTTGTATTTTGGACAAGCTAAGGGGCTTGAATACATGTGCCAAATTTCATTAGTGTAGGTTAAGTAGGTTTCAAGTTGTGAAGGGGTCAAAAGTAGCTCGAAATGGTTCGTGTAATATTACACACGGTTGCTGCGTCGCCAGTTCCTTTTTCTTTGAACTTGGCTGGACACGCTACCGCGTGTCTAGATAATAAATGTCCATTTCTTATTGTTCATTTGGGTCCACTTAGAGTCATCCATCGGCACCCGACAGCTTTCGTTGCTGGCTAGCAACGACCGCCATCACATACAGTTTTGGTTCGCAGTTGACACTTAATTTCACCTTCACGATGATAGCTGACAGATTTTCACAAGCATAGTTTTATTTACTTTATATTGACAAGCCGGCGCTGGTAGGTATATCACTTGCCTTCTTGTCCACATACATAAGTCTTATTTTATTTCACATACCTAATATATTTTAGAGAGAAAAAACATGTTTTTCACTAGAGTCCACTTTCCACACATTAAGGTTTAATACTTTTAGTTTATTTAAATTATTATTTATTTTGCACTTTCAAAGTTTTTGCTTTTAGATATTTTCATTTTTTACTGTTTTGTTTTCCTTGCGAATGTCCACATAAATATATTAAGAGTTTCAAATTAGTTTCTTGATATTTTCACTTTCAAAACTTTGAATTTGAAGCGCGCCTCGCCAGTGCAGCACCACCTATACTGCACCGGCAGGCACCATGTGACGTCAGAGACTTAACGATCCTGGCAGGGTCGCCATGTAAGGATGGGACCCAGGACAGTAGTAAAACAGTGCCGAGTAAATACTGTAATGTATTGATTAAAACCTAGAATATATATAAACTTGGGAATTTAGGTCACACGTGTTTAGGTGGGGAGGTTTACACGTGGAAGGTATCCAGTTCAGGTGTCCAGTAGCGTGACCTAAATACCATTCCTTATATAGAGGAGAGTCATCTTACATGACTCTCCGTATATGGACTACATTCCTAACCTAATATGGAGGAGAGTCATATAACATGCCTCTCCTTATATGTACTTACTACAATAATAGATTATGTTACTTATACCTACATTCCACATAATACAAAGATGTTTTAGAAATCGAAAACATATCTAATATTCGCATTTGCAAAGATAACAATATAATAATGTGAGGGAATATGAGAGGGCAGCTGGAGAAATAGGGAAATCACGGAGCACAGGCACAATGTTATTTATTCGCATACAATGAATGAATGATTGACAGCAATAACAGAAAGATATATTTGAATTGATGTCTTTCGAGGATTGATACTTCTTTCGGCGGCGAGAGTCCCGTGGCCAGTACTCACACTCCTCTTCACGGCACTGTCGTAGCTGTTAGTGGAGCCCCAGGCTGATCCTCAGTTTCATCAGCCTTGGGCCAGGCAAAGCCTTAGTGAGATGGTCTGCTTCCATATCCTCGGTTTGCAGATACTTCACCTCTATTGCTCCTTCTTGGATGCAGTCCCTGATGAAGTGCATCTTCAAATCAATGTGCTTCGACTTTGAAGTTACCATTGAATTTTGGCTTAGCTTTAGGGCAGCTTGATTGTCATTTAGGATGACTATGCGCTCGTAGTTAGCCCCTAGGTCCTTGTAAAGGTTCTTCAAGTGGATGGCTTCCTTCGCGGCTTCAGTCAATGCAATGTACTCGCTCTCTGCTGTTGACAAGGCAATGCTCTTTTGTTTCTTCGACATCCAGCTTACGCATGTACCAGCATACTTGTAACAGTAGCCTGAAAACGACTTTTGGTCGAGCTTACATGAGCCCCAGTCTGCGTCGGCGATTCTATGCAAATCGTTGTCGGTTTTCTTAAATGTCAGGCCCACACTCTTTGTTTCTTTTAAATAACGAAGTACTCTTTTAGCGCATTTAAAATGCTCTTCGTTATAGCAATCATTAAATTGTGATAAGTAGCTTATGGCGAACATAATATCGGGTCGTGTCGCCACTGCTATGTACATGAGTGTACCTATCAGGTTTTTGTAAAGGAGCTGCAGATGCTGAGTCTCCTCCATTTCGCTTTTTTCTAATTTAACCGGGCTCCAATGGCGTGGATACTGGTTTACAGTCTTAATTTCTATAATCTTAAATTCTAAATTTCTTAAGCGTGTCTTCAATAAACTTTTCTTGGTTTATTTTTATTTCGTTCTTTTTATATGACACGTCTATGCCGATAAGCCTCTTCGGTCTTTCCAAATCTTTCATATCGAATTTGGAGTTAAGTAGATTTTTGACTTCATTAAGTATCTTTGGACTTGAGTAGACAATTAGTAGATCGTCGACATAAATGACTATTATGACTTTGGCTCCTCTTTTCTCTAGTACGTATACACATGGGTCAGCCTCTGATGCTTTAAATCCCATGTCTTTTAATTCTGTGTCGAGCTTCTTGTACCACTGCCTCCCTGCCTGCTTGAGTCCATAAAGTGCTTTAATAATGCAGCATACTTTCTCTTTTGGAGTATTCTTTATGTCTATCAGCATGTCCTTCGTCTTATTGAAGATAGTTAAATCATCTTTTGTACTTTCTTCAACCATAATTTCTGTCAGATAATCTTCTAGGTAGTCTGGGTATTTCATAACGATTTGTTCTTCCAGTTCTCCATTTAGGTACGCCGTTGTTACGTCCATCTGGTTCAACTGTAACCCTTCTTCCATAGCGATGCTAATGACAGATCTGATCGAACTTAATTTTGCAACGGGAGCGTATGTTTCGTTGTAGTCGATACCTGGTCGTTGTGTGAAGCCCCGTGCAACAAGTCTTGCTTTTCTAGTAACGCTGTCATCGGGTCCAATTTTATTTCTAAGTACCATTTTGTAATCAACAACTTTCATACCTTTGGTTTTCTTTCCGATCTTCCAAGTCCCGTTTTTGACATGTGCTCGAATTTCAGCTTTTATTGCATCATGCCAGTATTGGTCATTTTCATTTTCGTCAAAAAGGTTGCTTATCTCCGTGAGCATGTGACATTCTTCTCTGTCACCTAGTATGAAGTCCTTCCACCATGAAGGTTGGTGCCTTTCTCTTTGGGGCCTCCCATTCTCAGGTATTTGCCTCTCGTTCTCAGGTATCTGCCTTTCGTTTTCGGGTATCTCAGCAACCTCTGGAGCGTCATCGAAGTTATCTGCTTCTTCTGGCTCGTCTTCTTGAATGGAATCTGTTGCATTGTGCCTGTTTTCTTGAGCGGATATCACTGGAATTTTGAGGGGGTCTTCATGCCTGTGCTCCGTGATTTCTACCTCTATTTGTCGTCTGTCATGACTATTTGGATGTTTATTTCTGTCCCGTTGTCAGATTGCAGGTGTCGAATCTTCTTGTTATGGAGCGTCTCAACTTCATTTTTGTAAGTTTGGAAACATTTGAATACGTCGCTTTTCTTCTTGATGAATATACGTAGCAGTAGCGGGTAAAATCATCAATGAATGTGACGTAATATGTTGAGCCTGTCAGTGACTCACATTCGAAGGGTCCACAAACGTCGCTGTGTATGATTTCTAGCGGTTGCGTCGTCTAGAGATCATCATGTCTTGTGAAAGGTAATCTTGACATCTTGCCTTTGATGCAGGTCTCGCAGGTGTCTAATTTTTCTTTACGTAGGTTCAATCCGTACATAAGGTTATCTGCGGCCATCTTGTTAAGGTCCTTTTCATTTATGTGGCCAAGTTTTAAATGCCATGATGTCACAATGCCTTTTGGGTGTGTAGTTTGCAGTTGCTTCTTTCATGAATTTTAGGTAGTACAGTTCATCTCTTCTCTGAGCTGTCAGTAATATTTTGCCATTCATCCGTGTGATAAGAGCTTTGTTTTTGTCAAAAATTACCTTAAATCCTTTGTCGGTAATCTTTCCAACGGACATTAGGTTTACTGATACGTCAGGAACGAATAAGGTGTCATCTATGTTGTAACCATCACCCTTTTCTGTCTTGACTGTTACTCTTCCTTTTCCTTCAATGTTACTTGTGCATTTCTTTGACGCTAACTTGAGCGTGCCGTTTTCTGAAGTTATGTTGAAGAATTTAGATTTGTCGCCGCAAATGTGGGAAGAACAGCCGCTATCTAAACACCAAATGTCTTCTCTGGCGCTTGAATTTACGGTACTCAGACAGACGTTGAAGTTGCTAGTCTGTTTACTGTTCGTTTTCTCATTTGAAGTCTTCTTCTTGTTCCAACATGCCTCAGTAGTGTGACCTTTCTTTTTGCAGCTCTTGCAGTACGGTTTCGTGTTCTTTTTCTTGAAATGGTACGCTTCGGAGCTCTCTGGTTGTTCACTAGCACTCCTGGCCTGATATTCTTCAAGAATTTTTACCTTCAGGTCGTCAGGATCGGGCAGGGCGTCTCTTGATTCAATTGCGATGCGAAAGTAGAAACATATGAAAATATGTTGTTGGCAAACTGTAGAGTAACATTGTGCTTAGCAATTCCGACGGTATTTTTATGTCCATGTCGGCTAGCTTGTCTTTGATGTCCATGAAATTATTTAAGTGATCACGGATATCTTCTTCTGTGGTCATCCGTTTTAGAACTAATTGTTTTAGCAAGGTTGCTTTCCTCGCAGGGCCGGTGCTTTGATAAATCGCTTTTAATTTGTCCCATACGGCTTTTGATGACGTGCAGGTCTTCACTTGTTTTAGTTCGGAAGGTGACAGCAAAAGAAAAATTTCAGCCCTTGCCTTCAAATCTTCCTTGGTGAATGTTGACTTCGTCGTCTCATCCGCTTCTGGTAACAATACTTTCTCGCCACTGACGATGTCCCAATAATCGTTTTTTATCAGGAGGGCTTGCGCTTGTAAGCACCATGTGTCATAATTTGACTTGTTCAATGTTTCAATATTTCTATAACTTGTCGATGCCATCTCGATTATTTCCAGGCGCGGCGTTTCAGGAACCACGCTCTGCTACCATTTGTGAGGGAATATGAGAGGGCAGCTGGAGAAATAGGGAAATCACGGAGCACAGGCACAATGTTATTTATTCGCATACAATGAATGAATGATTGACAGCAATAACAGAAAGATATATTTGAATTGATGTCATTCGAGGATTGATACTTCTTTCGGCGGCGAGAGTCCCGTGGCCAGTACTCACAAATAAGAAGTATCCTCTGCCTATGTGATTAAAAATAATGTACTAACTCACCAAAATAATGCACTTTAGGGCCGCTAGGATCGCTAACGGCTAGAACCCCCCCTCCCCCCGTCATCGTCAAAAATATGAATGTCAGGAATAATATTCATCATAATCATCAATTTGTCAGGAAATTATAAATTTGTGTAGTTTTATGATATCCAGCAGCGCCATCTACAGTGTTGATTTAAATATGGAACTGTGGTGTTCCAAATATGTTTTTATATGAATTGCTGTCATGTCGTTCTGTCACCTATGATCTTTCTGTCACACAATAAATAGTCTTCGGTTAACATGAACGTATTTTATTAATTATAGGTTATGGGCGATTTAAAGTGATAAATACGGGGGGTTAGTCAAGTATTAGATTGCCAGTTTATAGTGTATCGTGTGTGATATATTGTGAGTGCGATCTGTGACAGAAATCCGAAGATGTCGTCACCAAACTATGTGACGAATGTGCCCAAGTTACGTGGCCGAGAGAACTATTGTGAATGGGTTTTCGCTGCAGAGAATTTTCTTATCCTAGAGGGCACGCAGAAGTTTATTACGCGTAAGCCAGAAGCTACGGGTACAGAAGTTGCAGATGACGAAAAAGCCCGTGCAAAATTGATTTTGACAATCGACCCTTCCTTGTATGTCCATGTAAAAGGCATCAAAACTACGTTTGAATTATGGACTAAACTCAAAAGCTTATTTGATGACTCTGGTTTCGCCAGAAAAATTACGTTGTTGCGAAATTTAATTTCCATAAGACTCGAAAATTCAACTTCGATGACAGAATACGTAACGAAAATGGTTGAAAATGGTCAAAAATTAAGTGGTACGGGTTTTGCCATTAGTGATGAATGGATCGGCTCGCTATTATTAGCAGGTTTGCCTGAGAAATATTCCCCAATGATCATGGCAATAGAGCATTCCGGCATTTCTATCACGACAGATGCCATCAAAACAAAACTTTTAGACATGGAAGAGAAAAATTCAAATTTGACAAGGAATGGTAACGAGACTGAGAGTGCGTTCGCGAGTACGTCAAGTTACCAACATAACAAGAAGAATAAAACAAAGATTGTCTGTGGTAAACAGGATGGCGGCGAAATGTCAAAAGTCAGAACTGTCAATGTGAAATGCTTTCGATGCAAGGTCCCGGGGCATTATCGAAATCAGTGCCCAAATATCGAAAAAAATTGTACACGTAAACAGTCGAATGCATTCAGTGCTGTGTTTTTAAGTGCCGACTTTAAGAAAAATGATTACTACATTGATAGCGGCGCTAGTACCCATTTTACGGCAAATGAAGGTTGGGTTATGAATGCATCGTACGAGCCGGCTACTCGCGAGATAGTTGCAGCAAATAAGGCATGTATGCCAGTGTTGTGCTCCGGAAACGTACAGATTACGACTGTGACTCCCGACAGTGAGTTCGACATAACTGTTGAAGATGTTTTATGTGTACCGAGTTTAACTACGAACCTGTTATCTGTAAGCCAACTGATAAAGAAAGGTAATAAAGTAGACTTCACTAAGAAAGGTTGTAAGATTTACAACAGAAGTGGACAGCTTGTTGCTACGGCTACTTTGACAAACGGCGTTTACAAATTGAATATGCCAGAAAATACGACCAACGTTGCTATGGCAGTGTCTGCCGAGACTTGGCATCGTCGTCTCGCCCATGTTAAGAGCTCATACATGACGAAAATGAAGGATGCAGTGGAAGGTTTCAGTATTAGCGACAAGATTGACATCAGTAAATGCAAGGTATGTTGTGAAGGCAAACAATGCAGACTGCCATTTCCTAATAATTGCAATAGAAGTGACAATTTACTGAATGTTATCCACATGGATATAGCTGGTCCAATGGAAGTGACATCTCTTGGAGGATCACGATATTATTTGCTATTTGTGGATGACTATAGTCGTATGGCATTTATATATTTTTTGAAAGAGAAAAGTCAAGCTCTGGATTGTTTCAAAGAATTTAAAGCTAACGTTGAGAATGAACTTGACAAAAAGATCAAGATTATAAGGAGTGATAATGGTCTTGAATTTTGCAGCAAGAAGTTCAGCGAGTTCCTGAAGGTAAATGGGATACTGCATCAACGGACAAACCCTTATACGCCTGAACAAAATGGGTTGTGCGAGCGCCAGAATCGTGTGGTGTGTGAGAAGGCTAGATGCCTGTTATTTGACTCCGAGCTACCCACAGAATTCTGGGCAGAAGCGTGTAGTTGTGCAGTTTATCTACGGAACAGGACAATAGCTTCAGGATTGAACAACAAAACACCTTTTGAAATGTGGACAGGGACAAAGCCAGACCTAAGTCACCTAAGAATCTTCGGCAGTACTGTCATGGTCCACATCCCCAAAGAGAAAAGGTTGAAGTGGCAGAAAAAGTCTAAGGAAGCTATCCTAATGGGTTACCCAGAAGGGGTCAAAGGATATAGACTTTTCGATCCTGAAAAGAGAACATTTTTCACAGCGAGGGACGTAAAGGTTTTTGAAAAACAAGAGTATTGCCAAATTGAAGTTCAACAACAAACAATACAAAAAGCTGAAGTAGGGTGTCAAAGTTCAGTGGGGGATGAGAGTCCAGATATTTCTAGAACTTTGACTGATTTATCTTTTGAGTCAATGAACCCTAGTGAGTATGAGGATCCAGATACCACAACTGAGAGTGTTTCAGTTCCTGAAAATGTTCCTGCTCCTGAGAGGATCGGTCCAGTCCTGAGAACAGCAGAACAAAGAAAAGCGCCTGAAAGGTATGGCATTTCAAATTTATGTTCAGATGCTAGCAGGATGGATGATGCCAGTGGTCTTTCACTATCAGAGGCTTTGCGCGGACCAGAGAAAGAGCAATGGAGACAAGCTATGGCAGAAGAGTTGAAAAGTTTCGAAGACAACCAGGCCTGGGAGCTTGTCAGCGTTCCAAAAGACTCTAGTGTCGTAAAGTGCAAGTGGGTACTTATGAAGAAGTACGATAGTGAGGGCAATGTGCGGTTCCGAGCCAGGTTAGTAGCCAAGGGCTATACTCAGAAGTACGGAGTGGACTATGACGAAACCTTCGCGCCAGTGGTAAGGCATACAACTCTCAGACTTTTATTTGCTTTGTCAGTTCAATTAAATTTAAATATTTCTCATTTAAAAACAAATGAAGAAAAAGCCAAGTACATAACAAACTTAAAAGATAAATTGCAAAAGGAAATGATACAAGATTGTTATGACATACAGAGTTACTACGACAAGTTGGAAAATGTTATAACAAATAGTCTAAAAACCAACAACAGTGCGAGAAATGAACATCAAATACTAAAGAAATCAACAATTAACCTTATAAACAGCCGCACACAACTAATTCGAACTCCAAACAAAACAAAAGAAATGAAAAAAGAACTAAAAGCACTATTCAAACTATGTAACAAAGCTATAAAGAGAGACTACAACGAGCATAGGAAAAAAATTATTGAAAATAACCTAATAAAATATAGAAGCAGCAAAAGGGCTCAAAAAGAACTAACTACAAATAAAGAATGGGAGACAGATGGCGCTGCTCGCCCTGTAAACATCGGATCCGTATATATTTATTCGCAATAATAGTAAACAAGAAGTTTTTAAGTTAATAGTGTTTTAAATAGTTATATCAGTGACGTATGTGTGTGTGACAATGTTTTCGAAACCGAAAGGACGGTATAAAACATTAAAAACTTAAGAGAAAAAGCCCTGCATTAAACAGAGCGCTTTTACGTTCATAAACGATCTATTAAAACAAAAAAAATACATTACTGTGCTGGTGTTCCGTGACTCTCATAGTAAAAACACTAAATAAGACTATACGGTGCTATCTCATTAATAATTAATCTGTAATTAGCTTGTTAAATTCAAATTCTGCCGTTAGATTGCATTTTATAAACAACGACACCGAGTGACAAGTGCGACAGATATACAACGAGTTACGAGGCACCGCACAAACGCTAATGAGTGAGCGAGACAATTATACTTCGCTGTGTCTACACTTCAATTACGGATAAGCGTACTTAGCCTTATCTGCGCGCCCGGCGATTAAACTTGCCGTAGAAATAGGCCTACTTTTGCGCATTTTCTATCCTTAAAAATATTCACACCAAATCAAACGAAAATGAACTGCCTCGCATGTAACCGTCCTGCTGCTAACCATCTAGAACTATTGACCTGTGTCTCTTGCAAAAATATTTATCACTATGAATGCTATAACATGTCAGATACATACTTTAACGAAAATAAACATCAACTAGAACGCGGCTGGCGTTGTCAATCATGCACGAATATCACAACAAGGCGTACCAGAAACGATAATACCCCGGGCAGAAAGCAATACGATATAACATCATTAGATGATACTAACATGTCAGTCGACGCACTCCTCGATCTCGAGTTCCAGCAAAACAAACATACTGAATCCCCACATTGTTCACAGCAGAACCAATCAATTACTATCGACCAAATAGGGGCGCTGTTCGACTCTAAACTTGCTAATTTTAACATTACTATTACAAATAACATCCATCGTCTAATAAAATCAGAAATATATACAGCAGTGGAGCAGCTAAAAAACGAATTTTTACAAAAAAATAACATACTAATATTGGATCAGCAGATGTTAAAACAGAAACTTGAATCGACAAACGCCCTAATTGAAGACTTACAGCGCGAAAACGAGTCTATTAAAATAGAATTAAACAACATAAAGTGTCAGTACAGTAAAATACAAGAATTAAATACCGTACCCTCTCAGAAACAGTTTGTTTTATACGGTCTTGCTGAACACTACGGCGAAAAGGAAACTGACCTATATCATCGCATTGATAATATGTTCAAGGACATATTAAACATAAACATCAATGGGTACATAGAATCTGCTCGGCGTATAGGAAGAAAAGGGAACCGGCGCCCTATTATCTTGGAGCTAATCAGTCTACGGATGAAGAAGTACGTACTACAAAATGCCTATTGTTTTAATAACACTGGATATGCCGTCTCCGAAGTACTTGACCAGTCAGCATTAAAAAATAGAAAACACTTAAGAGAATGTTTAGTGTCTGCACGCAAAGAAGGAAAACACGCAATCATACGCCTTAACAAACTGTTCATAAATGGCAAAGAATATAAACCAACTGAACTAGCACAGCACAGTCAGCAAACCTGCGACAACAGCATCGGCTCGGGCTCGGAACCAACAGCGTCAACACAAGAGACTAAAACAGACAATAGTAATCCACGGACTTTTTTTCGCTCATAAAGCCCCCAAAGCCCCCAAATCCTGTAAAATAGATCTATTTTACCAGAATGTACGCGGACTAAAAGGAAAAGTATCAACTATTAAAAACATACTGACTACTTTCGTAAATAATATAATAGCCTTAACCGAGACGCGCCTTGATGACACAGTCTACGACTCGGAATTATTCCCAAGCGAGTACAGTGTACTACGATGCGACCGCGCAGGCCGCGGCGGAGGCGGAGTGCTGCTCGCCGCGCGTGCGCCCTACACCCTGCGCCGATTGGACTGCGGCGCTCGACCCGAGGACGAGATCATCTGCGCGCTCGTCACTAAGGGACACTGCCGATTTATACTATGCGTGTTGTACTTAGCGCCGCGCATACACGAAACTAATTACCTTTCAGCATTTCAATGTTTGGAAAAAAATTTAACTGAATTTTCCTACCCAACCGTTATAGTTGGTGATTTTAATTTGTATTCCGCCTCAGTCAGCATAAGAAATGCATTTGAAAGTTTTATTTGTCACTGTAACTTAGTACAATATAACAGCATTTTTAATAGTCATAACCGGTTATTGGACCTAGTGCTAGCAAATAAAACCACTCAAGTGACGGTTACTGAGGCTGTCGCGGGTTTGGTCTCGACCGAGCAGCACCATAATCCTCTTAATATCGAAATGTCAGTTTCTACCCTATTTAGTAAACGTGTTACCGATAGCGTCATAGACGATACCCGAGCCCAAGAGAGAAACTACCGGAAAGCAAATTATCCTCTTCTGTATGAAAATATTGCTAACTCGGATTGGACTATAATGCGGGATATGTTCGATGTAAATGATTGCACTCAATGTTTCTATAGTATTCTGGACAAGTATTTTAATGAATGCATACCCCTTAAGGCGATATGATTCGACTCATCAACGAATCTGAGGGGGTGAGGTGCGCGGCAAACCGTGAAGCCCCGCCCGCGCGTCCCGCGACCCGCTCGCCGAGATCGTGAGCGCGCGCCGCGCACGGTAAACATAGCAGACGGGTCACAGTATAATGATCTTATGATGGCAGTATTTTGACTAGACCGGGAAATGGTCACGTTTTAGAGTTTTTATTGTATATGTACGTATGTATTTCTTGCATTACGTATTTCTGATCATTTCATGTAGAATTATTATTTTTATATAGACATGTGTACTTATTATTGATCAGTAAAGAACGTTTTAATTTCATGGCAGCGTGTTCGAGTTAAAGTACCTAAAGGAAAGTAACAATTTTAAAGGAGACGGTCAATTAAGGGTTCTATTTATAAAGGTTATTAACCTTAATCAATAATTTTACTTTACATATTCCTTTAACTCAATAACGCTGCCGTGAAATTAAAACGTTGTTACTGATCAGTAGTACTTATTTATAAGCTCTAAAAACAAAAAAAAAACAGTTTCAAAGTAAATTTCTGATAACTTTTTGTCATTGCAAGCGTTATGGTTTCTTCTTGGCAACATTTTACATGAATATGTTTTTGGTGGGTCTCATTATCACAATTTCCAATACTTTTGTTGCCTAACTTAATAAATTATTGTTTACAATACCTATCGACTTTATACCTACTTTAATGATCACACAATTTTAACGAAACAATGTTATCAAGAAAATAATTCAATTAAGTGCGAGTCAAACTCGCGCACCGATGGTACCTACATTTTATTAAGTACATTATATATATATTTTTTAATTAAGTTGTAACTGACTCATCATCATCATCTCAGCCATAAGACGTCCACTGCTGAACATAGGCCTTCCCCTTGGACCTCCATTCCGGTCGGAAGCGACCCGCATCCAGCTTCTTCCGACGGCCTTAACAAGGTCGTCTGTCCATCTTGTGGGTGGACGTCCTACGCTGCGCTTGCTAGTCCGTGGTCTCCACTCGAGCACTTTTCGACACCATCGGCCATCTTCTCTGCGCGCAATGTGGCCTGCCCATATATATATATATGTATATATATATAACATTTTCAAGAAGTCTGGTCGCTTGTGGTGAAAAAAAAAATGTATGGAGAACAGAGTGGCCAACTTTCTTAAAAATAGTTTATCTAATACTGATTCTAAAATGGTATTTACACATGCTATTTACATTTCTACAAATAAAGATATGGCCTAGATGGTGTTTAAAGTGAAGTATGGTGCTAACTAGTAAAAAAGACAAAAGTGCGATTATCTCGAAAACCACGAAACTTTTACTAGACCTATAAGTGCATTTTCTGGACCAGCCTAAGCTGCCCTGTCGATGGTTAGAAGGTTGGCCATTAATTACTGGACATCCTGTATAGAGATGTAACTAACCCAAATCGATAGTCACAGCAAGCGATTAAGATTGGATGGCACGTAGACTGAGGTATCGAATTGTGACGTATAATGAATTTTTATTTGCGATTTAAATAAAGCTAGAATTATATGGTTTTCGCGCAAGGCATTTAATACACCGACCGAGTAGGTCGCACCCATCATCAAAATCTAAACTAACTGGGGATCTATTTTAAAGTTGATTTATGTTATTTCTGTGTCAAATTTGTTGTCTGTTAGGTGACGATAAATATATCCATATTTACAGTTGATTATCCACCTTTTCCTTATTTTTATTATAAGAAAAATTAAAAATTCATATCGATTTACTTAGACGACTACCGATTCATAAAGGTGGTGTCCGGCTAGCCCTAAAATTAAAAAAAAGACGTAGAACGTAAACGTTCGTAGTGCAATTGTTTTCCTTTGTGATTTCGATGTGCGAGACATTTTACGTTGTATTGCTGTTGTGAATGACAGATGTCAAATAACGCAAATAAATATGCACACAGTATATGTCGGTGACTTTAGTTCGTCTACGGATCTCCTCATTTCTGATTTGATCACGCAGAGAAACTCCGAGCATAGCCCTCTCCATAGCTCGTTGAGCGACTTTGAATTCTCAGATGAGGCCGATAGTGAAAGACCACGTAACTGACTGAATAACACAAAATATTAAAAAAAAATTGTCTTATACCCGCCTTATTTTGAACTCCCTGTAATCACACCCCGTATTCCGCACCCTTCACAAATAATCTGATTTAGTAAAGTTTACTAAATGTTTTTTTTTATGATCTTGATCGCGTAATAATGTGTAAAACCCAAAATAGCGTCTTAAAACGTATTAAATTTTTTATAATGTGATCTTATTAAGCATTTATATGAGAAGAGCGACAAAATTTTACGCTAGTTATTTATAAATTTTTTTTCGTTTTCAATAAAGAAGGAAGTTTGAGAAAATTTTGTTAATTAACAATTGCCTAAATAACTTTAAGATAAATTTCTACAAGTAGTACATTTGTTGACATGTTTTAAATACACCATAATTTTTTTTTTAATTTTTAATGAATATTTAATACCTTTAAAATTATATTGAATGTTACGTAATCGCTTTTTCACGCCGAAAATGAGGCGTGGAGGACTGTGTTCAGCGTTGAATAAAAAGTATAAATAATGGAGATACAGTCCTGCAAGTATATAATGTTGTATTGGAAATATCCTCCTCTTTAATAATATTAACTAGATTTTGCCCTATGCGCGGGGCCCGAGGGCCCCGCGGTACGCGTGTTGTTTGCTGTTAGTGCTGTTGTTGACGTGTTGTTGTTGCTGTTGTTTGTGCTGTTGTAACTATTAACCTAACCCACTTTTCTGGTAGCAGTCCGTTTCTGTAGGGTTCGCAGTTCTAACCTAACCTAACCCACTTTTCTGGTAGCAGTCCGTTCCTGTGAGGGTCGCAGTTCTAACCTAACCTAACCCACTTTTCTGGTAGCAGTCCGTTTCTGTGAGGGTCGCATTTCTAACCTAACCTAACCCACTTTTCTGGTAGCAGTCTGTTCCTGTGAGGGTCGCAGTTCTAACCTAACCTAACCCACATTGTTGGTAGCAGTCCATTCCTGCTGTTGTTATTGTTGTGTAGTAGTTTGTTTTCCAAAGGGAGAAATAAATAAAGTTGTACTTTTGATAGAAAGAAAAGATCTGCATGCGAGAACTTCATTCCCGCAGCTCGGCCTTCGGCCTCGCGTGCTTGGGAAATCGTAACTTTTCCTATTGGGTCGTGTTTCAGCTCCAACTTCCTCCTCACGTGTGACGCTTCGGGCCTTCGGCCCAACGCGGAGCTCGGCCTTCGGCCTTCGCGAGCCTTGACGCTTCGCCGTCGGGCCTTCGGGCCTTAAATTTTGTTTTTCATAGGAATCTAGAGGCCTATATCTTTCGCCATGCCAAATCTCAGCGCGCTCGGACCAACTTGAAAAAAATAAAAAATAAAGTCGGCCATTTTGAAAAAATTTAAATGCAGTTTGTTTTGTCTTGGGGCCCTCTATGACATTTGGTCGAGCACCTCCCACCCATCTCGCACCGTAATATGAATACTTTTTGAGATATTGGGGAAATTAAAGATCTCTACTTTTTCCCCCTTTTTTTGCTTATAACTTTTGATATTTTGTGTGTGCTACTACACGCTTCGAATGCATTTTTCTAGGCATTATGACGAATCTAATGAGGACACGTATTTTTAGGAGTATTATCTCTATTTTTCACCGTGTTCAGTTTCTCGAACAAGACTAATACAACCAAGCGCAAGATGAACTGCCTGTAGGCACCTTGAACTCTCAATTATATTTAATTCATGTCGACCGTGGTCAAATATTAAAATTAGTGATATGTATTTAGTTCTTAAATAATTGTATTGCGATATGCCTATTAGGGTAATTTTTTCAATTATTTCAGTTTTACATTTTATATTTATTTAAATTTATGATTATGATGATGAATTTGCACGCTTGACGGGCGTGGCGCGTTGCATGCGATCCAAAGCCGGGCGCCTTCGGCACCCTCATACTAAAAGCGTAACACTATAAATATATTGTAACATCCCCATACTGTATCAATCCAAATAAATAATTTCTGATTTTCAAAGGACTCAAAGAGCACGAAGGAATATAATCATTTTGCAGATCGGACGTAGGTATATCAGTAAAGGTGAAATACTGTAAATACTGTACTTACATACTCACAATTATATTATCTAGGAATATAATATTATTTACCTACATTGAAATTGGTTGCTGACCTAGTGAAAATACTGAAATATTTTAACTGTTGATGTAGGAAATCTAGGCGCTTTCAAGCACCTCGTAAAGTATTAGATGCTTCTGTTATCAGAAAGTGTGTTTTTATAGCACTTAGTGACTTTTTCTTACGTTTCATATGCTTTGTTTCCCATTGTTTGTAAATGGTAAAATCACGTGACCGCGCGGAACATACTGACGCAGGTCCGTCCTCTACAAGCGCTGCCGCGCGACTGAAGAGGGCGTAAGTGCGTTCGCGAGTGATGGCGGTTGCGGATTTAGTAGGTATTGAAACATAGAAATTATTTTAATGATGTTACCGAGACAAAGAGATCCAAATCATCTAGATTATCTTATTACCTATACATTTATGTAAAAATCAAGTCAAAAAAGTTTGTATTGTAAAGTCTATTTCAATAGAACTTGCTAACTATGTAAACAAACAACTTAACTTTGTTGTATCACTGTTTCTCTTTGAATTTTCACACCACCTCATCAAATACCATTGAAACCATACACATATACACTATTGAAACGGTCCGTTCCGTAAATACACAAATATATAACTGTATCTTGGATATTTCATTAAAAGTTTAAAATGGGTTCATAAGTTAGGTTATTAGGACCTGTTGGAATGACGGTTTTGTTTCTTTTAAATTCTACAATTGTCTATGATGGGTAGTGTTGTAACTAAAGTTTGTGATATAAACCCGCTACACACTACCCAACCCACGCTCTGTACCTACCGCCGCGGTTATAAAATACATCAATACATCATTCTTAAGTACTAATTAGTCTTCTGGTCGTGATTAAACAAATTAAAAATAAGTAACTACTTGTTTTTTACTTTTGGTATTTTATTATTCGATATGGTTTGACATTAGTAAAGTAGTAAGTAGGAGTCTTGCCCATCACTAGTAAATTCATCATTCAGAGACAATTTCAATATGGCGGTTTGTTTACATAGTTAGCAAGTTCTATTGAAATAGACTTTAGCTCTGAGATTGATTTATTGTTAAAAAAAGGCGTAACTTTGGATTTTTTTTCTATCGAGCAAAGTTTATCTAATCATGTTTTTGAGATCCAAAACATATCTGCCAGATCCTTAAGTATAAGATATATTTTTTTCACAATTTTAAAACATTGTTTCTTATATTTCCGATGGATTCAAAAAACTGGTTCGCTTAGCTCGTACGGGAAAAGCACGCCTTAAGCGGCCCATAAAAAATAAGCCCAACCAGCAGTACCCCGAGTGGTTTTCTCGCGACCTTATTCATTTAAATAAATTAAAAAACGAGTACCATAAGTTATATAAGCAAACTGGGAACCAATTGTATTATGCTTTTTTCACTTATTACCGTAAATTAGTACATACTAAAACCGAAACTGATAAGCGTTCATACATTAACAACTTACAAGTAAATATCGTGAGGGATCCTTCATCGTTTTGGTCATACATAAAGCGACAGCGTAAATGTAACCTTCCAGCAACATTCAGCAACATGTTAGCACAAGAGGTCGCAGACTCCTTTGCCGACTTCTTCAAAAGCGTATTCTTACAGAATGTCCCCAAACTCGATGCGTTTGCGGCCTCAGAGGCTGCCACAGCCGAATCACCAATGTCCAGCACCCGACACGTCACAATTGATGACATTAGTGACGTGGATATCCGAACGGCCATAAACCGCTTGCGACCCAAGCATACTCAAGGTCCAGATGGAATACCACAATTCATTATTAAGGACTGTCGTGAAGCACTTATCCAACCACTGAAATATATATTTAACCTAGCATTGAAAAATAGAACATACCCCACGGTTTGGAAAACAACTAAAGTTCTTCCAATACATAAATCAGGATCCAAATCCGATGTCCGCAACTATAGGCCGATTGCCGTGCTATCGGTCTTCGGGAAAGTATTCGAAGCCATAATCTACGCCAAAGTGTATAAGCAGCTGAATGGGTGGTTCTGTGACGAGCAGCATGGATTTCTACCGAAGCGCTCAACTACATCAAATCTTCTTAATATCGTTTCCATCATATCGAATAACCTTGACCAACGGAGGCAAGTAGACACAGCTTACTTTGACTTCCAGAAAGCTTTTGATAAAGTTGATAACGATCTGTTGCTAAAAAAGCTATCTGCTGCAGGTTTTGGTACTTGTCTACTTGAGTTCGTAGCTAGTTACCTCTCGAAACGACAGCAATATGTTCAGTATGAAGGCGCGCGATCTACTCCGTTTTTGGTAACATCGGGGATCGGGCAGGGAAGTAGTCTCGGGCCCCTTCTGTTTTTAATTCTCCTGAACGACCTACCGACAGCACTAAGTCATTCATCGTGCCTCTTATTCGCGGATGACCTAAAATTGGCTATGCCAATTAACAGCAATCGAGACTTTTCCCTACTGCAACTTGACATAGACAAAGTTTGTACCTGGGCGCGTGACAATGGCTTATTTCTTAACAATGACAAATGCTCGGTTATCACATACACGCGAGCTCGACTCCCTATAACCCATCCTTACGTCATAGAGGGCAAGCCTTTGAAACGCGTCAATGAAATTAAAGACTTAGGAACGTGGTTTGATACTCAGCTCACATTTAATAACCACATTACAATAACCTGTAACGAAGCCCGCAGCAGATGCCTGGGATTCGTCATGCGTCAAGCGAAGCTATTTAATAATAAGCATGCTATGACTGTACTCTATAACGCCTTCGTTCGAAGTAAACTCGAAACAAACGCAGTTATTTGGAGTCCCCATGAAAAACAGTACACGGTTCTAATAGAGAAAGTCCAAAAATCATTCATAAGGTTCCTCTATAAGAAGTTATATGGCTTTTATCCCCTTCTTTATCCCACCCTATTCGTTTTAGGTATGGTAGATTATATATCCTTAGAGTCACGTAGAAATATGTACTTAATAAAATATTTTTTTCAATTAATTCGGGGACAAGTAACAAACCCACCATTATTACTACAAATAAGCCTGCGGGTTCCCCGTCTCTCCGCGAAACAGCTACGGCCCCGTAGCCGTGGTCTCTTTGCTGTACCTCCAGGTCGGACGCGCCTGCTTGCTACGTCCCCTCTTCACCAGGCTTTAACGTTGCTTAACAACATCTTGGACAGCGATAATGACCTGGATATTTTTTTCACGACGGAGTCTAAATTTCTAGGCGCATCAAATCGGTACATCGAATCAATCGTTACCACTAGCTCCATTACCTAATATGCTATAATAAGTATTCGCTGGAAATATTTGACATTGCTTATGTACGACTGACTTAATTTTAATTTTAATAAATTGCCCATATAGTGCTGCTTGACTTTACCCGAATTTGTATTTTTATGACTTTGTACTATAATTGTAATTCCTCGATTTATTTATATCCATGACATTTAATTAATTATTGCAATTCCTTGATTTATTTATATACATGACATTTAATTAATTATTGCAATCCCACGGTTTAATTATCCTTCAATGACATTTAATCAATTATTTTACTCCCTTGATCTCTTTTATGTAATAACGTCATACTCCTAATGTAATGTCAGTAATGTGTTATAGATTTAAATCGAATGTAGTTACTTATAATATATTCACTCACTTATTTATTCGAATAATGCATGTTGCTAGCTATTAAGTAATGTAATTCCAATTAGCACGTAAGGTTGAACTGTAAGTGTTAATTGTATGCAACAAATAAACAAATAAACAAACAAAGAATTATGAGAAATAGGGTGGCCAAAAGTATAACACCAGAAATTCAGTCACTTGGTTTTTATTATGTTAAAATAATTCACTACAAAATTATATTAATTATTATTTTAATAAGTTGCTGTTTACACTAGAACACTTATTTTAAATACTTAGATAGGTGTGAACGGTTTCACAGCTCAACCGAAAAAGACCCCGATCATCAGTTGGTCAGGTATTTTATACCTGGCGAAATGGCGCCACCTCGATCGGACGTGACGTCACAATCAGCCGACTTTAACCTGGCGAAAATGGCGCCACCTCGTTCGGACGTGACGTCACGATCAGGCGTTTTAATAAACCACGTGATCACGTATTTTGTTCGTCAATACACTTACTATTTACGAGACCAAGTGTTTTATATTTGAAATTAACAATTAATAAAAAAATTCTTACATTCGGCCTTTCCTGACATCAAGTTTGTCCCAAACTTAGGTACTTAAAGATTAACATGGTCATCAATACATATCCTATTTAAGATTACAAACTGGACTACATAATATTTGAAATGATATCGTACACAGGTTTTTTTTTTTTTTACATAACTGACTCAATCATGACTACATATTATCGGTATCATCACACATCAACCATATTATTAATTCCGTCGTTCCACTCTTGCTATACTGCCATACTAACCATACTACCATACTAACCATACTAGCCATACTAACCATACTAGCCATACTAACCATACTAGCCATACTAACCATACTACCCTTACTATCCTTGCTAACCATACTACCAATACTAATCATCAAAACATTTTAAAATCAGTTTAGCATTACTATATTTACTATGAATAATTACTGACAAAGAACATAAATAACTCTAATAATCCAATCATCATTAAATGCTGTCATATAGCTAATGAATTATGAGTTTGAGATGACTTCGATAGTTAACTACCAATTCAAATCAATTCAATCTCACTCACGAATGATTATCTCTTCTCACTTAGCCACTGCTAACTACTCGGATCAACAACTTCGTATATACAATATCTTTGATACAATTACTATTTCCAGCTCTTATCCATTTCACACATACATATAAAACGATATACTTAATCATAACTCTACACACACGAATAAGTTTTATATTCAAATCACTATGAAATCTTTTTCGATCGTGCACCAAGAACTCATTAATGGTCGTTACTTTCGGATTCAGAGCTACTTGTAAAGTCATCACCATTATCATCAGTGTGCGTATTTATCCAGGGTTTAATACGATCAGCTGCCCATACATTACAATAGTTTCTCTGTGTAATGTTAGACCCTATAATACTAGCTATTTCATACCTATCATTTTCGAGAACTTTTGTAATCCTAAATGGTCCTGTAAATTTGGGCAATAATTTCTTGCTTTGACCTTCATTACTTGGGGTGTGTTTCAGTATCTTTACGAGATCTCCTACTTTATAAGTTCTGGCCTTTATCTTATGACTGTCATACCGTATCTTTTGGGATGCTTGATCTTTCCCAATGTGTGAACTTATTTCTGCCCTAATATCCTCTATAGTACCGACTTGTCGTGTCTCGTGCAAAATTTTTGAAAAAGCATTATCGCCTTTACTGACCATTCTAACTCCGAACATTGCTTCTGAAGGCGTTTTGCCTATCCCCTTATTCATGGTATTATTTAACCCCCACTGTACCTTCCCTAAAATAGTATCCCAATAGCGTTCACCTAACTTATTTGCGTACGCAGTCAGTGAATCAAGTATCGTCCGATTATATCGTTCTACTTGTCCATTAGCTCGAGGTGTACATACCGCATTAAGGATGTGTTTAATTTTTGATCGTTCACAGTAATTCTTAAATTCTTTTGAAGTAAAAGAAGTTCCTCGATCAGAAATTAATCTATTGGGATAGCCAAATGTCGTGAAAATATCTTCTAAAGCTCGAATCGTTAAGTTAGATTTAAGATTTCGAAGTGGTTTCAGCAAGCAGAATTTGGTAAACGCGTCCACACATACCAGGAGATACGACTGACTCTTTGCACTTTTTACAAAAGGCCCTAAATGATCAATATGTATAGTGTCAAAGGGTCTGTCAACCTTATGGATCGAATGCAAAAAACCCTCTTTAGGTCCCGTCGGCTCTTTACTATATGCGCATTCAATACACGCACGGACATACTTGGTTATAAAGCGTCTCATCTTAGGGAACCAAAAATCTTGCTTTATTTTCTCCAAAGTTTTCTCAACGCTAAAATGACCAATGTCGTCATGATTAAACTTACACAATTGAAACCTTGCACTTTTAGGAACAACCCATTTTAACTCACTACCTACTTTTCTAAATAGTCTATTATCTTTAACCAAATAATTATCTTTTATTTCGGAATATTCTTTATCTTCTAAAATTTTACGTATCCGCTGGATTTCGCCGTCATTTAACTGTAGACTAAGTAGCCAATCTTCCTGTGTGATTCTTAATATTGAAGGTATAGGGTCTTGAATTGGTTCCGGTCCACAAGGCTGAGGGTTCCTACTGAGTGCATCGACATGAGACATAGTATGACCTGGTTTGTATTGAATCTCGAAATCGAACTCCTGCATTGCAATCCACCACCGTGCTACGCGAGGAACGAGATCTCTCTTAGCAAAAGTTGCTCGTAACGCGCTACAATCAGTAACAAGAGTGAACTTTAAGCCTACCAAATACACTCTGAATCTTTGTAATGAACAGATAGCAGCCAAGGTTTCAAGTTCATACGCATGGTAATTTTGTTCTTCTAAGCTAGTTTTGCGACTGAAATAAGCTATCGGACGGAAACTGCCTGTCGTATAGTCTCTTTGCATTAAAATTCCTCCTAAGCCGTATTTGCTAGCGTCAGTATGTACCTGCGTTTCGCTTTGTGGATTATAAATTCCTAACAAGGGTCGTTGTGTAAGTGACTCTTTCAGTTGGTGAAATGCTTGTTCTTGTTCTGGTGTCCAGCACCAAGAACAGTCCTTTCTAGTCAAATCAGTAAGTGGTCTAGCTATGAGCGCAAACCCCTGAATAAACTTCCGAAAATAACTTGCTAGGCCAATGAACTGTCTCACTTCATGTACGTTTCGTGGTGTTGGAAAACTTGCAACGGCAGCAATCTTATCTTTTCCCGGTTTAATTCCTTTCGCACTTATTTCATAACCTAAATATTCTAGTTCTTCTTGAAGAAAATTGCATTTTTGTAAATTTAGAGTTAGTCCCGCGTCTAGTAACAGTTTAAATGTATTTTCTAATCTTACTATTTGTTCAGCAAAATCTTTTCCAGGTATAAGTATGTCATCCATATAAGCGAGTGTGGAATTAAATCGGGAATTGCCTAATATTTTATTAATGGTTCGCTGAAATACAGCCGGTGAATTTGCAAGACCAAAAGGCATTTTCTTGAATTGGTATAACCCATCAGGAGTGATAAAAGAGGTATATGGTCTACAGTCTTCACGTATAGGTATCTGGTAATAACCACTAGCAAGATCTAAGCTTGAATAATATTTATTCCCATTTAACATGTCTAACTGGTCCTCGATCCTAGGCATTGGGTAATGATCCTTGACAGTTTTTTGGTTTAGTGCCCTAAAATCTACACAAAGTCTTCGCCCACCGTTTTTTTTTTGAAACTAATAAAATAGGACTCGCGTATGGAGAGTTAGATTCTTCGGCTATATCATTCTCAATAAGTTCTGTCACCATATCCCTAACTATCTGCCGCTCTGTATAACTCAATCTATATGGTCGGTAGACAACTGGTGTTTGGTCTTTAAGCTCAATAACCATTTCTGACGCATCTGTACACCCTAATTCTGATAAATTTTGTGCAAAACATGGCCTGTACTTATTGATTAAATCAATTACAATCTTTGATTGGTCATCAGATAAATTTGGATTCATTTTAATATCATCTTTAGTGAATGGTGTAAGAGTAGTCTGATCAGTTATTCTATTGCAAGAGACTTTTGATTCGTCTAAAGATTCAACAACAGAGACTTCATCCGCGCGTACAAACAAGGATCCAGCCTTCAATGTTATTGGTTTCGTGGATTGATTACATACCGCAATTTTACAGTCTCCGTTATGTAAACTATAGACTCCTCCTACAACACTATAATCCATGTTTTTCTGAGACCGTAAGCTATCGTTAATCAAGATGTCGCAATTCCTTTGTTCACTACTTTTACAGTCCACAAATTCAAACGCGCCTACCTTAGTGTCCGTTACGATTCTAAGAACTACCTTTTCACTAGTAGATTCAACATTATTTGCCAGGGTAGCCCAATCTATGTTCGTATTGTTTGTATCACATTTTAGTATGTCTAGTCGCTCATGTGTTTTTACTGCTAAAACTTTGGGTCTTTCTGTAAAGTCCTGCCCTACTAAAATTTCGTCAGTTAATACAGTAGAGTCTACTATGTAAGCGTCTACATCGGCTGTGACTTCCCCTAATGTCAAACTGAACTTTACACGTCCTAATGGTGTATATGCAGTGGGCCCAAATCTAATGTTAGATATGTCACTCTCTGATTTTGGTAATGAGTGTTTATCAACAACATCTTGTCTGATCAAAGTACAATCGCTTCCAAAGTCAACAAAACTTTGCAACTCAATATTTTTGTTTATAAACACAGGCTTATAATATTTTGAATCAGGTTTTCGGCTTTGCGCAAACATTGTTTTCTTATCAGTATTTTTAGTATTCAATTTGTTCCGAAAACAATCATTAGACTTATGGCCCATCAAGTTACAATTATCACACTTAGCAATTGGTTTAGGACATTTAGTTGATATGTGTCCTTTTTCTTTGCAGTTATAGCACGTAACCTCTGTTTTGTTAGAATTCCGGCAATTAATCGCGCGATGACCTGATTTGTTGCATTTAAAACAGATAACATCATTGGAAGCGCTTGCATTTGGTCGCTTAGACGTTCTCAGGCTAGTTTCTTTACAAAAATCCTTTAAAAATTTTAACAAATCTTCTGGGTCCGTTAAGCGGGCTGCCATAGCACTCGAACGCATGATTTTATCGTCTATTGCATAAACTAAACAATCGACAGCTTGTTTACCTTTAATGCCGCATGCATTAAGCAAAATCATTTTGTCATAATAGTATTCGTCAACTGATTCTCCGTGTTTTAACGACCGTTAGATAGGTCGTTAAAACACTCTCCATTAATAAAGCAGCGTAATTTGTTTCTGAAGGAAACGCTCTAGTCAATCGTTCCTGCCATTCTGACCACGTCATAAGAATAGACTGCAACCCCTCGTACCACTTCTTAGCATAACCGGCTAACTTAGGTAAGGCGAAATGAGAAGTTTGTTCATCCGTCCAACTATAAATTTTAGCACACTCATTTACTTTGGCTATCCAATTTTCTATCTTTTGGTTCTTTTGTGCAGGATCGAAATTTGGAATGATGTTTTTATCATATGACATTTTATGTGTATTAGACTTTAACAATTTTTGAAAAAACATTGCAACATCAGTCAAACTAGAAGTTAACATCGGTACCTCGACATTATCTCGCGAAGCTGCTGAGGTCGTCTCCTGTCCCTCGCCTGGCTCCAACACCGGCTGGTCCGCCACTCTCTCGTCTCGTTGTCGCTGTGCAGGCACCGCATCCGTTTCATCTGCCAGCTCAGCACCTCTTAACCTTTTCATTGGTTCTGTGATAGACTCTTGCTGGAATTCAGAGATTAAGGTCTTACTATTTTGTAGTCATAAACATAATACTACTCAAATATGTTTGCAATTCTTCAGTTTTCCTAATATACTGTGAATGTTAAATCGTCTAAAAGAAACTCACAAAACACACAAAACAAGAAACTAGAAGTCTATACTTATGATAAAAAAAAACTATTAACCAACTGCTGTATCAACTAATTATTATAAAACCTACACATTCTATTTATTTCATGCTTTTCTTACTGATAAAAAATAATTAAAAAAAAGAACCTTAGATTTATTTGTGAATGTATAATTATCTAACACTATTATTATTAACCAATAATCGTGTTATCAATCACCACGAATTAAAATTTCTACATATTTTATCCCTTGAGGAAAAAAAAATATAGTCATTTGCTCAGGAAAAAAAAAATCAAAACATGTTACTCGCCTGTTGTATTTCTCGTGCCGGTGTGTAACTCTGTCGCTTAGAATTCAAAGCACGTGGAGACCGTTCTCGTACCAAGCTCTCATGATGACGTTCTACCCGCCATCGTTTCGATGGCGACCTGCGCTGCGTTGATCTCGACTTCCGCTTCCCACCATGGTGGCTCGCCGTGGACTCCGTGGATCGCTCTCTGCTACTCGTACTACGGTCTCGCCGACTCGTTCTTCGTCTGGATGTACCATGCACTGCATCCTTATAGCGTGAACGTCGGTCCCTTGAACGAGACGTTCGACTTGGCTTGTTTCTTTTGCTCCGTCCCGTCATGCTTCATGTATGTATGTACTTCATGTATGCCCACTTCTGATATGAGAAATAGGGTGGCCAAAAGTATAACACCAGAAATTCAGTCACTTGGTTTTTATTATGTTAAAATAATTCACTACAAAATTATATTAATTATTATTTTAATAAGTTGCTGTTTACACTAGAACACTTATTTTAAATACTTAGATAGGTGTGAACGGTTTCACAGCTCAACCGAAAAAGACCCCGATCATCAGTTGGTCAGGTATTTTATACCTGGCGAAATGGCGCCACCTCGATCGGACGTGACGTCACAATCAGCCGACTTTAACCTGGCGAAAATGGCGCCACCTCGTTCGGACGTGACGTCACGATCAGGCGTTTTAATAAACCACGTGATCACGTATTTTGTTCGTCAATACACTTACTATTTACGAGACCAAGTGTTTTATATTTGAAATTAACAATTAATAAAAATATTTCTTACAGAATGGATACAGAAACTCAAAAAAGGACAGACCGAAACCAAGACAAGAGATGACATCATAAATGTAGCTACGAAATTTTACAAGGAACTTTATAGTGACTATCCGGATATTAGACACAACGAAGAAGATGATTCCTGGGAAAATATACAAAGCAGTGACTTACAATCAATAAGTGAACAAGAAATAAGTGCACATATTAAAAAACTAAAAATGGAAAAAAGTCCTGGGCCCGATAACATCAGTAACGAAGTGTTAAAAATAGGTGCACCTCTATTGCTTCCTTACCTGACACAAATGTTCAATGCGATATTTAGAGCAGAACAAGTTCCCAAACAATGGTGTATATCAGATATAGTTCTTCTCTATAAGAAAGGAGACCCACTAGACATTGGCAATTATAGGCCAATCAGCTTACTGTCTAGCATATACAAACTCTTCACATCAATACTGCTAAATCGCATAACACAGCAAATAGACAAAAATCAACCAGTTGAACAAGCCGGCTTCCGCAGTAGTTACTCCACTATAGACCATATACATACGCTACAACAAATTTTTGAAAAATACAGTGAGTTCAACCTTCCTCTGTATGTAGCCTTTGTTGACTATAAAAAGGCTTTTGATAGCATAACGCACAAGTCAATCTAGAAAGCACTTACATCCTGCGGAGTACACAAAACCTACATAAACATAATCAGAAACATCTACAATCAAAGCGTCAGCAGAGTAAGATTGGAAAAAACTGGAGAGGAAATACCAATAAGAAAGGGAGTAAGACAAGGAGACCCCTTATCACCCAAACTTTTCATAGCAGTACTGGAAGAAGTCTTCAAAAAAATCAACTGGAGTAACCAAGGACTGTGGATACGGGGCAAATATCTCAGTCATCTCAGATTTGCAGACGACATTGTCATCTTTGCCGAGTCATCAAAGAAACTAGAAGAAATGATGCAATCTCTGGCAAATGAGAGCATGCGCGTCGGACTGTACATGAACATAGAAAAGACTAAAGTAATGACCAACTCTAAAACTCGGATAATAAAAGTGAATGGAAGCGAAGTGGAGTACGTAAATGACTATATTTATCTAGGCAAACAAGTGTCCTTCAATAAAAAACAAAATGAAGAAGAAGTCGACAGAAGAATAAACAACACATGGAGAAAATACTGGTCACAAAAAGAAGTACTTAAAGGCGACTACCATCCAAAGTTAAAAAAGATAATAATGGACACTTGCATACTACCTTGTCTGACATATGGTTGTCAAACATGGACATACACAAATACAATAAAAAATAAAATTTCCACATGTCAACATGCCATGGAAAGGAGTATGTTGAAGTTAAGACGAATACATAAAGTCAGAAATGAAGAGATCAGGAAAAGAACTAAACTTGTGGATGCCCTAAAACAAACACTGCGTCTAAAATGGCAATGGGCTGGTCATGTGTCAAGATATACAGACAAAAGATGGACTAAGACTGTGACTGAATGGACAGGACCACCTGGAAAAAGACATCAAGGAAGGCCACAGAAGCGCTGGTCAGACGACATAGTTCAAATAGTTGGAAAAACAGGAATAAATTGGATGAAATTAGCTACAGATAGAGAACAATGGAAGGGACTCGAGGAGGCTTTTACCCAATAGGGATCAGTGAAAAGAATTAACAAATAATACAACAACATATAAACAAACATTATATTCGCTGAAATAAATAAAGCTGTAATAATAATAATAAAAAAAAAATCTCATTTAGACGTGACTACTGCTTTCCTGAACGGCTATCTTGAGGAGGATATTTATATGGAGAAGCCAGAAGGCTTTCCTTCATCTGAAGGTAAAGGACAGGTGCTTAAGTTGAAGCGAGCCATATATGGTCTCAAACAATCCTCAAGGGCGTGGTACAGGAGGGTAGATGATTGCTTAACTGAGTATGGTTATACTAGGTCTAAACTTGAACCTTGCTTATATGTGAAAAATGACAATGGTTTGACTGTAGTAGCTCTATATGTCGATGATTTCTTTGTGTTTTCTAATAATGAAAAGGAAACCAAAAGTTTGAAACAGGTACTGTCTTCACATTTTAAATTAAAAGATCTTGGTCAGGTCAAACAGTGCTTAGGTATGAATGTGTGTGTTGATAAAGAACATAATGTAATAACTTTAGATCAGGAGGATTATGTTAACAAGTTGTTGCATAAGTTCAATATGACAGACTGTAACACTGCTCAAACTCCTATGGAGGAAAGATTGAACTTAGATAAAGGTGAGAGCTGTGATACTGAATTACCTTATCAACAACTCATTGGTAGTCTCATGTACCTAGCGGTTTTGACACGGCCTGACATTGCTTTTAGTGTAGGGTATCTGAGCCAGTTTAATAACTGTCATGGTAGAGAACACTGGGCTCATGCCAAACGTGTTTTGCGTTATCTCAAGAAAACAAAACACTATTGCCTCAGGTATAGTAGCGAGTCTGATTCAAAGCTTACCGGGTTTGTTGACGCTGACTGGGGCAGTAATGTTCTTGATAGGAGGTCCTATTCAGGATTTTGTTTCACTTTGTCTGGCAGTGTAGTTTCATGGTGCAGTAAGAAGCAGAATAGCGTGTCCTTGAGCAGTTGTGAATCAGAATATATTAGTATTTCTGAGTGTATTAAAGAAGCTATGTACTTAAGGTCATTGTACCATGAAATTACAAATAAGATGTCATTAATTACAATTTATAATGACAACCAAAGTGCTCTGAAGTTATTGGCCAACCCTGTGTTTCATAATAGGTCGAAGCATGTTGACATACGTTACCACTTTAGTAGGGATATAATAGCTAAAGGTGTGGTAGAAGCAAAATACTTAGCGACAGCTGAGATGCCAGCTGACTTATTAACTAAGAGTCTAGGGTTTGTCAAGCACTTTAGATTTGTTGAGAAGTTAGGACTTGTGCCTAAGTAGTAGGTATGTGTAGTTCTTTTTAAAGCTGTTTTTTTAATGCTGATGATGCTGATGGCTATGCTTAGATATAGTGGGGGTGTAGTTTTATGATATCCAGCAGCGCCATCTACAGTGTTGATTTAAATATGGAACTGTGGTGTTCCAAATATGTTTTTATATGAATTGCTGTCATGTCGTTCTGTCACACAATAAATAGTCTTCGGTTAACATGAACGTATTTTATTAATTATAATTTGTATCTGGTAACCCTATACTAGACTCAACTTTGGTCCGGTCAGCAAATCTCTGAAGGGTGGTAATGTCTGGCTAGCCAAAAATTGTTGACAGATATTTCGTTGTTGTATCACCAATTAATTGTCTATGATTTAAAAAAGCTAAAAGTCAGATGTCAATTTATGTCATTCATTCAAATTGTTTGCGGTTTATAAGTGGTTTATTTAAATAATATTAATAATGTATGTACTGAGTGAGGTTCGAAAACTATTATTTAAGCTCGTAAATAATTACGACAATATGCGAAGTCGACGTGTAGCGTCGTATAACGAAAAACTGCAATGTTTACAACTCCTAAACAAATGTAAACAAATTAGGAGGTTGGTGCTCTATAAATATTTTGATACTTAGCATTTAGCTTATTTGTGTCGCTTAACTTCGAACTCGGGTAAATCCATTCGACCCTCTCAGCAAATATCTACCCTATTACCTTTTCTTAATACCAAAATCGCATAATCTGACAGATGGATTTACCTGAGTTTGAAGTTAAGCGACTCATTTGGCATAGTACTTATGTATTTTTTTGGTGATGGATTAATATTACGGTATTATCGAGCTAGGTCTTATTTACACTACATTAAATTTTTCGCCTTGTTACAATGGTATATGGTGAGAAAGTGTTAACATATGTGTTTATCGTTGACTGTACTTTACATAGTGGTAGAAATAATGTGAGCTGACTTGGAGTGCACGTCAACGTACATTTAACTTATATCCTTAGGTACCTTACGTGTGCACAGAAAATCAAAAATATTTTCTAGTATCAAAACTATAATTCCTACTACACAAAGTGCGACCAGCCCGAGATTTTTAGAATTTCCCGCTAAAAATTTGTGTAAAATTTCAGTAGCCAGACTCTAATAAATTTTATTCTCTCTGCAAACGGACTGAACTCAATGCAATGTCCTTACTATCTACCTATTATTTGTCTAATTACGTGTTTTTACCCTTTTCATTGTTAAGATAAAGAATCCTAAAAGCACCGTAATTGGTTATCTCTACGGGAGGCGGAGTTTAGCTCGCTCGAAGCTCGTAAGGATCGAGGTAAAATAAGAATTTAACGTTTATTTGTATAACACAGGTGATCCTATTGGCGTAAAAAAATAATATTGCCTTAACTAACTTAACACTATATATTTTTATAATTAAGTTTGTAATCAGATTACAGTTTTCTTCTTTGTTGTTTGTTAGACAGGGTACAGGTTAGTGAATGGTACATTTGCTATAAAAACTGTAGAAACTATAGTACATGTGCAGTAGAGTTTGGTTTGAGTGGAGTTAGTGTCGCTCGAGTAACTCGGAGACGTGGTCGGCAACAGCGCGCGCCGCGCTGCCGGTGACGATGGTGCGGTGCGTGGCGGGCAGCCGGCGCGTGCGGAGCTCGCCCGCGCACACCGCTTCTAGCCCGTACTCGTGGTCGCTCTCCTGCGCTCTGAACAACGTTACGGGCCCCCGCAGACGCGCGGCCGGCCGGTAGTCGTGGGCGATGATGACTCTACGTAACATCGCTTGCACGGCGTCGCGCAACTCTTCCATTTCCACGCGCACGCCGACCGCAGCGGCCATCTCGCGCAGACGGCTCAGGCGCGCCGTCGCACTTGAGAGTGTCTCCAGCTCGCTCGCTACCTGCCCACGATATTACCAAATAAATGACAATGATTATGGGCTAAAATTTGAAAATTCAATAAACATAAAACATAACACACATGACAGACTACTGTCTGCCTCGAACTGACACATCCACATCCACCCATTTTGGGATACCCTCCTACAATTGAGGGGGGAATTACCTAAATCTTCTCGAGGCAGAGGTGTAGGGTTGGAGCCGGTGTAGCTTTATTCGACGTTCATAAGCGCATTGCAATATGCCTACTTGAATAAATTATTTTTTATCTATTATCTTTATCACCTTTGTCAAAACGCCAACGCCGACTGTACAACAGCGACGATTATGAACAATATTAATGAATGGCTCAACAGATAGGCCGCACCTTGGACACCAGTGTACAGCGGACAGACTGATTGAAACACGTACACTAGTACTTACAGCACGTGGCGTCGCGTGAACTAATCTAGCCCGAGGGCAAAGTCACATCCGCGCTGCCCATTTCTGTCAATGTGTAGGTATTCCCAAGATAAAAGGGTTGGCTTCCGCGAGGCTCTAGCTACGCCACTGGACCTCCTACTGTCCAATACTAACCTTTGTCAGATCCAGACCAAAAAGGATTCTTCCCGAATGGGCGAGTAAGTGGACGTCGTCGAGTTGCACCGTGTGCAAGCGTTTATCAGCAGCACTAGCGATGGTCTCGGCGACGTAGGCGGGCGAGCCGTCGACGAGCACGAGCCGCGCCGCGCAGCCGCCGCGCTCCAGCTGCAGCGCCATCTCGAAGGCTACGCTGGCTCCGAAGGAGTAGCCTAGGAGCGTGTACGGCGGCTCCGGCTGCGCAGAGCGCACTTGTTCCACGTAGAAGCTCGCGAGGGCCGACATGTCTGCCAGCGGCGCCGCCCTGGTGCACTGCAGGGCGAACACCGCGCCGCGCACGTGGGCCGCCACGCCGCGCAGCTGCTCCGCTACGCCCTCGATCGGGTGTACCTGCCCACAATGTCACATCACACTTCATGACTTCACAATCACAATAAATATCGACAATGTAATGTGGGACCACGATTGTATAATTAGGGAATAGGTACTTCCGTTATCTATTAACTTGTTATATGTAACTATACTTTGAGTGGTATTAACTTGTTTTTGAAGACTCCTATTCGTTTTAAAATATCTATCTAACGTCACCCCACACGATAGGGTTTAAGCGTAAAAAAATAAAAATTACGTGTAGGAAAGAGGTAAGTACCCTGATTTTTTTTCTTTTTAAGATTTTATTTTACCACATTGTCGGCTTAATTGAGTTATATATCCATACCATATTGCAGCTTTCTAGCACTAACGATCACGGAGTAAAGCCCGGACAGACAGACAGACAGACAGACATGGCGAACCTATAAAGGTTCCTAGTTGACTACGGCACCCTAAATTTTGTTATGTTTAAAATCCCTAAACCTGTGCTCTTGTCTTTATATTTATAATTTATACACAAACTTAACAATACATAATCGCAGGCAGAGTCTAGTCGTAGTTTACCATGAATATCAGCTTATGATCAGAATTCGCTGGTGGTAGCGATGGCAGTTTGACCAGCACGTGTCGGGGTACGATCTCGGCGTCGGCGGTCGGCGCGGCGGTGGCGGCGGCGGCGGAGGGGCCGCCCGCGCCGGTCAGGCCGCGCAGCCCGTCGACCGTGAGCGCGCGGACCGCCTGCACGTCGAGCACGGTGCCGTAACTGCGCTCCAACAACTGCTTGACTTCAGCGACCATCAGCGAGTCCAGACCTAACTCCAACAAGGTCGCAGTCGAGGACACTTTGTTTAAGTCCTTAATGCCTGCAAAAACAATGAAGATCCGACTGCTGTTTTCGTATTTTATATGGGAAATAGGTCTAACGAAACTCGGAACGTGCGAGCGGCTCAAACTCTGCCATTAATTAACAAAGGTCGCGAGTATTTGCTTAAAAATGTGCGATAGTGAATAGAATCAGGCGTTACTTTGCGGAAATCCATACTAATTAAAACCAAAATATTACTTTGCTAATCCGCGAAAAGATAACGTGCTAGTCAATCAGTGCTAACCCGTTATACTTACTTGCGTATTTTTACATGCAATTAATATTCCCACCCTCCCACCGCAAAAATAAATACGCAAATAAATATAACAAACCACCACCAAAAGAATAAACCTAGTAAGCATCCAAAAGAACAAACTAGTAAGCATCCAAAAATTAAGTTTAAGGCGACGGTAGCGGTGGGTAAAATATCAGATTCTGTCAATTTACCCCATTTCACACACAAGCGCACTTCACGCACACTACCTCACTTTACTGGGACAGGTCAGTGACCCATCACGTTTTTTTAAGATTGGACTTTTAGTTTAGTATTGACCACTAGCCTCCTTTTAGGGTAAAAGCATTCCATTTAAAGATGAAAGAGAAACAATGCATTTAATCTTGCTTTCCTTGTCTGTTCATGTCACACGTGACGTACCTATTTAATTCATTTGATTGTTGACTGTTTTACTACCTACTATTGCTTTGTCGAGATACGCGTTTTGTACAATTAAAGCGAATAAAACAAGATGTCATTAAGTCAGATGTAAAATGTTATTTACTACTCTATACGGTTTTTCATAAGGTGCAAAATCCATTCAATAGGAATTTAAATAAATAAAGTTTCAGCAGGGTGGCAATTCCATTTTGGCGGATAAAGCGAAACAGAATAGTTCTATCGAACCTGCTTACAAATTTTCAGGAGAATCAGTTGAGAAATGTGATCTGCAAAGGAGAACATACAAAAGCATTTTTGACAAGCTGAAACGGAGACCTTTGCTAACGCTCGGCCAATGATGGTTTAGGTACACCTATAAAAAATGATTGTCCCTGCTGTAATTTTAATATCTTTATATTTCAACCGGTATAGTTTTATCTTCAAAAATAATCGGTATCGCTAAACAATAGCGGTACCTTACTACTTATACGTTCACGAAATCGGTATCTGCATAACTTGATTGTTAGTAAACTAACCTGGAAAATAATCTCAAAATCACCGAAACATTTATGTACAGTCACCTGCAATAATATGTTACGTCATTAGCGCCAACTTTGCCTCCAGGGAAACTTTGCCCAAAACGACAATTTTAAACAAATTCGTTAATGTAGAAAAATTGATAATAGTTATGGCCACCCTGCTGTTTTTAGTAGAAAATTGGTTATATTTCTGACAAAGTATATGCCAAACTTGTGCATAACTTGACTTGGGAATTTTGAGTTTGAGCGAGTTGTCTAATATAGGGTATATTTCGGCGGGCAAAAAATTGATAAATAATGAATGCAAGTAGAAAAAATTGAGAACCCTTTGACAAATATTTCCGGGTTTCAGTTATAACACATGAAGCATAGATTATGTCTATTGAGATTTAAACTAATAAGGCCTAAATACACAAAAGTTTTAGCGGTGGGCAAACTAATCCGGTAATTTGGCATCCATACCAACATTGCCCACCACCAAAAACGGATTAGGGTTGTCACTTTCATCTAATTTACCCAACTTCGCAAGTAAAAGAAGGTTATGTTTGTACACTAAAATAAGTTTATAAATATATACTGTATTTAATTTGTCTTATTATCCTTTATTTAGATGTTTTATCCCGTTAACGAATGAAAACACAACAAAAATCATATTTTTGGTCATTAAACTATTGTAACAGATTTTCTCAAAAGTGACAACCCTAGCCTTTGTAAAATGCTTAGGCGAGCCTTATTTGGAAATGGGCAAAAACGGGTAGGCAACATTGCCCAGCAAATTTATTTAAAAGTTTTTACACTTATCGCTAAGTTATTAACAGGGAATGGTAGGATTGCCCAAAACCTTTAAGTGATCCTTAGACATCATCATCATATATACGAGCTGTATTTGAATACCAAATTGACTTGGGCAATGTTGGCGAAAACCCCGGATATTTTTTTATTTGCCCGCCCTCTAAAACGCAAAAAATGGGTAAAAACACGATAAAAAAATGTTTTCTTCACATAAACTGATGCGTTTGATCACAATGGACGTGCTGAGCAAAAAAAAGTCATATGATGTGATTTTTTTTGAGAAATTCGTATTTAAAAAAAAAGCGGGCAAAGTTGATGATAATGAGTAATGACGGTACCTACTCTTCGAAGGTCGCAAAAATATGTGACATGCTCTTATGGTTCTACAAATAAGATCGTGTCAGATATTTTTGCGGCCTTCGTTGTGTAACATAAATTGCAGGTGACTGTACATTTGGAATAATTATTTTATTTAGTTTCAACGGAAGTTTCAAGTTTAGTACGAAAATACTTCAGATATGCAATATGCACAAAATGTAGACCTAATCGAAATAAAACATTGCTTTTTGTAGTAAATTTATAAAACATTCGATACATAGGTATACATAACAATAACCAGGCCACAACGCTATTGGCCTGTAAGCTTCATCTCGGTCTCCAAAGCCGCAAA
Source organism: Cydia splendana (assembly GCF_910591565.1). Lineage (NCBI taxonomy): Eukaryota > Metazoa > Arthropoda > Insecta > Lepidoptera > Tortricidae > Cydia > Cydia splendana. The sequence goes on from NC_085985.1 coordinate 109,322, forward strand.
AACTTGCTAGTACTTAGTGCTGGTCTAGCCTTTATTTTTTCTTGAAGATTTTCAGAGAACAGCACGTACACGCATTATACATATAGACAGAACGAACGGCATAATCATAATAATTTATTCGTCGCAATCCATGGTATTACAGATCTAGTTACAAGACTTTCAGGTATTACTTATACGAATTACATAACTCTTCCTGTTAATAGGCAATATTTTAATATAAAAGTTCTATAATATAATACAAGATTACAGTTGTCATCAAAATTCATTGACATACAGAAGTCAAATACGTTTTTAAAATGACGCAAAATGATACCAGCATAATAAAAATTGATCCCAATCAGTAAAGATGAGTCTTTAAACTTTTTTCATTTTAAGCGAGTTTTGAAGGAAGATAATACTTAAATTCGACTGTAATCGTATTATTTTAAGATAGTTTACTGCGGTTTTCAACAATAATGACCCGTAAATAACAGCAAATGAAATTTAAATGAGACGCGAGCTGATATTTATGTACCCTATTTTTTGAAATACATTTTATCTACTGGTATGCTTTCTCGTGTGCGTATATGATTTAATGTCAATATAATTGTCAAAAGCAAGAAAATCAAGCTGTCATTTTCATTTGAAGAAGTACACGTGTGCTCCGGTGTAGCCCCAACGGGCATCTGACTTGAAGAAGAATTTTGAGTGATGTCGTCAATGTATGGAAATTGTTCGAAAGTTTACATTTGAGATTGAATTTCTGTGTTGTCTTTGTGAGTAAAAATATAAATCGATAATAAATTGGTAGCTGAATTATCTAGCTTCCAAAATCATACAATAATTCAATTACTGTCAAAGACAAAATTGTTTTGCTTCTGTCTCAAACGGAACTCCATATTTTGATTTTTTGATACTTTTAGTGTCGATTTGTAGAGAATAACAGCAAATTAAAAATATAATGGCATAAAGAGTCGGTACACGGTTTCTTCGTGAATAAATTTACGTGTAATTTAATGCAATTATCAAACATTTATTGAACAAATTATGGTTACAAAGTGAGGTCTAAATCGAAAACGTCATATACCGGCCCCTTAAAAAGGAACTAGAGCAAGACAACTCATTGAATTTTCTAGATTTAACAATCACTAAAGTAAACAACAGGCATCAGTTCAAAATTTACCGTAAGCCTACACATACCGATACAGTTATCCCGGCTTCTTCCACGCATCCGTGGCAGCATAAGTTGGCTGCTTTTCATTGTTATGTGCATAGAATGTTGACTGTGCCTCTTTCTGATGAACACTATCAGATTGAATTAAATAATATTTATCACTTAGCAGTTTCAAATGGTTACGATAAGTCTGTTGTGGATGGTATCATCAGGAAAAAGCGGAATAGTATGGTCAACACTATGTTGTATGCGGCGCGATCCTCTGAACCGATTAAGAAATATAAAGCGAGCGTAACTTATGTTGGCAAGTTGTCTGATGCAATTTACAAAATTTTGAAGTCTAACGACATTCCTGTGGCCTTTAAGACAAATAACACTTTGCACTCAAAGCTTTGCAATGGCAAAGATAAGATCGAGAATGGGAAAAAGTCTGGAGTTTATAAGCTTACCTGTGACGATTGCAATAAAGTGTATGTGGGGCAAACGGGCCGTAGTTTCACTACTAGGTATAAAGAGCATGTTGCGTCATATAGACATAACCATCCAGAGAAGTCCAATTTTGCAAAGCACTTATTAGATACAGGTCACACTTTATCTGAGAATCATTCTTTTGATATTTTACATGTTTGCGAAAAGGGATTGCGTTTGGGTGTTCTGGAACAACTGGAAATAATTAGGTACAACAATAGGGGCATGATTCTTAACGAACAATTGAATGTTGCGTCATCGCCGTTATTACGAATTTTTCCATCTCACTCACACTTGCACGGTAGGGGGAGTGGTCAAGGTATAAATATGGCCGACCATTCTAGACAGGTCATTCCGTTGCCGGGCGTCAGACCGTCAACAACTCCTGAGGATGCCTCGTAGAGAGGCGAAACACGTGTCGAGCGGTTAGCACTGATTGACTAGCACGTTATCTTTTCGCGGATTAGCAAAGTAATATTTTGGTTTTAAAAATGTGGGCTTGGTCGGCCGCAGCGCCGGCCTGGTGCGGGTGGCCCCAATGTGGGACTATGCTAAGGTGTCGACGCACGTCGCGTGTAATTATTTACGAGTATGATTATTTGTAACATCATTAATTACCAAGGATATTGGCTACGGCGTGAACGAGGTCCTGTGTGGGCTTGTCCCGGGCGCCGCCGCCGGCCGGGGCGAGCACCATCGAGCCCAGCACGGCAGCGGCGCGCGGCGCGAGCAGCAGCGTCTCCAGCGTCGCCAGGCATGAAGCGATGCGCTGCGGCGCGGTGCCGCCCACCTATACTTGCCAAACGTAACTGTTCAATTTCCATCCAAGCACACCCTAAACAATTTCAAGGGAGTCTTTTTTACAGCCATTTTTGCAACAGGAAAGCCAAATACTATTACCTACTCGAGTTCTTATTTCGAATCCCGAACGAAACTTTTGACCATAGTAAGAGATTTAAGGGATTAAAGGGCTTATGAAGTATAAGATCACGGGCTCACGCCTCACACTTACTAAAATATGACGACTAAAAATTATGAAACAAAACATGATAGGTATATTTTCCTGTGGTCAAATTTTTTTTAAATTAAAATTCCAACTTATTCGAAATTCAGGAAGCCAATTGTGTGGAACAAATTTATTTGCTATGCCATTTGCGTAGAGTTTTGCGCGTTCAATAGTATTCCTGACAAATGACACTTGTTTCTTGGCACATTAGGAAGGTTCCTAGCTACCTCGGCGTCTTCTCCAAACGCGTCGGCGGCGAGCCCCACGTCGCCGACGGCGCCCCACTGCACCGCCAGCGCCGGCAGCCCGGCCGCGCGCCGCCGCTCCACCAGCCGCTCCATGCTGCTGTTGGCGAGCCCGTAGTTGCTCTGGCCCACGTTGCCACGACCGCAAGCAACCGAAGAGAACACCACAAAGTACTTCAGCTCGGGCGCCAGCTCGTGCGAAGCTGCGTCCAGCTCGCGTGTCACTGGACAGAGAAAGATAGGTACTGCAGTCAATGGTCCATCCAGACTCTCGTGCGTAAGTTGCATGTGACTCAGGAAGTCTAAATATCACATAAATTGCTGTAACTGCGAGAGTTCAGTTCTGGCGCTTAAGTGAGCGGTGCGGATAAGAGAAAAACACATATCGTCACAATCGTCCGATCTGAAGCGCCTAAATAAGATATTTATACATAAATGTCTATAAAGATACTCTCATAATATACGAATGAAAATTTCTGTTTGTATCGACAAGTAAATGATCGACGACCACAGTTGACGGACTGAACTATGAGACTTCCCGTACTATAAAATTTGCGTAGGTACTTTTTAACGGTGGTGACAGACGGATTGGTGCAACCGACCCTTATTGTATGCATAAATCATGTACATCTTGATCTACCGTTAATTTTGGGTTCTGCAACGGCACGAAACGTGTCCGGCGTCTGGTTCTCGAGGAGGGCGTCGCGCAGCACGGCGGCGAGGTTGAAGATGCCGCCGACCGGCGCCGCCGCCGCCGCCTCGCGCAGCAGCGCGCGCGCGCCCGCCGCCGTCGCCGCGTCCGCCTGCGACACCAGCACTACCACGCCCGCCGAGCGCCATCTACGAGCGAACACGGTTATTACCAACAGGAAAAATATCTAAGTCTAGTTTAAAACGGGAGTCTGAGTTTTGAATCACCTGCGGATGCACCAGGATTGGTAGCCAGTACGCACGCCACTGCGCGAAGAGAGCACGACGGTGCGCGCGCCTCGGCTCACCAGCCAATCGCACAGCTCCAGACCGAAGCCGCCCAGCCCGCCTGCGACCGGCGACAGAAAGGGAGAATATAAGTCGGCCAAAATTAGTGGTATCGGAACAAATATACCTGGCTTAGGTAGGTGCACATATCACTTTGGGATTAATACTGACCGACGAACACATAGCTCCTCCCGGGATGCATGTACACGCGGGGCACGGCCGGCAGCAGCAGCCTCGCCCTCTCGTTCGCCGACTGTTCGTCGCGCACGCGAATAACGACCTTGCCGATGTGCTTGCCCGTCGACATGTAGCTGCAAGACAAGTCACGAGTGCGTGAGGAGGCCGATGTGCGGTATTACAAGCAAGTGAGTGACTTATTCTGTCCTGGGACCGACCTAGCCAAGATAAGACAATAGATGCTACGAAAAAAAACACTTGACTATTTCGATTCCATACATTATTTAAGTTTCGATTGGCGTTTTCTATCAATGATTGTCATCTTGGCTGGCCCTGCTAGCGGACAGCGGTATCTCAAACAAAAATTGAATGCAAACTTAAACCTTAATTTTTTTATGCGAATATAAAAAAGAAACATGTTTTTTGAGATACCGCTTAGGGCTTAGTTTCTCTTTATTTAAAACAGACCGGAAGGCTTCCTCAAGCTGGTTATAGGCGAAAATGGTGACTGGCAGCGGGCGCACGACTCCGGCGGCGATACCTTCGGCCATGCACTTGCCGAGCTCCGCCTTCTCGGCGCGGTCGCCGCGCGGGCCCTGCAGCGCGTCCAGCAGGATGCCGTGCACCGTCGTGTTCCTCAGCAGCACGGCCATGCCGAGCGCCGTGTCGGCGCTCAGGTCCACTTTACCGATCTCTAGAAAGCGGCCGCCTTCGGCGAGGCACCGGATGGAGGCTTGCAGCTTATCGCCCGCGAGCGAGTTGAGCACGAGGTCGACGCCGCGGCCCCGGGTGCTGCGCAGCACGAGCTGCTCGAACGAGCAGTCGCGCGAGTTGCCGATACTGGCGTCCAGTAGTTGCGGGAAGCGCTCGCGGAGGAAGGTGCGCTTGGCGGTGGAGCCCACGGTGGTGTAGACGGTGCAGCCGGCGTGCAGCGCCACGGCGATGGCGGCCTGGCCCACGCCGCCCGCGCCCGCGTGCACCAGTACGGACTCGCCGCGCTGCATGCGGCCACGCACCACCAGCGCGTAGTATGCCGTCGCGTACGCTACGGGTACTGTAGCCGCTTCCTCGAGCGACCACTGCGCTGGCACCTCCCAAGTAAAGCTTTCATCGGTTAGCACCGTGGTCGCCAGACCCTTGGCTGGCACCATGCCCATCACGCGGTTACCAGTTGACGAGAGCCCGCTGAACTCTAAACCGAGGATACATTCCTACGAAACAACAAAACAATTTTAAACCTACACTCGTATTTTAATGCCTCTAATGAATTCCATTATGTAGCAGTCGCCACTAGTATTACTGCAATTGAGTGTACTTAAATCGGGAAGTACCTGGTCGGCGAGGTGCCCTGGCAGCGCGTCGGGCGGCAGCTTGCCGGTGGCCAGCATGACGTCGCGGAAGTTGAGCGGCGCGCAGTGGACGCGGCAGAGACTGGCGCCGGGGCGAGCCTGCAGCGCGTGGTGCATGTCGCTCTCGATCCACCGCAGCGACGACAGGTCGCCTCGAGTCAGAGCGTTCACGTACGCGTGCTCCACCTAGGTACACCAATAGTTAATCTCAGACGCAGAATATCAATAATTGTCTACTAAGGTTTTAATAAATGGGCCACTGAGGGAGGCTTCCCGCGCTGTTGCGCCAATTTTTATTAAAATTTTGGAAAAATTTACAGTCACGACAAAATCGTCAATTTTGACAAATATTTTTTCGGTATGTATCTAGGAGACGTTATGGGCGTTTGGAATAGCAACGTCGTCGATCAGGTAAACAGTTTTTGCAGTTTTGTCAGGATGAGTAATATCAGGGCTATTGTAGTGAGTAATTATTAGTTCTGTCTATTATTATGTGGGGTTGCTACGCTACTTCCTCAACAGCTCGCCACAAGCTGCCCTGTTGACTGATTGTACTGATAAAACCGGCGGGCTATGGGGTGATTACATCCCTACGTCATGTTTATATTATTATACCGTGTTGCATCTTTTGACACACTCACCGCTCAGCTACGGTCGTAGCGCTACGTCGTAGCCGATAACATGCATACAAAAAAAGTTTTACAGTTCAGTCGTTTTAAGAGTGTTCAGAATTTCAAATAAGGAGTATAAAAACTCTAACTTGACTAAGGTAAACGTACTAGTGCTCGACATGCGGATGCCCAATAGATGACACTAATAGTTTCAAGATGACATGTACTGGGACCGCGTCGAGCACCAGTACGTTTACCTTACTAGTTACCTACGGATTGCATGCAATTTTGCACTTTTGCAAATAGGTATTTCCAGCCGTTATTAGTAGCTGTACAAATTGGTAATTATGTAGTTAAAATAGTAACAGAACAGATAATAGCAGCACGTTAGGTATGTATTATTAGTTTTTTTTTATATATCGTCGAAGGTGAAGACGCACCGGCTGTTGTGTCTCGATGTGTTCGAGCGGCAGGTGACGGTAGGTGCCCCAGACGCCGGAGCGCAGCACGTTGAAGGCCAGGTCCCGCCGCACCTGCGCGTCGTACGCCGGCGCGTCGGCGGTGAACGCGTGCGGCGCGCCGGGCACGTGGTACACGCGCAGGCGCGCGCCGCCGGGCTCGCGGCGCAAGCACGTGCCCAGCCCCAGCACGCCGGAGTCGGGCGCGCGCGACCACACGACCACGCGCAAGTCCTCGCTCTCGGCGCGCTTCATGGCGACCTTCAAATTTTCTACCCAGGTGAAGTCGTCATCGTGCACTTCTATGAGGATTTTCGTCGCCGGGACATTCGGAACGCGCCGCAGCACCACGTACTCACGCGACGCGGCGTGCACTCGCGATACCTTCGTGCACATCATAAAAAAAATGCATCAACTTCAACTAAAGTTAATAATTACAACGGAATTTTTACCATGTAGGTAAGTAAATAAACTATGTCTCTGACTATGGGGTTTTAAATTCAGGACTCGATTTTACTCGCTAAACTGAGCTACTTTTATTATGGGACCAACCCCAAAATCGCGAACAAAATTTGGCTTTTCCGTAGAATTGCCAAAATGTATTCATTTTAATAACAAAACTTCCGTGAGACACAGACATATTAAATATATTAAAAACGGGTCACTCACGTATTTTAAGTCGAAAAACGCTCGACATGTTTCACTCCGTACCGAGGAGTGTCATCAGGAGCTTGCCTTTACGGTGACGGACCGGCGCAGACTGCGGGCCGCAGCTCTCCGCGCCCGATGACTCGGCGCAGGCGCCGGTGGCGGCAAGGGGGCGAGAAACCACCCTCATTTATGGCATTATTGTCAAATGATGGGTTGCACACAACACTCACTACACATACCTCATTCGCTAATGGTTCGTCCACACTGTCCACATGTCGAGCGTTTTTCGACTTAAAATACGTGAGTGACCCGTTTTTAATATATTTAATATAAAATGTATTCATGGTATAAATGATAAACAAAGTAGTGTAGAAAAATAAGTCAATACTAGTGTGAGTCCGCATGCGTTGAGTTGCGCATGCGCGCCGTCGGCGTCGAGCGCGCCCGCCGCCTCGTGCAGCAGCACGAAGTCGGCGCGGCCGCACAAGGCGCTCAGTTCGTCCGGCGCGCCGCGTGCCAGCACGTCGGTGCCCAAAGCCACATGCCAGTTGTTCCCAGCACCACCGTCTGGCGTGTCCCTGTTCGACACCTATAAAAAATTTAAATTTGAAAAAAGTTTCTTAAATCTACTTATAGTCTTGCCTATACGTGAGTTCGAGTAATACTTAGGTACTTTTTAAGAGTGGGAGATATATACCACAGACTTTTGTTTGTTTAAAAAAATCAGTTTTTAAACTGTAAGTTTTTAACCTTATTTAAACTTTTCCTGGCTTGCGTTGCTTACCTTGATTCCGAGGGGAGTCACGGCGTCGGCGTAGATCGGTGCGTCGACGCCGGCCAAAAGCACTGCGTCTGCGCGAACCCCCGGCTCCGCCGCTAGTACTGCATATAAGTCCAATATATATAAACGGTCATACATTGGTATCGTTCAAGAACAAAAAATTAACAACCTTTTATGAAAAAAGTTATTTTTTTTTGTTTATAAGTATTTTCGCGCTCTAACATGACTCGCCCGAGACAGTGAGTTATTCTACATACGTTTCCTTTATTTCTTAGCATGGAAGTCAAACATGCGTTTATAAATAGTCGGAAATGACGTTTACTATGGCATATATACCTTATGTAATAAGGTAACTAATGTAGTTAGGTATGCGAGTGTACATAATTGCGAAAGCGAGTTTCATAAAAGAATTACACTCGTGTGTTAATAAGACATCCAATCAATTGCATAAACTACTTAATATAAATTACTAAAGGACATAAACAGGAATATAAAACTAAAACTACAATTAAAATAACTAAAACTAAAAATTTATTATTAACTACTTTAATTATTTATTAATCAAAAGTTAAAAATTACCTAGGATGGCGTGTGGCAACAGTAGTTCTGCCGCGGGCCGTCGCAGCGCGCGCTCGAAGAGCTTCAGCGTTGTCAACCTGGAGTTCTCCACCACCAGCTGCAGCGCGACGGTGAGCGCTTGCCGCGCTTCCAACTCCACGCATGCTCCGACCAATGGGATAAACACGTATTCCTCCAACTTGGGCGAAGCGGTGTCGATGCGGCGCATCGCCAGTGACCACTTCACTCCTCGGAGTTCAATCCCGCCGGCTACCATGACACCAACACTACGGCTCGAACTGATCGGCACGGCATCGGCACCACCAGACGCCGCCGTCACCGCCGCTCGGTGCGCCGCCGGGTCGATGACCGCACGCTGCAGACGTGTCGGCAAGTACATCCCACTTCTATCTTCGCTCAAGTAATAAAACTGCATCATCGTGTCCATAAAAGCGATCCAGTTGTCAGACCATTCGAGCAGACCGCGAGTGAAGCGCGCGTCTGCAAACTTGATTCCACGAAACACATCCTTGTAGTTGGATCCTTGGAGGCGGAACACTTTGTAAATATCTCCAGATTCGAGAGGCAGCAGTTGTTCCATCTTATAATCGGGCTCGTCGAGTGCAGTAGAAGGCAGGCGCTCGGCGGCGGGGTCGCTGGTGAGCCGCACCGTGCCCGTCACCACCACTTCACCGCCTTCGTTAATCTCAAAACTTCCTGAGTCTGGCAACGTGACGAAAAACCGCGACGGCGCGTTGGGCTCCATGATGGTAGCGCGACGGAATTGTACGTTCTCCAGCACCACTGAGGTCTTCTCCAGCTCTAAATTGTTCAGCTTTGCTACCGCTCGCCACACTATTTCCTGTAGACACACAGAATAGTTATTTATTGAAGAGGGCAAAGGTGTTTGTTTACCACGAGTGCAGTGCTATATGGAAAGTAAAACATTCCAATGGTTCGAGACGGTCAACCAAAATGGCGTCATTAAGCAGTGAAACACAAAGGTTTGAACCTCATTAGCGCGATGATTGGATTCCTATTAAACTTTTTGACGGCCACAGGGGTCATAGCAATAAATATAATGACAACTTGAGACAGATAATTGACATTTGGGTAATCTTATTTAAACTGGCAAAGCATTCCACACAATCGAACAGTCCGGAAGGTAAGGCGCGAACGGACGACTTTTATGCCATATATTGGCAAAAAAGAGGGTCCTCTTTGCTACGACGTGTGCGCGGCAGCACTACCAGCTAACTGCTAAGAGCGTTAGACGAACTCCTCGACTACCCGCTCATTAGATACTGGACAGAAGTAGTCATTGATAGGTCTAAGTTATATAAAAGTTTTGAACAGTTAAGGGGAAGGCAAAATAACACGGTTAACAAAGGAATGACTTACTAGGTATCCAGTGGCAGGGAAAAGGACTCTGCCGTTGATGCAGTGCCCGGCGATGAACGCGTTCTCGGACTTGCCGAGGTCGTACTGAAAGACTGTCCCGGCGCCGGCGCTGCGGTCGGAGCTGAAGTCGGCCACGCGCCACTCGGCGGAGTGGTCCCAGCGCACGCGTGGCGCCAGCGCTGGCGTGCCGCGCGACACCGGCCACGAAACCGCCGGATACAGGCGCGACACCTTAAAAAAATAGAAGAAGAAACCATTTATCTCCACAGATAAATAAGGGGGACTACCGGCATATAAAATTAGATCGTCTTAGGGCAAGAACTCTCGTATTTGTATACGTACTTTGCTTAAAACTAGTCAGATAGGAAGAGCTTCGCACCCTCTCTGCTCTATCGACTTTCTGCAAGTGGAGTATATGTACAAACGCAAGAGTTAGTAAGGGTCGAAAGAGCTGTTTAAATGCAATTTATTTTGCTTTATTTCCAAATCGACCTTTAGTTTGTATGTATAACCGTTATGGCTCCTCTACACGAATAGCCAACGCCGACCAATCCAAGGGACGCAGCCATGCGGTAGACTGAGATAGCAATATCACTTGCTCCCTCTACCTAATGCATAAATGCGTCCCTTGGATTGCCCGGCGTTGGCCATTCGTGTAGAGGAGCCATTATAGAGATTCAAAACATAATTTATGCTGTTTGATAGGGTACATACGAATGGAACGATCAATAATATGATTTTGTCAGTCGTTTTAAGGAAGGCAGAAAATCGTGCAGGGAGAGGCAGAAAAAAATGGAGAAAATGGGCTGTGACAGACGGACAGACAGACAGACAGACAGACGCACGAGTGATTCTATAAGGGTACCGTTTTTTCCTTTTGAGGTACGGAACCCTAAAAAGAGAAATACCTACTTAAATTACAAGTAATGTTACGTGGCCTGCATCATTTAACCTTTAATATTATTACCTACTAGAAAGCATCCTGCAAACTAAGCGTGAAGGGATGTACCTGTGGTTGCGCGCCGAAAGCGTAGAGTTTGCCGACGGCGGCGAGCAGGTGCAGGAGGGGGTCGGGCGCGCCGCGCCGCAGCAGCGGCACGTGCGCGGCTGCCGGCAGCGCGCGCCGCAGCGGCGCCTGCAGCACCGCGTGCGGCGCCAGCTCCACCACCAGCGCTCGCGCCGGCACCCGCGCAAGCGCGTCGGCCAGCCGCACCGGCGACACCAAGTTATTCACTTGGTATGCCGCGTCGCTCAACCGATCTAAAACACCGAACACCATATCGCACACAGGTAATACGAGCCCCGATGCAAATTATTTCGTCTAGTTCCACGCAACAATTTTGTTTATTTTAATAATTTTTATACATGAACATAAAATGACACAGTAATGGGAACCATAATAGCAATGTTTAATGTAGTTTATTTTGATCGTATAATAACATTGCATGAGACTTTTATTGCTGGAAAAAAAAGGACTTTTCAAAAACGTTGTCCAAATCATATTGTCCTCTCCTACAGTACTGCTGCATGCATGGGCTCGAAACAAAATTGTCAGTACATTGGCAGAGTCCTATTGCTTTCCCTAGTAATAGCCCTTTTCACATATGTTGTAATCCTACCCTTCCTTCTTCCTTCTTCCTCGCGTTATCCCGGCATTTTTGCCACGGCTCATGGGAGCCTGGGGTCCGCTTGACAACTAATCCCATGATTTGACGTAGGCACTAGTTTTTACGAAAGCGACTGCTATCTGACCTTCCAACCCAGAGGGTAAACTAGGCCTTATTTGGGATTAGTCCGGTTTCCTCACGATGTTTTCCTTCACCGAAAAGCGACTGGTAAATATCAAATGATATTTCGTACATAAGTTCCGAAAAACTCATTGGTACGAGCCGGGGTTTGAACCCGCAACCTCCAGATTGCAAGTCGCACGCTCTTACCGCTAGGCCACCCTACCCGTCAATAAAAAAATAAAAAAAAACATTATTTTTTTATTAAGTAATTTTTAAACAAAAACATTATTTTTGAACAAACGCGAGAACCTCAAGAAATGGTCTCACTAGACGAAAACATGTGCATCGGGGCTCGTAGATTTTTTGTCAGATATAGACGGCAAAGTCGACTTTACCGGTTCAAAAATAGGTCATGAAGTGCGAAATAGTTTATGATCAGTTAAAAATAACTAACATTGCAGTCTCGATTTTGCGACAGCAATGTTGCATACACATTCCATTATTTATCGAGTTTCAATTTAAATAATTCAAACTTCACTCTCGTAAAAACTGATTGCCAAAGACAATTGCGCGGTTTACTAAGATGGAGAGAATGAGAGCTAGAGTCACTCACCCAGATCTGAACCCCACTGATGGTGCGGTACTGAGGTCGACAGCCAGCGGGCGCTGCGCGGCTTCGGGTCGGGGATGACCTGCAGCAGGTGGTCGAGCAGCAGCGGAGCGGCGGCCGCGCAGTACGAGCTGTGGAACGCCACGCGAGGGGACAACTCGCGCGCGAACACGCCCGCTGCTGACAGGCTCGCTACGGCCTTCTCTATCGATGCACATGGGCCTGATATCTGTAAAACGATCCCAGTTCAAGATTGTTATTTAATTTTGAGTCCGTGATGAATCGAAATCATTTTATAGTCATGTAACTATATTGTTGATTGATGATTTATCGTTGACCAAAATTGCCGAAACTTTTCGAGGCCACTTTTAAGAATGTCTTAATATTTATGAAATCTACAAATTTTGTCGAAGTAAAATAGATAAACATTTCATTCATTCGATTTAGTAATTCGGTGTAAATGCAGGTAGTATACAAATTTACGGTCTTAGCCAGCTAATACCGCTATGCGCCTATTGAACTCTCAACGCCCAATATAGCCGACGATAGCAGTTGGAGAAGGTAACTGGTCTACTGGCGCCTCGCTCGAAACCGCAGTCGCCCCAGCCTACTAGATGCCCATGTGCGAAGCCCTCGACGAATATCTTCAACCGCCTCGCGATAAAGAATAAACTACACGATTTAAAAAACTGACTTTTATTACGCGGTACAAATATAAAAATACTCCTACAACGATTAGGCGGTACAGCTTCGGATCCCTCAGGTCTTCCTTGGTTTTCTTCCTTTGGTTTTCTTCCTTTTGGTTTTTCCTTTTCGGCTGCTCCTGGTGTACTGTACGATCCGAAGCGGTTCCGTCTTACTTTTATACGAAAAATCAAGAAAGAGAGTCACCTACGATAGGGAGATAAAATCATGTCTTAATTCGCGGAATTAATCGGCCTGTGATTGGTCGCTTACGTCATACGGTCATTTTCGGGTGAATTTTCATTATCCCGCTATCGTTCTGCGACTCATATTACATACATCCGATTAATTACTGACTTAAAACTATTACAAATAGTTAACTACGTTCATTAGTTATAAAAACAAACGATAACAAGTTCACTAGTCCTTACGACTTGGCTTACAATAGATAGGAAAGCGGCCGAAATGAATACAATGGATGGTTTATGGTCCTTTTGCCGACTCGCAGGCCTTTGTCTACCTGTGACTGCCTTATGATTCTTATCTAACTAGGTGACTAGGCTAACGACCTATAATATCTACAAATATTGTTATGATGTAACTTTAACAGGTTACGAATTAATTAATGAAACGTGTATGTTTCTAAGTGAATTACGCTGTATCGGAGCGCTGAGCTCGAATTTGGCCGACCAATGAGAAGCGGTCATTCTGTCCCTTTCATATTGAGACTTCCTTGTCTTGATCCGCCTTTCTTTGGTTAACCAATGACAGAGCCTACATTATTTTACTAAGTTTATAGTGATTACTTGGGAATTGGGAAATAGGTTTAACCATGTTTTTTCCTAACTTACTGGGTGACCTAAAACTTATTACGAACCTACGAGTTAAATAACGGATATTTTGAATACTTATGACTACTGACAATCTAATCGCGGTTTTCCCTACCTATCAAATAAATCTTTATTGAGAATACAGTCTTAATCGAATTTGATCTTAATCTAACTTATAATTATCCGCGTCTTGTCGTAGCGTCGCTAACATTTTGTCCCCGCAGTCGAAGACTCCTGGTGCATGGGTTGCGACGCGATGACCGCCAGCTTGCAGCTCGGCCTGCGTAGCGTCCCGTGCCTCGTTCTGACGTCTGCGGAGCGAACCCTCCCGTCGGGTCCATGATAGACGGTCTCGACGACTCCTTTAGGCCACACGCTGCGTGGTCCGTTGGGTTCAGAAATGATGACAACATCTCCCGGCTGGATCTGTCGCCCTCCGTCGTCGGATGATTTGCGTGGTGCCAGCAGTGGAAAGTACTCCTTGGTCCAGCGCCGCCAGAAGTGGTCTGCTAGCGCCTGGGCAGCCCTCCATTGTCGCTTGTCGTTTTCCTCGTAAGCGCCAATCATAGGTAAGTTAGCGTTATGAAGTAGAAGAAAGTGCGCAGGTGTGAGACTTTCTTCGCTCTCTGGGTCGACGTTCACGTGTGTTAACGGCCTTCTGTTAACGATATTCTCGATCTCTGCCAGTAGAGTCTCGAACACTTCGGTTTTCGGTGCTCTAGTGTTGAAGGTATAGAGCATCGCTGTCTTCACGGTGCGTACCATTCGCTCCCAAGCTCCGCCTGCAGATGGGTTGCCGGGGGGAATGAATTTCCAATCCATTCGTCGCTGCACGCCGTAGTGTTGCAATTGCGGAAGCCATTGCCTGTAGGCCTCGCGCAGCTCGTTCGATGCCGCCTTGAAGCAGGTTGCGTTATCGCTATACATAACGCTCGGCCATCCTCTTCGTGCGGCGAAGCGCCTTAGCGCCAGTAGAGCGCTATCCGTAGACAGGCTATGTACAGTTTCGAGGTGAATAGCCCGAGTTACTAGGCATGTGTACAGACACACCCAGCGTTTCTCTCGTCGTCGTCCTATGGTCACGTACATAGGCCCGAGGTAGTCTTGCGCGGTGTAGGTGAATGGTCTCTGGTAAGCCTGTAGCCGCTCGGGTGGTAGATCGCCAAGGGGCTGCGCTCGCGGTGAAGCTCGACGTAGCTTACACAGCGCGCAGTCTCGCGCTACAGCTTTCACAGTAGGTCGCAGTTGTAATATCCAGTAATGTTGTCGTAGCTGATTTACCACTGCCTCGTTATGAATGTGCGCCATTCGCCTGTGTGCGCGTTGGACCATTAGTCTGGTAAATGAGTCCTTGCCGTCCAATATTACGGGTCGTACCGATGTGTACAACACTGGAGCGTTTCCTAACCTCGTCTTCATTCGCAGCACGCCGTCGTCGCACAGCTCGGGTGCTAGATTGTATATTCGCGATTTCTTGTTCAAATCGCGTCCTGCGCTTAGAGTGCGCAGCTCGTCCGGGAAACTTCTTCGTTGGCTATTCTGTAGCCACATATGCTCGGCTCGCTTTATGTGGTTCACTTGCAGCTGCAGCGTCTTGTTCTTATTTTTCATCTTATCTATGAAAAGTAGAACGTAGGCCGTCGAATTCATTAGCCTATCGTAATTACTGAAGCGTCGTATGTCAGGTAGCACGCTCGACGGATCTGACTTTGACGTAGTAGTAGATAACGTAGTCTCTACTGTGACTCCGCTTTTCCTTTCAGGAAGGTCTTCAGTCGGTCTGCCTATTTCTTGACTCGGCCACTCCACTTCTGGTCGGTGAAGAAATGACGGTCCTTTGTACCATTCGTCGTGAGCGGTGATTTTCCTCGCCGGCTTCCCTCTCGTAGCGTGGTCTGCGGGGTTCACGTCGGTTGGCACGTACATCCACGCCCGCCGGTCCGATTTTTCAGCTATTTCAGCCAAACGGTGTGACACGAACGGCTTGTAGTTTCTTGCGTCGTCTTTGATCCATCCTAGCAATACTCGAGAGTCCGTCCAGTAGATAATTTTCTTGACGTTGTATCGTTGCTCCTTTTTAATCGTCTCGGCCAGTCGAACTCCGATTACTGCGGCTGTAAGCTCTAGTCGTGGTACTGACAATACTTTCAGGGGGCAAACTCTGCTTTTGCCCGCTGCTAGGCTGACTCGTACATCTTCTTTGTTCTCGATACGCCAATACGCCACGGCGCAATAGGCTTCAGTTGACGCGTCGGTAAAAACGTGTAACGTGTATCTCGTAGCTCCGCCCGGTGACTCATACCTTCTAGGTATGCGTAGCGCCGCTACGTGTTTCAGTGCGTTCTGCCACTGAAAAAAGTCTTCAGCTTCTTTATCTGGTAGCGGTGCGTCCCACGTAGTGCCTTTTGTCCAAACTCGCTGAAATATCATTTTAGCGCTGATGACGTAGTGAGCGATAAGTCCCATGGGGTCGTATATGGACATTATCGCGCTGAGAAGTTCCCTTTTTGTCGGCGGCCGTTCTTGCGTCTTCACAGCCTCGGGAACTCGCAGCATTTTCGTGTTGTAGCCCAGAGTGTCCGTCCTAGGGTCCCACGTCATGCCTAGAACTGTAGGTTGACCTTCGCCCAGATGCGTCGGTCCTTGCGCTGCGTGTAGTTCGTGCTCGACGCTTGCCAGCATTCGCGTACTGTTGCTCGCGTAGCCTCGTAGATGAAAACTGCCCTCCGCGTGCGAGTCTCGCACTTGTTGTGATACTCGTAGCAGCTCATCCTCGGTCTCGTACGATGCCACGTAATCGTCCATATAATGATTATTGTGGATGTCGTAGACCGCGTCCGGATATTTGTCCTGGTTGTCGAGCGCGTTCCTATTACGCACCGAATGTGCGAGGAAAGGCGATGACACGTTGCCAAAACAAACTCTGTTTAGTTTGTACACCTGGGGCTCCATATCTCTTCTAGTGCCGCGCCACAGGAAGAGTTGGCTCTGTTGATCTTCTTCTCGCATTTGAATTTGCAGGAACATTTCTTGTATGTCCGCGACCACCGCGAAATTCCATTCGCGGAATCGTAGCAAAATTCCTAATAGGCTTCGTAGTAGGTCTGGCCCCGATAAAATATAGTCATTCAGACTATTTCCTTGACTTTTTGCCGCGCAGTCAAAAACGGCTCTTCCTTTGCCTTTATTTAAATTAAATACATTAAAGTGCGGCAAAAACCAGGTTCGGTCGGTCTGCGGCGGCTCCATGATACGTTCCGCGTATCCTTTCTGTAGTAACTTCTGAATTTGGGCTTCGTAGTCTTCAGCGAAGTCCTTGTTGCGCCGCATTTTCATCTCCAAGTTGCGTAGCCTCGACCGCGCCATTACGTAACTCGGTGGTAGCTTCACGTTGTCCGACGCCCACAGTTGACCGACCTCGTACCGGCCCCCTGCAGTCTTGCGTACCGTAGCGTTGAAAATGTCGATGGCTCGCTGATCGCTCGGACTGACGTTTTCTTTATTCGTTACTCCTAACGCTTCGATCGACCAATGCTTCTTAACTTGATCGATTAATTCGTCGTCCTCTGTGCGGCAATGAAGTACGGTTTGCTCGATCGTGCGAATGATGTGCGGCATTCGCCCAAAAAATACCCAACCCAAGGGTGTCTTCATTGCGCAAGGCTCGTCCTCTCCGCCCTGCCTGATCTCGATGGGAGTCTTCAGGTGGCAGAAATCGCCTCCAATCAGCATCTGCGGTACTCCTGTACCCACGTAGCATTCGTCGCCCAAATCTTCTAAGTGTTTGTGCTTCATCAATTCGGCCTTGTTGAGTGATTGCGATCGTATGCCAAGTCCTTCTACGGTCTTCATGACGATCTCGTGCACGGTGCCTCCTCGCAGCGGTCCCACTTGCGCCTTTACAGTTTGCGTGATAGATGTGTGCTTCAGGTTTCTTATCCCACGTAGACAGAGAGGTTCGTCTTCGCCTACTGCTCCGATTTCATCTGCGACGTCTTGATCTATCATGGAAAGCGTTGACCCGTCGTCGAGGAAAGCGAATATTTGAGCCGTACCCTTCGGCCCCGTGACTGTTACAGGCAGCACCTTCAGTAGCACGTTGAAGTTTGGGGTTGACGACACGTAGACGCGCGGATCGTTGTCCTCTCGTTCTGTAGGCCGCGACTCCGTTTCGGCCGCTGCCGCAAACGATGACGTCACTCTCGGTGAGGCGACCGCTCGATGCGTCGACTGAGCTACCGCTATTGTAGCCCCACTGCTGTTGTTCGCCTGTGTAGGCTCGGTGTGCAGCAAACGGTGATGCGTGTGCGGGCAGCCTGTCACGCCGCACCCTTTCGCGTTGCATTGCGACTTCAAATGTTTCGCGTCCATACATCTGAAGCATATACGATTGAGTCTTGCCCATTCCCATCTAGCGCCTATACTCTGTGCGGCCAGCTTGCGACAATCTGTAGTAATGTGATTGCCACCGCAGTACAAACACGTGCTCTTCGCTGTGATTTGTCGAGCCGCATACGTCGCCTTCTGCCCTCCGCTGCATCGATTTGCGGCCGGAGCTGGAGTGGGGATGGGATAGCGCGGCGCGGGCGCGTTCAGTCTAGCGCCAGGCGCGCGCGCGTACGGTGCTGTCATCGGTCCCTGCGCGCGCTTCGCTGGTGCGCGCGCGTGACAGAATGACATCTCTAGCTCGCTCTCTTCCATCAGAAAATCAGCCAACTGCAGGATCTCGGGGTCGTCAGTATCGCGATGTCTGTTGGCGTAGTCGCACCATCTGCTTCGTAGATGAGGCGATAATCGATCGGTTACTTCCCGTATCAGCATCGGGTTGTCGGCGTAGTGTCTTCTATCTATGTCCATGATAGTAGATACGACGTTCATAATCTTGATCGCAAACGTATTGAGGTCGTTCGCGCTCGGCCCCAACGGTGGCAGTCTTCGTAGGTCCTCGATTGCTTTATCCAAAAGCACCTCGCTTCGGCCAAACTGCTTCTTCAAAATACGTATAACCATGTCTGGACGAGTAGCTGTAGACAGGACATGTGACACGCACATCTTAGCGTCCCCGCGTAACGCCATACGCAGTCTTGCAACGTTCTCGTAGTCGGTGAACTTGTAGCGCTTCGATGTCTCGATGTAGGTATTGTAAAAGCTTCGCCATTCGCTCACATCTCCATAGAAGTGAGGTAGCTCGAAGATATCTTTAGGTGCCGGACGAGCCGCCATCTGCATCTTCTCGAACAAATGCAGCATAGACTCCGCAACTGTGCCTTCTTGCGTGTGTTGCGTACGCGCCGTGTGCGGCGTACGGGGCTCCTCCGGTGGCGATTCCGATCGCCGTTGACGTTCCTCGCGGCTCGGTGAGCGGCGTCGCATATGTCGCTCGTCCCGCAGAGGCCGTCTAGGAGTCTCGTAGTCCGGTGGTGGCTCGTTGGCTAACCTCTTCTTAACTGGCTCGGTTATAGTCTTGTCATCCTGAGAGTCGTCCATCCACTTCAGGATTCGTTTCTGTTGTGGCTCGATGTCACCCGCATCTGAGACTGCGCCCGTGCTTCCTTCCGCTATAATCTGTGATTTCTGCGCCTCTAGCCTCTTCTTTATTAAGTCGGCTTCGATCCGCAACTCTTTTCGCTGAATTTCTGCTAGACGTTCGCTCGCCTCAAGCTCCACTTGAGATAGCCTTGCCTCGATGACCGTACTAGCGCATGAGTGCACGGACTGAGTAGGGGCAGGTGCATACGGAGTGCTCGACTCCATAGTGCCTCCCTGCTGCGTAGCTGCGACGTCCTTAAGTTTCGTTCTCGCCCGTCGCAGTGGTAACGGTGTGGGCCTCGCAAGTCGTCGTAACCGCTTGCGGAGCTCTCTGCTCCACAGCAGTGTATTTACTTGCGAGGGAGACCCCGGTGGCCTCGTGAAGTTGTCCGCCCTGAGGGAGTGCTGTGGTGCGGCCGCTACGCCAAACGGCTCGGCGCTAGCGGCGCGCGGACGCTCGCTGAGCGCGTCGGACGACGTTACAGGAGTGAGGAGGGGGCGCGCCGCCTCGGCGCCCTCTGACCTCTCGGCGTCCGCGCGGGCAGCCCTCTGAGCCGCTGCCGCGCCCTCCGCTAGGTAACGCCGCCTATCTTCGTCGCTCTGCATCGACGCAGCCTTTCGCGAACGCGTACCGACCATTTTATCGGTCATTTGTGACGTTTCTTCGCAGCAAGTGTAGACTTGAGCACGACGTCCCGGTGCGCTGACAGTAGATCCGGCTCGAAGGACCAGAAAATATTGAACTCTCAACGCCCAATATAGCCGACGATAGCAGTTGGAGAAGGTAACTGGTCTACTGGCGCCTCGCTCGAAACCGCAGTCGCCCCAGCCTACTAGATGCCCATGTGCGAAGCCCTCGACGAATATCTTCAACCGCCTCGCGATAAAGAATAAACTACACGATTTAAAAAACTGACTTTTATTACGCGGTACAAATATAAAAATACTCCTACAACGATTAGGCGGTACAGCTTCGGATCCCTCAGGTCTTCCTTGGTTTTCTTCCTTTGGTTTTCTTCCTTTTGGTTTTTCCTTTTCGGCTGCTCCTGGTGTACTGTACGATCCGAAGCGGTTCCGTCTTACTTTTATACGAAAAATCAAGAAAGAGAGTCACCTACGATAGGGAGATAAAATCATGTCTTAATTCGCGGAATTAATCGGCCTGTGATTGGTCGCTTACGTCATACGGTCATTTTCGGGTGAATTTTCATTATCCCGCTATCGTTCTGCGACTCATATTACATACATCCGATTAATTACTGACTTAAAACTATTACAAATAGTTAACTACGTTCATTAGTTATAAAAACAAACGATAACAAGTTCACTAGTCCTTACGACTTGGCTTACAATAGATAGGAAAGCGGCCGAAATGAATACAATGGATGGTTTATGGTCCTTTTGCCGACTCGCAGGCCTTTGTCTACCTGTGACTGCCTTATGATTCTTATCTAACTAGGTGACTAGGCTAACGACCTATAATATCTACAAATATTGTTATGATGTAACTTTAACAGGTTACGAATTAATTAATGAAACGTGTATGTTTCTAAGTGAAAATTACGCTGTATCGGAGCGCTGAGCTCGAATTTGGCCGACCAATGAGAAGCGGTCATTCTGTCCCTTTCATATTGAGACTTCCTTGTCTTGATCCGCCTTTCTTTGGTTAACCAATGACAGAGCCTACATTATTTTACTAAGTTTATAGTGATTACTTGGGAATTGGGAAATAGGTTTAACCATGTTTTTTCCTAACTTACTGGGTGACCTAAAACTTATTACGAACCTACGAGTTAAATAACGGATATTTTGAATACTTATGACTACTGACAATCTAATCGCGGTTTTCCCTACCTATCAAATAAATCTTTATTGAGAATACAGTCTTAATCGAATTTGATCTTAATCTAACTTATAATTATCCGCGTCTTGTCGTAGCGTCGCTAACAGCGCCATATATAATCGGTAGGTACATCAAACACTCTGACATTCTCGTACCTGGACCTGGGCCCTGTTGCCTAAATTAAAATTTAAAATGAATAAATTTCTTTTATAAATGCGTGTTGGCGGCTGGACCGGTTACCGCCGGTTACCTTCGACCACGTCGACGTCACCAGGCTGCTGAAGGACATAACATTCCTGAAGACAAGTTTGGCAGAGGTGCAGTCTAAGTTAGAGGTGGCCAATAACACCATTTGTGAACTTCGTACTGAGGTAGTGACACTCCGTGCCACTGTTTCGGTATGTAGGTCACACGAGGCCACTGACTTGGGCTCGTGTAGTGATGCGCGTGCAATTGTGTGCAATGCTGGGTCAGCAACGAGCGATATGACGCCAGTCCCCGCCGCCGGCCCGCCCCCCGCACCCCGCACGCCGCGTCTCGTCGTACCGTCATCTGCTCCAGTTGGTGTATCAGTGACTCCTGGTCTCGATTACGCTGCTGCTGCAAAACAAAGAAAGGCACCTCCGAAGGTGCCCGAATCTGCTTCTCGAGATGAGAAGCTACCCCGCGCCGAAAAAGGTTTCCCGCAGGCGTCGAAGGAGAGGCGGCCGCGCAAGGCGCCTCGCAAGAGCCAGTGTGGCACAGCGGAGCCAGATATTGCATCTGGACTGAGGGCTGCCACGCCGAATACGGCGCTATACGTATCGCGCCTGCATGTTTCCGCCACGGCAGACGATGTGGTGGAATATCTTCACAAGAAGACCCGTTACGAGTTGAAAGTGTTCCAGCTGCGATCGCGACATTACGTGCACTTCAGCTCGTTTGTGGTGCGCGTGCCGCGGCCGCTGCTGGAAGCCATCGCGAGCACGGACTTCTGGCCGAAGGGTGTGATATTTCGGCGGTTCCGTGGGAATCTGCCGAATCCTACACCAGAGCAAGTGACGCCGCAACAGAAAACTGCGTCACGAAAATGATTTTTTAGTATTTAAGTTTTTTATTATTGTATATATATGTTAGTATGTAAGGTATGTATCTATGGGCCTTAGTAGCCTGAAAATAAATGCTTTGATTGATTGATTGATTGAATAATAGTACGTACCACGATATCTTGGGGAGTATTGTAGCAAGCGCATTGAATGTCAGCGGAGCAGTGGTGCCGGGCAGCGTCCCAGGCCGCGCCGACGGCGGCCATGGCGCCCGCGGGCAGCGCCGCGTCGCGCACAGCGCGCCCGCGCCAGTACGCGCACAGCACCGCCTGCTCCGCCGTCAACGTGCCGTCCGCGTACGCGCAGCCTGCGTGACCAATATTATTACATTTATTCTATAATCACCGGCCTCAGCCCGCGTCCCTTCCCGAACACGAATACAATAATCGACCGGGTGTATTTTCATATCAATATAATATAATTTAATACTTACGACTCTTCCATAATTATGTTATACACTGATAATACTTTTGTCTCGATTTATTCATGATTTCTAATGCTATGCTGCCTGGTGAATCCCCACTGACCGAACAATAAGCTGATTGGAACTGACCTATTTCCCCACACGAGGAGCCGACGATGCCATCAGGATGCACGCGCAACTCGCGTAGCATATCCACCAGTGCTACTTGTACTGCGGTGATGCACACGAAGCAATTAATGACGTCGTCGAAGGCGGCCTCCGGCGCCTCCGTGAGCAGGTAGTGGAGGTCCAAGTCGTATGCCGCAAGCGCCGCCGCAGACCCCGCGATGCTCGCCGCGAACACCGGGAGGCGCAGCAGCGCGCGTCCCGCGCCGGACCACTGCGAGCCCACGCCGCTGAAGACGAACCAGATCGGGCGCTCACTGTCACTCTCGAGCACCTCCATTACAGGGTCTCGCGACATTACAGGATCTAGCACGGCGTACCCGCGGCGCGGGTGCCCAGAAATAGCTCGCGCGTGCACGGCGTCTATAAGAGCATGTAGTTCAGCGTCGCGCGGGTGCGAGGCCGCCAACTCGAGCATCCGTTCGACGGCCTCGTCGGTGCGGCCCGAGGCCAGGACGAGGCGCGGCGCTGGGTACTCGGCTGGCGGCGGGCGGCACCCGCGCCCGCCCTCGAGGATAACGTGCGCGTTGGCACCTCCGAACCCGAACGAGTTCATTGCAACCAACCCGCCGGACCATGGCGTGTTCTCGTGCACCACCTGCAACACACAAGGTAAACGTTTAGTGTTTGGCAAAAGCTAACATCCTATCGGTCACCTTTTAGTATTGGGAATTAAAAGATTACTTACCCTAGACCGGGCCAGGTTCGGGCCGGAGTTTCAGGCGTTTACTTTTCTATGACAGATTAACGTGATCACGTAATGCTTTCCATCGAAAACGAAGCGCTGAAAGCTCCGGCCCGGACCCGGCCCGGTCTAACGTGAGTCATCCTTTAAGTTTCATTTCATTTCACATATTAGTAGGTATAGTACGAGACGAGCATACTCAGCTTTTTGTACTTTTTTTTGTATATTTCATTTCATTTATTTCTATAATAATTACATTGTGTTATTATAAGTATTTCTAATTTCATTATTTTCATCATTTCTAAATAAATCGACATCTATATATAGATCACCGTGTCTAAAAATGAACACTCGCAGCAAAAACTATTAAATTTGCTCTTTGTTGCACGGCATACGTGTTACCTTTATGCGGCCGTCACTGAGCGCAGGGATGTTTTTATTGGGAGTCTCGTAATGCAGGTTGGGGGGGATGAGGCCGCGCTCCATCGCCAGCAGCACCTTGGCGACGGCGCAGAGCCCCGAGGCGGGCTCCGCGTGCCCCATGTTGGACTTGACCGACCCCACCAGCAGCGGCGACTGCCGCCCCTTGCAGTACAGCTCCGCGACTGCATTTAGCTCCTCCGGATCACCCGCCTGCAAAATGAAAAAGGGAAGCAAAACTGCAAAATCCTATTAATAACTCGTGTGCATACGAGTACATGCAGCAACATGCACTTGTTCAATTAAGCATACAATTACAATTTTTTTTATGCATACAATTGTTCAATTAAGGTTAATCCAGACGAGGACAATTTTCGCCCAATCTGATTACCTAAATTACTTCATCAAATCAGGTACCTAGTGTGGACGCAAACGCCAATTTGGCTCGCCGATTTCGATCGCCGATTATGACGGTTTTATTACCAATAAAATGGAGGTGCGGACGCAAGAATACTAATTTGTGACGCTAGTATTTGCCTTTGGGGGCATTTTTTTTAAATTACAGCACTAATATCCATCATACATATATTCATAAATTTTAAATTGAAGATTAACGTCAATTTCTTTTCTGATCAAATCGGTCGATTTGATCATCCCGTCTGGACTGGCCTTTACCTTTGTACTTAATTAATATTGTTTAAGTATCAACATAATAAATCATTTATTTACATACAATATATATACAGTGGTACTACTAAACTAAATTAATAACTAGCTTAAATCTAAAATAGGCCCTTGAGGCATTGTACCAAGGATGCTGGCGGCATTTCCTCGCTGTATCGCAATGCTGATACGTTGTGCGAGGTAGCCGCCAGCACTTCGGTCACCAGTTACGTCAATCAGACGCTTCGTGATTTCTGCGAACAACTTATGCGCGCTAGGACCCCATGGACCTAGAGTTTCAACTCCAAATGGTACAAAATGGTACTCTCTACCGAGGCTCTTATATTTGTTACGTTTTAGAATTTCGGCGCTTTCTGCCGCTCCGCCCGCTTTTACAGTAGTCCGTTGGAGGTGGGACGGTGCCAGTGTGTCTACGCAGGTAGCATCCCACACCAACATCCGTCCCAAGCTCCAAGGAACTAAGGACACTCCATCGGGCCTCTTGCCATCATCTCTGATAATGCCAGTCGGCTCAAGAAGAGCAGGCACATTGATGGTGGCAAGAGACCGACGGACTATGTCACACCGAAAAAAATAATTTTCTACAATACTACCAGAACGTATAGTAATTAAAAATATAGTTATACCTGCTAAAATCCGGTAGTAATAACAAAAAATGTTGTATCATGTAAAACTTGTTTTTTAAACATCACTGTTTAATTCTAGTTAAATGCAATTTAGTACTGCTTACAATTTCGTTGTATATGTAAAGATGCAAGTGTTGTAAATATTAAACGTTTGTCTCGTTTAATATATGCATCGTAACACTAACTATTGATATGTAAAAATAAAGATACGAGTGTACACGTTACAAGTTATTATGTTGTGGTTACTATAATGCATTGTAGTCTGAACGAATCAAACAGTTGTGCCAACACCACGGTGTATGCGCGGGTGGCGGGGGGCGGAGAAAGGAATTGCGCAAGTCACAGAACGGCAGCCATTACGCCAGCGTCTTACGTTCCGGCCGGTCGATGTTTTATTATCGTAGAAGTGTATAGTATAAGTGCGTGTTGTTTGCGTGTTGCTGACACAGTGAAATGTGCGGGCTCCGATTAAGGAAAAGTCCTCCCGCACCGATGTGGAGGAGGGATTCACACTGGTGGAAAGGAAACGCAAGGCGCGCAGGGCGTCTCGTAAAACTCTGTGTGGCACTGCGGAGCCGGTTAATTCTGGCCTACGAGTTGCGACACCGAGTAAGGCGCTCTACGTGTCTCGCCTGCATTACTCCGCCGGGGCCGACGAGGTGGTGGAGTACGTCCGCCGGAAGACTGGCTACACGCTGAGGGTGCACCAGCTACAGTCGCGTCACTATGTGCACTTCAGTTCATTTGTAGTGCGCGTGCCGCGGCCTCTGCAGGACACCATTGCAAGCGCGGACTTCTGGCCGAAGGGTGTGGTGTTTCGGCGGTTCCGGGGCAACCTGCCGAATCCTACGCCGAGTCAGACGACGCTACGGAGCCACGCTGTTACGTCATCGAACAAATCCAATGTTTAATTTGTATGTCATTTTTGTGTCTATTGTTTTCTTTGTGGAGACAAAATGTTTTTTTCTTTTGTAGTGTCACAGTGCCTTGGTTTTACTGTAATGCTGTGTTACTTATTTGATCAATAAAATATAAAAAAATAAGTGTGCTTAAAAACTTGTCTGTATTTACTAGAAGAGCAGTGTACTGGTTATATATTGTTCACGTAACCAGAACCCACTGTGCTGAAGGGACTTCTAAACGGGCCATATGTTCACTGCAATATGTGGCCGGCAACTATTAGTGTCCCTCTCTAACATGTGAGTAAGAGGACACCAATAGTTGCCGGCCACATATTGCAGTGAACATATGGCTCGCTTAGAAGCCCCATTAGCACAGTGCGTTCTGGTAACGTGAATAATATAAAACCAGTACACCGCACAAATCGTTCAGTTACATATACTGAATACCTTGTTATAACAACAGGACAGGAACGTATATGTTACTGTATTATTTAGTAACCATTAACAGACCGGCTAGTTGGGTTTACTAAAAGTCTTATACCCACTACTATACACTTCATAGAATTAACAAATTTAATTTAACAAGAATGGTCTGGTTATGTTTACAAAGTGTCCTGTCGTCACATTACAACAAGACAATATAGTACAGCTAACCAGTAGGGCTACCGCTAATACCGAAAATCGACAATTGCGGGCATTTTTCTCTGTCACTCTAAATACGCCTTCATTGGAGTAAAAGAGTAAGATCCCCGCAATTTGCGAATTTCGGTTTTCGCGGTAGCCCCTCAGATTCTGGTTACCAGTACCAGGTTTTTTTTTCAGTGCATTAAGCGACGCATGTCTGGAAAAACGACCTTAATTAATTGAATCAGGTGTTTAGTTTTTACAGGTTTATCCTTAATTTTAACCGACATAGCGGCTGCTGTAGTCAGCGTAATAGAAGTCTGTTTAATTCTAGGGCAGAATGCCAGTACCTACGTGTTAGTGTCAATAGTGAACACAGGGAGTTCGGATTGATTATCGTCGCAAGTGTTGGGTGATCAAAATCCGCAGCCATGTCCGCGTACAACGAGAGCGCGCTGCGCGGCGAGTGTCGTGAGCTGCGGCAGCGGCGAGCCCCATATGAGAATGGAAGGTCGGATCGCTGTTTCTCGCTCGCACCTATGGCCGCCGCTCGCCGCTGCCGCTGCCGCGCGAAGTAGTGCTTAAATCTGCCTGAGCGAACATCTACGAGTATATAGTAAAGTCTACGCTGCATAGGTACCTTTGTGCCGGTGCCATGCGCTTCCACGTACACGACATCCTGCGGTTGCAGGTTCGCTTTCTCGAAAGTCTCATTGGCGAGTCGGCGTTGCATCGCTCCAGCGGGGTGTGTGATTCCCCTCGTCTTGTAGCCGTCGTTGTTTGTGCTCGCGCCGCGCACCGCGCAGTATACGCGGCGCGCGTCCCGTCGGCGCTGCAGCAACACGGCCACCACAGCTTCAGCGCGGACATAGCCCCGACCGCTAGCGTCAAAAGCGGCGCAGCGTCCCTCCGGTGACAACATCTTCAGCCGATGAAAGTTTAAGGCTGTGTGCGGGTCGAGGCAGACGTGTGTACCGGCGACCACGGCGGCATCGCAGTGTCCGTATCGGATGGCATCAACGGCCTGCACCAGCGCGAACATGGAACTGGCACAGGCGGTGTCAAGGCTGAACGATGGCCCCTTGAAGTCAAACGTGTAGGATACCCGGTTAGCAAACATACTGCGGGTACAACCGGTTGCCGTGTAGCCGGTGATATTGTCCGCGTCCGCGTTCCAGTGATACTCGGACTCGGAAGACGCCGTGCCCACGTAGACGCCGGTGCGGGAGCCGCGCAGCTCGGCGGGGCAGAGGCCGGCGTCCACGAGCGCCTCGTGCGTCACCTCCAGCAGCAGCCGCAGCTGCGGGTCCATGAGGTGCGCTTGCTTGGCGTGCACGCCGAAGAAGGCCGCGTCGAAGTGCGCCAGGCTCTTCAGCTTGCCGCTCCGTTCAGGCATCCCGGACCTGCCTGCACACAAATAATACCGTTTTTTATTGATGCTTCTGAATAGCTGTAATATTACATTAAAAAAAAATATTTATTTATCGTAGAAGGCAAATTATTTGAATCATGTTGATGTTAGCTGCTTGTTAAAAGAGAGCTCACATGGAATTGTGGTGCATGTGCAGGGTGTAGTGCCCCTCCACGAGATCATCGCAAGCTCAGACTATACATCGGAGCAAAAATAATAAAATAAAGTTCACCTGGCTACCGCGGCAGTCATCGGCGATGAAGAGGTCCACGCTGGCAAAAAGCTGCGCACGAACTCCTCGACGCTGTCGCACTCGGATAGATGGTCACCATTACCTACACGCCATCATGAAATGCATGCTCACCCGGCGTCCAGCGGCGGCCGTCATCGGTGACCATGTCCACGCCGGCGAACAGCTGCTGCGCAAACTCCTCGATGTTGTCGGACTCGGGCAGGCGGCCCGACAGGCCTGACATCACCACGTCCGACGCCTCGCCGTGTCCGGGAATCGCCGCGCTCGCCGTTTCTTGCATATTAAAGACACAAGTATCTGAGAACCAACAATGAAGACGGAAGTTGGATGAACGTGTTACAAAAACGTTATTTCGAATAAATTACCTACAGTTATAGATTTTTTTATGTTAGCGAAAAAGACACACTTGGACATAATAAAAAGAACAAAAGAGGGATAGAAAGAAGCTACATACATGCATATTAAATGAATATTTTTATTAATAGCTAACTATATTGTATGTATTGGCAGCCGTATTGTGATCCAAAAAAGAGCTACGGCTTTTAAAAAACTCCGTTGTCTGAACCCACTGCACCTTAAAAGACCGAATTAGAAGCACAAGTATTAGAAAAAAAAAACAACGGGTTGCACTCCGGGAGTGCCGACAGAAGTGAAAACTCAATGACTAGTCCAAAATGTCTGCAGCACTATGTATAATTGACCCATCCTTAAGTTACCTTGCAGACCTCGCATCTAAATATATTTGGTCATGATATTTGTTTTTTTTTATTTATATATTTTGAGTTTTATTCGCCAGTACTAGAGTTTACTTTCATTAGCGATTTCATCAAGATGTAGCTTTATTGAATTATATTGGAGTGATATAAAGTTAGAATGTAACTGTGTGATCCTCGTATTTCAGCCCGTACAAGATTAGAACATTTATTGCTTAATATAAAAGTCCAGTTTTAAATAATTGACCTGATTATGATATGTTATGACTAAAGTTCTTTGGTGAATAAAAACGAAACAGCAGGCTCAGGCATACATTTTCGCCGCGCGGTAGAAAGAGAGGATTACACCTTACGCCTTACGCCTTAAGCCGGATACTCATTAGCGAACCGTAACCGTTAACCGTGAGGTTCGCAAACTATTACTTAAGCTCGTAAATAATTACGACAATGTCCGAAGTCGACGTGTAGCGTTGTATAACGAAAAACTGCAATGTTTACAACTCCTAAACAAATTAGGAGGTTGGTGCTCTATAAATATTTTGATACTTAGCATTTAGCATATATGTCATAGTCTTATGTATTTTTTGACATTGGAAATGTCTTTTCGTTCGCTCCAGTATACGGTCCGATTTCACGAAAAAGTGCGATCCCCTTATATCTCGGAAAGTTGTGAAGATATGATATTAAAAAATAGGCTCAAAAGACGCATAATCACGAGAGCTGTAAGGTGCAAAAATAATTATTCGAGAAAGTCAAAAACAAAAAAAGTTATGGTCGAAATAGTGAAAATAAAATTCATTTTTTTCCGAATTTTTGATTTTGGTGCTCGATAATTTGGAAACGAAGAATGATATCAAAAATTTGAGAAAAACGGCTCTGGACAATTTAGTCAGCTACAATTTGAGCCTAAAACAAAGACGATCGGGTTTAAGGGTTTGCCCTGTAGCCTAACCTTAAAATAGTCAAAAAGTCAGAACGACATTTTTCACAGGACATTTTTTTATGACTTCATGTTTCGCAGAGTTCGTTATCGGTGTTTGTTGTGAATTATCGGGATTATGACGGCAGAATAACACTTGCACTGCGTGGGCTTTCAAAATCGCTGCAGATTTTTCTTGGTCTAACTCTATCTATCCTGTTTGAGACGGGCGTAGATAACGCACTATTCGACAATCAGGGAGAGGGAGAGGGAGAGGGAGAGGGAGAGGGAGAGGGAGAGGGAGAGGGAGAGGGAGAGGGAGAGGGAGAGGGAGAGGGAGAGGGAGAGGGAGAGGGAGAGGGAGAGGGAGAGGGAGAGGGAGAGGGAGAGGGAGAGGGAGAGGGAGAGGGAGAGGGAGAGGGAGAGGGAGAGGGAGAGGGAGAGGGAGAGGGAGAGGGAGAGGGAGAGGGAGAGGGAGAGGGAGAGGGAGAGGGAGAGGGAGAGGGAGAGGGAGAGGGAGAGGGAGAGGGAGAGGGAGAGGGAGAGGGAGAGGGAGAGGGAGAGGGAGAGGGAGAGGGAGAGGGAGAGGGAGAGGGAGAGGGAGAGGGAGAGGGAGAGGGAGAGGGAGAGGGAGAGGGAGAGGGAGAGGGAGAGGGAGAGGGAGAGGGAGAGGGAGAGGGAGAGGGAGAGGGAGAGGGAGAGGGAGAGGGAGAGGGAGAGGGAGAGGGAGAGGGAGAGGGAGAGGGAGAGGGAGAGGGAGAGGGAGAGGGAGAGGGAGAGGGAGAGGGAGAGGGAGAGGGAGAGGGAGAGGGAGAGGGAGAGAGAGCTGATGCTGAACCCTGGCTGTACCTAAAGGAACTCAGGTTTGTTGCAACATAGGCACACGCTGTTTTCGTCATCCGACTCGTCTTGATGAGCACTTAGGAGAGTAGTACCCAAGATAGAGCTGATGCTGAACCCTGGTTGTACCTAGCGGAACTCAGGTTTGGTGCAACATAGGCACACGCTGTTTTGGACACCCGATTCGTCATGATGAGCATTACCCAAGATAGCTGATGCTGAACCCTGGTAGTACCTATTGGAACTCAGGTTTGGTGCAACATAGACAAACGCTGTTATGGTCATCTCTCGTCGCGTCAAACTGCTGTCAAGAAAATTTCATATCTTGCAGCAAATGGGCCGCTGCCGATCACCACTTCTCGAGTTGACTACGGATTTGCCGTGTAATAATTTTCTTGTACTTTGAACATTAATATATCCTGCTTATTAATCGAAAAATGAAATATGTACCTATACTTATGCGCCACGGCGACAATTATTCAAACTTGGATACACGTGTGGAAATTTTGCAATTTGTTTGTTCACATGCGTTATGTCCAGGATACTTGTGTTAGTCTAAGAATAAAATAATTATCATTCAACGTTGTAGTTTTATTTTGTAACTTTTTCCTTATCCAGACTTTCTCGTCGCTCAGCGACAATATTTTTTCGAATTCCGTAGATTCATTTCCAATGTGCTCGATAGTCCTGTCGTGTGAGGCACGAAATCTGTGAATTTTTTGGTGATGGATATATATTACGGTATTATCGAGCTAGGTCTTATTTACACTACATTTCATTTTTCGCCTTGTTACAATGGTATATGGTGAGAAAGTGTTAACATATGTGTTTATCGTTGACTGTACTTTACATAGTGGTAGAAATTATGTGAACTGACTTTGAGTGCACGTCAACGTATATTTAACTTATATCCTTAGGTACCGTACGTGTGCACAAAAATCAAAAATATTTTCTACTATCAAAACTATAATTCCTACTACACAAAGTGTGACCAAACAATTTGTTACAGTTTGTGATTATCTGCCGTCTGTTACCTACTCTTTGGACATGGCCTGCCATCTTTCGGCTTTATTATTGAAGTGAAAACTTCTTTAGCGGCACTGTGCACTTTTTGAGGTGGGGAAAAAATGTTAAACTCGAGACAGCGTAAGGCGTAAAGCCGGATACTCATAAGCGAGCCGTAACCGTAACCGTTGCATGTACTGTAACCAAAAAACATAGTGTGTACGTGGTTCGCAAACCTGCTGCGAGCGGTACACGAGCGGCCGCAGCGAGCCGACGTTTACAACGTACTCATTTCTGAACCCGTAACTATGCACGTAACTGTAACCGTTACTGTTACCAAAAACATAGTGTGTACGTGGCTCACGAGCCTGCAACGAACGCTACACGAGCCACTCGCAGCGAACCGACGTTTACAACGTACTCATTTCTGAACCCGTAACGTTGCACGTAACTGTAACCGTTACTGTTACCAAAAACATAGTGTGTACGTGGCTCGCGAGCCTGCAACGAACGCTACACGAGCCACTGGCAGCGAACCGACGTTTACAACGTACTCATTTATGAACCCGTAACGTTGCACGTAACTGTAACCGTTACTGTTACCAAAAACATAGTGTGTACGTGGCTCGCGAGCCTGCAACGAACGCTACACGAGCCACTCGCAGCGAACCGACGTTTACAACGTACTCATTTCTGAACCCGTAACGTTGCACGTAACTGTAACCGTTACTGTTACCAAAAACATAGTGTGTACGTGGCTCGCGAGCCTGCAACGAACGCTACACG
This sequence comes from Cydia splendana, assembly GCF_910591565.1. Taxonomy (NCBI): domain Eukaryota; kingdom Metazoa; phylum Arthropoda; class Insecta; order Lepidoptera; family Tortricidae; genus Cydia; species Cydia splendana. The sequence continues at coordinate 141,926 of NC_085985.1, forward strand.
AGCCACTCGCAGCGAACCGACGTTTACAACGTACTCATTTCTGAACCCGTAACGTTTCACGTAACTGTAACTGTTACCGTTGCCAAAAACATAGTGTGTACGTGGCTCGCGAGCCTGCAACGAACGCTACACGAGTGAGCGACTCGCAGCGAGCCGACGATTGTCGGTTTTTGCCGCGAACCAAAGGGCGCTCGCACTGCGCTCGTGGACGTCAAGATCAGTGGTTGCTAGCCGCTGCTAATCAGCTATATATCGAGTATTTCTTCGTCATGAGAATGGTCAGAGGATAAATTTATTTTGCTGATAGACGCCTACAGGGAAAATAGTGTACTATGTAGTACTAAGTATTCTATGGAACTTCTTTCCCGATACATTCTATGAATCGCCATCTTCGTGGCTGTTTATGATCATCGAGTAGGCATCTAGTATGTATACTGCACAAGCGAGAAATACTTCGTCCGACATGTGGAGTTAGAGTGTGGCTACTGAAATATTACACAAATGTTTGGCGGGAAATTAAAAAAATCTTGGGCTGGGAACACTTTCTTTTTTCCAGTCGTATCCTCATTGCTGAGGGTCGTGATTACCAGCGCTTAATACCACTTTCTTCCAGGCACTCCTATCCTGCGCCATTTGCAGGCAGGTCTGGGCCTTAGGTCCTGCATATGCCTTTACTGTGTCTATCCACCGGGTAGGCGCTCTTCCTCTACTTCTCTTCCCTTCTACGTGACCGACCATCATTAATACCTCTAGACTATCTTCGCGTCTAGCCACGTGTCCGAAGAATCGAAGTATGCGCTGTGTGCAAATAGTGGAGAGTCGTGTTCGAATTTTCAGCTGGCTAAGGATTGATTCGTTTGCACTTCAATAATAAAGCCGAAAGATGGCAGGCCATGTCCAAAGAGTAGGTAGGTAACAGACGGCAGATAATCACAAACTGTAACAAATTGACGCCCGATATACAAGAAGAGAAGACCAAGAGTGGCAGATCCTTGAAGAGAATAGGTGACGACATCACAGCAGTAGCCCGTATACTTTGACCAAGAGTGGCTCAAGACAGAGAAAACTGGCATTATTCCTCCTTTTTTGAAATGATTATTTACTTTTTAAAAGAAAAGTATAATTTTTCTTGTGGAACACACAGGTGATACAATTAATTAAGGCCTTATATCGGGTGTGGCCTGTGACACGAGCAAATAATTAAAACGTAGATGATGATGATTAAAACGTAGATTGTACTCGTCAAACGGTGACACTTTTGTTCAATAACTTTTACAAATTATGAAGTCTTTAGACCTCCTATGTTTGAATACAAATTAGTATTATCTTCAAGGCACGCCATTATCAATGTTATTGACGTTGCTTGTCACCTGCTTGTCACGCCTTAGACATGACAAAATTCTTAATTACATTGCGTTTTAGAGTAAGCTTTAAAGTGTACTATTAATCAAAACCCCAAAGTCGCTGAACAAATGTTGGTCAATATGAGGAGTACAGCGTGCAGTTAAATATTTTGCTCGTATTACAGACCACATAGGTGTTTTGCCTATTGTACAAATATTAAAATTTAAAAGTAATGGTGACTCATTATGCTCATAATTAATTAATACAATTAGTTAAACAAGCATACATTATTACTAATAATTTATTAGTAAGTACCTAATATTACGGCAATACTTACAGCAGATGTATGTGATTGACGTAAATGAATTAATTGTCTGCATATTATAATAAGTAAAATAAAATAAAAGATTCGACCGAGCAGACATATGTATATGTGTTTGTATAATATGGTACAGCGATACAGTCGAGGTCAAAAAATATCATTACAAAAGTATACTGTTACGGGTCGAAGTCGAGATACCTCAATAAAAGACGGAATATAAACAATTATTATAATAAGAAAGAAACTAATTACTAAAGGGAACTTAAAGCTAATTTATAAACTAAGAATTGTTGAGCGCCAAGAGGGTTTTGAACTTAAAGTTCGGGATCCCTGCTAATCCTGCCGTCGGCTAGCGTAAACAATCAAGCTAACATTATTTCCTTATCGTCAAGTAGACCGTAAAGGGCATGTCCATAAGCTGAAACAAATAATGCACTTAAATAATACTAATGTTCTATATAGGACATAACTGGGCATTTCAGACTATGCTTACAATACTAGGACTTACCCCTTGTCTGGTTGATCACAAATTTAGAAACAAAAACAATATTTCTGTAATATCACTTTTGGGCATTTCTCAAAAAGTTGGCACCGCCAGGTTAAAATTTATGTTTTTCAAAAATTTTGCATTTTTGCATTTTTTTTTATTGGGATCGTTAAAAGGCAACTTAAACTATTAGAAAATGTGGAAGGGAAGCAATTCCTTCAATTAGTTTAGAAGACATAGGCGTTTGAAATTCAGGTGAATGACATCAAGGACAGGTGAAAGATATTTTGTCTCCAGGTTATCGAGAGGCGTCATTAACCTGTGTCCGTTGCCGTTAACCTGGTTTCTTGTCATCATTCACCTGTAATAAGTGTCATCCACCTGTTCACCACATCATTTTCAATGCCTTCTAAAAATAATCGAAAAATGTGTCATTTTCTATAAAAAGGGACCTTATTGTCCACCACGATGATTAAAATTTTGGATTCTGACCCACCTCACATTCGATTCGATTCCCAAATTAACAACATGTTTCTGTGAACAAGTAAACATTCAATCTTGCTGTCTATTCACCCTGGCAGTACCTAGTGGAACTCAGGTTTGATGCAACATAGGCACATGCAGTTTTGGTCATCCAACTCGTCTTGGTGAGCACTTGGGAGAGCAGTACCCAAGATAGAGCTGATGCTGAACCCTGGATGTACCTAGTGGAACTCAGGTTTGGTGCTACATAGGCCTACGCTGTTTTGGTCATCCGACGCGTCTTGATGAGCACTTGGAAGAGAAGTACCCAAGATAGAGCTGATGCTGAACCCCAGCAGTACCTATTGGAACTCAGGTTTGGTGCAACATAGGCCCACGCTGTTTTGGTCATCCAACGCGTCTTGATGAGCACATCGAAGAGCAGTACCCAAGATAGAGCTGATGCTGAACCCTGACTGTACCTAGTGGAACTCAGGTTTGGTGCATCATAGGCCCACGCTGATTTGGTCATCCGACGCGTCTTGATGAGCACTTGGAGGAGCAGTACCCAAGATAGAGCTGATGCTGAACCCTCGCAGTACCTACTGGAACTCAGGTTTGGTGCAACATAGACACACGCTGTTTTGGTCATTCGACACGTCTTGATGAGCACTTGGGAGAGCAGTACCCAGGATAGAGCTGATGCTGAACCCTCGCAGTACCTACTGGAACTCAGGTTTGATGCAACATAGACACACGCTGTTTTGGTCATTCGACACGTCTTGGTGCGAACTTGGGAGGGCAGTACTGAAGATAGAGCTGATGCTGAACCCTCGCAGCACCTAGTGGAACTCAGGTTTGGTGCAACATAGACACACGCTGTTTTGGTCATTCGACACGTCTTTATGAGCACTTGGGAGACCAGTACCCAGGATAGAGCTGATGCTGAACCCTCGCAGTACCTACTGGAACTCAGGTTTGATGCAACATAGACACACGCTGTTTTGGTCATTCGACACGTCTTGATGCGAACTTGGGAGGGCAGTACCGAAGATAGAGCTGATGCTGAACCCTCGCAGCACCTAGTGGAACTCAGGTTTGGTGCAACATAGACACACGCTGTTTTGGTCATTCGACACCTCTTGGTGCGAACTTGGGAGGGCAGTACCCAAGATAGAGCTGATGCTGAACCCTCGGAGCACCTAGTGGAACTCAGGTTTGGTGTAACATAGACACACGCTGTTTTGGTCATCCAACACGTCTTGATGAGCACTTGGAAAAGTGGTACCCAAGATAGAGCTGATGCTGAACCCTCGCAGTACCTAGTGGAACTCAGGTTTGGTGCAACATAGACACATGCTGTTTTGGTCATTCGACACGTCTTGGTGAGCACTTGGGAGAGCAGTACCCAAGATAGAGCTGATGCTGAACCCTCGCAGTACCTACTGGAACTCAGGTTTGATGCAACATAGACACACGTTGTTTTAGTCATTCGAAACGTATTGGTGAGGACTTGGGAGGGCAGTACCCAAGATAGAGCTGATGCTGAACCCTCGGAGCACCTACTGGAACTCAGGTTTGATGCAACATAGACACACGCTGTTTTGGTCATTCGACACGTCTTGATGAGCACTTGGGAGAGCAGTACCCAAGATAGAGCTGATGATGAACCCTCGCAGTACCTACTGGAACTCAGGTTTGATGCAACATAGACACATGCTGTTTTGGTCATTCGACACGTCTTGATGAGCACTTGGGAGAGCAGTACCCAAGATAGAGCTGATGCTGAACCCTCGCAGTGCCTAGTGGAATTCAGGTTTGGTACAACATAGGCACACGCTGTTTTGGTCATCCAACACGAGCGGGGTTGGCGGCGGCGTGCGGTGCGGGAGGGACACGAACACGAAAAATCGTATGGGGCAGAGCCCCTCTGGGTAGCTCATGACATTAAACTAAATTCTAGGCCCTGAAGAGCCTCCTTTGGAAAAGCTATGTTGTTTAAATACCTGACCTATGTCACATCCGCCAGGCGTGGCTCACTCCGCGATTTCGTCGCTTTGCTCTAAAAGTACATCCGTTCCACCCCAATTTTGGGGAAAGCCATAAGCCGCGCGTGGCGCTGTCGCCACCTAGCGGCCATATCTGTGCTGATCGTAACAGACGCGTTTTGTTAGAGAGTGAGTCTTCTGTACCTAGTACTATTATTTATTCTGTGCATCCGCTCCTAGTCGCTGCCGCTATAAAAAGTAGGTACGTGGCATGCCTGGCCGTCCCTCGCGTCTTGCCGCGGCTCCCGCCGCCCTGCTTGCCGCCATAGACGAATGTCGTGGCCAAGCAGAGGTTGTTTACGTTAATCAACAATTTATGGCAGTAGGTTAGTATGTTAAAAGTTAATACAAATTATAACTATAATGAGTCAGTAGATTTCTTTCCATCATATTAAGAAGTGGTGGTTGAAGTGTTAATAGTATTAAATATTAGTGTCTACGGAACGCAATATCAAGCACGGCTCAACATGTTCATGCCAGGTTTTTCATTCATATTGAACAGGAAAGGCGACGACGGCTCCAGATCCAACACCAGGTCCAGGACCAGGTCCAGGTCTAGCTCCTGGTCTAAGTCCAGGTCCGGGTTCAGGTTCAGATAAGAGCCAGGATCCAGGTCCAGGTCCGACTCCGGATTTGAGTCTAGGTCCGGGTCCGAGTCACAGTCCGGGTCCGAGTCCGGGCCCGAGTCTGAGTCCGGGTCCCAGCCCCAGTCCCAATCCAAGTCGAAATTTAATCGCCAAACGTGTACTATGCTTCGTTGAAGACTTCTGTTCTGATCATCATCAGCAGTTCCACTTCATCAAATGCGACAGTTTTTAATGAAAATGCTTGATTTTCTGATGAAAATCCAAAAGTCACTATACGCATCCCTTTAAGATTTGAGGAGTTCCCTCGATTCCTCATGGATCCCATCATCAGAACTCGAGATGGGCAAAAATGTGGCTTAAAAACTTAACTTGCTTAACAAACATAACGAAGAGGACAAATAGCCAAACGTGAACTATGCGTCGTTGAAGAGTTCCGTTCTGATCTTCATCAGCAGTTCCACTTCATCAAATGTCACTTTTGAACACACAAAACACAAAAATCACTATATGTATGCCTTTAAAATTTGAGGAGTTCCCTCGATTCTTCATGGATCCCATCATCAGAACTGACAAAAGGATTTTGACAAAAACGTGACCAATCTGTATGCATATACATACAATCAAAAAAAGAATTTTCAAAATCGGTCAGGTAAACAAACGTTAAGCATTGGCATTGATCGTTGGCGGCACGAGCGAACATGATCGCCCACAGATTTGCACGTTGTTCATCTTTAGTGAAAATAACCCTTTTTAAGGCGTACTGTACTTCTTTCTACACTAGCAATCTGTGGGCTCATTTCACTCAAAGGTCGTTTAACTCCCTACGCGTCCAATATAATAACGCGTTCAGGGTGATGTTGCGGCTGCCGCGCCACTGTAGTGCGTCGAGCATGTTCGCAGAAGCGCGCACCGATTGCTTCTGCGCCACTCTGCGCAAGCGGTGCGCGGCGATGCTCAGCAGAGTGCGCGCCAGCCGCAACAGCGTCCTAGCCATGATCGCGGACCGGCTGGACTGCCCCTACATCAATCACTGTATAAGTGTGCACGTACGGGGGCCGTGCCGTGCCGGTAGGTAAGTGACTAGCGGATTAATTTAATGTATTTTTATTTAATTTATAACTAATTTTAATTTAATTTTTAATGTAATGTATATTTTAATCTTATGTTAATATAATTTGTATTGTTGTGTAATATTATGTGTGGACCATTGTAGTCTGTGAATAAATAAATTGATTGATTGATTGATTGAGGTTTCAGATTATCATCATCATTCGCTTGCCCTTGCCCCATTAATTTGGGGTTGACGCAGCATGTCTTTTTCTTTTCATCCATACCTCTCTCTCTCGCCCGTCATCTCATCACACAATAAACAAAATGAGCATGTTTTCACCTTTTTACAAAACATTTTAATATATGTCTAAAACTAAAAACCCTCATAAGGTACCTTTTCCCGTGGGACGTCACAAATCTACTTACGATATTAGTGTAACAATTTTTTTTTTTTCATAAAAAAACCCAGGGTGGAAAATGGGGTCTACGTTTGTATGGAGAAACAGTTGTCCACTAACGTCTTAATAAACATAATCACTGTTTGAGTATATGATTTAGATTTAGATTTAGATATTTATTCTCATAATATTAAATTACATTATAAATTATGCTAGACTAATCTACACGAATTTATATTATGATCGTCATTCATATTTACATAATATTATTTAATACATACAAATTAAAAAATGTCTTGCAATAATTAATCTTCACTCCACTCCACTTTCACTTTTTCGTCACTCCAGATACCGCTGGAGTGACGAAGCCCAAAAAGACCTGTCCGCCCTCGGAATACCCAACTGGCGTGAAGTGGCGCAGAATAGAGCAGAGTGGCGCTCTCTTGTGTCAGAGGCCAAGATCCTCTTTGGGTCACTGAGCCAGTGATGTATGTGTGTGTGTATGTAATAATTAATCTTATGTCAACAATTTATCCATTCATGTCAAAACAAAATACGGTAATAACACTAATAACTTAGTACGAAATCTATGTAACGTGGATTTTATATAGTTATCGATCACCTGTTATATGGCAAGTGAATGACGCTTCATTCACCTGCCATTGCATCATTCACCTGACTTTTTTGGACAGGTTAACGAGACTTAAGACAAAAGTACAAAAATTTCAATAATATGCAGCTTTAGCAGACAGGATAGTTTTTATTCCTAAATTAACACACAAAAGCTATATAACCGCTATATAATTATATAGTTACGAGTATTAGTTGTGGTATCAGTGACATTAACCTGCCGCAAAATCTCATCCACCTGGCAGTTTTAGCCAGGTAGACGATATGCAGGTGATGGGGAAAATGGCAGTTATATCGCGAATACACAAAATGTATTAACTTGATGAACTCCATACTTAGGCATATAAAACTAAACTATTGTTTACGTTACATATCTTGATAGTAATGCGATAGGTTACACAATTAGCAAGATATCGACTCCAGGATAAAGAGTACTTACCCATTACAAACTCCAATTTCCGATACTTTGTCGTTTGTGTTTTATTTGCGAAGCACAATAACCACGTCTTCGTGGTTTCAGGTGATAGCTGATGAGTGACGGCTTCGGCTCGTGCGGAGTGAAACGGGAAAGGTGCAGTGGGGGTTATACAATCGACGTGAACGTGACGCGCCAGGTGACTGTTAAGAATTGCCTTAAAATATAAGTATAATATTGTTATGCGATAGTAATACTTTAAAAGTTAAGGATATATGTTAATAAAATACGGTAATAACGTTAAATTAAGTTAATAATTTGTGTGGTTTTCATAGCTCGAAACATCAGTACCTCGCGTTGGGACACGGCAGGTTAACGGATAAACGTAGTTACAATATTTTTTTTTGTAATCAATATTTATTAAATCTTTTTCAAAGTATTAGGCCTCTGTGTAAAAAGTCTCTCTAAATATTTGTTAAAATTTTATATATAAAAAATATACATAATGAAAAAAAAGTTCTAACATAAACCTATTTACAGGTGGCGGTGCCAACTTTTTGAGAAACGACCTTTTGCTGCAACTGCATTTCTATTTCAATTTGCATTTTTATTTGTGTTACTATGGCGGGTACATGATTTTAAAGTAACAACCGCACGTATGAATCTCTTCGAAACATGATCTGGAATGACGATGCAATTGCATGATGTCGTTACTATAAATAAGTTAGAATGCCTTAAAAATAAAGAAAAGATATTTCCGATGCCGGGATTCCATCCACCGGCCTTCTGCATAGCAGCCGCTCTGTTTACCATGGAGCTACGGTGACTTTGAGACAACGCGCGAAATTGTCGGATGACTATCAGCCCGTTCTACGTCACTAGAGTACGAAGCCGCGAACAATTCACGCGCATCGCAACCTGAACCCTACTGCTCTAGTAATAAGGTCTAAATATAAAATGACTCGTATTTAGTATGACCAAAATAACACGTCACATATTCCTCTTTCCTCAACAAAAAAAAAAAAATTTTTTTTTTAATACGCCATACCGGCTTAAGATCCTTTACGTGCCAGTTACCTACGCATTTGCCATAAACATTGTTGAAACGAAACACAGTGTCAGAAAGCTTATTTACTATAATCGCCTTTTCAAATTTCGGAGCTAGTTTAGCCATGAATTTATTAGGTGTACTAGATAGCAACTTTGTCCTCTTCAACACCATATCACCCTCCTTAAAGCTGCATGGATTCCGTTTCTTGTCGTAGAGCTTTCGACTTTGCTCATTAGCTTGCTCGTAACTTTTGTTGAACCAATGTATATATCTCATGCCTCTGATCTAGTTCCTTTAAATACTCTGAGACACGTATCGGATACTCATTGTCCGGATTCTGTAGCAATTGCAGTGAGTTCGGTCTATTTACATTAGGGACGGATGTCTCTCTGCCAAGGAATAAATATGAAGGCGTATAGCCTGTCGTTTCGTGCGCCGCAGTTCTTATAGCATGCCCAATTTGAGGTAAATTTTCATCCCACATATTGTGTTTACCTGGCTTGACATAAATCGAGATCATGGTACCAATTACTCTGTTAACCCTTTCAGTTGGGTTACCCTGAGGATGATAATTTCTAGTAAACCACAATTTACTATTGTACTTATCTGCTATGTCTTTAAAGAGCTGTGAACAAAACTGCCGACCATTATCACATATTATTACCTTTGGTGCACCATATAACAAAAACTGGTTTTCCACTATGTCACATATCTTTTCTGCTTTTCCTGTTCTTAAAGGAAACAGAAGTACAAATTTACTAAACCAGCATGTCATTACCAGCAACATATTATTACCCGCTTTACTTTTTGGAAAAGGACCCATCAAATCTAAGGAAACTATTTGCCACGGACGTGTCACCTCTCTATGTCCTCCCATGTACCCCAATGGTCCCTGTTGTGACACTTTATGCTTAGCACAACTATCACACTTTGCGACATATTGCTTTACGTCTCTCAGAATGTTCAGCCAGAAATACTTTTGTTTTATCCTAAAATACGTTTTCCGGACTCCTAAATGACCTGCAGTTACGTCGTCATGACATTCTGTAAACACCTTGATTCTTAATGTTTCTGGCACATACAATTTCCAGGCGTCCTCGGCATTTGGAAAATACTTCAATATTACCTTTTTGTAAAGCAACCCATCCATAACTTTCCATTCGGACGATACATTGTCCTGTACCTCCCTTTCTTTAGACTTATACCAATCGTCTTTATGCCGTTCTAAGATTTCCACAGTATTTATTTCCGCCGCTACGCTGTTTTCCATGCCCCTGGATAATGCATCGGGAACTATGTTGCTCTTACCCGGTCTATGAACTATGTCGTAACTGAACTGTTGCAACTTCATGGCCCACCTGGCTAACCTGCCGTGTGGATCTTTCATTTTATGGAGCCATTGTAACGCACTATGATCCGTAACGACTGTGAAATGTACTCCATCTATATAATGTCTAAATTTTTCGATTGCAAACACTATGCTTAAAAGTTCCCTCTCAGATGTGGAATATCTCTTTTCTCGATCATTTAGTTTCCTACTCAAATATGCAATAGGCCGTTCCACTTCTTCATATTTATGACACAAAACCGCGCCAATGCCACTGCTAGATGCATCACACTGAATAAGAAAAGGTTTGGTATAATCTGGACAGGTCACCACTGGTGCTGAGGTAAGCAGTGTCTTCAGTTTAACAAATGCGTCTTCCGCTTCCTTAGTCCATGACAATTTCTTCCTCTTACCTTTTGTCAGGTCATGAAGAGGTGCTGCAACTTCTGCGAAACCTTTCACGAACCTCCGGTACCAACTAGCTAAACCTATGAACCTTTTTAATTCAGTGAAGTTGATAATGGCAGCCACTTTTTCAGGGTCCGTCCTAAGCCCATTTTTGTCAACTAAATAACCTAAATACCGCATGCGCAAATTTACACTTATCGACGTTTACCGTTAAATTTGCCTTTTTTAGAGTTTCTATAACCTTTTTAATGAGCTCTATATGTTCTTCAAATGACGCGGAACAAATTACTATGTCATCTAAATACGCCCAAACTTTATCTTCGTTGGAATGAAATAGGATATCCATCAGCCTCTGCTGCGTTTGAGAGGCATTAACCAATCCAAACGGCATCACCTTAAAGTGAAACAATCCCCGCCCCCCTATCGCAAAAGCTGTCTTTTCCTTACTAGTATCATCCAGGGGAATTTGCCAGAAAGCAGACTTCAGATCAATGGTGCTTAAAAATTTGGCATTGCGTAAGTTATCCAGAATGTTAGCTACCCGTGGTAAAGGATAAGTATCCCGTTTGGTTACCCTATTCAGTTGTCTACTATCCAAACATAGCCTATTGTCACCGTTGGGCTTCTTTACTATCAACACCGGTGAGCACCATGAGCTATATGAAGGCTCAACAACATCATCTGCTATCATCTTATCCAACTCCTTTTCGATTTCAGCTTTAATGACTGGTGAAAAATTATATTGTTTTTGATGAATTGGCTTATTGTCGCCTGTATCAATGTTGTGTTTTAAAATCGTAGTACGACCCAATCCACTTCCAATTTCAGTTTTCATTCTTAGTATTACACGTTCCAATTCGCCTTTTTGTTCCGTATCCAAATCATCTCTAGAAATGATGACAGGCATGTCCGTTGTGGTGTCATCTACACATAATACCTCACTTGTATTCCCTCTGAACTTTAACCCTATCCCAAATTCATCAAAGAAATCTTTCCCCAGTATCAATGGCTGGCTTAACAATGGCATTACCATAACTGACATGACCTTAAATTGGTCATCAAATACAGGGTGTCCCATAAGTGACACGTCACAGTGACACTGGAGGTAGACCAGGCCAAGAGGACCCAAACCAACTTAACATGACCCCAGTAAAAGTGGCACGGTTTTTGAGTTATTGCCAAATTAAGGTTTTTCATGAATTTTGACCGTTTTTAACAATGTTAGTGCCAGTGTGCACTCGGAAAGGCCTTGAAACTAGTTTTTTTATGTGTACGGCATCATGAATAGTTAATTAAGATAACAGAATAGGTATTTTACCGATAAACAATGTAAAATGCAAAAAAGTACTGGTTTAATCTTGAATTAAATTCACAGCAAAACATTAATTTCTACTTTGACCACCTATCGTGAAATAAAATTACTAGAAAAGTAATGAGCAAATAACGTCAAGTTATTGAGCATGTTATGCAGATTCAAAAATGGTATGACACATGTACCTTCCTGCAATAAAATAGGAATTATTATCATCTTTCGAAAGCCTCATAAAAATAAGTTAAAACTAGGAAATCTGCAATCCGTTGCAATTTAGTAAAAATAACGATTTATGTTAAGATATCTCATTCTGGATACAGATAAAACAACGCCTATGCAGTATTTGCCGAATGCCTAAAAGAAAGAGATGGAAAATGCTTATCTCCCTTTTTAAGGGTATCATTTAGTTGATAAAGGTTCAAAGAAAAAAATACAGGTTGAAGTTTGAAAGGGTAGGTTGAAATGATTTTACAATAGGTGCACGAATTGCTTTTCTCAGGCCAGTATGCACGCTTGGCACCGTTTTATAAAACTTCAAGTTAATTTTCTTAAATTAATTTCGGATATGTTTCGTGCTGCCTCGAACATGCCGCCGTAGTTCCTCTTGGAACTGAATAATTTTAAGTGGGGATACTTAAAATTATTTTTTTAAGTATCCCCACTAAAAACATCTAATGGGTTTAGGTCCGGCGAACGTTAGGCCATGCCACTGGTTCCAGTCGGCCGATCCATCTTCTTAGAGCTGAAACCACAGCAAGATGGCTGCCTAGAACACTACGCTCGCGATGTCCGCGACCACCTCACACAGAAATTCCCAAATGGATCAGCCGATTGGGACCAGTGGCATGACCGCCGCGTTCCCCGCACCTAAACCCATCAGATTTTTTTCATTGGGGATGCTTAAAATGCTTAAAAGATAAAGTTTACTCCAAGCCAATAAGGTCACAAGAGGAACTACGGCGTTGTATGTTCGAAGCAGCACGAAACATATCCGAAATTAATTTAAGGAAATTAACTTGAAGTTTTACAAGACGGTGCCAAGCGTGCCTAGTTGCATACGAGCTGGGGAAAAACAATTCGAGCACCTATTGTAAAGTAAAATTATTTTAATAAGTTGATTAAACTTCAACCTGCACTATTTTATTTTCTTTGAACCTTTATCAACTCAATGATATCCTTTAAAAGGGAGATAACCATTTTCCATCTCTTTCTTTTAGGTATTTGGTAAATAGTGAATAGGCGTTTTTTTATTTCTGTATCCAGAATTAGATATCTCAACATAAACCGTTATTTTTACTAAATTGCAACGGATTGCAGATTTCCTAGTTTTAACTTACTCGTATTTTTATGAGGCTTTTGAAAGATGATAATAATTCCTATTTAATTGCAGGAAGGTACATGTGTCATACCATTTTTGAATCTGCATAACATGCTAAGTAACTTGACGTTATTTGCTCATTACTTTTCTAGTATTTTTTTTTCATGACAGGTGGTCAAATTCGAAATTAATGTTTCGCTGTGAATTTAATTCAAGATTAAACCAGTACTTTTATGCATTTTACATTGTTTATCGATAAAATACTTATTCTGTTATCTTAAATAACTATTCATAATGCAGCACACATAAAAAAACTAACTTCGTGACCTTTCCGAGTGCATACTGGCACTAACAATGTTAAAAACGGTGAAAATTAATGAAAAACCTTAATTTGGCAATAACTCGAAAACCGTGCCACTTTTACTGGGGTCATGTTAAGTTGGTTTGGGTCCTCTTGGCCTGGTCTACCTCCACTGTCACTGTGACGTGTCACTTATGGGACACCCTGTATAATGGGTATGTCGAAAATTTCTGAAACATTATGCCTCGTTTTATCAGCTGTCGTTATCAACCTCGGTGCAACTTTATAGCTTTTCAATCCAATCGATGCCAGTGTATTTGCAAAATCCCGATCCATTACAGTACGCATCGCTCCGTTATCCAACATCCCTACAAAATCTTTGTGCAATAAGTACCCTTATCTTAACATATGACCTCTTGGTTTATTACTGCGTAGTTCAGCAACTTCCTCCATCTCCATAATTTCCTTGCTCTGCCCCTCCTTGTTGCTAACCTTATATGCTAAATCCGGTTCTAAAGTATTTTTCAAACTCTTGGGCTCTACAAAGCTGTCATAATTAATTTTTGTTCTTTCCACAATTCTTAGAACATTGCTCAGATCTGACACTGAAGTAAATTCATCCCTACACACTGCCCGCTGATAATATGGCTGGATGTTCCTTAATAGGATGCTAACCTTTTCCCCCTCCGGTAACTTTTTTGGTAACCTATTGAACATGTTTTGCATGATTAAAATATAGATCACAACAGTCTCGTCACAGCCCTGTGTCCGCGCCCTTATTTCCGCCAGTAATTCTTCCTGATAGAATGGTTTTTGAAATGATCTCTTTAACAACAGCACCAGGTCTTCCCAGTTGTGAACAAATTCTCTATTTGCCCTATACCAAATTAAGGCATCCGACTCAAAGAGGTCAATAGCATATCGCCATAAATCCAGATCTGTGGCGTTCCTTGCATCCCTAAGCTCCGACACGTAAGCTCCGACGAATAAGTTTACAGTAAATAATTATATTAATTTTATTAAGTTTACAGTTTAGGCTATTATATTTGTTTGTTACTTTTTTTAAATTTGGTTTGTTGGTAAAAACTAGTTAGTAAAAACACATGGCCAATCTTACGACCATGCCATGACCACCTCATGACCAATCCCATGACCCCATGGCCACCCACACGGCCAACCAATAACCACCCGATGGCTGATTCCATGACTACCCCAATTAGAATGCCATGACCACACCATCGCCTACCCCATTATCACCCCATATCATATCATATCATATTTATTTATTGCAACCATGGTATTTCTATAGATATTACAATGTCTGGGTAGTTCCACATGGACCCTGTGAGGGCATAGCAATATTACATGCTTAGGATCTAATCTTAAATCTATGTGTATAATATGAAAGTAAGTCAAGTTTTTATATGAAAGTCGAATTGAATCAGTTAATTGTCAGTATGTGTATTCAATACAAATAGGCAACGAATTAATTATTAAGTGATGTCAAGTTAATGAGTATAAGAATAATGATCAACCCATGACTACCTCATGGAGATCCCATAAACACACCATGACCAACCCATGGCCAAACCATGACCACCACATGGCCGAACCATATGATCAACCCCATGACCACCCCTTGGTGAAATCCCATGATCACCCCGTAACCTACCCATGACCACCCCCATTACTTTCTAAACTACCTCTGAGAAGGTATTAGAGGCTATGGCTCTCTTCATAATACTATTAATTCAGATTACAAGGCATTTTTAAATTCTACTAACAAAATTTAATACGCACTCGTCGCTACCTTCCAAATTTCCAATACCTTCTCGCTACATAAGCAAGGTTGACTGGTATAGAATAGCATTAAGTCCGCCTGTTGTACTGTAAGGTTTTGTCTTTTGTGCAATAAATGTTAAATAAATAGCGTTGTTCACATCAATCACAGCTAGGTACCTATGACAATGTCACTTACGATCCAAGATTACAAATGTTGAGAGCGCACTGACTGTGACTGTGGGGCTTCTGTCTTGTAGACAACTCAAGACGTTCTCTGTGAATAGGTTGCCGATGTCGCAAAACAAGCTCAATATGTGGGTCATGGGTGGGCAATTCCACGACGGAGAGTGAAAAAAGCGATTTTTTTGACGACAGAATTTAAAATATCTGTTTTACATTTGACCATAAAAATATGTTCTTTGGCTAAGATAGTCGTTACCTAAGTTACAAATAAACTAAATATAACCAAGATTCTTCAAATAGGGGAACATATTTGTACACATATTTTATTATTAGAACCACATAGATAATCATCAATATATATAATAAAAGAAAGTGTACAATGTGCGTGCCGCTAAAACTCAGAAATGAGTCCCGATACGATCAAGGAAGCTATATGGGGTGTTTTCCGTTATTACCTGAAGGGTGTGCTTTTGAAGATATAAGGGCTGAAAGTTTCGCCCTCTGAGACCCAGAAGCAGTTGTTTTTGTTTTTGAATTTTGAACCTTAACTTAATAAAGAAAAGTTCAGAATAGATCGTGAAATATATACCTACAAAAATTTGTATCTGGTGAGGTGTCTCGGGTCTCGGAGGCTAGATATTTCTAGAACATTCGAGAGTATTCGAGAGCATTCCACAGCATATCAGAACATTCTGGAATGTTGGCGAATATTCGAGAACATTCTAGATCATTGTGAACGGTTTACCCTTGAATTGCCGACAGACATTTCATCGAATGTTATTTCGAAGACAACGTTTCCAGTATTTTCATTTCATCGACAAGTTATTGCGTCGAAGAATCGATACTAGTAAATTTAAATCGGGGACTTTTAATTGGTACTTGAGTTATTTTGTATGTAGTTTATATCGTGGTATTTCTTTACGGGTTTTCTTATTTCATTTTGGATTGTATTTAATAAAATTTATTACGCGTAAACTTATTTCAATTTGTAATATTTCGTTATCGAAACTAAACGCAATCACGTCAGTCGGCTCATTCTGCGCGATTATAGCTATGTGCTCTAATTTTGAAGATATAATTTTACAAGGCTGCCATTTTCATTTTGGGCAAATTATAAATAGGTTGGTAACAATAATTTTACTTACTAAGCCGTTCATTTCTGTGTAGGGTCGCAGTTCTAACCTAACCTAAACCTAGTTTGAAAGCCGTTCGTTTCTGTGTGAGGTCGCAATTCTAACCTAACCTAAACCTACTTTAAAAGCCGTTCGTTTCTGTGTGGGGTCGCAGTTGTAACCAAACCTAAACCTACTTTGAAAGCCGTTCATTTCTGTGTGGGGTCGCAGTTCTAACCTAACCTTAACCGACTTTGATAGCCGTTCGTTTCTGTGTAGGGTCGCAGTTCTAACCTAACCTAAACCGACTTTGAGAGCCGTTCGTTTCTATGTGGGGTCGCAGTTCTAACCTAACCTAAATCTAAAATTCTTACATCAGAAAAATGTATAAATGTGTAGTACGACATATAAAAATGTATTAAAGTAATACGTCGAACAAATGAATTGCAATGTTTAGTAGTAGTGTCAATTAAAATAATTTGAAACGAATTAGCGATCAAGTAATATTCGTTGAATAGTATTTCTATACAGTAAGAAAAATTGAAATAAATGGTACTTATATGAAACAAAATAACACCAAACAATATTACTAGTACTAACGTTTCGATGAATCGTTGTTGATGAAATAATATTCGATGAAAAGTTTGTCGGCAAAACAAGGGTACACCCATTGTGAATATTCCAGAACACTTTCGAAATTTGTGGAATATTCTGGAACATTCGATGCCGTTTCGGAGGCTAGACATTTCTGGAACAGTCCAGACCATTTGAGAGTATTCGAGAGCATTCCACAGCATTTCAGAACTTTCTGGAATGTTATCGAATATTCGAAAACATTCCAGATCATTGTGGAATATTCCAGAACACTTTCGAATGGGGTCCATATTGGCTCATATACAATTTATTATTCGAATATTTCTAGTAATACCACTTTGTAGTCCTAATCATCATTTCTCCGAAAATTGTTTCTCATATATTTTTTTAATAGTTTTTTGTACTACTACCTACATTATTCATAACGATACATATTCCGTTTTTTTTACTCATAATGTTATCACTGAGAATGTATCTGTGCCCATAATGTTATTTGTAAGAATTTCTTTATTTACAAACTTATTTCATACAATCATTTTTACAGAGCGAAACGTAAATTACCAATACTTTTTCACTGTCGCTGTACCAGTAATGTTCAACTCGAGGGAGCGTTTGCTCTCGCTATGCTCGCTCACTGTGAGGGTCACAGGATTTCGGTTCTGTGAGGGTCGCAGTTCTAACCTAACCTAACCCACCTTTCTGGCAGCATTTCGGTTCTGTGAGGGTCGCAGTTCTAACCTAACCTAACCCACCTTTCTGGCAGCATTTCGGTTCTGTGAGGGTCGCAGTTCTAACCTAACCTAACCCACCTTTTTGGCAGCATTTCGATTCTGTGAGGGTCACAGTTCTAACCTAACCCACCTTTCTGGCAGGATTTTAACCTGACTTGACCTACTTTTCTGTTTATTTTTGTCTTATTTTTCTTATTTAGAATTTACTATTGCAGGTGCATGCTGCTATAAATAAAATCAAATATGTCGAAATCGATATGTCGAATAATAACATATGCATAAAATTTAGTAATAGAGATATTTAAATGTAGAATGACATTATGAATATAATAAATTCGAAGTTCCAATGAGTATTGTTTAAAATGAAAATGTATAATGATCATTAGGATGTAAAATTGTATGAGATACATTTTCGGAGTTTTAATAATCGAATTTGCAATTTTATATGAACTTTGGCGCACCCTTTCGAATGTTCTGGAATATGCTGGACTATTCGAAGGTTTTTTGTGGGATCATAGCTTATTGTGATAACGTCGTGAGGTTCGAATGTTCAAGAACATTCCGGAATATTCTGGAATGATGTCGAATATTCGGAAATAGCCCAGAATCCAGGATACCAGATCATTGTGTAACGTTCCGGAATACACTCAAATGTTGTGGAATGTTCTAGAAAATTGTGGACTATTTGAAGCCTTTTTTGTCTTTCCATGAAGAAGATTCCCGTTTTTACCTGAAAGGCGTGCTTTTGAAGATAGTTTTACCCTCTAGACATTTCTAGAACAGTCAAGAGCATTCGAGATCATTCTACATTTCAGAACTTTCTGGAATGTTGTCGAATGTTTGAGAATGGGTCGAATGTTTGAGAGAAGCTCAGTAGGGAAGTGTGGAAAGACTCTTAGATGTACCTAGAGGCTTATGCCATTATTACGTACATGAGCACGATTAACATGATTAAGGGTCTCCCCAAATATATCGACGCGCATTCGGCAAAAGCCGATAGGAAAAAGCTTTATGTCCGCGCAATAAGAGCGAATAAGCCGCCGACGCCGGCCGATGCGAGCCGAGCCGAACGACGACATTTTCGCTCTTATTGCGCAGACAAAGCTTTTTCCGATTGGGTTTTGCCAATAGGGTAGTTTCCTACTAGTCAAATCAGTTACTTTTTTAGAACTGTGTAAACGATTTGCTAATATGGAATTTATATGAAAAAACATTACATCGTGACGTCACGGTCAACTCACCTACTTTTTATATTTTTATCCGATTTATTAAATAGAACCTGTGTTTAAAAATAACTCCTATCTGTGTTTTTCTAATAATTATCTGCTGCTTTATTTCATGCATGGTGTAAAATAACTTATTTTAAATACAGTAAAATACCCTATTCCGCGTCGACATATGTGGGGGAACCGTAACCCGCTTAGTGA
Organism: Cydia splendana; assembly: GCF_910591565.1. Classification (NCBI taxonomy): domain Eukaryota; kingdom Metazoa; phylum Arthropoda; class Insecta; order Lepidoptera; family Tortricidae; genus Cydia; species Cydia splendana. The sequence goes on from NC_085985.1 coordinate 161,215, forward strand.
GATGAAATAAATATGAGTAAGTTTATTTGTATTTTCAGTTAGCGACGCTTGAAAACGAGAAGGCTCTGCTACAGCAGCAAGTTCAAGATCTGAAGAAGGAACTCGAAAAGAAAGTCGAAGAAGCAGACAAAGCTAAGGAGGAGGACAGTGAAGGAAGGTAAGTCGACTATTCAATTTTGTACGTTAAGTTTTTGTAATTCCAAATCCAACACCTCGGGTAACAGGTAGCCGGAATATGGAATAGTTTAATTTATCATTCCAACGAGTTAAAAATAATTTTGTCCGGACGTTGAAGTAACGAGAGTAACGAGACTGTCGGCCTAGCCAAGGTGATAATCGCTATCGCTACGACAACGAAACGCTTCCACATTAGTGCGACATTGACAGTTGCGATCATTGTGGAATATTCCAGAACACTCTCGAATGTTGTGGAATATTCTGGAACATTGTGGCCCATTCGAAGCCTTTTTGTATGGGTGGAGCTACAGAACATTCTGAAATGTTGTCGAGTATTCGAGAACATTCTAGATCATTGTGGAACATTCCGGAGCACTTTCAAATGTGGAATATTCTGGACCAATCGAAGCCTTTTTTACAGGGTTGGAGCTACCTATAGGTAATGGTATATCTTTAAAGCTAGACAGTTGTTAGGTTCGAATGTTCGAGAACATTCCAGAATATTCTGGAATGTTATCAAATATTCGTAAATATAGCCTAGAATCCAGGATCCCAGATAATTGTGGAGTGTTCTAGAACACACTCAAATGTTGTGGAATATTCTAGAACATTGTGGACTATTTGAAGCCTTCATACTCTCAGGAGATTTACAACAAACACTTCCAGTTAAATATCCCTATTTCCTATGCTTTTCTCACGGTCAACTATACGTAGTTTGCTCTCGAGTTGGAAATTAAAAAAAAGTACATAGAAGTAGGTATAGGTATTGTAGTTAGAAAAAATATAGATTTTTGGCGGGAGATGTTATGATATTACTGTCGCAGTCAAAAGTGTGAACTGGTCAAAAGAACTTTTAACCGACAAAAACAGGCAAAACTGCTTTTGACTGAGCATGTTGGTCAAAAGTAGTTTTACCTGAAAAAAATAGGTAGGTTAGGGTTTTTTTTTTTTTGCTACGCCCTAAAAACGAAACTGTTCCCAGAGATAGGTAGGTTAGGGTTATTTTTTTTTGCTACGCCCTAAAAACGAAACTACTGCCAGAAATAGGTATGATTTTTAGGTAAAACTACTTTTGATCAACATGCTCAGTCAAAAGCAATTTTGCCTGTTTTTGTCGGTTAAAAGTTCTTTTGACCAGGGGCCCATTGCATAACAAACTACAACTAATATTACAAGCGGAACTCCTTATTTAATAAGTGAAATTAGAAAAGGAGTTCCGCTTGTAATATTAGTTGTAGTTTGTTATGCAATCGGCCCCAGTTCACACTTTTGACTGCAACATTACAACCACATAGGCTTCATATATAATTATTATAAAAAAGCCCTGGTGACAGAATTTTTGTTTTCGACTAGGCCATTCAGCATATTTCGTGGCCTAAACACGGTGCTCGACTGAAAAGATTTCTGCATGACTAAATAACTTTCCTTGGTGCAATAAAAAAAAAGAAAGTTTTATAGGGTTGTATCTCCGGTTTACCGTGCGTCGTAGCGCAAAAATAATAAATTTTTTGTTCTCTTTTAACACCCTGCGCACTGAATAACTTATAACATTAGGACATTAAACAATCATCATTATCATCATCATTGTCATTTTGAGAAACGTACTATATGTACTCGGCCGGCAACCCCTTACTTCCCGGCCTCTGTAGTAATGTACTATTGAGCTACCGTTTTGTTTCGTTCTCTTGACCGCGGCGGCACGTACTCGTACGTGGTCAATTATTTTATAGTTGACTACAGCGAATCGAAATGAATATTATAGTTGAGTTGAGAGCCCATACATGAAAAGTACGCAATATATAGTTTGGTATAATCTTAAAACCATTACAGTCGACGAGTAGAAAAATACCTACTATTCTTTATCAAAACCTTAAGATTTTTATATGATGATAGAATCACCCTAGCATGAAATATTCTGCAAGTAAACTATACAATGTATTACTTATTATATTACTATTTACTTAAGACGTTAATCACATGCGTATTAATAAACTTTGGTGATGAAATCTCTTTACATTACAGCGAAGGACTCTTTAATACGCTTTTGTTCGCGTGGATTTTTATGTTGGTTCGAGAAAATTTTGTTAATAAACAATTGCCTAACTTGTAGAAAAAAGCGGCTAAGTGCGAGTCGGACTCGCCCATGAAAGGTTCCGTAGCAGCAAGTAACATAATAACGGTTTACGATTAATGACGTATTAAAAAAAACTACTTAGATCTCATTCAAACCAATTTTCGGTGGAAGTTTGCATGGTAATGTACATAATATTTTTTTTTAGTTTTATCATTCTCTTATTTTAGAAGTTACACAGGGGGGGGGGGGGCACAGTTTACCACTTTGGAAGTGTCTCTCGCGCAAACTATTCAGTTTAGAAAAAATGATATTAAAAACCTCAATATCATTTTTGAAGACCTATCCATAGACACCACACGTATGGGTTTGATGAAAAAAAAAATTTTGAGTTTCAGTTCTAAGTATGGGAAACCCCCAAAATGGATTTATTTTTCTAATTTTGTGTAAAAATCTTAATGCGGTTCACAGAATACATCTACTTTATTACCAAGTTTCAACAGTACAGTTCTTATAATTTCGGAAAAAAGTGGCTGTGACACACGGACGGACAGACAGACAGACATGACGAATCCATAAGGGTTCCGTTTTTTGCCATTTGGCTCTCTCTTATACTCTCAAGCGATTTGTGTTTCGTACGCGTATCATACGCGTCGCTTGTGAGTACCCGCCATATTTTTTTCCTACGTTTCGCACACGACGAGACGCGTCGACAACGCGTTTGATATCAGTCGCATGATACTGTCTTGCTGGTCGCATGCGACTCGAGTCGTATACGCGTTGTATACTCAAGATGGCAGCGGAACAAGCTTTTAATATAAATTTCGTTCAAGAGGTGGAAAAGTATCCATGTTTATATAATTATAGCTGCCTGATTATGTTAGAAAAGATGTGACAGAAAAGGCGTGGATTGAAATAGGAAAAAAATCAATTTGACAGGTCAGTAATAATATTTTTATTTAAATTAAATTTATACACAATAGTTGGATTGCCAAGGGAGCGAAGCAATATAAATAGAGAAGAAGATTGTCTTCATCGCTGGAGTCACTAGACATCGTCGCACCGATGTTGTTCCGCAAATGACACAAAATAGTCTCATTTGCGTAGCACCGTGTGCGGAAACGAGTAGCATACCAGTAGGAGATCATTTTGCATCTCAGTCGCGTAGCATTTGAATACTCTCGTGAGAGACGGGCCTAAAAACCGGCCAAGTGCGAGTCGGACTCGCGTTCCAAGGGTTCGGTACATTACCCAATTTTTAACTGTGGACGACGCACCTTTTTATACGTTTACTTTTTATAATTTTATTGTAATTTTGAATTCCTTTGTGCTTTTAATTTTATGTTCCTTTTGACACCATATTTTTGTTCAGTCTTCTCTCAGGTTTCATGAAATAAATTACTATACTGAACCAGTGCGCCTTTTTATCATTAACATTTTGATCCTTCGTGGATTTAAAAGTGATAGTCTGATAGTGAATCATGAACCAACTTTAAGAAATAAAGAAGCTGTATTAAATATTGGTAAATATGGTCGTCACACGATCGGTGAAAGCGGGTAAGGATGGTAACGAAGGTAAGACCATTGCGGACAGTGACTGTGCGCCGCGACTGTGGTGCCGCGATAACGGCGGCTCCTCTCGAGCGCCGCGACTGTGGTGTCGCGATGTCAGCGGTCATTCCTGAACGCCGCGACTATGGTGCTGCGATGACTGCGGCCCATCCCGAGCGGCCCGAGAGCGGAGAAGTTCCACAGTTGGTTAAAAGTCTGGGTGTTTTAGTTGACAGTGTAAATAAAGGCATTGGCCACGCAATCAATCGTGTTCCTTTACCCCGTTTCGATGGCAGGTTGCATTTAGATTGGCTTAGCTTGAAAAAAGCCTTTGAAAACACACAAGGTTCCTACACAGCTGTGAATAATCTGTCAAGACTGAATACCGCGCTAACGGGCGCGGCACGCGAGGCAGTCGCCGCGCTGCTTGTGTCTGCGCGCGACCCCGGCATCGTGGTGCGCGCGCTTGACGCGCGCTTCGGCCGCCCCGAGATGGTGGTGGCGCACGAAGTAGCTGCGGTGCGCGCATTGCCGCGCGTGAGCGCTGAAGGTAAGGATTTAGCTGTGTTTGCCAGTCGAGTTCGCAACTGTGTCGAAATAATACGTTTATTGGGTCATACGGAATATCTGGCCTCGCCTGAACTATTTCAGGCCTTAATTACTAAAATATCTCCACTGTTGCGAGCTAAATGGCTAGACTATGCCGTTCGTTATGAGGCTGCCGGTCTGTCAAAGCTAGAAAACCTAGCTGGTTTCCTCGCTAACGAAGTCGACCTGCAGTCTCGGTTCGGCATAATACCTGAGCCGACTACTGCGTCACAAGCGGTAGATAGTAGGCGGGCCAGGGATAATGTGCACGTTGCCGCTGAAAATCATTCTGTGAATTCAAATTCAACATCGCGAAATAACGCTAAATTGAATTCATCGGCAACTGCACCTAAAATTAAATCATGCGTCGTGTGTGAAAAATCGCATGATTTAATTCAATGTGACAAATTTAAGTCAATGTCAGTCGACGACAGATGGAATTTGATTAAAAAGAAAAGAGTCTGTCATCGATGTCTCAAAGTAGGTTGGCATAGGTTTAATTTTTGTAAGGCGAAGAAAGTTTGTGACGTTGACGGATGTACATTCCGTCACCACGTATTACTGCACAACCCGAATTACGAGCGTTCCGCAGCTGCGCACTTTGAGGTGGAAGATGATGAGCCGGTAGCGGGAACTTCTGGCACTGCACCGCGAGCTCCTGCTGACAACGCCGCAGCATCTACTGTTGTGAGCGACTCCGCTTCATACGATGTCGAATCAAAGGAGATTCTGACCCACACATCGACATCGGTTGCCGCGGGATCTCCAGCTCAGACGTTGCCTGCTCGCCCGCTATTGAAGATCGTAGCCGTAACCGTGTCCGGCCCGTTAGGTTCCGTGAATACGTACGCCATGTTAGACGACGGGGCCACAGGTTCGTTTATTGAGCAAGATATCGCCGCGCAAATAGGTGCCTGTGGACCCGAGAGACGCATGAGGTTAGACTGTGTCGGCGGGTTAGGAAAGCATACGTCTGTGCAGTATGTCGATTTCCAAATGAAAGGTCGCCGTGGTAAGGATACGCACTATATTAGCAAAGCGCGGGCGATGAAAGGTTTAGGTCTTGCTACTCAAACTCCCGATAGGTCGAGCGTACTTAAATTTCCTCACCTTTCAGACATCGCGGATGAGTTTTGTTATGGAAACATACAGCCATCGATTATAGTCGGTCTCGATAACTGGCACCTCACTATTCCTAGGGCTGTATGCGAGGGCACTAGGACAGAACCAGTCGCGATTAATACCGCGTTAGGTTGGGTCCTATTCGCCTTTGGTTGCAGTAAAACCGCTCCTGCCGAAACTGTCAACCACGCTATAGTGAGCGAGCCCGCGGTCGCGGATGTCAGCGATCGCGCAGTTTTAGAGCAGTTGATTCGCGAGCAATATAGTTTAGACTCAATCGGCATTTCGAAACGCGAAGCGCGCAGCGTTGATGATGATCGTGCTATCCAAATTCTCGAACGTACTGCGCGTCGCCTGCCTAACGGGCATTTTGAAGTCGGTTTACTTTGGAAGTCGGACAATTTATCTGTGCCTGATAGCCGCAAGCTTGCCTTATCTAGGCTTCTTAGTCTCGAGAAAAAGATGGCCCGTGATTTTCAGTATGCAGAGCGTTACCGTGAAAATATACACGACATGTTTCGGAAAGGTTATGCTGAACTGTGCACCGAAGAGCCTAGCGCCAAGTCGCCCGTTTGGATTTTGCCACATTTCGGCGTAACCAATCCAAACAAACCGAACAAATTAAGAGTCGTGCACGATGCTGCTGCTAAAAGTCACGGTGTTTCGCTAAATTCACTTCTATTAACCGGCCCAGATTTGTTGCAGCCCCTGCTCGGAATCTTATTGCGGTTTAGAGAGGGAAAAATTGCCCTGACTGGTGATATTCGCGAGATGTTTCCTCAAGTTAAGATCCGAGCAGAGGATCGCGACGCTCAGAGGTTTTTGTGGCGCGACTCGCCCAAAGACCCTATCATGACATACCGTATGTCGTCTATGATTTTCGGTGCCGCTTCCAGCCCTTTCACTGCCATTTATATAAAAAACAAGAACGCAGTGGAATGGCAGGAGCGCTTTCCAGACGCAGCTCAAGCCATCATAGCTGACCACTATATGGATGACTGTATAGTTAGTTTAAATTGTGTTGACAAGGCCGCAAAACTTGCCGCCGAGATCACCAACATCCACAAGCATGCTGGCTTCGAGATGCGTTCTTGGACCTCAAACAATCCCTCTGCGCTGCGTCTGCTGCCCAAAGAGAGCTTGGCTGAAGTCTCTGTAGCTAGAAATGACGTAGATGTTGACCTTGGACGCCTCACTGCCCCTGTGCGCACACTGGGACTTATTTGGCAACCCGTTTCAGATAAGATTGGGTTTAATATCGGAATAAAGGGAGAACGCGTTTGTTGCCAAATAGGCTCACTAAGCGCGAAGTGTTAGCTCACGTCATGCGGGTTTTCGATCCACTCGGTATCCTGGCGCCAGTTGTGATTACGGGTCGCATCATGTTCCAAAATGCGTGGCGTAAGGGGATCGATTGGGACGAGGAGCTGTCGCAAAGTGACAGTGCAGCATGGAGACTCTGGTTCGACGATTTAATTGCAATTTCTGGTTTACAGATTCCACGCTGCTACTTACTTAGCGAATTAAAAATTGATAAGTGTGAGCTTCATTTGTTTTGTGACGCGAGCGAGTCGGCTTTCGCTGCAGTTGCATATTGGCGGTTTGTCTTAGAAAATGGTGAAGTGAAGCTGGCTCTTATATGCAGCAAAGTCCGCGTAGCTCCTTTAAAACAAATCTCCATAAATCGCTTAGAGCTCCAAGGAGCGTTGATCGCAGCCCGTCTCGCTTCTACGATTTGCGAAGCACACAGATTCAAGCCTATAAATCGTGTATTCTGGTGCGATTCTATGACCGTTTTGGGGTGGCTTCGAAGCGAGGCGCGCTTATTTAAACCATTTGTTTCTCACAGAGTAGCCGAGATTATGGAAATAACCGACGTTAAAGAATGGCGATGGGTGCCAAGTCAACTCAACGTAGCCGATGATGCTACACGCATCAAGCGAGTGTCGTTATCTCCAGAATCGCGCTGGATTTCGGGTCCTGAATTTTTGCTCTCTTCGGAGTGGCCCAGTGAGCCCAGTTCACCAGAATATCCAGGCATGGAAGAAGAGAGCAAACGTGCAGCGCGTCCTGATTTAGTTCATCTCATTAGTGACGTTGAAAGGCACGAGCCAGTCTCAGCCGATCCTAAACGGTTCAGTTCTTGGGTGAGGCTGGTACGCGCAACAGCCATAGCTCACAAGTATTTGACGTTACTTAGAATCCGTTGCCTAGCTAGAAGGGGCCTAGGTGTAAACAATTTAGTCCGCTTAGAGGGGGGCTTGTGTAGTTTTGTGTTTCAGCCATCCAACCAATGGCAACAGTTCGCTGCCCCGCGCTCTGTGCGGGAATCTGCCGCGGGCCTGACCGCCACAGATCTTCGCCTAGCCGAACTCCACATCCTGCGCCAGTCCCAGGTGAACACATTTCCTGACGAGATGGCCAGCCTACATAGCCATCCCGCACAGCTTATGCCACGCACCAGCCGTTTATCCAAGCTATCGGTGACCATCGGAGACGACGAACTTATGCGTTTGTCTGGCCGTATAAGGGCAGGGTCGCAAGTACGGAATGAAAAACCCCATCGTGCTTGATGGCAAAGATCTAGCTGTGCGCCTGCTTGTCGAGCACCACCATCGCAGGGCTGCCCACGGCAACACGGAGACCGTGGTGAACGAGCTGCGACAAGATTACCACCTATTGTCGCTAAGAAGTACCGTCCGCAATATCACCTATAACTGCTTATTTTGCCGAATACGCCGGGCCAAGCAGTTTCAACCCGTGACGGGAGACTTACCGGAAGCACGCCTTGGACACCACAGACGGCCGTTTACATTCACAGGGCTGGACTACTTCGGCCCAATACAAGTTACCGTTGGCCGAAGACGCGAAAAAAGATACGTCGCCCTGTACACCTGCCTCGTGGTACGCGCAGTCCACTTAGAAATCGTAGACAGTCTCACAACCGATTCTGCGATTATGAGCCTCCGCAGATTCACCGCTCGAAGAGGTACCCCATCCGAGCTGTGGTCGGACAGTGGAACTGCTTTCGTGGGTGCCAGCCGGGAGCTTCGACGCTTATACGACGACGCTACGTCCCAGTTCGCTGCTGCGCAGAGAATCAACTGGCGTTTCATCCCACCGGCGGCGCCGTTTATGGGTGGCTGCTGGGAGAGGCTTGTGAAGAGCGTGAAAACTGCAAAGGTGACTCTCACTGAGCGAGCTCCAACTGACGAAGTGCTACGTACGCTCTTGGCTGAGGCGGAGGCCTTGGTAAATTCGCGGCCACTAACTCATGTTTCCGTCGACCCTCAGAGTGAGGAATCACTAACGCCCATGCATTTTCTGTTGGGTTCGTCTTCGGGACGCCCACTTCCAGTCACATCATCAGAAACGGACCTCCTATCACGAACCAGCTGGCGTAAGGCTGTCGGATTATCAGAGCATTTTTGGCGCCGCTGGTTAAAAGAATATCTCCCGACGTTAACACCCAGATGTGGTCGAGGTGAGGTTCCCCAAATAGCAGTCGGAGACTTGGTGCTCATTGCGGACGGTAATTCTCCAAGGGGTTCCTGGCCCCGTGGACGCATTACTGCTGTCTTCCCAGGCCCTGATGGCATCATAAGAGTTGCGGATGTGCACAGCCTTGGAGGTGTTTTGCGGCGGCCCCTGCGGAAGCTGATCAAGCTCCCCCTTTAATGAAAAAGGGGGGAATGTGGACGACGCACCTTTTTATACGTTTACTTTTTATAATTTTATTGTAATTTTGAATTCCTTTGTGCTTTTAATTTTATGTTCCTTTTGACACCATATTTTTGTTCAGTCTTCTCTCAGGTTTCATGAAATAAATTACTATACTGAACCAGTGCGCCTTTTATCATTAACATTTAACAATGTATTTTTATATGTGAAACTCGAGTGAATTGCCTTTAAAATACCCGTAGGTAGGGGTCGGATCAAAATCAAAGTAATTAGTCCGACTCACGCTTGACTCCATATTCCTAATAGGTTTTCCTGCCATCTATAGATAAAGAACTAATTTCGTATATTTTTTTCAAAATTTTAGTCCCAGTAGTTTCGGAGATAAAGGGGGGGGGGGGGGGGGAATGGTAATTTTTTGGCTATTTTCTTAAATAACTTCTAAACTATTTATTTTAAAATTACAAACAAAAATATATTTGAGATTCTCAACATGAGCACTTTCATTTGATATGTAACACGATATAGTTTAAAAAACATTATTGTTTAATTTTCTCATTTACCCCCCAAAAGCGGCCTCCATGTTTAAAATTCATTTGTTTACGTAAGATGTCCATCTTTGGGTCACGAATTTACATAATATATGTGTACCAAATTTCAACTTAATTGGTCCGGTTGGTCGTTTTCCGAAAATGAAGCGCGGAGGGCTGCGTTCAGCATTGAATAAAAAGTATAAATAATGCAGATACAGTTCTGCAAGTATGGAATGTTTTATTGGAAATATCCTCCTCTTTTATAATATTTATTTGGGTTTCTTAAATATTAATACTTTTTTAGATATTGGGGGAAATAAAAAAATATCTACTTTTTCCCCCTTTTTGTGTTTAGAACTTTTGATATTTTTTTGTGTGCTTATACACGCTTCGAATACATTTTTGTAGGCATCATTACGAGGTATCGGTACTCGTATTTTTAGGAGTACTGTCTCTATTTTTCACCGTTTTCAGTTTCTCGAGTTGACTAACGTGACAATGTCTTTTTCCAAAAATGTTAACTCATTTGGGAAATAATTACCCTCGATACAAGCTGTCAATATCTTTTCAACCCCCTTACAGCATAAATTTTCCCAAACTTACTTGAACACATTTTCTTTCTCGATACAAAGTTTCAACACCTTTTAACCGCCATTAGAAGACAAATTTTCAAAAACACTGAAATTGCTTCTCTTGTTTTCTAACAGTGTGTATTTGTTTATTCGAAGTTTTTTTTTTTTTTTTTTTTTAATTGATTTAGAAAACAAACAGCCTTTTACAAATAAGTCTTACAAAAATTATCAAAAATAGGCCTAAAGTTTCATATATTACTAGGTTGACTATTACAATAAAGGTAGTAGGTTACTTAATTATAAATTACCCGAAGGTATAGTTGTGAATACTACACGCAAATAGAATAAGAAAACAATGCAAAATATAACTAAAAATATTATGTAAACCTGTGTTGTGTACAATAAAGTGATTACTACTACTACTACTATAACTAAAAACAAATTTTTCAATTACTAGAAAACAAAATATGCCGAACTTTGTTCTTGAAAACGGACAAACTATGAATAAAAATGTCTATATCATTAAGCGATTCATTATACATATTACAAGTGCGCCTAAAGAAAGAATTTTTAGCATACTGTGTGCCACAGGAAGAAATAGAAAAGGTAGGTTTAGAACGTGAGTGGTACCGAGAAATTTTGAAGGAAATGTTTTCTAATAGTGGGTTGGAATCTATATGATTTCTAATAATTTTAAATAAGAATAAAATATCTAGATATGCTCTTCTTTTTTCCAAAGGAGGAAGACTATGTCTAGCTGCTGACGAAAGATAGTCACAGTTATAGCGGCCGGTTCTATAATCAAGGGACTTACAGAAAATTTTCTGAATCCTTTCAAGTCGAGACTTATGAATACCGAAATGTGGGCTCCAAACAACACTGCCAAACTCCAAAATACTACGGACGAAAGAGTAATACAAGTTTTGTCAAGTCTTAAATTTTTTTTTCCTGTAAATTGTAATATTGTGTTGGTCCTATTGTTAATTTTATTAATATTAGGGATAAAAAACAGCTATACAATATAATGTTACATTTTATTGTGCATGTAAAATTATTACACGGCACAAAAAAGGTAGATAGGTACTATAGGTTAGGTTCGTGGTAGCTTCAGATGCCCGAAGGGCAAACCGCCCAGAAATAGGAGCCCTGCGTAGCGGGGCTCCGTCGACTCATGGTAAGAAGGAAATGTTCTGGGAAATAATGAATTTCAAAGTATTGTCCTTAGGCATTTCGTACGAAGGAATATTGGTTTTCGAAAATGAGATCGTTCGATTCAAAAGTGTATTAGGACATACATCTTAAGGAATTTCGTACATTACATGGACATTTTGATTTTCGATGTTGTTTTTAGGAATTTCGTACTTAGAAAATTAGATTTTAGAAATTATGCTACATAACCACAAAAAAGAACAGTTTATTCGTTAATATTTAAACTAAAACAATATACGAAGATATTTAGGTAATGCCCATATAACCATTCCAGTCGCAGAATCACAAAGTGGTAACTAAATGTCAGATGTGTCGTAACAGAGTCCACACAATGTGTCTAGAATTGTTTCGAAACAAAGTGTCGTCGCCGTGTCTACACTTTTCCGTAACAAGGTGTCGACACATTTGTGTGCACTTTGCGTGCGGTTTGCGACTAAATCTGACAGCAAATTTGTGACAGCAAATGTCAATATAAAATACCTCTTGAAAACCAAGGTTTGTCAAACTACTATTAGTGTCTCATGTGCTCGTAATTCTAGTAAGTCATCATGGGCAATGCAAATGATAATAATCGACCGAAACCATATAAACACCCAACACCCGTCAACCTTTTACAGAAAAGTTTTTAAAGAAATTCAATAAGCTACTTAGGTCAGGCAACGAATGCTCCAAAAGTTGTAGAGGGAAATGCTCGTAACACAAATTTTGACTCCGTAACTCGGTTTGACAAGTTAGGAGGTGAACATATCAAAAGTCCCCGGCCGTAGCCCTTGAGCGGGGGGGAGAGAGGGGGCTTTGAAGGTCCCATTTTCCCGTTTTTCGATTATATCTCGGAAACTATGCATCTCAGCGACATGGCCACTTTAATTTGTTACAAGTTTATTCAGTCAATTTTTTCGATATGTTGAATAGTTTTTGAGATATCCGCTCTTGAAAGTTTATTTAGGGCTCTCAATTTTATCTTGATATATCTATATCAGTGAAGGTGCTAGGCCGTGTTTGGTATCGTTTTCGTATAAATCTGGGGTGCTGAATCCATTTAAGATATCACATTGACACCATTCCACAAAATAAAAATAAATCTTTTTAGGGTTCCGTACCTCAAAAGGAAAAAACGGAACCCTTATAGGATCACTCGTGCGTCTGTATGTATGTCCGTCTGAATACACAAAATAGTTCTTTACCTATAGATGACAGGAAAACCTATTAGAAATGTGCAGTCAAGCGCGAGTCGGACTTAATGTACGGAAGCCTTAATACGCGAGTCCGACTCGCACTTGGCCGGTTTTTTTGAAACTCCTCTTGACGCTTAACCGCTGAACCGATTTCGTTGAAATTTGGTATAGAAATAGTTTGCGTCCCGGAACAGGACATAGGATAGATCTTATAACCAAAATCATCTTTTGAAGGTGTGTAAAGTGGCGTGGAAATTTGTACGGGAAATCAATAACCGCTGAACCGATTTATATGAAATTTGGGATGGTCTACATCTTTGATTTAGTTAAAAATGATGAAAAAACATGACTTCAAACCTAAACTTAAACAGTATTAACTTCAAGAAGTCAATTCTGAATTCCCCCCTACACCTCATTTCACACCTTTAAAGGATGATTTTTGAGATAACTTATTATATCCTGTCTCGGGACTCAAAATATATGTGTACCAAATTTAAATTAAAACTGTTCAGCAGTTTAAGCGTGAAGAGGAGTTTAAAAGAAAGTATTTTAATAAGTTTATATGTTTTTACTTCGGAATGGTGTCAATGTGATACCTTAACTAAATTTGGTACTGCGAAATTATACGAAAACGATACCAAACATGGCCCCGTAGCTTTACTGTTGTAGAAGTCAAAATAAAATTGAGAGCCCTAAATTCTTATTACTTGGCCAAACTTGTGTAGAAGGAAAAGGTAAAATAAAAGTCTTCGGCAGGAATATAAGACACAAATATATATTTTTTTTGCGTTACTATTTCATTCATCAAATATAAACATACCTTGATTATACTATTCTAGTGAGATCCTCATAGATAAACAAAAACATTTACTTAAAAAATTACAAGGTCGAAATGTCACGGAACTTGTGAGAGTAATATGTGAAAAATATAAACTTTTATGACAAGAAAAATCTGGACACAATTTAAGAATCACCCAATTGCGTCGAGGAATCATCTGTATTTTTGCTTGTTTCATTACCTCCTCGCTTCTTTTTTGTCCTTTGTATTCTGTAGCAATTTGTTAGATCTGAAAATAAAGATAACTTGCGTCGTCACGGATGTCGATTTATAGGTTTTAGGGAGTGCAGAATTCGAAAACGATGATCATTTTATAATCCAAGATGGCGGCTACGTATTTTGTCATAAAAGTGGAATCCAAAATAGTTATCATTTTCGAAATCTGCGCCCACTAAAACCTATAAAACGACACCCACGACGACTTTTATGTCATAATGCATGGCCGCCATTTTGGAATCCAAAATGGTCATCATTTTCTAAATCTGCGCCCCCCAAAACCTATAAAACGACACCCATGACGACTTTTATGACATAGTGCATTGCCGCCATTTTTAAATTGAAAATGTTATCATTTTCGAAATCTGCGCCCCCCAAAACCTATAAAACGACACCCATGACGACTTTTATGACATAGTGCATGGCCGCCATTTTGGATTCCAAAATGGTCATCATTTTCGAAAGCGGGGCCCCCTAAAACCTATAAAACGACATACATGACGACTTTTATGACATAGTGCATGGCCGCCATCTTGGAATCCAAAATGGTCATCATTTTCGAAATCTGCGCCCCCTAAAACCTATAAAACGACACCCATGACGACTTTTATGACATAGTGCATGGCCGCCATTTTGGAATCCAAAATGGTTATCATTTTCTAAATCTGCGCCCCCCAAAACCTATAAAACGACACCCATGACGACTTTTATGACATAGTGCATGGCCGCCATTTTGGATTTCAAAATGGTCATCATTTTCTAAATCGGGGCCCCCTAAAACCTATAAAACGACATCCATGACGACTTTTATGACATAGTGCATGGCCGCCATCTTGGAATCCAAAATGGTTATCATTTTCGAAATCTGCGCCCCCTAAAACCTATAAAACGACACCCATGACGACTTTTATGGCATAGTGCATGGCCGCCATTTTGGATTCCAAAATGGTCATCATTTTCAAAATTGAGGCCCCCTAAAACGTATAAAACGACATCCATGACGACTTTTATGACACAGTGCATGGCCGCCATTTCGGATTCCAAAATGGTCATTATTTTCGAAATCGGCACTCCCTAAAACCTATATATCGACACCCATCTCGACTTTTATGATAAAGTGTTTTGCTACCATCTGCATGCAAGACATTTCTATTATTTTTACGTACAAAAATGGCCCCCTGTCAACTTTCAATCGAGATTTAATCGATAATTTATTCGATTAATATTCAGATTAATTCAATTTCAATCTATGTTAGATCGACTAAACTAATCGCGATTAAAATTTGAGAATTAACTTTTTTTATTCCATTAATTAGTCGAATAAACAGTTAATCGATTAATGCCCATCTCTGACCACGGCATTTTTACACTTTGAGAATATCTGAAAACAAATCAACACAAGGAGCCATTTTGCAAATCCAGTAACATACCAGTAACTTTGTTATTACTTTTGACAGCGCGTGTCATGTGTCAACACAGAGTCGACACAAAGTCGAAACATTGCAACTACTTTGTGACTGCAATATTTCTCAGCCTTAAACCATATTTATACATCATGATTAACAAGTTTCGTAGTATGTAAAGCGTTATTTCTGTTATTTAAGTATAGTATACGCATCGAAGTACTAAAAATGCTTCAAATAATATAGTTATGAACACAGGCACTGAGAAGTAAACAATTTCATTTCCGGCTAAACTAAAACAATGTGGTGGCGCGTTGATTATATTACACTTAGTTTATCAAATCACTCGAGCAGTTTAATTCCCCATAATAATTTAAGTCATATTGTAATATAAATGCAAACAATATATAATTACGTCTTGTAATCCGTTTTAGAGATGGCGTATTAATGTCACTTATTTTTATTTAAGTATTTTTCCATCTGACAGTTTCCATTTGACAGGAACAAAATGAACGAATGAACGAATGATTTTGGCATAAAGTAGTCGCAAACCCGAAACAATGTGTGCACACGGCGACCACACTTTATGTCACTTTGTGTCATGTGTCGACCCTTCCCCATTTCTGGTAACTGTGTCGACACGGCGACGACTCTGCGACTGGAATTGTGACCGAAACAGACGGTGTCGACACAAGATGTGTCAACACCGCGTCGTAACGGCGACTGGAAATGGTTGTATGGGTGCTTCAATTTTTTTTATATCAAATAATGTTTATTCATTTATTATAAGGTATAAAGGCACGTAAAAATAAAAACATCTTAAAACTATAATTAATCTAAATACAGACTACACAAAAATAAAATTGGATAAGTGTTGGTTGATTCCCCACATCTCCGCTCCGCTCCGCCTCAGTGGACAGGCAGCCTTAGTGGCGACTAGACCGTATGAGTAGGGAAGCGCAGGTGGGAGCCGGCGAGGCTGTCCTCCACCCACGCCTGCGCCTGCGCCGCCATCTCTTCGTCGAAGTACTCTCGCCACCCGCCCGGTATACCTGAAATATATTCAGTAGCTTTCTTAACATCACACCAACTCGCAGGTACACTACGAGTAGTAATTAGACCATGGATTATGATAGCACACGCAGTGCAAGTGTTATTTTAAACGTCAAACTTCTATGAAATGATGACGTTTAAATAACACTTGCAGTCTTGCACTGCGTGTGCTGTCAAAATCGTCGCAGATGGTCTAACTCTAGTAGATTGTGTCATAATGCAGCGAATTATCTGTTTACGTGGGGATACATATGAAGTGGTTAAATAAATAATAGGTATCATAGGGATATTTTTTGCATCTCTCAATGTCGCCCTCACCCAGGTCAAGGGTATACCTACTCGTATATAATACCTTACCCTTTCTCACGAAGCTCTCGGCGGCGGGGTTGACCTGATTGAGCCACGGCGGATTCACAGACTCATTTCTCTTGAAGTTCTCTATGTCTAAGTATTCGCAAAGTTTCACCGTTTGTTCATCCGTTACTTCCTTACTGAGGAAATCTGCTAGCCGTCTAATACACGAGGGCAAATCCTGAAACATGTTTGCGATTAGGTATAGGTACATTATTAGGGCCACCCCCACACTAGCGTCTTCTGAGCGTCGGTGTCTGATCAGCGCTGTGGAAAATGGCGTCGCAGCAACGTTGCGTCCAGCAGCAGCCATAGAGTTGACTAGACGCCGACGCTCGGGAGACGCTAGTGTGGGGTGGCTCTTAGACTGGTAATTGTAGGATAAAAAACAATTAAAAAAATTAATACTGTATTATTTAAACTATTTTAACCCATTAAATTACACATTTTCAAATCTAAATCAAATCATTTTATTGTGTTTTTCGAATGTAAGTATGCTAACTACTTGAAATTATGCATTTAGTTTATGTGTATAGTTTACGATTATTAATTTTCTATGTATTTTAGGACGCGATATTGCAGAAAATAATGAAAATTACCTTTTTCATGTCTTCATAAAAAATAAACAACATGTTCGGATGGTGGCGGAGCGCCCAGGCCTCCTTCACGTGCGGGAAGTACGGGGTGAAACGAACTAAACATAAAATACATATAAATAAATAAGTAAATCGACACTGGTACTTAAATGAGGATTAATGGCGTATATTGCGCATACTGTTAGGTTAGGTATACAGACAGAAAGACGGACGCACATCGTAGGTTTAGTCCGCTTAGTTAAGTTCCGACTGTCACTCTTCGGGCACAGAATAAAAGTTTGACACGAATTTATAAGTAAAATCGATGCTCACCTAAATTATTCAGGAAATTATTCCAAAAAGTTTTGAAATCACCAGAATACGTATAAAGGAGTCGGTGCAAATGGTAGTATGACACAGCGACGTCCCTCGGGTCTCGAGCTATGTATACCACTTTAGCTGTATCCAGTAAATGCGGAGGCAGCAGGGAGAAGGCGATATGCGTCTGGATGAACCGTGGGGAAGACCCGTTGATAGTTTCCTCATAAAATACTGCTACACGTTCCAAGTATTCTCTGTTAGGCAAATGTTTACTTCTGTGGAGTAGATACATAATGAATTAAGTTTAATAAAGCTAAGTTATACAGAGTGATTTTGTTATGTCTGACCCACGATTCAATGAAAGATTTACTCACTCGAGAAGTATACGCTTTATGTGTATTGGAGTTTTTTTAGATGCGTCGAAATCAATGTCATTCATGAGAAGCCACATCAATTCTAGTGTCCAATTTGTTCCTGTGTTTAAAAAATGAATAATTTAAAAAGGTTCATGGTCAAGGTGTAAATTCAAGTCATTGTGCGTCATACAACCAGCAATAATAGTAGATGATTACTTGTATAGATTATTAAATATTTACCTATCATTCAAAGTCACTTGCTCAGTCACAAGTCAGATTACTTTTCACTCTTGTGGATTACTCTACTGACTAATAAAGAGAGCCTTTTACGAGCCGGTGCGGGTGATAAATAATTAGTTATACAAGGTAGATACTGTTCACAATCCTGTTATACCTGATCGAGGATAGGAGGTCAACCAAACGTCATCAGGCCGAACCGTCATGTTCCTGGTGTCGTCGGCGTCATCATTGTAGCTTGCAGGCAACAGATAACCACTATCGCCAAAACGAGCATACATTTGGCCTGCAAAGTCACGAACAATAAAAAAATAAGTTCAAAAACTAAAACCCGACTACTGCAAATCGCGCTCTAAAAAGTATGAAACAAAATAGAATTCTTATCTGAAATTATCATACAGGAAAATTATAAGAGTTATCATTTTTTTATATATTTACAGAGATAATTTTATATATTTCGTTACTTACTAATAATATTTGAAGTCACTTTATATTACTTTTGCGAGGGCGTCCTCAGTACAGAAATGCACGCAGAGCGCCGCATATATCGGGCTACGCCCGACAACCTTTGGCATGAAGGCGCCTTCGGCGCCTGGCTTTGGAACGCGTACATCGAGCCTCGTACGTCGGGCTACGCCCGACTCTTTTAGTATGAGGGCGCCGAAGGCGCCCGGCTTTGGAACGCGTACAGCGAGCCTCGTACGTCGGGCTACGCCCGACTCTTTTAGTATGAGGGCGCCGAAGGCGCCCGGCTTTGCCGCGTACATCGTGCTTCGTACGTCGGACTACGCCCGACTCTTCTAGTATGAGGGCG
This sequence comes from Cydia splendana, assembly GCF_910591565.1. Classification (NCBI taxonomy): domain Eukaryota; kingdom Metazoa; phylum Arthropoda; class Insecta; order Lepidoptera; family Tortricidae; genus Cydia; species Cydia splendana. Next base: position 180,055 of record NC_085985.1, read on the forward strand.
CCGAAGGCGCCCGGCTTTGGAACGCGTACATCGTGCCTTGTACGTCGGGCTACGTCCGACTCTTTTAGTATGAGGGCGCCAAGGGCGCCCAGCTTTGGAACGCGTACAGCGAGCCTCGTACGTCGGGCTACGCCCGACCCTTTTAGTATGGGGGCGCCGAAGGCGCCCGGCTTTGGAACGCGTACATCGTGCTTCGTACGTCGGGCTACGCCCGATTTTATTTGTATGAGGGCGCCGAAGGCGCCCGGCTTTGGAACGCGTACATCGTGCTTCGTACGTCGGGCCACGCCCGACTCTTTTAGTATGAGGGCGCCGAAGGCGCCCGGCTTTGGAACGCGTACATCATGCCTCGTACGTCGGGCTACGCCCGACTCTTTTAGTATGAGGGTGCCGAAGGTGCCCGGCTTTGTACCGCGTACAGCGCGCCACGTACATCGGGCTACGCCTGACCCTTTTAGTGTCGCCTTTTGGACCGAGTCCGGTGCGTCACATAGGTACGTTTCAGTATGCTTCGCCTGACCACTGCGAATTTTACGAGGTGAATATACTAAGCAACTTTTACCTCACGTTATAAAATATTGCAGGTCATTAAAAAACACCATGTATATAGCGGCCAAACAAATTTCTTTTGAAAAATCCTTCTTGTATCGCCGTAGTCGTGTAACACGCGGATAGATAGAATCCAGAACGATTGTAGATTCGTAGTTCGAATTACCTACCAGATAAATTAATGTTTTATCGGGTGCATGCAAGCTAAGCCGCGTGCAAAAGCTAACAATATGTATATATTTGAAATGTGGTAATACTGGTAATTGAGCTCTTTCAAATGATATACAACACTTCATCATTACTTATTTTTATTTTTTTGGTTCGTGACTTTATGACCTCTAGAGGGCGCCGTGTTCATTTTTTTTGTGACGTCATATAGCCTATAACCAGCGGGCGATTAAGACGATTCGAATGACACGTCGTTTGTCAAATTTCAATGAGTACTTTAGAAGTTATGAGGGAACAGATGAACATACATACATACATACATACCCACATACATACCGGTCAAAATCATAACCCTCCTTTTTCGTTGCCGTAGTCGGGTAAAAAGAATAATCATTACTTATACATTAATGACAGTTCCAACAGCCTGCTTCAGCTCATCCCTGAAAAGCCGACTGGTACTGTCACCTGCTATAATATATTACTCTTCGAAGGCCGCAAAAATATGTGACACACTCTTATGGTTTTACAAATAAGATCGTGTCAGATATTTTTGCAGGACGCTAAAATAGGATCCCCACTCAGCATAATGTAAATCTTGCGGACTGGCTATTTATTGTGTTGTTTGGAAGGAAAGAGAGTATTTTTTTGTGTATATTCAAACAAAAAATAATAATTACAAAATGACGTGATGCATGGTGCTCTGACCAGGGCCGGATTAACCCTAAGTCAAAGTAGGCAACTGCCTAGGGGCCCCGCCTCGGCTAGGGGGCCCCGGCGGCTCAGCAAGCACTAAATAAAATTTTGTTCCATAGGATCAAAATTCATGAGTAATTTTTTTATTCTTATAATAATGAGTATGCTTTGTTATTGTTTTTTTTTTCGATCCATTCTTTAAATTAATTAAATACTGTAATAAAATTGAAGCAATACGTTACAGTTTACGGGGTGTATTCTACTGCGTACCTGTAGTAAAGTTGTAATAAGGGGTCATCCATTAATTACGTCACACGAATTTCTAGGTTTTTTTAACCCTCCCCCCCTCCTTGTCACACTTGGTCACATTTGGCAAACCCCTCCCCCCTGGTGAGACGTCACATTTCTTCAACGAAATCGGCAAAAATTTATTTAATATTTTATCAAAATATTTTTGACAAAAGAAATATTAGTAATTTTATAACCCAAAACTGATTAAGAAATAAAATTAAACGAATAAAAACGATTGTCGTTTCAAAAACTTGTTATTTAAATGTATATTAGCGTATAAAATAATTTAAATAAATTTTCGGTTACTGATGAAGTTAAAGTGACGTCACAAAGTTTGTGACTCCTCCTCCCCCTTGTCACAACATGTCACATTTTCTTGACCCCCTCCCTCCCCCTAAACGTGTGATGTAATTAATGTATGACCCCTAATAGGGGTTTTCAGGAAAAATGGTTCACTTTTTTTCGAACAACCAACAACTTTTGGGTTATTTCGACTCAAAATCACGAGGACTATTGATGAAAACAAAGAAAATGAAAGAATACGAAAGTGTCCCCAGTTTGTCATAGGAATGCTCGACCTTCAGCGTCACTTTTTACCTCAATTTACCATTGGTTTGTGTTCCACGTCTCCAGGGCCGGATTAAGCATGTTGGGGCCCCTAGGCAGTGCGAGGCTCGGGGCCCCCCTACAGTCAATCCTGGACACAGCATATTCAGTACAGGGAAATAAAAGTTTGCGTTTTTAATTCCAATCCTCAGGCGTCGGCCGAACCGATCCTAATTGAACGATGCCTTTTTCGCTCTTATTGCGTGGACATAAAGCTTTATTCTACCGGTTTTTGCCGATTCCGCTTCGCGTCAAGTGTGGGGAGAGCCCTTTAGGCTTTAGGCCAATTCCCAGTGGAATACCAAAGATGTGAGCTTCAGCGTCACTTTCCTATCTACCTCTAATGGCAAATTTTAAGCGAGGCTAAAGGCTAAGGTCAACTAGTGCCGCAAAGTTGATTTTCTCAATAGTTAATATTTTGCGAGGCTGAAACAGCGATTGTCCGACCATAAGACCAAACGCTATTTCGACTCAAAATCACGAGGACTATTGATTAAAACAAAGGAAAAGAAAGAATACGAAAGTGTCCCCAGTTTTTTATAGGAATGCTCGACCTTCAGCGTCACTTTTTACCTCAAATTACCATTGGTTTGTGTTCCACATCTCCTCTACTTCAGCTTAGCCTTTGGCCTCGCTGCGCTAAGCTCGGCCTGCGGTCTCGCTTTTTAATACAATGGACATTGGTTCGTGTCTGTGCTCAACTATTTATCCTGAAGCCTGATGAAGCACGGCTTTGACTTCGCATGAAAGCTCGCCTCACTGGGGCACTTCGGACTTTTAAGCCCAGGTGAAGATCGATACAGGCCCGGCCTTTTAACACGCATTCACAATTTGCGATATTGTTAACAAAAAATGTCGCGCTCGCTACGCTCGCGTTTATTTTTGATTCTTTTGTTGACCCTGTATCATCTACATGTTAGCTTGACTGGTGAATGAATAGAGTTAGACCATGAAACGTCTGCAATGATTTAGATAGCATACGCAGTGCTACTGTTATTTATAGGTACGTCATAATTTCATAGAAGTTTAGGTAATTTTAACATATGGAAATTCTTTATTATTAGGTTGATTCTAATCATGTGGCTCGGCGTTTGGTCTTATGGTCGGACAATCGCTGTTTCAGCCTCGCAAAATATTAACTATTGAGAAAATCAACTTTGCGGCACTAGTTGAGCTTAGCCTTTAGCCTCGCTTAAAATTTGCCATTAGAGGTAGATAGGAAAGTGACGCTGAAGCTCACATCTTTGGTATTCCACTGGGAATTGGCCTAAAGCCTAAAGGGCTCTCCCCACACTTGACGCGAAGCGGAATCGGCAAAAACCGATAGAATAAAGCTTTATATGTCCACGCAATAAGAGCGAAAAAGGCATCGTTTGATTTGGATCGGCTCGGCCGACGCCTGAAGATTGGAATTAAAAACGCAAACTTTTATTTCCCTGTACTGAATATGCTGTGTGCAGAATTGACTGTAGGGGGGCCCCGAGCCTCGCACTGCCTAGGGACCCCGACATGCTTAATCCGGCCCTGGTGCTCTCAACCTATAATTCAAGTCTCGTTTTGTATGCATCACGTATATATTCATTATAGGTAGCATTGTTATTGTTGAATAGCGTGTGTACGTACCTCCGTACATACAGTTTATCAGCTCCTGCGTTGCAGAATCCAACTCTTGAACTTTAACTTTATCGCACATTGTGTCTGGAAATGTAATATAATTATTTTTTATTTCATAATGAAAAACTTAATTATCTATCCTAGCCCCAACTTCACCTTAGTCAAAATATGTGGCTTGGCCGTTTCGCTAGGTACCGTCACATGGGCGTAAGGTCAAACATTTATTCACGTTCATAACTTTTCTGTTATACAATAGTTAAGGTAAATGTACGCTCCACCGAACGCTTAAGACCAGAAAGCACGTTTCTTTTTTTAATTAGCTCTGGTATTTTCATACGCATATGTTCACTACTATAATAGAAACACAGGTAAATTTGTCCTCATTTAAACATACCTATAAATTACTGAAATGATTGCACGTATATTAAAAACATTTTTAAAGTCATTATTCCGGTTTCCTTGATTTGTACCATTTACCGAACTAAGAAACGTGATTTGCACATTATACCGAATAGGGAGGCCGCATTACCGAACTAGGAAATAATTGTATGAAAATATGGTGGTGTTGAGAGGGCGCTGGTGTCGCTCCACCATGACGTCTTGTAATTGCGCTCGTGATATTTATACCAAAAAGAAATGTTTAATCGTGTAAAAAGTGCTCAAACATACGACTATTTGATCGAGGAGGAAATAAGTGACGGACACGAACAAAAATTTCAGTGCTAGTGTGTTAATTAAAGGTGATACGGACAAAAACAAGGAAGACAAAGACTAACGGACAAAATTTTAAACACGAACATTACGGACAAGTTTACCGGCGTAAAACGAACTTTACCAGCACCACAACGCGGACACAAATAAAAACTCAGTGCTAGTGTATTAAGTGAATAACCAGTGGAGACAACAAGAAAACAAAGAATAATTTCGAAAAACTCCATCATCGGCCCTAATTAAAATTATACAAGATCTACCCACAACTAAAAACGACATCTCTGCACTGCAGCCGACCCGGACAATGAAACATCGATTGACATAATGAAATTTAGAAGAAACTACCAAACTAATTAATTTTACATTTTAACGAATAATGACCAATTTTTTAGAATATAATTATATGACCATAGAAAGTGAATTATAACGCCATCTGTCTGCAACTACGAAGATACAAATTCCCGGCTCAATCAAAATCACAGCTAATAAGTTATACCGGACAGCGCCATCTGTTGTACCCATGACAACTCATTACTCTGTCGGCAAAACAGAGGGAACACATACCTAGCAGCGCCACTGTTTTCATCACTAACACACCGACTCTGTCGGCAAAACAGAGCAAAGAAGACGTAAACAGATTTGACAGATCTCAACCATGGAGGAAATGAAAGAACTGCTTAAGTCGATACAAGAACACCAGTTTAAACAAAGCGAAGAAATGAAGTCTCTGGGTGACTCTATTGCGAAACAAGTTTTAGACAAACTAGATGCAAGACTAGGTTTAATCGAACAAAAACAAACTAATCTGGAAAACAAATTGGAACTTCAAGAGAACCAAATTGAACAAATAGAACGCCGGCTGAGACAGAGAAATATTGTTCTGTTTGGCCTAGAAGAGAAAGAAAGAAGCTATTCTGACTTGGAAACAATTGTGTTAGGAACTATAAATAATACTATGAAAGTGCAGTGCTACGAAACAGACATAGAATCCGTTAGAAGACTTGGTAAGAAAGGAAGCAACGTCAGACCTGTTATCATCACATTCACTACACTTGGAAGAAAAATACAAGTTCTGCGAAAGAAGAAAAACTTAGAAGTTACGAACTACTACATTAAAGAAGACTTCAAGAAGTTACGAACTACTACATTAAAGAAGACTTCACAAGAAAGGTACTTGAAAAGAGAAAAGAACTCCAAGAAGAGGCCAAAAAAGAGCGAGACAAGGGCAACAAGGCAATAATTAGGCAAGACAAGCTTATAATATCAAAAAATAAAAACATATCAAGCCAAAACAGTGAGCAACACATCAATTATAGCCAGAAGAAAAGAAATATTAACTCAATATACTCGCCTCCACATCAGAATCCAGACAAGGAAAACATCCCAGTTACACAAGTTAATCCACAAGCGGCAAAGAAAAATAAATACGTAATTACAGACTATATGACGGCACCTATTGGAACCACTGGAACTTCAGCCAATGTAACAAATACTACATCAGTGCAAAAACCACAAACACCAGTGAATCAAAATCAAAATCAACATCAACATAATAGTGAACCAAAAAACGCGTGACAAGAACCCCTCTCCGCCTCCCACCACGGCTGGTCACCGAGGGAGAGCTAGACCACCACCCTCCAAGGACACCCACTCAATCAACAAGAGCGAGCACATCCCTTCTTCAAGGTAATACCTCCGAACCGTATTCTAAGCAAGCAACCAGAAATAAAGAGAATGTACTGCATATAGGAACATACAATGTTAGGACTCTTAGATCTTATGAGAGGCTACTAGAACTTTCTGAAGCTCTAAAATTAATAAATTATGACATTATTGGCCTCTCTGAAGTCAGGCGACTAGGAACAGAAATTGAAGAACACAACGATTTTATTCTATGCTACACAGGCCAGACACAAGGACTACATGGAGTAGGATTCATAATTAAAAAAAGTTTGAAACGCAACATAGTGAGCTTTCAAGGATTTTCAGAGAGGGTTGCCTTATTAAAAATAACAATTAACAATTTCCATCTTTCTATTATACAGGTATATGCCCCAACTGAAAAAGCCACAGATGAACAAGTGAAGATTTTCTATGAAATAGTTGAAAGAGCATACCAACAGGCAGATAAAAACGTCATAATAATGGGCGATTTCAATGCTAAGGTCGGACAGCCGAAACCAGAAGAGCATAGGATCACAGGTAAACATGGTTACGGCTCGCGAAACCAGCGAGGTGAACTATTGATAAATTACTGCCTTGAGAAAAACCTAGCCATCATGAACACATATTTCATGAAAAAATCTAATCGAAAATGGACATGGATCGCACCAAATGGAAGGACGAAAAACGAGGTTGACTTTATTCTCACAAACCAAAAACAAAGTATAACCAATATTGAAATTATTAACAAAATTGAATTTTTGTCAGACCATAGACTAGTGCGAGCAACATGGTTACTCAAACAGCCGAAAAAAAGCCGAATCAACTTCAGAAATAAGACCACAAAAAGCTTGCAGACAGATATTGAAAAAGATGATTTCTTGAAACGCCTCGAAGAAGAAAGACAACCACTTATGACTTTGGCGCCAGACGAATTAACACAATTATATCATGACAGGCTAATCAATTGCATCCAGACAAGTTTGAAGCATTCACAAAAGAATAACCACAACACACAGAAAAGCATATTATCTGACACCACAAAGCAACTAATAACAAAGAGAACGGAACTCCAAAATATAAGACCCAAAACAAAAGAAATTAAATCAAAGTTGAGTGACCTGTACAAAAAAGTAAGCAAAAGTATAAAAGAAGACTATAAAAAGCACAGAGAGTCCAAAATTGAAAACCATATCTACGCTGACGGAAGCGTGAAAAAAGCCTACAAAGAACTCAGAACACATAAAAACTGGATCCCCAAGTTGCAAATTTCAGACAACAATACTGCACTATCTCGAAATCAGATACTTGAAACTGCTACAACGTATTACAGGAAGTTATACAGTAGTCAAGAGCAAGAACCACCAAAAACAGACCTTCCAAGCACAAGTGAAGTCCCAGCAATAGATGAAATAGTTATAATGAGACATATTAAAAACTTAAAAACTGGAAAGAGTCCTGGGCCGGATAACATTACAAATGAAATATTAAAAACTGCTGCTTCCTTATTAGTGACACCCTTGGCACATTTATTTAATCTCATTCTAAAAACAGGAACAGCACCCAAACAATGGACGCAGTCAAATATAATACTTTTGTATAAAAAAGGAAACCCAATGGACATAGGAAACTACAGGCCCATCAGTCTACTGTCATGCACATACAAATTATTTTCTTCAATCATACTATCCCGAATAAGCGAAGCAATTGACATGTGCCAACCATGCGAACAAGCTGGATTTAGGAGCGGATACTCAACCATGGACCATATCCACACACTGGAGCAGGTAATAGTGGTAGAAGAGCCGGCCGCAAAATTTCTAACCGACTTGATACCACGATGAAATGCACAATGGTTTCCCAGAAAAGTTATGCTAAGTCCGAATTCGATAGTCTGCCACGGCGGAACTTGCCGAAAGTACGAAAAAGAAGGCCACTTCCGGTGCGAAAAAAGGGGCTGATTTAACCCATCTGATACCGAGATAGTAGTTATGGCAGCAGTTAGAAATTTACATGTAGACACAGAAAAGCGAAGTCTGCCACTATTTTTTTTGCCGGAAGTGCTTGGCAGACGCTCTCAAAGGTGACCATCGGGACCCCTAAATTAACCCATCTGATACCACCATGAAACCAATGCCAGTCGGTAGGTATGAACTCTCATGTCAGGAATATATAAGTCTGCCAAGGCTTTTCCTGCCGAAACACCATGGCAGACGAGATTATGTAAGCAAGGTCGCCATCGGTGACCCTACACTAACCCATCTGATACCACCATGAAACCAATTCCATTCGGTAGGTATGAACCCCCATTTTAGGAATATATAAGTCTGCCAAGGTTTTTCCTGCCGAAACACCTTGGCAGACGAGATTATAAGCAAGATGACCATCGGTTACCGTACACTAACCCATCTGATACCGCCATGAAACCAATTCCAGTCGGTAGGTATGAACCCTCATTTCATGAATATATAAGTCTGCCAAGGCTTTTCCTGCCGAAACACCTTGGCAGACGAGATTATGTTAGCAAGGTGTACATCAGTTACCCTACATTAACCCATCTGATACCTCCATGAAACCAATTCCAGTCGGTAGGTATGAACCCTCATTTCGGAAATTTTTAAGTCTGCCAAGGCCTTTCCTGCCGAAACTCCTTGACAGACGAGATTATGTAAGCAACATCCGCATCCGTGGGACCGGTATACGTGATTACTGTAGGCTTATTTATTACTTTATGCTTTTACATATTTGTATATTATTATGTTATTAATGAAATATATTTATAATTTATTAAACCTATACCTAATACATTGGGAATTCATTACCTGCTTACGGCAGTAGTAGGGAGTAGTGGGTGAGTTCTGGCTCACTTAGCCAGGCCAACAGTCCCTCCCCCTTTTTTTCCCTTGTTGAGGCCCTGCAACCTTACCTTGAACCCAACCTAATGTCATTGTAGCTCGAATCTAACCTAATCTTCTCATTTTTATTGCTTTTAGAAAATATTCTAATAACAATTATCTACTTTTGCAAAGTTAAATGTTGAATTCTTTATTTCGCAAAATGGAATTTTAATGTGACTATAATGTATGTGCAATCTACTTAGAAACTGAGTTTAGAAATATAAAAACACACATTTTATATAGGATAATAAGTTTATTCAAGTAATATTCTGAACATATGAGATATAGTAACATCATTACTTATTCTGTGTACAGTGGAGAAAACATGCAAGTTGACATTTTTCGTTTTAAAATAAAGATAAACTAAACAGTATTTGCCACAAACCGATGTAAAAAAAACTTTGCAGTTGTTGATTACAATACCATATCTTAAGGCCCCAGTACACAATGGGCCATCGCCGGCCATTCCAAGGGACGCATTTATGCGTTAGAGGGAGCAAATGATATTGCTATCTCATTCTACCGCATGGCTGCGTCCCTTGGAGTGGCCGGCAATGGCCCATTGTGTACTGGGGCCTTTACAATTTCTCCCCGTGAACATTTTATGATACCCAACCAACCTTCCGGTTTTCGCCCGAATGAATTAAAATATTCACCAACACCATTGACATCAATATAAATGGCTATCCGATGTCAGCCAGGTTTAAAATCCGGATCTAAATTGATAATAAGCAATTTAAACAGGTGAACAGGTAGCTGAACAAACATTGGCATTTTGTTGGCTGCAAATACATTCGATTCCACGCCTATATTCATTTTACTCATATAGTGTTACACAGAACTCATTTGCTGTCAAGAATTACCGACAATTGTCGTGTTTCTTGTGACAATTGTCATTAGCTTCGCAAAATAAGTACTTAGTATTTGGCGATATAATGGAGTTTTTATTTTATTAACATGTTGGTGGCAAACAAGCACACCGCCCGTCTGATGGTAAGCGGTTACCGTAGCCTATGGAGGCCTGTAACGTCAGTACCAACTGTGATGTCGACAAGTGTCGCACCTGCCACCGTAGTGAAATAGAGGCCAGGCCCCAATTTCACATCGGTGACAGGTGCGACGAATTGTAAAATCACTATCGCTGACGTCACAGGCATCCATGGGCTACGATTACCACTTACCATCGGGCGGGCCGTATTCCTGTTTGCCACCATCATTGTGTTATTAAAAAAAAACTTTATTATATCGGAAAAAACAGATATTTCTCCTGTTAAGTTTCTGACAATTGTCAAAGATCTAGAAGAATTGTAGGTAATTCTTGACAGGTAATGAGTTATATGTCGGAATTTCGTGACAATTGCAGTGTTTCTGTGACAATTGTCATAAACTTAGCAAGAGAAATATCTGTTTTTTTTTTTCCGATATCATAAAGTTTTTTTTTAATAATACAATGATGGTGGCAAACAGGAATACGGCCCGCCCGATGGTAAGCGGTAACCGTAGTTCATGGATGCCTGTGACGTCAGCAACAGTGATTTTACAATTCGTCGCACCTGTCACGTTGGTGAAACAGGGGCCAGGAGTTAAGTCAAAAGCTAGTAAACAGTAATCTCCTCCATAGTCCTCTCTAACTTTCAGGCAGTTTTATTAACTTCTTATGGTATCAATGTGGAGTATAAATAGTCTACTATACATATATCCCAAAAACTTTAACGTTTACGTTTTTAAATACAGGGTGACCTTAGCCATTGGACAAACCCTGAAATCCCACATAGGGTTACTTCTCAGAAATGCTCTAACGGTAATTTCTTTTTAATTAGAACAAAAGATAAAACATTAAATTATCAAACAAAAGTTAATTCCAATAATCGACAACAAAAAGAAACATACTGTATTAATCATTGGCAGTGCTTTTGACAATTTGTTTGAAAATGTGCGGCAATGATGACATTTGTCAAAAGTCAGAATCTTATTAATGTCATAAATAAAAAAGATAATCAAAACGGTCGAAGAAAGTTTTAATTAATTTAATTTAATTTAATAATTAATAATTAATCTTATTTAAAGCTGCAACACGACTGATTAATTGACATGATTGTTCTCCCAGAAGGAGGTTCGTGGGGTGTTAGACTTTGGTACGGTCGTATAGAGGGCGGTCTCGTGACTTCAGAAAATTCCGACTTTTGGCCTACCGCTTCCGGTCAGAAAAATGTTCGACGGCCCGGCCAAACGGTGGGAGGTAGGTGGGGGGTGCTCGACCAAATGTCATAGAGGGTCCCTGGCAGTTTTTGACGCCGCCATTTTTTTTCAAAATGGCTGACTTTTTTTTTTTTTTTTTTTCAAGTTGGTCCGAGCGCGCTGAGATTGGCATGGCGAGAGATAGAAGCCTCTAGATTCCTATGAAAAAAAAATTTTTGGAAAAAATCCAAGATGGCGGAAATAATGGTCATTTTAATTTTGTATGGCAACTTTTAAACGGTGCGAGGTAGGTGGGGGGTGCTCGACCAAATGTCATAGAGGGCCCCGAAACACAGCAAACTGCATTTAAAAAATTTCAAAATGGCCGACTTTTTTTTTTATTTTTCAAGTTGGTCCGAGTGCGCTGAGATTTGGCATGCGGCGAGCTAGGGGGCGCAGCATTACCATGTAAAAAAAATTTTTGGAAAAATCCAAAATGGCGGGCGACAAGGGCAAAATTCAAATTTCCAAGTAGGTCAAGCGAGCCCGAAGGGCGAGCTTCAGGCCGTCAGGCCCGGAGCTTCACCCCGAATATCCAAGCGTGCCCCGCCCCCAGTAATTTTGGGCGAGGCCGAAGGCCGAGCTGCGGGAATGACGAACAAAGCAAAATCCTATACAAAAAGTGTGTTAAGCGAGCCCGAAGGGCGAGCTCCAGGCCGGGAGGCCGAAGGCCGACCCCGGCGGAGGGCCGAAGGCCCGGAGCCTCCACCCCGACTCCCAAAACGCGAGGCCGAAGGCCGAGCTGCGTGAATGCAGTTCCCCCAAGCGTTCTACAAAGTCAACTGTCTTGATAAGCGAAGCCGGCGGGCCGAAGGCCCGACGGCGAAGCGTCGAGGCTCGCGAAGGCCGAAGGCCGAGCTCCACGTAGGGCCGAAGGCCCGAAGCGTCACACGAGAGGGGGAAGTTGGCCTACGGCCTTCGGCCTTCGGCCCGCCGTTTCGCTTGTCTAAGACACTTTTCCTATTGGGTCGTGTTTAAGCTCCAACTTCCCGCTTAAGCCCCGAAGCAAAACCAACCCTCCCAACTGTTTTAATAAGCGAAGCGGCGGGCCGAAGGCCCGACGCTGAGCTTCGAAACCCAGCGAAGGACGAAGGCCGAGCTCCGCGTAGGGCCGAAGGCCCGGAGCGTCCCTTACGAGTTCCCAAGCACGCGAGGCCAGGCCGAGCTGCGGGAATGTAGTGCTTTCACGCGGATCTTTTCGTCCTAGCAAAAGTACAACTTTATTTCTTTTTCCCTTTGGAAAACAAACTACTACTACTACTACTACAACAAAAACAACAGCACCAACAACAAACTACAAGAAGACCGCGGGGCCCTCGGGCCCCGCGCACAGGGCAAAATCTAGTCATACTATTTATTACCTCAGGAGCTACTAACACATACAGGTTGCTCCAAAGTAAAAAAATCGTAATTTGTTATGATACTTTGTATACTGGTTCTAAATACCATTGAAGTGTAAAATTGTATTGATTTTATGAATAAATTATTGAATATTGAATATAAATACCCTAATGCATGGACACCCTGTATATCAACTTGAAAGAAAATGTTCAATATTTCTTTATAGTGCGACTCCTTAGCTCGATTTAGTATGGAGGTAGAGTCTGGCTAATAAAAGATGAACCTGCAAAAATGCGGTCCTGTTCTGACCCATCCTAAATCCTGTCCCATCCGGCAGAAAGCACGAAACTTGGCATGCAAACTTCAAACTTCAACATTTATTCAGCAAATAGGCCGCAAGGGCACTATTACACGCCGCTAAAGAAATTTTCACTTCAAAAAGTTTTGAGATGTAATGTGAAACCAAGTCGGTTATTTTAATCAGTGCCAGGGGGTGTTAAAACAGTATCAATAAGATATCTTTAATTTGTAATTTTTAGCGAGTTTTAGCGGTGGGCAAAGTAATCCGGTGATTTGGCATCCATTCCAACATTGCCCACCACCAAAAACGGATTAGGGTTGTCACTTTCATCTAATTTACCCAACTTCGCATGTAAAATAAGGTTATGTTTGTACACTAAAGTAAGTTTATAAATATATACTGTATTTAATTTGTCTTATTATCCTTTACTTAGATGTTTTATCCCGTTAACTAATGAAAACACAGCAAAAATCATATTTTTGGCCATTAAACTATTGTAACAGATTTTCTCAAAAGTGACAACCCTAGCCTTTGTAAAATGCTTAGGCGAGCCTTATATGGAAATGAGCAAAAACGGGTAGGAAACATTGCCCAGCAAATTTATTTAAAAGTTTTTACACTTATCGCTAAGTTATTAACAGGGAATGGTAGGATTGCCCAAAACCAGTGATCCTTAGACATCATCATCATACGAGCTGTATTTGAATACCAAATTGACGTGGGCAATGTTGGCGAAAACTCCGGATATCTTTGCCCACCCTCTAAAACGCAAAAAAATGGGTAAAATTACGATAAAAATATTTTTTCTTCAAATAAACTGATGCGTTTGATCACAATGGACGTGCTGAGCAAAAAAAGTAATTACGATTTGTTTTTTTTTTGAGAAATTCGTGTTTTTTTTTTAATGCGGGCAAAGTTGGTGATAATGACCGGTACCTACTCTTCGAAGGCCGCAAAAATATATGACATGCTCTTATGGTTCTACAAATAAGATCGTGTCAGATATTTTTGCGGCCTTCGTTGTGTGTTGTGTAACATAAATTGCAGGTGACTGTATATTAGGAATAATTATTTTATTTAGTTTCAACGAAAGTTTCAAGTTTAGTACGAAAATACTTCAGATATGCAATATGCACAAAATGTAGACCTAATCGAAATAAAACATTGCTTTTTATAGTAAATTTTTTTTAAAAACATTTGATACATAGGTATACATAACAATAACCAGGCCACAGCGGTATTGGCCTGTAAGCTTTATCTCGGTCTCCAAAGCCGCAAAAACTCGCTAGTACTTCGTGCTGGTCTAGCCGTTATTTTTTCTTGAAGATTTTCAGAGAACAGCACGTACACGCATTATACATATAGACGGAACGAACGGCATAATCATAATCATTTATTCGTCGCAATCCATGGTATTACAGATCTAGGTACAAGACTTTCAGGTATTACTTATACGAATTACATAACGCTTCCTGTTAATAGGCAATATTTTAAGATAAAAGTTCTATAATATATTACAAGATTACAATTGTCATCAAAATTAATTGACATACAGAAGTCAAATACGTTTTTAAAATGACGCAAAATGAAAATTAATCCCAATCAGTAAAGGATGAGTCTTTAAACTTTTTTCATTTTAAGCGAGTTTTGATTTGAAGGAACATAATACTTAAATTCGACTGTAATCGTATTGTTTTAAGATAGTTTACTGAGGTTTTCAACCATTATGACCCGTAAATAACAGCAAATCAAATTTAAAGGAGACGCGAGCTGATATTTATGTACCCTATTTTTTGAAATACAATTTATCTACTGGTATACTTTCTCGTGTGCGTATATGATTTAATGTCAAATCAAGCTGTCATTTTTATTTGAAGAATTATACGTGTGCTCCGGTGCAGCCCCAGCGGGCATCTGACTTGAAGAAGAATTTTGAGTGATGTCGTCAATGTATGGAAATTGTTCGAAGGTTTACATTTGAGATTGAATTTCTGTGTTGTCTTTGTGAGTAAAAATATAAATCTTGAATTGTCTAGCTTTCAAAATCACACAATAATTCAATTACTGTCAAAGACAAAATTGTTTTGCTTCTTTCTCAAACGGAACTCCATATTTTGATATTTTGATACTTTTAGTGTCGATTTGTAGAGAATAACAGCAAATTAAAAATATAATGGCATGAAGAGTCGGTACACGGTTTCTTCGTGAACAAATTTACGTGTAATAATAATAATTATAATATAATATATATTATAGTGGTTTTCCGGGTCAAGGTCCGGGTCCGAGTCCGGGTCCGAGTCTGAGTCCGAGTCCGGGTCCGAATCCGTGTCCGAGTCCGTGTCCGGGCCGAGTCCGAGTCCGGTTCCGAGTCCGGTTCCGAGTCCGGGTCCGAGTCCGAGTCCGGGTCCTAGTCCGAGTCCGTGTCCGAGTCCGAGTCCGGGTCCGAGTTCGATTCCAAGTCCGGGTCCGAGTCCGGGTCCGAACCGGATCCGGGTATGAGTCCGGTTCTGGGTCCGAGTCCGGGTCGCAGTCCAAGTCAAAATCGAAATTAGAAATCACCAAACGTGTACTATGCGTCGTTGAAGAGTTTTGTTCTGGTCATCATCAGCAGTTCCACTTCATCAAATGCGACAGTTTTTAATGTAAATGCTTGATTTTATGATGAAAATACAAAAAAAATATATACTTATGCCTTTAATATTTGAGGAGTTCCCTCGATTCCTTATGGATCCCATCATTAGAACTCGAGCTTGACAAAAATGTGGCTTTAAAACTTGACTTGCTTAACAAACATAACGAAGAGGAAAAATCGCCAAACGTGAACTATGCGTGGTTGAAGAGTTCTGTTCTGGTCATCATCAGCAGTTCCACTTCATCAAATGCGCCAGTTTTTAATGAAAATCCTTGATTTTCTGATGAAAATACAAAAATGTCTATACGCATGCCTTTAAGATTTGAGGAGTTCCCTCGATTCCTCATGGATCCCATCATCAGAACTCGAGCTTGACAAAAATGTGGCTTAAAAACTTGACTTGCTTAACAAACATAACGAAGACGACAAATCGCCAAACGTGAACTATGCGTCGTTGAAAAGTTCCGTTCTGATCATCATCAGCAGTTGCACTTCATCAAATGTCACTTTTTTGAATGTGTATGCTTAATTTGATGATAAAAACCCAAAAATCACTATATGTATGCGTTTAAAATTTGAGGAGTTCCCTCGATTCCTCATGGATCCCATCATCAGAACTGGGTTTTGACAAAAACGGAACCAATCTGTATGCATATACATACAATCAAAAAACTAATTTTCAAAATCGGTCCAGGAATGACGGAGATATAGAGTAACAAACATAAAAAAATAAAAAATAAAAAAAACATACAACCGAATTGATAACCTCCTTCTTTGAGATTTGGAAGTCGGTTAACAAACTAATATTAGCCCAAAATCTAAAATAAATGAAGTACCGATCACATAAAAAGTAAAAAATTAAAATAAGTAAATAAAAACAGGAAGGTATCATAAAATGTTAATGAAGAGAAATTGTAAGAGATGGTATTATGCCAACCAACAACTGCAAAGTTTTTTAACATCGGTTTGTGGCAAATACTGTTTAGTTTATCTTTATTTTAAAACGAAAAATGTCAACTTGCATGTTTTCTCCACTGTACACAGAATAAGTAATGATGTTACTATATCTCATATGTTCAGAATATTACTTGAATAAACTTATTATCCTATATAAAATGTGTGTTTTTATATTTCTAAACCCAGTTTCTAAGTAGATTGCACATACATTATAGTCACATTAAAATTCCATTTTGCGAAATAAAGAATTCAACATTTAACTTTGCAAAAGTAGATAATTGTTATTAGAATATTTTCTAAAAGCAATAAAAATGAGAAGATTAGGTTAGATTCGAGCTACAATGACATTAGGTTGGGTTCAAGGTAAGGTTGCAGGGCCTCAACAAGGGAAAAAAGGGGGAGGGACTGTTGGCCTGGCTAAGTGAGCCAGAACTCACCCACTACTCCCTACTACTGCCATAAGCAGTTAATGAATTCCCAATGTATTAGGTATAGGTTTAATAAATTATAAATATATTTCATTAATAACATAATAATATACAAATATGTAAAAGCATAAAGTAATAAATAAGCCTACAGTAATCACGTATACCGGTCCCACGGATGCGGATGTTGCTTACATAATCTCGTCTGTCAAGGAGTTTCGGCAGGAAAGGCCTTGGCAGACTTATATATTCATGAAATGAGGGCTCATACCTACCGATTGGAATTGGTTTCATGGCGGTATCAGATGGGTTAGTGTACGGTAACCGATGGTCATCTTGCATATAATCTCGTCTGCCAAGGTGTTTCGGCAGGAAAAACCTTGGCAGACTTATATATTCCTAAAATGGGGGTTCATACCTACCGAATGGAATTGGTTTCATGGTGGTATCAGATGGGTTAGTGTAGGGTAACCGATGGCGACCTTGCTTACATAATCTCGTCTGCCATGGTGTTTCGGCAGGAAAAGCCTTGGCAGACTTATATATTCCTGACATGAGAGTTCATACCTACCGACTGGCATTGGTTTCATGGTGGTATCAGATGGGTTAATTTAGGGGTCCCGATGGTCACCTTTGAGAGCGTCTGCCAAGCCCTTCCGGCAAAAAAAATAGTGGCAGACTTCGCTTTTCTGTGTCTACATGTAAATTTCTAACTGCTGCCATAACTACTATCTCGGTATCAGATGGGTTAAATCAGCCCCTTTTTTCGCACCGGAAGTGGCCTTCTTTTTCGTACTTTCGGCAAGTTCCGCCGTGGCAGACTATCGAATTCGGACTTAGCATAACTTTTCTGGGAAACCATTGTGCATTTCATCGTGGTATCAAGTCGGTTAAAAATTTTGCGGCCGGCTCTTCTACTATAGAAAAATATCAAGAATACCGAAGACCGTTGTATAAAGCATTCATTGATTACGCTAAAGCGTTCGACACTATATCACATTCCTCTATATGGGACGCTCTGAACCAGTGCAATGTACATCCTACATACATAAGAATAATAAGACACATTTATGAAAATTGCACCAGTAGAGTTCAACTAGACAGACTAGGACCAGACATACCAATTGACAGAGGCGTCAGGCAGGGCGACCCGCTGTCTCCAAAATTATTCTTAGCGGTACTTGAATCAGTAATCAAAAGTCTCAACTGGAACAATATAGGATTATACATCAATGGTAAATATCTGAACCATCTGCGTTTCGCGGACGATATCATATTAATGTCAGAACATTGCTCCCAGATATAATACATGATACATACTCTACATGAATCTAGCGCAAAAGTCGGCCTGAGAATGAACTTTCTAAAAACAAAACTTATGACCAATAGCACTCAAAAGGACATAACCGTTGATGGGACGCTACTAGAGTATGTAGACAGCTATATTTACCTGGGTAAGCAGATATCATTTAGTAGTCAACGAAACGAAGAGGAAGTAGACCGACGAGTAAAAATAGCTTGGAATAAATACTGGAGCCTAAAGGAAATCCTGAAAAGTAATATGAATATGAAAATCAAGAAAAAAGTTATGGATATATGTATTTTACCTTCACTGACTTATGCAAGTCAAACCTGGCTGTTCACTGCAAAAATTAAATCAAAAATAACTACATGCCAACGAGCAATGGAGAGAAGCTTGCTAAACATAAAAAGAGTTCAAAAAATACCACATATAAATATAAGAGCTGTAACAAAACTAATAGACGCTCTCGAACACGCCAAAACACAAAAATGGAGATGGGCTGGACATGTTGCCAGGCTGTCAGACTCGCGCTGGACCTTGAAAGCTACCACCTGGAAAGGACCTGCAGGCAAACGACGCTCCGGGAAACCAAACAGCCGTTGGACTGATGACATAAATAAAACAGCTGGTATAAACTGGAAATATATAGCTACAAACAGGGATAGATGGAAGTCCTTGGAGGAGGCCTTCACCCGATGAGGGGTTCTTGTCCACCACATATAATACTTGGTATATTTGTAATATGTAAAAAATGACTTAACAATAACTAATTCAAAATGACATTATACTTACCTAAAATAAATGCTGACTATGTAATTGAATGAAATGTAGCGAAATTGGACTTGAATAAAAGGCTTTTTTATTTTTATTTTATTTTATTTATTTATTATATGGTGTTGAGTGGTGCTCAAACTTTAGTAGTTCAGTATTAAACCCCTACTATACTTTGTTTTTTAGCATTAGAAAGACGGTAAGCGATCTTGACGTGTCTTTTTTTATTGAAAAATAAGTCGTACCAAATAGGTAGGTATGCAACAATTATAAAACATGTACGTATATGTATAAAAAAAATTTGGCTGTTTCATACATTTTAATTGGTCCATTTTCTATGGAAGGGTAAATTTTTTTTCGCGATTTCGGGGTTGGTCCCATAGTAAAAGTTGCTCGGTATAATCCCAAAACCTCGCTGACAATGGGAATGCAGTTATTTTTTAGGCACCCTGTATGGGAACCCCGGAATATCATAACAAAAGTTAAAAGTTTATAAAGTCACAATCGCCCACTCCACGAGAGGGTCCAAAAAAAATTTTGGACGTCAAGTTTTGGACCATCCTGTATAAAATATTATTGCTGTATTATTTTTATTATCTTATTGAGTTTTTTTGTTCACAATCGGAGACTATTATCAGGCGTCCAGTAAGTATGTCTAAAGTTTGAGAAGCGCTGGCATTGAAATCATAGTCACAAAAAATAAACATATAAATATCGACCTAGCCGTTATCGTAATAAGGATGATATTCTAATGAACGTTGAATAGAAACATGGCCAACGCAACATGAGTTCGGTAGCAGAGACCATGGGTACCATTCACCGAACGGCCGTTCGGTGAACGAACCATGGAAAATATGTGGAACCTATTTCGCGAACAGGTTTTGAAAATAGTATTTAAGGCGCGGTGTGTAGTAAAATGCGCTTTTTTGTCACCATATTTACAGACTTTTACAAGGATTTCATGCATTATTTTCTAGTATGTATAACTTCAGTCCTTGAACTACGTTATTGCTTGTCAGAAACACGACGGCTCATAATTTTCTCGATAGAATCTTAAGTTGAAAACATGCCTAACACTGTCTTTATTTCCTTATGTCAGAAGTACTACGACGAAAATGTATATGAAACTTACTTCAGTCGATAGCTTTTAAGTAAATCTTCATTATTGCTTGTCCTTTTATCGAAACGTTAATGTTTTCATTCATCATTTGATGAATTCAACATTTTGCTTACTAAATTACACCCTACGCGGCAATACCTTGCGCCCATTCCTCACGCCAGTACGCCCGTGACCACTGTCGGCGTCGGACCTATGCTAGTTTAGCGGACGTTTCATAAAATGGGTAATCACAGTATAAATATGCAAATATGTTATACACACAATGTTTTTCAACATGCTTACGAAGAAAAGCAAAATAATTCTTAAATACGGTGACATTTCAGACATTCGTCCGTCATATTGTCATTTTATAACAAGTTGGGCAGCAAAGGCACACACCCATCTAACCAATCCGGAATTCAGTCACGATTGATAAATTGTGTAAACATATTTTAAAAGGCTATAAAATTAATCAAATTGAATAATTTTTAAACATAGATATACAGGATTCAAATATTTTAGACTGGTCATATTTTTCATAATATCGATTTCTACTGGCAAATCGTATTACTTTTTGGCAACCGGGTTTTTTAACCTAATTAGACCCCGCTGAATCCGAATTTGCCGGTTGCTTGATCGAATTCTTGACCGGAAGTGAGATATTTGATATTAAAGGACCCTTTTTTTAGTTTTTCGTAAATAACTCTTAAACGGTGGCGCATAGCAAAACATATTCTATTACATAAGTAATCTGCATAAAATTGCCTACAAGAAAGATTTGTTCAATTTTTTGCTAGGATCAATATTCAAAGAGATATTAACGCGGGAAATTCAATTATAATCACTTCTAAGGTCCCGTTTTTTAGTTTTTCGTAAATAACTCGTAAACGGTGGCCAATATCAAAAAATGTTGTAAAACGTTAATAATCTACACAACATTTTGTACAAATAAGATTCAGTACACTTTTCGCAGGGATCAATATTTAAAAAGATAATAAAGAAGGAAAGTTAATTATAATAAATTCTAAGCTTCCTTTTTTGTATTTTTTCGTTAATAATTTGAAAAGTATGACTCATTGCAAAAAAAATCTTAGACATAAATAATAACTTACCCGCTGCTTTGTCTTTTTAGGGTTCCGTACCCAAAGGGTAAAACGGGACCCTATTACTAAGACTTCGCTGTCCGTCCGTCCGTCCGTCCGTCCGTCCGTCTGTCACCAGGCTGTATCTCACGAACCGCGATAGCTAGACAGTTGAAATTTTCACAGATGATGTATTTCTGTTGCCGCTATAACAACAAATACTAAAAACAGAATAAAATAAAGATTTAAGTGGGGCTCCCATACAGCAAACGTGATTTTTGACCAAAGTTAAGCAACGTCGGGCGTGGTCAGTACTTGAATGGGTGACCGTTTTCTTTTTGCATTTTTTCCGTTTTTTTTTGCATTATGGTACGGAACCCTTCGTGCGCGAGTCCGACTCGCACTTGCCCGGTTTTTTTTAATATTGATCCTAGCGAAAAGTGTCCTACATGTTTCTTGTAGGAAATTTTATGTTTATTATTTATGTATAAGATTTTTTTTGCTATGAGTCATACTTTTCAAATTATTAGCGAAAAAATAAAAACAAGGAACCTTAGAATTTAATATAATTAACTCTTTATTATCTTTTTAAATATTGATCCCTGCTAAAAGTGTACTGAATCTTTTTTGTACAAAATTTTGTGTAGATTATTAACGTTTAACAAGATTTTTTTATATTGGCCACCATTTACGAGTTATTTACGAAAAACTAAAAAAAGGGACCTTCAACCCCCCTCCCCCCTACACCCACAGCACACCCGCTAAGCTCGAGGACATTAAGTATGGTTATCTGGACACCACAAGGTATAACTGTGCCAATTTTCAAAATTATACGACTTATTTCCGCAGATTTTTTTTATTTTCTTGAGCTATTAACTAACTCGAATGTCGAAGTAGAAGTGTTTTTTGTCATTACAATCTTTAAATGCTTGACTTTTACTCGTCAATTCAAAATTAGAAAAATAGTAAGTATTACAGTTAGAGTTATAAATTGTTATAATTCTTTCTTGTGAAGACAGCTAATTTTATGTACTTATTGGAGCTATGCATAACTCAATAGTCCCACAAATTATCTTAGCTTTGCTAGTATTCTTCCTTATTTTCACTACCTACTTGCCCGAAATTGACTGCTAGAGTTAGACCAAGTCGTTGCACGATTTTGATAGCATAGGCAGTGCAAGTGTTATTCATAATTTCATAGAAGATTGACGTTTAAAATAACACTTGCACTGCGTGTGCAATCAAAATCGTTGCAGATTTTTCTTGGTCTAGCTCTATTACATTTTTAATGTCTATTAGTAAGTACTATTTTTTGTCTCATAATAATTTGGTATCATTTGATTAGATTCTCAGTTTGTCGCGGTATACACTTATATTGTATATAATTAATAATTATTTACACTCACCGTCTTACCTACCATTTTTAATTTCATTAAGTACTCATCAAAATTCGAATTTGCTAATAAATCTTATTCAATATTAATTGCCGGAAAAAATCTCGGAACTGACAATTCAGAATACCGATGTCGTCAGAATAAGGACGTAGACGTGCTGCGCGGGAATGGTGCGGTGCGTCGCGCGGGGCGCCCGCCTGCCCGATCTACCACGCGTCTGCTTCACCCCCTTGAAAACGTAAAACTCGAGTATAAGAGCGCCTTAAATCGTAATCAATATGGTATAACTACAAATATATTATTAAATTTAATACTTGAATCCATTACAAAACCGTACATGTATAAAATTCTGGCTAATACTGACGTAAAATATCTAAAATTATTGTTTGATAACAGTCTTGCCAAAAACCTTATTTTGATGCCAAAAAGTCGTAAAACATGAACATTTCTAACGCAGTTTTATAATAATCTATATAGGTTTTTGTTGTTCGGCAATTGCTCATAAAATTACAAATACATTAATTTATTTGTGAAATTACGTAGTTAATCTAAATAGTTCGTAATCCACCACTAGAAAAATAATTTCAAAAACATACGCTTTCCCTGATTCCGGACGCTGTTCGATAATACCTTCCAATCAAATTGTTGGTATACTCATCACCGAACTCACATTAAGCTTAATTTCTAATAATATAACTGCACTATATTAATTAAATTTACTAAAATACACAAACTAATTAGGTAATCACACTGTAAAACCATACTTTGAAACACAGAAATAATTTTAAAAGGTTTTATGACCTTAACAAATATACGCAACTTGTTAACGATTTCTTTAAGGTTGCCCATACAAAGTGACAATCGGCAGCGATGATCCGTTTCGATCAGTTGCCACGTCCCAACTGCGGCACAAATTGGCCGACTCTGGGGCATAATGGAAGGGATAGGTATTTAGCTCGTGGAAAAAAAATACGCAACTAAATATCAGCTGTAGGTAATCGACTTATAGCCTAAAATAGAAGAAATTCGGTGATACGGACGGATTTTGAGCGTTCGGTGGAGCGTACATTTACCTTATTATAGTAACGAAACGAACGGATAGTCATGCGGTTTTCACCTACCAAAAGAGTGATTACCGTAAAATGGGGTGAGTAGGGAGTAAACTGACATTCTAACCTCGATAACATTTTTACATTTTATGCAAACTTAATTTTATTAATAAATGTTCCGGCCGTTTGTATTTTAGTGTTTTTATGATTTTAAGTAGTTCCAAAACACAAAATCCCTCCTCACTCCGTAGTCCCTCGTAGTTGGGGTGAGATGGGATTTCATACAAAAGGTTATTTTGAAACGTTGTTGAATCGATTTTTTTATTATGAATATTACTGTAGCTCCATTTGTAATAGGAATACATTATTTAGGTAGCAGTAGCCTTTAAAAACCATCTCACCCCCCTGTCATCCCTTCTCTCCCCATTCATAACCCGACTCTCCTCGCAATCCCTACTCACCCATTTTACGGTATTGAGGAAGGCTTAGGTGTATAATTTGTTAAGATTTTGTGTAACCCGTGCGAAGCCGGGGCGGGTTACTTATAACCTACACAAATCACAGACACAGTAAATAGATAAAAGGCCAGTGATACACGAATGTTTATTTATTTATGTTAGGAGAACCAGCTTTAAAACTTACAATAAACAACAAGATTAAAACAGGAAGCCAATTACAGGAACTCACAGGTAGTTACAAAGTATTAAATTAATATTAGTATATTAGTATTAGTAGTAATGTTCATGATAATTCAGTTTAGAATTAAAAGAGGAAACACAAGTACAAGTAGGAAATTGGGTACTTACTTACTACAGCACTTAAGAGCAAGTAATAATATAATTGTCATCTGCTCCAGTGGCTAATTAAATAAAGCAATTCATAACACCGTGTATTGCGTCATTTATATAAATAGTACTTATGTAGTTTCCTAGCCAGCAGCAGCTGGGTAAACACAAGAATGCGTAACACACGGCCTTGGCCAAATAGTTTACTGATGACGTGCAAAATTATTGAAGTGAAAACTTCTTTAGCGGCGCTGAGCACTTTTTGAGGTGGGGAAAAAATGATAAACTCGAGACAGCGTAAGGCGTAACGCGTAAGGCGTCTCTCCTCTCTTTCTACCGCACGGTGAAAATGTATGCCTGAGCCTGCTGTTTCATGTAGGCGGCGCAGGGCGCTTGCGTGACTTTATGTTATGTGTGACGGACAATGTTATTCACCAACGAACTTTAGTCATAACGTATCATAATCAGGACAATTATTTAAAACTGGATTTTTATATTAAGCAATATAAAGCTCAATGTTCTAATCTTGTACGGGCTGAAATACGAGGATCTCACAGTTACATTCTAACTTTATATCACTCCAGGGCATTTCTCAAAAAGTTGGCACCGCCAGGTTAAAATTTATGTTTTTCAAAAATTTTGCATTTTTGCATTTTTTTTTATTGGGATCGTTAAAAGGCAACTTAAACTATTAGAAAATGTGGAAGGGAAGCAATTCCTTCAATTAGTTTAGAAGACATAGGCGTTTGAAATTCAGGTGAATGACATCAAGGACAGGTGAAAGATATTTTGTCTCCAGGTTATCGATAGTAGAAGCAGGTTATCGAGAAATAAGTGCAAATTCCAATGAAAATATTGACAGGTTATCGAGAGGCGTCATTAACCTGTGTCCGTTGCCGTTAACCTGGTTTCTTGTCATCATTCACCTGTAATAAGTGTCATCCACCTGTTCACCACATCATTTTCAATGCCTTCTAAAAATAATCGAAAAATGTGTCATTTTCTATAAAAAGGGACCTTATTGTCCACCACGATGATTAAAATTTTGGATTCTGACCCACCTCACATTCGATTCGATTCCCAAATTAACAACATGTTTCTGTGAATAAGTAAACATTCAATCTTGCTGTCTATTCACCCTGGCAGTACCTAGTGGAACTCAGGTTTGATGCAACATAGGCACATGCAGTTTTGGTCATCCAACTCGTCTTGGTGAGCACTTGGGAGAGCAGTACCTAAGATAGAGCTGATGCTGAACCCTGGATGTACCTAGTGGAACTCAGGTTTGGTGCTACATAGGCCTACGCTGTTTTGGTCATCCGACGCGTCTTGATGAGCACTTGGAAGAGAAGTACCCAAGATAGAGCTGATGCTGAACCCCAGCAGTACCTATTGGAACTCAGGTTTGGTGCAACATAGGCCCACGCTGTTTTGGTCATCCAACGCGTCTTGATGAGCACTTCGAAGAGCAGTACCCAAGATAGAGCTGATGCTGAACCCTGACTGTACCTAGTGGAACTCAGGTTTGGTGCATCATAGGCCCACGCTGATTTGGTCATCCGACGCGTCTTGATGAGCACTTGGAGGAGCAGTACCCAAGATAGAGCTGATGCTGAACCCTCGCAGTACCTACTGGAACTCAGGTTTGGTGCAACATAGACACACGCTGTTTTGGTCATTCGACACGTCTTGATGAGCACTTGGGAGAGCAGTACCCAGGATAGAGCTGATGCTGAACCCTCGCAGTACCTACTGGAACTCAGGTTTGATGCAACATAGACACACGCTGTTTTGGTCATTCGACACGTCTTGGTGCGAACTTGGGAGGGCAGTACTGAAGATAGAGCTGATGCTGAACCCTCGCAGCACCTAGTGGAACTCAGGTTTGGTGCAACATAGACACACGCTGTTTTGGTCATTCGACACGTCTTTATGAGCACTTGGGAGACCAGTACCCAGGATAGAGCTGATGCTGAACCCTCGCAGTACCTACTGGAACTCAGGTTTGATGCAACATAGACACACGCTGTTTTGGTCATTCGACACGTCTTGATGCGAACTTGGGAGGGCAGTACCGAAGATAGAGCTGATGCTGAACCCTCGCAGCACCTAGTGGAACTCAGGTTTGGTGCAACATAGACACACGCTGTTTTGGTCATTCGACACCTCTTGGTGCGAACTTGGGAGGGCAGTACCCAAGATAGAGCTGATGCTGAACCCTCGGAGCACCTAGTGGAACTCAGGTTTGGTGTAACATAGACACACGCTGTTTTGGTCATCCAACACGTCTTGATGAGCACTTGGAAAAGTGGTACCCAAGATAGAGCTGATGCTGAACCCTCGCAGTACCTAGTGGAACTCAGGTTTGGTGCAACATAGACACATGCTGTTTTGGTCATTCGACACGTCTTGGTGAGCACTTGGGAGAGCAGTACCCAAGATAGAGCTGATGCTGAACCCTCGCAGTACCTACTGGAACTCAGGTTTGATGCAACATAGACACACGTTGTTTTAGTCATTCGAAACGTATTGGTGAGGACTTGGGAGGGCAGTACCCAAGATAGAGCTGATGCTGAACCCTCGGAGCACCTACTGGAACTCAGGTTTGATGCAACATAGACACACGCTGTTTTGGTCATTCGACACGTCTTGATGAGCACTTGGGAGAGCAGTACCCAAGATAGAGCTGATGATGAACCCTCGCAGTACCTACTGGAACTCAGGTTTGATGCAACATAGACACATGCTGTTTTGGTCATTCGACACGTCTTGATGAGCACTTGGGAGAGCAGTACCCAAGATAGAGCTGATGCTGAACCCTCGCAGTGCCTAGTGGAATTCAGGTTTGGTACAACATAGGCACACGCTGTTTTGGTCATCCAACACGAGCGGGGTTGGCGGCGGCGTGCGGTGCGGGAGGGACACGAACACGAAAAATCGTATGGGGCAGAGCCCCTCTGGGTAGCTCACCCAAGTAGCACAGATAGCTCTATAACTACTCACTTTTAGTTCTATCTAACGCTCTGTGCGTATTAAGGCACTTATAAGAGCACACTCGTGGTCCTACAGCTGTATAATAGATCTCAGTGATATTTATATAGCTTAGGGCTGATTAAAAGCTGCATTACGGCTCTGAAAACTACCATTAATACGCAAAGAGTGATATAAAGGTATTTTTGCTACGACCCTATACAGCTTTAAGGGTTATCAAATGCTTTAACCGTTATAAGGTCTGTTTAGTGGATAAAATTACGCCATGTGCTGTATAAGGAGGTAATTGTGGACTTTTATTACGTTGACTTATTAAGGGAGCACAAGTGAACTATTATGAAGCTAATAGACGTATAATGGAACACATGTGGCACATAATACAGCTTGTCGCTTAACATGTTTACCACTAAGCAGCTTTTATTACACTGACTTTTAAGGGAGCACGAGTGAACTAATATGAAGCCAATAGACGTATAATGGAACACATGTGGCGCATAATACAGCTTATCGCTGAACGTGTTTACCGCTAAGCAGCTTTTATTACGCTGACTTTTTAAGGAAGCACGAATGAACTATTATGAAGCCAATAGACGTATAATGGAACACACGTGGCGCATAATACAGCTTATCGCTGAACATGTTTATCGCTAAGCAGCTTTTATTACGCTGACTTTTAAGGGAGCACGAGTGAACTAATATGAAGCCAATAGACGTATAAATGGAACACATGGGACGCATAATACAGCTTATAGCTGAACATGTTTACCGCTAAAGCAGCTTTTATTTCGCTGACTTATTATAAGGGAGAACGAGTGAACTATTATGAAACCAATAGACGTATAATCGAACACATGTGGCGCATAATACGGCTTAGCGCTGAACATGTTTACCGCTAAGCAGCCTATTATACTACCATTGGGACTGTCTGCATAGCGGCTGTTAAAACGTTCATAAGATGCCTTATAACTGTTTAGAGGTTCACTAGTGTATCGAAATAACGACTTGGACTTTATAGTGGGATATATAACAGTCGTATGCTGCATATAAGAATTTTAACGGTTCACGTTGCTTTTTAACATTGACCGCCATTTTATTGTATATAACCTACAAAATTGAAATTGCTTTTCCAACTTTTAAGGGTAACAATATGGTTTTGTGCCTGAGTTCTTAACCTAAATCATTAGTTTAGTACTTCCTATAACGTATTATTAACTTTTTATCTCATAATTCTGTCCGAACCACTGAAATAGTTTTTACACATAGCTTATTTATATCATTAATTTAAATAAATACTGATTATTTTCGTGGCGCACTGAAATTTTCTTAGATAATGTATATATATAATGTCAATAAACTTGCATTCCCAAACATCTTTCTCGCATTAATATATAAAAGATCATGTACAAACATTTAACTAAACACTTTAACAAAATGACTTATGGTGTCGTTGCGCTTAACGTTTTTGCTTCAGTATAAATATGTTCACCTCTGCGTTCGTCGTCACTATACTAAATATAATAGCTGATTTTTAAGGCAGAGGTGTAAAAGTATGTTATTAATTATCTTTTATTCAGCCCAACGTCAATCTTTCCCGGTATTAGGGCGCACATGTGACATATTAGCTGAATAAAGGGTAACTGGTGGTCTCTTACCCAGCCAATATACACCTCTTATAACTCCTGTTACCCCTTATAATTCCGTTAAATTGCTGCTACAACGCTCTTAAGTAGCTATGTGAACTTAAGGCTGCCTAATTTGTGCCCATTTAAGAGTTATAAAAGCTGAAAAGACGCTTATACAGCTCTTATGCAGTTTTTATATTCCAGCTTCAAGCGTATTCGTACTTCATTATGCGGCTGCTATACAGCTAATCTGTGCTACTTGGGCATGACATTAAACTAAATTCTAGGCCCTGAAGAGCCTCCTTTGGAAAAGCTATGTTGTTTAAATACCTGACCTATGTCACATCCGCCAGGCGTGGCTCACTCCGCGATTTCGTCGCTTTGCTCTAAAAGTACATCCGTTCCACCCCAATTTTGGGGAAAGCCATAAGCCGCGCGTGGCGCTGTCGCCACCTAGCGGCCATATCTGTGCTGATCGTAACAGACGCGTTTTGTTAGAAAGTGAGTCTTCTGTACCTAGTACTATTATTTATTCTGTGCATCCGCTCCTAGTCGCTGCCGCTATAAAAAGTAGGTACGTGGCATGCCTGGCCGTCCCTCGCGTCTTGCCGCGGCTCCCGCCGCCCTGCTTGCCGCCATAGACGAATGTCGTGGCCAAGCAGAGGTTGTTTACGTTAATCAACAATTTATGGCAGTAGGTTAGTATGTTAAAAGTTAATACAAATTATAACTATAATGAGTCAGTAGATTTCTTTCCATCATATTAAGAGTTTAGGTGGTTGAAGTGTTAATAGTATTAAATATTAGTGTCTACGGAACGCAATATCAAGCACGGCTCAACATGTTCATGCCAGGTTTTTCATTCATATTGAACAGGAAAGGCGACGACGGCTCCAGATCCAACACCAGGTCCAGGACCAGGTCCAGGTCTAGCTCCTGGTCTAAGTCCAGGTCCGGGTTCAGGTTCAGATAAGAGCCAGGATCCAGGTCCAGGTCCGACTCCGGATTTGAGTCTAGGTCCGGGTCCGAGTCCGGGCCCGAGTCTGAGTCCGGGTCCCAGCCCCAGTCCCAATCCAAGTCGAAATTTAATCGCCAAACGTGTACTATGCTTCGTTGAAGACTTCTGTTCTGATCATCATCAGCAGTTCCACTTCATCAAATGCGACAGTTTTTAATGAAAATGCTTGATTTTCTGATGAAAATCCAAAAGTCACTATACGCATCCCTTTAAGATTTGAGGAGTTCCCTCGATTCCTCATGGATCCCATCATCAGAACTCGAGATGGGCAAAAATGTGGCTTAAAAACTTAACTTGCTTAACAAACATAACGAAGAGGACAAATAGCCAAACGTGAACTATGCGTCGTTGAAGAGTTCCGTTCTGATCTTCATCAGCAGTTCCACTTCATCAAATGTCACTTTTGAACACACAAAACACAAAAATCACTATATGTATGCCTTTAAAATTTGAGGAGTTCCCTCGATTCTTCATGGATCCCATCATCAGAACTGACAAAAGGGTTTTGACAAAAACGTGACCAATCTGTATGCATATACATACAATCAAAAAAAGAATTTTCAAAATCGGTCAGGTAAACAAACGTTAAGCATTGGCATTGATCGTTGGCGGCACGAGCGAACATGATCGCCCACAGATTTGCACGTTGTTCATCTTTAGTGAAAATAACCCTTTTTAAGGCGTACTGTACTTCTTTCTACACTAGCAATCTGTGGGCTCATTTCACTCAAAGGTCGTTTAACTCCCTACGCGTCCAATATAATAACGCGTTCAGGGTGATGTTGCGGCTGCCGCGCCACTGTAGTGCGTCGAGCATGTTCGCAGAAGCGCGCACCGATTGCTTCTGCGCCACTCTGCGCAAGCGGTGCGCGGCGATGCTCAGCAGAGTGCGCGCCAGCCGCAACAGCGTCCTAGCCATGATCGCGGACCGGCTGGACTGCCCCTACATCAATCACTGTATAAGTGTGCACGTACGGGGGCCGTGCCGTGCCGGTAGGTAAGTGACTAGCGGATTAATTTAATGTATTTTTATTTAATTTATAACTAATTTTAATTTAATTTTTAATGTAATGTATATTTTAATCTTATGTTAATATAATTTGTATTGTTGTGTAATATTATGTGTGGACCATTGTAGTCTGTGAATAAATAAATTGATTGATTGATTGATTGAGGTTTCAGATTATCATCATCATTCGCTTGCCCTTGCCCCATTAATTTGGGGTTGACGCAGCA
Organism: Cydia splendana; assembly: GCF_910591565.1. Classification (NCBI taxonomy): domain Eukaryota; kingdom Metazoa; phylum Arthropoda; class Insecta; order Lepidoptera; family Tortricidae; genus Cydia; species Cydia splendana. Next base: position 211,490 of record NC_085985.1, read on the forward strand.
TGTCTTTTTCTTTTCATCCATACCTCTCTCTCTCGCCCGTCATCTCATCACACAATAAACAAAATGAGCATGTTTTCACCTTTTTACAAAACATTTTAATATATGTCTAAAACTAAAAACCCTCATAAGGTACCTTTTCCCGTGGGACGTCACAAATCTACTTACGATATTAGTGTAACAATTTTTTTTTTTTCATAAAAAAACCCAGGGTGGAAAATGGGGTCTACGTTTGTATGGAGAAACAGTTGTCCACTAACGTCTTAATAAACATAATCACTGTTTGAGTATATGATTTAGATTTAGATTTAGATATTTATTCTCATAATATTAAATTACATTATAAATTATGCTAGACTAATCTACACGAATTTATATTATGATCGTCATTCATATTTACATAATATTATTTAATACATACAAATTAAAAAATGTCTTGCAATAATTAATCTTCACTCCACTCCACTTTCACTTTTTCGTCACTCCAGATACCGCTGGAGTGACGAAGCCCAAAAAGACCTGTCCGCCCTCGGAATACCCAACTGGCGTGAAGTGGCGCAGAATAGAGCAGAGTGGCGCTCTCTTGTGTCAGAGGCCAAGATCCTCTTTGGGTCACTGAGCCAGTGATGTATGTGTGTGTGTATGTAATAATTAATCTTATGTCAACAATTTATCCATTCATGTCAAAACAAAATACGGTAATAACTTAGTACGAAATCTATGTAACGTGGATTTTATATAGTTATCGATCACCTGTTATATGGCAAGTGAATGACGCTTCATTCACCTGCCATTGCATCATTCACCTGACTTTTTTGGACAGGTTAACGAGACTTAAGACAAAAGTACAAAAATTTCAATAATATGCAGCTTTAGCAGACAGGATAGTTTTTATTCCTAAATTAACACACAAAAGCTATATAACCGCTATATAATTATATAGTTACGAGTATTAGTTGTGGTATCAGTGACATTAACCTGCCGCAAAATCTCATCCACCTGGCAGTTTTAGCCAGGTAGACGATATGCAGGTGATGGGGAAAATGGCAGTTATATCGCGAATACACAAAATGTATTAACTTGATGAACTCCATACTTAGGCATATAAAACTAAACTATTGTTTACGTTACATATCTTGATAGTAATGCGATAGGTTACACAATTAGCAAGATATCGACTCCAGGATAAAGAGTACTTACCCATTACAAACTCCAATTTCCGATACTTTGTCGTTTGTGTTTTATTTGCGAAGCACAATAACCACGTCTTCGTGGTTTCAGGTGATAGCTGATGAGTGACGGCTTCGGCTCGTGCGGAGTGAAACGGGAAAGGTGCAGTGGGGGTTATACAATCGACGTGAACGTGACGCGCCAGGTGACTGTTAAGAATTGCCTTAAAATATAAGTATAATATTGTTATGCGATAGTAATACTTTAAAAGTTAAGGATATATGTTAATAAAATACGGTAATAACGTTAAATTAAGTTAATAATTTGTGTGGTTTTCATAGCTCGAAACATCAGTACCTCGCGTTGGGACACGGCAGGTTAACGGATAAACGTAGTTACAATATTTTTTTTTGTAATCAATATTTATTAAATCTTTTTCAAAGTATTAGGCCTCTGTGTAAAAAGTCTCTCTAAATATTTGTTAAAATTTTATATATAAAAAATATACATAATGAAAAAAAAGTTCTAACATAAACCTATTTACAGGTGGCGGTGCCAACTTTTTGAGAAACGACCTCCAATATAATTCAATAAAGCTACATCTTGATGAAATCACTAATAAAAGTGAACTCTAGTACTGGTGAATAAAACTCAAAATATCATGACCAAATATATTTAGATGCGAGGTCTACAAGGTAACTTTACAATTTCTATTCGAATTTTAAACAATTAACGCTACAAATTTAAGCTCACTGGCCAGCAATTTCGGAACTAAAGTTTTTCAATAGAAAGGAGGATGGGTCAATTATACATAGTGCTGCAGACATTTTGGACTAGTCATTGAGTTTTCACTTCTGTCGGCACTCCCAGAGTGCAACCCGTTGTTTTTTTTCCATCGTATTTTCACGGAAACGCACGAACGTAAGAATAATAAACAAAGGCGTAGGGATGTGACGACCCCATCGCCCGCTGGTTTTACCAGTGCAATCAGTCAACGCAGGGCAGCTTGTGGCGAGCTGTTGGGGATTAGCGACCTCACGTACCCGAGTGCTCCTGGGGAGTTCTGTTACCCGCAAGGAGGGTGGGTGGGACAGGATTCTCTGCCTCTGGCTTGCCTTAGCCGGCCGGCCAGAGTGGAGTCGTTAGAGCTATAAGCTCCAGGGGTGGAAGTGAAATATGCATAAGACGCGAGTTGGCACAGTGGCTGTTAACAGTCACTGGGTAGAAAGCGGCGCACACCTCTCGACACCCCTGAGCCGCTCACACCGGTGTTGCCCTTGAGCCATCCTAGATGTCGCTTTTTATGGGGGCCCATCTTGTGAGGGCGAGTCACCGTCTGCCGGAAATAAAATTGCATACCGTTTTATTAGGCAGGCGTCCGGGGTTTTACCCCATAGCTCAGTATTTAGTCCATCGCTTTCACCCAATAACCTAGTTCATTTTAGATTCCATCAACTCTCAATAGCCCTTACACCCTGGTGGGTGCTGCCTCTGCGTGCGTCCCATGACACGGGTAAGGGCAGCATCCGCTCGGTGTACCCCTTACATTTCATTAAAGTGTCAAAAGGGCCTCTACGTGTTGGCTTCGGCTCCGCGCACGCCTCCCAAAGGTCCAGAACACCATTGTTCCATGTTGGGAAAGATAAACAAAGTATGAAGAGCTGTCATTAGCACTTACTTGTCAATTTACTGTGCTGTACATTGCTGGCAATTAAAATTTTGTTAGAGAGTTAATAAAGACGGAAATTTAGTTTATTAATCAAATTAAGGTCATGGTTAAGTTCAAGAACTATGTTATTTTGCCCTGTTTAAAAAAAGCTGACTCGCCGGTAACAGACAGTAGGTATAAGTAGCGGTCTTAATGTAATACTTCTAATGAAGGCCATGCGGCGCGCATTCAGTTCAAACGAATTTTTTATCTATTTGCGTAATAGAGTACCTAGGTATTCCATTGACTGTCTGTGACCTTTGGCAATGAATAAACTTTGTAGAGAAGCGACATTTGTATATCGGAGACACAATGTCATGTCGTAGAGTATTGGGGTAAATTTGATAAGGCGTTAATTTTGAACAAAGAGACGTTTAAAGATATTTATTCTCATAAAAGACATAAGTACAAGTTATATACTTACACGAGAACAGAGTTCCAAAGTAAAAGTAATCCTATGTACGGTAGCATTAAGACACTGACATATCTAATCCATATCGTTTCTAGATCTATTAATTGACGTATCTTAAAGTTCGAATCGGGCATTTTATCGCGAACAAACACACAAACAGCCAGACGTGGCGGCGGCCGGACTTGTTGTTTAATGGCTCCTCTACATGATGGCCCAGCGCTGCGCCAGCGAGATGACCTTGTGGTGGTTGGAACGCATCTACACGATGGCGACATTCAGTTGTGATCTAACCGATTTCCAAGATGGACGTGGTATCATTAGCCGTTGCAGCAATTTATCTAAGATACGCCACGTACCATTATTATCATCAAGTAATTAAAAAAAATGTCGTAGAAGCTGCAAGAAGTTTTTGATGATACCTATTTCCCGAAAATAAATGAATGTTAGATTTTTTTAAAGAATTAAATTAATTAAATATCTTTTTTAATTTCATGTTACCTTATAATAGTTATAATTTGCTTAAATTATTTTAGAGCATATTATAATTTTTATTTAATTTTGTTACTAGCTTACCAACATAGCTGTGCAAATTGTGCAATGTAGGTACTTGCTATATATAGTTAGATATGTATCTAATATTCATTTATTTAACTATAAGTACGTATTGTTATATTTATTTACTTAAATTGTAAATGTACTGTCTGCGTAAATTTCCTATTCCTTCATTACTTCCATAACGAGGCCACGTTCTCGTCATTTTAATTTAAAAAAAAAACGAAAATTGATACTGAGCACAAACGTCCGCACTCGACCGCGTTCGAGCACGCACTGTGGATTGGGCCACGTGTAGATGCGTACCGCCATCGCTTGCCCAATCCCTTTGATGTGCGGCCGAAAAACCGACACCGCGGCCAACTCATCGCCATCCCGCGCGCCATAAGCCAACCGACACCACTACCCCCCTCTACACGTTGGACCAACATATTGGAGCAATAGGTTGGGCCATCGTGTAGAGGAGCCATAAGGTGTATTGCAATCATTTAGTTTTAAACGCATTGAATGAGCCTGTCTCTCTTCCTACATTGATTGAGTAAGATGCGTAAAATCTAAGACAATTTCGTGCTTCGAATTTGACAGGTAAACGAGATGGCGCTGTACCGCTCCATGCATTTTGCGGTAACTCTGATTGTCAAAAGTTGACACAGTACCTACAGCGCCATATAGGACGTCAAACTAAGGAGCACGTTTTTTTCTTAGACTTTACCACTGTATTACAATCAATTCGCTTTGATTTTGAAAACCGCTAATATCTCCTAGACTAGAACCATGCAGTTCACACTTGAGCAACATGCACTCTCCCTACAACAACGCATATTAAGTCATCTTGCTTAGGCTGCGTTTCCACCAGAGATGTGTTTGTTAAGAACCAATATAATATTGTCCACTAAGCTGCGCTGAGCGGGGATAGGTAAATGAAGAGATTCTATGTATTGTGGTTCTTAACAAACATCCTCGTACCTACATCTCTGGTGAAAACCTTAGCCTCGACCATTTGACCGCTAAAGACGACATCTGACGCTCGCGGCTGCAGCTCAATACAAATATAAACGTGCATTCCGACTAATCCGACCTCACACACGCATCACACACGACAGGCGAGGCGACGCGTACCTGTACAAAGGGTCCGTAGTCTACCATGGCCACTTACCATTAGACGCTTACCTTTGCCACCGACGTGGTATCTATTAATAACTAGCTGTTGCCCGCGACTTCGCCCGCGTGGACTCTTATCTTGGACATTTTACATATTGAGTACCTATAATTTTCATCGATGCAAACTTTATAATACAAACTTTTAATATAATTTCAATACTCTTTTACCAAGTTTGAAGTTCCTAGCTTGAAAGCTTGAAAAAAAATGTTTGATATTCATACAAACTTTCAACTCCTTTTTCACCACGTTAGGGGATGAATTTTCAAAAACGCTGAAATTAGTTTTCTTGTAATGTAATTTACTTAATACCTTTTTGCAAAGTTTCAGAATCCTAGCTAAAAATAAAATTTGCACCCCAGGACGAACTTTCATCCCCTTTTTAACCCCCTTAGGGGTTCAATGTCCAAAACCGTTGCAATTACTTTTTTTTTAATCAGCTATTACGCCTTTCTAAGAAGTTTCAAAGCATTTGTAATGGATTCAAACTTTCAACCCCTTTTTAACCCTGTTAGGGGATGAATTTTACAAAACGCTGAAATTACTTTTCTTGTCTTCTAATAATATCCCCAAATACAAAGATTCAAGTCTCGCGCTCGAAAAAATGTTTGATATCCATACAAATTTTCAACCCCTTTTTCACCACCTTAGGGGATGAATTTTCTAAAACGCTGAAATTAGTTTACTTGTATTTTAATTTAATACCTTTTTACAAAGTTTCAAGTTCCTAGTTTAAAATAAAATTTGCACCCCAAGACGAACTTTCATCCCCTTTTTAACCCCCTTAGGGGTTGAATTTCCAAAAACGTTGCAATTACTTTTTTTTGTAATCGGCTATTATGCCTTTCTATGAAGTTTCAAAGCATTTGTAATTGATTCAAACTTTCAACCCCTTTTTAACCCTGTTAGGGGATGAATCTTACAAAACGCTGAAATTACTTTTCCTGTCTTCTAATAATATCCCTAAATACAAAGATTCTTAAGTCCTGCACTCGAAAAGATGTTTGATATCCATACAATCTTTCATCCCCTTTTTAACCCCCTTGGAGGGTTGAATTTCTCAAAATCGCTTCTTATCTCTTGTACACTTTATAAATGTAATCTGGTGTGCAAATTTCAACTTTCTATCTTTTGTAGTTTCGGCTCTGCGTTGATGAATCAGTCAGTCAGTCAGTCAGTCAGTCAGGACACTTGCATTTATATATATAGATAGATGAAGGTATAACGATAGTTTGAGTCCCAGACGGAACACAGATGGATAGATTTTATCACAAAAATCATCATTTTACCCAGAAAAAACTTGCGGAGAGGAGCTAATTAAGTCTCCCATATATTTAGGTAAGAGGTACTTTGGGGCAAATTCAAAAGCGGGTTTATAAATTGTAGGTATATACAGATGTCAATCACAATGAAAAAATTAACGATAACGTGAACCTCGAACTCATATCTTTGGGTTGCCAGTCCAACGCATTACCAATTTTGCCATCAGCTAACCATCTTACCACTACTTAATTAATGCATGATTTATGTATCCATGCCAAATTTGAGCTTTCTAGCACTAACGATCACGGTGCAAAGGGACGGACAGGAGAGATGGACGGACATGGAACAAAGGGACGGACAGGAGAGATGGACGGACATGGAACAAAGGGACGGACAGGAGAGATGGACGGACATGGAAAAACTATAATTGACTATAGTTGATTATTGAACCCTAAAAAATGGACTATAGGTTAGGGATTAGGGACCTTTGTAGGTATTTAGGATGAGGTTAAAGTGTGATACGATTTTCTAACTCAATCCGGTTCGAAAGACCAATTGTTACTACTTTAAAAGGCCTCGATAAAAAAGAAAGTGCTAATGTTTTAATTTTACTGACATTCCAAGAATAAAAAGTAGGATTGACGAGTAAAAAAAATACAGAAAAACCTTCTAAAGGCGAGCAGCAACCTCAAAAACTTAGTGTATTGAAAGGAACAGCATGCTGCTTATGTCACCAACAGTTGAAAGCGTCCATAAACTACCGTGGCCACTTATCATCATGAGCCGCGTGCTTGTTTACCTCCATTTTATAAAAAAGCGTCACCTCTTTCCAAATAATCTCTGTTTAAATCGTACGTTGGTGGTGAGGTGACTAGCGTATATTCCACAGTGACGTTTTCTTCGTCTCAGTCCATCATACTTGCGTCTCTAGTGAAGTTTTTGACTGCTGTGGGAAAACACGTCTCATGGTTTTGTGAAATTAATGTAAGTGTCCTAATCTATTACCAAAGACCTATGAAATGTATAAACTAGCAAAAAGCAGAGCTTTGTAAGGGCTCGCGGAGGTTTTCTACCTTAACGTACCGAACCGGTTGCTGTCCGGTAGGTACGCCTGTCTGTTACAGCTTTTACTTTGTCCTTTAAAAACGTGTCCAGACGACAAATTCAAATTGCCAATATCATCCACACGTAATATACAATTTCATAAGTGCATTAAGCCCGCTCCACACTCGTGCGCGAATCGCGGCGCGAAGCCGCGAACGCGAGTCTGGAGTCGATTTCGCATATCAGCGAACTAGACTCCACACTCGCGTTCGCGGCTTCGCCCGCGATTCACGCTCATAGTCTGGAGGGGGCTTTACATCCTCCACAGTCGCCCAGTACTTTTTGTAAGGAACCCAACTGGCTTTCCTACATAATGTTGGGTCAGCGAGCCAATGTACTTGAATTTATTTTTGCGTCCACTCCACACAATTATCGAAAAACTATCCCGTCTGGACACCTACTGGCGGTAATCACGCTGCTCCGCACATAAACTAACACACACAGTTCCACTAGGTACAGCCAGGGTCCAGCATCAGCTCTATCTTGGGTACTGCTCTTCCAACCCATACAACCATTTCCAGTCGCCGTTACGACGCGGTGTTGACACATCTTGTGTCGACACCGTCTGTTTCGGTCACAATTCCAGTCGCAGAGTCGTCGCCGTGTCGACACAGTTACCAGAAATGGGGAAGGGTCGACACATGACACAAAGTGACATAAAGTGTGGTCGCCGTGTGCACACATTGTTTCGGGTTTGCGACTACTTTATGCCAAAATCATTCGTTCATTCGTTCATTTTGTTCCTGTCAAATGGAAACTGTCAGATGGAAAAATACTTAAATAAAAATAAGTGACATTAATACGCCATCTCTAAAACGGATTACAAGACGTAATTATATATTGTTTGCATTTATATTACAATAGGACTTAAATTATTATGGGGAATTAAACTGCTCGAGTGATTTGATAAACTAAGTGTAATATAATCAACGCGCCACCACATTGTTTTAGTTTAGCCGGAAATGAAATTGTTTACTTCTCAGTGCCTGTGTTCATAACTATATTATTTGAAGCATTTTTAGTACTTCGATGCGTATACTATACTTAAATAACAGAAATAACGCTTTACATACTACGAAACTTGTTAATTATGATGTATAAATATGGTTTAAGGCTGAGAAATATTGCAGTCACAAAGTAGTTGTAATGTTTCGACTTTGTGTCGACTCTGTGTTGACACATGACACGCGCTGTCAAAAGTAATAACAAAGTTACTGGTATGTTACTGGATTTGCAAAATGGCTCCTTGTGTTGATTTGTTTTCAGATATTCTCAAAGTGTAAAAATGCCGTGGTCAGAGATGGGCATTAATCGATTAACTGTTTATTCGACTAATTAATGGAATAAAAAAAGTTAATTCTCAAATTTTAATCGCGATTAGTTTAGTCGACCTAAAATAGATTGAAATTGAATTAATCTGAATATTATTCGAATAAATTGTCGATTAAATCTCGAGTGAAAGTTGACAGGGGCCCATTTTTGTACGTAAAAATAATAGAAATGTCTTGCATGCGGATGGTAGCAAAACACTTTGTCGAGATGGGTGTCGATATATAGGTTTTAGGGAGTGCCGATTTCGAAAATAATGACCATTTTGGAATCCGAAATGGCGGCCATGCACTTTGTCATAAAAGTCGAGATGGGTGTCGATATATAGGTTTTAGGGAGTGCCGATTTCGAAAATAATGACCATTTTGGAATCCGAAATGGCGGCCATGCACTGTGTCATAAAACTCGTCATGGATGTCGTTTTATACGTTTTAGGGGGCCCCAATTTTGAAAATGATGACCATTTTGGAATCCAAGATGGCGGCCATGCACTATGTCATAAAAGTCGTCATGGATGTCGTTTTATAGGTTTTAGGGGGCCCCGATTTAGAAAATGATGACCATTTTGAAATCCAAAATGGCGGCCATGCACTATGTCATAAAAGTCGTCATGGGTGTCGTTTTATAGGTTTTGGGGGGCGCAGATTTAGTAAATGATAACCATTTTGGATTCCAAAATGGCGGCCATGCACTATGTCATAAAAGTCGTCATGGGTGTCGTTTTATAGGTTTTAGGGGGCGCAGATTTCGAAAATGATGACCATTTTGGATTCCAAGATGGCGGCCATGCACTATGTCATAAAAGTCGTCATGTATGTCGTTTTATAGGTTTTAGGGGGCCCCGCTTTCGAAAATGATGACCATTTTGGAATCCAAAATGGCGGCCATGCACTATGTCATAAAAGTCGTCATGGGTGTCGTTTTATAGGTTTTGGGGGGCGCAGATTTCGAAAATGATAACATTTTCAATTTAAAAATGGCAGCAATGCACTATGTCATAAAAGTCGTCATGGATGTCGTTTTATAGGTTTTAGGGGGCCCCGATTTAGAAAATTATGACCATTTTGAAATCCAAAATGGCGGCCATGCACTATGTCATAAAAGTCGTCATGGATATCGTTTTATAGGTTTTGGGGGGCGCAGATTTCGAAAATGATGACTATTTTGGATTCCAAGATGGCGGCCATGCACTATGTCATAAAAGTCGTCATGGATGTCGTTTTATAGGTTTTAGGGGGCCCCGATTTAGAAAATGATGACCATTTTGAAATCCAAAATGGCGGCCATGCACTATGTCATAAAAGTCGTCATGGATATCGTTTTATAGGTTTTGGGGGGCGCAGATTTCGAAAATGATGACTATTTTGGATTCCAAGATGGCGGCCATGCACTATGTCATAAAAGTCGTCATGGATGTCGTTTTATAGGTTTTAGGGGGCGCAGATTTCGAAAATGATGACTATTTTGGATTCCACTTTTATGACAAAATACGTAGCCGCCATCTTGGATTATAAAATGATCATCGTTTTCGAATTCTGCACTCCCTAAAACCTATAAATCGACATGCGTGACGACGCAAGTTATCTTTATTTTCAGCTCTAACAAATTGCTACAGAATACAAAGGACAAAAAAGAAGCGAGGAGGTAATGAGACAAGCAAAAATACAGATGATTCCTCGACGCAATTGGGTGATTCTTAAATTGTGTCCAGATTTTTTTGTCATAAAAGTTTATATTTTTCACATATTACTCTCACAAGTTCCGTGACATTTCGACCTTGTAATTTTTTAAGTAAATGTTTTTGTTTATCTATGAGGATCTCACTAGAATAGTATAATCAAGGTATGTTTATATTTGATGAATGAAATAGTAACGCAAAAAAAAAAATATATTTGTGTCTTATATTCCTGCCGAAGACTTTTATTTTACCTTTTCCTTCTACACAAGTTTGGCCAAGTAATAAGAATTTAGGGCTCTCAATTTTATTTTGACTTCTACAACTGCTACAACAACTGCTGAACAGTTTTAATTTAAATTTGGTACACATATATTTTGAGTCCCGAGACAGGATATAATAAGTTATCTCAAAAATCATCCTTTAAAGGTGTGAAATGAGGTGTAGGGGGGAATTCAGAATTGACTTCTGAAGTTAATACTGTTTAAGTTTAGGTTTGAAGTCATGTTTTTTCATCATTTTTAACTAAATCAAAGATGTAGACCATCCCAAATTTCATATAAATCGGTTCAGCGGTTATTGATTTCCCGTACAAATTTCCACGCCACTTTTCACACCTTCAAAAGATGATTTTGGTTATAAGATCTATCCTATGTCCTGTTCCGGGACGCAAACTATTTCTATACCAAATTTCAACGAAATCGGTTCAGCGGTTAAGCGTCAAGAAGAGTTTCAAAAAAACCGGCCAAGTGCGAGTCGGACTCGCGTATTAAGGGTTCCGTACATTAAGTCCGACTCGCGCTTGACTGCACATTTCTAATAGGTTTTCCTGTCATCTATAGGTAAAGAACTATTTTGTGTATTCAGACGGACATACATACAGACGCACGAGTGATCCTATAAGGGTTCCGTTTTTTCCTTTTGAGGTACGGAACCCTACAAAGATTTATTTTTATTTTGTGGAATGGTGTCAATGTGATATCTTAAATGGATTCAGCACCCCAGATTTATACGAAAACGATACCAAACACGGCCTAGCACCTTCACTGATATAGATATATCAAGATAAAATTGAGAGCCCTAAATAAACTTTCAAGAGCGGATATCTCAAAAACTATTCAGCATATCGAAAAAATTGACTGAATAAACTTGTAACAAATTAAATTAACTTTCATTTTGTATAAGTGGCCATGTCGCTGAGATGCATAGTTTCCGAGATATAATCGAAAAACGGGAAAATGGGACCTTCAAAGGCCCCTCTCTCCCCCCCGCTCAAGGGCTAGGGCCGGGGACTTTTGATATGTTCACCTCCTAACTTGTCAAACCAAGTTACGGAGTCAAAAATTGTGTTCCGAGCATTTCCCTCTACAACTTTTGGAGCATTCGTTGCCTGACCTAAGTAGCTTATTGAATTTCTTTAAAAACTTTTCTGTAAAAGGTTGACGGGTGTTGGGTGTTTATATGGTTTCGGTCGATTATTATCATTTGCATTGCCCATGATGACTTACTAGAATTACGAGCACACGAGACACTAATAGTAGTTTGACAAACCTTGGTTTTCATGAGGTATTTTATATTGACATTTGCTGTCACAAATTTGCTGTCAGATTTAGTCGCAAACCGCACGCAAAGTGCACACAAATGTGTCGACACCTTGTTACGGAAAAGTGTAGACACGGCGACGACACTTTGTTTCGAAACAATTCTAGACACATTGTGTGGACTCTGTTACGACACATCCGACATTTAGTTACCACTTTGTGATTCTGCGACTGGAATGGTTATATGGGAAGTTCTCATTAAGACGTGTCAGATGACCAAAACAGCGTGTGCCTATGTTGCACCAAACCTGAGTTCCACTAGGTACAGCCAGGGTTTAGCATCAGCTCTATCTTGGGTACTAATCTCCTAAGTGCTCATCAAGACGAGTCGGATGGCCAAAACAGCGTGTGCCTATGTTGCAACAAACCTGAGTTCCACTAGGTACTGCCAGGGTTCAGCATGAGTTCTATCTTGGGTACTGTTCTCCCAAGTGCTCATCATGACGAGTCGGATGTCCAAAATAGCGTGTGTCTATGTTGCAATAAACCTGATCGAGTTCCACTAGGTTCAGCCAGGGTTCAGCATCAGCTCTATCTTGGGTACTACTTTCCTAAGTTCTCATCAAGACGAGTTGCATGACCAAAACAGCGTGTGCCTATGTTGTATAAAACCCGAGCTCCATTAGGCACTGTCAGGGTTCAGCATCAGCTATCTTGGGTACTGAAAGTACTGATATACCCAGTGATCACCATGACGAGTCGGATATCCAAAACAGCGTGTGTCTATGTATGTTGCATCAAACCCGAGCTCCACTAGGTACTGCCAGGGTTCGGCATCGGCTCTATCTTGGGTACTACTCTCCTAAGTGCTCATCAAGATGAGACGGATGACCAAACCATAATGTGCCTTTGTTACACCAAACCTGAGTTCCACTAGGTACTGCCAGGGTACTGGGTCATTTTGCTAAACTGCACGCCGACGTTTCGATTGGCGTGCAGTTCCCATACAAGTTGCAGTCGGGTTGTAGTCCGTCTGTATCGGCCCTAAGTCACTGAAGTTTGTATTAATTATGCTTATCTTTATTTATAATTTTAGCAGTTCCAAGCAATAGTAACACTAAAGGCGCCATTCATTAATTACGTAAGACAATTTTTGCCAGCTTTTGACCCCCTCCCACCCATATGTAAGAAATAATAAGAATAGGCTGACCCCGTCCAGCCACCAATATAATTTATTTTCAAAAAAATATTTTTATGAATGTTTATTTGGACCTGTACAAAGGTACTTGAGCTCGTTTAAGCTAACTCTGCACCGTGTTTGATAGCATAGAGTGTGGAAGTATTATTTTAAACGTCGCAATTTCATAGAAATTAAAAAAAATATCGCATCTTTGTGATCTTACTTAAGAACTATGAAAACCCCCTCCCAACCCTTGTAAGAAATAATAAGATATGTTCGACCCCCCTCCACCCCAAAATCGTCTTACGTAATAAATGAATGGCGCCAAAACTGTATCTCGAACTGAAAATACCCAATTTAAGTTTGCTAACACAACATGACTGATCATCACATCGTCAGCGTCACAAAACATACGAGTAAATTGACCTCCGCAGTAAATATACAGCAAGATTGATTGTTCTAAGAGGTATTCACAAAAACTTAAGTGCTAAAATGGGAATCAAACCAAGTGAAGCGAGGTGGGTTGAATCCAAAATTGTACCCACTTTGGTATTCATCGTTGTTAATGGCGTAAGCGCCATCGACATTATTGAACTTGAAAACACCACATAGGTATCGTATTGTCTGAATACCCACAACACAAGCCTTCTTAAGTAGTCAATTTGTATAAGAATGTCCAATATTTATTTATTTATTTATTACTAACGCCATCTGTTAGAGAAAGAAATAATTAACATTAGCACGAATGTTAATTCATCATTTTGCCAACAGATGTCGCTAGTAGTAATACAAAGTGTTATTACTTTATTTTATTTTTTTAGGTTTATAAAATGATATTTTTATGTTTGATAACACATCTAGGCATCAATTTAAATTACTATGTTAAATTTCAAACCTAACAGTGCAGTAGTTTTACCGTAAAGTGTACCACAAGAATGCATAGTTCGTCGATTAGTGATAGGGCTCGCTTCGCTCGCCCTAATAAAATAATGTCCAAGAAAAAGACATGAAGCCGCTGGTCTCCCCTAAGGATCGCCACGGGAGGTCTAGTAGTGGACATATAGTAGTATACCCTATAATGGACACGGAACCAGTAATGGGACAAAAAAACACAATTCCTCTAAAATAAGTATATAAAAGTAGTTTATAAACACTGGATATATTTTTATCATAAATAAGAGTCCTAGAGCTGATTATGTTTGAATTTTTATTAAATTCGGTTATTTTTTAAGAAATGTGCGTCAACCCAAAAGTTGTCGTGCCACTGAAAAAAAATATCACTAAAAATTCTTAACAACTTCGCTAAGAGAGGTGAGTTAATTTATTAAATTTTAATTAATTAATACTTGATGAAAACTAGAATGTGTTTTGTTAATTGCATTTACCATGAGATAAGGTATACAACACACTATGTTGTGACTCCACAGATGTAAATAAATAGTGGTATTTGGCCCAATCCCATTATAGGAGCTGTAAAACTGCATACCTCCTATGATGGGACAATTGACATAATGATGCTTGCCATGCCATAATTTCATGTTTTAAACAATACAGAAGTAAAATGTAGTTACGAAATATGTCAACCAGGAGGTATTCTCGGACTTAGGATAAATTAATATCGTTTTTCCAAACTTTTATTTAACTTGCCTTGTTAGTTAGTGTGGGTCAAATCTTGGTAGCTGAATTTGACCCACTTTTCGATTTCCGATTCAGTTGAAATTTTGTGTAAGTACGTAATTAAGTATGCAAATCGGATGATAATGCAATATTATGATAACATGGACTTGATCTGATGATGGAGACAGGAGGTGGCCATGGGAACTTTATCGCAATAAACCCTAACTAATTGTGTTTGGGTATATTAGAATTGTCTCGATAAATCTAATACAATAATAATTGGCTGTGGAAAGAAAAATACATTCAGCGATAAAAGCTTATACCAAAAATTTATTTTTTTGCCATAACTTATTCCCCATTTCAATATTTTATACTGATAGAGCGATGTCCATTATAGGGGGCCCATTACTGGATCCACGTCCATTACCGGGGGCCCATTACTGGAGCTTTGGTGTCCATGACTGGAGAAAAAAAGCATAGTTTTAATTTGTTAATTATGTGGAAACTCATTGCAGTATCTTTGATACAATGTCACGTAAATATTCCTAGCCCGGCTGTGGGCTTTCCCTGAGGAAACTCACGGACAATTAAAGTTACTAAATTAAATAAAAACTAAATCTTACCAAAAGCTCAAGCAGGTGCTAAACCTATTTCCATCAACTATTCAGGGCAATAAGGGACATGAATGAAAGTTAGTTTTTGTGACACATCATTTATTACTAATTCGAACACGGGCAGTTACTCTACATGTAAATCATTAAGCTAGCATAAGCACCTTATTTTAATAATGTCAGACGACAGAGCTGGGTCGTGCCAGAAATGGTTCTAAAATGATTTACAAGCAGACCTATCTAAATTTGTTAGTCCCTAAATTATCATTTGCCATCACATATGATTCTACTAAATTCTTTAACTTTAAATTTGGAAATGCTTCTAGGACGGAAAGAAAGCGTACACCAACCTCATAACACTGTTCCACCAGTTCAAGCCCGACGTGTCATCCTCCGCTGTGCCGGAGCCGATTTGCAGCAGCGGGAATCTGACCCGACACCGCAGAGCAACACCGAAGGACTAAGGTCTCAGTTTGAAAGTGACGTCATCTCCATCCAGCAGAAGAGCGAAATTCTTATGGCGAACTGCTCACCAGACACACTTGAAGTTTTAGGAATATGGACAGACTTCCATACTCTGATATGCGAACTGATTTCACATACGTAGTAACATAAAAACGAAAAAACCCCAATCAGCTGAAAGAAACAATTCAAGATTAATAACTAGAAGCATGTGCTCTGCTAACCTAAGAGACATTATATGATCTAAGTTTCTCACCAGCTGGAAATTCCTAGAGTGGACTCATCTCACAGCTCTGATATTCCCTCCCACCAACATTGTTTTACCAGCAGACTGGAAACAAAGCGAAATGGTCAAACAAAGGTTCAACAAGGAGTTGCACCCGAGGACATCTATATATTATCATATTCTACTTACTGTTTGTGGCAAAATAACAACAGCATGAGCTCCCTAGCTCATGGATGCAGCGGCTACTGCATAACCAAGCCTCTGATCGATGCTAACAGAGCATGATGTACTTCGCTTCACTGTTCTATGTATAAAAGATGCCCATCCAGGGCGAAAACCAGCCAGGAAATGATCTCAAACCATTCTGTCCCTGGGATGACACAATCAAAATAACAGTAACTAATGAACTTCATGGAATAATTTTATATGCAAGTATAACCCAAAGAAATAAATCATATTCAATTATTTGAATATATTTCAACCTATTTTGTATTTATAAATTAAGTTTTTGATTTAAATATTTATTAATATTATTCCATAAATTTAGGATTTAATTTGAAGTAGCAACACCATCAACTTCAATTTGTTTCCTATTGGCTGAATGCCCGTCATGTATATTGTTGCTACATCAAAGACTTCCTTGCCATAGAACAAAACTACACTATATTCGAGACAATCCTAAAAACGTTAAACTGAACTAACCATACAAAGTGCCGTGTCACAATACCCCTCTCCCCGCTGTTGCGTTTTACCAAGGGTAAAACGCTCGCTGTCCTCAGCGACTATCTAAATCTAAATCATGTGTCACAAGAAACGAAAAAAAAAAAAAAAAACACAAACAAAACAACCTCAACCATACTTAGTATGGGAGAACCCTAAACAAAAACCACCACCGAAGTGATTGTCGCAGGAACGAGATCCCTATCCAACAGAAAAGCCAAAGTAAACCACACAACTCCACATACCAAAACCAATAAACTAATAAATTTTGAATTTTCTATCTCGAACCCACACAACCTAAATACAAAAAAAATGTGGTATCCGCACAGCCGGAAAAATCCACATCGCAATATCCAACTATCCAGTAAACCATCCCTTGGTTCTACCAGCACAACTTTATCCAGTTGCGCTGGCAAAACCAAACCAACTGCCAGGACCGATGTTCAGCATACTCAAAATATTTCTCCGCTAGACCGGGCAAAATTAAAATCAAACAATTCCTACTACTAAGTTTACTAATATAAACTAGAGTAGCTAAATAACGAAATTTGCATTCCAAACTAAATTCAAAGTATCCAAAATTACTAACCGCTAGTTAGCTAAATTATAATTATGTGTTATGTGCCTGAGAACGTGTGCTGAGAGAAAAAAATAAACGGACTACATAACCACCCCGAAAAACAACGTCCGCGGTATGCAGTGCGCGCCCTGCGATACCTCACAAAATAAAGCCTCTCCTTCGCACACCAAAAAAACAACGCCAATCCACACATGCACGGCATCCGCCACGTGTTGGCTAAAACCATCAGCACCATAACACCCAAATTTCTGCGTGACCTCGCACGACAGGAAAAAATAATCCCACATTAAAGACAACGCTCTTGACGTTAATTGAGCTATGGTTGCGCCGCTCCATACATTCATCCCTTTCAGTTCGTAGCATCCTTCCACGTTCATACTGTGTGGTGAAACAGTTATACCTGTTCGCCACGTCTCTGACAATTGGTGATTAAATATGACTTTGCAATATTTAACACTGTTGCTAAACTACAACCACAAAAACCTGTATGAGCTCTATTGTTCAGTCAACGGTGGCGGCGCGGCGAGCAGTACCCTGTACGCGGGCCGCACGTCCACCGTTCACCCTGTTCAGTCAACGATGGTGGCGCGGCGAGCAGTACCCTGTACGCGAGCCGCACGTCCACCGTTCACCAAACCAGAAGCTGCTACCTTCCCTTTCAGGTCTTTAATGTGCCATGATCCTATACAGTGACCATCTTCCGTCTCTAACTCGTAGACTAAAGGCGACAACACTGCCTTTACTCTACACTTAACATATTTCGGGGCGAGTTTCGCCATCCTGAAATTTTGTGCGTCACTCTGCACATAATTACGTTTCCATACTAAATCGCCTACTGCAAATTGTTCTGGACGTCTTCTCAAATTATAATTCCTAGCATTTGTTTCGTGTGCTCTCAATAAACGTAACCTAACCTGATGAAAAATATCCTTTAAAATCCCGAAATTACCCGCATATTCCTCCCTAGGTACACCCGGCTCGTAATCCCTATCTGTGTCCTTATAAAACGACCCATTTATAACTGGCTCTCTAGCATGAACTAAAAAGAAAGGAGACTCATTTGTGGTTTCATTCACTGCACTGTTTATTGCAAACTGAATTTGGTGCAATTTTTCGTCCCAAGTCCTATGGTTCTCCTTTACGTACGAAGCTACAGCTGTCATGACCGTTTTATTGTATCGCTCAACCAGGTTTACCTGTGGAGTATATCGAGGTCCGTAAAAAACTTTAGGTACGTTATAACGCTTCATCAACTGTCTAAATTCCGATCCCGTAAACTGAACTCCGTTATCAGTAATTACGGTTTCAGGTACACCGTGCTTCAAAATGACATGGTGCTCAAAAGTCTTCGCCACCAACGCGCTGGTTGCGCGGCGAAGCGGAAAAAGAAGCGTATACTTTGAAAAGCAACACGTAACCACAAACAAAAACGTAAATCCTGCACGAGAGCGCGGAAGGGGACCTACCAAATCAATACTTAACGCTAACATCGGTCGATCACATACTTTTGGCTGTCCCATCAGACCTGGAGTCGCTTTCTGTGAATGCTTATAGGCTGCACAGGTATCGCAAGCCTTCACGAAATCGACAACGTCTTTGTACATCCCTGGCCAATAGTATGTCAACGACAACCGCCTATGAGTTTTAAATACTCCAAAATGTGCCGCGGTTGGTTCGCAATGATTCGCGTGTAAAACAACGTTCCTATCACCCTTGCGCACTACCTCTTTCCAATCAAACTCTCGCAAAAGATTATACTTGTTTTTACTCAACCGGTACAATTTCCCTCCCCTAATACTATAGTTTGGGAAATTGGCCGGCAAAGTTTCACAACCTTTAAACGTCCTGTCATACCATTCGTCAGTCACGTCGTTAGGATTCACTTGGTCCACGGCGTCAACCTTCATGAGCCTGGACAGCGCATCAGGTACGACATTGTCGGAGCCCTTCCTGTGCTCAATATCAAACTCAAATTGAGACAGTCTGCAACCCCAACGTGCCAACCTGCCCGATGGATTTTCCAGGTTCATGAACCACTTTAGTGACGCGTGATCCGTAATCACCTTAAACCGACGCGAGCCTAAATATGCTTGGAACTTCTCAACCGAAAACAAAACCGCAAGAGCCTCTCTTTCCGTCGCGCTGTAATTACGTTCACACTTGTTCAGAGAACGACTAACGTACGCAATAGGATGCTCCTGGCCATCAATAGTCTGTGAGAGCATGCCACCTACGCCATATGAAGATGCATCAGCGTGTACCGAGAAAACTTTGCTAAAGTCTGGAACCGCCAGAATCGGAGCTGTCACTAATGCATTCTTCAAGGTGTTGAAAGCGTTATCGGCCTCAACAGACCATTGAAAAGCCGGGGCGTTCTTCCCCTTTGAAGTTAATTTATTTAAAGGCGCTGCTATACTTGCGAAGTTCCTTATAAACCGACGGTGCCAAGAGCACATGCCCAAAAACGTCTTTACTTCACGAGAAGTCGTGGGTATGGGAAAGTTCAAAACGGCTGAAACCTTCTCTGGGTCAGTTCTTAAACCTAATTCATCAACGACATGACCCAAGTACTTAATGGACTGTCTAAAGAACTTTGACTTGCCGAAATTTATCGTTAAATTAGCCATTTTCAACTTTTCCAACACACGGTTCAAAAGAAGCAGATGTGTCTGAAAATCTGACGAACATATGACAATATCGTCCACGTAACAGAACACCATACCATTCTCTATGTCACTGGTTATGTTGTGGTCAATGAGTTTATCCATGAGCCGTTGTTGTCGCGCACTCGCGCCACACAACCCAAAAGGCATGACTTTAAATTTAAATAACCCACGACCAGGGACACAGAAACTAGTTTTCTCCTGCGAACTTTCATTTAGCGGTATTTGCCAAAACGACGAGCTCAAATCAATGGTCGACAGGTACCGTGCTTCCTTTAAGCTATCTAAAATTTGCGGAATGTATGGCATGGAATACGAGTCGCCCTTTGATACTGCATTTAGTTTCCTACAGTCTAAGCAAAACCGCCAGTCCCCATTTGGCTTCTTCACTAAAAGTGCCGGGTTGTTCCAGGGACTTTCGCACGGAGTAACAACATCTAACTTCAACATCCGGTCTAATTCGGAACTTAAAACTGCACGCTTCTCAGGAGAGAGCGGATACTGTCGCGTTCTAATAGGCTGGGCATCGCCAGTGTCAATTACGTGTTCGACTAACGACGTCCTACCTAATCCTTTTTCCTCGAACGAGATATCCTTGAACTTCCCTACCACTGAGTCGGCTAGTTCTTGTTGTGCTGAAGTTAAATTGTCGTATGCCTGAATGGTATTCACCGGATTTACTGAAATACTGGACAAACTTAAATAATTGTTTGGTCTTTCTATGTAGTCGATGCTGTCAAATAATTCTGGCGCTAAATTAAATGCGCGCCAGAAATCCACGCCTAAAATAACGTCCGAGACAATACTGGGCACAACATAAAACTGAATAACCTTTGTAACATTTTTGAATGTTACCGGAACAAAAATGTACCCCAGTGACTGGACTACGACGCCATTTGCAACGCTACATGTATTAGACTCCATTCGTTGGAGCTCAAATCCAAACTTAATAAAATCTTTATAAGACTGCCGTCCTAAAATTGAAACGGCGGCTCCTGAGTCCGCCAAACCGTAAATGTCAAAATTACACACCTTAAGTTTCAAATATGGCCGAATGTCACCTTCCCTAGGTGCGAAGAGAATCGTAGCAATCGAATTATAACTTAAGAATTTTTTCATTGAAGCACTCAATTTATCCGGAAAAATATTGCTACAATTCGGCCCTATTCGTTTTTTGTCTGTGAAACGGAACGTATTTCCGCGCTTTGACTTTGACGTTTACGATCTGTCTGTGTTGTCTGTGACAGCCGGTTCGGACAATTCCTCGCTATATGATCTTTTGTACCACATGAATAACAAATAATCTCGCCTTTAGATGGTTTAGCCCTGCATCTCTTAAAATCATGCGCAGTGCCACCGCATTTATAACAAGTAGGAACCGTGGCAGAGTTCTGTGCATGTGTGGATTGCGTGGACGAGCGTTGGACGTTCCTAACAGCGTTACTTTGTTGCCCACTCGATTTCGCTTGCGCTGGCGACCTACTAAATGTTTGTGAACGCTTGCTACTACTAACATCTACTGCGTTCACCTGCTTGGACTTGGCTTTATATGCGAAATCACTACTAAGTGTGTGAGCCGAACCAGACTTGTTGGGCTCAACAAAATACTGCGTACGCTGTGATGCCTGCTCTAATTTCCTACAACAATCCTTCAGCTCGGCTATAGAATCAACCTTTACTAATGCCAGTTGTTGTGAGAAGCTAGGCCTAATGTTATTCATCAAAATCTGCAACTTTTCCTCCTCCGGCAATGGATTCTTCAAGCGACCAAAAAGACAAGACATAATTGCAAAATAAATGTGCACTGGCTCTTCTAAACCCTGTGTTCTTGCAAGAATCTCACACCTTAGGCGAAAATCAAAGTTTGCAGGCTCAAACTCATCTAATAAAATGGTTTTTAAGTCATTCCAAGAAGAAACTTGTTCCTTTATACCTCTGTACCAAAGCAAACCCTGATCAACAAACAATTGAGCTGCCGAGTTAAACAAAACCACATCTGACACACCATAAGCCAACTTGAGTTCATCGACACGCTCTAGGAAAGACCTCGGATCTGTGTTACCATTAAACTTGACCCCCCATTTAGCCACATTTTTGTCTCCGGAGCAGTGAACTTGCAGCTCCCTAGTAGGGACTGCCTGTGAAACCTGAGTCACTGCTGCCACACTGTCGCTAGAGCTGCTGCCTGCCTGCCCTATACTGTCCAACTGTGCTAACAAAGCGTCAAGCCTATTTGTGAATTGAATCTTCTGAGCCAACTTCCCCGGATCTTCATCCACCTGAACCCGCAGAAGCCTGAAGTACAAATGACTACCCAGAGCCTTCGACCTGTTCCCGGAGTATCTATCCTTCGACTGAACAAACTTAGCTACTAAGGATGACAAATCATTTAATTTATCAGAAATAACTTTCAATTCTGACTCCGGGTTCAAATCTGTATCCAAAATCTCATCTGGCCGACACTCACCTACCAAATTCCTCAACTGTTTCCTAAGACCCTCAACTGTTGAGTGTGGTGTCTCTGACCTGATCTTTACTTCATAAATCAATTCATCGCGCAGCAAAGAGTGAAATTGCACAGAAGTGGCCATTGTATAATAAGTTTAACTCAAAAAATAAACAAATATGATGGCAAAAGATTTACAAGTCCAACTCACACTATTGTAGTCTGACAATTATATTAAACAATGTTATATCAATGTGTTTTACTATGTTTTACCTTTTATCTGTGTATGTATATTTCCTTGTCTTTATTGAACTAAATTTTCTGACCCAAAATATAACAGTGAATGCAAAACCAAAATTGTTCACAATTTAAAAAAATCGTTCAAAAATCAAGTAAAAGTGTCTGTTCATAAATGTCAAAATTTCACAATTCGTTTTTTTTTTATACTTTCTAATAAAATATAACAATTTTTTTTGAATTAGTTTATTTGTGTGTAAAAATAACCTGTCCTATATATGTTTACTGTTATTAAAAAACTTTCGAGTCAAAATGTCTGAACTTATTTATACAAAGCTTCTCAATTTTTAAAGCAATTTCTGCA
Source organism: Cydia splendana (assembly GCF_910591565.1). Lineage (NCBI taxonomy): Eukaryota > Metazoa > Arthropoda > Insecta > Lepidoptera > Tortricidae > Cydia > Cydia splendana. The sequence continues at coordinate 234,506 of NC_085985.1, forward strand.
CGAGCTTAAAAGCTTTCCGAACTTCGCCTTAACAAAGTGTCAACTCAATTCAATTGCAATACTCATAAAAGCTCAGCTACAATAAAATAGTGCATGAGTACTAAATTATGCACTAGAATTACACATTATTTTTTTTTTAATACTCAGAAAATATGTAAAATAACTTAAGTTACAGCCTCTTAAGTCTAAATCTCATGCATTAAAAGTAGCCAAATGGTACTTAAAGTTTGACACTTTACTTCCTGACAAAACGTCAGCACAATGTAACTAACTGAAAATTCGAGCACTTACTTCTAAGTTTTTACAAAATATACTGAATATCGTGCAATAATTTAGGCAAAACTCAAAGTGAAACAGCTAAAGCCTATACTTAACGTTGTCAGAGCGTACACAAGCAAAGCACAAGCTCAAAATTTCACCTAAACGTAAGTACTACTAAAACTTTTTTTTATCTATATGTGATGGCAGTGATATAAACTGATTTATGATGCAAATAGGGCTTTAAGACGGAATCTGTGGGCGCCAAATTGTCACGTAAATATTCCTAGCCCGGCTGTGGGCTTTCCCTGAGGAAACTCACGGACAATTAAAGTTACTAAATTAAATAAAAACTAAATCTTACCAAAAGCTCAAGCAGGTGCTAAACCTATTTCCATCAACTATTCAGGGCAATAAGGGACATGAATGAAAGTTAGTTTTTGTGACACATCATTTATTACTAATTCGAACACGGGCAGTTACTCTACATGTAAATCATTAAGCTAGCATAAGCACCTTATTTTAATAATGTCAGACGACAGAGCTGGGTCGTGCCAGAAATGGTTCTAAAATGATTTACAAGCAGACCTATCTAAATTTGTTAGTCCCTAAATTATCATTTGCCATCACATATGATTCTACTAAATTCTTTAACTTTAAATTTGGAAATGCTTCTAGGACGGAAAGAAAGCGTACACCAACCTCATAACACTGTTCCACCAGTTCAAGCCCGACGTGTCATCCTCCGCTGTGCCGGAGCCGATTTGCAGCAGCGGGAATCTGACCCGACACCGCAGAGCAACACCGAAGGACTAAGGTCTCAGTTTGAAAGTGACGTCATCTCCATCCAGCAGAAGAGCGAAATTCTTATGGCGAACTGCTCACCAGACACACTTGAAGTTTTAGGAATATGGACAGACTTCCATACTCTGATATGCGAACTGATTTCACATACGTAGTAACATAAAAACGAAAAAACCCCAATCAGCTGAAAGAAACAATTCAAGATTAATAACTAGAAGCATGTGCTCTGCTAACCTAAGAGACATTATATGATCTAAGTTTCTCACCAGCTGGAAATTCCTAGAGTGGACTCATCTCACAGCTCTGATATTCCCTCCCACCAACATTGTTTTACCAGCAGACTGGAAACAAAGCGAAATGGTCAAACAAAGGTTCAACAAGGAGTTGCACCCGAGGACATCTATATATTATCATATTCTACTTACTGTTTGTGGCAAAATAACAACAGCATGAGCTCCCTAGCTCATGGATGCAGCGGCTACTGCATAACCAAGCCTCTGATCGATGCTAACAGAGCATGATGTACTTCGCTTCACTGTTCTATGTATAAAAGATGCCCATCCAGGGCGAAAACCAGCCAGGAAATGATCTCAAACCATTCTGTCCCTGGGATGACACAATCAAAATAACAGTAACTAATGAACTTCATGGAATAATTTTATATGCAAGTATAACCCAAAGAAATAAATCATATTCAATTATTTGAATATATTTCAACCTATTTTGTATTTATAAATTAAGTTTTTGATTTAAATATTTATTAATATTATTCCATAAGTTTAGGATTTAATTTGAAGTAGCAACACCATCAACTTCAATTTGTTTCCTATTGGCTGAATGCCCGTCATGTATATTGTTGCTACATCAAAGACTTCCTTGCCATAGAACAAAACTACACTATATTCGAGACAATCCTAAAAACGTTAAACTGAACTAACCATACAAAGTGCCGTGTCACAACAACACGCCTAAAACATGAAAGGCGGATAGGACTTTCATCTTTTAACACGCTAAGCGGAAGACCATTTACATGTACAAGGGAAATATCATAAATACTCCAAATTTCCTCTTAAATGTCCCATGACTGGTGCTGTTACTATATATCGTTTGATATGATGATTATGATGGATATTAGAGGTCTGTGATACTGATACTGGGCTATCACTGGCTATTTTATACTAAAATTATTCGGCTATAGTATGCAAGGTAACGAAATACCTACAATTAAAATAAATGAAAATTAGACATGTTCTCGTAACGTGATTTTATTCTACCTATCAAGACAAATTTAACCTTGTATGGTTTTGCTTAGAGTCTGCCCTCGCAAATATAGTTCAGTTGCCGAATGAATATTTTCAGGGCATTGCCCTCGATTAAAACGTGTAAAAATCAGTACTCATAAAAAATACAATTTTGCGTTAACCTCTTCATGTACCTATTAGAGTAATTCGCCAGAAACTGGCCGGTTTTAAATAGTAACTGGTCGCCCTAAACTAAAAATGAATTCTATTCATCTATAAACAGAACTCATTTTAGTAACTGGTTTCAATAACTGGCCAGCTTATACTAAAATGAATAGGGTATTATACTGTATTTAAAATAAAAAAAATTACACCATGCATGAAATAAAGCACCAGGCCCCTGTTTCACCAACGTGACAGGTGCGACGAATTGTAAAATCACTGTTGCTGACGTCACAGGCATCCATGGGCTACGGTTACCGCTTACCATCGGGCGGGCCGTATTCCTGTTTGCCACCATCATTGTATTATTAAAAAAAACTTTATTATATCGGATAAAAACAGATATTTCTCCTGCGAGGTTTCTGACAATTGTCACAAGAAACACTACAATTGTCACGAAATTCCGACATATAACTCATTACCTGTCAAGAATTACCTACAATTCTTCTAAATCTTTGACAATTGTCAGAAACCTCGCAAGAGAAATATCTGTTTTTATCCGATATAATAAAGTTTTTTAAATAATACAATGATGGTGGCAAACAGGAGTACGGCCCGCCCGATGGTAAGTGGTAATCGTAGCCCATGGATGCCTGTGACGTCAGCAACAGTGATTTTGAAATGAAAGCATTTATTTCGGATACAAATACATCCATATTATGTTAGTACTAAGTAATAACTTATATTAGGTGTGTTAGTAGAAAGTATAATTATAATTACAATTGACATGCAAGGACATCCAGTGAGCGAGGATAGGGCTGTCCATCCTCTCAGCGATCACCTTCAGGAGAGTGTTGGCACTGCCCCGCACGCGCTCGCCCAGGGATGCTACCCGCTTGCGCAGCACGGCTTGGAAACCGTCGGTTCTCCACGCGGCGAACATTCCTGACGCGCTGCAGCGCCAGGGCAGCCCCAACAACCCCCTGAAGGCGTTATTGTATTGGACGCGCAGAGCACTGTAGGCTTTTTTGGTGTAGTGACTCCACAGGTTGCACGTGTATAAGGTTTGACAATACGTTTTGAACAGGGTTATTTTTACCTCTGTCGAACAACGCGCAAACCTGCGAGACAGCATATTACACCTTACCGACAGTGCTCTGCGCTCCCTTTCTATATCAACATCGTCTTTTAGAGTGTCAGTAACCCAGTGACCCAAGTATTTAAATTTAGTTACTGTTTGAAGAGGAGAACCACTGAGCATTATTGGCGGAATGGGATATGTTTTAGTGCCAGACTTAAACAGTAATACCTCACTCTTTTTCACATTATATTTTAGACCGTGGGCCACAGCATATCTTTCACATATATCCAGCAGAATCCTAAGGCCGTTGACTGAGGGGCTCAGCAGCACCATGTCGTCTGCGTAGCTTATGTTGTTAACAAAACAACCATCCACTGAACATCCGACACCTGCGCTGCTGAGCTCCTCAATCAAGCTGTTAATGTACATGTTGAATAAAGTGGGCGAAGTTAACCCTCCCTGTCTGACTCCGCACTGCATTTTATAGACATCAGAGTATCCCCCCGCCCATCGAACCATATTTGATTGGTTGTCATACCAATATTTGAAAATTTTTATGATTTCAGCTGGTAAACTCGAGCTCACGCTTAACTTGTTCCACAACACTTGGTATGACACCAGGTCAAATGCCTTCGACAAGTCCAAAAAGCATGCGTATACCGGCGTGCTCCTCTCAGTATAATACCGAACAGTGTGCTTGAGACATAGAACTGCTGACTCAGTGGATAGTCCCGGTCGGAAACCGAACTGGGCGTCATGCAGGTTAATATGCTTGTTCATATACGTGTTAAGCACACTGTCCAGTACTTTCGCCAAGATAGTAGCCAGAAAAATTGGCCTATAATTGGACTTGTCGGAGGCATCACCTGTCTTATTTTTTATGATAGGTACGACTATAGTCTTCATGAGGTCATACGGCAAGTAGTTGTGGCGTAAGCAGAATGTATAAAACATGGCTAGAACTCTAGGGAGATGCACGCCTGCATATTGCAGATGCTCGATACTGAGGCCGTCGTGCCCTGGCGACTTACCTCTCGTCATCTGTCGGATTACCTTAGACACTTCTGCTGGCGTAATTCTGATCAGGCTGTCACCAGGCCCGCGGTTCTCAGCATCGAGCACCTGTCCTCCCCCGGCAGCTGACATCGGTTCCACTTTGAAGTGATTCATAAAAAGGTTGGCAACGTCAGTGGGCTCACTAATACCCTCAACACTAGCCAGTGGGCTCACTCGAGGATTTACTTTATTAGTGGATTTCCAGAACTGAACGAAGTTTTTTGACTTATGGTGTGAGGCAATTATATCCATTCTAATTTGGTCTTTGTTGTTTTGACAGAACTTCAGTTTGGCTTTGAATTCTTTCCTGGAACTGCACATTTCCTCATATAAGCGGCCTGATTTAGGTTTACCGTGTGCACACCATTCCTGAAAACAAAGCCTCGCCTTCAAGTGAGCCCCCCGGACATGTTTGTTCCAGCCCGTCACATAACCACGTCCCCTGGTCCGCTCTCTACCACAACTACCAACCGAAGCCTCAATGAGTGCCCCCGTAATAGAATTATACAGTTTGTCAATGATTTTCCTATGACAATTGTTATTACATAACTTATCACAACATGCCTCCAATTCTCTAGGAAAATCAATGTGTTTCAACTTGTTATTACATATGTTTACATATTCTTTTATTTGTGATAGGTCCCTTTCCCCCCATATTACTCCCTTCAATATATTACTATCCTTGCTAGCCTCACTGTACTCATTTTCACTCATTTTTGGCACACTTTTATTTACATTACATATAATCTCTACGGGAAAGTGATCGGACCAGTACACATTATAATGTATTTTGGCGGATAGAACTGTTTGTCTAGCGGCTGCTGATACCACGCAGTGGTCTAGCCATCTTCTACACCCGTGACTATCGCTGACATATGTGTACGAGTCCGAAGGCAAAAGCTCTTGAGTCTATTATGCACATTTGTTGCTCCACACAAAAGCTATTTAATTCATTATAGAAAGACGTACTCGGATGAGCGTTAAAATCGCCTAACAAATAAATCAAGTTCACCTGTTCAGTATCTATGATCGCATGCATTTCACTCAAGCAATCCGTGAATTCAATTAGGTTATCACTCTCGTCAGTAGGCATATATACCGAAAACACTATGATGGATCTATTACCCATAGCAATTTTTATAATTCGTCGCACCTGTCACCGATGTGAAATTGGGGCCAGATAATTATTAGAAAAACACAGATAGGAGTTATTTTTAAACACAAGTTCTATTTAATAAATCGGATAGAAATATAAAAAGCGGCCAAGTACGAGTCGGACTCGCCCATGAAGGGATCCGTAGTAGCAAGTAACATAATAAAATTGCGGTTTACGATTTATGACGTATTTAAAAAACCCTACTCACTAGATCTCGTTCAAACCAATTTTCGGTGGAAGTTTGCATGGTAATGTACCTACATCATATATATTTTTTAGTTTTATCATTCTCTTATTTTAGAAGTTACAGGGGGGGGGGGGGGGCACATTTTACCACTTTGGAAGTGTCTCTCGCGCAAACTATTCAGTTTAGAAAAAAATATATTAGAAACCTCAATATCATTTTTGAAGACCTATCCATAGATACCCCACACACCGTATGGGTTTGAAGAAAAAATTTTTTTTGTGTTTCAGTTCTAAGTATGGGGAACCCCCAAATTTTATTGTTTTTTTTTTGTATTTTTGTGTGAAAATCTTAATGCGGTTCACAGAATACATCTACTTACCAAGTTTGAACAGTATATTTAAGTAGTTCTTATAGTTTCGGAAAAAAGTGTCTGTGACATACACGGACAGACAGACAGACAGACATGACGAATCTATAAGGGTTCCGTTTTTTGCCATTTGGCTACTGAACCCTAAAAAGTAGGTGAGTTGACCGTGACGTCACGATGTAATGTTTCATATAAATTCCATATTAGCAAATCGTTTTGACAGTTCATAAAAAGTAACTGATTTGACTAGTAGGAAAATACCCTATTCTATATATAGGTGAATAGAATTCATTTTTAGTTTAGGACGGCCAATTACTAAAAGTGGCCCGTTACTGACGAATGACCCTATTCCCCCTCAGATCGGCATTGCCCCGTTACAGCAAACACTCAAGCAGCCATGTTGTGGTCGCTTCTCCTCTTGGCGGCGGCCATCGCGGTCGCGCTGTACATGCGACAGAGGCGACCTCTGTACGAGTTCAGCAAAGCTTACCCTTTCGGCTTGCCGAGCTACCCTCTCATCGGCCAGTCGTATATATTCAGGGGCACGGATGAAGGTAAGACGAGATTATTTTGATAAGGTTACTCTCTCGGGCGAGATCTTCGGTGAAATATTGCGTTTATGTATATAGTTGCCATACAATCTTTTTTTGGATAAAATGTGAAGAATCGAATGGTATCCTTACTTATTTCGTTTTTGAAAATTAAAAATAAACTTAAATTTTGAAACTTTCAGGTGCTGTATTTTTTAATTATTTCCATACTTATATTTTTTTAATATCCACAATATTGTGATAAATTGCTCATTTGCTATCTATTCGAACTAGGGCTTGTGATATACGTGTTACACGCGGAACCGTAGCTACGTAACCTTAGCACCGGCGGTGCTAAGATCCCGTACTACACGGTCACGTCAAAGATACGTATCCGTTTCTGGATTCGGCTACGTTCCCGCGAATCTCGGCTTCGGCTCCGCTCGGCTTCGGCTCCGCTCCGCTCGGTTGTTGAAAGAGAGCTTGTGTCGAACGGACCCTTCGCATTATGTGTTATACTCGTGGTCTTTGCATTGATTTGATTCCAGATGTTTTTTTTAAGTAATTACATATTGGTATTATTCTGCTCTCTGATAACCAGCCATTATGAGTTTGTACAAAAAAAACCAGAGGTGGGATTGGTGTGATTTTTGAATCTCACCGGTGCCTTTTTTTGTATGCAGCCGATGACTATTTAGTACGAAATAAGCCACCCGATGAGAATCAAAAATCGCACCTCAGGTAGGTACTAGGTAGGTACCTACTTGTCGATGTCGATGAATATGAAAGTCCATCCAAATAAATATATTAATATCTCTAATTAATATTTACTCCCTAGTAAGAAATGCTACAGGTAGACCAATGCTACAATTTAAAAGTATTTTAAGTGAAATAATAATATACTTTGTTATTCATAAATATTATTACTGGCTGGACAACCGTCTTTCGTCGGTGAAAACACTAAGAAATAGTTGCACGTGCAGATAAAGATAACAAACAATAGTTTGCGGGCCATTGATAATGGTTACCTTCAAGTAGCTTTGGGTTTTGCCTGTTAAGTACCATGTGTTCCTATTGTTTGTGAAGTTAAGGGAAAGCAAGAAGTGGTCGGTTAATTTGTTTGATTTGACACAAATACTTACCTACTCAAGTTTTATTGCGGTTTTGGAGGGGGCTGTTTTGGACTCGAACTCATAGGATTATATTAGTCACTAGAGATGGGCGAAATGTGTCAGAGGGGCTACCGCGAAAACCGAAATTCGCAAATTGCGGGGATCTTACTCTTTTACTCCAATGAAGGCGTAATTAGAGTGACAGAGAAAAATGCCCGCAATTGACGATTTTCGGTATTGGCGGTAGCCCTACAGTAGAGGGAAAAGATTGATACTTATATATCTTTTTACCACTGGGATATGTATCACTCTTTTATATCTTTATATCTTTTTATATCTTTATACCGTGTGTATCAGTTGTCCCGCTCGTAACTGTATCGACGCTTACTACTGACTTTGCGTCATCTTATGAATGAGAGAGAGACAGAATTGTTATTATAACGTGATGACATTTTCATTTTGTATCATGATGGATATAGATTGGTACATTCACAAGGAAGCTTGATTTGGTTCGTATTGTCATGCGCAAGAATATATTTGCCTAATAAAATACCTTATTGCTTTTTGTTTACATTTTATTAGATGCAATGCAATTTAACTCATTAACCGAATTAATAACTCATCATTGCAATTTGCATTGCATTCTGCGCGAGCGAGAAATACTATACTTTCTACTTCTCGTTCCCGCGGAATAGCGAATGACGCGTCCGAATCCGCCTGAACGACCGCTGTCGCTCGTTCGTGTTAAGCCCCCTCCAGACTATGCGCGTGAATCGCGGCTTCGCCCGCGATTCACGCGGATAGTCTGGAGGGGGCTTTACTTCGGCCGACGCGCGACCTAGTCATCGCTTTCGCTTTAGTAAATCGTTGCCGAGGGAGTGAGCGGTACGGATATACTGATACATTCGGATTCGTAAAGACAAGAAGAGTGATTCATGAAACGAGAAAGATATATATCTTTTTTATCTATCACTCCTGAGTTACCCATCTCTATTAGTCACTATTTAGGAGAGTCAGTGTTAGTGAACACTACGAGACTTATCTACCTATAATTGTGCTATTAATATAAAAAAGTTGACGACGTTCGAATCGAGAGAAAAGTACGGAAGTTGACGAAAATTTTAATAAAAGTGCTTTAGAATATATTTACAAAACTAAAAGTTATTCTAATATGCATCCCATAGAGCAGTTTAATACATACTTAGCTGAACCGGAAATACGATTCGACATGGACCCATTTCAGTGGTGGAAATTGCGAGCATCCAAGTACCCAGCCGTTGCAGACATTGCAAGAAGCTACTTATGTATACCAGCGACTTCTGCAAGTTCAGAAAGAACTTTTTCGACTGCTGGCAATATAGTCACAGCAAAACGTAGCTGTCTCCTTCCAAAAAACGTTTCCTTGTTGGTATTTCTGTTCCAAAACAAGAAAATGTTTAGTTAAATTGGCTCTGCACTTAAATACTTAGCATTGTAGACTGTAAATAATATTGAATTGATTTAATATTAACACAAAGAGTGTTTGATTAGCGAATTATTTTAACCTTGTGCAAATTGATACCGATATGATTTTTATTACTTTAAAAATATCTCTAGCATTAATATTTTAAATTAAAAAAATATGTCTCAAAAACTTATTTATTTTATTAATAAGGTTTTGAGTTTTGACAGACACTTTTGCGGTCTTTATTATGTAAGATATTAATTAATGATTCTGCTGACTACTGGGTACATGAACAAACTGTTGTATGCTGATTTTGTATTGTTGTACATTTTAGCTAGTCTTTTATATTTTTTAAATTTAAAGTAATTATATTAAAAATAATTTATTGATATATATAGTACAGTAGTCAGCGTCATATAGTTGGTAGCATCCGAAGTAGTTAAATAGTTCGGAACGTCATAGATTTTATATGAAGTAACTAGGCATCGTAAAGTGCGAGCAAAATTTATTAAAGTACTAGGGTTGTTAGTGTTACTGGTTGTCATGTGTCATTTCAATAGATTTCGCTCTCAGTTTACGGTCCTTAAAAATAACAAACTATTTGACTACTTCGGATACTACCAACTATAAGACGCTGACTGTACATGTTAGATTATTTAAAAAAAGTTGATTAATTATAGTCTGTGTCATGTGAATGAAAATTAGAATTTTACCTATTTTTTTATATGTTGATTATACGCGAATTCTTTTAATATACATCTTTTACAATTTGTACTGGTCTATTATTTTTGCCTCCAACATAATATTTGCATCTTATTGTTTTGATCACTCTTAAAACTTTATTTAAAATGCAAAAGTATGGAAACTGAAATTAAAAACTCGCCCCTTGCATTACATTCGGGGGTCTTATTAATGACACGCATAAAATCTACACTAAACGTCACGGTCACGACTGGATCCGATCTACGTATAAATAAGATACGTATCTCCGTGTACACGTAGCTACGTATCTTAATTACACGTAGCCGAATCACACGGAGCAAACGAAGCGGATCTCCGTTGCCGAGTAACACGGCAACGGAGATTCGGCTACGGGTACACGAAACACGGTCACGACCAGGAGCACTAATTCGAACGAGCGAGCAAAGCGAACGAAGTTCTTACATTCGACTTGGGACACGCGGCTGGCTAGGGGCACGTCCCGGCATTTCGATGTTTTTAAGCTGAACTATCAGAGGATAGTTTAATACTCAAGAACTTAAGTAAATTTGTTCTAATTTAAATGAAATTGGGTAAACGTGTAGTTGAGGGCATTATATTTTAGTCATTAAATTATGAGCAGGCTCGATCAAGGGGTTATTGAGCTAAAAGAGCTTAGAAGCCTAAAAAGCTATTTGTGGGGGGTCTTGCTATTCTGGTCATCTTTTTGCAAAAAAGTATGGTCGAGTTTGGTATCAAATGAAAGTGTTCGGCTTGCACTTTTATAATATCGTTTTTAAATTTACCATTTTGAAATAATTAGCAAGATAAAAATAAACATAATATAGGTATTTGACATTTCACAGAAAATATTTCGGCTTACCACAGATACAGTATCAGTTAAGGGCTCCACAGACCTTGTAATATATCCACGCGATTTTTGATCCATTGCCGCCTATAGTGGGACATAAAATAGTAGAAATTAAATAAAATGGAACTCTAAAATTTCCATACTATAGTCGGTCAAACAAGTTTGTCAGTAGAAAAAGGCGCAATATTCAAATTTTATATGGGACGATAACCCTTCGCTCCTACATTTTTTAGCCGCTTTTTTCTACTGGCGGAAATGGCTTGACAGACTATAAATTGTTGCCATGTGTAAGCATTTTACGTCAAAAATGTGACAGCTACGTAGAAAGTGGCGCCCTCATTTATTAACTGACTTCCAAATCTCAAAAAGAGGAGCAATCTCCTCTCCACAATCCAATGATTGTGATTTTTTTTTCAATATCTCTCCATATCTCCGTCATTACTGCACCGATTTTGAAAATTATTTTTTTGATTGTATGTATATGCATACAGATTGGTCCCGTTTTTGTCAAAACCCAGTTCTGATGATGGGATCCATGAGGAATCGAGGGAACTCCTCAAATCTTAAAGGCAAACATATAGTGATTTATGTGTTTTATCAACAAATCAAGCACATACATTCAAATAAGTGACTAATATCAAATATCAACATTTATTCAGCAAATAGGCCACAAGGGCACTTTTACACGTCAACATTGAATTTACATACAAGCAAAAATAATAACAATACATTAACAATTTTATAAAATACAACTAACAATTCAAACTAACGTATTACAATTACTTAGAGATGTATATGATCTCTTAATGTCGAATTACATAAAAAATACAGATACAAAACACAATAAAAAAAAACTATAATATTTAGAGGAGTAAATGTCTCTAGGTGTCAGAACTATAAGATTATATAGTTTATCAAATTATCCTTAGAGAATTATCCTGACATTTGATGAAGTGGAACTGCTGATGATGATCAGAACGGAACTCTTCAACGACGCATAGTTCACGTTTGGCGATTCGTCCTCTTCGTTATGTTTGTTAAGCAAGTTAAGTTTTTAAGCCACATTTTTGTCAAGCTCGAGGTCTTATGATGGTATCCATGAGGAATCGAGGGAACTCCTCAAATCTTAAAGGCATGCGTATAGATTTATTTTCTTGAAAATTATTTTCTACTATTTTATGTCGAACTATACGAGTAAGTAGGTGCAACAAAGTCAATCGCTCTATATAATTTTTGGCAAATCGCGAGTTCTCAGTTCGGGGCGAACTACTAGTTTAATAGATTTTGTTATAAAATTCAACATGTGTCATCATCCCTATAGGTACCTACTAGGTGCAGCATTAGGTAGTCAGCTCTTAGCTGTGCACCCCTGCATATGCAATTGTATGCGGCAGACATTAATCGTTTATTCCTAACCTTTCCAGACCGAATGAACGCATTTATCAAAGTAGGCGACGTGTCGCTCAAAAACGGAGGTATCACTACGGTGTGGATGGGGCCAAAGCCATACGCAGGTAAGGTATACACCAAATTTTTTGAGGTAATGCTAACTCATGTTTTTCGTAATATTAAGTGATTATATTTGAGCATTTTGGCAGTCATTAGCGACCCTGAGCTGCTGGCGGTGGTGGCCAAGGCGTGTCTGGAGAAGGACACCACAACCATGAAGTACCTGAGGTTATTCCTCGGCAACGGACTCATATTCGCACCGAGTAAGTATATAACACCCTTGACACCCTTGTATTAAGCTTGTAACCACCCCACACTATACAGGGCGTCCCACGGCTATGCCACATGGAGGGAAAGTACCTTGAATATTGTAGATGGAACATTTTACTGAAAGAAGACATTATTTTAATTTAAAAAGCAATTTAAACTGCATTCATAGATTTTTAAATAATTACGTGGTTGAACCGGGAATCGAACCCGCTACACGAGAAAAAAATGTACCCTATAGCTTTATCATACCGATCGAAAGGCTTCATCATAAGGATTATTTTTTGCTAAATCTCTATGGCCATGGAATAAGTTCGGAGGAGAGGATTTTTTGTCTGCCGTGACATTGGTGTTTTTTACGCAATGATTATTTATTGCGAATTCATGCATGTAAGTAGCGAACTAGCAAATGTACGAACTCGCAATAAACACCAATCAATGTGTAAATTTGACTGGGTCCTTTACTTCTGTAGGCCCAAGCAGCAAGACAAATATTAAGCCTCGCGGTCGCCCTTGTCCATTTCTCTCTGTCAAATCAATGTTCCTTCAACCCATGACGGCCATGACTGAACAAGAAGTACAAAAATACAGAACCTCCCAAAAATACACTTGCGGCTAAGACGAAGCTGCCCCTAATTTTGAATGTAAGTCATAAATACCAAACTTACTTTTTTCCTTTTTGCCAAGTCATACACCCATATACGGAGTGCGCCTTGTCTACATACCACTCTTACGTTCAAGCCTGGTTACGCTATGGCATTACTTATGGGGACCTGCTGCCCCCTACAGTTCATGCATCCCTACCTTTTTCCCGGCCTTTAATACTTATAATGTAATCTTGCACAGCTAAGATCTGGCGCCCCCGCCGCAAGATAATGGCGCCGACGTTCAACATGAAGAATCTGCAGGAGTTCGTGGCGGTGTTCGACAAGCAGAGCAGCATCATGGTGGCGCAGCTGCGCGCGCACGACGGCGGCGGGGACTTCACCTTCTGGGAGTTCATTACTGCCTACACCTTCGACGCTATTTGCGGTAAATCATTCAATCCAGTAATTATTTTAGAGGGCCTTCCGCGAACAACTTCGTTTGTTTGTTCGTCTATTTGTTGTCTATCATTCAAACAAACTAAGGTCCTAAGGTGTGCCATATCAAAGCAAGCACGATAGCGAGGCAGATGTTTTTTTTTGTTTTATGACTTTGAGATTCCAAAAACTGATGATTGCTACTGCGGTTGCCTCTTGGATTCAAACGTTTTCCGACCCCTGTTCTAGATGGTCCTCGGTTTTCAGAGACAGTCCTGGGCATCGAGCTGAATGCGCAAAAGAACCGGCACCACCTGTTCATCGAGACCTTCGACGTGATCATCCCGATCCTCGCCAAGCGCTTGCTGTCGCCCTGGCTCTACTGGGACTGGGTCTTCAGACTCACGCCCCACTACAAACCTTTCATCACGCAGAGAAAAATAGCCTTCGACTTCTTTGATAAGGTTGGATAATTTTGTTCCAAAATTACTCTCTCATGGTGGTGTAAAGTCTACTTGACAAAACTTCGTATTAAATTATTAATGTTGGTAAAAGACACAATAATTCCTTTCATTAGAGGGCTTGACTCGGGATTTAAAAGACTCGGAAGTTTTTTTAGCGCAGTATCGTAAAACTAGTCGAGTTCTTTAGACGAGATGTTTAAACTCAAAATACACAAGTTTCTACCAACAATACCTATTTATTATCGTAATGGCAAATTTATGTTTGTTATAGGTTATACTTGACAGAAGAAAAGAACTGGCAGAACAAGGGGATGATGACGGTGAGTGATTGAGTTCTAAAGATGAATAAGATCGTCTGGCCTAAAAAAAAGGACGCTTATTTACCTCCCAGTGGTAAGCGTCCTTTCTTCTCTTTTTTTGGTACATTAAGCCGCCTGTTGCTATCTCTATTGCACGCGCATAGTTCCGTTCGCACAATGACATTGACAGCCGGCATCATTGGTGGGTCAGCCTCGGAGTAATTAACAATGGAGCCGCCATGTCTAAAATTTTCGGTACAAAATAGTCTGCCGTTTTTTGCGGGGGAGGGGCACATCAAATGTATAGGTACGTCATGTAAGATAAACGTCAGTCCATACATATGGTTGACATGTGGTTGACCATTGGCCGCCTTTTTTCGACAGAGGGGAACGCCTGTTAATGGGGGCTCCATTGTTAATTACTCCGAGGGGTCAGCAGTGTACGAAATTCCTAGAACTAAGCGCTTCGTAAATTATGCCACCTTTTTCTGCTGGCGGAAATTTCCTGTATTTAATTCTTAATTTTGCATGCACTTTTTAGATGTCAAGGACCGCAAGTCCTTCCTAGACATGATGATCGTGGCTTCCGGAAGAGCCCGGGGCTACACGAACATCGAGCTGAGGGAAGAGATCATGTCCATCGTGTCGGCCGGCACGGACACCTCGGCCGTCGGCACCGCCTTCGTCGCCCTCATGCTGTCCAGGCATCCCAGTGTGCAGGACAAGGTCTACGAAGAGTACGTATCTTTTTAATTTTTAACAAGTGTTCACTAATTTATCTATTATTTTTAAGTTTTCCCCATAGATGGTATAATTCACCCGTGTTCGACATATAGTTATTATGCCATTGTAATGTTATGTGAAATTATAAAATGTTATATCTAGATTGAAGGAGGTGTTCGGCGACTCGGACCGGCCGGTGACGTGGCAGGACCTCCCAAAGCTGACGTACATGGAGGCCGTCATCAAGGAGACTCTGCGGCTGTATCCGCCGGCGCCCGTCGTCGTCAGGGACGTGCATGAGACGGTTGTATTACGTGCGTATTCAATTCAATTTCAATATTGCAACATATACCGTTATTACCATCGACCTAGTCCTAGTGGAATATACCTACAAAAATGTATCTCTACAATAAACTGTAAAGTTCGGTTGGCGTAACTGAAGAAGCAACACAATTTACAACCTTAAATTTTATCAGGAGTTTCTCCTAGCAAAGACAAATAAAGAAAAGTGTAATAAAGAAACTTCACTTACTAGTATTCGCCCTAAGCCAGAGACACTTTAGTCCGATGAAGCCGATGAATGAAATTGAATGCCATCCGACGGCCCGCACCGGCCTTTTATACCCTTTAACAGCGACATAATGACAGCATAACATACCGGCGACTAAATTCCGGTGGATTTGATATATTCTTAGTTCTCTCCTTCTGTGTTTCCAGCAAACGGTGCGACCCTACACTCCGGGATGGGCCTGGTGCTGCACTTCTGGGCCACGCACCGCAACACCAAGTACTGGGGCGACGACGTGGAGCAGTTCAGGCCCGAGAGGTTCATAGAAGGGCCGCTGAAGCACCCCGCGCAGTTTGCGCCGTTCAGCTACTCACTGAGGAACTGCATCGGTACGTATCAGTTAGTCTCCTGCACCGCAACACCATGTATTAGAGACGTCGTGGAGGAGTTATGGCCCGAGGTTCCTGGAAGGGCCGCTGAAGCACCCCGCGCAGTTCGTGGCCTTCAGCTACTCACTAAGGAACTGCATCGGTACGTATGTGTTGGTCTCCTGCACCGCAACACCATGTATTAGAGACGTCGTGGAGGAGTTATGGCCCGAGGTTCCTGGAAGGGCCGCTGAAGCACCCCGCGCAGTTCGTGGCCTTCAGCTACTCACTAAGGAACTGCATCGGTACGTATGTGTTGGTCTCCTGCACCGCAACACCGTGTATTAGAGACGTCGTGAAGGAGTTATGGCCCGAGGTTCCTGGAAGGGCCGCTGAAGCACCCCGCGCAGTTCGTGGCCTTCAGCTACTCACTAAGGAACTGCATCGGTACGTATGTGTTGGTCTCCTGCACCGCAACACTATGTATTAGAGACGTCGTGGAGGAGTTATGGCCCGAGGTTCCTGGAAGGGCCGCTGAAGCACCCCACGCAGTTCGTGGCCTTCAGCTACTCACTAAGGAACTGCATCGGTACGTATGTGTTGGTCTCCTGCACCGCAACACCGTGTATTAGAGACGTCGTGGAGGAGTTATGGCCCGAGGTTCCTGGAAGGGCCGCTGAAGCACCCCGCGCAGTTCGTGGCCTTCAGCTACTCACTAAGGAACTGCATCGGTACGTATGTGTTGGTCTCCTGCACCGCAACACTATGTATTAGAGACGTCGTGGAGGAGTTATGGCCCGAGGTTCCTGGAAGGGCCGCTGAAGCACCCCACGCAGTTCGAGCCGTTCTGCTACTCGCTGAGGAACTGCATCGGTATACGTACATGTTGGTCTCCTGCACCGCAACACTATGTATTAGAGACATCGTGAAGGAGTTATGGCCCGAGGTTCCTGGAAGGGTCACTGAAGCACCCCGCGCAGTTCGTGGCCTTCAGCTACTCACTAAGGAACTGCATCGGTACGTATGTGTTGGTCTCCTGCACCGCAACACCGTGTATTAGAGACGTCGTGGAGGAGTTATGGCCCGAGGTTCCTGGAAGGGCCGCTGAAGCACCCCGCGCAGTTCGTGGCCTTCAGCTACTCACTAAGGAACTGCATCGGTACGTATGTGTTGGTCTCCTGCACCGCAACACTATGTATTAGAGACGTCGTGGAGGAGTTATGGCCCGAGGTTCCTGGAAGGGCCGCTGAAGCACCCCGCGCAGTTCGTGGCCTTCAGCTACTCACTAAGGAACTGCATCGGTACGTATGTGTTGGTCTCCTGCACCGCAACACTATGTATTAGAGACGTCGTGGAGGAGTTATGGCCCGAGGTTCCTGGAAGGGCCACTGAAGCACCCCGCGCAGTTCGTGGCCTTCAGCTACTCACTAAGGAACTGCATCGGTACGTATGTGTTGGTCTCCTGCACCGCAACACTATGTATTAGAGACGTCGTGGAGGAGTTATGGCCCGAGGTTCCTGGAAGGGCCACTGAAGCACCCCGCGCAGTTCGTGGCCTTCAGCTACTCACTAAGGAACTGCATCGGTACGTATGTGTTGGTCTCCTGCACCGCAACACTATGTATTAGAGACGTCGTGGAGGAGTTATGGCCCGAGGTTCCTGGAAGGGTCACTGAAGCACCCCGCGCAGTTCGTGGCCTTCAGCTACTCACTAAGGAACTGCATCGGTACGTATGTGTTGGTCTCCTGCACCGCAACACTATGTATTAGAGACGTCGTGGAGGAGTTATGGCCCGAGGTTCCTGGAAGGGCCGCTGAAGCACCCCACGCAGTTCGAGCCGTTCTGCTACTCGCTGAGGAACTGCATCGGTATACGTACATGTTGGTCTCCTGCACCGCAACACCAAGTATTGGAGACGACGTGGAGCTTCAGAAAACCGATAACCAGCAGTAATCTGTATTACATACCGTTGAATTCAAAGTTAGTTATTAAACTTTGGCTGCTATTTAACTGATCAACATATATATAGTAAAATTTAACACCAAAAAAATCTATTTTACCACCCTAAAATAATAAATGATCATCAAAATTATAACTCCATTTTAATGTGAAATGATTACCAAAGGTAATCAAAAGGTAAGTTAGGTAAGGGTCGCAGTTCAAACACAACCGAACCCACTTTTCGAGTAGCATTTCGTTTCTGTAAGGGTCCCAATTCAAACCTAACCTAACCCACTTTTTAGTAGCATTTCGTTTCTGTATGGGTCGCAGTTCTAACCTAACCTAACCTACTTTTTAGTAGCATTTCGTTTCTGTAAGGGTCCCAATTCAAACCTAACCTAACCCACTTTTTAGTAGCATTTCGTTTCTGTATGGGTCGCAGTTCTAACCTAACCTAACCTACTTTTTAGTAGCATTTCGTTTCTGTATGGGTCGCAATTCAAACCTAACCTAACCCACTTTTTAGTAGCATTTCGTTTCTGTATGGGTCGCAATTCAAACCTAACCTAACCTACTTTTTAGTAGCATTTCGTTTTTGTAAGGGTCGCAGTTCTAACCTAAGAGCCGAACTGCTATCAGATAAGTGGTTATCTGATAGCAGTTCGGTTCTGTGAGGATCGCAGTTCTAACCTAACCTAACCCACTATTATAGTAGCATTTCGTTTCTGTTAAGGTCGCAGTTCAAACCTAACCTAACCTACTTTTCTAGTAGTATTTCAGTATATATGCTACTAGAAAAGTAGGTTAGGTTAGGTAGGTATGCGGTGCGGGGTACGGGGGGTTGAGCGGGAGAGGCAGTAATTTTGGCATCGTTTTACTTTATTTGGTAATATGTATACAAAGAACCCCGTACCAAAAGTATGGAAAATATGGTTTCAGTTAAATATTCTGAGATTTTGATATAATATAGATTTTAACGTCCTGAACAAAAGTCTCTATGGGGGCTACCACTGTTGCCGAGTCCCTTTCAGAGTTACGACTGATTTTGTATCAGATAACAAATCATTAATTAGATGCAATTACCAACAATTACCAACAATTACAGGCTGGCCATTTGACGAAAGATAAAATGAATGTGCACTTCGTAGATTATTAATAAATAACATAATATTTATTGATAATAATGTGAATATAATTTTCAACTCGGTTTTGGATCTAAAAGCGGTTGTGAAGCCGCCGTCCACGCCGTGCGTACTTACGTAGAGCGTCGGGCCGGCGAGGTGCTGCTGAAGGTGGATGTAACTAACGCTTTCAACTCCGTGGACCGAGGCGCCCTGCTGACCCAAATCAAAGAAAAAATCCCGGAAACCTACAATTTCCTATGGCAATGTTACAGCTCACCTACGAAACTTTTATATAAATCAAACCTTTTGGCCTCCTCCGTTGGTTGTCAGCAGGGTGATCCTTTAGGCCCAGCGATTTTCAGTCTCGCCATCCATTCTATCATAAAAAATCTAAATTCTAAATTAAATATCTGGTACCTGGACGACGGAACCCTTGGAGGTGAAGCCGATACTGTTTTAGACGATTTAAAAAAACTAACATCAGAGTTAAAATCAATCGGCCTAACTCTGAACTTTTTGAAAAGCGAACTTTTTATTTTGAACCCTTCCTCCGATTGCAAAATTATAGAGGACAGCTTTGCTATGATAGCCCCCGGAATCAAAATTATTAGTGACAATCAGCTTCACCTTCTTGGTTGCCCTATTTTAGATCAATCTTTCGACGAATATGTCAATGCCAAAATCCAAAATTTTAATTCTGTTTCGGAACGCCTACTAAAAATTAATATGCATACCGCCTTTTCCATCATTCACATTCCACAAGGAAGGACCTATTAAAAGTGGCTACAGATTTTTTTCAGGACCTATACAGAGATAAGGGCAAAGAGACATACGTACAAGATGACCAGTCTATAGAGGACAGCCAGAAAGCTCTACCATTTTTACAATCAGAAATTCGTACGGCCGTCCTTAAATTAAAAACAAATAAGTGCCCAGGAGAAGATGGAATTACAACTGACATAATAAAAGCTTTCGGTGACTCTATATACCCAATTCTAACTAATCTATTTAATCAAGTCTTGTCACAAGAGAATATTCCTGACCCATGGAAAAGATGTACTATTTCCTTGCTATATAAAAAAGGAGACCCGAAAAATATCGGCAACTACAGGCCTATAAGTTTATTACCAACTATCTACAAACTCTTTACGACGACTCTACTAAACCGCATTACAAAAGATATAGACGAAAACCAAACACGAGACCAAGCTGGTTTCCGGAAAAACTTCTCTACTATAGATCACCTTTTCACTGTTACGCAAGTTATGGAAAAATGCACAGAGTACAAAAAAACGCTCTACATGGTATTTATTGACTATAGTAAAGCATTTGATACAATAAAACATAACAAACTATGGGAAGCTTTAGAAAAACAAGGAATATATAATAAATATATAACATTATTGAAAAACATCTATTCGGAATGCAACGCAAAAGTAAAACTAGAAAAACCAGGAGAGTCGTTCAATATAGAGAAAGGAGTAAGACAGGGAGACACGATATCACCAAAGCTTTTTATAGCTCTACTTGAATATATTTTTAGAAATTTCCAATGGAATAAAAAGGGCATAAATATCAATGGTGAATACTTATGTAATTTACGGTTCGCAGATGACATTATTTTACTATCTGAAAATCATGTAGAGCTTCAAGAAATGATAACCAGCCTTAATACAGAGAGCAAAAAATGCGGGCTACATATGAACCCAGACAAAACTAAAGCAATGACAAATGCAATAAAAAAACCACTCTGCGTCGATAACCACAACATAGAATATGTAGACGACTATATTTACTTAGGTCAGAACATAAGTTTTACAGACAGGACCGAAAAAGAAGTAAAACGACGAATCACCCTAAGTTGGAAGAAATACTGGTCACTAAAAAGTATATTTAAAGGCAAATTTCCGCTCCGTATCAAAAAGAAAATAATGGACTCGAACGTACTACCAACTCTTACATACGGTTGCCAGACATGGGCTCCAACAACATCCTGTAGAAAAAAGGTCAGGACTTTCCAAAGAGCAATGGAGCGGAGTATGCTAGGTTACAAGCTGAAGGACCGCATCAGGAGCTGCAACATAAGGTCTAAAACAAAAATCATCGACGCACTAGAGATGACAGCGAAACTTAAATGGAAATGGGCCGGACACGTCGCAAGACTAAACGACAACCGATGGAGTCAACGTGTTGTGCACTGGTTCACCAGACGAGCAGAGGGCAAACGAAAACACGGACATCCTTTTCGCCGCTGGAAAGATGACATAGTGGCAGTGGCTGGAAACCACTGGACCCGCTTGGCCCAAAACAGGAACGACTGGCATGAGATGGAGGAGGCCTTCGTCCAGAAATGGATGATTCCCACGTAATAAACCAATATTTAGTTTACCACCTAATTTTAGTTTTTAATTTTAATTTAGTTTTTAGTTCTATACGTTAAATAAGTTAATATGTACCTATACCTTTCAGGGAAATAAAGGCTATTTTTATTTTTATTTTATTTATTTTATTTTTCCATCATTCGATATTGCCTGTTCGTACCCAAATTTACTTATGTTCTCCGCTGTAGTCACCTTTGGAAGCATCCCACCCTACTTTTAAAACTTGACTCCTCTTAATTCAGGATACTCTGTCATCTGTTCTCAACATACGTTTTGAAGAAAGGTCCTGGACCCAGGCCTCTCTGCCTATTCGGCACGGTGGCCTGGGTATCCGCAAAATTTCCAGTGTGTCGCTGCCTGCCTTCTTGTCCTCGGTGCATAGTGCTCAAAACCTGATTGGAGGCATTTTATCTCGCTCTCTCGGGGCCATAGAGGCAGCACATTGCATCGAGGCCAAGAATGTTTGGTCACTAACCTGCAGCAACACGGACCCGCCTGCCAATCCATGCTCGCAGAGGCAATGGGACGAGCCGCTCTGCCGTCTAGTACGGAATAATCTCGTTGATACGTCAACTAGTACGGCAGACCGAGCTCGTCTTCTTGCCACTGCGGAGTGGGAGTCGGGTCTGTGGCTACAAGCCCTACCCTCTCCATCCATAGGGACCCTATTGGACAACACCACCTTCAGACTGGCGACTTGTTTGCGCATAGGGACTGTAACAAACGTCCCCCATCACTGCCGTTGTGGTGCCATGGTGGACAAATTTGGACATCATGGGCTATCCTGCGGCAGAAGCGCCGGACGCATACCCAGACACGCCAGCATCAACGACGTCATCCGAAGGGCCTTTGTCAGCGTCAAAGTCCCGGCCATACTCGAGCCCGTCGGTTTGGCTAGGGACGACGGCAAGAGGCCCGACGGTATGACGTTGGTGCCTTGGAAGATGGGACGGCCTCTAGTCTGGGATGCCACATGTGTTGATACCCTCGCGCCGTCCCACCTTCCGGGCACCAGCAGAGATGCTGGTCATGCCGCGTCCATGGCAGAAGACCTCAAACGCCGCAAATATGCCACCCTTGGCAGTAGTTATATTTTTGAGGCGTTTGGGGTCGAAACGCTGGGGCCGTGGGGGCCAAGCGCGCGCCGTATATACAGGGCCTTAGCGGAGCGCCTTATAGATGCCGCAGGGGACCAGAGAGCTGGCCTGTATTTTGCTCAACGCGTTAGTATTGCCATACAACGTGGCAATGCGGCCAGCCTTCTGGGCACACTGCCCATCGGCAGTGACTTGGGGGACGTTTTTTATTTATAGGCGTTTTATTTTAAGTTTATTTAGTTTAGAGATAGTTCGTATTATTATTATTAAGCTAATTTAATGTTTTATATTTATTTAATAGTGTTGTAATAAATCATTTCGAAATGCAGTTAAACATCAATTATGGATAGCGTTCCAAAACGAAATTCCGGAAGAAGAGCCTATCTTGGCCTATTACTGTAAATGCAAAACCGGGGCCAGAACTATTGGTTGTTGTGCTCATGTTGCCAGTGTCGTATGGTACCTTGGTTATGCACGACATCAAGAAAACGTGAAATACCCAAGTACTGCATTATTAAACCACATACTTGACTGTGCGAACAGAAGTGAACCCTTAATAAACCGAGTTTAAAAGTGTACATGTGTATCTATGAAAATATGTAAATATATGTAGATAAGATTTAACGAGTAACACTATTTAATTTTTTCTTTCATTTTATCCGTTATTAATAGTTTGTTTTGTCTGGTACAGTCTACTGTAAAAATATGGGTGCATTAAAATGCACAAAAATATGTTCCAATGATCTGTATGTCGTTGTAATAAGAACTTCCTAAAATATTTATGAAACGATTTATTTTGCACTTGAAAAAGACGCTGGAGGTGTCATATTACTGATATTACTGTCACTGTGACAAGTTGCGAATTGGTACTAGAGTCGATTTCTTTGAGGGTACAAAATCAGTCGTAACTCTGAAAGGGACTTGGCAACAGTGGTAGCCCCCATAGAGACTTTTGTTCAGGACGTTAAAATCTATATTATATATATCAAAATCTCAGAATATTTAACTGAAACCACATTTTCCATACTTTTGGTACGGGGTTCTTTGGCTGCTCTGTGCATTTTCTATGGAAGGGTACATTTTTTTTCGCGATTTCGGGGTTGGTCCCATAGTAAAAGTTGCTCAGTATAATCCCAAAACCTCCCTGGCAACGGGAATGCAGTTATTTTTTGGCCACCCTGTATGGGAACTTCTGAATTTCATAACAAAAGTTAAAAGTTTAAAAAATCATAACTCGAAAAATACGGAAAATCGGCTAACATGGGGTATATTCTGATAGCCCACGACGTGAGGAATCTAAAATAAAATTTGGCTCTTCTTCTCAAAAGTTTGCCGACCCCTGAGCTAGCGCATAAGGTCATTTGAAAGTAGGCCTTTGCCCAATAGCGGGGCGTAGCCACTTGATGACGATGGATGGATAATGGATGGAATGATAATTTAAATTTTAAGTAATTGTAACAATTTCAGGAGTTAACTACGCCATAATGTCAACGAAGACGAACCTATCGAACCTGCTGCGTCGCTACGAAGTGCTGCCGCCGCTGAGCGTGCCGCCCGACCAGCTGCTGGCCCCCTTCAGGGTGAAGTTCGACGTCATGATGAAGCACTGCGACAACTTCGAGCTCAGGATACGGAGTAGACACAATGGACAAGGGAAAAGTTATCCAGCAAAATAGTGCGCGCGAATGAGGGTCTAAGATGGATGTGCTTGTATAGTCTGTGTAAATAACTGTCGTTTTAAAGAAGTAGGTAAGAGAGGGCACACTATAGACAATAAAAGAGCAGCCATCAGGGTTCCGTACCCATAAGGTAAAACGGGACCCTATTACTAAGACTTCGCTGTCCGTCCGTCCGTCCGTCCGTCCGTCCGTCCGTCCGTCCGTCTGTCTGTCACCAGGCTGTATCTCACGAACCGTGATAGCTAGACAGTTGAAATTTTCACAGATGATGTATTTCTGTTGCCGCTATAACAACAAATACTAAAAACAGAATAAAATAAAGATTTAAATGGGGCTCCCAAGCTCCCATACAACAAACGTGATTTTTGACCAAAGTTAAGCAACGTCGGGCGTGGTCAGTACTTGGATGGGTGACCGTTTTTTATTGCATTTTTTTCCCGTTTTTTTTTTTTCATTATGGTACGGAACCCTTCGTGCGCGAGTCCGACTCGCACTTGCCCGGTTTTTTTCTTCTTCCTTGCGTTATCCGGCATTTTGCCACGGCTCATGAGAGCCTGGGGTCCACTTGACAACTAATCCCATGATTTGACGTAGGCACTAGTTTTTACGAAACCGATTGCTATCTGACCTTCCAACCCAGAGGGGAAAATAGGCCGTATTGGGATTAGTCCGGTTTCCTCACGATGTTTTCCTTCACCGACTAGCAAATATCAAATGATATTTCTTACATAAGTTCCGAAAAACTCATTGGTACGAACCGGGCGGGTTTGAACCCGCGACCTCCGGATTGAAAGTCGTGCGCTCTTACCACTAGGCCAGCGCTTTTTTACAATGATAATGGCGTACATTGAAGATAATATTTATTTTGTATGAAAAATAGGAAGTTAGACTTCAATTATTTAAAAAAGTTATTGAACAAAAGTGTCACCGTTTGAGGAGTACAATCCACATTTTAATTACTTGCTCGTATTACCTATATACAGGCCACACCCGGTAGGTATAAGATCGCACAGGCAGCTTACACCTGTTACGTCACTTCAATGTCCACTTGTGTTTTGTCCATTTGCCGATTAGAATATATTTATATGTAAGTACATGAATATGCCCAGTAATTAATGGAGAAAGTAAAAGTTTCGTGGTTTTCGAGATAACCGAACTTTCAATCAATCTTTTCATACCTAGCACCTTACTTAACTTTAATCACCACCTAGGCCACATATTTGTTTATAAACATGTAAATAGCATGTGTTATAGATTGTAAACCTACCTCTGGTTAAACTCACATCAGCCTCCACTACCTAAATGAAAAGGCCGAAGGGCAAGATTTGCATTCGACACGTGCGTGCTTCCCGCAACTTCTCTAGTTATGTATGCGAGGTTTAGGGCCCATTTACATTATACAAGTACTTGCATGTACTTGCACATGCCATACAATAAAATTGAGACGAAAAAGAATTGCTCAGTCTAAAAATTTAAAATTCTAGTATTATTGACCAGGAAATGCAACAAAAATTTACAAATTAAGTAAAACCCAAAACAATTCAAATTAAACAATAAAAGAAAAAGATTAAAAATTCAATAAATATAAATCTATTATACATAATTACAATTATTACGATATATATATATCTGAAATAAATGATATATTATATTATTATTTGTATGTCTTTCCCATCACGGAACAATGGTGTTCCGGACCTTTGGGAGGCGTGCGCGGAGCCGAAGCCAACACGTAGAGGCCCTTTTGACACTTTAATGAAATGTAAGGGGTACACCGAGCGGATGCTGCCCTTGCCCGTGTCATGGGATGCACGCAGAGGCAGCACCCGCCAGGGTGTAAGGGCTATTGAGAGTTGATGGAATTTTAAATGAACTAGGTTATTGGGTGAAAGCGATGGACTAAGTACTGAGCTATGGGGTAAAAAACCGGACGCCTGCCTAATAAAACGGTATGCAATTTTATTTCTGGCAGACGGTGACTCGCCCTCACAAGATGGGCCCCCACAAAAAGCGACATCTAGGATGGCTCAAGGGCAACACCGGTGTGAGCGGCTCAGGGGTGTCGAGAGGTGTGCGCCGCTTTCTACCCAGTGGCTGTTAACAGCCATGCACTGTGCCAACTCGCGTCTTATACATATTTCACTTCCACCCCTGGAGCTTATAGCTCTAACGACTCCACTCTGGCCGGCCGGCTAAGGCAAGCCAGAGGCAGAGAATCCTGTCCCACCCACCCTCCTTGCGGGTAACAGAACTCCCCAGGAGCACTCGGGTACGTGAGGTCGCTAATCCCCAACAGCTCGCCACAAGCTGCCCTGCGTTGTTATATTATTATTATTATATATTCTGTCTGATTATATAAATTAAAATCACAAAGAAGAATAATAGTATTTAATAAATCTACTAACTGCATGGTATCCTAAAAGTCTTAGCTTTTATATGAGGGTTCGAGAATACTACGATAAAACGCGTCGAGAGAAGCTAGACAGTGCCTTTTGCCTTGTGTTGCCGGCGGCACGGCCGTGCCTAGGCCTAGGTACCCTATGTAACCTCACACCTCACACTCACACTGGGATTTGTTACTTAATTGCCTGCAAAGCTTCTAATACAGATTGTATGTAGTGCATAATTGTTTTCCATTGTATTTTCTCGGAAACGTTCAGTATTAGTCATGCTACTTCAGTCAACTTCAGTACTTTTTAGGGTTACGTACCTCAAAAGGAAAAAACGGAACCCTTAATATAGGATCACTCGTGCGTCTGTCTGTCTGCCCGTCTGTCACAGCCCATTTTCTCCAAAACTGGACCAATTAAGTTTAAATTTGGTATACAAATGTAAATTTGTGACCCAAATCTTACGTAAACCTATGAATTTTAACCATGGAGGCCACTTTTGGGGGGTAAGTGAGAAAATTAAAAAAATATGTTATCCAACTATATCGTGTTACATATCAAATGAAAGAGCTCATTTTGAGAATCTCAAATATATTTTTTTTGTAATTTTAAAATAAACAGTTTATAAGTTATTTAAGAAAATAGCCATAAAATGACCTCCTCCCCTTTGTGTCCGAAAATACTGGGTCTAAAATTTTGAAAAACATATACAAAATAGTTCTTTACCTACCTATAGATGACAGGAAAACCTATTAGAAATGTGCAGTCAAGCGTGAGTTAGACTAATTACTTAGTTTTTGATCCGACCTCTACGGGTTTTTTAAAGGCAATTCACTCGCGTTTCACATATAAAAAAGCGGCCAAGTCCGACTCGGGACTCGCCCATGAAGGGTTCCGTAGCAGCAAGTAACATAATAAAATTGCGGTTTACGATTTATGACGTATTCAAAAAAACTACGTACTAGATCTCGTTCAATTCAAACGATATTCCGGTGGAAGTTTGCATGGTAATGTACATCATATATTTTTTTTAGTTTTATCATTCTCTTATTTTAGAAGTTACAGGGTGGGGGGGGGGGGACAAACATTTTACCACTTTGGAAGTGTCTCTCGTGCAAACTATTCAGTTTAGAAAAAAATGATATTAGAAACCTCAATAGGTATCATTTTTGAAGACCTATCCTATATAGATACCCCACACGTATGGGTTTGATGAAAAAAAAAATTTGAGTTTCAGTTCTAAGTATGGGGAACCCCCAATATTTATTGTTTTTTTCTATTTTTGTGAGAAAATCTTAATGCGGTTCACAGAATACATCTACTTACCAAGTTCCAACAGTATAGTTCTTATAGTTTCGGAAAAAAGTGCTGTGACATACACGGACAGACAGACAGACAGACAGACAGACAGACAGACAGACAGACATACAGACAGACAGACAGACAGACAGACAGACATGACGAATCCATAAGTGTTCCGTTTTTTGCCATTTGGCTACGGAACCCTAAAAATACATTGTTAAAAATTGGGTAATGTACGGAACCCTTGGGACGCGAGATTCCGTTAAAATTCGATGGAAAATAAGTATGCACTACATCGGTACCTACCCCGTTTTTGCGCCAAAAAAACATTTATTTATTATCAGGCAACTAAGGCCCATAGACCTTACAAACTAACATACATACAATAGTAAAAATCTTACAAGCACACATAGTTTAAGAAACATGCACCAAAAGTATACTCGTACTAAAGCTATGATCCAGACTTGAACAGGTACCGCAGATTTCAGGGGGCCGAGCTAGATGACCATCATCCAACGCCGAACGAAAAGAAAATGTATCAGACAGAATATGAAAATTATCAAACTACACAACGGGAGTTAATCGCGTATTTAATGTAAGTTTTAAGATTTACCTCCGACGTTTCGAGGACGGCGTTGTCCCCGTGGTCTCGGAGAAGACTGGCTCAAGTTGACATCAACATCTTCTAGCCGCGCGAGTTTTTCGAACTACCCGCACTTGGTCTTGTTTATCAGTTTGAACGTTTTGCGCACTAGGGATGTCACTCTGTTGACACACAACACACTAACGATATTCGATTTATCGACTGTCGATATTCGTTTCCGCTTACATTTACTAATGTTAAGACGAAACAGGCCGCGTAGCCAAGATGCCAATCGCTTACGCTCCGTAGCGATCGAAACGCAACTGTCACTGTCGCGCTAATATGGAAGAGTGATAGAGAGACATAATGCTTTTCGTTGTCGAAGCGATAGCGATTGTAACCTTGGCTAGGCCGGCTGGAGCTGAGTTTGAAATATTTTAGGTAAATATACCCGTCTCGCTAACGGAAGCGGCACCTAAAAGTAGTGCGATAAGGACAAGGCGAAAAATCCTGGGTAAAAATCTCAAAAATCGAGGTTTCGTACTCCTCTATTTCCTCCTCCAAAACTTAACCAATCGTAACCAAATTTGGAAATCTAAATGATTATGAAATTATCTGTGTCGGACCGTTTTGCTTTTTTGGCTAATTGATATCAGTTTTGAATGCCACACCTCTCATTGCGGCATAGTCAATTAGGCCATTTTGGCCATTTTTGAAGGGCTCTAGCGCCTTAAAAAACAAAAATATCAAAAAAAGCAAAACGGTCCAACACAGATATTGACAATATTAATCTGTGTTGAAAAAATCATTGCTCTAGCTTCAAAAACCACGGAGGAAAACGAGGAGTACGTTTATATGGAGAAATGACCACTCCCGTTGGCTCTTAAAACCCTCGTCCCGATTAAAATTGCAATGTTTTTTGATTTCAATGGCTTCCCGCTCTTTTCTACTGTAGAAATGGCGATCCGTGTAGAATATGAAGATGCTAGGAAAAGTTAGACGACACAATTTGCACATTATATAAGTACTTGTGATGAACGAAGGGCTTACGTTGCGCTCCGCATTCAGCTCAAACGAATTAAGTTGTTTTTTAATTATTTGCGTAATTAGGGTAGGTATTCCATTGACTGTCTGTGACCCTTGGCAATGAATAAACTTTGTAGAGAAGCGACATTTGTAACACATCGGAGACACGTAAGTACCATCAGCCGTAACAGTGCATGGCGAATTTATCAATGAATTAATTTCATTCAAATTTTTTGGATGCCATTTCGCAGCTCACTGTATACCCCATTTCATATACCATGGCGGGATTCCACTTGAAACTGCACTAATAGAACCATAATTTTGATCTATTGTTTTAGAATTACTTTACGAGCTCTGCTCTTCAAAGTCAGCGTGTGACGGTGTTACACAAAGGATCAAGACTGGAAAGTTATATTATATTGTTATGTAAGACACGATGCCGCGCAAAAAAAGTTTACCGGGTATTTTTGTACTATTGTTTACGCCTAGTGACCATTTCAAGTGGAATCCCGCCATTGATTATGAAATGGGCTATACAATGTAATGTGTGGTGCATTGGGGTAACTGTGACAAGGCGTTAATTTTTAACAAAGCTACACTGATTGAATATGATGTGTAAAATCTAAGACATCATGCTTCGAATTTGACAGGTAAACGAGATGGCGCTGTACCGCTCCATGCATTTTGCGGTAACTCTGATTGTCAAAAGTTGACGTTTGACAATTCATAGTGACCGCAAAACATATGGCGCAGTACAGCGCAGGTTATAACACTTCTAATCTGAAAAACCGGCCAAGTGCGAGTCGGACTCGCATTTCAAGGGTTCCGTACGTTACACAATTTTTAACAATGTATTTCTTATGTGAAAATACGTGAGTGACATAGTAATTAAGTCCGACTCACGCTTGACTGTACATTTCTAATAGATTGTCCTGTCATCTATATAGGTAAAGACCTATTTTGTGTATTTTTTTCAAAATTTTAGACTCAGTAGTTTCGGAGATAAAGGGGGGGAATGGTAATTTTTTGGCTATTTTCTTAAATAACTTCTAAACTATTTTAAAATAACAAAAAAAAATGAGATCATCAAATTGAGCTCTTTTATTTGATATGTGAGACGATATAGTTTAAAAAACTTGATTGATTTAAACTTTCACGATTATTAAACAAAATCCCTAGTTAGTAGTAGTTAGTTTTCCCTAGTGCGCAAAACGTTCAAACTGATAAACAAGACCAAGTGCGGGTAGTTCGAAAAGCTTGCGCGGCTAGAAGATGTTGATGTCAACTTGCGCCAGTCTTCTCCGAGACCACGGGGACAACGCCGTCCTCGAAACGTCGGAGGTAAATCTTAAAACTTAAATACGCGATTAAGTCCCGTTGTGCAGTTTAATAAAAACTTTATGTGCTAATTTTCTCATTTACCCACCAAAAGTGGCCCCCATGTTTAAAATTCATTTGTTTACGTTACATGTCCGTCTTTTTTACGTTACAAGCTTACATACATATGTGTACCAAATTTCAATTGGTCCAGTAGTTATGGAAGAAATGGGCTGTGACAGACGGATCGACAGACAGAGAGACAGACAGACAGACAAACAGTGATCCTACAAGTGATCCTATAAGGATTCCATTTTTGATCCTACAAGTGATCCTATAAGGATTCCATTTTTGATCCTACAAGTGATCCTATAAGGATTCCATTTTTTTCCTTTTGAGGTACAGAACCCTAAAAAAACTTACTTTAGGTTATGGATCATCAGCTTTGTAGGTATTTAGGATAGGGTTAAGTGTGATACGATTTTCTAACTCAATCCGGTTCGAATATTGGACATTGTTACTACTTTAAACTTACATTCCAAGAACAAAAAGTTGGATTGACGAGTAAAAAAATACAGAAAATTAACCTTCTAAAGGCGAGCGGCAACCGCTAAACCTAGTATATTGAAAGGAACAGCATAGCGCTTATGACTCCAACAGTTGAAAGCGTCCATAAACTTACCGTCCATGGTCACTTACCGTCACGAGCCGCGTGCTTTTATAAAAGTGTCATGTCTTTCCCAATAATCTATGTTCAAAATCGTACGTTGGTGGTGAGGTGACTAGCGTATATTCCACAGTGACGTTTTCTTCGTCTCAGTCCATTACACTTGCGTCTCTAATGAAGTCTCTGACCGCCGTGGATAAGCACGTCTCATTGTTTTGTGATCTCAATGTAAGTGTCCTATCTTTTACCAAAGATCTATAAGTGTATAAGATAAATAATGTCTAAGAAAAAAACGTGCCTCGGAAAACCAAAAAAAAATACTCGAAAAGATGGCGCCATACCTTTGGCCTATGCGTGTAGATGGCGTCACCGTTTGATATTTAACAATTTTAATAACCATCAGTGAAAGGACGTGGGTCAAAGTCAAATGGCGTTCTAAAAGTTTAAATCCTGTGTCGAAAGATGGCAGTAAATTTACAGTGACTACCAAATTTACTATGACAATAAGCCTCTATACCTACTCAATTCTCTTTGGTATTACGCATCATGTGCAGGCGACGTCAAAGAAGTTAAAGGTGCATGTAACGTAAGAGGTGTAACAGTAGGTAAGCAAGATGCCTCGGTAAGCGTTACAATAATGTAAGGATTGCCAAAGTGTTACAATAGTGTAAGGGTTGCCAAAGTATGTGTAAAGGATGACTCACGCTAGACCGGGCCGGGGCCGGAGCTTCCGGCGCTTCGTTTTCTATGGAAAGCACCACGTGATCACTGATCTGCCGTCATAGAAAATGACATGTCGGTCGCCCCGGTCCGGGCCCGACCCGGTCTAGCGTGAGTCATCCTTAATGTGTAAGTGCTTCCGGGGCCCTAGCCAAGATGCCAATCGTTTGCGCTACGACGACGAAACGCTTTCTATCTCTCTATCACTCTTACATATTAGTGCGAGAGACAGATAGCGTTTCTATCTCTCTATCACTCTTACATATCAGTGCGAGACACAGATAGCGTTTCCTTGTCGTAGCGCAAACGACTGGCATCTTGGCTAGGCACCCTGGTTCAGTAGATATTAGCGATTGTCTGAATCAGCCATTCTCTAAGTGTGTTCCGCGGAACCCTAGGGTTCCGCGACACCTCTGCAGGGGTTCCGCAAGAATTTAGAACACTATGCTTTAGTCGCCTCGAAAAATTTGACTATGCAAAAAACACACTTCTAAAAACTATTGTTTTATTGTAGGGTTCCATCAAGTATTTCGCTTTCCAAAAGGGTTCCGTCAAAAAAAAAGATTGAGAACCGCTGGTCTAAATTATCCGGCTTTCGAACTTACCCTAATGCACAGCAACTTTTTTTTTTTTCTTTTTTTACTTTGTACTTGTAACAGCGAAAAATGTCAACATTGTTGACGTCGCCTGTATGCAGGTACACCAATTTGTAACTTCAGTGGTATTTGGTATCCAGAACCTAAGGTACCTTCTTCTTCTTCATTTGCCATGCCCTAACGGACGTCGGCGACCACCTTTGCCATCTCTCTCCTGCTCTTAGCCATCCTTGCCAGCGTGGCTGCGTTATCCATGTTCGTCCATTTTTTTATGTTGTCAAGCCAGGTGACCCTCCTTCTTCCCCTTCCTCTCTTGCCATCAATTTTTCCTTCCAATATTAGTTGTAGTATATTATATTTGTCATTTCTGTATATGTGTCCAAAATATGATATTTTCCTTCTTTTTACTGTGATCAAAACCTCTAACTTTTTGTTCATTCTTTTAAGTACTTCCACATTTGTAACTCTATCGGTCCAGGAGATTTTTAACATACGCCTATATAGCCACATTTCAAATGCTTCTATTTTCTTTTCCATAGCTTTATTAAGAGTCCACGTTTCGCAGCCATAGAAAAGTACTGATAGTACATAGCACTTCACAAGTCTCCAACGAAGCTTTAGGTTGATATCCTTGTTGGAGTAAATAGACTGCATTTTTATAAAGGCATTTCGCGCAATCTCTATCCTGACACGTATTTCCTGCTCCATGTCCCAGTTCTCGTTCAGCCAGCAGCCCAGATACCTGTACTTTTGTACCTTTTCTAATGGTGTATTATTTAATTTTAAAATGTGTGGAGTTGTACTAGATTTGCTTACTACCATAAATTTAGTTTTGCTAATGTTAATTTTCAACTTGTAATAATTTATTTTGGAGTCTAAACGATTTAATAGGTGTTGTAATTCTTCAGCACTATTTGCTAGCAGGACGGTATCGTCGGCATATCTTAAATTATTAATATACTTTCCATTACATTTGCCTCGGTTGCCGTGGTTGTGCTGTGTAGAGCATAGAGCAGAAAAATCGTTCTCGAGAAAATGCAAAAAGATGACTGAGAATTCGGACAGGAACCCCATCATACAGGAGAGAAGTTAAAAACAAATATTATCTCTCCTGTGTGAAATAGTAAGTGTATATAATGTACAGTCAACCAATTTGATTCGTAGCCCACTCTAGAACCATTAGACCCTTGTCGCTGTAACTCTGTAACTACTAGATACATGACATACATATACAGTGAAACCTGGGTAGTGAAGGTTGTCTGGAAGAGATCGCTCTTTAGCGATAAGACCGCCTGTTGTCTGCCTCTACATTTAATCAATTGAATTTTTATTTTCTATCTTTTTACTGAGGTGTGCCAATAAAGAGTATTCTATCTATCTATCTATCTATATACATATATATATCACTCAATAAGCACTGTGGTAGAAAATAACATGGTTTTATAGTGGCCCAGGAATCAAATTGGTTGACTGTATCTAGTGTTTTGTCAGCACTTAACTTTACGATTTCACTAGGAGGGCATGCGATAATCCATTCAGGAAATTCTATTTTTTTATTTGGCAACCCTGTTCATAATATTTATTTACGATACAAGTGCGATAAATAGGAAATTAGCAACGAGTGGCGAATTTTAAACACGACCGAAGGGAGTGTTTTAAATGTTGCGAATTACCTATTCGCACGTGTAACGTACCACGTTTTACAGCAGGTACATATGGCCCTTTAAATTTTCGACGTAGATCCGTAATGTGCTTAATATTATAGCACAAGGTGTCGTAATGGAGCACCATATATACTGTAAATGAGATAAAACAATGAAAGTAGTTTCACTACAGTAATACATCTCTAGACGTAAGTTCAGGAAACTTCCAGATGTAACTAGTTTTGAAGAAGAAACTAAAAAACAGTGTGATTTTCTAGGAATTTTGCTGCTGACGCCTGTCCGTTAGAGGGCTGTAAAGCCCCCCATTCACACTCCTACCTTGTAGTCCGCCTCGTAGTCCACCTCGTTGGGTAGGATTGTGTATGGTATGGGGGTTGCGGACTACGAGCCGTCCTACAAACGGCTAAACGGTAGGACGGCTCGTAGTCCGCAACCCCCATACACAATCCTACCCAACGAGGCGGACTACGAGGCGGACTACAAGGTAGGAATGTGAATGGGGGCATAAGAGAGCCTTTCCAAACTAGTGTAGACTGTATAATATACTGAACAAGCTGTAATTACAATTACGTACGTACAAAAATGCGCAATGTTTTGTTAATTAGTGGATGACCCTTAACTAGTCTAGCGACCCGTCCTCATTATTATACGCATCATGGAATACATACTACATTAATTATACTCACGCACGCACGCACTAATTAATTAAATCTACGAAGGCTGTCAGTAATAAGTAAAACAATTGAAATTAGCAAAATAATTGATTTAGATTGTTATTGGATAGAAAACATTCTATGTACCTCACACAAGTATTTATATCGCGTGTAACAGAACGAGGAACTTTTATGCAAACGGGGAATTGTTTAGTATAGGCTACGTACTTTATTTTTCGTTTTATTAATAATCACGTTAATATTTCTAACCGGATTTGAGGTACAGTTTGTTAAACATAAGTCAAAAATCTGTATGTTTCAACCCTAGCAAGTAGATCATATTAATGACATGACATGTGTCAATTTAAAATGTAAATAACTTTGTAGGGTTGTCACTGATATAACATTTTTTCATTTTAATGATTTTGTTTTACTTTTTAATCCAGCTTTACTTTATAATAACTCAATTTAGATCACTTAGATAACACTATCCTTTCAGGTGTATATATATATTTACAGAGCAAATAAATATAAGGTGTTAATTTGTACCAGTGAGTAGCGTTAGCTACTTCGGTTACTCGGCTGACTCGGCTCAGGGCGATTGTGCACTACAATGAATTTTACTGTCCGGCAGTCCGAGTTTTTACGGTCCGATATGGCACGCCATTAAATGTATATAGTAGCGTGTGCACTAGACGTAATTTTACCGTCCGACATTTTACTTTTCCCCATTCCGGACAGTTTTTTCCGGTCCGAGATGACAGCTATGAAAAACGTGTTTATGCTTGTGCACTGCGTCTGTAATTAGTATTATTCATGACTTGACCGGGCCGGGGCGGGCTAGGGGGGGTGTGTGTGTTTCATGCCACTGCGCCGCCCCTGCGAGTAAAAAGACGGACAAGTGCACAAGCCAATCATCCGTTTTTTTCATGCCACTGCGCCGCATCTGCGAGTAAAAAGACGGACAAGTGCACAAGCCAATCATCCGTTTTTTTTCAAGCCATATCGGACCATGAAAACTCGGACTGCCGGACAGTAAAATTCATTGTAGTGCACAATCGCCCTCAGGCTATCTAAGCTACCGGATTGCTCAACTTGATAAATGTAACGTGTGCTCTGACTTGTAATCAGCAGAGGGCGGAATTGCTCATGGCAAAAATCAAACGTCAATAGAGTTGGAACGTTGAATTTTATCGACTTTTTCAGCTATCGATAAGTTCAGTAACCTTTTACATTTCTTACTTTAACTTTAATCTCTTTGATTAGCTGGTTGACCATTTGACCTCTTTGATTAGATTAAAAGTAAATTGCATGGCAGTTAACTGTCATTTCTGCCACTAGTCTTTATGCAACAATTAACAAATGGATTAAGAAGTATCCTTGTCTTACTTACAACGAAAACAAATCAACAATATGCTGCTCTAAATGTAAGTTTAATCGATAGTCGATAAAATTCAACGTTCCAACTCTATTGACGTTTGATTTTTGACATTTCGGAATTGCCGCCGTCTGGTAATCAGTCTTGTCCAGTAAAGACTGTAAATTGTATAGGCAGGTCTCGTATTTTATTGATTGCTCTCGTCTTCCACAATTAAAGGATCTATTGTGCTCTCTTTGGTATGGTACCCTCACAATTCCCCTACCCTTCCCTCCCTTTAAGTAGGTATAACTAACACTGAAAATATAAATGTGGTCGTCTAGTAAGTACTCAGTACTCACAACATAAGCCTTAATGACCTACAGTACTCCCACCCACCGTCCGCCATGGAAATCTTCAACACCAGAGGGGTTGTAAGTGCGATGCTGGAATTTAAAATGGGAGTACGCTCATGAAGATTTGAAGGTCGTATCGGTCCGGAATTATCGCAAGCGGCAGTTCATTCCACAGTTTGCTTGTGCCAGGCAGGAAGTTTCTGGAGAAACGCACAGTTGAAGACTGCCAACTATCCAAGTGGTGAAGATGGTAATGTTGTCGCCTAGGGCGATGGCGGAAAGAGGCGGCAGGGATTAATCGGAACATTTCCTCGGAGCACTCCACGTAATACAGTGTAGTGCATAAGTAATTGTTTTCCATCGTATTTTCTCGGAAACGTTCGTATTTGACATTCTACTTCAAGCAACCTCAGTACTTTTTGTACCGAGACCGACAGAAATACCGTGAAAGTACGATGGAAAATAATTATGTACAGTGAGCTGCGAAATTGCATGGAGAAATTATGAATGAAGTCATTGATAAAGTCACCATGCACTTTTGCAGCTGATGGTACTTGGTACGATAGAAAATGCATGCTATGTAAAATTGTAATATGAATGTATTTTCTCCGTAGATCGTCATTGCCCTGCGACAATAAGCAGCCATGTTTTGGCCGCTGCTCCTCCTAGCCGCGGCCATTGCGCTCGCGCTGTACGCGTGGCGGAGGCGGCCGCTCTACGAATTCACCAACAAGTACCCTCTCGGCATACCGACCTATCCTCTCATCGGCCAGTCGTACATATTCGCGGGTACCGATGAAGGTGAGATGAAATCTATTTGATTTATTGTACAATTAATATCACAATATCAGATAAGTTCACAATAGGTATCTGATATTGTGATATACCTATATAAAATCTAACCTAACTGAAAAAAAATGTCGAATTCATTGAGTATTTAAGTAAATCAAAAAATGAATGAACTCAGGAAAGTCAGGAATCAAACCCCGCGCGGTTTGACTCTTCTATTGACATACAAACGAAGCAATTATTGTTCGTTCAGATTCCGTTTTAATGTTTTTATACGAGATTATAACTATACTTTTACTTTAACCGTTTATTTAATAAATTTGTAAATAATTTTTGATGGGTTTAGTTTATTTAAGTTACTTATTTGGTGTAATTTCTTACTTTTTCAGATCGAATGAACTCATTAATAAAAATGGGCGACAAGTCCCTTGAAAACGGAGGTATCAGTTCGTTATGGCTGGGGCCGAAGTTGTATGCAGGTAAGTTGAAAACAAACCTTCAAGCCAAAACAATCCATTTGTAATATTGTGACTGTTTGTGTTGTAATAAATAAAAAAAACCGGGCAAGTGCGAGTCGGACTCGTGCACAAAGGGTTCCGTACCATAATGAAAAAAAAACTGAAAAAATGAAAAAAAAAACGGTCACCCATCCAAGTACTGACCACGCCCGACGTTGCTTAACTTTGGTCAAAAATCACGTTTGTTGTATGGGAGCCCCATTTAAATCTTTATTTTATTATGTTTTTAGTATTTGTTGTTATAGTGGCAACAAAAATACATCTAGCTATCACGGTTCGTGAGATACATCTTGGTGACAGACAGACGGACGGACGGACGGACGGACAGCGAAGTCTTAGTAATAGGGTCCCGTTTTACCTTTTGGGTACGGAACCCTAAAAAACACAATTATACACGATACGACGACGCGTCGTCGCGCGATGCGATGCGATGTCATTTGTAACGTTGCGACGTCGTGTCGTGGCACGATACGGATCAAATAGTTTTATCAAATTGGTCGAAAAATACTTAGTACTGTCTGTAATGGAATTTACATAGACCACGAGCTACGGTGTTTCTCCGGAAACACCGTTTTTGGTGGCTGAATAGACGGATGCGAGACCGACATGGTCTACCACAGGTCTGACAAGAGAAGTTTGCGGAAACCGGGACTGAGACACCTTGTCGTCGTTTTTGCCTCTTGTCAGCGAGTGCGGCGAACCAGGTCTCATCACAAAACTTGCGACCCTCCACAACACGTTTGCGCAATTCCGCCCGCTGTTCTGCGAGCCTCTCCCAGTCTCGGTGGTCGATATGGAAGGCAATCATGTCCCTCTTTGCGCAATCTTTAAAGCGAAGCAATGGCCTCCTAACGTTACGTTTTGCATTTGCAACCGCACCAAGAAGAACACGACGAGGTGTCGAGAGGGTTCCATCCTGTGCACATGCCCTAGCCAACGCAAACGTCTCTGCTTGAGAAACGCTGTTAAACTAGGCAGCTGTGCGATTTCTAGAACCCTTTCGTTTGTCACCCTGTCTTGCCATGATATTCCTAGGATCTTACGAAGGCAACGCATGTAGAAAGAGTTAATACGACGTTCTATTTTTGCATACGTCGTCCAGGTTTCAGCTCCGTACAAGAGTATGCTTAATATAGAAGCCTGAAAAACCAACATTTTGGTCTTTGTTGTGAGATGCTTGTTTTGCCATACTCGAGTACTAAGCCTCCCGAAACGTGGTCGCCGCTTTGCCGATACGTATGTCGACCTCCGCATCAAGCGAGAGGTTGTTCGTTACGGTCGACCTTAGGTAGCAAAATCTGTCAACTACCTCTAACAGCGTGCCATTCAGTGAGATAGCTGGTGCCACAGAAGTACCTTGTGCTAGCACAACGGTCGTCCTCGTGTTAATGGACATAGCAAACAGGGAACACGCCTGTGAGAATTGACTCACCATTGACTAAAGCTCGCGTTCAGAGTTCGCAACGAAGGCTGCGTCGTCGGCATATAGGAGGCTGTCAACGAAAAGATCCTCGCGGTTTCTTTTGGACTTGAGGAGAGAGATATTAAATATCTTTCCGTCGGCCCTCGGGGGCAGATGAATACCCTGTTGATTGTCGCCGAAAGCGGTACGTAAAATAAGCGAGAAGTATATACCAAATAGGGTAGGAGCCAAGACGCAGCCCTGCCGCGCTCCTCTGGAAACAGCGAACGGCTCTGATGACTACCATTAAAGACTACTGTGCCTTTCATATTATCGTGGGAGGATGATGCCACTAGCCTCAGAAGCTTAGGTAGACACCCAGTGCTCTCGAGTGCTGTATACAAGCCCTCCCGGCTGACCGTGTCGAAGGCCTTGTTAAGGTCAACGAAAGCCATAACCAAGGGGGTCTTTTGTTCACGACACTTCTCCTGTATCCGGCGAAGTGTGAAAATCATGTCTACTGTGGAACGCTTGGAGCGGAAGCCACGCTGTGACTCAGGGTAAATGCGTTCTGCAAGCCTTTGGAGTCTTGATAGGATGACTTGGCCAAATACCTTGCCAACAATGCTTAAAAGAGAGATGCCACGGTAGTTGTTGCATTGCCGCGGTCACCTTTACCCTTGTATAATGTGACGATGTTGGCATCACGCATATCTCACGCTTCCCAGCGTTTACACAGTAGATTGGTCGCACACATTCGAGTTTTAGGATTTCGGCTTGGGTGCCATCACCGCCGGGACTCTTACCACGCTTAAGTTTATTGACAGCCTTGGCAAATTCCTCTACAGACGGTAGATCAATCTAACTCAGTCTTAACATCCAGTTTGGTCATGCTTTGTACAGCCTCCGGATGTATGTCTTCCACATTATTTCACTTACCCCTCTCGTTGCACTATGTAGGAACTGCAATACTGTAGGTACTATTGTATTTAATTAGAACTTGTCGGCAGTGATCAGCGAGCCCGAGTTGCTGGAGGTGGTGGCCAAGGCGTGTCTGGAGAAAGACTTCATGACTATGAAGTTCCTGAGGCTGATTCTCGGGAACGGACTCATATTTGCTCCGGGTAAGTCAACCCTTACATATAATAAATTTATAACGTCAATACAAAAATATAAAAAAAAAACAATAAAAACTTAAGACTAGCTTAAGCCTTGTCAAACAGTCCCCCCCGAGTTGTCCCTGGCGCAAAGGTGCCCATCACACTAGCCGTGCTACCACGTTACGTATAATAAATTAAGTCACGCGAATTTTATGATTTTTTTTTTGCCCAGCATTGGGACGTATATAGGCTAAATTATTTATTTTTATCTCCATTTTGGATTTCACGGGCCTATTAATCCCGGGCTTGCGTGGGGATATATATCCAACACCGTAGAGGCCCTTTGGAGAGCTTTAATGTCATGTAGAACGCCTGCTGGAACCCGTTCACAGGTGCAGCCCGTGCAGCAATAGACACCCATGAACCGGTCTCAGCAGGCATTGGGACTATTGTAGTAAAAGTGAACAGTATACCGGTCTATGGATTAAAGTTTTATTTTAATAACAAAGTATTTTTGATAACAGCAATATTAGAAATTTCATAACACTAAACCGATTAGGAATAGAAATTTACATAAATAACAATGATTATCAAAACATATTATAATTTAATTTCTGATCAAAAAGGCAATTTGATTGACCCGTCTGGAGGGGCCTTACGATTTTAAAATTGGAATAAGCTGACACCAGTTTGAAATATTGCTTCACAGTTAAGATCTGGCGCCCCCGCCGCAAGGTGATGGCGCCGACGTTCAGCATGAAGAACCTGCACGAGTTCGTGACGGTGTTCGACAAGCAGAGCACCATCATGGTGGCGCAGCTGCGCGCGCACGACGGCGGCGGGGACTTCTCCTTCTGGGAGTACGTTACTTCCTACACGTTTGATGCTATCTGCGGTAAGCCAAGATATTTTTCAACAACGCCTAGTCTTACTAAGGGCCATTTGCACCATCCCACTAGCCCGGGTTATCCGGTTAGCATGGAGTTACCGTGGGTACTATTTTACACTGGGCTAACGGTCTAACCGGTTAACCCCGGGTTAGGTGTTATGGTGCAAGTGGGGCTAAAATGGCATACTGCGGAGAACACCTGGGAAACGGAAGCCCTTAAAAGAGCGGAATGGTGTAAACCGTTTACATGACGGCATAGCGGAGCAAGACGAAGTCTGGCTCGATGATTTAAAGCAGAAAAGACTTCAGGCTGCACAGGAACCATCACCAGATTCGCGTTTCACCTGCGATCTTTGTAGCAGGAAGTGCCGTGCGGCGATTGGACTTTACAGCCCAGGGAAAGATGTGCCGCACCTCCGATCTCCGACGGCGCACAGACCTCTGAGGGTTCCGCCGTGGCAGGGTGGCCTGAGGTTACAAGGCGTTAGCTAAAGACGCCGGTTCGAACCTTTTTGTATAATATATGACATATTTCAGTTTATAAATGATCTGCGTTGTAAAATTTCAGAGACTGTCCTGGGCATGGAGCTGAACGCGCAGAAGAACCAGCACCACCTGTTCATCGAGGCCTTCGACGTGATTATCCAGATCCTCGCCAAGCGCATGCTGTCGCCCTGGCTCTACTGGGACTGGGTCTTCAGGCTTACCTCTAACTACAAGCCCTTCATCGAGCAAAGGACGATAGGTTACGCCTTTTTTGATAAGGTACAATTTTAGAAGAATACCTATTATAGTTAAGCCAAGCTAGCAGTACTGTTATGGCCCTAAGCTATGTCCTAGTATCATTGTGTAATGTGTCATGATGGGAAGTCTACCCCACTTTTGACAAGCTATTAGTAATGGCTAATTTGTGTTTGTTACAGATTATAAGTGATAGAAGAAAAGAATTGGCGGAACAAGGGGCTTACTACGGTAAATAATTGAGTATAGTCGAGTTCACAAAAATCTTTACAGTACTACCTACTAGATTGTATCACAAGGGAGCAAAATGACATATTTAATGGGTGTACATTGAATCCTGAACGAAGCGACGGATTCTAAATTCCCAAGGTTAACGCCCAAGGTTGAAATAATTTTGCTACCATGTGACACATTGCTTTTCACATCACCTATGAGGAAATTATTATGTTTCAAAATATTATTTAAGCAAAAAAATACAAAAATAGTTTCCTAGATAAGAAAAGTTAGCTTTGATGTACTATATATTTGCCCACCTTTGTCTACCTACAATTCCCTAATATACATATCTAATTCTTTGCGAACTTATTACTTAGATCCCAAGGACCGCAACAGACCGTTCCTGGACATGATGATATTGGCTCCCGGGGGCTACACGGACATCGAGCTGAGGGAAGAGATCATATCCATAGTGTCGGCCGGCACGGACACCTCGGCCGTCGGCACCGCCTTCGTTGCCCTCATGCTGTCCAGACATCCCAGGGTGCAGGACAAGGTCTACGAAGAGTACGTATCATTAAAAGATTTTAACCAAAAAACGTTATTTTATGGTTTTCATCACAATAACTTTCCACAAAAATAAATCAGTATAGGTGCTGAATAACGGCATTCTACTAAATCTGGTTCTCTTGAATGTTTTATTTCAGGTGTTCAAAATTTCTCACTATCTGTCAAATTTTGGTACGTTTTTTGACAATTATGTACCTGTATGATATTATGTTTTATTAGGGAGCCAATTTTTAATTTGTGTAGTATTCATTGCAAGAATGAATTGCCAAGCGACCCCAGGCTATCAATATGCCAAAGTGAATTTTCAAAAATTGCAAAGTTCTGTAATGCAGCCATACTCTAAGTGTGTTCCGCGGAACCCTAGGGTTCCGCGACACCACTGCAGGGGTTTAGCAAGAATTTAGAACACTA
Source organism: Cydia splendana (assembly GCF_910591565.1). Taxonomy (NCBI): domain Eukaryota; kingdom Metazoa; phylum Arthropoda; class Insecta; order Lepidoptera; family Tortricidae; genus Cydia; species Cydia splendana. Next base: position 278,064 of record NC_085985.1, read on the forward strand.
TGCTTTAGAATTTAGAACACTATGCTTTAGAATTTAGAACACAAAATTTTCAGTTTGTTTCGATTTATTAAGACCCTCGAACTAGACGCCAATGAGTGATGAAATGTTAAATGAAACAGTCGTCAACAGTTTAGAACATTGGGCAATAACTCCTAATCTGAACGGGAATTTTCTAAGTGGAAACTTGCATGAGGATTTTCTCATGTAATTTTCTAAATATTTCGGGAATTTTGAGAATGCTCTTAATTTGCACATTGCCACCCCAGGCTCCAATGAGCCGTGGCAAAAATCTAAAACATAAATAGTTATGCCATTGTAATGTGAAATTCTGAAATTATAAAATGTTCTCACTAGATTGAAGGAGGTGTTCGGCGACTCGGACCGGCCGGTGACGTGGCAGGACCTGCCGAAGCTGACGTACATGGAGGCCGTCATCAAGGAGACTCTGCGGCTGTATCCGCCGGCGCCCGTCGTCGTCAGGGACGTGCACGAGACGGTTGTACTGCGTACGTATTCAAACAATCAATCAATTCATTTATTTCCCCACAAACCCATAATTATGCACGTCTATTCTAGATCAGACCCGTCGTTACCAAACTGGGTTAAAAAATTAACGTAGTTGTAGTGATAGCGGTGCCAATTCTTTAGAATTGTTTTTTATTTAGATAACAAAGGATCCACATATTGTAACTACAATTTAGGGCTTCCAAATACCGGACTTCTTTCAATACCGGTATTAATACCGAAACTGTCTTCATCAATACCGGGATCCCGGGATCCCGGTATTGACTATAAATAGCTTAAAAAATTTGAGTTTTTTTTTTTAAAGGCTCACTTTTACACCAGATATGTATGTCCTTAGCTTAGGATATTAAACAATAATCGCCATCTGCAATAATTATGTGAACCCTCCAGGTTGGCAATCATTTTATCCGCCTTGTTGACTTCACAAGTCACATTTTTAGTTCAACCTAATAATCAGCCAATAAATATTCTTTGGCACCAAACATTCGTATGCCATTACAATTAATGTCTTTCTACTTTTTGATAAAATTTTAAGAACTAATTATATTTAATTATTATAAAATTATAGAAAAAAAAAACACTTTTTTCGTATCTAGTTTGCAGTGAAGAATCTTACAATTACATGTACGAAATCTAAATATTTGGGTTCGTCTTAGACGTCTCGAGAAACGTGTCCAGGGTTTTCATTTTAAACTAATTAACACAAAAGTTATGGCCAGAAAACCAGTTTAAAGCCTAAAATTGTTCAACTTTGATGCCAAATATCTCGAAGGCAATGAACTTTGAAGTAAATATAGGATACTAAACTGCAAAACGTAATTCAAGACCAAAAAAAGTAAGACAATGTTGCTGTAATTTTTTGTTTGTAAAATAGTAAATTCCTTTTGATAAATAATCACGCTAAGATAATTTATTTATTAGTAATTTTACTCCTGCGAGTTAAAAAAGTACTTTTATATACTTATTTTTGCATTAATACAAGACGCGCTAGTAAAAAGTGGCAACATTTTCTTACTTTTTTTGGCTTGAATTACGTTTTGCAGTATATATTGCTTCAAGCTGTTGTTGTTAATATAATAAGCTACAAAAAACATTAGAAAACTAAGGGATTCAGATCGAAGGTCATTCGCGTGGGGTGGCCCCTTAATATATCCAGAACATCAGAATTCATCACCAAATATTTATCTAACGCATATGCACAGATCTTGTTTCAATTAAATGATCTTCTTTTATTAAATTGGCAAGTTATCTTTTGGTACAGCCGAATTTGACCATTTTAATAGATTTTAAACGTTATAATAGGCACATTTTCCTTATTTTTGAAAATACCGGGATCCCGGTATTTCATTAAAAAATACCGGTATTGAAAAATCTGATTAAACAGACGGGATCCCGGTATTTCGGGATCCCGGGATCCCGGTATTGGAACCCTAGTGTGAATAAATAATATATACCTAAACTTGTATCCATTTGTGTCATTCAACGCTTTTTTAACGCGCGTTGTAAAAGCGCTCATGCAAGTGAGGCCTTACACAATAGCGGTTGAGTTTGTCCTTGTGTGTTTCCAGCAAACGGCGCGACCCTACGCCCCGGGATGGCCCTGTTCCTGCACTTCTGGGCCGCGCACCGCAACACCAAGTACTGGGGCGACGACGTGGAAGAGTTCCGGCCCGAGAGATTCCTGGAAGGGCCGCTGAAGCACCCCGCGCAGTTCGTGGCCTTCAGCTACTCGCTGCGGAACTGCATCGGTACGTATCTGTTGGTCTCCTGCACCGCAACCCCAAGTATTGGAGACGACGTGGAAGAGTTTTGGCCCGAGAGGTTCCTGGAAGGGCCCCTGAAGCACCCCGCGCAGTTCGTGGCCTTCAGCTACTCGCTGCGGAACTGCATCGGTACGTATCTGTTGGTTTCCTGCACCGCAACACCATGTATTAGAGACGACGTGGAGCAGTTCCGGCCCGAGAGGTTCCTGGAAGGGCCCCTGAATGAAGCACTCGCTGAGGATCTGCATCGGTAACCTTTGACCTCATATCGCTTGCACCTAAAACATGAAAGCTTGACAAGATTCTGTTTGGCATTCAGTCGCGTATAGTCAAATAAACGGTCTTGTCGACCAAAACACTTATATGCCGGTCCTCTCCTTGACCTTAACTGCAACCGTTAATTTCAGGAGGTAACTACGCCATAATGTCAACGAAGACGAACCTATCGAACCTGCTGCGTCGCTACGAAGTGCTGCCGCCGCTGAGCGTGCCGCCCGACCAGCTGCTGGCCCCCTTCAGGGTGAAGTTCGACGTCATGATGAAGCACTGCGACAACTTCGAGCTCAGGATACGGAGTAGACACAATGGACAAGGGAAAAAGTGATCCAGCAAAATAGTGCGCGCGAATGAGAGTCTTAGATGGATGTGCTTGTATAGTCTGTGTAAATAACTGTAATTTTAAAGAAGCAGGTAAGAGAGGGCACACTATAGACAATAAAATAGTAGCCATCCTTGAGCCATCCTATCCTCGAGGGTAAAGTTGCTACATATGTAGCGGTCGGTAAAAGTGTTGAATAGGCTGCAGTAAAAGTTACTCTCTTACTATGATACGGTGTGGCCTGTAATACGAACAAAAAAATAAACTATAGGCTGTAGTCCTCATACTGACCAACTTTTGTTCAGCGATATTTAAAAATAACTTGTGTTTTGATTTTTAGCACACTTTAACATTTATTCTACAGACGCAATGTAGTGCGAGTTTTGTTATGTTTAAGGCGTGACAAGCAACGTCAATCACAAAGATAATAATAGCGTACATTGAAGATAATATTTATTTAGTATGAAAAATAGTAAGTGTGTGAGAAATAGGAAGTATAATTACAAAAGTGTCACCGTTAGAGGAGTACAATCCACATTTTAATTACTTGCTCGTGTTACAGGCCACACCCGGTAGGTATATGAACGCACAGGCAGCTTAAAGCTGTTAAGTCATATCAATGTCCACTAGTGTTTTGTCCATTTGCCGATTAGAATATGTTTATATGTACATGAATATGCCCAGTAGTAGGGTTAGTAATGAGCAGAAATGCACTGTTGTCTCAGGCGATGCCGCTTGGTACGATTGTTCCTTAGGTCAAGCAAAGATGATTTTTCCCGGTAGCCATGAGATCGTACCGAGCATACCCCCCAAAAAGGGGGGGTGAAAAGGTCGGCTCCCCAGGTCCAATCTATGCTATATTTCTTCCTGTTCTTAGCAACTAGGGCAAGTTATATAATCATTTTCGTATAATTTAGGGACGAGGAATTCATTTTTGAAATAATTATTATACCTTTGCATACAAAAAATGTATTTTGTACAAAAAAATTAAAAGGTTATGTAATTTTTTGTGACAATTTTGGCTGTTACAATCACAATGTGGCGATTTGCACCAAATAAAAAAATTGGACGATGTAGCCCATGTATTCTTCATTCTGGAAAATATCACTTTAAAGTAGCCATTCAGTAGCTAGCAAAAATAAATGTTAGATGTATTATTTCATAAACGGTAGTTTTATTATTTTATTACAGTTTATTATCGCAAATAATGAATTTCGAGCAGTCTTATCTCTTAATACGACACCGACGGTCTTTGAGGGGTGAGTCGTCGTACTAAATGTATGGAAGGGTTTGAATTGAAGTTTATATTTGGGATATATCTGCTTTTATTTTTTTTTAAGTTATTAATGTAATTTTACTCATTGGGTAACGCACTTTCGATATCAATTTGAAGTTTTCTGATATCTGTTATATTTACGGAATTATCGCCTGGCTACACTTAACGATTACACCCTGTATATAAGTAACGGTGTTAACGTATTTGTTATGAAGGTGTCGCGCTGCGCAAACAGCTCAAACGAATTAAGTTGTTTTTATAACTAACTGCGTGATTGGAGTCGGTATTCCATTGACTGTCTGTGACCCTTGGCAATGAATACACTTTGTAGAGAAGCGACATTTGTAATACATCGGAGACACGTAGGTAAGGAATGTCGCGGATGCAGATTTTTTGACATCCGCGGATGCGGATGTCAAGATTTGGTACTTAAATACGTTAAATATTACATTTTTAGCAATTTTTATTTTAAAATACGAAACATTTAGTATTTGAGCAAGAATATAGGTGCGTTTTATTTAATAAACAGTAACTTGGCCGACTTTTCGGGATCTAGACGATTTCTTTATAAGATTTCTTATATATTCTTATATAATGACGAATTTACCTAGCACTTACGCCGCCGGCGCCGCCGCTAATACGTTCCTGTTACCGACTTAGTCGACATCCGCATCATGCGGATGCTCCGCATCGATTTTATGCGGATGCGGATGTTGAAAATAATGCAGATGTTCCGCGGATGCGGATGCGAATGCGAATATCCGCAACATCCCTGGTAGGTACAGTCACCTGCAATAATATGTTACACCACGGAGGCCGCAAAAATATCTGACACGATCTTATTTGTAGAGCCATAACAGCGTGTCACATATTTTTGCGGCGTTCGAAGAGTAACATATTATTGCAGGTGACTGTACCATCAGCCGTGACAGTGCATGGCGAATTTATCAATGAATTCATTTCATTCATAATTTCTGGATGCCATTTCGCAGCTCACTGTATACCCCATTTCATATCACTTGAAACTGCACAAAGTGAAGCATAATTTTGATCTATGGTTTTACTATTGCTTTATGAGCTCTGCTCTTCAAAGTCAGCGTGTGGTGGTATTACGCAAAGGACGAGGAGGAGGACTGGAAAGTTATATTGTAAGACACGACGCCGCAAAAAAAGTTTGCTGGCTATTTTTGTCACTACTCCTAATCTCCAAAACGTAATTCAAGACCAAAAAAAGTATGAAAATGTTGCCACTGCAATAATTTGTTTGTAAAATAGTAAATTCCTTTTGATAAATAATCACGCTAAGATAATTTATTTATTAGTTATTTTAATCCTACTATTTTAAAAAGTACTTTTATTTACTTAAATACAAGACGCGCTAGTAAAAAGTGGCAACATTTTCTTAATTTTTTTGGTCTTGAATTACGTTTTGGAGTATAATATTATTTACGCCTAATGACCGTTTCAAGTGGAATCCCGCTATTGATTAGTTATGAAATGGGCTATACAATGTAATGTGTGGTGCATTGGGGTAACTGTGACAAGGCGTTAAAAAGTTGTAACAAAGATACATTGATTGAGTATGATGCGTAAAATCTAAGACATCGTGCTTCGAATTTGAAAGGTAAACGAGATGGCGCTGTACAGCTCCATACATTTTGCGGTAACTCTGATTGTCAAAAGTTGACGTTTGACAATTCATAGTGACCGCAAAACATATGGCGCAGTACAGCGCAGGTTATAACATTTCTAATCTGAAAAACCGGCCAAGTGCGAGTCGGACTCGCATTTCAAGGGTTCCGTACGTTACACAATTTTTAACAGCGTAATTTTTTAAGTGAAATATCTGTAACGTGAGTGAAATATCTTTAAAAAAACCCGTAGGGGTCGGATCAAAAACTAAGTAATTAAGTCCGACTCACGCTTGACTGTACATTTCTTTTGGCAATTTTCTTAAATAACTTCTAAACTATTTTAAAATTACAAAAAAAATTGTGATTATCAAATTGAGCTCTTTTATTTCATATGTGAGATGATATAGTTTAAAAAACTTTATGATTTAAACTTTCACGATTATTAAACAAAATCCCTAGTTAGTAGTAGTTAGTTTTCCCTAGTGCGCAAAACGTTCAAACTGATAAACAAGACCAAGTGCGGGTAGTTCGAAAAACTCGCGCGGCTAGAAGATGTTGATGTCAACTTGAGCCAGTAGTTTTGGAGATAAAGGGGGGGGGGGGGGGGGGTAACAGTTTGGCTATTTTCTTAAATAACTTCTAAACTATTTTAAAATAACAAAAAAAAAATAGATTATCAAATTGAGCTCTTTTATTTGATATGAAACACGATATAGTATTAAAAACTTAAAATATATATTAATTTTCTCATTTACCCGCCAAAGGCAATGTTTAAATTTCATTTGTTTACGTTACATGTCCGTCTTTTCACGTTACAAGCTTACATATGTGTCAAAAATATACAACTTAAAAGGCCCAGTAGTTTTGGAGAAAATGGGCTGTGACAGACGGACAGACAAACAGAGAGACTGACAGACAGACAAACAGACGCACTAGTGATCCTATAAGGGTTCCGTTTTTTCCTTTTGAGTTACGGAACTCTAAAAAAACGTACTATAGGTAAATGGATCACCAGCTTTGTAGGTATTTAGGATGAGGTAAAAGTGTGATACGATTTTCTAACTCAATCCGGTTCGAAAGACCAATTGTTACTACTTTAAATATTTACATTCCAAGAACAAAAAGTTGGATTGACAAGTAAAAAATTCCAGAAAACTAACCTTCTAAAGGCGAGCGGCAACCTCTAAACCTAGTGTATTGAAAGGAACAGCATAATAGCGCTTATGACACCGACAGTTGAAAGCGTCCATAATCTACCATGGCCACTTACCATCACGAGCCGCGTGCTTGTTTGCACCCATTTTATAAAAAAGCGTCACGTCTTTCCCAATAATCTATGTTGATATATTGTTATTATTTTTGTATGTAAATTCAATGTTGACGTGTAACAGTGCCCTTTTGGCCTATTTGCTGAATAAATGATGAAGTTTTGATGTTTTTTGAAGTTGAAAATCGTACGTTGGTGGTGAGGTGACTAGCGTATATTCCACAGTGACGTTTTCTTCGTCTCAGTGCGTCAGTACTTGCGTCTCTAGTGAAGTTTTTGACTGCTGTGGGAAAACACGTCTCATGGTTTTGTGAAATCAATGTAAGTGTCCTGTCTATCAGTGTTGGCCGAACGTTAATGCAATTGACCATTAAAAATTAACCATTGAAAAGGTTAATTGCCATTAACCATTAACCATTGAAGGGAAATTAATTATCAATTGCATTGATCATCAATTTGCATTAATATTAATTTATTTCGAACCACTAACAATTAAAAAGAATTAATGGTTATTGCTTTACAAACCATTAAAAATTAAATCAATTTTGAATGAAAATTAAAAATGTGATTGATAATTAACAATTAACAAGAATAAACATCGTAATTTTTGTCTCTGTATTTTTATGCAGGGTTTTCCCATATGTTCCCCGCGAAGACAAATGGGAATTCACCCATTATTGGTAATTATTGGTAATAATGGGTGCTTATTGGTGTATTCCCATTTGTCCCCGATTCGCGTGACCTACGCCATGCATGAAGCTGGGACAAATGGGAATGTTTTATGTGAATGAATATGAACGGCGGGGAACAAAAGAGATACACCCGATATTAGTGTTCCCATTTGTCTCCGCTCCAATGAGATGGGGAAAAATGGAAATATTTCTGTGCAGCTTCTTTTCCCATATGTTTCTATACACTCAGTATAGGTGTATTCCTATTTGTCCCTGCCATATGTGAGTTGGAGACAAATGGGAAACGGGGACAAATGGGATTTATATGCAGAGCCTATTCCATCTGTTCCAGGTGGGAACAAATGAGAAAACATCGGAAAATGAAGTGTTCCCATTTGTCCCCACCTTATTGGTGTGGAGACAAATGGGAAACGGGGACAAATGGGATTTATATACAGAGCCTATTCCATCTGTTCCAGGTGGGAACAAATGGGAAAACATCAGAAAATGATGTGTTCCTATTTGTTCCCACCTTATTGGTGTGGAGACAAATGGGAAACGGGGTAAATGGGATTTATTTGCAGCGTCTATTCCATCTGTTCCAGGTGGGAAAAAATGGGAAAACATGGGAAAATGATGTGTTCACATTTGTCTCCACACCAATAAGGTGGGGATAAATGGGAATGTTTTATGTGAATGAATATGAACGGCGGGGAACAAAAGGGATTCACCCGATATTAGTGTTCCCATTTGTCTCCGCTCCAATGAGATGGGGAAAAATGGAAATATTTCTGTGCAGCTTCTTTTCCCATATGTTTCTATACACTCATTATAGGTGTATTCCTATTTGTCCCTGCCATATGTGAGTTGGAGACAAATGGGAAACGGGGACAAATGGGATTTATATGCAGAGCCTATTCCATCTGTTCCAGGTGGGAACAAATGAGAAAACATCGGAAAATGAAGTGTTCCCATTTGTCCCCAACGTATTGGTGTGGAGACAAATGGGAAACGGGGACAAATGGGATTTATATGCAGAGCCTATTCCATCTGTTCCAGGTGGGAACAAATGGGAAAACATCAGAAAATGATGTGTTCCTATTTGTTCCCACCTTATTGGCGTGGAGACAAATGGGAAACGGAGTAAATGGGATTTATATGCAGCGTCTATTCCATCTGTTCCAGGTGGGAAAAAATGGGAAAACATGGGAAAATGATGTGTTCACATTTGTCTCCACACCAATAAGGTGGGGATAAATGGGAATGTTTTATATGAATGAATATGAACGGCGGGGAACAAAAGGGATACACCCGATATTAGTGTTCCCATTTGGCTCCGCTCCAATGAGATGGGGAAAAATGAAAATATTTCTATGCAGCGTCTTTTCCCATATGTTTATATACACTCATTATAGGTGTATTCCTATTTGACCCTGCCATATGTGAGTTGGAGACAAATGGGAAACGGGGACAAATGGGATTTCTTATGCAGAGCCTATTCCATCTGTTCCAGTTGGGAACAAATGGGAAAACATCAGAAAATGATGTGTTCCCATTTGTCCCCACCTTATTGGTGTAGAGACAAATGGGAAACGGGGACAAATGGGATTTATATGCAGCGTCTATTCCATCTGTTCCAGGTGAGAACAAATGGGAAAACATCGGAAAATGATGTGTTCCCATTTGTCTCCACACCAATAAGGTGGGGACACACGGGAAATATTTATATGCAGTCTTTTCCTATATGTTCCCCGAGGGGACAAATGGGAATACACTCATTATTGGTTATAATGGGTGCATTGTTGGCGTATTCCCACTTATCCCCTATCCACGTGTCCTACGCGATACATGAGAGAAGGGACAAATGGGAACACATCATTTTCCCATTTTTTCCCACCTGGAACAGATGGAATAGACGCTGCATATAAATCCCATTTGTCCCCGTTTCCCATTTGTCTCCACACTAATAAGGTGGGGACAAATGGGAACACTTCATTTTGCGATGTTTTCTCATTTGTTCCCACCTGGAACAGATGGAATAGGCTCTGCATATAAATCCCATTTGTCCCCGTTTCCCATTTATCTCCAACTCACATATGGCAGGGACAAATAGGAATACACCTATAATGAGTGTATAGAAACATATGGGAAAAGAAGCTGCACATAAATATTTCCATTTTTCCCCATCTCATTGGAGCGGAGACAAATGGGAACACTAATATCGGGTGTATCCCTTTTTTTCCCCGCCGTTCATATTCATTCATATAAAACATTCCCATTTGTCCCAGCTTCATGCATGGCGTAGGTCACGCGAATCGGGAACAAATGGGAAAACATCGGAAAATGATGTATTCCCATTTGTCCCTTCTCATGTATGGCGTAGGACACATGCATAGGGGACAAGTGGGAATACACCAATAATGCACCCATTATAACCAATAATGGGTGTATTCCCATTTGTCCCCGCGGGGAACATGTAAGAAAAGACTGCATATAAATATTTCCCATTTGTCCCCACCTTATTGGTGTGGAGACAAATGGGAACACATCATTTTCCGATGTTTTCCCATTTGTTCCCACCTAGAATAGATGGAATAGACGCCTCATATTAATCCCATTTGTTCCCGTTTAGGATTTGCTCCACACCAATAAGGGGGGGACAAATGGGAACACATAATTTTCTGACGTATGTCCATTTGTTCCCACCTGGAACAGATGGAATAGGCTCTGCATATAAATCCCATTTGTCCCCGTTTCCCATTTGTCTCCAACTCACATATGGCAGGGACAAATAGGAATACACCTATAATGAGTGTATAGAAACATGGGAAAAGACGCTGCATAGAAATATTTTCATTTTTCCCCATCTCATTGGAGCGGAGACAAATGGGAACACTAATATCGGGCGTATCCCTTTTGTTTCCCGCCGTTCATATTCATTCGTATAAAACATTCCCATTTGTCCCCACCTTATTGGTGTGGAGACAAATGTGAACACATCATTTTCCCATGTTTTCCCATTTTTTCCCACCTGGAACAGATGGAATAGACGCTGCATATAAATCCCATTTGTCCCCGTTTCCCATTTGTCTCCACACCAATAAGGTGGGGACAAATGGGAACACATCATTTTCTGATGTTTTCCCATTTGTTCCCACCTGGAACAGATGGAATAGGTTCTGCATATAAATCCCATTTGTCCCCGTTTCCCATTTGTCTCCAACTCACATATGGCAGCGACAAATAGGAATACACCTATAATGAGTGTATAGAAACATATAGTGTAGAGTCTCATGTTAAAATATGTATCACGATCTGATAATTCACTGAAGCTTGTATTAATGGTTATTTTTATTTATAATTTTAATAGTTCCAAGCAAAAGTAACATTAATTATTAGTTTATGAAATAAATTATTTAATTCCATTAAACGTTAATGCAGATTGACAATCAATGTAATTAAACGTCTCAAACTTCAATTCTAACTAATTTTAATTATATTGATGCGTAATGCAATTGATTAATTGCGGAATTAATGGTTAATGCAATTGATTAATTGTTAATTAGAATTAACCATTACGGCCAACACTGCTGTCTATTATGACTATAGTTATAGACTTCAACATTCTTTTGCGTCTGATCCCAAAAGATGAATAACATGCACGGCTACTCTTCTTCTCTTCTGTTTTATCTCTTTCACGCTTTTAATTCATACATATGTTATGGACCAAGTGATAAATCGGGCATTTTTCATAGTGCCCGGGCATTATGAAAAATGACCAATATGAGATGGCAATTTGATAATTACTATTCAAATAATTAAATTGCCTGGGCACTTTACATAATGTCTATCACCTATTGGGCAATTTGATAATTACTATTCAAATAATTGGATGCACGTCGACTACAATAATAATAGGCGTTTTGGTATTGAAAGTGATGTATGGAGTGAGCCCTCTTTGCTTACTATATTGCTCTTTTCGTTATGTAGCATAATTTATAAAATCAAATATCACAAGTACGAAATTCCTATAAACAGAACATCGAAAATCAAAATGTCTAATGTACGAAATTCCTAAAGATGCATGTCCTACGGTTAATCAACCTATTCTTTAGATGTCTAAAGTACAATTCTGCTAGTGCACGAAAATAGTAACGACCTTTTTTCCTACGTCCAGTTGACCTAAGTTTAGGTATAAATTGCGAAATTTCTAACGACTTTTGTCCTACGTTTAACTGACCTTAGTTTAAACAGTCTGACGTACGAAACCATGGTCCCACCGTACTGTTTCTTTTCAAAAATCATTTCCTTCACAATGTAACTAAACGGAACCCCGCTTCACAGCCCGGCTCCTATTTCTGGGCGGTTTGCCCTTCGAGCATCTGAAGCTACCTAACAAACCTCACCTACCTACCTACCTACGCTTTAATCCCAAAGTGTAATGTTCACTGATATGTGTTAACTTGTTAAATATTAATATTAACGCCATCTACTCGAGAGTAGGCTGAAGGTTGTGGCGCCATCGCTCGAAAAGATTGCACCATACCTTTGGCCTATATAGTCGAGTAGATGGCGTTAATATTAATATTTAATAAGTTAACACATACCAGTAAAAGAATAAGGAGCAAAGTCAAATGGCGTTCTAACAGTTTTATGTTCTGTCGAAAGATGGCAGTTAATTTACAGTGGCTACATAATTTACTTTGACAATCCGTCTCTATACACTCTATTCTCTTTGGCAATAATCATAATGACCAGACAATGCGATAAATAATGAAGTTTAGATAATAATTAATCACTTGGCCCGATATTGCTTGTCTTTATCCATAATGCCCGGGCATTATACATAATGCCCTCATTAATCACTTGGTCCATAATACATAGGTACATACATACATATATAACTTCACTAAATAAACACTTTCACTTACTTATAACTTAATTACTAATAAGACCTTTTTAACCGACTTAAGTCTTTGTACTAAGTTGGATTGCTGCTCAGTCATTTAATAAAAATTCTTAGTTTTAATGTACTAGCTTTAATAATAATTAGATCATATTCTGTTAAAATAATAGCCGCGACATGTCGGTCATCTGTATTTCGCTAAGATCCCCAGGTCACAGGCTGAGCCTAGTGTGGGGATCACTGTACTCGTGTAAATAAATTTCTGAAATAAATATATTTTGTTTTTTTAGGGTTCCGTACCTCAAAAGGAAAAAACGGAACCCTTATAGGATCACTCGTGCGTCTGTCTGTCTGTCTGTCTGTCTGTCCGTCTGTCACAGCCGATTTTCTCCGGAACTACTGGACCAATCAAGTTGAAATTTGGTACACATATGTAAGTTTGTGACCCAAATACGGACATGTAACGTAAACAAATGAATTTTAAACATGGGGGCCACTTTTGGGGGGGTAAATGAAAAAATGAAAAAATTTAATTTTTCAAACTATATCATGTTACATATCAAATGAAAGAGCTTATTGTAAGGATCTCAAATATATTTTTTTTATAATTTTCGAATAAACAGTTTAGAAGTTATTCAAGAAAATAGGCAAAAAATGACCATTCCCCCCCCTTTTCTCCGAAACTACTAAGTCTTAAATTAAAAAAAAAATACATAAAATAGGTCTATACCTATAGATGACAGGAAAACCTATTAGAAATGTACAGTCAAGCGTGAGTCGGACTTAATTACAGTTTTTGATCCGACCCCTACGGATTTTTTAAAGAGATTTCACTCACGTTTCACATAAAAAATACATTGTTAACAGTGCCGGATTACTTAGAGTAGTAGTTTTCTTAGAGTAATTGGTGATAATTTTCTGATAAGATAATCATTTTAAATATTTAACGGTCTTACCTACTTACGAGTAATTGTAAGGTCAAATTAAAAATAATGTTTAAAAAAATATGTTAAATTGAGAGCTAGTTCAAAGTTTTTTGTACTCGTCGACTTTAATGGTTGAATTAATAAAGACTTTGTAACCAATAAGCAAAACAAGCACGTTCTTTGGGAAACAATCGGTAGCAGTAGAAGAGTTGTGATTACATGCATAGATTCGATTTCAACCCACTCTTTTGCGGTTCGGCGTTAGGTCTTATGCGAGGCCTTCTGCCTTACGGCAAAGTTGATCTTCTGCCTTAATTACACTTGGGCGTGGATCCAAATCCAAGCTTTCCTCTTTCGCAGCTGGGCCTACTGCCTTTCTCACACTTCGCCAATTCAATTCCAAGCTCTCTGCTTTCTTGCATATTTTATGCATGAAAACAACCTCGCTGAGACCCTTAAATATCGAGCCCTATGCGAAGCTAGGCTGATAGAAAACTGTCCCATCCCTTCTCTGTATGAAATCCTGGATTCGCGCCTGGTTGGGACTATAACTAAAATTGCGTTTTTATATCGAAAAATTTTCGCGCTCGCTTCGCTCGCGTTTTCAATAACTTTATAAGGTATGATAAAGGTGACATTCGGGTGGCGACTGCAGCAACATTACTCTGTTGCAACGTTACTGCTGCAGTACTGTCAACTTCCGTGATAAAATGATGTGACTGATTTCCATACTAAAAGTAAAAATGTACAACTGTCTATCATATTGCGTTTTTATATCGAAAAATTTCCGCGCTCGCTTCGCTCGCGTTTCTATTACTTTCTAAGCTATGATAAAGGTGACATTCGGGTGGCGACTGCAACAGCATTAGGTACTCTGTTGCAACATTACTGCTGCGGCACTGTCAATTTTCGTGATAAAATGATGTGACTGATTTCCATTCTCAGCTGTAATGCGGCAATGAGTACTTCTCTCAATTTACCAAAAAATCAATGTAATCTTGATGACCCTAGGGAGAGGGGGCACCTAGAAATGCTTAGGGCATCAAAATATCTTAATCCGGCACTGATTGTTAAAAATTGTGTAATATACGGAACCCTTGGAACGCGAGTCCGACTCGCACTTGGCCGGTTTTTTTTATTATTTCTTTGATCTATGAAGTGTATAAGATAAATAATGTCTGAGAAAAAAGGTGCCCTTTAAAAGGTAATTTCTTGATTTTCCGAGGCACGTTTTTTTATGCTCGAAAAGATGACGCCATAATTTTGCCCTATACTTGTGTAGATGGCGATACCGTTTGATATTTAACACATATCATACATAAGTACGTCGCACTCCAGCGGGCACTTTGCGGGCATGTCATTTAGTGTAGTAAATGAAGCAAGTTGTTGTATGGAGACCAAAGACATATGTAACTTCGTATAAGACGAATAAAGTCTAAGGAAAAAACGTGCCTCGGAATTCAAGCAAAAGTCATTCTCGAATAGATGGCACACACACCTTTAGCCTATCCTCGGCTAGATGGCGTGACGACACCGTTTCATATTTAACAATTTTAACACATAGATATCAGTGAATGAACATGGATCAAAATGATATAAAAATAATAAAATCATTTATCCATAGATATACATTTTTTGATAACTTTATACGATTTCATTTTGAGTTTTAGCAGTGTGTCGATAGATGGCAGTAAATTTACAGTGACTACAAAATTTACAATGACAGGACCCCTCTATACCATCTATTCTTTTTGATGGAGACCCATGCATTAATTTCTCAGTCGATGAAATTTAGTTTGGTTATTGTATAGTATGAGCCGAAACTAACATAAATATCCAAAAAAAAACACTCCTAAGTTAGGTATTTATACGTAAAAATACAAATCTGTTTATATATTGAACCGAGTAATTCCTCAGTCCAAAATTATTTTACCAAATAAGTTATTTGTATCAGTATGAGATACTAGAAAAAAATCTAAAACTTATGTCAAACATGAGAATATATTTTTATGATAATTCCTTTTTTGAGGCTCATTTTCATCGGAAAATTACTCTGTCATTTTTTTCTTCTTATATGATCTTAGAATATAATTTGGCGTAGTGGGTAAGAAAATCCAAAAAAAAATGCGTACCCAAATGTATGTATTATAGAACTATTAAAAACAGAGAGTGAAAAATTTATCAGCCCGATTTCTTTTTAAATATATTATACTAAGCAGTCACGTATAAACTTAAATCCAAAATATCCAAAAGAAATATATTATCATCCAGAACACCGAAATTTTGAAAGTGAAGATAAATCCATCTCGCGGTTACGCAATAATGTACCGTCTTCCTTTAGCAGTTAAGTGCAGATTAGCGTCCTTGTGCTACTAGTACGACCCGACCGCGTGACCCGCAGCCCGCACTTAAGAAGGAAGTTGCCACTGGTGTGTGATTCTTTACACTACATTAAACAACTGTACCGATATTCGGAACCTAATAATAATATTGAGAGTGACAACACTGTAGTTGATCGTATTGTCCTTTTCTAGCATATACGTCCCTCTCTCTCCTACACTCCCACCAAATTAGGCAGTTGCCTTTGACATTGACAGTTGGCCAAAGCAAATTTCCAAGTCATTTGCTTGCTTTTTCCCATCTGGAAGGTCGTGAAGCTAAACTGCTGGTGAGTTTTTGAATTTGTACCCCAGTTTAGCTGACTATATTGAAAAACAGTTTCTAACGGCTTTTGCCGTTCGAAATAAATATTTAAATTTTGTTGTTCATTAAAATATCTAGCAAATAAAAACTTTGAACGGAGCATTTTTCCGTAAAAAGATATTAACGATTTAAGACTTTAGGTATTTACTTTAATTATTATTATTATTCTTTGGAAATTTATACAATACTTTTTATTTATTGATACTTTATCATACTGTAAAGTTTTTTCCGGCTGAGGAATTACTGCGGGGTCCACTACCTTTATTTCCTACACTATTGGTAAGGACCTTACCGTAAGGTTCACAAATCAATTTTCGAGTTGTCAGAATAAAGTATTTGTACTTAGTATTTTGTGATGTGCAGTTCCAAATACCTTAGCAACTAAGGTTGTAAGTCAGTTAGGTATCAATTTTTTTATATCCAATCAAATTTAAATATAAATAATGTTGAATAATATTTATGTAGTATATTAAAACATTTATTATGCAATCAATAGCTGTAGTAATGCCAAGAATAATATTGTTAACATTATGTAAATTACGTACCTACTTAAAAAATAAAACACCCCTAAACCTAAACTACAATAAAAAATCACCCTCGGCAAGGTCCCGTAGACGCTGGCAGCATTACCTCGCTGAATTGCAATGCTTATTCTTATTCTTATTCATTTATTCATAAAACAATTTTACATTGTGTTTGAATTATGTCATAAATAACTTAACTTAACTACAAGAACAACAACAACAAACAAACATGCAGCTAATATTAAAATTAAAACATAAAAACACACAAAATTAATAAAATGGAAATGGGAATAGGTTATTTGACCACTAGTCAGATCAGTTTCTTTTTTCGAACTGTCAAAGCAATTTTGCTACTATGGAAATTACTTATATGAAACACTGGCATGTGACGTCACAATCAAAATTACCCACTCTTTATAGTTTTATATGGGTTTAAAAAAAGAAATTGTATCCAAAAGCAACTGCTATCTACGTTTCCCTATCAATCCTCTGGTGCTTTATTTCATGCATGGTATAAAATAATTGATTTTAAATACAGTCAAATACTCTATTAGGAATTATAAACATAGGATGTCTTATGCGCTGTGCGAGGAAGCTGCCAGCCCTATGGTCCCCAGTCAGTCCAGTCACATCCACGGTGGATGTGACTGGACTGACTGGTGGATGATCCACCAGCCTTTTTGATAACGCTCCGAAAATTTTCAGGGCACTGGCACCCCACGGGCCGAGTGTTTCCACACCAATATATAAAATATTTGATATAACAACTCACTTAAGCATATTATGCGAATATATTATTAATTTTCTGGACTAGTACGTGTAGTGAAAAGTTGAAATTTCGTACATATGTAGTTGCGCAAGATTTTATTAATTAATGGATGACCCTTAACTACTCTATTAGCGACCCGTCCTCATTATTATACGGATCATGGAATACATACATTAATTATACTCACGCACGCACGCACTAATTAATTAAATCTACAAAGTAATGTAATAAGTAAAACAATTGAAATTTACAAAATAATTGACTCCTAGCCTAGTCCGTAGTATCTTTGGCTTACAGAGCAGCAGGAGATCCCGGAATAAAATATAAAATAAAATCCTGGTTGGTGTGTTTATCACAAATATTTCTGTAGTTATAAATGTCTTCTATGTACCTCATACAAGTATATCTATAGAGCAAACTAAGGTGTTACGTCGATTTGTAACACTGAGTAGCGTTAGTTACTCAGGTAAGCGATTACCGCCTCCCATGGAGAGCTTCAACACCAGAGAGGTTGTAAGTGCGATGCCGGCCTTTAAGATCGTACGCTCTTTTCTGGAAGGTTCGTATCGGTCCGGAATTGTCGCAGGCGGCAGTTCATTCCCACAGTTGAGGAATGGCAACCATCCAAGTGGTGAAGATGGAAATGCTGTCGCGTAGGGCGATGGCGGAAAGAGGCGGCAGGGAGTAATCGGAACATTTCCTCGGAGCACTCCCCGTAACACCTGTATTAGTGTATAATTGTTTTCCATCGTATTTTCTCGGAAACGTTCGTATTTGTCATGCTACTTCAAGCAACCTTCAGTACTGTTTGTACCGACACTGGCAGAAATAGCAAGACACGTTCGCACGTTTCCGTGAAAATACGATGGAAAATAATTATGTACAGTGAGCTGCGAAATTGCATGGAGAAATGAATGAATTCATTGATAAAGTTCGCCATGCACTTTTGCGGCTGATGGTACATGGTACGATATTTCTATCGCATGCTATGTAAAATTGTAATATGAATGTATTTTCTCCGTAGATCGTCATTGCCCTGCGACAATAAGCAGCCATGTTTTGGCCGCTGCTCCTCCTAGCCGCGACCATTGCGCTCGCGCTGTACGCGTGGCGAAGGCGGCCGCTTTACGAATTCGCCAACAAGTACCCTCTTGGCATACCGACCTATCCTCTCATCGGCCAGTCGTACGTATTCGCGGGTACCGATGAAGGTGAGATATCTATTTGATTTATTGTACAATTATCACAATATCAGATACACAATACCTATATGGAATCGGACACTGAAAAAAAATTAAATCATTGAGTAATTCAAAAAATTAATGAACTCAGGACACAAACCCCAGTTTGACTTTTCTTTCGACATCCATAAATAAGTAATTTTTGAATGATCGTTCAGATTCTTCAGATTCCGTTTTAATTTTTTTATACGAGATTATAATAATACTTTTACTTTAACCCGGTTTTTAAATAAATGTGTAGGTTGATAATTTTTAGGTTTAGATTATATAGGTACATATTTAAATTATTTGGTGTTATTTGTTACTTTTTCAGACCGAATGAACTCATTTATAAAAATGGGCTACAAGTCCCTTAAAAACGGAGGTATCAGTTCGATATGGATGGGGCCGAAGTTGTATGCAGGTAAGTTTTAAACAAACCTTAAAGCCAAAACACAATTTATTATAGACGATACGACGACGCGTCGTCGCGCGATGCGATGCGATGTCATTTGTAACGTTGCGACGTCGTCTCGTGGCACGATACGGGTCAAATAGTTTAATCATTGGACGAAAAATATAGACGACGAGCTAGCTGTGTAAAATTATTAGATTAGATAATTTATTTCTTGTTAATACCTAATTGCATGATATTTTACAAATGTCACAATCTATCTTACTTTGCCATCTAAAGTGAAATCCATCAGCGATTGGCAATAAATATGCAATAAAAAATACCTAGAATTTTCCATGAGAATTTTGCATGTTTTTTTAATTCTCTTTGGCGTAATGCTATTTTCTTTTTTATATTAGTCATTATAGTGGCAACAGAAAGACATCATCTGTGAAAATTCAACTCTCTCGCTATCACGGTTTATGAGATACAGCCTGGTGACGGACAGACGGACAGTGGAGTCTTAATATTAGGGCCCCGTTTTTACCCTTTGGGTACGGAACCCTTAAAAGAAGCTGATTTGACTAGTAGGAATAAAGTACCTAATTGTATTGTATTTAATAATTTAATTTGACCTTGTCGGCAGTGATCAGCGAGCCCGAGCTGCTGGAGGTGGTGGCCAAGGCGTGTCTGGAGAAAGACTTCATTACGAAGTTCCTGAGGCTGGCTCTCGGGAACGGACTCATATTTGCTCCGGGTACGTCAACCCTTACATATAATAATAATAAATTATGTCACACGAATTTTAAGATTTTATTCTTGCCCAGCATTGGGACGTATATAGGCTATTTTTTTTTATCTCCATTTTGGATTTCACGGGCCTATTAATCCCGGTCTTTAGATAGGCTTGTGTGGGGATATAGATCCAACACCCTTTGGAGAGCTTTAATGTCATGTAGAACGCCTGCTGGGACCCGTTCACAGGTGCAGCAATAGACACCCATGAACCGGTCTCAGCAGGCATTGTGGGACTATTCTAGAAAAAGTGAACAGTATACCGGTCTATGGATTGAAGTTTTACTTTTATAATTTTAATAATAAAATATTTTTGATAAAATGAATATTAGAAATTTCATAACACTAAACCGATTAGGAATAGAAATTTACATAAATAACAATGATTATCAAAAGTTATTATAATTTAATTTCTGATCAAAAAGGCAATTTGATTGTCCCGTCTGGACGGGCCTATACTATTTTAAAATTGGAATAGGCTGAGACCAGTTTGAAATATTGCTTCACAGTTAAGATCTGGCGTCCCCGCCGCAAGGTGATGGCGCCGACGTTCAGCATGAAGAACCTGCACGAGTTCGTGACCGTGTTCGACAAGCAGAGCCGCATCATGGTGGCGCAGCTGCGCGCACACGACGGCGGCGGGGACTTCTCCTTCTGGGAGTACATTACTTCCTACACGTTTGATGCTATCTGCGGTAAGTCAGGATATTGGTCAAAAACGCCTAGTCTTACTAAGGGCCACTTGCACCATCCCACTCACCCGGGTTAACCGGTTAAACCTGGAGTTACCATGGGTACAATTTGACACTGCACTGCGTTAACTGTTTAACCGGTTAACCCCGGGTTAGTTGGATGGTGCAAATGGTGCAAGTGGGGCTAAGATGGCATATTGCCGAGAGCGGAATGGCGTAACCTTTTACATGACGTGAAAGCGAAGCATGACGAAGTCTGGCTCGACGATTTACAGCAGAAAAGACTTCAGGCTGCACAGGAACCATCAACAGATTCGCGTTTCACCTGCGATCATTGTGGGAGGAAGTGCCGTGCGGCGATTGGACTTTACAGCCACAGGAAAAGATGTGCCGCACCTCCGATCTCCGATGGCGCACAGACCTCTGAGGGTTCCGCCGTGGCGATGTGGCCTGGGGGTTCAAGGCGTTCTTAGCTAAAGACGCCGGTTCGAACCTTTTTCTATAATATATGACATCTATTTCAGTTTATAAATGATCTGCGTTGTAAAATTTCAGAGACTGTCCTGGGCATGGAGCTGAACGCGCAGAAGAACCGGCACCACCTGTTCATCGAGGCCTTCGACGTGGTCGTCCAGATCCTCGCCAAGCGCATGCTGTCGCCCTGGCTCTACTGGGACTGGGTCTTCAGGCTTACCTCCAACTACAAGCCCTTCATCGAGCAGAGGAAGACAGCTTACGCGTTTTTTGATAAGGTACAATTTTATAAATAATACCTATTATAGTTAAGCCAAGCTAGCAGTACTGTTATGGCCCTAAGCTATGTCCTAGTATCATTGTGTAATGTGTCATGATGGAAAGTCTACCCCACTTTTGACAAGCTATTAGTAATGGCTAATTTGTGTTTGTTACCGCCAAATTTTTTGCAGAATTTTGTTCTACAGAAAATTATTCATAGAAGAATCGAATCGCACATTTTTGTTACAATTAATTCTGTTTCTTCGATTATTCATTTCAAAGAAACATATTTTGTAACTTGATTAAAATTCAGAATATTTATTCAAAGATTTTTAAATAAAATAAAAGACTGACTGTAGAGTTATTATTCATTGAATATTATTTTTGCGACACTACAGTTCACAGAATATTAATTTCAACAATTATTATTTTACTTAATTACCTTTCACATACTGCGACCCCCAAGAAAACGAACTGTTGCCAAAAAAGTGGGTTAGGTTAGGTTAGAACTGCGACCCCCAAAAAAAGGACTTTTTCCATAAAAGTGGGTTAGGTTATGTTAGAACTGTGACCCCTAAGAAAACGAACTGTTGCCCGAAAAGTGGGTTAGGTTAGGTTAGAACTGCGACCCCCAAGAAAACGAACTGTTGCCAGAAAAGTGGGTTAGGTTAGAACGGCAACCCCTAAAAACGAATTCCTTCCAGAGAAGCAGATTGCGTTAAATTAACGACTAAATAAATAAAATTCGACTAAATAACTATTCTGTATATTAAATTTTGGTGAACCGTATTTATAAGAAGTGACTTTTCTACAGATCGATGATTCTGTGAAATGAAATTACATGAACAAATTGTTCTTGAAACAAAACTAATGTTTTAAATTTTTGGTGAAACATAACTAATCCGAACTAAAATTATTTGAAGTAAATAAGTATTCTATGTACCTAAAGATTATTTTGCGATTTGAAATTACTTGAAAAAATTTCTGTGAAACGAAAATCTGCAGAAAAATTTACGGCAAAATAAAGGTAAACCCCTATTGTTGTTAAGCCAAGCTAGCAGTAGTGTTATGGCCCTATGCCCTAGTATCATAGTGTGATGTGTCATGATGGGACTACCAACCAGTCACCGTGGGACTACCCCACTTTTGACAAGCTATTAGTAATGGCTAATTTGTGTTTGTTACAGATTATAAGTGATAGAAGAAAAGAATTGGCAGAACAAGGGGCTTACTACGGTAAGTAATTGAGTATAGTGGAGTTCACAAAAATCTTTACAGTACTACCTACTAGATTGTGTCACAAGGGAGCAAAATGACATATTTAATGGGTGTACATTGAATCCTGAACGAAGCGACGGATTCTAAATTCCCAAGGTTAACGCCCAAGGTTGAAATAATTTTGCTACCATGTGACACACATTGCTTTTCACATCACCTATGAGGAAATTATTATGTTTCAAAATATTATTTAAGCAAAAAAATACAAAAATAGTTTCCTAGATAAGAAAAGTTAGCTTTGATGCCCACCTTTGTCTACCTACAATTCCCTAATATACATATCTAATTCTTTGCGAACTTATTAGATCCCAAGGACCGCAACAGACCGTTCCTGGACATGATGATATTGGCTCCCGGGGGCTACACGGACATCGAGCTGAGGGAAGAGATCATCTCCATCGTGTCGGCCGGCACGGACACCTCGGCCGTCGGCACCGCCTTCGTCGCCCTCATGCTGTCCAGACATCCCAGGGTGCAGGACAAGGTCTACGAAGAGTACGTATCATTAAAATATTTTAACCAAAAAACGTTATTTTATGGTTTTCATCACAATAACTTTCCACAAAAATAAATCAGTATAGGTGCTGAATAACGGCATTCTACTAAATCTGGTTCTCTTGAATGTTTTATTTCAGGTGTTCAAAGATTCTCACTATCTGTCAAATTTTGGTACGTTTTCTGACAATTACGTACCTGTATGATATTATGTTTTATTAGGGAGCCAATTTTTAATTTGTGTAGTATTCATTGCAAGAATGAATTGCCAAGCGACCCCAGGCTATCAATATGCCAAAGTGAATTTTCAAAAATTGCAAAGTTCTGTAATGCAGCCATACTCTAAACTTGTGTTCCGCGACACCACTGCATGGGTTTAGCAAGAATTTAGAACACTATGCTTTAGAATTTAAAACACAAAATTTTCAGTTTGTTTCGATTTATTAAGACCCTCGAACTAGACGCCAATGAGTGATGAAATGTTAAATGAAACAGTCGTCAACAGTTTAGAACATTGAGCAATAACTCCTAATCTGAACGGGAATTTTCTAAGTGGAAACTTGCATGAGAATTTTCTCATGTAATTTTCTAAATATTTCGGGAATTTTGAGAATGCTCTTAATTTGCACATTGCCACCCCAGGCTCCAATGAGCCGTGGCAAAAATCTAAAACATAAATAGTTATGCCATTGTAATGTGAAATTCTGAAATTATAAAATGTTCTCACTAGATTGAAGGAGGTGTTCGGCGACTCGGACCGGCCTGTGACGTGGCAGGACCTCCCGAAGCTGACGTACATGGAGGCCGTCATCAAGGAGACTCTGCGGCTGTATCCGCCGGCGCCCGTCGTCGTGAGGGACGTGCACGAGACGGTTGTACTGCGTACGTATTCAAACAATCAATCAAATCATTTATTTCCCCACAAACCCATAATTATGCACGTCTATTCTAGATCAGACCCGTCGTTACCAAACTGGGTAAAAAAATTAACGTAGTAATAGTGTCAGCGGTGCCAATTTTTGAGAATTGTTTTTTATTTAGAAAACCAGGATCCACATATTGTAACTACATTGACTCAGGCCTCATTCGCGCGAGAGTTTAAAAAGCGTCGCGTTATAGAACGTGACGTTAGTAGTTCTACGGTAAATTCGATTTAAAGGCCAACGATCAAAGTCGAAAATCCAATAACGCTTTATAAAAACCGGCCAAGTAATGACACTAAAAATATGTACTGCGACCACTCCATGTTACACCGTATAATACTTGTACCTATTGACACTACACAATTGCCTTATTGCAACTTAACTGGAAAGTACCTACTTAGTTCTATAGTATTATACAAATATATCTTATGTCATATTTTACATGTAACTATAATGCCATATTTATGTTCCCTTGCCTTGCTATTCAACCAAAAAGGTAGTATGATTGCCTTACAGAGTCTGCTTCTGTCTCCTCTTATTTATTTAATTCCCAACAATCGCGGTTTTATATTATTCATAAATGGCTAAGAAAATAAATTTAAAATTAGGACTTCTCAATGCAGGCTCTCTAGGGAATAATCATAACGAATTTATAGTTGCAGTTCAAGAGCATAATGTAGACATAATGGCTATAAATGAAACCTGGCTTAGGGAGGGGGAGGAGGGACGGGCACCGGTCGTGCCGAACTATAGTCTGCGCCACGTCCCCCGGCCGCGATCGGTGCGCGAGCGCGGCGGCGGCGTCGGCTTCTACATCAGAAAAGGTATTACTGCGCGGCGCTGTGCCCATCCCTCCGGCTCCGCAGTTGAACAAATGTGGCTTAAATTATCTATTAAAGGCGTAGTTTTACTCATAGGAACAGCTTACCGGCCACCGTGGTTTGACATTGATACTTTTATAGATTCACTAACTGAAACTATTTCCTCGTTCTCCAGTTACGACTATATTATGTTAATGGGAGATTTTAATGTAAATTTGTTAAGTAACGACAGGAATCGCATTAAACTCATCCAATTTTTTACCTATTTCAATCTTACACAACATGTAAATGAGCCCACTCACTTTACAAGTCATAGCAGTACATTAATAGATTTAATTAGTAGCAACATAGCCGTTTTAAATACTCAAGTAGAATATATACCTACCCTTAGTCATCATGCATTCTTGACTTGTGAACTAAATATAAAGAAAAGTAAACCTGTACAACAGAAAATTATTTTAAGACCACTAAAAGATATTGACTCACTAATATTCAATCAAACTCTTGAATGTATTCCATGGGACAACATTATTTCACTATCAACTGTAAATGATATGGTAAATTCTTTTAATAGCATAGTTTTATCATTGTTTGACTTATATGCACCTCAAAAACAGGTTATTATCAGAGAAAGAAGCTATCCTTGGATGACATATACGATCAGGGAAATGATGCGTCTGCGTGATCAGGCTCATAATAGGTTTAGGGCATCTGGACTAGATGAGCATAAAAAATACTACACTGATTTAAAAAGCTGCGTTAACAAAGCTATATTTAATGAAACACGGGCATATTTCAATCAACATATTAACCGTAATGCTAGTAATTCTCGATCTCTGTGGAACAATCTTAAACGCACCGTGAAAGTAACTCAGAAATCTCAAAACCATGATATTCCTACTCATTTACGTGACCCAGATCTTATTAACTCGCATTTTCTCGAAGTTGCAGGTAATCCTGTAGCTCCTCAGCCATATCAATCTTACTTTGAATCCAATCGCTACCATGCCTTATCATTTAGCTTAGAGCCAGTAGATGAAATCTCAGTACTAAAAATAATTAGATCACTTAAATCCTCTGCTCTGGGCGATGACGGTATTTCATTAGATATGCTACTTTTAACTCTTCCTCATTCACTAGGTACTATCACTGCAATAATAAATAAATCTATAATATCCTCAGTCTTTCCCGATGCCTGGAAAATAGCATTAGTAACGCCTCTTCCCAAAAAAAGTAACGTAAGTAGTTTTAAAGATTTGCGACCAATAAGCATTCTTCCTTGTATATCTAAAATAATCGAACGACTTGTATATACTCAGTTATCTGCTTTTCTTGAAAAAAATCAAGTTCTTCCTGTTCTACAATCTGGGTTTCGTAAATCGCATAGCACGGCAACTGCACTTCTTGATGTAGTAGACAATATACTATCTGCACAAGATATGGGCAGGGGAACTATAATGGCACTGCTTGATTTCTCTCGTGCCTTTGATGCCATAAATACAAACTTATTGTTATCCAAAATGAAATATTATGGTTTTGAACCGGACACAATTAAATGGTTTTCGAGTTATCTTACTGATCGAACACAAATGGTCAAACTTCAAGATAGTAGCGGTATGATTTTGAAGTCTAAACCATCTATATTATCAAGAGGAGTGCCACAGGGATCGATCTTAGGCCCGCTATTATTTATTTTATATACAGCTGATGTCCGTGATGTAATAAAACATAGTAACTTCCACTTATACGCTGATGATATCCAAATCTACATCCCATGTGATCCTACTAATGTTGCTGTAGCAGTTGCCAAAATAAATGAAGACTTGAACAATATAACAACTTGGTCCTCCTCAAATTCTTTAGTTCTAAATCCCAGCAAATCAAAAGTTATGTTTTTCGGTTCCAAACACCAATTAATACAAATAGATAGCCATAAACCAATAATTTTCATTTCAGGCGAACAAATAGATCGTGTTTTCGAGTCGCGTAATTTAGGTCTTATAATGGACGAGACTCTTCGGTTTGAAAGTCACATAGCAAATATTGCCAGAAACTCGTTTTATAGACTAAAAATCCTCTATAGAATCCGTGATTTTCTTAGCGAAGACCTTCGAATCAAACTTTGTGATACGCTTATACTCTCAAGATTTGATTACGCGGATGTAGTATATGGTCCACGCTTATTAGCACGGACAGACCGCATCATACAAAGAGTCCAAAATGCATGTGCGCGCTATTGTTTTAAAATTTCCCCGCGAGCGCATGTGACTCCTTATTTAAATTCACCAGGCATTCTCAAAATGGCTTACAGAAGAGAACTCCATCTTTCTTCCTTATTGTTCGGCGTAGTAAAGTTTGCAAAACCGGAGTACCTCTTTGAAAAGTTCACCTGGCGCTCAAACACTTCAATGAAATATGGCCTTAGATCGGTCAGCAGCAAATTAGTAGCTTCACATCACTGCACCACCGCTTTTCGAGGTAGTTTTAAATACACAGCAACTAAGTGCTGGAATAATATACCTCCACCACTACAGATATTAAATGGTCTTCATAGTTTCAAAACCCGACTTAAGCGACATCTTCTTCAGATTCAAAAAGAACTACCTCTTGGCGGTAGAGCAATACCCTCTTACCTACCTTCTTATCTCTGATAATAGCCCAGCCAAACAATACACTAGACTATATTCTTAACAAATACGTATGCACTTCACACTCAATATATATCCCAATCTATATACACAAAACGTTCCTTTTTTAATATGTATATTTTAATATGATACTGTATTACACAAACTAACGAACACACATAAAATACACAGTAGGTATTACACATATATTTTTTATAACTTGCACTCCGCTCTCCGTTCCGTCACATATTTTATTTTCCTCTTTTACCTACTTTAGGTTCTTTATTATTTTATTAGGGTCCGACTGAAAACCAGCGTTGCAGTTAATTTTACTGTAACATCATGCTGAGTCGAGCCCCTTTTTAACATCACGCTGTTTTGTTTATATGTAAACATAAATTTAATTTGTTTTAAAAGTTTTTAAGGTTTTATGTTTAAATGCTTAGACTAAATACATTAGATCTATGTTCAAATGTACCATTAATGTGATGTTTGTGATGTTAAATAAAGTTTTTCTATGTCTATGTCTATGTCTATGTCTATGTCTAAGTGCGAGTCGGACTCGCGTTCCAAGGGTTCCGTACATTACCCAATTTTTAACAATGTATTTTTTATATGTAAAACGCGAGTGGTAAATTTTTAACAATGTATTTTTTAGGGTTCCGTTACGTTCCGTACCTCAAAAGGAAAAAACGGAACCCTTATAGGATCACTCGTGCGTCTGTCTGTCTGTCCGTCAGTCACAGCCTATTTTCTCGGAAACTACTGGACCAATTAAGTTGAAATTTGGTACACATATGTAAATTAGTGACCCAAAGATGCACATTTTTTTATAATTTTAAAATATATAGGTTCGAAGTTATTTAAGAAAATAGCCAAAAAATGACCTCACTCACTCACAATGACTCACGCTTGACTGCACATTTCTAATAGGTTTTCCTGTCATCTATAGGTAAAGAACTATTCTGTAAATTTTAGACCCAGTAGTTTCGGAGATAAAGGGGGGGAATGGTAATTTTTTGGCTATTTTCTTAAATGACTTCTAAACTATTTATTTTAAAATTACGAAAGAAATATATTTAAATTCTCAAAATGAGCTCTTTCATTAGATATGTAACACGATATAGTTTATGTAGCCAAGATAATCGAGAACAACTCACATAAATCCAGCAGCACCTTGACGTACCACGTGGTGGTCTATGTATGATGATTTGGAAATCCTCTTCCTTATCGACAGCTACATAAGGGGCACTGGGTCACTAATTAGTCTCTGGTTGATTTTCACTTAAATCGCAGCGACGGGAACCGATATATGAATTATTTTAATCGGAGCGCGGATCGAACGCGGCCATTTGGTTTAACGGCAGGCGAAGAGTTTTTTTTTATCCTCGCTAGGTGGCGCGGTTGTAGATCGCGCCAGAAGGGCTTTGAGATAAATACAGTTGCCAGTTCAAGCTTCTACACGAAAATATATTCTTTCCTAATTGTGTTGCTTTGTATGTACGAAAAATACCTATTTAAATATGCATAGAAAGTAATTAATACTAATCTGTTCCTCTACGGAACAGTTTAAAAAAACATTATTTTTTAATTTTCTCATTTACCCCCCAAAAGTGGCCTCCATGTTTAAAATTCATTTGTTTACGTAAGATGTCCGTCTTTGAGTCACGAATTTACATATGTGTACCAAATTTCAATTTAATTGGTCCAGTAATTTTGGAGAAAATGGGCTGTGACAGACGGACAGACAAACAGACGCACGAGTGATCCTATAAGGGTTCCGTTTTTTCCTTTTGAGATACGGAACCCTAAAAAGCGCCACCGCCATCGATCGTGTGAATAAATATACCTACACTTGTACCTATCCATTTGCGTCATTCAACGCTTTTTTATCGCGCCGAGGCATTACACAATAGCGGTTGAGTTTGTCCTTGTGTGTTCCCAGCAAACGGCGTGACCTTACGCCCCGGGATGGCCATGTTCCTGCACCTCTGGGCCACGCACCGCAACACCAAGTACTGGGGCGACGACGTGGAAGAGTTCCGGCCCGAGAGATTCCTGGAAGGGCCGCTGAAGCACCCCGCGCAGTTCGTGGCCTTCAGCTACTCGCTGCGGAACTGCATCGGTACGTATCTGTTGGTCTCCTGCACCATATATTAGAGACGACGTGGAGCAGTTCCGGCCCGAGAGGTTCCTCGAAGGGCCCCTGAATGAATCACTCGCTGAGGATCTGCATCACCTTTGACCTCATGTCGCTTGCCCCTAAAACATGAAAGCTTGACAAGATTCTATTTGGCATTCAGTCGCGTATAGTCAAATAAACGGTATTGCCAACCAAAACACTTATATGCCGGTCCTCTCCTTGACCTTAACTGCAACCGTTAATTTCAGGAGGTAACTACGCCATAATGTCAACGAAGACGAACCTATCGAACCTGCTGCGTCGCTACGAAATGCTGCCGCCGCTGAGCGTGCCGCCCGACCAGCTGCTGGCCCCCTTCAGGGT
This sequence comes from Cydia splendana, assembly GCF_910591565.1. Lineage (NCBI taxonomy): Eukaryota > Metazoa > Arthropoda > Insecta > Lepidoptera > Tortricidae > Cydia > Cydia splendana. The sequence continues at coordinate 308,112 of NC_085985.1, forward strand.
GAAGTTCGACGTCATGATGAAGCACTGCGACAACTTCGAGCTCAGGATACGGAGTAGACACAATGGACAAGGGAAAAAGTGATCCAGCAAAATAGTGCGCGCGAATGAGGGTCTAAGTTGGATGTGCGTTTACCGTCATTCTTAGAACGGGCGAGAGCGTTGGCAGTGTTCCAATTACAAAAATTGGCCTCGATCCTTGCAGTGAGCTCAGCTCTGGCCCCTCACACAGATAACCAATCAGAACACATTTAAGATTCCTTATCTTAATAATGAAAACTGTGAAAAGGCTAAAGGCAGGTAATGAGACAAACAATAGGTAATAGAGTCAGTTTATTGGTTGTTTGGGCTTTCTTATTGGTTATCTGTATGAGAACGCGAGGTTGCCTCCTCATACAGATGCATTTGGGATTCCTCATCTTAGTTTACAAATGCTCTAGCTAGATTGCATCCTAATTGGTTATCTTATCTGTCATCATCTTCCTTGCGTTGTCCCGGCATTTTGCCATGGCTCATGGGCGCCTGGGGTCCGCTTGGCAACTAATCTCAAGAATTGGTGTAGGCACTAGTTTTTACACAAGCGACTGCCATCTGACCTTCCAACCCAGAGGGTAAACTAGTTGACCGAAGCGTAGCGAAGGTCTACGTTTTGACTCGCGCATTTTGCTTTTGTATGTCCGGATGTTCTCCTCTACAGGTCGCAATTCTTAACCGATTCTCGTGAAATTTTGTAACCGAATTCTGTGACTCGATAAAAAATTTTTGTCGAGCCTGTTTATGGATTTTTTTCAAAATGGATATGTTGTGATAGCTCGCGCCTAAACAAATAGTCATATCGGTATCATACGAGTGTTTTCTTTTTGAGATGTTTATAGATTAAATGGCCAAAAATTCAGAAAAATTATTTCGCTGGTTTCGGAGGTATTGAGATATTTAATTTTAACTAATTTTAATTTGAGAATGAGTAGCTAAATTTCGTCAGCTTATCTAAGAACTGTTTGGCTCAGTTTGTAAACATTCGCTTTTTTTGTTTGCACAGAGAGTCTGGGTTCGATCCCCAGTATTTGTATGCTGGGATATAACTTTTTTTATTTTTTTACACTTTAATTTCGTATTTTTTTTTTATTTACTATATTTAAAGCTCTTAGCACCATGTAATTTAAAGCTCTGCTTGCGAGGTCTACAGCTCACAGAGCCACTAGTTAAGATTAGTCCGGTTTCCTCACTATGTTTAATACGATGTCCTAATTGGTTATCTGTGTGGGGGGTTTAACTTGTTGCAAGGAACGAGGCTAATTTTTTCGCGTGTGGTTCACCGTCAACGCTGAACGCTCCCGATAGTACGTAAGCAAGAGAGTGAAGAGAGTGCATACTATATATTAGGTAGATGATAAAAGAGCAAACACAACACAACACTGTGTTCGCGTCTTTCCTGTAGACATACCTAAAAGTTAAGGGCCGTATAGGTTAATTTTCTTATTTAACCCTTATCCACGTGAAAAGGTACTCCTTCTATTTGGATAAGTATGATAAAATTATTAAGTACCTACCTACACGCCCAAAAGCTATTAACTATTGCCCACAGGAGAGAAATTGTGTGTTCGTCCGAACTGTACAGTTTTCTCATAATATTACGCAAAACTCTGCGTAGAGGGCGTCACTAGCACAATCACAGGGCCTACCGCGAAACACGAAAATCGAAAGTTCGGTTTCTGCCTCTATTACTCTTGCCTATTCGATCAATAGAGAGATTTTAGCCTTTCGCGGTAGGCCACCTGTAAACAAACCACCTTGATGCATCAATGTCATAGTGAAAATTTATAAAAAAACTGTTTAAGGCCTATAGTATGTATAAGTTACTCTATGGTTTACTATGTGCACTTAGTGCTGCACTCCGGCGGCAGAACATTGCAGTATAGATTTTAAGTTTTAAGTAATTGTATAAGGAATAATTCAATTCTGAAATAGATTAATTATTATTTTATTAACATTATTAAAAATATTTTGACAGTTTGTTGTATATCAACCAGAGCTATGCCCCTACGTTTGATTTCTTCGTATCTTGAATTATATTAGGTATAAGAGTTAGGAGCATTTAAAAATTTGTATGAAATCTGTTTTTCACTCCTAATTTTTACACAAATAAAAAAATCGAAAAAAGTCAGTCATATGGAGCTATGTTATACATCAAAATATGTTAAAACATTTTCCATAATGTCAATATCCAGAGAGGAAAATGGGAACTACGTTTGTATGGAGAACCGGCCGGAGTGTATCCTCTTAACATCATCATCAAACATCAAACATCAACAACCCCAGGTTAGTAAATGGGGCAAGTGGCTCTAAGTGTTTAATTATCTGGTAATAAAAACCGAAGAGTCCAAGGAGGATTATCAGTTGTATTACTAAAGTTAATGTACCTACTGACCAGGGATGTTGCGGATGCAGATTTTTTGACATCCGCGGATGCGGATGCGGATGCGGATATAGGTTATAGGTTATAGGTTTTCGCGGGCTTGGTTTCCGCAACTCGACGTCATAATATCGCGCCTATTTTGCGTATTGGGTTGGCGGCACCATTCCTGCCAACCCAACTCTACCAAGAAGCCTAGCAGACCCTTGACGTTGCCGACGACTTCTGGGAGAGACCCCGGTGAGCCGAGGTGTTGTGCCCGGTATTTTGCCACCCCTGGGCATTCAAGAATGACGTGGGCGGCTGTCTCCTCTGCCTCCATGCACGCTCTGCAGAGGGGGCTATCTGTAACACGTAGGGTTAGTAGGTGCTTGTTAAATGAGGCGTGTCCAGTTATTGCCCCGGCTATAAGCCGGAGCTGTGGTCTCTTCAGCTGTCGAAGTCTCCGCGACAGATTGGGGTTGAGTGTCGGGAGGGCTTCCTTTGCCTGCCTGCAGGTGCCTAGGTTAGACCAGTATTGTTGGTGTTTTACCTTGGTGTTGTGTCGCAGCGTGTTCCGGAGCCAGGCATATGACAGAGGTAGGATTGGCTCAGGTCCTGCCACCTTCAGTTCCGAGCCACCTCTCGCCAGGATGTCGGCTGCATCGTTACCTCGTGAGTTGCTGTGTCCTTTGATCCACTGCAGAGTTACGCCATTGGTGGTACATACCTCTGACAGAGCTTTGTGACATTCGTAAATTAGCCCTGAATGCGGATATTTAAAGCCTCACATCCGCGGATGCGTTTTTTAAGTACCAAATCTTGACATCCAGATTTGGTACTTAAAAAACGTCATATATACCATTTTTAGCATTTTTTATTTAAAAAAAACGAAACGTTTAGTATTTGAGCAAGAATATAGGTGCGTTTTATTTAAGAAACAGTAACTTGGCCGACATTTCGGGATCTAGACGATTTCGTTATACATGTACCTATAATGACGAAATTACCTAGCACTTAACGCCGCCGGCGCCGCCGCTAATACGTTTCTGTTACCGACTTGGTCGACATCCGCATCATGCGGATGCTCCGCATCGATTTTATGCGGATGCGGATGCAGATGTTCAAAATAATGCGGATGTTCCGCGGATGCGGATGCGGATGCGAATATCCGCAACATCCCTGGTACTGACTGACGATTGGTCGCCCTTATACAGTTGAACAAGGGTCACATATGGTCAGTTAACAGTGTCGACGATAGATTGTAATTGTTTGTTCTATAAATAAAAATCTTTGTACATAAAACACGACTTTTATTTTTGTAAAATTTACCCTCCCATAGAAAACGGACCAACCAAAATGTATGAAACAGCCAAATTGTTTTTTCGCGATTTCCGGGTTGGTCCCATAAAGTAAAAGTTGTTCAGTGTAATCCCAAAACCTCCCTGGCAACGGGAACGCACTTATTTTTTAGCCACCCCCCACCCCGTATAAAACTCCTGTGAGTCTTGAAGAACGATTGCATTCTAAAAGTCCATTTACTTATAAAGTCTCTAAAATGCATTGAATTATGATTACTACGTATAAACCTGTATAAATGTATACATGTAGTATATTTACATATAATAAAAAAATCTTTATTGCTTTTAAACCTTAAACATTACATTGTTTTTTACATTATAAAATGTATTAACATTATAAAACAGATGTATCAGGTTTGTAACACATTTAGGTAGTGGGGTTGAGCCTCTGCCTCCCGAACTAGGTCCAAGCCTGTGACTCGGGAGTCAGTGATTCCTGATATGTAAGTACAATTAACCTAGTTTATAAGTAACAGACTAACAAATGTGGACTGTATTTTGTCTGAATAAAGAAATTATTTATTTATTATATAAAACCGGAACAGAGAACCAGTATTTTGCGCCATTAGTTTATGTTGCTTTGACATCAAACCATAGAAGCGGAGCGTAAGTCTCGCGACCTAAACGCGTAAGCGCCATGAATTTTACGGCGCTTACGACGTTTTGGGCGCGTGGTACAGGTTGCGATTGCGACAATTTCATTGTTTGCTATGGCTTCTCTATAGTAATAAAATAATACCTCAATACTAAAATCTGACAAACCTGTACTTATTCTGAGCATTAACCTTTTCGACGCCGTGTCACAGAGAAATATAGTAAGACAAGAGTGCTCACTCCATACATCAGTTTTGGTACCAAAAATATTAGTATTTTCATAGTCGACATCTGGCATCGAGTAGCGGAATTATCAGTACTTTAAGGAGCAGTAGTAGTACTGTCAAGTGACAATAGATGTAGCACCGACCGGAAAGTCTTATGTTGTTGAGATTAGAGTTTCCGGTCGGTGCTACATCTATAGTCACTTGACAGTACTACTACTGCTACTTAAAGTACTGATAATTCCGCTACTCGATGCTAGATGTCGACTATGAAAATACTAATATTTTTGGTACCAAAACTGATGTATGGAGTGAGCACTCTTGTCTTACTATATTTCTCTATGGCCGTGTCAAACACAAAAGCTGTCACTCGGACGCCACGTCACCGAAGTGTCAAAACTGAAATTGAACTTTATGTATATGCACGTAGGTCTATGTCGCTTTGTGGTCTGTGACGGATTAATCGGTCTTCGGCGTTGGATCTGCGGTGCGGATGTATCCGTCATTAGCGTTAAAGAGGTCAAGGTTCTCCCCGTAGAGCGAGACAAGGCATATGACGTACGAAACATCTTTGAAATGCAATTAAACATAAGTACAATTTACAGCAAATATATTGAGCTACTAAAGAGGGATAAAAAATAAGAAGCCTTTGTTTAATTTTTTGTTTCGAACGAAACTTTATTTTTATTTTGTAAAAGTTCAAATAAAATCTCAAAGCTCACTATCGTAACAGATAGGCTATAGTGGCAACAACGCGGCGTTAAAATAAAACCTTGGTAATGTGTTAAAAGTATATTTTATTCACATTCCAACAGTTTTACCTCGTGTGAGTCCGTTTGTGCCTTCTTAAACCGCTCAATTCCCTAAAGTCTTTATCACATAAAGTACACGCGTAGGGCTTTTCACCAGTATGGATTCGTAAATGATCCTTCAAACTACTCGTTTGCCTGAACTCCTTATGGCAAATCTCGCACGAATACGGCTTCTCCCCTGTGTGAACTAGTTTATGCCTGTGATAACTGCTCGAGCCCGTAAACTCTTTTTTACAGATTTCACATGAGTACGGCTTTTCACCAGTGTGTATTCGCCGATGCTTTTTTAAATCACTGGAATTAGTGAACTCTTTTTTACAGACTTCACAGCAGTACAGTTTTTCTCCGGTGTGAATTCGTTCATGTCGCTTCAAAGTATTCGGTCGTGTAAACTCCTTGTCGCATATTCCGCACACGTAGGGTCTATCACCCGTGTGTATACGGACATGTATTTGTAGATCTCCCTGTAACACAAACTGCTTGCTACAAAAACCACAGGCGTATGGTTTTTCTTCCATGTGAACTCTTTTATGTTTAGTTAACATACTCGATAACCGGAACTCTCTTCTACATATTTCGCACGAATACGGCTTTTCACCAGTGTGAATACGCTCATGTTTTTTCAAACTGCTCGTCTCCGCAAATTCTTTATTGCATATTTTACAGGAGTGTGGTTTGTCGCCCGTGTGTGTCCGCTCGTGTGTCTTTAAATTGCCCAATTGTGAAAATACTTTTTTACAGATCTTACACATGTAGGGTTTTTCCCCGGTGTGCGTCCGTTCGTGTGTCTTCAGGTCGCGCGGCGTCATGAAGCGTTTGTCGCACATATCGCAGGCGTAGGGTTTGTCACCACTGTGTATTCGCATGTGAGCTTTGATGTTGTAGGATTGCTTAAACTCCTTGCCGCAGATCTCGCACGAGTTGGGCCCGCGGCTGACTTGGACGTGATTGGTCGGTTGAGAGTCGCGCGCTTGCTCTTGTGGTTGTCCAGACTCTGGAACAAGCGTCAAGCGTCAGCTTCCAGTACTGCTTTTAAACGCCATTTTTATTCAAGCAAGATCAAATCGTAAAAGTGAGTGCATAATAACTGAGAGGCCACACTACACTATACAGGTTGATTCATAAGACGTGAGCAAGACGAATCCTGCACACTCAGTAACTGTTAATTGATCGGTCACCGTCGTATTTAGGTGAAAGAACCACACTTCAACCTATTTTTGAATTTTTTGGTGAGAACAAATTTAATTATGTACAATCATGGTCACCCTACAACACAAAACCTCTTTAACCGTAATGACATTATGAAGAAAATAAACTGTCAAACTTGAGTGAGATACGAGTTTTTAAAAGTAGACTGATGACATTCAATTTGACACTTGTCACAGACTATTTGACGGAAGTTTTCTAAATGTAGGGTGACCATGCATGTCGTAAAAAGAACTTTTTTTCAACGCGACAAAAAAAGTAACGTTGATCTGACTAATACTGATACGAAACAGTTGCTTATAGGGTAATTCGCCCGTAACTGGCCACTGTTAGTAATTGGCCACCAAATGAATTCTATTCACCTATAAACAGAGTTCATTTTAGTATAAGGTTTCAATAACAGGCCAGCCTTCAATAACTAGCCGCCTTATACTAAAATGAATTCTGTTTACAGGTGAATAGAATTCATTTTTAGTTTAGGGCGGCCAGTTACCCGCCAGTTAATGGCGAATTACCCTAATTTACTAATAAAACTATAGTTCGTTTTTTTTAGCATTAGATATAAGGTAAACAATCTTGATGTGTCTTTTAATTGAAAAACACATTTTAAAAATAAGTTACGGCAAATATGTAACAATTATGAATCTAATACGATTATTTATATTCTTCTGCTTTCGTAAGTAATAGTTACTGATTTTTAAAAAGCGTTTATGAATTAAAAGACATGTCAAGATCGCTTACCTTCTTTCAAGTTCTTTCTAATGCTAAAAAAAACGAACTATAATGCATACATTAAATTAACTTAAAAATACTAACGTCTTACCTGAGCCCTGAGCAACATAAACTATGTATGTTTCTCTTAACCCACCTGACAAGTTTAATATTTACCTTGCGGTGTTTGTGTCACTTCCTGCGCGGTCTCCTTCTCGCTCTCGCTGGCTGTCCCGCTCCCACCTCCCACCTCCCCCTCCCCCGCGGGCTCCCGCTTCACACACTCCACTTCAATCTCGACTCGAACTGTAACAACAGGCAAGTATAAATAAATAATAAACAAATAAATATTATAGGACATTTGTACACAAATTGACTAAGACCCCACGCCCCACGGTAAGCTCAAGAAGGCTTGTGTTGTGTGTACTCAGACAACGATATATATAATATACAAATACTTAAATAGATAGAAAACAACCATGACTCAGGAACAAATATCTGTATCATCATACAAATATGTTTTTTTTTTTTTCATTTATTAAAGTTCTAAACAATTAAATGAATCGCAGAGTTTCATGTTTCTTAACTGCTAAGCCAAAAATGGCTTGTTTACAGCTAGAGTTCGGACTAAATGCACTACATAGGTATGTTATGAAATTGTACACATGTTACATTAAAGTTACGTTTTATAAAATATATTCATAATTACTAGATGATAACAGGTATTTTTTTACATCTTTAGTTGATTCAGGATTGGTTAGGTATAAATCTTGTAAATGTTTCGGAAGGGTGTTTAATATTTTTGGAAGCAAATAATAGTTGGTTCTCATGCCGTAGACATTTTTTGTTGGTGGTAATATAAATCGATGTGAGTTAGGTAAACCTCTTAACCTACTGTTACGATTGTATTCTTTTAAATCAGATATATCCTTGCAATTTTCTTTAAGCATTGCTAACTGGACTAGGTTTTGTACGGGAAGTACGTTACAAAATTGGAACAGGTGGGAATAGCCATCACTATGTTTTGTTTTTATATTGTTGGGCACAATGGTTTTCAACAGTGTTTTCTGTAGGTTATATATTTTAGCAAGATTGGTTTTATATGATCTTCCGTAACTGTTAAGCCCATATCGTATTACCGATTCCGCCAGAGAGAGGTATAACATTCGTAAGGTGTTGTATGGTATCTTATGTCTTAAAATTGTTAGCCTTCCTAGGACAGATCTAAGTTTATTGCATACGTATTCAGTATGTGGCTGCCAATTGAACCGATAATCAATTAATAAACCAATGTACATATGTTCTTTCACAAAATCTATAGTAGGGCAGTCGCAGTTTATGTGTTGTATGTGTAGGCAACTGTGTGAGTGCGCCTTGATTACTGGAATGAAGGAAAATTTGTTATGTGAAGAACGTATGTGCATGGCTTTCGTTTTATCCGCATTTAGGATTAGGCCAACGTCATGTGACCACTTACAGATGGTGTCGAATATATCTTGAATTTTTTGTGAGGCAGTCTTTAGATCCCTATCCGCAACCACTATGCAAGTGTCATCGGCAAACTGGTACACATACTGTTCTCCGACCGTATTACACATGTCGTTGACATATAAAATATATTCGGTCGGCCCAATTATTGATCCTTGTGCCGTTCCTTTTGATGTTTTTATCATGTCACTATAAGAGTTTCCTAGCCTAACTGCAGTAACTCTGTTGCTGTGGTAGCTTGTGAACCATTTTAAAAGGGGACCCTGAATTCCATTTTGTTCAAGTTTTTTATATAAGGTATTGTACAACAAAGTTTCGAATGCTTTGCTAAAATCAATAAAAATTACTAATATATGTCTTTGTTTGTTCAAGTGCCCGTTTATTTCATCACAAAATTGACCTAAAAGTTGAACAGTACTTTTGTTTCTTTGAAAGCCAAATTGCCTTTTGTTAATAATGTTATTTTGTTGTAGAAATAAATTAATTTTATCACCTACGTAACGTTCGACTATTTTGTCAATGCACGAAAGTATTGTGATGGGTCTATAGTTATTGTAGTCTGCTTTTGAACCCTTTTTATGTACCGGCCGGATAGTTCCTATTTTTAATATATCTGGATAAGTACATGAAGTTAAGGATGTATTAATTAAGTGTGTAATTAAGGGCGTGATATCATTTGCAATGTATTTAAGATCTACGGCGCGAACTCCATCGTAACCCGGGCTTTTATTTATGTTAAGTTTCCTTATAATTTTATTTGTCACGTCATTTGTTATTTTTCCTAATCTCATGACTACATCCGGTTTGTTGCAGTATGTGGATTCGGTTAGAATTGGTGTGTTGCACATTTGTGTAATTGATTCTAGATTACGCTGAAATTCTTTAGCAAAGTTACAAGCCAGAGTCTTTTCTTGGCACTGAAATGCACGTAGAACAATGTCCTCTATTGATTTACTAACGTTCCCACATAACGCGTTGACTATTCCCCATATTACTCTAGTGTTTTTAAAATTATCCTTTATTTTATTTAGATAAAATCGGTTTTTAACCTTATTTATATATTTATTAGTAATATTTCGGTATTTATTGTATATTATTCTGTTATTTAAATTGTGCGGGTCCGATTTCCAGATATTAAACAGTTCGTTTCGTCTCTTACTCATAAATTTAATTTTACTATTTGCCCATTCACATGATTTTCTCATATAACCGCGCTTTGATTTGACTACTATTTCGCAGTCTTTATAAATGCGTTGAAATTGGCTAATAATAAAATCTACCACCTGTTCGGGGCGCTCATAAGCGAGGCCCGTACTCCAGTCAACAGATTTGATAAGCGATAACACGCGCCTATTGTCTATAATTGTGTGCGTGCGCCGCTCCTGCAGCGGTGAATTGCCAGGCCGCGCACACACACACGCGCATCCTATTATGTAGTGATCAGCTGGTGCAGTATGTATCACGCAGGTTTGTGCCTGGTTTCCACTTACGCTACGCACAAACAGGTGATCTATGCATGAGCTACTTATGTAATTACCTTTCTTTTCAATCCGTGTATATTGCGTTATACCACATGCCAAACCTAGTTCACTCATTGTGTTTAAGTAGTAGTTACATATATTATTATTTAATTTCAAGTTAATATTAATGTCACCTGTATATAGCAAATCTGTTTTTTTATCGACGCCGTCCAACAAAGTATGCAATTCCCGTACAAAACAAGTCTTTTCGGTGTCCGGCGGTCTATATACTGCGCATATGTTTATTTTATGGTGGGGGTTCGTATGTAGGCAACCAACTATAGCTTCAAAGAAATGTGTCTGTGTTTGTTGTTGTTCGAAATAATATTTGTTATGCACATACAAGATTATACCCCCGCCCCTTCTTTTACATCTTAATTTGGAATACATAGTGTAATTTGTAATGTTAAATAGGGAAAGACAATCTTCACGAATATTTACTTCTGTTAATACTATAACATCAATACTACGTTTACTGTTACTCGTTATATATTCAAGTTGTGCGAAGTTTAAAATTAAAGACCGTATGTTAACGTGGAGAAAAATAACTAAGTTTTGATGAGGTGTAAGTGAGTCAACGTACTCGTTCCAGGTATTGTAGTTACTTTCGTTAATAAGTAGTTCATCAGACATCAATCAGGTGTTATATTGTTATTTCAGATAACTAAATTGAATAAAAACTTAAGAGTTGATAAACACTACCGTTAAGGAAAAATACTTAAAAAAGACATACCATAAGCGCTTCATCTTTTCACCTTAAGCAGTTTCTCGATATCTTGCTCAGATTTTATGGTCTGAATCCTGTCTTGGTCGTTCTTTCTTACCAGTACGTTGCCTCCCTTACACCACACATATTTAAAAAGTTCGTCCTTTTTAAGCTCGCTTTTAGCTTTCCACAATAGAAATGCCGTAGCTGGAGTGAGTGCCTCGCGCAAAAAAATTCTCGTGTCCTCTGGATGCCCTATGTCCTGGCCCGTGATGGTTTTGCCCTTCGCGGCTGTGATCCAGTTGTCACGCTGGCCCGGCTTCAAGGTTACGACGATGGAGGAAGCGACTCGTTGTTGTGCAGCCGGAGCTCGACGTTCCTTTCTGTATGCACTTATGACGTCATCACAGTTTATTTCGATTGCTTGTGCGACTTTTTTCGCAATTTCTGTTGTGTTTTCATTTTCCTTCTTCTCTACTCCGCAAATTTCAATTTTACTGTTTAGCTGGTTTTGCTCAATATGATTTAGTTTCTGTTCCATCGAGTTGTATTTAAGTTGAATATTTGTGTATTTGTTTTGCAGGTCCTTGTTCTGGTTTTCGATACTTTTCATCTTTGTTTCATAGTCATCGAGTTTTTTTTTGATAGTCATCGATTTTATCGGAGTAATAACTGAGGGTACGCTCCATTTCGTCTTTGATCGCCTCGCGAATGTCGCTTCGCAGCTGCCTCAGGAATTCCTCACTACAGTTATCTTTGACCACGATGACTTGCTCGGTGTCCGTGTTGTCGTCATCCTCTGGATCGGGAAGGATTGCAGAAATCCGCTTGTTTCTATGCTGCGGATTGCAAGCTTTGCATTTCCATTCTACCGCCTCCGTGCCGCATACTGCGTTAAGCTGTTCGGTGGTTATTGGAATACATGAGGCGTGCAGCCACTTACTACACTTCCCACACTGCAATCCAGGTGCTTTCTTCGTGACGTTTTTGCCACATTTCGAACATTTAACCATTGTAAAAAAACAAAACCGTGTAGGTATTTCACTCCGATTATTTATTGCTCGCGCGCAGGGATTGCTCGATGATGTAAATGCTCTTACCAGGATTCGAACCCGGGACCATCGGCTTCATAGGCTGGGCCCGCTAGGCCAGACCGGTCGCCATAACTACCCACACTGAGGACAATTTCATTTTTGGTACAAGTTTTCATCGCTGACTGTACTTTCCTTTCCACAGGCAACTAATACTCAACGAGACAATTTAAAAAACCCTAAACACAATAAGTTTGCGTTATTTTATCAGAGTTCTTATGGCCGCCTCCTGTCTCCATCATCAGATCAGCTCGATGGCACCATAATGTTGCCTTGTCACCTGACTCACATATGAATGTGAACAAACATTGCAAGTTCAATAAAAGCTTATAAAAAAACCGGACAAGTGCGAGTCGGACTCGCCCACCGAGTCCCGTTTTACCCTTTGGGTACGGAACCCTAAAAGAAAGAAAAGTTTGATTATAACGAAAACCACGAAACTTTAACTAAACCTAGAAGCCCATTTTCTAAACGAGCCTAAGGTGTTAGAAGGTTGTTTAGTACATAACGATACAAGTGCGATAATTACGAATTACCTATTCGCACATGTATCTTACAATGTTTTACAGTACATATGGCCCTTTAAATTTTCGACATAGTTACGTAATGTGCTGATTATCGCACTAGTGCGGTAAAGTACCACCATATGTACTATAAAATTATTTATGGGCAACTCGGTATGCAGTGACATAATTAAATAATGCTTCGGGTAATACCAAATGTCGGACAGTTCCGAAATTCAGATGAAAATCACCCTTAATTCCATAATGATAAAAGTCTCTTTTCGGAATTATCCGACAGTTTTCGACATTCGGAATTACCCGAGTAAACCTTACATAATAGTAATATTTTGTATATTCGTTACTAGCTAACTAGCTTTTGCCGGCGACTTCGTCTGCGTGGAATTAGTAATTTGGGCAGCTTATTTTTTATCTAGAGACAACTATTAATGCCTAGATAGTAGATAAAGTGTAATGGCAATCGTTCAATTTGATCATATGCTCATATCAATTATAAAGCGGTGCATCAATTATCTCACTTTCACCCCACTTTTCATCCTCTTATGGGATCTTATCTTACGGGATGGTTTCTGGGATAAAATCTATTATATGACCTTCCCCATGATTAAAACTATCTCTGTACCAAATTTTAACTAAATCGGTTCAGCGGTTTAAGCGTGAAGAGGTAACATACGGACAGACACACTTTCGCATTAAAATATTAAAGTATGGATAGTATGGAAGTATGGATTGCTTACTGTGTTCCTTAACTCCACACCGGGCCTCGCCGGGCTCGCCTGTGCCGTCCTCCCATACGGGCTCCTGCTTTACTGACACGATTGCAGACTCCGGTTGTGGAGCTGCTGCAACATCATCTGCAAATAATGTACATTTTTAATTACACATTGGTAACTCGTGGCATTTAGGTAGCACTTAAAAGATTAGTTTAATTAATTCCTTTTTTTAGTGGTTTCTTTTTCTTGACTCGTATAGGAAGAACATTGTCACATCACTAGTCTGTTAGAAACTGTCAAGTGCCACGAGTTACCGATGTGTGCTCATCACTAATCTTTTAAGTGCTACCTAAATGCCATGAGTTACCGATGTGTATTTATAATGATCAAGTGATCCATTTAAGTACTGCAATACCACCCAACTCTAGTCCAATACTACAATTACTATACTATAGCATAGAGAAATATAAGTAAAGAAAGAGTGGTAACTCTATATTGATGAGGAAATGGATATTCCGATGTATGTAATTCTTTTGTTAAGTTTTTTTTTGACATTTAGATTTAATTCTAGAAATTCTAGACTAGTATTTTTTATAAAAAAAATTTTATGTTTGACGATCCTTTTGTGAAATTCTTAGTGTTAAATTTGATCTGTATAATAAGGGGTCATCCATTAATTACGTCACACGAATTTCTAGGTTTTTTGACCCCTCCCCCCCCCTTGTCACATTTGGTCACATTTGGCAAACCCCTCCCCCCTAGTGTGACGTCACATTTTTTCTACGAAATCGCCAAATCGAATTAAGTAAGTACCTAAGTATTATTCATATTTTATCAAAATATTTTTGACGATATAAATATTAGTAATTTTATAACCCAAAACTGCTTAGGAAAGAAATTAAAAGCATAAAAACGATTATCGTTTTAAAAACTTGTTATTTAAATGTACAGCGAATAAAATAATTTAAAAAAAAAAATCGGTTACTGATGAAGTTAAAGTGACGTCACAAAGTTTGTGTCTCCCCCCTCCCCCATGTCACAATATGTCACATTTTCTTGACCCCCTCCCTCCCCCTAAACGTGTGACGTAATTAATGGATGACCCCTAATCCAATGTTATTATGGAATAATATTAACATCAATAAATTGCTCTGATAATTAGATTAAGATAATATGTACTAACTATTTGTAAGTGCCTGTTCCTAGGCCTACATGAATAAAGTATATTTTGACTTTGACTTTGACATACATCAGTTTTCTTACCAAACCGCGAGTTATTGCGGGGAACCCTTTGGTGGCAGATGCTGGAATCAAATTCAGCTTATGGCTGGCTAGTATGATACTTTTTATGATTTAAAGTTACTTTTATTTATGTGATTCCATACCATCTCAATCATACTTTTACGTAAATACACCTGAATCTAAAAGCATTTTCAAAATATTTTACTCCTAATAGTCCTAATTCTGAATATTAATTATAAAAATGTAACGAATGTGTCTCATGACAATGTAATCAGTACCGTCTTTACCATAAGGGCACACGGGGCCCGTGCCCAGGGCCCCCATCCTCAGGGGGCCCCGAAGGACAAATGGTAACAGTATATTTGATTACCCATAATAAATAGAAGATCATAGTAGAAAAATGTTACTTTGATTCGCTTTTTTACTTTCCAAAAGGGCCCCAAATTTTTATGTGCTCAAGGGCGCCAGCCAATGACCTTTTATTTATGTAGACGTGTGACGTTCATAGTTGACAAAACTAAAATTTGGTCCAACGATTTTGACAACTTGACATGTTGCCGTCACCCATACGACTAACTAAATATAGGTTCCGGAACCTATATTTGATGGCTCACGATCGTGCGCCTGGTACCATATCTACCTCTTTTTACTTACATCCATGGCGCCAGCATAGTTTAAGACGGCCCTGAATGTAATGCGACTCACCATGCGAGGCTGGGTTCTCTGCGTGTCCCGGCGAGCCCTGGGGCTCCGCCGCGTCCTCCCACGGAGGCTCCTCCTTCACCCATACCATCTCCATGCTGAGGATAATCAAAGTTTCACGCTACTGCATTATTGTGAAGAGTCTCATGGATATGATGAAATACAAGCGTGAAATATACGGGGCCACATTAACGAAAGGTATATTCATAGATGAAACTAACGATAAACTGAATAAATGCGGAGTAATCAGAGTACTAAGGACCATAACATAATAAATATTAATAATATAAGATTATAACGGGCTCTGGGACTTCCAGTTCAGCTATTGATTGACAGATGAAAGTGACGTTTTCAGTGTGACCGGCTTATGCCGGCTACATACGTAACGATAAATCGTAGCGATTAAACTGTACAGTCCGTGCGAACTGCTGCTACCGTGTGTATGACAAATCGTTGTCGATTATCGTAACGATTTGTCATACACACGGTAGATAAAACTGCGCAGTTCGGACTGCACAGTTTAATCGCTACGATTTACAGTTACGTGTGTAGCCGGGGTTAGCAATTAATAATAAAATCTAAAATTAGTGATTAAATTTGTGTAGCACGTGGGCGCTCCTTTTCTCTATTCCTTATCTCTGTAAATTTCCTTTCCCTTTCGTCCTTGGTGGTGACGTGGCCGGTGGCCCTTTTGGCCACGACACCAATCCCTTCACAAAAAAAGCAGTCGCTAGTCACTGTGTCGACCAAACTGTGTAATTATAAAAAAAAAAGCACGCGCGCGCTAGATTAAAGCTGTAACGTGAAAGCGAGAAAGAGATATTTCTTTCTCGCTCTCATTTATGGGTACAGCGCACCAAGGTCGCAGTGCGGTGCGGTAGTCTGTTACGGCTTTTAGACTGACGCTAATAAATTTTCTGATCATCCCGTCTGAACTGCCATTCGCCGTACATCCGTTAAGGACGCACCTATGAATGAAAGCGAGAAAAAGAAAATGAGACCAAATCACGGCCGTGGTCTTTTGTACTATTATGAATGCCTACTATTTTCTTTCTTATCTGTGACATCTCCACTCATCTGAGGGCCTACCGCGAACCACGTTCGACGTGTTGCCTCTCTATCGCACTTGTTAATTCGTACGTAAGTGTGACAGGGAGTAACACGTCGAACGTGGTTTGCGGTAAGCCTCCTCCACACTCGTGCGCGAATCGCGGCTTCACCCGCGATTCACGCGCATAGTCTGGAGGGGGCTGTAGGCCCTCTGACCATTGACTTGACCTGGATTTGACACTTGACAGTGACAGTGACAATCCGAAGACTGCCAAGCGTCGTATAATAAGCGCCCTGCAAAATTTTATTTTCAATATGTTTCATGAAAAATAATTTCTTAAGTTTCATACATTGGCATAGATATAACATTTATTTAGTTTACTCGCGACTTACGATAGTGACGAATAGAAGGGAGACGTGGCGGAATGTCGCCGGAGCATCGCATCAAGACGGAGCCTGGTCTTGAGCCCGACCAGGGTAAGTAGTCGCCAGTCAGAGCGTTGTCACATTGCGGATGTAGGATCTACAATGTCTGGTCGCGTCGTTTACTGGGGCGGGTCTCCCCGCTTCAGCGACACACTACAGCAAACATGCTTACACAATTATAGATATATGCACATAAACAAAAATTATTGGAAGTGCCAATCCGATATCGGATGTCGGATGACCCCATGACGCAGCCGATAGAGAGGTGAAAGATGTGGCATGAAGTCCGCCTTTATTGGGCGCCAATGTTTTGCTTTTGCCATGTAGATTTGTTAAATGAATAAATAAATATGGGTAAACACATAATATATATTACTGCTGTCTGCTGCCGGATCGGACAATGTGAAAACGCTCTCAGGCTCAATGTAAACTGTCCTCAAAACAATGATTTGATTTTGATTTATTTTTTCATATTGTGAAGACCGATCTGGCCTAGTCAGTAGTGTCCGATGCGATTTTGTTTTACGTCAAAGCATAGAGTAATATAAGTAAAGAAAGAGTGGTAACTCCATACATCCATTTTCTTACCAAAACAAGCGTTATTATATAGTCGTCGACATCTAAAGTCAAGTAGTGGAACTATTAGTACCCCTACTTGACACCAGATGGTTTACTAATGTGTTGCAGAAAGTTTTTTGACATATTTTTGTATTGCATAATGTTACTTGGCAGAAATGTCGTTTGGCAGAATTACCTTTCGCATATATCATTTAGCATATAAACACTTCGCAGAGTTTTAAAATCCAGAACCATGTTTTGGCATACTGTTGATGTTCATAATAGTCTTTTAAACGAATATTGTTTTCGCAGATAAATGTATTGCATAATATTTAGGTGGCATAAAGTTTTCAAGTTGAGTCTTCGTCAACGAGGAATGGTGTTAAAGATTTAATAAAACTACCCTCTGTCCTTCCACGGGTCTCAAACTATGTGCATACCAAAATCACTTTAGAAGTTATATAATCAGTCTATACAGACGGATAGAGTTATGATGGAATTGCTGTTTGCTAGTTTTTATAGTGTGTTACGTCGGCTTATACGGTAAAATAATCAGGGGTACACTACATAATTCCGAAATATTTTATGCCGAATTTTAAAATATCGAATTTTATTATTCCTATTTTTAAATGCTCGACCCATCAAAATTCCGATTGTCGTAATTACCGAACGATGAAAATCACGAAGTTTTATATTTCCGAATAGTAAAACCGACGATTTTTTAAATTCCGAACCACATAATTCCGAATATAACAATTCCGATATGGAGAAACACCGAATTTAACATTTACGATTTTTGATATCACGAATTCCGAATTGTCATAATTCCGAAATTTTGAATTACGATTGGACGTGATTCCTATTTTTTAAATTCCGAATAACGATATTCCGAATTTTTTGTTAAAAAATAAAGGTACCTACGTTTCTACGGGGGGTAGCAGTTCTAACGTAACCTAAACCTAATTTTTAAAAAACAGTTATTTACTGTAGGGGTCGCAGTTCTAACCTAATCTACACCTACTTTTCTAGTAGCAGTTGGTTTCTGTAAAGGTCGCAGTTCTAACCTAACCTAACCCACTTTTCTAGTAGCAGTTGGTTTCTGTGAATGTCGCAGTTCTAACCTAACCCACTTTTCTAGTTGCAGTTGGTTTCTGTGAAGGTCGCAGTTCTAACCTAACCCACTTTTCTAGTAGCAGTTGGTTTCTGTAAAGGTCGCACTTCTCACCTAACCTAACCTACTTTTCTAGTAGCAGTTGGCTTCTGTGAAGGTCACAGTTCTAACCTAACCTAACCCACTTTTCTAGTAGGAGTTGGTTTCTGTGAAGGTCGCAGTTCTAACCTAACTTAACCCACTTTTCTAGTAGCAGTTGGTTTCCGTAAAGGTCGCAGTTCTAACTTAAGCCACTTTTCTAGTAGCAGTTGGCTTCTGTGAAGGTCGCAGTTCTAACCTAACCTAACCCACTTTTCTAGTAGCAGTTGGTTTCTGTAAAGGTCGCAGTTCTAACCTAACCTAACCCACTTTTCTAGTAGCAGTTGGTTTCTGTGAAGGTCGCAGTTCTAACCTCACCTAACCCACTTTTCTAGTAGAAGTTGGTTTCTGTAAAGATCGCAGTTCTAACCTAACCCACTTTTCTAGTAGCAGTTGGTTTCTGTGAAGGTCGCAGTTCTAACCTAACCTAACCCACTTCGCTAGTAGCAGTTGGTTTCTGTAAAGGTCGCAGTTCTAACCTAACCTACTTTTCTAGTAGCAGTTGTCTTCTGTGATGGTCGCAGTTCTAACCTAACCTAACCCACTTTTCTAGTAGCAGTTGGTTTCTGTAAAGGACGCAGTTCTAACCTAACCTAACCCACTTTTCACCAGAAACCAACGGCTACCAAGCAGTTGGTTTCTGTGAAGGTCGCAGTTCTAACCTAACCTAACCCATTTTTCTAGTAGGAGTTGGTTTCTGTGAAGGTCACAGTTCTAACCTAACTTAACCCACTTTTCTAGTAGCAGTTGGTTTCCGTAAAGGTCGCAGTTCTAACCTAAGCCACTTTTCTAGTAGCAGTTGGCTTCTGTGAAGGTTGCAGTTCTATCCTAACCCACTTTTCTAGTAGCAGTTGGTTTCTGTAAAGGTAGCAGTTCTAGCATGTCCAAATGATTTAAATGCATTTTTTTTGCAGATCAATTTTAAAAACGGCTGACCATTTAATTACTTCCGTTTTGAAAATCACGAATTTCATTATTCCGAGTTTACAGTAGATCGAATTTCTGAATTCCGAATTATTTTATTTCCGATCGGTCAATGATTTTTCGGAATAGACAAATTCGGATTTTTTAAAAATCGGAACTTTAAGCTTTCGTTCATATGACAATCGGATTTTAAGTATTCGGAAATAGCGCAGTCGTGATTTTCTTCTTTCGTGGTTTTCAAAGTCGTGATTTCGATATTTCGTACGTATAAAAAATCGTGATTATGAAAATCGAGGTTATGAAAGTCGGAAAAACATATTTCGGAATATTTGGGTGTTCCCAATAATCAGTAACTATAAAGTCTGTCAGGTAAAAAGATGTTGAAATAAATTTTATAATCTAATGATAGGTACCTATCGTAATGTAATGCTCTAACCTTATCAATTTTTCTGGAATGTGTTCGTTTTTGTTGAGGTCGCAGTTCTAATCTAACCTACTTTGCTCGCAGCTGTTCGTTTTTGTATGAGGTCGTAGTTCTAACCTAACCTAACCTATTTTGCTCGCAGCCGTTCGTTTTTGTATGACGTCGTAGTTCTAACCTAACCTAACCTATTTTGCTTGCAGCCGTTCGTTTTTGTATGAGGCCGCAGTTCCAACCTAATATAACCTTCTTTTCTGGCACAGGTTTAATTTTGTTGGGGTCGCGGTTCTTACTTAACCCACTTTTCTGCTAATCGCAGAAAACATCACTATGCCATAATAAGAGTATGCTGCAGGATGATTATGGTACATAAAATTATGCTAAACTAAAGTCGGCGAAAGTAATCTTCTGCAAAATGTATTGTATGCATAGTAATAGTAATGCCAAGTAATAGTTATGCAAAATTATCATTTGACTAAAAGTGTTTCTGCGATACATGTTATGCAAAGTGTATTTCTGACAAACAATATTATGCCAGTTGTGGGGAACCCTGAAAATAGACTTCCGGTTATAATATTAGCTGAAAATTATTGAGTTTTCATTCACCGAGACATCTATTATCAACTAGCAGTACTGATAAATTCCGCTACATGACATGGTAGAAAACTGATATATGGAGTTACCACTCTTTCTTTACTTATATTACTCTATTTATGGTCAAAGTGAGATTCCTTGCAATGGTTCTTAGCTGTTTGATAAAAATAGATCCAGCAGTTTGCAAAATCTCTTATCCAAAATGATGTAAGGTAAGGACATTATTTAACTCAAATCCTGGTCTTTTCCAAAGTAGAGAGCCCCCACAAGGTTTCAATTTACGTCCTAGGAACCCTGGTGTTCACCTAGAAGCTTGTCAAACTAGCCTTATGCGCAACAACATTGTAACAATGGGCCCAAAGCTGTACAATAAACTACCATCTGACTTCAAAAGTACTAGTCCAAAGAAATTTAAAAGGTTATTGCGCAAATTTCTTTCGGAAAAATGTTATTATAATGTTCACGACTTTTTGTGTGATAGCAGTATGTAATGAGATAGTGACATTTAAATTATTACGTAATTATTTCTAATTTTAATTGAATATTAAACTGAGAACTTTGTAAGTTTTTATTACTAGTTAGTAGGGAGGTATATTATGTTAAGGTCAGTTGACATTTATAATTTTTAAATCTATTTTTCCAGTTTGTAACTCATATTTTAATTGTAAATAATTGTATTACTTAGCTATATTTTAAATATCGTAAGCCGTAAAGGTACATCATAGCTGCTGCATTGAAAAAACACCCTATCACCTTACACCTACGATGACGAAATAAAATTATTGATTGATTGATTGATTGATTAAGGTATTTTTGCTATAAAATGTATTTGTTTGGCATAATGCGCAGAGTTTTTTATTTTATTTAATAGTTATGTTATGAATTGTGTTGCTAACTATAATAAATAAATAATGGCAACTCATTGTCACAGCTGTCAATGGCCGAGTTCTCGTGGAGCATATAGAGGTGGTGATGTATATAAAGGAGGAGCCCCAATGCTCGGCCGGCGAGGGCTCAGATGTCTCGCTAACTAGCCCGCAGAACAACCTTCAAGTCAAGGAGCTAACGGCAGGATCAGAAACCCTACAGCCATCAGGTGATGAACTCTGTGGTAAGTCATTTATTACCCAAAGCGTAAAAACGGGACCCTATTACTAAGACTCCGCTGTCCGTCTGTCTGTCACCAGGCTGTAACTCATGAACTGTGATAGTGCCTATGCCTATAACGGCATTAAGTCCGCCTGTTGTACTTTTTGTATGTGCAATAAAGTTTAAAAATAAATAAATAAAAATAAATAGTAGAACAGTTGAAATTTTCGCAGATGATGTATTTCTGTTGCCGCTATAACAACAAATACTAAAAACAAAATAAAATAGATATATAAGTGAGGCTCCCATACAACAAACGTGATTTTTTTTGTCGGTTTTTGCGTAATGGTACGGAACCCTTCGTGCGCGAGTCCGACGCGCACTTGGCCGGTTTTTATTATTTTTAATAAAATGACTTCTGTGAGTTCCTTCTGTCCATTGGGACAATTTAACCAGTATCAAGGTAGAGCAAAATTTTATATAACTATGTCACCAATATCAAAAGTGTGGTCTTTAGGCCCCAGTACCAGTGGCTATCGATGGGCCATGCCAACTCACTGCCATGGCGATTTGAAGTGTCAAAGAATCCGACAACTTCCCGATGGCTCACTACGATAGAAAACTGATGGCCAGTCGTCCGCCATTGCATACCATTGCCCCCTGTATACAAGGGCGATTTATTTATTTATTCGTATGGCATTCATTATGAGTCGTTCCACAGTTTTATTTACAAATTAATGTCTAGGTTCTTCACCCATTGGGCTGCGTTATCACTAAACGCTATTAAGTCCAGAGGGTCACCAGGGTACATTCGTTTTGGGCACTCGTGAATTATATGGTGGATAGATTGTAGTGTCCGACCGAAACATGTTTTTTTGCCGAAACCGAAACCGAAACCGAATGTTCGGCTTTGGCTCTAGTTTCGGCCGAAACCGAAACCGAAACCGAAACTTTTGTCGACTTGTTAAAATCGTTGAAAAAATGTCATATAACCGCTTTTACACACATATTATGACGCTGTCAACACCCAATGTCCTTGAAATTGATGTTAGTTAAGCAGTTTTTTAAGAAAATTACTAGAGTTAAACCAAGATAATTCTGCAACGATTTTGATAACACGCAGTGCAAGTGTTATTTTAAGCGCCAAAACTTCTATGAAATGATGACGTATAAATAACAATTGCACTAGTTGCACTGCGTATGCAGTCAAGCTAACATGTAGATACAGGGTCAACCAAAAAACCAACGAAAAACGCGAGCGCAGCGAGCGCGAAATTTTTTGTTAACAATATCGCAAGGCCGGGTACCGATCTTCACCTAGGCCTAAAAGTCCGAAGTGCTCCAGTGAGGCGAACTTTCATGCGAAGTCAAAGCCGTGCTTCAGGCTTCAGGATAAGTAGTTGAGCACACCGGTTAAGTAGTTGACTTCAACCATTGTCCATTGTATTAAAAAGCGAGACCACAGGCCGAGCATGGCGCAGCGAGGCCAAAGGCTAACCTAGAAGTAGAGGACATGTGGAACACAAACCAATGGTAATTTGAGGTAAAAAGTGAGGCTAAGTTCGAGCATTCGTATGAAAAACTGTACTGGAGACACTTTTAAGGGTTTTTTCTTCGTTTTAATCAATAGTCAGCTGTTCAGCCTCGCAAAATATTAACTATTGAGAAAATCAACCTTGCGGCACTAGTTGAGCGTAGCCTTTAGCCTCGCTTAAAATTTGCCATTAGAGGTAGATAGGAAAATGACTGAATAAGTGAGTGAATAAGAGCGAAAAAGACATCGTTCGACTCGGGCCGAGCTGATACTCGGACAACTGCTACGTACGACAGTGCTATCTCATTCACTCCGATACAATTAGACAGTGTGCGCGTTATAGGTGTTGACAGCCTCTTAAAACTGCGTCGACCGTCCAATGGCGCCCTCATTAGTGGAATTGTGTTTTATAATAAACCAATTAATTTCCGTACCTACATGTAGGTAGTACTGTACATGAATCAGTATATGCAGGTATTAATATTGTTGTCCTACTTATTCCCCAACTTTTGGTCTTTGTCCGAAGTACCATTTCGTAAGTTTCGGCCCGGCCGAAAGGTTCGGCCGTTTTTTGGCCGAAACCGAAACTACAGCCGAAACATGATTTTTTGGCCGAAACTGGCCGAAACCGAAACCGAAACCGAACCTTCGGTCGGACACTAATAGATTGTATAGGCGCTCCGCAATCGCATTCCGGTGAGTTTTTCCACCCATACCGAAACATAAAATCGCCAGATCGACCGTGCCCTGTGCGAAGTCTATTAAGCTGGCACCATTCCCGTCTTGGGGCCGAGAAGCCTTTGGGCCTTTCAGTGGGATTGTATTCGCTGTAGGCTGTAGGCAGGTTGGAATTCCATTCCTCCATCCATTTATCTCCGATGTTGAAGTTATCCTTCATTAGTCGGTGTGCCGTTGAGTAAGACGGGTGGCGGGATTTTAGGCGTTGTCTGGGAGGACACATTAATTCAGGATAGGCTGGCAGTTCTGGATTTTTAGAGATTTTGGTGGCTTCGCTGAGCAGGGCTTGCTGTCTTCTGAGGTGTGGTGGGGGTATGTGGCTCAGTGTTGGTAGCCACTGGATTGGGGTCGACTGTATGGTTCCAGATATGCAGCGCATGGCTTTCCGCAATTGAACATCTACCTTCCCAGTATTCCCCAGCAGAGAAAACCAAGCTGAGGCCTGTAGTCCGGAGTACATCTGCGGTAGCTCCCCATGGTGTTCCGGTCAACCTATGCTACCTACACACACACAATGGCGATGGCTTGTCATGGATGGATGATGTAAGATTGTCCCCTGATATTATTTATAATTTATTCGTTGGTGTTTTATTTCAGCGTACGCCAGAGAAGCCAAACCGGAGATCGCCACAGTTCGCGTCAAGCAAGAGCTGATCGATCAGGGGGACTTAAAGCAGGAGATATCGCCAGACGTCGTCTATCAGATTAAAGTTGAGCGCATAGACGACGCGGGAGAGGGATTGGAGCTGGAGGGACCTGTGGAGCAAGGTGGACTGGATACAAGCCCTGGTGTGAAGGTCATTGGACCAGATACAAGCTCTGGTGTGAAGGTCGTTGGTCCGGATATAAGCCCTGGTGTGAAGCACGTCGTGAGACCGGATTCAAGCCCTGGTGTGAAGTTCATTGGAATGGATACAAGCCCTGGTGTGAATTTCGTTCACCACACACAGGGGAGCAGGCGGAGAAAGCAGGCCCGCACTCAATCCGAAGGTAAATTATCCCTTCTTTTACCAAAATTCACATGGTTATTTTTTCTTGCTATTCGATTCTTACCATAAAACTTAGCAGTTTGTTATAAACCTGTGTTAAATATTGTCCCTATGACGAAATGACCGATAGGTAATGACTAACGATTATCAACTGTTTGTTAGAGTTGACAGACGTTTAAGAATAACACAGACACTAAGGTCAGTTAAGGCAGGCAACAGTTCAAGGCAATTCTACCAGCCAACATATAAGGAAACAACTCCAAATTTGCATCATGCTTTGCATCAGTAGGTATTTGTTATGTTAGTGTAAATCAGTTTTGTTTGTCTAGCGCGTGATGATTCCGCTGCGAATGAGTCTCCCGAGCGACGACAGAAAACAAAAGAAAACGGTGAAACTTCTACAAAGAAACGAATAAAAAGGCAACCCGGGCCTCACCTGTGTGACGTATGTAACAAAGAGTTCAAGAAAGCGAACAAGTTAGTAATACACAAGCGAACACACACAGGGGAGAGGCCATACGCCTGCAACATATGCCATAAACAGTTCTCGTATTCCAACGGTTTGAAAGTACACCTAAGAACCCACACCGGGGAAAAGCCACACGTGTGCCATACGTGTAACAAAAGATTTGGGCAGTGGAGCTCTTTGAAAGCCCACGAAAGAATTCACACAGGCGAGAAACCATATTCATGCGAAATATGTAAAAAAGAATTTGCGCAACTGAATAACCTGAACAAACATCAGCTCGTTCACACTGAAATAAAGCAATATTCGTGCGAAGTATGTAAAAAAGAGTTCAAAGATAATAATAGTTTAAAAAGACATGAACCGATTCACATAGATGAAAAACTTTTTCCATGTGGAAAATGTAAAAAACACTTTGCAACAACGCGCCATTTAAGGGACCACGAGCGGGCGCACACAAGGAAGAGAAGACGCCATTCTAGCGGGACGAGTTAACAAGTTGTTATTATCCATCATTTATACCAACATGGGAGAGAAACCATTCTTGCAAAATATGTAATTTACAGAGAAAATAACTAACTTATACCAAAGAAGTAAACGAGGATTGAGAGTAAACACTGAATAACCGACTTTTTTTGCCTAATGCATGCATATGAATAGTGCATAGTATCGATAGACCCACCCTGAATAACGGCCACTCGGCGTTTCGGGCAGGGGAGCGATTTTTGAATTTCTACCGCTCGGTATCGTGTATTTCATTCAATAATAACTAAACTGGGGGTAATTACCCCCGTGGGGGTAAAACTGGTATTTTACAGGGGTAATAAGCTAACCTAATATAACAATACACCAAACGTACACGTTTTATTTTTTATTACCATTGGAAGGAGGGGTAAAATCAGGTTCCCTAGTTAGTCATAGGGGTGGCCGGACTGAAAAGGTTAGGAACCACTGTACTAATAGAATTGAAAACGAGTGGTGAATACCACTCGATTCACAATTTCTATCGCTCGTATTTCAAAAATTACCACTAGAGTGACGAAATCGAGCGCTCCTAATTCAAAAATCGGCCCCACATCGGCCTTCGCTGCGTTACACAGAACGGATACGTATGTATTTAACATTTTCCTGTTTAACATTTTCATTAAAAAAAAAACATTTAAAATGACGTTATTTTTGCGAACCTGAGTCTGCTCTCAAATATGGCGAGAAGTGTTATCTTACACATTACAAAACAAAGTCCCCCGCCGCGTATGTCTGTATGTTCGCGATAAACTCAAAAACTACTAATAACCCTTTTCCATGCATAGTACGATTTATCGACCACATACGCGTCAATAGAATTTCAACATTTCCGATTTAAGGTTTAAATTAGATTGTACTTTCTAGAAATGAACCTTGCCTTCAAATAAATCATCGAAGCTGTATTCATTATTGCAATACTACTACGAATAGACTAGGAAGCCATTACAAAACAATGTAAACAAAAAGATTTGACAATTGTTTTATTTTTAATACAAACTTGTATCGCTGACTGTACCACAGAATAAATAATAGTACTACCGTACAGATTTACAGAAAGGAAACTTCCTACAAAACCGAAGTTTGACAGCGGTTCAGGGTCGAATCATGCTGTCCCTTTCTAATATATGGCACTATCCCTTTCGGCTAATTAGGGTTGTCAAAATTCAAGCCATTATATTATCTGTGGTCGTGCACGCAAAGGGACGTCAAGTTGTGTCAACCCTAATAATTGCTCGGAGCAATGCTGAGCCAAACGGAGCAGTTTGCCCGAAGGGAGGAGTGTCGCATCCCAGACTGTACTATTCTTTCCACAGGCAACTAATACTCATCGAGACAATTCTAAAAAGTAAAAACCCCACAATTAGGTTGCGTTGTTTTATCCGAGTTTCCATGGCCACCTCCTGTCTCCACATCAGATCAGCTCGATGGTACCATAATGTTGCATTTTTTTTTTTTTAAATATTAGGGGACATCTTACACAGATCAAACCTAGCCCCAAACTAAGCAAAGCTTGTACTATGGGTACTAGGCGACGATATACATACTTGTATAGATAAATACATACTTATATACATAGAAAACAACCATGACTCAGGAACAAATATTAGTGTTCATCACACAAATAAATGCCCTTACTGGGATTCGAACCCAGGACCATCGGCTTAGCAGACAGGGTCACTATCCACTAGACCAGTCCGGTCGTCATTGTCACCAGACTTACTCATTTATGCAATTTTCAGCTTCATTAGAAGTCGGGAAGTGGGTCTCTAACTTGCAAGATTTGACCCGTACACAATTGTGTGATACGTCGGGACAAGGCATACGAAAGGTTAAAGGCCCGTGCACACCGGCTTGCGTGTGCGTGACGTGCGCTATAAATGCTATAATGTTGGAGCCGCACACGCACACGTCACGCAAGCGGTGTGCCGTCTCTCATAAGGATCTGTATATTACAACGCCGCGCGAGCACGTACACGTCACGCACACGCCGGCTTGCGTAAAATGTTGGAGCCACACACGTACACGTCACGCAAGCGGTGTGCCATCTCTCATAAAGATCTGTATACTACAACGCCGCACGCGCACGTCACTCACACGCAGTCTGTGTGCACGCGCCTTAAACCTTTTGGACGCCAATGACCGATATATCCGCACCGCAGGTCCAACGCCAAAGACGGATTAACCCATTCAGGGCCAGCGACTCAGCGTATGGGTCATGCTCAAACAGTTCCGCAGGGCCAGTGACTCACATGTGAGTCTTGAATAAATTGTGATTTAAACTTAAACGAAACGTAATTTGATGTAATAACGTAAGTATCATATAAGCTAACAACCAATTCTATAAGGTATATTAGGTAAAAAAAATATAAAATCGTATTTTTTAATGAAAACAGGTCTAGAATATTCAAGTTTGGTTTACTATCAGTGCAATATAGTTAATATACTGAAATTCTAGATACATATGCGTTGCAAGCAAACAGAAAAATCCATATTTAAAAAATACAAAAAATATATATATTTCAGAAGTTATTGACATGGCTCAAGGTATGGGTCACCGTGGCCTGGCGCTACTTGTAATAACTACTAATGTTTCCGTAGCAGGCTAAAATAAACTTTATTGGCTGGTTTTAAAGCTTATTTCATGTTGAAGCTGTTTGGTATTGTACCATTTTACAACCGATTACTGTTTGGATGATGGTAAGCCACATTTTGTAGTAACCAAACCGTAGTATGTATAATAATATTTTGTTTTGTATGAGGGGTAAGGCAACTAGGATTTTCTCCCACTGTACATTTATGTCATAATATTTGGTGATCGTTGTATTGTATCTTAGGCAATTACCTACTAACGATGATGTTAAGGTTCATTTTTTTCGTTTTAATATAAAACAAGGCGGTTGAAACAGTCATCACTAACTAATATGTATTGTATTACAAATAGTTTGTGACAAATATCTACAAGTTCTTTAAAACATCGTGGTTTCTACGGCAGATTAGAAAGTAAGTACTATAATACATTTTAAGTTCTCTATTGTTACTAATATAATGGTGTTTACCAAAACAACGATAAATGACCGACCAGGTGTAAGCTTATCGGACACACTTGGACAATAAACAAGGAATGCATCCGAGCGGCGGCGGCGGTATTATCTTTCATGTGGTATTTGTCACAAGAGTTCAAGAAGTGATTCATCCCATCCCCCCAATTAGAGATGTATTTTGGATAGTGTCCGACCGAAGGTTCGGTTTCGGTTTCGGCCAGTTTCGGCCAAAAAATCATGTTTCGGCTGTAGTTTCGGTTTCGGCCAAAAAACGGCCGAACCTTTCGGCCGGGCCGAAACTTACGAAATGGTACTTCGGACAAAGACCAAAAGTTGGGGAATAAGTAGGACAACAATATTAATACCTGCTTATACTGATTCATGTACAGTACTACCTACATGTAGGTACGGAAATTAATTGGTTTATTATAAAACACAATTCCACTAATGAGGGCGCCATTGGACGGTCGACGCAGTTTTAAGAGGCTGTCAACACCTATAACGCGCACACTGTCTAATTGTATCGGAGTGAATGAGATAGCACTGTCGTACGTAGCAGTTGTCCGAGTATCAGCTCGGCCCGAGTCGAACGATGTCTTTTTCGCTCTTATTCACTCACTTATTCAGTCATTTTCCTATCTACCTCTAATGGCAAATTTTAAGCGAGGCTAAAGGCTACGCTCAACTAGTGCCGCAAGGTTGATTTTCTCAATAGTTAATATTTTGCGAGGCTGAACAGCTGACTATTGATTAAAACGAAGAAAAAACCCTTAAAAGTGTCTCCAGTACAGTTTTTCATACGAATGCTCGAACTTAGCCTCACTTTTTACCTCAAATTACCATTGGTTTGTGTTCCACATGTCCTCTACTTCTAGGTTAGCCTTTGGCCTCGCTGCGCCATGCTCGGCCTGTGGTCTCGCTTTTTAATACAATGGACAATGGTTGAAGTCTGTGCTCAACTACTTATCCTGAAGCCTGAAGCACGGCTTTGACTTCGCATGAAAGTTCGCCTCACTGGAGCACTTCGGACTTTTAGGCCTAGGTGAAGATCGGTACCCGGCCTTGCGATATTGTTAACAAAAAATTTCGCGCTCGCTGCGCTCGCGTTTTTCGTTGGTTTTTTGGTTGACCCTGTATCTACATGTTAGCTTGACTGCATACGCAGTGCAACTAGTGCAATTGTTATTTATACGTCATCATTTCATAGAAGTTTTGGCGCTTAAAATAACACTTGCACTGCGTGTTATCAAAATCGTTGCAGAATTATCTTGGTTTAACTCTAGTAATTTTCTTAAAAAACTGCTTAACTAACATCAATTTCAAGGACATTGGGTGTTGACAGCGTCATAATATGTGTGTAAAAGCGGTTATATGACATTTTTTCAACGATTTTAACAAGTCGACAAAAGTTTCGGTTTCGGTTTCGGCCGAAACTAGAGCCAAAGCCGAACATTCGGTTTCGGTTTCGGTTTCGGCAAAAAAACATGTTTCGGTCGGACACTAATTTTGGAGTAACATGGGAAATATTATTTAGTCACGATTTATTCGTGGGCGACTTTATACTCCTCCTGTGCTGTTTAGTGATTTCGTATTTTGTGACCATGGCTATGGATTACCGGAATTTGAACCCGCCTAACCAAACTGCAATAATTAGTTTTTTTTTGATAGGCACAGAAAAACGGTGGTTAGTAAAAATGTTGCATAATGCTGTTCAACTGGCCGGCTTCATAAGCGGCGATTTATTTACCGTGCGCGCCAGGCTCGAGACCCATAAGCCGAGTCATACGTTTTAGCTAAAAACGGTTTGTATGGTGGCCCGGCGTATTGTGTACGCTCAGCGGTTCGTGGCCATGAATGGGTTAATCGGTCGCAGACCACAGAGCAACATAGACCTACGTGCATATGCATTCGTTCAATTTCAGTTTTGACACTTCGGTGACTTGGCGTCCAAGTGACAGCTTTTGTGTTTGACACGGCGTCGAAAAGGTTAATAATTAGGGATAAAGTGTTAAATAGAAACAAACCCCTTGTCGAGATGAACTTTTATTACCGTTTTTCATTCAACGATCAACTACTTACATTATCGCAGCCATCAAATAAACGGAATACATAAATAAATAAAAATATAATTTATTTAAAAATAAATTAACATGATCGATCACTTATACTGGAAAATGGTAATTAATTATAATCACATCGGGTCTATTAATACAGTGTACGGAATCCTCGCCGCGATGATTTTTAATTAGCTGAAGTAAATTTACTGTTTAAAGAATTTACGGAACGTTTCCAAAAAGTTCCCGAAAACTTCAGGTAAATTTCACTGGAAATGGAAAATTTCGGTCCCCATACAAAAATGAGATTTTTCCGAAATCTTACCATGTGGAAATGTCGCATTTTCCGACGGCACAGTAGGCACGGACATATCTTTAACATTTAATTTACTTCAGCTAATAAATTTATTATTCATCCGTCGGCGAGGCTACCCTAGAGTACTAAAGTCTTGTCCATAATTTAGTACAGTGGGCCGTGTGTGGTTTAGTTGAGTTTGCCCTCGGCCTCGAGCCGCTTGCGCATGGACTCGGGCATCTCGGCGGGCGGCGGCCTCGGCATGCGCAGCCACACCTGCAAGACGATGTTTACTTAGGATTTGTAGGGGAAATGTTCTAAAAATATATACGAGTCGTAGAAGAGTGCTCATAGTAATGTTGTCCACAGAATTGTCGGTAGGAACAATTGGGTAAATTTATTAATCATTGAAGTAACTAGAGTTAAACTTAGCGTCAGTGTTTTTAAAGGCTGCGTTTCCAGATGTACGAGGATGCGTAGCGAGGATTGTTTGTTAAGAACCAATAGAATCACTTTGTTTTATCTCGCTCAGCGTGTGGTGATTGTATTGGTTCTTAACAAACACATCCCTCGCTACGCTTCATCGCACATCTCTGGTGGAAACGCAGCCTAAAGCAGCGGTACGGTCGACGCTTTAGTGAATTAGGGAAGAAATATAATGACAAGTAATTTTTTTGCATATTTTACTGCGAGAATGCGAGTTTGAAGGCTCTTGATCTCAAGAGCCTATCGGCCTAACCGCCTAAACGGATATCTATCTGTTTTAACTAAATTACCGACGAGAATCTAGCAGCGAGCTTTGCCTTGCAAAGGTATTTCTTTTTATTTATTTATTTTATCTTTATTGCACAAGGAAAATACAAACGTACAAAAGGTGTACTTAATGCTACAAGGCATTCTCTACCAGTCAACCTTAAAACCAGTTAACCTTTTCTCATCATTAAAAAAAAAATGCAGTCTGCATACACATCGGTCGGCCGCTTCCTTTATGGAATTTGACTGTATGAAATTTGGCAAATTGACAAACTACTCGTACGCCGTGTAGTAGTTAGAGATGACCTGATTTAGCTGATAAGTTATATTTACCTTGACGGCGTCGTAGATGAACCACTGCAGCGCGGTGAGGGTACCGATCATGATGATCCTGGGGCCGAGCCCCTTCCACACGCCGGCGAAGCCGAGCTTGCCCATGATGGAGCCGACGGTCGCGGTCTTGTCCTGTAACAACAACACATGAGTTAATATCGGGGGCAAAACTTTTGGATTATAATCGACAAATAACTATTAAATTGATAATATTGATATATCAAATAATCCATTTTATGCCAAAAATGCCTTACATCATTTTGGAAAAGAACTTTCAAACTGCAGGATCGATTTCTATCAAACATAGCTAATAGAACCACAGTGAAGGAAATTCGGTTTTACATATGAAAAACCGCATCCAAATCGGTCCATCCGTTGGAGAGCTACGATGCCACAGGCCACCCCTTCTTGTGCCTGGTTAAAAATGCGGCCAAACAATTGAGGCGCTTGCGTTACGTAGATTCCATAAGTGGCGGGATAGCTTGGTCTCTTTGAGAGGGTGGTCAGATATAGCACCATGGACGAGTGGAAAAAGAGAAGGGGAGGCCTTGGCCCAGCAGTGGGATACAGTGGGCTCTTAATAATCTAGATTCAAGGAATTATAATCGCCTCCGAACTTCCTCAAGTGGAGTCTTCCCACACTCGTGATCGATATCTGTTGGTATGCACAATTCTTCTTAACCCTTTGAACGCTACGCCTTTCGTGTGCGGCGCGCCATCGTAAACCCTGTCGCAATGCACGAAGGTTGATATTGCACTGTAGCGCGTCAGGTGACGTCTTCGGCGGTCAAAGGGATAACAAGGTTATTTTTAACCGATCGAGCGCAAAGCTTTCGCATATATTACATATCATTTCGTACAGGTTCTGGTGATGGTGGAGCTGTACAGTTTTAAGCTGTGCCAAGCCTCGTGTGTACCTGGTTGAGCTTGGAGACCACCGTGTCGGCGGGGTGGGAGACGATGGCGCAGAACACGCCGGCGATGTAGCCCGCCGCGAACGTCACCACCAGCTGCTCGCTCTTCGAGCACTCCGCGCGGGGCTCGGCCACCATATACAGACCTGGTTGAGCTTGGAGACCACCGTGTCGGCGGGGTGGGAGACAATGGCGCAGAACACGCCGGCGATGTAGCCCGCCGCGAACGTCACCACCAGCTGCTCGCTCTTCGAGCACTCCGCGCAGGGCTCGGCCACCATATACAGACCTGGTTGAGCTTGGAGACCACCGTGTCGGCGGGGTGGGAGACGATGGCGCAGAACACGCCGGCGATGTAGCCCGCCGCGAACGTCACCACCAGCTGCTCGCTCTTCGAGCACTCCGCGCGGGGCTCGGGCACCATATACAGACCTGGTTGAGCTTGGAGACCACCGTGTCGGCGGGGTGGGAGACAATGGCGCAGAACACGCCGGCGATGTAGCCCGCCGCGAACGTCACCACCAGCTGCTCGCTCTTCGAGCACTCCGCGCGGGGCTCGGGCACCATATACAGACCTGGTTGAGCTTGGAGACCACCGTGTCGGCGGGGTGGGAGACAATGGCGCAGAACACGCCGGCGATGTAGCCCGCCGCGAACGTCACCACCAGCTGCTCGCTCTTCGAGCACTCCGCGCGGGGCTCGGGCACCATATACAGACCTGGTTGAGCTTGGAGACCACCGTGTCGGCGGGGTGGGAGACAATGGCGCAGAACACGCCGGCGATGTAGCCCGCCGCGAACGTCAGCACCAGCTGCTCGCTCTTCGAGCACTCCGCGCGGGGCTCGGGCACCATATACAGACCTGGTTGAGCTTGGAGACCACCGTGTCGGCGGGGTGGGAGACAATGGCGCAGAACACGCCGGCGATGTAGCCCGCCGCGAACGTCACCACCAGCTGCTCGCTCTTCGAGCACTCCGCGCGGGGCTCGGGCACCATATACAGACCTGGTTGAGCTTGGAGACCACCGTGTCGGCGGGGTGGGAGACAATGGCGCAGAACACGCCGGCGATGTAGCCCGCCGCGAACGTCACCACCAGCTGCTCGCTCTTCGAGCACTCCGCGCGGGGCTCGGGCACCATATACAGACCTGGTTGAGCTTGGAGACCACCGTGTCGGCGGGGTGGGAGACAATGGCGCAGAACACGCCGGCGATGTAGCCCGCCGCGAACGTCACCACCAGCTGCTCGCTCTTCGAGCACTCCGCGCAGGGCTCGGGCACCATATACAGACCTGGTTGAGCTTGGAGACCACCGTGTCGGCGGGGTGGGAGACGATGGCGCAGAACACGCCGGCGATGTAGCCCGCCGCGAACGTCACCACCAGCTGCTCGCTCTTCGAGCACTCCGCGCGGGGCTCGGGCACCATATACAGACCTGGTTGAGCTTGGAGACCACCGTGTCGGCGGGGTGGGAGACAATGGCGCAGAACACGCCGGCGATGTAGCCCGCCGCGAACGTCACCACCAGCTGCTCGCTCTTCGAGCACTCCGCGCGGGGCTCGGGCACCATATACAGACCTGGTTGAGCTTGGAGACCACCGTGTCGGCGGGGTGGGAGACAATGGCGCAGAACACGCCGGCGATGTAGCCCGCCGCGAACGTCACCACCAGCTGCTCGCTCTTCGAGCACTCCGCGCAGGGCTCGGGCACCATATACAGACCTGGTTGAGCTTGGAGACCACCGTGTCGGCGGGGTGGGAGACGATGGCGCAGAACACGCCGGCGATGTAGCCCGCCGCGAACGTCACCACCAGCTGCTCGCTCTTCGAGCACTCCGCGCGGGGCTCGGGCACCATATACAGACCTGGTTGAGCTTGGAGACCACCGTGTCGGCGGGGTGGGAGACAATGGCGCAGAACACGCCGGCGATGTAGCCCGCCGCGAACGTCACCACCAGCTGCTCGCTCTTCGAGCACTCCGCGCGGGGCTCGGGCACCATATACAGACCTGGTTGAGCTTGGAGACCACCGTGTCGGCGGGGTGGGAGACAATGGCGCAGAACACGCCGGCGATGTAGCCCGCCGCGAACGTCACCACCAGCTGCTCGCTCTTCGAGCACTCCGCGCGGGGCTCGGGCACCATATACAGACCTGGTTGAGCTTGGAGACCACCGTGTCGGCGGGGTGGGAGACAATGGCGCAGAACACGCCGGCGATGTAGCCCGCCGCGAACGTCACCACCAGCTGCTCGCTCTTCGAGCACTCCGCGCGGGGCTCGGGCACCATATACAGACCTGGTTGAGCTTGGAGACCACCGTGTCGGCGGGGTGGGAGACAATGGCGCAGAACACGCCGGCGATGTAGCCCGCCGCGAACGTCACCACCAGCTGCTCGCTCTTCGAGCACTCCGCGCGGGGCTCGGGCACCATATACAGACCTGGTTGAGCTTGGAGACCACCGTGTCGGCGGGGTGGGAGACAATGGCGCAGAACACGCCGGCGATGTAGCCCGCCGCGAACGTCACCACCAGCTGCTCGCCCCTCGAGCACTCCGCGCGGGGCTCGGCCACCATATACAGACCTGGTTGAGCTTGGAGACCACCGTGTCGGCGGGGTGGGAGACGATGGCGCAGAACACGCCGGCGATGTAGCCCGCCGCGAACGTCACCACCAGCTGCTCGCCCCTCGAGCACTCCGCGCGGGGCTCGGGCACCATATACAGACCTGGTTGAGCTTGGAGACCACCGTGTCGGCGGGGTGGGAGACAATGGCGCAGAACACGCCGGCGATGTAGCCCGCCGCGAACGTCACCACCAGCTGCTCGCTCTTCGAGCACTCCGCGCGGGGCTCGGGCACCATATACAGACCTGGTTGAGCTTGGAGACCACCGTGTCGGCGGGGTGGGAGACAATGGCGCAGAACACGCCGGCGATGTAGCCCGCCGCGAACGTCACCACCAGCTGCTCGCTCTTCGAGCACTCCGCGCGGGGCTCGGGCACCATATACAGACCTGGTTGAGCTTGGAGACCACCGTGTCGGCGGGGTGGGAGACAATGGCGCAGAACACGCCGGCGATGTAGCCCGCCGCGAACGTCACCACCAGCTGCTCGCTCTTCGAGCACTCCGCGCGGGGCTCGGGCACCATATACAGACCTGGTTGAGCTTGGAGACCACCGTGTCGGCGGGGTGGGAGACAATGGCGCAGAACACGCCGGCGATGTAGCCCGCCGCGAACGTCACCACCAGCTGCTCGCCCCTCGAGCACTCCGCGCGGGGCTCGGCCACCATATACAGACCTGGTTGAGCTTGGAGACCACCGTGTCGGCGGGGTGGGAGACGATGGCGCAGAACACGCCGGCGATGTAGCCCGCCGCGAACGTCACCACCAGCTGCTCGCCCCTCGAGCACTCCGCGCGGGGCTCGGCCACCATATACAGACCTGGTTGAGCTTGGAGACCACCGTGTCGGCGGGGTGGGAGACGATGGCGCAGAACACGCCGGCGATGTAGCCCGCCGCGAACGTCACCACCAGCTGCTCGCTCTTCGAGCACTCCGCGCGGGGCTTCGGCACCACGTACTGGAAATACATAAGGATTAGTATTAAGATAATGATTACTGAGTACTGACACCTATTTTCCTCAAATATTGCTTTTGACACAAGCTCGTCCTATGACTTAAAATGAAATTAAATTAAACTTATCGGCTAAAATTCAATCACATTTAACAAAGGATCTATCATATAATTGTACACGTATGAATTCGACGACCGGTGTGGCCTAGTGGGTACTGTGGGTAGTAAACCTACATGTGAAGATGGTCCTGGGTTCGAATCCCGGTAAAGGCATTTATTTGTGTGATGAACTCAAATATTTGTTCCAGACACATTCTATGTATTTAAGTATTGGTATATTATATTATATCGTTGCCTGAATAGCCTCAACACAAGCTTTCTTGAGCTTACCGTGGGACTTAGTCAATTTGTGTAAGAATGTCCCTATAATATTTATTTATTTTATTTATATTTAATTTTCGCCAGAAACTTAAGTCAGGTTACTCAGGTTCAAGTGCCAAGTAGGGACATTGTACAAAAATGTTCCTGGTTCCATCCTCGGGGATCTGTCCCCACAGCGGGGCCAGCCCCTTGTAGGTGTAGCCCCCGTTCCAGACCCTGATTACCTTATAGAGCAGCTCCACAGTCTTCTCGAAGCAGGCGAACTTCATCATGGTGTAGGGGATCTGTCGGCCCCACAGCGGGGCCAGCCCCTTGTAGAAGGTTCCGTAGCCCTCGTTCTGGACCATCTTGGGCCACGCCTCGCGGAGTGTGTTGGCGAAGCCGGGCATAGTCTGGATGCGGACCTACACACAAACATACATTATTATGCTTCTATTTTTAGCCAAGATAAGTGTATTAATAAAGGTATTTTTTTTACTTTTATTACATACTTAGTAAAATACAGTATAGGCCCCGTGCATGAGCTATAGGGGGCAGCATAGGAGCCGTCAGATTTTCGGCGCGAGGCGTAAATGTGTCGTTTATGCTTCCGAAGTAGCCCACAAGATGGCAGAACCTACTATGCACAAGGAAACGTACCGACGAGAACGGTAGATGGTAGCACTTGCTTTGGCAATGTACATGTGCACATATGTTTCCGATTCAGGCCACAAGATGGCAGATCCTCCAACGGTCCCTATTGCAAAAGTTATATGAATAATTTACCTTAGCGGCCTCTAGGGGTGAGAGCGCGATGTCGGCGAAGAACTCGGCCGACGCCGAAGCGGCGAGGTAGACGAACGTGCGGTACGTGTAGGCGGTCTCCTCGTCGAGCAGGTTGTTGTAGCCCACCTTGAACACCTCGTACAGACCGAACTTGCACAGACCCTGGAAGGAAGAGGAGTGTTAGAGAAGGGGTGACGGTGGGAGGTGTCACGTTAGGTATGAAGACACTCATAGAAAGTTTGTCTACATGGTTCTTCAGTAGGAACAATTGGTATTTTATTTTAATCATTGTATGTATGTATAAATTGAGTAAAAATGAAAACAGGGTATTGACCTCAACCTCAGGTGAGTTTCGAACCCAAATCTCTATAAAGTAGCGATTCACAAGTTCCAAGTTCGTAGACTTCGTAGGTTAGTAGTGCTTTTTTTCATTTAGATACTCACAGTCTCGTCTGGACTGGGTCTGGTTAACACATTCAATACCACTAAGTGCTACGGGTTACGCTCGTAGCGCGTAGCCACGGTTTCGTCGTATGTAGCGCGTAGTCGCTACGAACAGTGTACCCGACAGTCGGGTTCTTGGTGTTGAATGTGTTAATCTTACAGGACATACATTACGGTAGACAGATAGATTATGCTGAACAACTTTCTTCTCTGAGGAAACTAAAATGCTTCAAGGTGCCCCTACATTAAGGCTGCGTTTCCATCATTGATGTACGAGGATGCGTTGCGAGGGATGTATTTATTGAGAACCAGCGCACATCTCTGGTGGAAACGCAGCCTTAACGCCCTATTCCCATCCCCACGCAGTGAGCTTTCAATGCGAGCTGTATTTAAGGGTTGAAGTAAAATGATCTCCTCCTAACGCTTAAGATCTCCAACTATCCTCTTTCTATGGGTGCCGATCTCGTCGCAGAATAATTGATTGTCCTAATGTAATGTTACGCATAAAATTATTTTCGCTTAATTTTTCTCCAGCTGAAACAAAGAGTATTTTCGAAAATATGTTGCATAGGTTGTGTAGAATAGGATAGGTTAGGTTTTTTGTATAATTTTTCAGAAATGTTATTAGTTTCAGCACAATAACAAGTATGCGAAATGAGTTTTATGCGTAACATTACATTAGGGCAATCAATTATTATGCGACCCAATATACACCCCCTTTCCATACCTCATCTTTATTTCTTACCCTATGAAAGGAATAAAAAAACTGGCTACTGTACCTGAAGGGAGTATCCAATGAAGGTGGGAGCCCAGCCCTTGGCCAGCCCCCGCATGCCCTCCTCCCGGACGGACACCCTGAACCCGTTCACCACATTCTTGTACTTGTCGGCGTCCACCTGCAGGCGGCACTTCACCAGGTCGAGCGGCACCACGGCCGTGTGGGTGATGCCTGCCGACAAACGGGTATAGTTAGCGATGCTTGTTAGAGAATGGTTGAGGTTGGTGGGGAGGGAGGGGGCTCATAAGATGTGTGTCTACATGGTCGTTCGGTAGGAACAATTGGTAATTATTATAATCATTGAAAATTAAGATCTTTCTTATAATGTGGACTGACAAATCGAATTGTCAATTTAGTATGTGGCATAAGTTTTATGGATAAAATTAATATAACTGTCAAAAAAAATTAGTAGCCCCTTTTTGCTGACTGTACTTTTTAAGAAGAAGAAGAAGAAAGACATTTATTGTAAAAACCTTCTACATACAGCGCCACTTCAGTTACAAAAAAAGAGAGAAGAACTTACTCACTAAAACACTTCATCGCATTCTTCTTCGCATTTGCATGTCTATTAAGTACTTCTCGGGACCTTTCTAATAAGCCTAAACTCGGTGTTTCCACAGGAGTTTTTTTTTGCTACCTTCCAATGAGATAAACTCCATGTTAGCATATTAATGCATATTGCATTATCATCATTCATCACTAATCATCAGAATAAGTTAACACTTTCACTGCCATGCAACCCGCTAGGCGGGTTCTTTGTTCGTAGGCGCTTTTCGTTACATAGTTTTTCCCATGTTGTTGTGCGCCAGAAGTGTTACATGCGCGTTGCCGACCCTAACAAAAGCAAAATTTAACTGGATCAGATAAGTGTGTATAAACGAAGTTTAGTTTTAAGTTTGATTACATAACCCAAATTCACAGAAGTCTGTAGATAACGTATCTGACCTTGTCAGTGATTGAGTGATTATTTCTATCCGGATATCGCGTGGCATTATCGGGGAATAAGTAAATAATGTCGTGCTTTAGGTGCAGTGCAAGAAAATTATCCAATTATACTACTATCCTGATTACATTTACATTGATTTCATTAGGTTCATGGAATTGATTCATTTATGTCCTTGGCTTAGATTGAACTGGCTATTTAACAATAATGATAATATGGAATGCAAAAT
The DNA here is from genome assembly GCF_910591565.1 of Cydia splendana. Lineage (NCBI taxonomy): Eukaryota > Metazoa > Arthropoda > Insecta > Lepidoptera > Tortricidae > Cydia > Cydia splendana. Next base: position 348,452 of record NC_085985.1, read on the forward strand.
AGAGTTATGCTTTGACACATTTTTTAATGAAATAAAATAATTTGTAACCAAAAATTATATTTTTTCTTCCCTTTAAAAGGTCTGTTGATACAGTTAATTAATTCTATGGTTTTCATTTTGTTTTCAGTTTTTGTTATGTAATTTTTTATAGATGCTAATAAGACATCATTATTGTTTGAGTTTAAAGCAACACGAAAGCATAAATTATGTGTTGTGAGCCAGTATCAGTAAGATAATGTTTGCCTAGTAAGATAAATTTCCATACGTAATATATTATACGCATCGTATATTCTACAACAAGTGCCAGTTCGCTATGTTGGCTCGTGTAAAGCATTATACACATTTCTTAGATATACCTACAGAACTAGAAGTACTGTCGCCGTCAGATGTATTGGAGCGGCCAAGCTGCTCACAAATATCTGGACACGCCTACACACCAATATCAACCTTCGTGCATTCCGCCAAAGTTTACAATGACATGCCGCGCACGATAGGCGGGGCGTTCAAAGTGTTAATGTATGCTCAGATATTTTTGTGCACCCTAGCTGCTCTGATATACCTAATAGCGACTATATTCACAAAGCAAGCCTTGTTGAGCTATGGGACTAAGTCGAATTATGTAAGACTTTTTTCATCACTGCACCTTATAAAACAAAGTCCCCCGCCGCGTCTGTCTGTTTTCTGTGTTTGTTCGCGATAAACTCAAAAACTACTGAACGGATTTTCATGCGGTTTTCACATATCAATAGAGTGATTCTTGAGGAAGGTTTAGGTGTATAATTTGTTAACCCGTGCGAAGCCGCCGGGTCGCTAGTTTATTTATGGAGTAAGATATTATTCTATCGTATTTGCAAGGCCAAATAACTTCCAAGTTCCCTTGGCTAATTATATTGTCTCGTGTAATCATTATCCGCATTGCTTAGCTACAAAACCTAACTATAAGTACATCGTAATTGGCAGTGACTTTGCACCACTAACATCATTGAATGATGGCAGCCGCCCAAAAGTTCACGGCCTGCGTTACGTGAGCGTCGCCGTGAACGTTGCGTCATACTTGTACGCTGGTACTAAAATAGCTGGACGTAACCGCCACACGATTAGACGCCATTGATTAGACGTGTTTACCCCTTTGATCGTCGTCTGACGCGCGCGGCTACTAACCAATATCAACCTCCGACCATTCCGACAAGGTTCACGATAGGCGTGGCGTTCAACGGGTTAAGTGTTAGCAAAGATATATGTAACTCCGTTTAACTCCGGTAGTCTAAGAAAAAAACGTGCTTCGGAAAATCTAAAAAAAAATATGCTCCATACCTTTGGTCTATAACAGCGGTTGGCAACCTTTTAGCAGCCAAGGGCCACATAGCAGTTAACTAAGTGGACGCGGGCCGCACTTTGTTAATATTTATGACTTTATCAGACATTGTCATTTGTCAATATTACATACAAAATAGCCAGGGAGGCTCGCGGGCCGCAAGTGAGAGGTTCGCGGGCCGCTGGTTGCCGACCGCTGGTCTATAAGGTAATCGTACTAGCGTACTAGTGCTCGATATGCTAATGCCCAATAGATGACACCTTGCTGTCACCTCCATTGACAATGACTTAAGTTTCAAGATGATATGTACTGTACTGGGACCGCGTCGAGCACCAGTATGTTTACCTTACTCGTGTAGAACACCGTTTTATATTTAACATTTTAACACATATCAGTGAAAGAACATGGGTCAAACCTAAAAAAAAAATGATTTATTTATTTATTTATTTAATTTATTTAGGTACATGCATTTTTTTTGATTTTGATTGATATTGATATTTTATGATATTTTATACATGTATTCTTCCGATCCTCACCTACGGCGCTCAGACTTGGTCTTTGACTAATGCTCAAAAGCTTTCCCTCAAGGTTTGCCAGAGAGCGATGGAGCGCAGTATTCTAGGTGTCAAATTGACTGACAGAATCAGAAATTCCATCTTGCGCTCCAAAACCAAAGTAGCCGACGTAGCCCTGACAGCCGCCAAGCTTAAATGGGACTGGGCCGGACACATCTGCCGTATGCCAAACGACTTGTGGGCCAAGAAAACTACCGAGTGGACACCAAACATAGTGCGGCGGCACGGCAGACCTAGAAGGAGGTGGCGGCACGATCTCGACGTCTTTCGGAAAGATTGGCCTAATATTGCCATAGAACGAGACGCGTGGAAGAAAGAGAGGGAGGCCTTTGCCCAGCAGTGGGACACAACAGGCTAACAAATAATAAATAAATAAATAATATACATTTTCATTTTTAGTTATATTCTTGTGTCGATAAATGGCAGTAAATTTACTGTGACTACACAATTTACTATGGACAATAACCCTCTATACACTCTATTCTTTGGTGTTAGCGCTTAGCGTCTTTCTAGACCTGCGATTAAGACTTAACTTTAACAATGAATGCTCCTCAGTCTCATGATTCATCTGTTAATAGACATAACATCGAGATAGCGGCCGTCACGAGTTCGCACATTAACCGCATGAACTAAATGAAAGTGATCACGACACAATACAGCACAATAAATAGAAATCGTTTCGTTTATAAAATGCAATTAACCCTTGAACGCTACGCCTGTCGTGTGCGGCGCGTCATCATGAACCTTGTCGAAATGCACGAAAGTTGATATTTGGCTGTAGCTGTGCGCGTCAGTTGACATCTTTGGCGGTCGTAAATTAAAGTTGCTCATAACTCATAACAGTCATAATAGAGGGCGCTTTACGAATTATTCCCTATCAGAGTTTTTTATAACCTTCAATTATTGTTCTCTTTTTTACAGTAGCCATTCCACGAGATGAAACTTGACATTTACGTTAGCGACTGCAAACTCTATCGCAGTCCATCTCGCTTGCACTGATAGATTGATGCGATAGAAAAATAATGCTATCGAGATCACGCAGTCTCTAACGTCAACAAATTCTCGAATTAAGAGCCAACGGGAGTGGTCATTTCTCCATACAAACGTACTCCTCGTTTTCCTCCGTGGTTTTTGAAGCTAGAGCAATGATTTTTTCAACACAGATTAATATTGTCAATATCTGTGTCGGACCGTTTTGCTTTTTTTGATATTTTTGTTTTTTAAGGCGCTAGAGCCCTTCAAAAATGGCCAAAATGGCCTAATTGACTATGCCGCAATGAGAGGCGTGGCATTCAAAACTGATATCAATTAGCCAAAAAAGCAAAACGGTCCGACACAGATAATTTCAGAATCATTTAGATTTCCAAATTTGGTTACGATTGGTTAAGTTTTGGAGGAGGAAACAGAGGAGTACGAAACCTCGATTTTTGAGATTTTTACGCAGGATTTTTCGCCTTGTCCTTATCGCACTACTTTTAGGTGCCGCTTCCGTTAGCGAGACGGGTATATTTACCTAAAATATTTAAAACTCAGCTCCTGTTTCGTCTTAAGCATGTTCAATGATTAACTGGTCCATTCCCACGATGTGACGTCACCATAAGCGTTGCGGCTCATATATGAGCCGTGGGAGTGGACAAGTTAACCCATTGACTGCCCAAAAACGTCAACTGACGCCCGCGACTACAACCCATGAAGCTACGTGCACCCGACAAGGTTCCCGATGACGCGCCGCATTATAGGCGTAGCATTCAAAGGGTATTTTTTTAATTCTTGGATCCTACCCTTGGACCTAAGACCCATATTTTACAAATAAAGAATTATGATTATGTTTATGGATTTGCTAAAAATGGCGGGCCCAGCGGGTTCGCAGGGTCTACACCTACTACAAGCACACAAAACCACAATTATTGTTTAATTAAATAAAGTACTCACCGCAGGACAGGATGCCTCCGAGGCCGCAGAGCGCGAAGTACTTCGTGGAGCCGAACTCGCAGGAGTCTCCCAGCTCCGACGCCGCGTTGGCGGCCATGGCCTGTTCACATCACAAAACATTCATATATCAAGTTGTTACTACTCATCATTAATTTTAAGCGAGTTTTCCTGTATTTTCTTAACAAAAAATACATATGTAATTATACATAGTGTTGCTTTAAGCATGGATCAAATGGGGGCCAACAATGTGGGCGGTTAGACTACTTTGACCTCATGTATATTTAAATTATTTAACGAAAATGTTTAAGTTTTGGCGAAATCATCGAAATTTGGCTCCTTACATACAGTTTTCAGTTTATTGTGGTAATACTGTACTAACAGTTTTGAATGATTCACGGTTAGTATCACTAGACTAATCATATCAATCAATCATCAGTTGCTCTTAACCTTGCACGCCATGATCGCACGAAGGTTTATATTGGGCTGTGTCACTACGCGTCAGGTATCTGGCGGTCAAAAGGTTAAGGCTCTAATGGACATGAGCAGCTTAACTTCAAACTCGGGTAAATCCATTTGTCAGATTATGCGATTTTGGTATTAAGAAAAGGTAATAGGGTAGATATTTGATGAGTCGAATGGATTTACCCGAGTTTGAAGTTAAGCGACACACATATGACCCACTGAACGCAACAATATGTATAATAGTCACATTATTAAACCTCCGTCACACAGGCGCGTTTTGCGGGCGGCACGTGAGCGGGACGCGCCGCTTTTACATATAAAACGCTCACGCCCCGCCCGGAAAACGCGCCTGTGTGACGGAACCTTTATAAGCTAGCCCTCAGCTCTCATAATCATTGTTCACGGGGCCCCTCGCCGCGCCGCGCACGCGCTGCTCCTCGAGCGAGTCTCAGTATGTGGGCTAGAGATAGACTCCAGAAGAAATGAGACTGCGACAAGAGTCGCGGCGAGCGGCGCCGAGCGCAGCCGAGCGGCGCGGCGCTGGCCCTCTGGCATGAGTTTTCATCATTGGGCCACTTGTTAGCACTTATATTTTTGCTAAACAAATTCCATTGGTTTTGAGAATATAAGCTTTAAAAGGTGTGCATTTAGGGTACAATCTACATAACATAAGTAAACTTCAACAATTGTTTTTTTTATATTTAGGAATTAAGAGAGTTAAGCAAAGATAATTAAGTTTGTCTATGGTATAAGTGACATTTCTAAAGGCCTAATGGGTCATTCCATAATAAACGCTACCAAGGGTACAAAAATGAAAATTAGTTTAAGAAGTCAACACTAACCTATTTCCATAGAAAACATAGCAAACCTTCATGTCAGAAAAAAAAAACAGAAAAAAAAAAACAATTTTTACATGTTTTTCATGTACTTGATCGCAACGTTTAAATGATAGGCGTAAAACTAATTTTATACAGCGATATTGGCAAGACTAATTAAAAAGAAAGTAACTGTAAACTGTTACAAATTTCCCACAGTTATTTCAGGTAAAATATCGTAATTTTATAATTTGTCTTTAAAAATATTAAAAAGCATGGATTAATCGGTTTTTAGAAGAGTATTCTAGACTGTGGTCTCAAAGTAACACCCGAAACGAAAAAGAGATAAAAGTATGTGTAACTTTTCCCGTAATTAACTATAGCCAAGCATGTTTTGCCAAAGAAAGGCTATGATGTGAACCTATACAAATGTGTAATAGTTGTTGTTTTAGCGTCTGCTTTAGTCGTATGTTTTAAAGTTTGAAGTTGTGTAACACCCGAAACGTGTTGATCATCCGCCTGTCAGTCCCCGGCTTTTCTCCGTGATGGTTAGTGCTAGAAAGCTGCAATTTGTCATGGATACATAAATCAATCATGGCGACAAAGTAGTAACACAAAAATTACAAAATATATTTTTTTGCAACTTTAATCCTGTGATGTGGGGTGTCGTTGGATAGATCTTTCAAAATGAATAGGTGTCACCATCAACCATTTTTTGATTAAGTGAATATTTTCGGTAATATTCGCATCGAAAGAAAAATAATTATGATATCTTCGAGAAACTGTTTTTATTGTTAAGATTAATGTATTTTATAATCATTCAGCATTTATTACTTATGTTTTAATCGAATTTATTAAAGAGACAATAATTTCAATAAAATGAGTCATAATTTCGTATAAATCTATCTTAATTTCGTACTCGTAACACCCGAAACGAACCATGAGTAACACCCGAAACAGGTAATTTATTTTATTAAAATTAATTGAAAAGTGATACTAAGTGTTACTTCAGTGTTTCAGTAGACTATACTAACTATTATTACTTGACATAAATAAAACTGGAGGTTACTTGACAAAATTCGCTAAATTATGCATTTTGGTACTGAGGGTCAGAAGGTATAGGCCAATTCCCGTAACGCCCGAAACAGCTACTTTTTAGTGATTCTCTCGTTATTGCTCTTATACTTTAATTATGTGTGTACAGGAAAAGATAATATTATCAAAGTAGTAGATGAATCAATAGTTATAACCTCCTAGTTCCTGTTACAATATCGAATAAAACCTTATTTTAAGAGTTCAAGTGTAACACCCGAAACGGTGGAATGACCCTAATACTAAAAATAAACAATACTTAGAAGTTGTAACAAAACAAATTATTCATCATCTTCCTGGAGTTATCCCGGCATTTTGCCACAGCTCATGGGAGCCTGGGGTCCGCTTCTTGGCAAATAATCTCGAGAAATGGGCGTAGGCACTAGTTTTTAAAACTGTCACTGTCAGCAGTGTCAGCATGTTCAATCTAACCTTAAGGCAAGTGTTGTCTTTCTAACAAAAATAATTGCCATGATATTCAGCTGTTTTACCCTAAAAACTGGAGAATTACCTGACAGTTGTAAATCTTATAGCAAAGACATAAAGTCCAACCAGTTACGGGTGTTGCTGTTAGTATGAAAATACTGTACACACCTGTGAGGGGGCGGCGATGGCATCACATTTAGCCGGAGTGAGCGGGCCGTGGAACGGCGAGCTTCGCGCCGCCTCCAGCAGTGAGGAGAACATTATTCTGGAACACCAACCAACACTTCTAAAGCACAGTTCAACATCGTTCAACTTACATCTGCACCAGGCCAGTTTTTGAATATATAAATCAAGAAAAACTAAAAACCATTTTTAAATTCTTAAATATCACATAACTAAAGGGGCCCACTGATTAACAGTCCGCCGGATGGTATCGGCCTGTCAGTTGTTCAGAACTGTCAAAATTTTGTTCTAACTGACAGGCCGATTCCGTCCAGCAGACTGTTAATCAGTGGGCCCCTTAAATTTAAACCTGTTTTTAGTGTAGGTATACAAAGCTACTCTTCCCCACCATGCATAATGGCTTAACAGAACTGTTCTTTTTATGAATAGGTAAGGTAAATAATTGTTGTGGTATTTCTAATAAATTGCATAGACTATATTTTCACGACAATTCTTCAATAGTATGAATATTTCAAGCACCACCTACCTTAATATGACAAATCTGGACTTTGGAATTATTATCTATTGTCCAAAATCGAAATGTAAATCTCTACATAAATAAATTATTTTTACAAGGGGTTTTCCTCCTACAATTTATCTGTAGGTATAAAATTTTATGTGTAATTTAGAAACTGTTCCACTTAGTTGTTCCATTTCATTACAATGTAAATAAACATTATTGACGCCTATGTTAGTACCTAAGTCACATGGTACCTATTTCCTACACGTATACTGCGGTAAGCCTCGTTTCTTATTTTATCTATTGAATACCTACTTCAAATACAACATAATAAGATTAATGAGTACTAAGAACTAGTATAGGCATCACCGTACAATATTCTGCTTCTACGAGACTCCAAAAATACTTATTGAAATCGATTAGACACACTAACATTGAAGGAAACCTTTCGTGTCATTCTGTCAAAATGTTAGGTAATTAGAATAACTAACCTTCTTTTGTTAATATTAACTTATATGTATTTCACTAAAACACTGTTTAAAGCTTGGTAATTCATTTTCCGAACTCAATTGGTTAAGTAATGTGATTAAAAAAGCAAAACTAACGAGAAAAAATATTGGCGTTAAATCAATACTGCTTGTAACCGGGTCGAGCCAGTGACCGTCTAGATATTGCGCCAATTGAAGACATGAACCGTCAAATCATTTAAAGGTTTAAAAAAATAGTTACATACAATATTAAAATTAATTAATCCCTAAAATATGGGGCAAGGTCACGTGAGAATAAGTCCATTAACACATTACGTAAGGAAAAACTCAAGTTTACACTAAAAATACCTCAAGCACTGACTTAAACTAGATCCCGTGCTATTCTTAGACTTGGCAAGCAATAAAAATAAAGGAAATTTTGTTACTTACATGTCTTAAAATCCTATTTTCACCGTTCAACACTCCACACCGCGCCTGACGCACAGTGCTAAAGGAAATGCAGGGGCGAAGCGAGCGCCATTGACGGAAGTTATGTAATCACGTGGAACCATTTTGACGTTTAGTTATGGATGCGTTCAATATAAAGGGAAAATACAAGAAGGAGAAAAAATTAAATACGCTTACTGAATATAATATGTAATTAAAGAAATAATATCATTTAAACACGAAAATAAAATTCTGCAAAAATATTAAATATTTTGAACACATGAAATTTTGACAATCCTGACATCTGTCGGCGAGTAGCAGTACTACAGTGTCGGAAAGCCCATGTTAGTCCATTGCACAACGCCATCTAGTTGCGAATTGAATAACTTAATTTCAACAAACGTAAAAAGTAGGATATTTTTTTAGCACACCAGCCCGTAAAGGCTCTCTTTATTCTCCAAAAAGCGATGAGGAAGTAGCATTTTATCCACTATAGTGGCAAAGTAATTATATGATAATAAACTGTGTTGTTTCCTCATGTTGGCTGGTGGAATTGACTTTTAAATGATAAACATTTGTGTTTCACTCGGTAGCAAAGTTTGTTTAACCGTCGTGCCTTGAAACCCTCGCAGCGTTCAAGATTCCACTATACGAACCACTCGCTCCGCTTGTGGTTTAATTTTAGTGTCTTTCGCTTGCTCCACGGAGTTAAACAACACCTTTGCTCCCTTGTAAAACAAAGTAACTATTTTTTATTTAATGACTAATAAAGAGCCTTTACGCTGGTGTGGTGAAAAATCAAATCTGGTTTATTGATTTCTACTTTGAGTTTTTTTTTGTCGAGGATATTTTTAATTCAAACTTTAAAGTTGTATGTAAAGATTAAAACCAAAATTAAGAACATAAATGGATTATTCAAAAATAAACATACGCTACGTTCACACAATATATTTCTCTTATCAAAATTCAACATAATAATTGAGTCGCTTAACTTCAAACTCGGGTAAATCCATCTGTCAGATTATGCGATTTTGGTATTAAGAAAAGGTAATAGGGTAAATATTTGCTGAGAGGGTCGAATGGATTTACCCGAGTTTGAAACTAAGCGACACAATTGTACGAATCAAACACAATTGAATACAGAATACAAAATGTTTATATTGTTATTTCATAGTATCTAACTACAGTATGTACCCGAGCGCTACATTTTTGATCTTTATATTTTAAAACTAAATTTATGTACATGTGCAATAATAGTTTTTAGAGTAATACTGCGTGGGATGATGATGATGATCAATAAAAACTATCCTAAGTCCTACCCCGGGCTTGAAACTACCTCCATACCAAATTTAATCGAAATCTGTTCAGCGGAATGAGTGAATTTATGATATTAGTAGGGATAGGTGGTAATGTTAGTATAAAGTCTATTTAACAATCAGTCTTGTGGTTTTAGCTCTAATCTTGCGCTTAAGTTTATATCACTAACTTCTAACATCGAAACTAATAAAAGTCTATTTCAATAGAACTTGCTAACTATGTAAACAAACAACGTAACTTTGTTTTATCACTGTTTCTCTTTGAATTTTTACACCACCTCATCAAATACCATTGAAACCATACACATATACACTATTGAAACGGTCCGTTCCGTAAAATACATAAATATATAACTGTATCTTGGATATTCAATTAAAAGTTTAAAATAGGTTCATAAGTTAGGTCATGAGGACCTGATGGAATGACGGTTTTGTTTCTTTTAAATTCTACAATTGCCTATGATGGGTAGTGTTGTGACTAAAGTTTGTGATATAAACCCGCTACACACTACCCAACCCATGATCTGTACCTACCGCCGCGGTTATAAAATACATCAATACATCATTCTTAAGTACTAATTTGTCTTCTGATCGTGATTAAACAAATTAAGAATATGTAACTACTTGTTTTTTACTTTTGGTATTTTATTATTCGAGATGGTTTGACATTAGTAAAGTAGTAAGTAGGAGTCTTGCCCATCACTAGTAAATTCATCATTCAGAGACAATTTCAATATGGCGGTTTGTTTACATAGTTAGCAAGTTCTATTCAAATAGACTTTATGTATGAATGTGGGTATGTTACGGCCGTGTGTACCACCGTAGCCAAAATTACTGTACCAATTTGGGTACGGCACCAAAAGTCTCCAGTACTTTAGACTGGAAATGCATCAGCGTATTACTACAGTTAGACCAAGAAAAGTCTGCAACGATTTTGACAGTACACGCAGTGCAAGTGTTATATTAAACGTCAAACTTCTATGAAATGATGACGTATATAAATAACACTTGCACCACGTGGGATATCAATACCGCTGCAGACTTTTCTTGGTTTAATTATATGGGAACTGTAACTTGTAGTAAATTTCGTCAGTCATCGCATCCCGGGCGGTAACCCCTGAAGTTAAGGGCGACGTGTAATGATCCCTCGTTGACGTCAGCTGCCGCTCCGTCGGTGGGTCGACGTCTCGGAAGGCAGTTTCCGTACCGCAGTCTAGTATAGCATGTTTCGTCGTGTAGTCGTTTGTGCGTGGGTGTGTGTGTGTGTGTGCGTTACACGACGAACAGGTCGTCCTCCGGCCTCTTGTTCTTCAGATATTTGAATACTTTCCTGTGATTAAAAAATGGAATTAGAGTCAGACTGAGCTAACTTTGTATCGATTTGAATGGAACAAAGGAGGGAGGGTCGATATTAGACATGCAGCGGATAGTTGTTTGGCCGGATACCGGATGTTCCGCCTAACCATCGGCCGCCGGAACTATACCTATATTTCGGTTTCTGCAGGTTTTGAGGTGTACGTTGGCGCGGACTCATTTCCAGGTCTGTAAATGAGGACGTGTGTGAGTGTAACTTTGCATGTGAGTGTATGTTTAAATTGTTTTGAAATAATAAACGAGTACGATATGACCGTGACCGTTTCTTAAATCCAATTCGTTTACTCCGAAATCAAGCAAAGTTACTATCCGGTATCCGGCCGGATAGTAGGTCACTATCCGGTCCGCCAGACGGATATTAAAATAAGGGCCGGATACCGGATAGTAACCGAATATCTGGTGCATCTCTAATGTTTAATTTTTATTATGATTATTTGATTGTTTTATATTTTTTACTTATTTTTTAATTATTTTAATGTATTATTATTATTATTGTTTACAATCTGACGATCTTTTTGTGAATTCATGTTATTTGGAAACATTATGACATTTATGACATTGTTAAATATCATGTAATTTTCAATAAGAAATAAATTAATCTAATCTAATCTAATCTGTTCGTTTTTTTAGCATTAGAAATAAGGTAAACAATCTTGACGTGTCTTTTAATTGAAAAACACATTTTAAAAATAAGTTACGGCAAATATGTAGCAATTATGAATCTAATATGATAATTTTTATTCTTCTGCTTTCATAAGTAATAGTTACTGATTTTTAAAAAGCGTTTTTCAATTAAAAGACATGTCAAGATCGCTTACCTTCTTTCAAGTTCTTTCTAATGCAAAAAAATGAACTATAGTCGATATAAAGGTGATATTGAGATAGTGACCATATGGTGCGCGGCACGTGTCCCCAGTCCTCGGGCACGGCGGCGAGCAGCGGGCGCAGCTCGGCGGCGGTGACGGCGCGCGCGGCCAGCACGGCGGTCACCGCCACGCCGGCCGCGCGCGGGTGCGGCGTGCCGCGGCCGTCGTCCGCCAGCTCCACCACCAGCGTCACCTCCCAGATGGAGCGCAGCGGGATGTTCGCCACCTACAGGTGGGATGTATACCTTCTATTTTATACTATTAAACGAGTAAAAACAAAAAAAAAATCCTAATTATTATATTTATTCTGCGAGTAGGCCTTCTTTCGACAAATCAATACGACGAGTAGAGCTCGTTCCCACATGTCGGATATCGGGTCCGGATTTTAATCGGATGTCCCGGTAGCACCGACACCGATTTCATGTCGTTGCTGACAAAAATGTCGACCGGTTTGCGAGCCCTCTACGTCCGGAAAAAACCGTGTCGGATCTGGCTCGCCTACAACCGACATGTGATACTGTATATGGCGCTGTTCCTATTTGTCGGATGTCGGGGCCGACCGCGTCGTAGATTTCGCACAGAGATCGCGGCGCGCAAACAGAGTCGTTGCGGGAGAAATGGTTTCTTATTCGTGTATTTTTATTGCCCATTTTGGTATTTATGTCGTTATAAATATAAATCCTAAAGATTTGATCTCACTAGTTAAGTAAAAAAAGGTCCTGGGACACCATAATATACTAGCATGAGTAACCTTTAAAAAACAACTTAAAAAAAAGATAAAATAACCAACTTACTCCGAAACTTATGCTTCCGATATAGCCAATAGAATCAGGCGTTACTTTGCGGAAATCCATACTAATTAAAACCAAAATATTATTTTGCTAATCCGCGAAAAGATAACGTGCTAGTCAATCAGTGCTAACCCGTTATACTTACTTGCGTATTTTTACATGCAATTAATATTCCCACCCTCCCACCGCAAAAATAAATACGCAAATAAATATAACAAACCACCACCAAAAGAATAAACCTCGACACGTGTTTCGCCTCTCTACGAGGCATCCTCAGGAGTTGTTGACGGTCTCACGCCCGGCAACGGAATGACCTGTCTAGAATGGTCGGCCATATTTATACCTTGACCACTCCCCCTACCGTGCAAGTGTGAGTGAGATGGAAAAATTCGTAATAACGGCGATGACGCAACATTCAATTGTTCGTTAAGAATCATGCCCCTATTGTTGTACCTAATTATTTCCAGTTGTTCCAGAACACCCAAACGCAATCCCTTTTCGCAAACATGTAAAATATCAAAAGAATGATTCTCAGATAAAGTGTGACCTGTATCTAATAAGTGCTTTGCAAAATTGGACTTCTCTGGATGGTTATGTCTATATGACGCAACATGCTCTTTATACCTAGTAGTGAAACTACGGCCCGTTTGCCCCACATACACTTTATTGCAATCGTCACAGGTAAGCTTATAAACTCCAGACTTTTTCCCATTCTCGATCTTATCTTTGCCATTGCAAAGCTTTGAGTGCAAAGTATTATTTGTCTTAAAGGCCACAGGAATGTCGTTAGACTTCAAAATTTTGTAAATTGCATCAGACAACTTGCCAACATAAGTTATGCTCGCTTTATATTTTTTAATCGGTTCAGAGGATCGTGCCGCATACAACATAGTGTTGACCATACTATTCCGCTTTTTCCTGATGATACCATCCACAACAGACTTATCGTAACCATTCGAAACTGCTAAGTGATAAATATTATTTAATTCAATCTGATAGTGTTCATCAGAAAGAGGCACAGTCAACATTCTATGCACATAACAATGAAAAGCAGCCAACTTATGCTGCCACGGATGCGTGGAAGAAGCCGGGATAACTGTATCGGTATGTGTAGGCTTACGGTAAATTTTGAACTGATGCCTGTTGTTTACTTTAGTGATTGTTAAATCTAGAAAATTCAATGAGTTGTCTTGCTCTAGTTCCTTTTTAAACAACAATCTTAGACAAGCAGTTAAGAATTCTTCGTTTGTTTTTGAAACCGAACATCAGAAGAGTATGGTTGTGCCTATGAATCCACGAGCTCCTATTCTTTATGGACTTCCCAAAATTCATAAGGATAATATCCCAGTTCGTCCAGTGGTCTCATATTTGGGTGCGCCAACTTATAATCTGGCAAAAAGGTTGAATTCCATTATAAGAGACAAGTCCCAGTTCCAGCCGAAATATTGCTTGAAAAATAGCTTGCAGTTAATAGAAAAGATCCAGGACATTAACATACCAGATAATGCTGTTCTTCTTTCATTGGATGTAGACAGTTTGTTTACAAATGTGCCATATGGAGAGACTTTGGAGATTATTAAGGGTCTTTTTGAAAGGCAACGTTTACATCCAGGGGAAGTAGATGAATTGATAGATCTAACAGCGATTTGTATGAAACAAAATTATTTCAGATTTGGGGGACAGTATTATTTGCAAAGTGATGGTTTGGCTATGGGTTCACCACTAAGTCCTTTAATGGCTGATATTTTTATGGACCATTTTGAGAACCAGCATATTGTGGGCAACAATAATATATTATACTATTTTAGATACGTGGATGATTTGATTATTTGTTGGACGGGTAGTATGGGCCTGCTGGATGCATTTATTGCTGAAATTAATGGTAAGCATCCAAAAATTAAGTTTAAAAAGGAACTAGAGCAAGACAACTCATTGAATTTTCTAGATTTAACAATCACTAAAGTAAACAACAGGCATCAGTTCAAAATTTACCGTAAGCCTACACATACCGATACAGTTATCCCGGCTTCTTCCACGCATCCGTGGCAGCATAAGTTGGCTGCTTTTCATTGTTATGTGCATAGAATGTTGACTGTGCCTCTTTCTGATGAACACTATCAGATTGAATTAAATAATATTTATCACTTAGCAGTTTCGAATGGTTACGATAAGTCTGTTGTGGATGGTATCATCAGGAAAAAGCGGAATAGTATGGTCAACACTATGTTGTATGCGGCACGATCCTCTGAACCGATTAAAAAATATAAAGCGAGCATAACTTATGTTGGCAAGTTGTCTGATGCAATTTACAAAATTTTGAAGTCTAACGACATTCCTGTGGCCTTTAAGACAAATAATACTTTGCACTCAAAGCTTTGCAATGGCAAAGATAAGATCGAGAATGGGAAAAAGTCTGGAGTTTATAAGCTTACCTGTGACGATTGCAATAAAGTGTATGTGGGGCAAACGGGCCGTAGTTTCACTACTAGGTATAAAGAGCATGTTGCGTCATATAGACATAACCATCCAGAGAAGTCCAATTTTGCAAAGCACTTATTAGATACAGGTCACACTTTATCTGAGAATCATTCTTTTGATATTTTACATGTTTGCGAAAAGGGATTGCGTTTGGGTGTTCTGGAACAACTGGAAATAATTAGGTACAACAATAGGGGCATGATTCTTAACGAACAATTGAATGTTGCGTCATCGCCGTTATTACGAATTTTTCCATCTCACTCACACTTGCACGGTAGGGGGAGTGGTCAAGGTATAAATATGGCCGACCATTCTAGACAGGTCATTCCGTTGCCGGGCGTGAGACCGTCAACAACTCCTGAGGATGCCTCGTAGAGAGGCGAAACACGTGTCGAGGTTTATTCTTTTGGTGGTGGTTTGTTATATTTATTTGCGTATTTATTTTTGCGGTGGGAATATTAATTGCATGTAAAAATACGCAAGTAAGTATAACGGGTTAGCACTGATTGACTAGCACGTTATCTTTTCGCGGATTAGCAAAATAATATTTTGGTTTTAATTTCCGATATAGCCGACGAGACGGCAGAACCTACCATGCACAAGAAAACGTACGAGAACGATAAATTATGTTTCCGATTCAGGCCACAAGATGGCAGACCCTTCAACGCGCACGGTCCCTGTTGTATTTCTTATAAAAAGAAAAAAACTAAAAGAACAATTGATACAAGAAAGAGAGAAGGGAAAGAAAGCATATATTCGATATGATAAACTTATCGTGGAGGACAACACAGGTGGAATGGGAACCCCCAACGAGAAGAGGAAGCGATCTCACAGAATCTCCAAACAATGTTCGGGAGAGTTCAGAACGCCCAAGCAATGTACCTGAGAAGAAACAACCTAACATAATAGTACATTACTACAGAGGCCGGGACGAAAGGGGTTGCCGGCCGAAGACATATAGACGAGCGAGCGAAGCGAGGCCGGATAGGTCTGAGCGCGGGCAACCCCATTTCCCGCCGAGGTATATGTATAGTGCTTTTCTCAAACATGCAATGAAATAAATAAAATAAAAAATCCACGACCCAAGTTTTATTTATAGACAAAACTAAAAGTAAAGTACACCCAAAATATAACCAACACGTACCTATATCATTATCACACGTATGTTTTACACGAGTCGTGTATTTTTACTACCCGTATATTTTCATGTATCTTTGATTTTTTCGCTTTGTATCCGTCTGACTGTCGTTTTCGTCACATAAGTTTACATAGTCTTTCATGTTGATATCATGTTTCACATACATCGTTGCTTTATGCATGGAGTAAATAAGTATAATTTCCACAGTGTTGACGAATTTGTAGTTACATTCATTTAAAATATGCCACAAAACTGTTTCTAATAAACTGTAAGCCATTTTTCTTAGTTTCTCAAATAATAAAATTGCCATAAGCAACCATATACATACTTCATCTTTGACTTGGCGGCAGAGGCAGCACGTTATTAAAATCAATTCTGCTTAGGGGTCATCCATTAATTACATCACACGTTTAGGGGGGGGAGGGGGTCAAGAAAATGTGACATGTTGTGACAAGGGGGAGAGGGGAGTCACAAACTTTGTGACGTCACTTTAATAACTTCATCAGTAACCAAAATTTTATATTAATCATTTTATTTACTGTACAGTTCAAAAACAAGTTTTTGGGACGATAATCGTTTTTATTAGTTTAATTTTTTCTCATAATCAGTTTTGGGTTATAAATTTACTAAAATTTTTGGCAACAAATTAATAATACTTAATTCGATTCGCCGATTTCGTTGAAAAAATGTGACCAGGGGGGGAGGGTTTTGCCAAATGTGACCAAGTGTGACAAGGAGGGGGGGAGGGGTCAAAAAACCTTGAAATTCGTGTGACGTAATTAATGGATGACCCCTTACGCTGCCAATTCCAATGCCTACGATTACAATTTATTAATTTCATTATTTCGTCGGAACTCATATTAAAGTCAAAAAAAATGCAACGCACCATAAATCCAATAAAACAGAATGAATATTTTTCAACTTTACCTCCATAACAATTTAAAAAATATAACTACGCGTGTTTGAGTAGACCTTTTTACCGCTAACGTTTAGATGAAATATTTTAAATGTTTTTATTTGTGTAGTTAAATTTATAAAATTATAGAATGTATTATTTATTAAGTTCATGTTGATTTTATACAAATAAAACTGCAAATTATAGCAAACATTGTTTTTTGTTTTTTTTTTTTTATAGGCGTAGTGGCAGAGTGTCATTACGAACCATAAAGCAAATACTGCCTCTAGTTTTTTTAATGGATGAATGCCACGATGCTGTGTCACAAATATCTGTGAAATGAAAATTAAAAAAGAGGACTTTGCCGGCCTAGGCCTGCAAGATGTGTATGAAATTCCATTAACGACCTTTTGTCCTAGCCGCACCTGAAACGTCATACTTCGCAGCCTATTATAAGGAACATAACATCAATATTTCATTGCTTGTTTGAGAAAAGAATAAAATAGATGCTTATGGCGTAATGTATTCGAAATAATAACAACTAGCAGGCACCCGGGAGGAAGAAACAAAACAACTACAACAACAACAAGAACTTAAAATAACTCAACATTCCCCAATCCGGCTGGTCCCCGTGGGGAGTACGACCAACACCCCCTTGAAAAAGTAAACTGAAATGTAAAAATACCGAATATAAAAACGAAATGTAAAACTAATAACATAACTAACTTAATAAAAACTATATAAAACAATAAATATTTAAATAAAGCAACTCTAGAATGCAAAACAAGAATCTACCCTGAATCAAGCCAGGGACAGAAGACTGGCAATTCTAGGGGAGGCCATTGCCAGAAGGCAAACTGACAAGGAAACATCCAGTTAAAAACACAATTTAAAATATGTATATATAGATTAAGTTTAAAAGTCAGAAATAAAGGCTATATTATTATAATCCATATCTCGGGACCATGGGGTCCCGGACCTTTGGGAGGCGTGGGTGGGGCCGAAGCCAACAGCGCAGAGGCCCTTTGAGACAAATTAATCTAAAGGCAAGGGATACACGTGGCGGATACCATCCCCGAGCGCACAACATGATACATCCGGAGATGGTCCCCGCCAGGTGCAAAGACTATTGCAGTGCAGCACTTTTGTGCTGCGTTGGGATCTAAGGTCATAGGCTATTGATTTGAATGTTGGATGGACTGGATATCGGGCTATGGGAGGAGACTAGCGGACACCTGCCGTGACAATCAGTCTCAAAATTGTATGAGACAGGTGGTGACTCGCCAACTGATTGAGTGGGCCCCGCAATGGCCGCACGCACAGTGCGACAACAGGGCAACACTTTGGAGTGGCTGTGAGGTTGTCGAGAGGCGAGTCTGCGGTAGCCAGATCCCGGTAATCCATTCAGCAGGCCACCGGCGTTATGACATTTTACACTTCCAACCTGGAGCATAGGTCCCGCTCTTGCGACTCCACTCTGGCCGGCCAATCAAGGCAAGCACAGAGGCGAGGGCCAGATGACAGGGCCCTCTGGAATAGGGGTCCGCGGTGTCGCCACTCACCGTCAGCTCGCCACAAGCTGCCCCCGCGGGGTTATTATTATTATTATTGTATTAGTAGCTTATTACTAGGTAACTATGTCTAGAGAAAAAATACATAGAGTGCTCACTCCATACTTCAGTTTTAGGACCAAAACGACTATTATTTTCGTAGTCGACATCCAGCATCGAGTAGCGGAATTATCAGTACTGCTACTTGACAATAGATGTAGCACCGACCGAAAAGTCTAATGCTCAACAATTTTCAGCTAATATTATAACCAGAGCTATGTTGCATAACAAACTACAACTAATATTACAAGCGGAACTCCTTTTCTAACTTCACTTATTAAATAAGGAGTTCCGCTTGTAATATTAGTTATAAGTTGTTGTTCAATACAATTTTCGTGAGTCGCAACACTAGAGAATTCTAGTATCAAGTAGCGGTACTGATAATTTCGCTACTCGATGCTAGATGTCGACTGCGAAAATAATAATCGTTTTGGGGTCATCCATTAATTACGTCACACGTTTAGGGGCAGGGAGGGGGTCAAGAAAATGTGACATATTGTGACATGGGGGAGGGGGGAGACACAAACTTTGTGACGTCACTTTAACTTCATCAGTAACCGAAATTTTTTTTTTTAATCATTTTATTCGCTGTACATTTAAATAACAAGTTTTTAAAACGATAATCGTTTTTATTCTTTTAATTTTCTTTCCTAAGCAGTTTTGGGTTATAAAATTACTAATATTTATATCGTCAAAAATATTTTGATAAAATATTAATAATACTTAGGTACTTACTTAATTCGATTTGGCGATTTCGTAGAAAAAATGTGACGTCACACTAGGGGCGAGGGGTTTGCCAAATGTGACCAAATGTGACAAGGGGGGGGGAGGGGTCAAAAAACCTAGAAATTCGTGTGACGTAATTAATGGATGACCCCTTTGGTACCAAAACTGATGTATGGAGTGAGCACTCTATTCTTACTATATTTCTCTATGCCGTAGTGATCACATTTTTTTATCCTGTTAATACTTTAATAGCTGCTTTAGTAAAAAAAATCTACCACTTATAAATTATTTGCTACCACTTTTACTTTACCTTTAGAGAGAGACGGCCATCTTCGGAGAGCGAGAAGGCGAGTGCGGCGCTCGCTTGCCGCATGCAGCGGCCCCAGTGCAGCGCCACCTATATACACAAACAACATTTTATTATTCTATATAATTTATCTGATTTATTTCAATTATTATGAATCTCCTATATCTATGGTCTACTCAGTGGTGTCATAGAGAAATATAAGTAAGCATAGAGGTGCTCACTCCATACATCAGTTTTGTTACTTTTGTTACCAAAACGACTATTATTATCGTAGTCGACATCTAGCGTCAACTAGCGGAATTATCAGTACTGCTACTCGACAATAGATGTCTCGCCGAACGGAAAATCTAATGCTCAATAATTATCAGCTAATATTATAACCGGATTAATCGAAACTCTATTTTCAACTACTTCTGCATGTAATATTAGTTGTAAATTGTTGAGCATTACACTTTTCGTGAATACACGCTTGACATCCGGTGTCGAGTAGCAGTACTGATAATTCCGCTAGTTGACGCTGGATGTCACTACGAAAATAATAGTCGTTTTGGTAATACAACTGATGTATGGAGTGAGCACTCTATGCTTGCAGTACTCACCCTGGCTATGGCGGCTGCGCGGCGCAGCAGCGCGGGCACGGCGCCGGCGCGGGCCACGCCGCGCGCGCAGATGCGCTGCAGCGCCTCCGCCGCCAGGCACAGGCACAGCGCCGCCACCGGCTCCGTGCGCTCTGATGTATGGAGTGAGCACTCTATGCTTGCAGTACTCACCCTGGCTATGGCGGCTGCGCGGCGCAGCAGCGCGGGCACGGCGCCGGCGCGGGCCACGCCGCGCGCGCAGATGCGCTGCAGCGCCTCCGCCGCCAGGCACAGGCACAGCGCCGCCACCGGCTCCGTGCGCTCTGATGTATGGAGTGAGCACTCTATGCTTGCAGTACTCACCCTGGCTATGGCGGCTGCGCGGCGCAGCAGCGCGGGCACGGCGCCGGCGCGGGCCACGCCGCGCGCGCAGATGCGCTGCAGCGCCTCCGCCGCCAGGCACAGGCACAGCGCCGCCACCGGCTCCGTGCGCTCTGATGTATGGAGTGAGCACTCTATGCTTGCAGTACTCACCCTGGCTATGGCGGCTGCGCGGCGCAGCAGCGCGGGCACGGCGCCGGCGCGGGCCACGCCGCGCGCGCAGATGCGCTGCAGCGCCTCCGCCGCCAGGCACAGGCACAGCGCCGCCACCGGCTCCGTGCGCTCTGATGTATGGAGTGAGCACTCTATGCTTGCAGTACTCACCCTGGCTATGGCGGCTGCGCGGCGCAGCAGCGCGGGCACGGCGCCGGCGCGGGCCACGCCGCGCGCGCAGATGCGCTGCAGCGCCTCCGCCGCCAGGCACAGGCACAGCGCCGCCACCGGCTCCGTGCGCTCTGATGTATGGAGTGAGCACTCTATGCTTGCAGTACTCACCCTGGCTATGGCGGCTGCGCGGCGCAGCAGCGCGGGCACGGCGCCGGCGCGGGCCACGCCGCGCGCGCAGATGCGCTGCAGCGCCTCCGCCGCCAGGCACAGGCACAGCGCCGCCACCGGCTCCGTGCGCTCTGATGTATGGAGTGAGCACTCTATGCTTGCAGTACTCACCCTGGCTATGGCGGCTGCGCGGCGCAGCAGCGCGGGCACGGCGCCGGCGCGGGCCACGCCGCGCGCGCAGATGCGCTGCAGCGCCTCCGCCGCCAGGCACAGGCACAGCGCCGCCACCGGCTCCGTGCGCTCTGATGTATGGAGTGAGCACTCTATGCTTGCAGTACTCACCCTGGCTATGGCGGCTGCGCGGCGCAGCAGCGCGGGCACGGCGCCGGCGCGGGCCACGCCGCGCGCGCAGATGCGCTGCAGCGCCTCCGCCGCCAGGCACAGGCACAGCGCCGCCACCGGCTCCGTGCGCTCTGGAAATATACGTAAGTTTTTAACAAATTCATTTTTAGTACAAGCTTGTATAGCTGACTGTACTTTTCTTTCCGCAGACAACTTATACTCATCGAGACAATTCTAAAAACCCCGAACACAATTAGGTTGCGTTGTTTCATCACAGGAGTTCATAAGAACTAGCTGTGAAGAGACAGCGATACAAGCTTGGCCATGATGGCCACCTCCTGTCTCATCAGATCAGCTCGATGACACCATAATATTGCATTGCTGACAGGCGTGTCGGCCCGCACTAGCACTCTAGTGGTGTTAGTCGCGCGGTGTTCTAGTGGTATCAGCAGCCGTAGTCGCTAGTATAAGTGTATCCTACCTTGGTCGACGGTGGCATGTTGCACGGGTGCCCCTTAATACGCCTAACATTAATTGTCATAATATGAATTCGCATAACAGATTTGGCATAACATAATTGTGCATAACATTGAACATGCATAATATTAAAAAAGCATAACACTTATTGCGCATAATAATGAATCCGCATAATTTAAATATGCATAACATTATTAACTATAACTTTATTTGGCACAAAATGAATTAGCGTAATTTAATAAAGCAAGAGAATTAGATGGATCAGGGCAAAACCAACTCGGTTAGGTCAGGTTCACAAGGCTAAGGCAGGATCGAGCGAAACGAAGCGAAGCTTTTTGTAACAAATAATAATCTTTTTGCTGTAAAACATTATTAAGGCGTAGTAAGTTCGTGTTCTTATTTTTTTTTTGAATAATTTAGGTTTTAGAAATAATTTTCATAAGTTTATTTTTTTGTGCAATTTTTTTTATGTGCATTTTAGACCTATTTTATTTAGTGATTTTTTTTATCGAGCAAAATTCAAAAACTCAGGATTCAAATCGCTGAAGTCCCTAGAGAAAGGCCGCATGATTGCTAATTAATTTTTTGGCAACCGTATTGTGATATTTGTGATCTAAAAAAGCGCTACTTTTATTTAAAATTTCGTTCTCTGGTAGGTTCAGAACCTTAATTCGAGCCGCTCTGTCTACATTTTTATTAATTTGCCTTTTATATTTATACAATTTAATAATTATGCAAAGTAACTTTATGCTTATTATATTTATCCCAAGTCATCGTTATGACAATTTACGTTATGCGCAATAACATTATGCGTACTCAGTTATGCTTTCATTTCATTTCATTTATGCGGAATAATGTTATGCGATTTAGAAGTTATGCGTAATATACGTTATGCCAATTTGAATTAGGAGTATTAAGTTATGCGAATTAATATAGACCCATGTTGCACGGTCACTAGTTTGACAGGCGTGTCGGCCGCCACTAGCACTCTAGTGGTGTTAGTCGCGCGGTGTTCTAGTCGTATCAGCAGCCGTAGTCGCTAATATAAGTGTATCCTACCTTGGTCGACGGTGGCATGCTGCACGGTCACTAGGTTGACAGGCGTGTCGGCCCGCACTAGCACCCTAGTGGTGTTAGTCGCTCGGTGTTCTAGTCGTATTAGCAGCCGTAGTCGCTACTATAAGTGTATCCTACCTTGGTCGACGGTGGCATGCAGGGACCGTATAACCGGTTTTATTAAATACCTGTATAAAAACTGCCAAACGAATACCGGTTAAAATGTTAAACCTGTATTTGAATTAGAGGTATTGCTGTCATTCCGTTTTTGTCTTTATCGCTATTTGTACACTATTTGACATAATCAACTACCGGTATTCATTAATACCTCAATAATAACAGGTATTCAGAATACCGGTAATGGTCTTTGTATTTAATACCGGTATTCACTGCACGTGATCAAAGAGTAAAGACCAACAACTTAGCGGTTGTAAAACAAATAATTATTACAAGAGGTTAAAGTTGTTGTTAAGTCCTCATGCTAATATTGATCGCTGTGCAAGCGAAAGATTTCATAATTTAACCACGAGCGTAGCAAGTGGTCCGAAAACTGTAAAATTGAGCGTTGCGACCGTTTCAAGGCACGAGGTTAAAGGATGACTCACGTTAGACCGGGCCGTGTCCGGGCCGGCGCTCCCGGCGCATCGTTTTCTATGAAAAGCATCACGTGATCGCCTGTCATGTCATAGAAAAGTAAGCTCCGGAAGCTCCGGCCCGGACACGGCTCGGTCTAACGTGAGTCATCCTTTAAACAAACTTTGCTACCGAGTGAAACGACACGCAAGGAAAATACTAACCAAGAAACATTACGAATTAAATCCAAATGAATGAATGAATTAATGAAAATAATTAATATTAGAAAACATTTCCATATGAAATATGAGCGCCGCGCCGGCGCGCCGCCGTCGCCGCCAAAATTTTCGTGCCGCCGCCGCCGACACTGTGCTATCGGCGTGGCATCGGCGTGACCTTGTTAGATATTAGAGTCTGTCTAAGCCAGTGGTTCCTAACCTTTACAGTCCGGTCACCCCTATGACTAACTAGGGAATCTGATTTACCCCTCCTCCCAATGGTAATAAAAAATAAAATGTGTACGTTTGTTGTATTGTTATATTAGGTTAGCTTATTACCCCCGTAAAATACCAGTTTTACCCCCACGGGGGTAATTACCCCCAGGTTAGGAACCACTGGTCTAAGCTAATTCTGCACCAATTAGAACAGAACAAAGTGAGGGAGTGTTATTAAAATATAAACGTCATATTTTCATAGAAATTTGACATTAACGATGACATTTCCAAGACGTTGGCGTTGCAAATGCTGTGCATATTAGATTGATCGGGAATTTATTGTTTTTATATAAGGTGCTAACAAATTAGCTACCGATATTTTAAGAGATGGTACTTCATATAAAAACAATTAATTTTAAATAGAAATCAAGAAAACTTTTCATATCATATTTTAGTTTTATTTACCGAACAAAAAAATAAATTAAAATTATATCTAAAAATAATCATTATGTGCATTTAACCATAGAGAAAAAAATACATAGAGTGCTCACTCCATACATCAGTTTTGGTACCAAAAATACTATTATTTTCGTAGACAACATCGGCGGCGGCGTCCGATGATTATTTCACCGGCGGCGGCGGCGTGATCGGCGTGAAATCGGCGTAGCAAAATTTTTGATACTGCATGAGAACGTGGCTGTGTAATAGAAACTCTACATTAAAGCCTTCTGAGTATTTACTAGGCTATCCAAAACATATTACGCGTTTTCTAAATTATTGCCGTAATTAAATTACCATCATGTCATTTGGCAACCATTTCTTACCAACCTAACGATTACCAACGGTATGTTTAAATATTACTTGATATAAAAAAGACACTTTAAAACACTACATTTTAGGCAGTATAAAAACTTTGTAATACAAATAAAACACAAAAAGATTTCTTTATAAGTTAGGTCGTACTTAATAAAAAAAAAACTATATTGACTTTTCCCAGCCACTGTCGTGTTGTTTGTCCTACCTATGATTTGTTATGAAATAATGATGAAATACTTTACATTTGTCTGAACTGAAGTTCATTAGAAATTAATTCGTGCGAGGCCAACGGCTGAGCTGCAATGCAGCTAAGATCGGACAAGGACCAATGACCAAGCGTTTTAAAAAGCGAGGCCGAAAGTTGAGTTCCAAACAGGGCCAAAGATTGAGCTGCGAGAGAGCAAAGCTTTGAAATTTGAACAGTGGTTTGCATTTATCATTGATATTTTAGGATTATATGGACCTTTTGAATGCCTATAACCTATTCTGAGTAGCGCCGTTAATGATCTAAACTCGGTTAAATATCTATTATCTGATTCTGATAGTAGTAGTATCTAACAAGGTCACGCCGATGCCACGCCAATAGCGCAGCGTCGGCGGCGGCGGCGCGCCAGCGCGGCGCTCATATCTAATAGATATTATCTTTCTCTTTTTTTTTCTTGATACTTTCTCTTGTCTATGCTGAAGCTAAACAAGTGGCAGTAGTTAACGATTCGGTGGCGAGCCAATAAATAAATAAAAAATGCAATGAAAGCAATGCAATAAATAAGAAATAGGTGATATGGAGCTTAACCTACTACGTCTATTCCAGAACATATCCTCAACAATTGAATGTAAAGGTATGGGCACCGCACACAACAACAAAATAATGTAATGACAGCGAGATTTTGAAATTAATATTCTTTTTAGGGTTCCGTATTTCGTACCGATATCAAGTTGAACCGCCAACTGCAATAAGTTTCTTGAAGGTTTTTTTATAGGCTTTTAATATCGTACGCTTAAGTCACATTCACTCATTCATTAATTCATACTATTTTTGCGATTAGTACTCTGTGCGAGCAGTGTGTGTAATCATTCACCTCGAACCTCGACTCTCCAAGCGATACGTACATATAATAACTATTTTATTTGACTATAGCTACACGCTCCGACTTCGCACGGGTTACACAAAACCTTAACAAATTGTATACCTAAAGCTTCTTCAAAAATCTTTCTATTGATAGCTGAAATCTGCATGAAAATCAGTTGAGTAGGTTTTGAGTTCATAGCAAACATACATTCATATAGTTACAGACAGACGCGGCGGGGGACTTTGTTTTATGAGGTGTAGTGAATTAGTGATAGATTCAATTAACAGTAACCGCCCTTCCACACATCGATTGAAACCCCTTTTTCTACCCTACCTATGTATTATCTAATCCTTTGCCTATGTATTACTTATGATTGCTATAATAAATGCTTGATACTAACAGTAACCTCACAATATAAAGATGTTCATTATGCTGCTTATCTACAGTTCATGCCATGAAAAACTTTTTTCCTACCATAATTCAATATATAATCCTTGAAATTAAAATTTCGCTTATTTTATAATGTTTCAAAGGCAAAAAAACATGTTTTTCCAGCAATTTTTTGGTTTGAATTCTTTTCGCATAAATCAAGTTTTCAAGGCTACGCCGCCGATTCGCCGCCACTGCCAACCAATTTTGACCGGCGCGCCGCCGCCGGCTAAACGCCTATCGGCGATCGGCGCTCATATCTTTGAGATTACAAACTACATATGTACATAATAATATACAATTAAATCAACAAAAAAAAACAAATAATTGAATCAAATTAACGCTATTAAATATTAATAATTCAAAATCATCAACTAACAGCTAATTTCACCAGACAACATGGAAACGGGCATTCTAAGATTCGGATCTTAAGATTCTTAAGTATTTACAAGCGGGCCGAACACGTCCTTGACGAGTAGCGAAGGAACGAATCGTGGTACTACTACAACCGGTATTGGCACTTACTTATTACCGGTAATAGCTTTAGGAGTAAACTATCAAATAGTGGTATTTGTTGTCAATTGGCTAAACCGATAACACAATTGAATACCGGTATTCGAATACCTCTATTCGGAGGTTTAGTGATATAAATACCCAAATTCAAATTACACCGGTTATACCTCAATAATAACCTGTAGTCAGAATACCGGTAACGGTCCCTGGTGGCATGTTGCACGGTCACTAGTTTGACAGGCGTGTCGGCCCGCACTAGCACTCTAGTGGTGTTATTCGCTCGGTGCGCGCTTTAAGCGCTTCTTGTTAAGTAAGGCGTACTACAGTATAAAAGATTTTATAAATGATAGAGATGCCTTTAAGCCGGTAGCTTGATTTCATTAGTATAATAAGAGTTAAATAAATATTGTTTTTTTTTACATTGTGAATTAAATATGCTAGTTTCCAGTAGAATTGTCACTTGATTATATTGTTTAATTTAATTTTAGTTTTGGACACTTGGAGACCTTGTACATCTCTAAGTATTTATTTATTTTATTTTTGATTGTACATACCTATATTTTAAATGTTTTTGACACTTAGAGACCTTTACATCTCTAAGTCAACTTAGGCTAGTAATTATGTGAAGCTATACTGTCTTTTTACGTAACATACGAGCACAAAATGCCGTGTCTTACTGCTACATGTTATTACTATTTTAATATTATTATAGGCCGGTAGCTTGAACATGTCATGCTCGCTTAAAAGTCTTTGCTTACGGTGGCGTCGTTGATCGGGTCGCCACTTTCCCGAATGAAGGTTGAGGGAGGCGATGGCTGAGATCTGAGATACGCGTCATACTCGTGAACGGGTGCTGTTTGTGGAGACTGGTCTGTTTAAGCTTACACGAGCTATTATACTTAGTAACTTTATTTTTATTCATTAATTACAGTGAGACGCCTCATTCTGCTCTCGTATGTTTCTTTTCTCTCAATGAATGTGTTAATTATACAGGATATTGACTCTTGGAGACCCTATACATCTCTAAGGATAACTTGATAAACTATATAATCTTATAGTTCTGACACCTAGAGACATTTACACCTCTAAATATTATAGTTTTTTTTTATTGTGTTTTGTATCTGTATTTTTTATGTAATTCGACATTAAGAGACCATATATTATACATCTCTTAAGTAATTGTAATACGTTAGTTTGAATTGTCAGTTGTATTTTATAAAATTGTTAATGTCTTGTTATTATTTTTGCTTGTATGTAAATTCAATGTTGACGTGTAAAAGTGCCCTTGTGGCCTATTTGCTGAATAAATGTTGATATTTGATATTTGGTGTTCTAGTCGTATCAGCAGCCGTAGTCGCTACTATAAGTGTATCCTACCTTGGTCGACGGTGGCGTGTTGTACGGTCACTAGTTTGACAGGCGTGTCGGCCCGCACTAGCACCCTAGTGGTGTTAGTCGCTCGGTGTTCTAGTCGTATCAGCAGCCGTAGTCGCTAGTACAAATGTATCCTACCTTGGTCGACGGTGGCATGTTGCACGGTCACTAGTTTGACAGGCGTGTCGGCCCGCACTAGCACCCTAGTGGTGTTAGTCGCTCGGTGTTCTAGTCGTATCAGCAGCCGTAGTCGCTAGTACAAATTTATCCTACCTTGGTCGACGGTGGCATGTTGCACGGTCACTAGTTTGACAGACGTGTCGGCCCGCACTAGCACCCTAGTGGTGTTAGTCGCTCGGTGTTCTAGTCGTATCAGCAGCCGTAGTCGCTAGTACAAATGTATCCTACCTTGGTCGACGGTGGCATGTTGCACGGTCACTAGTTTGACAGACGTGTCGGCCCGCACTAGCACCCTAGTGGTGTTAGTCGCTCGGTGTTCTAGTCGTATCAGCAGCCGTAGTCGCTAGTACAAATGTATCCTACCTTGGTCGACGGTGGCATGTTGCACGGTCACTAGTTTGACAGGCGTGTCGGCCCGCACTAGCACCCTAGTGGTGTTAGTCGCTCGGTGTTCTAGTCGTATTAGCGGCCGTAGTCGCTAGTACAAATGTATCGTACCTTGGTCGACGGTGGCGTGTTGCACGGTCACTAGTCTGACAGGCGTGTCGGCCCGCACTAGCACTCTAGTGGTGTTAGTCGCGCGGTGTTCTAGTCGTATTAGCAGCCGTAGTCGCTAGTATAAGTGTATCCTACCTTGGTCGACGGTGGCATGTTGCACGGTCACTAGTCTGACAGGCGTGTCGGCCCGCACTAGCACTCTAGTGGTGTTAGTCGCTCGGTGTTCTAGTCGTATTAGCCGCCGTAGTCGCTGGTACATGTCTATCCTACCTTGGTCGACGGTGGCGTGTTGCACGGTCACTAGTCTGACAGGCGTGTCGGCCCGCACTAGCACTCTAGTGGTGTTAGTCGCGCGGTGTTCTAGTCGTATTAGCAGCCGTAGTCGCTGGTACATGTCTATCCTACCTTGGTCGACGGTGGCATGTTGCACGGTCACTAGTCTGACAGGCATGTCGGCCCGCACTAGCACCCTAGTGGTGTTAGTCGCTCGGTGTTCTAGTCGTATTAGCAGCCGTAGTCGCTGGTACATGTCTATCCTACCTTGGTCGACGGTGGCATGTTGCACGGTCACTAGTCTGACAGGCGTGTCGGCCCGCACTAGCACCCTAGTGGTGTTAGTCGCTCGGTGTTCTAGTCGTATTAGCAGCCGTAGTCGCTGGTACATGTCTATCCTACCTTGGTCGACGGTGGCATGTTGCACGGTCACTAATCTGACAGGCGTGTCGGCCCGCACTAGCACCCTAGTGGTGTTAGTCGCTCGGTGTTCTAGTCGTATCAGCAGCCGTAGTCGCGCGCGCAGCAGCCGGAACGACCACGTGTCGGCCGCACGGGACTCCCACTCGCATTCGTAGGTGCTACAATTTGGAATAGAAATGTGAAATAAGCTCCCATTTATGATTAGGTAAAATAATCCAATAATTATAGAGTACACTATTCTAAGAAATCACTGCTAATGAAGGTCATGAATAAGTTAATAAAACACCTATTGTTTTTGTAGTCGACATCTAGCGTCAACTTGCGGAATTATCAGTACTGCTACTCGACACTAGATGTCACGTGTGTCGCGACTGACGAAAAGTGTATTGCTCATCAATTCAGAACTAATATTACAAGCAGAATTACTTGAAAATAGAGCTCCGGTTTATCCGGTTATAATATTACCTGAAAATAGTTGAGCATTAGACTTATCGTTCGTCGCGACATCTATTGTTGAGTAGCAGTACTGATAATTCCGCTACTTGACGCTAGATGTCGACTACGAAAATAATAGTAGTTTTGGTAACAAAACTGATGTATGGAGTGAGCACTCTATGCTTATTTATTTCTGTATGATTTAGATTTAGATATTTATTCTCATAATATTAAATTACATTATAAATTATGCTAGACTAATCTACATGAATTTATATTATGATCGTCATTCAATATTTACATAATATTATAACACTTTAAACTCTCGCGTTTTGTACACATATTTAATTACACAAACGGTGTAACGTTGCACGTTACTATAGGTAGGTAATTGAATTAAACCTAAACTTAAACTCAACTAACACTTAAAATAATGAATAAATAGTACTATAATTATAGGCTTAAATATAGATTTAACTAAATCACTATGTTAATTTATGTAATGCACGTAACGTTTCTGTGCGCGAGTGTACTTTCCGCCGAACGACGGTGTCAGCAGTTTAACCCTACTTATACCACCGGCCATCACTTCGCGCCCCACTCCTCGTTCGATCGTCTCTAAGCATAGACGCTGCCGGTCGCGTTCACGAGCCGTGAGCCGTGTCCTCTCACGCGCCGGCGCAAATTAAAATATATTTTTCTAAATCGGCAATGCTAGCCGAATGTAATTAAACTTTTAAATTTTTGCTATAAGCAAATGAGTGTTAAATAATTTATTATCCGTCCTGCACCCCGTATGGGTAAGTGTTGAACGTTACTTAGTTTTTAAGAATTTAGTGTGCTAAATTATATTGTGCTTAACGCTTATTTTTCAGATCCTAAGATTGTGCCTTGCCTGTGTCGTGTATTGTAAAATAGTTCCATTCTAGTAAGTGCTGTTAGCCGCCGCGTCGCGGCGTAACGGTAAATGTACCGCTACAAAATGGCGTCTCATACATTTGGCCTAACGTATTATTTAACTTTAGAATATTAATAGCCTACATCACAAGCTTAGCTTCATTGCATTTTAATCATTTTAGTTGAACCCTATTATTGTAATTTAATTTCCTAATCTTGCACTCTGCTTTTGGTACCTACTTGCCAAATTACTTAACCGCTGTAACTCCGTTCTGGTTATGAACACCCACCATCTACTTTCCGCTACTCCCTTGCTTCCTTAGCGTCATCGTTGGGGTTCATACCGAGCGGCCAATTAATACGTGGATATAAAGCTGGACGATGTACATTCCAGGGTGCAATTAGACGGCTTACAACTACGGCGGCAGGAGGGACCTGCTGATCCGACGCAGAGTAGGAGGCCCTCCAGAGGCTTCCCGGCTTCACGCACCAGCTGACCTCGGCGCTTCCCGAGACGTCCCGGCTACCGACCACAAGGCCTGCACGACCACCTTGCCACGTCAGGGGAGTCCCACCTACGTCAGTGGAACCAGACAGGCTAATTTAAATTTAACGGACCACTACCACGACCACCGCTCGGGTTACTTTTAGAATAAATTACCTTATAGAAAGCGTTTGGGCCTTTAATTTAAAATCTTCCAACCCTAACCGCTTCATTGGCGCCCTTTAACGTGGTCAAAGTCTGGTTTCACTGCGTAGAAGTAGTTGGTGTTTGTGTTGTTTTTTTTGTGAAACGTTTTGCTTTGTGTTTTTTTGGTTGCAGCAACTTGTGTGTACGATTTTTATTGTTAATTATTGTAGTGTTTTTTTACAAATTTTGATGAATTTTATACGGGATTTTAAGAATTTTATCGCATTTTAATGATTTTATTGTGGAATTATTTATTACAGTTTTATTTTTAAATTATTAACTTTATTGTCGTCTTTAAAGGCCAGTCAATAATTAATAATTTTATCTTAACGACTAAGCTACTTTGTTACATTGAATCGCATTCTAAGTTTTGCTCTGTGTTCTTCGATACTCTGTGTTGTTTTGCATCTTTTGTACAGTAATCACCACAAGTGTTACGGATTTTATACTGTGATATATTTATTTTTCTAATTGTTTTATTTTATTGAATTTTAATCAATTTTAGCTGTAGAACTCTAGTTCAGTTGAGTCACGCAAGCGATAATATTATTATTATTATTTTATTGAATTTTATTATTGTGACAGTACACACTAGTTGCATTTATTTTTTTTGCTTTCTGTTGCGCTGCTTCCTTCTTCTCTGTGGTGGCGTTGTTATTTTTTTTTTCCCTAGCCAGTCATTAATATCTATACATCATATCAACCATAACGTTATCATCATTTCATTTTGTGACAGAACGGAGTAGGTATAAGCTTGTAGCGCTCAACACTTATCCTTCACGGTTGCGGAGTGCCTTCGTAGTTGATTTAAGTAAATTAGTTAAAAGTTTTTTTGTAACATTAACATGGCATTCCGAGTAAAATTTTTGTCGTTGCAAAAATCGGAATTAGAGTACGAGGTTGCGATTCGTGGCGAAACTCCGGGCAGTAACGTTACAAAATTACGCGAACAAATAGCCAAGTTAGGGCCTTTGTTTCCTTCTGAGGACATTTTAGAGAGCGTGCTATCTGTCGGCGATGATTTAAAGGGTGTGAGCGATGCTTTGACTAAGCTCAGGGCACTTATCAATCCGCCTCAAGACAGGAATGCGTTGTTGCGTGCACAAAACCTCATTAGTCACCTGTATCACCGACTTAATCGCATAATTTATGATAGTGCGACTCAGCAGGCTTTCGAATCATGCGTTGCTGAATATAAGACCCTTACGGAGCGTTACAATGCTATTAAGGATTCCGGAACCGATTATTTTGCCTCGGCATCTAACGAGACGCAGTCCGTTTCTCCGCCTCTTAATGTAAGCGTCACCTGTGAACGCAGTGTGTCCGGGGAGATAACTAAATTCAAGTTTGACGGGAAGTCGTGTGTACGATCCTTTATTGAGCGCATTACCGATTTTGCTAAGGCCAGGAATATAGGCGGGGCAAAACTGCTGTCGTACTCTACAGAGATTTTTACTGGCGTGGCCTTGCATTGGTACCGTACCGTCCAGAATCAGGTGTCTAGTTGGGAGGACTTAGCTGCTCGCCTTAAGGCTGATTTCAGTCAAGATGATTACGACTTCAGGCTGGGTAATGAGATTAGGGCCAGAACACAGGGCGAGTCGGAAAACATTACGGTGTATTTGTCCATTATGGCAGGATTATTTTCTCGGCTATCAAAGAGTATGTCTGAGGAGGAGAAGCTAGAGACACTTTTGCATAACATCCGCCCTTGCTACGCTAGCACGTTGGCTTCTGCTCCTAAGATTACAGACATAGAAACATTGCGCACACTCTGTCGTAATTACGAGAGTATCCAGGCTCGGATGGTAGGGTTTCATGAACCTCCGAAGGTTTCGCAAAGTACACTGGCTCCTGAGTTTGCTTATACTGGTCAGTCGGCAAGTAAATTTAATGGTATTAGTAATAGCTACTCAAACAGACCTAATAATAATAATGGTGGTAGTTTCAACAAGTATAGATATAATAATAATAATAGTTTTTACTACAAGAACAGAGATAAATCTAACTCGGATGGTAAGGCTGTTTCTGAGGGTAACAATTTTGTTCATGCGTTGCAGCGCACAGAGGGTAAACCGGTTTATTGTCCTAGGTGTCGTAATAACACCCATAGTCTTCGTCAGTGTAGGGCAAGCAGGGACAAAATCATTTGTTTTAGCTGTGGGGAAGTTGGTGTTAAGGCACCAGATTGTCCCAAATGTGGCAAGGGTAAACCCAACGCGCCAAAAAAAACTAATTCACCAGCAGGATTGTGCCAGTACTCTAAATTCACCTAAGTTTGATAACGAGGATTGGCAGCAATGGCTCCGAACCCTCAACGTTTATTTTAATGCTTACAAGATTAGTACAGTCCTGCTGAATAAACCATTGCATGACACAAGGCCTTATGCTCGTGTCAAAGTAAACAGTTTTGAGCTTCATGGTCTCCTCGACTCAGGGGCCGCGGTGTCTCTTTTCGGTACTTCTATTTATAAGAAATTACTGGATGAAGGTTTTCAATTATACACGGATGATACTATTTCGGTAACCGTTGCGGGCGATCATAGGATGTTTAGCATTGGTTACATGAATTTACCTATACAGTTTGAGGATGATCTTCGCATCATCAAAACTTTTGTGGTGCCAGACGTCAATATTGATTTCATTTTAGGCTTTGATTTTTGGCTCGCGTTTGATATTTTTCCAAAGCATTTAAAGAGCATTACCTTCTCTAGCAATCCAGTAGTAATTGCTAGTATTAAGGATGAGCGTCCTGTTTTCATACAAGCTTATGATAACCTATCTGAATCGGAGAAGTCGGTGGCGGACGACGTTATTTCGCAATTTGGTGACATTTCTTTCAAGACTCGTGGTTTGGGGAAGACAACAGTGATCACTCATCGTATAGATACAGGTGACTCCGAGCCAGTTCGGCAGAGGTACTATAGGCTGTCACCTGAGAAGCAACGAATTCTGGCAGAACAGGTCGACGAGATGCTGGCGTTGGACGTGATTGAGCAGTGCGAGAGTGCTTGGTCTTCTCCCGTTCTTATTGTCACTAAAAAGAATGGTCAACCTCGGTTTTGTCTCGACAGCCGCAAACTTAACTCTGTAACGAAGCGCGACGCCTATAATATTCCTTATATCTCCGAGATTTTGGACAGTCTTCGTGATGCTCGTTACTTGTCTAGTATAGATTTGTCTAAAGCGTTTTGGCAGATCCCGATAGCTGAGGAGGACCGCGAAAAGACTGCGTTTTTCGTTCCAAATCGAGGCACCTACCAGTTTAAACGTACCGCTTTTGGCTTGACTAACGCGCCTGCCACTCAGCAGAGATTGGTAGACCTATTATTTAGGGAATTCGACTTTAAGGTCTTCGCATACCTCGACGACATCATTATCGTTTCGAATGACTTTAATTCCCACGTTTCACTTCTACTTCGGGTTTTCAATAAGCTCAAACAGGCGAACCTTACCGTTAATCTAGAGAAGTGTCAGTTCTTCCGTAGTCAGCTTAAGTACCTTGGCTATGTTGTAGATAGTTGTGGGCTACGTACCGATCCCGAGAAGGTTCACGCTATCCTTAATTATCCGACACCTTCTTGTCGGAAGGACATTCAGCGTTTTATCGGGACTGCTACATGGTATCGTCGTTTTGTTCCCAACTTTAGTACGATAGCGGGTCCTCTACACAAGTTGACTTCTAATAAGAAAGTTGGAACTTCCTTTGTATAGTCTGCTGAAGCTGATACTGCCTTCAAGAAGTTAAAGGAGTGCTTGGTAACCGCTCCTGTCCTTTCCTGCCCCGACTATGACAGAGCCTTCGAGGTGCATACTGATGCGAGCAACTACGGCGTCGGCGCGATGCTGACCCAGACCATAGACGGTAAGGAGCACCCCATTGCTTATATGAGCAAATCGTTGTCGTCTGCAGAAAAGAATTACAGTATTACGGAGCGTGAAACCTTGGCCGTAGTGATCGCATTGGAACACTGGAGGTGCTATTTAGAGAACGGGAAGCCATTCACTGTTTACACAGACCACAGTGCTTTAAAATGGTTCCTGTCCCTTAAGAACCCAACAGGTAGGTTGGCTCGCTGGGGTGTAAGATTGTCCTCGTTTAACCTTGAGTTTAAACATCGTAGAGGTGTGGACAATGTTATTCCCGATGCCCTTTCCAGAGCTCTTCCAGTTGCTGCGATAAACACTTCGGGGTCGAACCTAGTAACGACGGATCCTTGGTATAAAACATTTTTAACTCTTGTCAGACCAAGCCGCAATCATACTCGAATTTCATTATTAAGGAGGGCAGGCTGTTCAGACGTGCTAAGTCTAGTCACTCACTCGCTTCCGAGTTCGCATGGAAAGAGGTCGTACCTCTCGAGTTGCGTGATCAGATCATGGCCGAGAATCATGCTGAACCTACAGCTGGACACCTTGGTGTTTTTAAAACATGTCACCGTCTGGCGTTACGCTATTTTTGGCCTGGTATGTATCGGGACGTCGTGGAATTTGTGAAGGCTTGTGACAAGTGTTTATCTTATAAAGTTCAGAACCATCGGACCTTAGGTGAGATGGGTCGGCCTAAGCAATGTGCCAGGCCTTTTCAAATGGTTTCCATTGACCTTATGGGTCCCTTGCCGGTTACTAGAAAGCAAAATAGTTATATTTTCGACATCACTTGCTGTTTCACGAAGTTTTGTTTAATTTTCCCACTTCGGAGTGCTACTGCTAGTGCAGTTACGAAGATATTGGAAGAATCTGTCTTTCTTGTCCATGGAGTACCTCAGACTATTTTTCTAGACAACGGCAGCCAGTTTATCAGTAGGATGACAGAGTCTCTGTTCCAGCGTTATAAAGTTCCAAATGTCTTCTTTACGCCAAAGTACACGCCACAGGTCAACCTCGTTGAACGCCATAATAGGACAATAATTACGTGTCTCTCAACTTTCGTTAATAACGATCATCGCAGTTGGGATACATTTATTCCTAGAGTGCAGTTTGCTCTAAATAATTCAAGGTGTGAGGTGACGAGCTACTCTCCTTCATTTTTAGTGTTTGGCAGGGAACTCGTGACTTGTGGATCACATTACTTAGATAATGATTTAGGCGATGAGGTATTGTTCTTACCACGCGACATCTACGCCGAAAACCTAGGTTGCCTTAGGGACGTTTTCGACGACGTGCAAGCGAAACTGTGGCACGCTCATGCAAAGAATGCTTCTCACTATAATCTTCGTCGCAAGCCATCAGAATTCAACATTGGTGATGTCGTAATGAAACGGGCTTATGTTTTAAGTGATAAGGATAGGTTTTTTAGTAAGAAGCTCGCGCCTAAATTCATCAAGTGCCGTGTCATCGATAAAAAATCTCCTTTGGTTTACGTATTAGGCGATATGTCGGGGAAAAATCTGGGGACCTGGCACATCAAAGACATTAAGTTGGTGAATAATAATAACTAATACAAATTACTAACCACGTTAGTTGGTAGAATTTAGTTAGCATTTACGTTACCCTTAGAGTCAATTTTTTTTTTCCAACAGTTGTTCTTAGTATTTGTATGGGTCTCTTGTCGGATAGAATAGACAGTGCACCTTACCAATGGCAGAATGCGTAATAATCTACTAGAATTATTTTCGCTTGTTTGAAAGTACGAAGATTGAGAGTTTTTTTTTGAAAGGATAATACAAATACGTACTCGAAAGAGCGGATTTTATTATTTAAGAGGAATAAAATCCTTCGGTTGCGCGCGGGGTAATGTAACGTTGCACGTTACTATAGGTAGGTAATTGAATTAAACCTAAACTTAAACTCAACTAACACTTAAAATAATGAATAAATAGTACTATAATTATAGGCTTAAATATAGATTTAACTAAATCACTATGTTAATTTATGTAATGCACGTAACGTTTCTTTCTGTGCGCGAGTGTACTTTCCGCCGAACGACGGTGTCAGCAGTTTAACCCTACTTATACCACCGGCCATCACTTCGCGCCCCACTCCTCGTTCGATCGTCTCTAAGCATAGACGCTGCCGGTCGCGTTCACGAGCCGTGAGCCGTGTCCTCTCACGCGCCGGCGCAAATTAAAATATATTTTTCTAAATCGGCAATGCTAGCCGAATGTAATTAAACTTTTAAATTTTTGCTATAAGCAAATGAGTGTTAAATAATTTATTATCCGTCCTGCACCCCGTATGGGTAAGTGTTGAACGTTACTTAGTTTTTAAGAATTTAGTGTGCTAAATTATATTGTGCTTAACGCTTATTTTTCAGATCTTAATATTAATTGTGCCTTGCCTGTGTCGTGTATTGTAAAATAGTTCCATTCTAGTAAGTGCTGTTAGCCGCCGCGTCGCGGCGTAACGGTAAATGTACCGCTACAAAATGGCGTCTCATACATTTGGCCTAACGTATTATTTAACTTTAGAATATTAATAGCCTACATCACAAGCTTAGCTTCATTGCATTTTAATCATTTTAGTTGAACCCTATTATTGTAATTTAATTTCCTAATCTTGCACTCTGCTTTTGGTACCTACTTGCCAAATTACTTAACCGCTGTAACTCCGTTCTGGTTATGAACACCCACCATCTACTTTCCGCTACTCCCTTGCTTCCTTAGCGTCATCGTTGGGGTTCATACCGAGCGGCCAATTAATACGTGGATATAAAGCTGGACGATGTACATTCCAGGGTGCAATTAGACGGCTTACAACTACGGCGGCAGGAGGGACCTGCTGATCCGACGCAGAGTAGGAGGCCCTCCAGAGGCTTCCCGGCTTCACGCACCAGCTGACCTCGGCGCTTCCCGAGACGTCCCGGCTACCGACCACAAGGCCTGCACGACCACCTTGCCACGTCAGGGGAGTCCCACCTACGTCAGTGGAACCAGACAGGCTAATTTAAATTTAACGGACCACTACCACGACCACCGCTCGGGTTACTTTTAGAATAAATTACCTTATAGAAAGCGTTTGGGCCTTTAATTTAAAATCTTCCAACCCTAACCGCTTCAACGGGTCTACCGCGATATAATTTCATTGTTTTTACCTTTAATTCCGACGTTTCAGCTGAGTTGCACCAGCTGTGGTCACGGAAAGACTGACGTCCCAACAAATGTAAACCGAGATATTAATAAAACACCACTAAACTACCCGAAATTAGTTTATAAAAATGTTCGGGGTAGACAAAGAAATTGCAGCTACCCGTTAAAGTTGAATGTTTGTTTTGTGTAATTAAATATGTGTACATAATATTATTTAATAGATACAAATAAAAAAATGTCTAACGCTACGTCTTACGTAGGCGAACAACGCGCGAACGCGGCGCGGCGCGGCGCGGCGCGGCTAAATCAATCCTTTGATGCCCATAGAAGTGTCCTACGTAAGCGATCTCGTTGCGAACGCGGCGCGGCGCGATTTGCACGCGAATGTCGGGCGGCGAGGCGCGGCGCGGCGCGGCGCGGCGCGGCGGCGGCGCGGCGAGACGCGGCACGGAAAAAACAAACCGTTGTTGCATATGGAAGTGTTAGCTTCATATAATTAATAACATATTATTTACATCCATTTGGTACTTTATTAGTAATAATCTGATTTATTTAGTAAAATAAGTAAGTGTAATGATTAAACCAAGACTGACAGTTGGCACGTCGACCAATCAGGGAGCTGCTAAAGTGGTGGCGCGGCATTCTGATTGGCCGACAGTGATGACGCGTAAAGTAGCGGGAATAGTGGCCACGCGGCCTTTAGTCAGTCCTGATTTAACCACCAACAGTAAAGGAGATTGAAGGAGAAAGTACTAATCTGCGAATTAAATTATTTTATTAAAGCTTCTGCTTAAATATCGTAAAGCAATTGTTCTATGCTTGCATTGGTGAGTTAAGTGTGAGGATACATTTGATATTGTGATAATAAACAGTAAGTACTTAAACCAATATTATCTTTCATTTGTTTATCTAAATTACATACCTTTGGCTAGCTTGTTAGCTTATAACCCTAAAGTCAGCCTCCTGCATCTACATCTCAGCCAGTGGGATATATGAACTATTAGAGTGATAAATAAATACATTTTTTTTTTCTTTTTCTGCTTTGTGCTTTTGTTTTCGTTAAACCGCTACGTCCACTACCTACGTTCTGAATTATAAATTTTGCTTTTGAAAAGATTGCTAGAAAATTAACAAAGGTATGTAGTTCTTGTTAAGGAATCACGTTCATACATACAAATGAGTTACTGTAAGTGGTAATTAAACCAAAACTAGGTACACCTAGGTTACCACTGAGATAGCATCAGTATGTATTTTGCTGCGATATGCTTACAGTACTTGTATTAATTTGGAAAAGAGTTGAATAGTGTGTGCTAGTTTAAAATTAATTGTAATACTACCCTATTTATTTTAAACGACGAAACAACTTAAAATCTAGAGGTCCTATCACAATCATTGTAGCATTTTTCTGCTATGTTAATGTGTAATTATTGATAAAGAGTATATCATATATATTCAAGTTCACGTCAGCTGTGATTTTCGCGAATAACTTGAACGTTCCAGGTCGCTATGAATACTGGATCTCAGAGCCGGGTGCTGTATACCCCCACGAGTCCTACGAGAGAGGCTTCGAGGCACCAACGGTCGCGCAGCAGAGCCAGGCAGCGGACGAGCAGCCGGGCGCCGCGGCGGTCGCGCAGCCGCACCAGTCGGCGTTCGCCGGGGCGTATCAGCCGCTGCTCTCCGGACGAAGACCCGCGTCGGCGAGGCGAGAGGCGCAGCCGACGCTCGAGCAGTCAACGGTCGCGCAGCCGTCGGGCGCGGAATCTACGGACGCGCAGCCGGGACACCGGCACTCAGCAGAGCCACGTGAGCGGCAACCGTCGGACGCGGAACCAACGGACGCGCAGCCGGGACCCCGGCACTCAGCAGAGCCACGTGAGCGGCAGCCTTGACGCGGCTGCTCCGGGGCCATCGAGGCACCGCTCGCGTAGCCGGACACGTCGGTCACGGAGCCGGCGCAGCCGCCGATCGCGCCGCTCAACTCCTCGACGTAGCAACTCGAGTGGACACAGGGCATGCAGTCGTGGCGAGCGAAGAACCAAGGATACGGGTGAGCCATTGAGTAATACTAATATTGCAGACCTAGTATCAGCTTTAAAGACATTTAGTAGTCCTAATGTTGGTTTAGATAAATTATCTATGAATAATACGATACCTGAATTCGACCCAGGAAAAAAAGAACAGACTATGACAATGTGGCTGCATAAGGTAAACGAATGCGCCAGCATCTACAACTGGACAGAAAAGCAGATTGTGCACTTTGCATTGCCAAAATTAAAAGGTATTGCACAGAGGTGGTACGAGAGTCTCCCGTCTGTTCTCTTTTCGTGGGTCGAGTGGCAGGAAAAACTTTTATTAGCTTTTCCATCCGAGGAGAATTATGGCACTATGCTCACCGACATGTTAGCTAAAAGGGCCCGATTCTCCGACTCTTTGGAGGAATATTACTATGAGAAGGTAGCGTTAATAAGTAGATGTGATATTTTCGGCAAGCGTGCGGTGGAGTGCATTTTACACGGCATCGATGATCGTTCCGTAAGGTTAGGTGCGGAAGCAGCACAATATGACGATCCTAATAAATTGCTACCGTATCTGCGCAATGCTAGAAACACAAAACCGAATATAGAACGTAAATTTCCCAGAAACTTACCCTCAAGGACTCAGGATGGTCAGGTACGCGTAAATCAAAGGCCTTTGCGGTGTTCTAATTGTAAGAAAGATGGTCATATTACCTCCCAATGTACGCTACCCTTAAAGAAATGTGGTAGGTGTTCGAGAGTAGGCCACGAAACCGAACAGTGCTATGCAAAGCTGCCTAATGAAAAGATAGCAATGCGCGTTGCTGAGAGCAATATTTCGAGTACTTCATCTATAGTTCCAACGTCTGTAAAGCCCCCTGTTCAAAAACCAAATGATAAATATTTTAAAACGGCCTTGGTAAATGGTATACCGATTGATTGCTTTGTTGATTTAGGCAGCGAAATTTCGATGATCAATCTTTCACAGTTTATAAAGCTGTTTAATATTAAAGATGATTTAGAAATCAATTTAACTCGTGATTTTCCGGTACTTAACGGATTTGGAAATGGGGCAGTACAAACGTTGGGAAGACGCAACGTTCAGATTACATTGGATGGTGTGGCAGCTAATGTAGACTTACTAGTTGTCCCCGATAGTAGCAGTCCTTTCAAGTTGATAATTGGGCAGACGTACACAGAACAACCTCATATCCTTATGATTAAAACTAGTACAAATTTACAAATCGTTCAGGTTGATCAATTAGGTAGTGCGAATAATAATTCTAGTAGTCATGTAAATGTAGCTCGGGTTGATCCATCAGCTATTGTGAATAACAACAATAGCAGTCATTTAGATGAAGTTCAAGTTGATCAGTTAGCTACTGTGCATAATAAAATCAGACTACTTTGCGATAGTGATGTCCAGATCTCAGGCCCGACCGTCATTACGGTACGCACTGACCCGGTTTATGAAGGCGACGTTTTTATAGAAGGAGGGTTAAGAGTAAACAATGGAGTAAATTATTCTATATCGTCCGGCGTATTTCGAGTTGGTGTTGGAGGGGTAGGTCAAATTATGGCAGATTGCCCTGCTCCTAATACTTGTTCGTTAGTCAAAGATGCCTTGGTTGCACGTGGCCGGATAGCTCAGGAAGAGACCAGTGTACATGTTTTGAATATTAGGACCCGGAATGTAGAGAAGGGCTCTGGTATATCAAACTGCGATTTAAGATGTGGTGAAGATCTCAATTCTCAGGATAGAAACCAACTTATAAATTTGCTGAATGAATATAGAACCAGCTTTGCTTTCGATTTGTCAGAACTGGGTATCACGTCAGTAGGGCATATGTCCATACAGCTACAAGATGATGACCCCGTTGTTTATAGACCTTATAGGTTAGCTGCATCGGAGAAGGAAAAGGTAAGGGACATGATCTCAGAGCTGTTGGATAATGATATTATTCGTCCTTCTACGTCACCCTATGCCAGCCCAGTCGTTATTGTTAGGAAGAAAACTGGGGAACTACGCCTATGTATCGATTTTAGAGCTCTTAACAAAAAGACGGTGAAGGAAAACTACCCTATGCCCCTCATCGACGATCAACTTGATGTTTTGGCGGGTAACCAGTTTTATACCACCTTAGACTTAGCGTCAGGGTACTATCAAATACCCATACGCGAGGAAGACAGGTATAAGACTGGGTTCGTAACACCCGACGGGCATTACGAATTTAATCGGATGCCCTTCGGTCTCGCCAATGCGCCTGCAACGTTTCAGCGTATTATGAACCAGGTCCTGGGCTCGGCCCGTCATAAGGAAGCCTTAGCCTATCTAGATGACGTTATTATACCATCAAAGGATATTGCTGAGGGAATGTCAAGGTTAAAGTCGGTTTTAGACTTGTTTCGTAACGCGGGCCTTACTCTAAAACTCTCGAAGTGTTTCTTTTTTGGTCGTACAGTGGATTATCTTGGCTTCGAAGTATCTGAAAATGGGATACGTCCAGGGTCAAAGAAGATAGAGGCAGTGGAACGCTTCCCAGTTCCTGAAAACCAGCATAATGTTCGGCAATTTTTAGGTCTTGCGAGTTTTTTCCGGCGGTTTGTACCTCACTTTTCTGTCATAGCCAAACCCTTGACACAGTTGTTGAGAAATGACGTCAAATGGTTCTGGGGACCAGAACAAGAGAAGGCCTTTAGAACCCTTCAACGTGAGTTAGCGCAAAAGCCAACCTTGGCGTTGTACGACCCTAAGGCAAGCACCGAGTTACACACTGACGCTTGCAAAATAGGCGTCGCTGGTATTTTGCTCCAAAGAAATAGGGATGGTATCCTTAAGCCTGTGGCGTATTTCAGTAGGCAAACCACCCCAGAAGAGCAAAATTATTCGTCCTATGATCTTGAAACGCTCGCCGTAGTGGCCTCTTTGCATAAATTTAGAGTATACTTGGTAGGAATTGTTTTTAAGATCGTTACAGACTGTAACTCGCTTAGAGCTACCTTTCAAAAAAGAGACATGCTGCCTCGCGTTGCTAGATGGTGGGAGCAAATGCAGGAGTACAATTTCAACATCGAGTATAGGCCTGGCAAAGTAATGTCTCACGTGGATGCGCTTAGCCGCAACCCTGTCCCTGATTCGTCACCGTTAGTTAGCGATTCACATAACGTTTTTAATATAGTAAATTCGGATTGGCTAGCTACCGTTCAGAATGCAGACAGTGAGGTTCAGAGAATAATTGGCATCCTAAATGACCCTGAGTTAGATAATGTCATTGATATTAAATCCAACTACAAAATTAAGAATAACAAGTTATTTCGAGTAACTCCCGATGGCGACCGATGGGTAGTTCCGAAAGGTGTGCGTTGGCAAGTAGTTAGGCAGAATCACGATGACATAGGACACTTCAGCGTAGACAAAACCCTAGAAAAGATCAGAGCTTCTTATTGGTTCCCCAAGATGCGTGGTTTTGTCACAAAATATGTCAAATCTTGTCTCGAATGCGCTTACTCTAAGTCAGGCGGAGGTAAAAAGCCGGGATATCTGCATCCAATTCAGAAGATCGATACTCCGTTCGATACGCTACATGCCGATCACGTTGGACCATTTGTTAGGAGTAAAAGGGGTAACGTCTACATACTGGTCATAATAGATTCGTTTACAAAATACATATATTTGAAACCTGTCAGAAATACCAAATCTCAAACATCTATTAATACTTTTCGCGAGTACTTTGGAATTTTCGGTGTTCCTCGCCGAATTATTACCGATCGTGGCACTTCGTTCACTAGCGAATCTTTTAAGAAATTCTTAAGTGAGAAGAATATTAAGCATGTATTAAATGCCGTTTCCACACCCAGGGCCAACGGACAAGTGGAACGTTATAATAAGACTTTGTTGGACGCTCTGACTGCGAAATGCATTGGATCAGCCGAAAACAAATGGGACGACCACTTGCCCGATGTCCAATGGGGACTTAATAATACGTACAATAAAGGTATTAATCGTACACCGGCGGAGGCACTATTCGGTATAAGGTTAATAGGGTCCAGTGAGAGTCGTATTCTGACAGAGCTGACTGACGACATCACTAGCACAAACTGTCAAGATGTAGATAAGATCAGGGAGGATATAAATTCGCATATAGAGGCGTCACAGGAATCCCAAAAATTATATTATGACGCAAAACGTTG
This sequence comes from Cydia splendana, assembly GCF_910591565.1. NCBI lineage: Eukaryota > Metazoa > Arthropoda > Insecta > Lepidoptera > Tortricidae > Cydia > Cydia splendana. The sequence goes on from NC_085985.1 coordinate 393,338, forward strand.
TAATCCTAAGAAATACGAGGTTGGGGATTTAGTCCGCGTTGAAAGACAAGTTCAAGCTACCGGGAGTAGTAAGAAACTTATACCTAAATTCCAGGGCCCATATAGAATAACTAAAGTGTTTGATTATGATAGGTACCAAATTGAGGACACCCCTATGACGAAAAAGGGTTCCAAAAATTATTCCACAGTAGTAGCCGTTGATAAAATCAGACCTTGGTTGAATTATGTGAGGCCTCACGATATCTCGTCCGGAGAAGATGATGAAGTTGATGACCAGACTTAGAATGATTAATTTACGAATACTAAAACTGATTTAGGGTTCTTCGCAGATTTTATTGCATATATGTATATATAATCATAAATATACAGTCCAGGATTTATTAAATTATTTTATGTTGATAATGATATTTCTTTTCCAGTAAGCATAGGCCATGAAATAATGCCTATTAATATATAAACCCAGGCCATGAAATAATGCCTATTAATATATAAATCCAGGCCATGAAATAATGCCTATTAATATATAAATCCAGGCCATGAAATAATGCCTGTTAATATATAAATCCAGGCCATGAAATAACGCCTGTTCATATGTACTTTACAGGCCATGAAATAATGCCTGCTAGGATAAGACTAGTATAGTTTTTCTTGTTTGCCTGTATTGGCTATTAAATAATGTTTGATCACCGATAGATAAGATAAGGCCATGAAATAATGCCTTTTATGTATAAAACTTTAACTACCTATGTATTAACTAAAGTACCTTTGATGTGCTATTAACTACTGTTTATTTCATTAACTTGTGCTGTATAATTAGTCGTTGTTAATATCCATCTGTTACAATGATTTACTTTAATATCGTATAGCCTGTTACTTATTAATTGATCGATTATATTTAGTCAGTAACATTTATTGTTTCATATATCATTTTAGATTTACGAGGTCGTTGCATCAATTTGGATGGCCGACTGTTAGCTTCATATAATTAATAACATATTATTTACATCCATTTGGTACTTTATTAGTAATAATCTGATTTATTTAGTAAAATAAGTAAGTGTAATGATTAAACCAAGACTGACAGTTGGCACGTCGACCAATCAGGGAGCTGCTAAAGTGGTGGCGCGGCATTCTGATTGGCCGACAGTGATGACGCGTAAAGTAGCGGGAATAGTGGCCACGCGGCCTTTAGTCAGTCCTGATTTAACCACCAACAGTAAAGGAGATTGAAGGAGAAAGTACTAATCTGCGAATTAAATTATTTTATTAAAGCTTCTGCTTAAATATCGTAAAGCAATTGTTCTATGCTTGCATTGGTGAGTTAAGTGTGAGGATACATTTGATATTGTGATAATAAACAGTAAGTACTTAAACCAATATTATCTTTCATTTGTTTATCTAAATTACATACCTTTGGCTAGCTTGTTAGCTTATAACCCTAAAGTCAGCCTCCTGCATCTACAGAAGTGTCCTAGGTGAGCGATTTTGACGCGATGGCGAAGCGGCGCGGCGGCGGCGCGGCGCGGCGCGGAACGGGCGCGATCAATCCATTTGAGTTTTAGACGCGAATATGACGCGGCTAGAGGCGTTGCGTATATAGAATTACCGGCTATGATTTGATTAGTCGACTCCCGTTTGATTTCTTTATAGGTTTTCCTGTAATCTATAGGCACAAAACTAAAAAATATTCAAATTCGCGGAAATTGGCATAAAAGACTTAACTCCAGTAGCGTCTATGGCACTTACGACTATTCTGAGTTCGCTGTAATAAAGATTCGGCAAAGTAATTTATGTCATTATTTTAATTTTTTTAAGCTAATTGCGAAGTTACAGCTCACAGAAAAGAGCAACTACTTTGGTTTTTAACCGCCTTAAAAAAATGAGGTTCTCAGTTTGACCGGTATGTATTTATGTATGTATGTTTGTCCGTGATTTTGATGCGGTTTTCAGTGGGATTGAGAGTGCGAGTGCGAGTGCGAGTGGGAGAGGGAGTGGGTCCCTGTATTACGTGCGCGCAGCAAGATCAATCGATCGTCATAATGAGACAAAAATAAATAAAACGAAATAAAAAAGTAAAAATCAATTCAATTGTAGATGTCTGTTTGGCCCTATGGTTGACTGGTAGAGAATGCCATTTGGCATTAAGTCCGCCATTTGTACATTTTTGTATATACTTTGTGCAATAAAGTTTAAATAAATAAATAAATAAATAAAAATATAAATAAATCAATTAAAAAAAAACAAACATAAAAGCAAAATAACTTAATATAATTTCTTAAAAAAAACCGGCCAAGTGCGAGTCAGACTCGCGTTTCTAGGGTTCCGTACATAATTCCGACTCCCGCTTGACTTCACATTTCTAATAGGTTTTCCTGTCATCTATAGGTAAAGAACTATTTTGTATATTTTTTTTTTCAAAATTTTAGACCCAGTAGTTTTGGAGATAAATGGTCATTTTTTGGCTATTTTCTTAAATAACTTCGAACCTATGTATTTTAAAATTATAAAAAAAACATGTCCATCTTTAAGTTACTAATGTACATATGTGTACCAAATTTCAACTTAATTGGTCCAGTAGTTTCCGAGAAAATAGGCTGTGACAGACGGACAGACAGACAGACGCACGAGTGATCCTATAAGGAGTATAAGGGTTCCGTTGTTTCCTTTTGAGGTCCTTCCAACCCACTGAAAAGCACAAAAAAAAATTTTATATACCAGACCCCACCCCTATCCTTGTCCAGTCCCTATCCCGTCGTAAAGCCAATTTCTGCCAAAACGTAATTAATCCATACTATCCATACTATATTAATACTAATATTATAAATATATATAATATTATAAAGGCGAAAGTGTGTCTGTCTGTCTGTTACCTCTTCACGCTTAAGCCGCTGAACCGATTTAGTTGAAATTTGGTATAGGGATAGTTTGAGTCTCGGGGAAGGACATAGGATAGTTTTTATGTCGGTAATCATCCCTGAAGAGAGTGCAAGGGGGGGTGGAATTGAAAGAGTTAATGAATTGCCTAATAATTGAAGCAAGCAATGCGCGAATTGAATCATTGCTATTAGAATTATCCAGGCGCCATACCTACTTTAGCTGCTGTCACTAATTCCACGCAGACGAAGTCGCGGGCAAAAGCTAGTAATATTATAAATGCGAAAGTGTGTCCGTCTGTCTGTCTGTCTGTTACCTCTTCACGCTTAAACCGCTGAACCGATTTTCATGAAATTTGGTATAGAGATAGTTTGAGTCCCGGGGAAGGACATAGGGTAGTTTTTATCCCAGAAATCCCTCTTTAAGGGGGTGAAAAAGGGGGTGGAAGTTTGTATGGGGAATCAACAACCTTTTCTTCAACAATTCTTCAACTTCTACTTCTCTAACTTCAACTTCTCCAACTCGAACTTTTCCAACCTTCTCAACGTCGTTAACTTCAACTTCTTCAACCTTTTCAACTTCAACTTTAACTTCTCCTACTTCAACTTCTCTAACTTCAACTTCTCCTACTTCTTTAACTTCTTCAACTTCATCAACTTCTCTAACTTCAACTTCTCCTACTTCTTCAACTTCTTCAACCTTTTCAACGTCTTCAACTTTAACTTCTCCTACTTATTCAACTACTTCAACCTTTTCAACTTCAACTCAACTTCTCCTACTTAACTATTTCAACCTTTTCAACTTCTTCAACTTCAACTTCTCCTACTTCAACTTCAACTTCTCCAACCTTTTCAACTTCTACTTCTCTAACTTCAACTTCTTCAACTTCAACTCCTACTTCTTCAACTCGTCCTTCAACTTCTACTTCTTCAACTTCTCTAACTTCATCTTCTCCAACTCGAACTTCTTCAACTTCTCCAACTTCTTCATTTTCTACTTCTATAACTTCAACATCTCCTACTTCTTGAACATCAACTTCTTCAACTTCAACTTCTCCAACTTCTTTAACTTCAACTTCTTCAACCTCAACTTCTCCCACTTCTTCAACTTCAACATCTACTTCTTCAAGTTATCCAACCTTTTCAACTTCTTCAACTTCAAATTCAACTTCAACTTCTCCGACTTCTTCAACTTCTCCAACTTCAACTTCAACTTCTCCAACCTTTTCAATTTCTTCAACTTCTCTAACTTCAACTTTTTCTACTTCTTCAACATCAACTTCTTCAACTTCGACTTCGTCAACTTCCTTAACTTCAACTTCTTCAACTTCAACTTCTCCCACTTCTTCAACTTCAACATCTTCTACTTCTTCAACTTCAACTTCTCCAACCTTTCAACTTCTTCAAGTTCTCCAACCTTTTCCAACTTTTTCTTTTTCAACTTCTCCAACCTTTTCAATTTCTTCAACTTCTCTAACTTCAAATTCTCCTACTTCTTCAACTTCAACTTCTTCAACTTCGACTTCTCCAACTTCTTTAACTTCAACTTCTTCAACTTCAATTTCTCCCACTTCTTCAACTTCAACATCTTCTACTTCTTCAACTTCTCCAACCTTTCAACTTCTTCAAGTTCTCCAACCTTTTCAACTTCTTCAACTTCAACTTCTCCAACTTCTTCAAATTCAACTTCAACTTCTCCAACTCTAACTGCTTCAACTTTTTCAACTTCTCCAACTACTTCAACTTCTCCAAATTCGACTTCCCCAACTTCTTCTACTTCAACTTCTCCAACCTTTCAACTTCTTCAAGTTCTCCAACCTTTTCCAACTTCAACTTCTCCAACTTCTTCAAATTCAACTTCAACTTCTCCAACTTATCCTACTTCTTCATCTTCAACTTCTTCAACTTCGACTTCTCCAACTTCTTTAACTTCAACTTCTTCAACTTCAACTTCTCCCACTTCTTCAACTTCAAGATCTTCTACTTCTTCAACTTCAACATCTCCAACCTTTCAACTTCTTCAAGTCCTCCAACCTTTTCAACTTCTTCAACTTCAACGTCTCCAACTTCTTCAAATTAAACTTCAACTTCTCCAACTTTAACTGCTTCAACTTTTTCAACTTCTCCAACTTCTCCAACTTCGACTTCTCCAACTTTTTCTTCTTCAACTTCTCCTACTTCTTCAACTTCAACTTCTTCAACTTCGACTTCTCCAATTTCTTTAACTTCAACTTCTTCAACTTCAACTTCTCCCACTTCTACAACTTCAACATCTACTTCTTAGACTTCAACTTCTCCAACCTTTCAACTTCTTCAAGTTCTCCAACCTTTTCAACTTCTTCAACTTCAACTTCTCCAACTTCTTCAAATTCAACTTCAACTTCTCCAACTCTAACTGCTTCAACTTTTTCAACTTCTCCAACTACTTCAACTTCTCCAACTTCGACTTCCCCAACTTCTTCTACTTCAACTTCTCCAACTTCTTCTACTTCAACTTCTCCAACCTTTCAACTTCTTCAAGTTCTCCAACCTTTTCCAACTTCAACTTCTCCAACTTCTTCAAATTCAACTTCAACTTCTCCAACTAGAACTGCTTCAACTTTTTCAACTCCTCCAACTTATCCTACTTCTTCATCTTCAACTTCTTCAACTTCGACTTCTCCAACTTCTTTAACTTCAACTTCTTCAACTTCAACTTCTCCCACTTCTTCAACTTCAAGATCTTCTACTTCTTCAACTTCAACATCTCCAACCTTTCAACTTCTTCAAGTCCTCCAACCTTTTCAACTTCTTCAACTTCAACGTCTCCAACTTCTTCAAATTCAACTTCAACTTCTCCAACTTTAACTGCTTCAACTTTTTCAACTTCTTCAACTTCTCCAACTTCGACTTCTCCAACTTTTTCTTCTTCAACTTCTCCTACTTCTTCAACTTCAACTTCTTCAACTTCGACTTCTCCAATTTCTTTAACTTCAACTTCTTCAACTTCTCCCACTTCTACAACTTCAACATCTACTTCTTAGACTTCAACTTCTCCAACCTTTCAACTTCTTCAAGTTCTCCAACCTTTTCAACTTCTTCAACTTCAACTTCTCCAACTCGAAATTCTTCAACTTCTTCAACGTCGACATCTCCAACTTCTTTAACTTCAACTTCTCGTACTTCTTGAACTTCTACTACTCCAACTTCTTCAACTTCAACTTTTCCAACTTCTTCAAATTCGACTACTCCAACCTTTTCAACTTCTTCAACTACAACTTCAACTTCTCCAACTTCTTCAAATTCAACTTCAACTTCTCCAACTCGAACTTCTTCAACTTTTTCAAACTGTCCAACTTCTCCAACTTTAAATTGTCCAACTTCAACTTCTCCAACTTATTCAACTTTATCAACTTCTCCAACTTCTACAGCTTCTCCAACTTCTTCAACTTCTCGAACCTCCAAGTTGGAGTGGAGGTGGAAGTGATGTTATGATAGAAAAATATGGTTGTCTGTAATGTCGGTTTACGGACGATAATTTTGCGTGATAACGTCATAAGAAAACATTACCATTACATTACTTAACGTTACCATGGAGATCTGTCCACAACGTTACCATGGAGATTTGTCCACAACGTGACACTTTGTCGTGCATGCTATTGCTACCGGTGTTCATCGATTTATAAGACGTTATCACGTCAAAATTAATAAATAAATAAAAGAAAATAATATCTTAATTTCGTTACAAATAAAGAAAGTTCGCATTTTTGACTAATTGTAATTAGTCATCCATTTTGGGGGCGAAAAGAAGGATGTAATAAAAAGCAGATTTGTTTAAAAATTATGGTACCCAAATTACTAATTCCACGCAGACGAAGTCGCGGGCAAAAGCTAGTACCTAATAAGCAAATTAATAACCACCCGGGTAATTGTGTACTTAGTTTTTGATGGCGGTGCCAATTCAAAATCCCAGTAAACCAAAATTTTAGACAACGAAGAACGCTGCACTTACTTGCATAACCACATAAAGACATAGTTTACTCATAATTTAAATACGAATTTACTAAAAACCGTGTCTGCGTGCGGCCATGGCGATCGGGGAGTGTCTCCCTAGTCGGACAAGGCCGCCGCGCCGCGCCGCGCCTTCGCCGCGTTCATGTGTGAGTAGGACACACCTATACGTATCAACGTTTTGTTTCACCTCGCCGCGCCGCGCCGCGCCGCGTGTTCGCCGCGCGTTCGCCGCGCCGCGCCACGCCGCGCCGCTTCGCGTCTAAATCGCTCATGTGTGAGTAGGACACACCTATACGTATCAACGTTTTGTTTCTTCCTCGCCGCGCCGCGCCGCGCCGCGCCGCGCCGTCGCCGCGCCGCCGTCGCGAGTTGTTCGCTTACGTAAGACGTAGCGTTACAATAATTAATCTTATGTCAACAATTTATCCATTCATGTCAAAACAAAATACGGGAATAAGGAATAACTAAGTACGAGTATCTCTTATGGTGGCGCGGACTTACCCCATGAAGGGTAGCACGTCGATCTTGGCCACCACGTTGACGCTGGACTCCTGTTCGGCCACCAGGTTCTTGGAGCTCGCCTCGTGAAGGAGCTCGGGCCGCCAGTCTGACACGACCAACAGAAAAAAAGGTCATATATGCTCTTTTGAAGAAAACGGGCATTTACATTTAGACCAAGACAGGTCTGTAGCGATTTCGATAGCACCCGCAGTGCCAGTGGCGTAGCGAAAACTAATCTAGCCGTGGGCGAAGTCGCATCTGCGAGGTCCTTTTCTTTCACTGTGCCCGAAGGGGCCTCGCGCGAGGCCCCCCTTGGGGCCCGAGGCCGTGGGCGACGGCCCACTTCGCCCACGCCTAGCTACGCCACTGCGCAGTGCAAGTGTTATTTTAAACGTCAAACTTCTATGAAATTATGACATTTAACACTTGCACTGCGTATGTTATCAAAATCGTTGCAGACTATTCTTGGTCTAACTCTTCAGCTGTTCATCGGTGGGGGACAAATTTTTAGCATTAGAAAGAAGGTAAGCGATCTTGACATGTCTTTTTATTAAAAATCACCATTGAAAAATAAGTCACAGCGAATATCTTAGAATTATAAATCATATACGATCTTTTACCGACCATCTAGCGACCTTCACCAAGGAGGAGTTTTGGCCGAAGGGTGTCAAGTTTCGGCGGTTCCGCGGCCGGCTCCCTGACACTGCGGGGTTGCGTAATGCATCGGAGCCATAATGTGATATGTAGTGTTTAGTTTTTTAAAGTTTAGTTATAAAATATTATATAATATGTATGCTAGTTTTAAGGTATTTATGTATGGGCCATTAGTTGCCTGAAATAAAGATTTTCATTTCATTTCATTTTACATTATTTGGCTTTCATAAGTAATATACTTAAACTAATATTTTAAAGCGTTTTTCAATATGAAAAAAAAAATAGACACATGATTGTTTACCTTGTGACCAAGTCTTATTTATACGTCATAATTTCATTGACGTTTAAAATGACACTTGAACTGCGTGGGCTATCAAAATCGCTGCAGACTTTTCTCGGTCTGACTCTAACAGTCTTATAAATGCTACATAATACATAATGATTAGTATGTATCAAATAAAGGCCGATACCGACAACTGCACGCCAACTGCGACGTCGGCGTGCAGTTCCCATACAAGTTGCAGTCGCAGTTGCAGAGCAGGCCGCTTGAAGAGACTCACCTCTGCTGCAGCGCGAGTCGGTGGCGGACGCGGACGTCGCGCTGCGCGCGCACGCGTACAGCTGCGCCACCGTCACCGTCGACCCTGCCGCGTATTACACACATTACTTTATTGACACACTTATATTATAATAGTAGTTTGTGTTAGAAGGGATCAAAATGATATATTTCCGTCAAGGGCGTACATTGAATCCTGAATGAAGCGATGGATTCTACAATAGAATCCCGAACGTAGTGAGGGATTGTAAAGTAGAATCCTGAGCGTAATGAGGGATTCAAGTGTTAACGCCCAAGACGAAATAATTTTGTTACCGTGTGACACATACTGCTTTTCACATCAACTATGAGGAAATTGTTATGTTCCAAAATATGTATTATTTGACCAAAAAAAAATAGTATGCAAGAAAGAAAAAATCGTGTCCTAGAACAGAAAAGTACAACTTTGATCCCTCCTAGCAGGGAAAAAAAGTGCCACTTTGATCCCTCCTAGCGGGGAATAAAAAGCCCTTTTTCGAATAGGTGATGTGAAAACTCAATTTCACTGTCATTGCAAATTTGCAATGATACTACTTTATTTTACTGACAAATTAGAAAAATAAAAATAAGTAAGGATAGAGTACTAACTCCATACATCAGGCGGTCTAGCATGAATTGCGTTCTCGCGCGCGACTCCATGCATCTTGCGCGACTTCAAGTATAGACTCGCGCGCGAGAACGCAACTTATGCTAGACCGCCAGTTTTCATATCAAAACGCGGGTTATTTTGTAGTCGACATCTAGCGTCAAGTAGCGGATTTATCAGTACCGCTACTTGACACCAGATGTCACGAGTGTCGCCACTGACGAAAAGTGTATTGCTCAACAATTTACAACTAATATTACAAGCAGAAGGTTCCGGTTAATCCGGTTATAATATTAGCTGAAAATTGTTGAGCATTAGACTTTTCGTTCGTCGTGACATCTATTGCCAAGTAGCGGTACTGATAAATCCACTACTTGATACTAGATGTCGACTACGAAAATAACCCGCGTTTTGCTATCAAAACTGATGTATGGAGTGAGCACTCTTTGCATATTTATTTCTCTATGACTATGCAAAGAAAAGGTACAGCTCACAGAGCCATGAGCACAGAAGAAATAATAGTACTACCGTACAGAAAGGACACTTCCTACCCCGAAGTTTGACAGCGATTCAGGGTCGAATCATGCTATCCCTTTCTAATATATGGCACTATCCCTTCGGCTATTTAGGGTTGTCAAAATTCAAGTGATTATCTTATCTGTGGTCGTGCACGCACAAGGAAGTCAAGTGGTGCCAACCGTAATAATTGCTCGGAGCCATGCTGAGCCGAGCCATAGAGAAAAAAATACATAGATTGCTCACTCCATACATCAGTTTTGGTACCAAAAGTATTAGTATTTTCATAGTCGACATCTAGCATCGAGTAGCGGAATTATCAGTACTTCAAGTAGCAGTAGTAGTACTGTTAAGTGACAATGGATGGTAGCACTGACCGGAAACTCTAATCTCAACAACATAAGACTTTCCGGTCGGTGCTACATCTATTGTCACTTGACAGTACTACTACTGCTACTTAAAGTACTGATAATTCCGCTACTCGATGCTAGATGTCGACTATGAAAATAGTAATATTTTTGGTACCAAAACTGATGTATGGAGTGAGCACTCTTGTCTTACTATATTTCTCTCTGGCCGAACGGAGCCGAGTTCGACCGAAGTCAGGAGTGTCTCCCCACAGTCCCCACAGCCATGAGTAAATAATATAATAAAGTACAAACCTTTGCTGCTACTCGTACGAGACACAGAGGCTTCCTTCCCTTTAGGAGACTGGCTTCTTGGGCCTCTCGAAACCTTTGTGTTTCTGGACACTTTCTGCACTTTCATGGCTGGCTTCGGCGTTACCTATACCAAAGACATATGTAGTTACATAAAAGAGATCGTAAAAGATTAATATAGTCTAAGGAAAAAACGTGCCTTGGAAATCAAGAAAAAGTCATTCTCGGATAGATGGCGCACACACCTTTGGCCTATGGTCGGCTAGATGGCGTGACGACACCGTTTCATATTTAACAATTTTAACACATAGATATCAGTGAATGAACATGGGTCAAAATGATATAAAAATAATAAAATCATTTTATCCATATATATACATTTTTTTGATAATTTTATACGTTTTCATTTTGAGTTTTAGTCGTGTGTCGATAGATGGCAGTAAATTTACTGTGACTACAAAATTTACTATGACAGGACTCCTCTATACTATCTATTCTCTTTGCCTATAGACAACTATATAAGTTAATGAGGTCAAAAATAAGAATAAGAATTTTTATTTAAGCTACCCATACAACCATTTCCAGTCGCCGTTACGACGCGGTGTTGACACATCTTGTGTCGACACCGTCTGTTTCGGTCACAATTCCAGTCGCAGAGTCGTCGCCGTGTCGACACAGTTACCAGAAATGGGGAAGGGTCGACACATGACACAAAGTGACATAAAGTGTGGTCGCCGTGTGCACACATTGTTTCGGGTTTGCGACTACTTTATGCCAAAATCATTCGTTCATTCGTTCATTTTGTTCCTGTCAAATGGAAACTGTCAGATGGAAAAATACTTAAATAAAAATAAGTGACATTAATACGCCATCTCTAAAACGGATTACAAGACGTAATTATATATTGTTTGCATTTATATTACAATATGACTTAAATTATTATGGGGAATTAAACTGCTCGAGTGATTTGATAAACTAAGTGTAATATAATCAACGCGCCACCACATTGTTTTAGTTTAGCCGGAAATGAAATTGTTTACTTCTCAGTGCCTTTGTTCATAACTATATTATTTGAAGCATTTTTAGTACTTCGATGCGTATACTATACTTAAATAACAGAAATAACGCTTTACATACTACGAAACTTGTTAATTATGATGTATAAATATGGTTTAAGGCTGAGAAATATTGCAGTCACAAAGTAGTTGCAATGTTTCGACTTTGTGTCGACTCTGTGTTGACACATGACACGCGCTGTCAAAAGTAATAACAAAGTTACTGGTATGTTACTGGATTTGCAAAATGGCTCCTTGTGTTGATTTGTTTTCAGATATTCTCAAAGTGTAAAAATGCCGTGGTCAGAGATGGGCATTAATCGATTAACTGTTTATTCGACTAATTAATGGAATAAAAAAAGTTAATTCTCAAATTTTTAACATAGATTGAAATTGAATTAATCTGAATATTAATCGAATAAATTATCGATTAAATCTCGATTGAAAGTTGACAGGGGGCCATTTTTGTACGTAAAAATAATAGAAATGTCTTGCATGCAGATGGTAGCAAAACACTTTGTCATAAAAGTCGAGATGGGTGTCGATATATAGGTTTTAGGGAGTGCCGATTTCGAAAATAATGACCATTTTGGATTCCAAAATGGCGGCCATGCACTATGTCATAAAAGTCGTCATGGGTGTCGTTTTATAGGTTTTAGGGGGCGCAGATTTCGAAAATGATGACCATTTTGGATTCCAAGATGGCGGCCATGCACTATGTCATAAAAGTCGTCATGTATGTCGTTTTATAGGTTTTAGGGGGCCCCGCTTTCGAAAATGATGACCATTTTGGAATCCAAAATGGCGGCCATGCACTATGTCATAAAAGTCGTCATGGGTGTCGTTTTATAGGTTTTGGGGGGCGCAGATTTCGAAATTGATAACATTTTCAATTTAAAAATGGCGGCAATGCACTATGTCATAAAAGTCGTCATGGATATCGTTTTATAGGTTTTAGGGGGCGCAGATTTCGAAAATGATGACTATTTTGGATTCCAAGATGGCGGCCATGCACTATGTCATAAAAGTCGTCATGGATGTCATTTTATAGGTTTTAGGGGGCGCAGATTTCGAAAATGGTGACTATTTTGGATTCCACTTTTATGACAAAATACGTAGCCGCCATCTTGGATTATAAAATGATCATCGTTTTCGAATTCTGCACTCCCTAAAACCAATAAATCGACATCCATGACGACGCAAGTTATCTTTATTTTCAGATCTAACAAATTGCTACAGAATACAAAGGACAAAAAAGAAGCGAGGAGGTAATGAAACAAGCAAAAATACAGATGATTCCTCGACGCAATTGGGTGATTCTTAAATTGTGTCCAGATTTTTTTTGTCATAAAAGTTTATATTTTTCACATATTACTCTCACAAGTTCCGTGACATTTCGACCTTGTAATTTTTTAAGTAAATGTTTTTGTTTATCTATGAGTATCTCACTAGAATAGTATAATCAAGGTATGTTTATATTTGATGAATGAAATAGTAACGCAAAAAAAAAATATATTTGTGTCTTATATTCCTGCCGAAGACTTTTATTTTACCTTTTCCTTCTACACAAGTTTGGCCAAGTAATAAGAATTTAGGGCTCTCAATTTTATTTTGACTTCTACAACAGTAAAGCTACGAGGCCATGTTTGGTATCGTTTTCGTATAAATTCGCAGTACCAAATTTAGTTAAGGTATCACATTGACACCATTCCGAAGTAAAAACATATAAACTTATTAAAATACTTTCTTTTAAACTCCTCTTCACGCTTAAACTGCTGAACAGTTTTAATTTAAATTTGGTACACATATATTTTGAGTCCCGAGACAGGATATAATAAGTTATCTCAAAAATCATCCTTTAAAGGTGTGAAATGAGGTGTAGGGGGGAATTCAGAATTGACTTCTTGAAGTTAATACTGTTTAAGTTTAGGTTTGAAGTCATGTTTTTTCATCATTTTTAACTAAATCAAAGATGTAGACCATCCCAAATTTCATATAAATCGGTTCAGCGGTTATTGATTTCCCGTACAAATTTCCACGCCACTTTTCACACCTTCAAAAGATGATTTTGGTTATAAGATCTATCCTATGTCCTGTTCCGGGACGCAAACTATTTCTATACCAAATTTCAACGAAATCGGTTCAGCGGTTAAGCGTCAAGAAGAGTTTCAAAAAAACCGGCCAAGTGCGAGTCGGACTCGCGTATTAAGGGTTCCGTACATTAAGTCCGACTCGCGCTTGACTGCACATTTCTAATAGGTTTTCCTGTCATCTATAGGTAAAGAACTATTTTGTGTATTCAGACGGACATACATACAGACGCACGAGTGATCCTATAAGGGTTCCGTTTTTTCCTTTTGAGGTACGGAACCCTAAAAAGATTTATTTTTATTTTGTGGAATGGTGTCAATGTGATATCTTAAATGGATTCAGCACCCCAGATTTATACGAAAACGATACCAAACACGGCCTAGCACCTTCACTGATATAGATATATCAAGATAAAATTGAGAGCCCTAAATAAACTTTCAAGAGCGGATATCTCAAAAACTATTCAACATATCGAAAAAATTGACTGAATAAACTTGTAACAAATTAAATTAACTTTCATTTTGTATAAGTGGCCATGTCGCTGAGATGCATAGTTTCCGAGATATAATCGAAAAACGGGAAAATGGGACCTTCAAAGCCCCCTCTCTCCCCCCCGCTCCAGGGCTACGGCCGGGGACTTTTGATATGTTCACCTCCTAACTTGTCAAACCGAGTTACGGAGTCAAAAATTGTGTTCCGAGCATTTCCCTCTACAACTTTTGGAGCATTCGTTGCCTGACCTAAGTAGCTTATTGAATTTCTTTAAAAACTTTTCTGTAAAAGGTTGACGGGTGTTGGGTGTTTATATGGTTTCGGTCGATTATTATCATTTGCATTGACCATGATGACTTACTAGAATTACGAGCACACGAGACACTAATAGTAGTTTGACAAACCTTGGTTTTCAATAGGTATTTTATATTGACATTTGCTGTCACAAATTTGCTGTCAGATTTAGTCGCAAACCGCACGCAAAGTGCACACAAATGTGTCGACACCTTGTTACGGAAAAGTGTAGACACGGCGACGACACTTTGTTTCGAAACAATTCTAGACACATTGTGTGGACTCTGTTACGACACATCTGACATTTAGTTACCACTTTGTGATTCTGCGACTGGAATGGTTATATGGGTAGTATCTTACCTCCGGGCCTTTAGCCGCGACATGTCCCCTCTTCCGGCCGAGCTCGGACGAGTCGTACACAGACGACAGGTCCGAGTCGAGCATAACCGACGAGTACGGCTCGTCCAAACTAAAGATGACGCGGACAGGCGACCGAGGCAGGGCGTCGTCCACTAGTGTGAGGGAAGAGCTGTCCGCTAGGAGCTCGCGGTTGCCTTCAATATAATACAAATTAGTTATTGTACCAAAATATTTTAGAGAAATAATGGTAGACAAAGGTTTTACAGTAAAAAAGCGCACTACTACTACTCCGTCCCTCCGTTTGTCACCAGGCTGTATCTCACGAACCGTGATAGCTAGACAGTTGAAATTTTCACAGATGATGTATTTCTGTTGCCGCTATAACAACAAATACTAAAAACAGAATAAAATTAAGATTTAAATGGGGCTCCCATACAACAAACGTGATTTTTGACCGAAGTTAAGCAACGTCGGGCGGGGTCAGTACTTGGATGGGTGACCGTTTTTTTTTTTGCCGTTTTTTGCATTATGGTACGGAACCCTTCGTGCGCGAGTCCGACTCGCACTTGCCCGGTTTTTTTTATAAGAATGTGCAAAGTTAGCATGATCATAGTCTATTTCTTTTATCGAATAATTGCGTACATAATGATGCGAGAACTAAACGATGCAACGAACCACGCATGCGAGTTCTCGCACCATCTAAATGAGTAAACCAAATATAATTACAATTACCTTTCATTACTATAGACGTATTAACTTCACAGTCCTTAACAGCGGGGTTAGTGGCGACTGCTCGATCCACCGCGACGCCCCCCAGCATCAAGCTGGAAGCCACTCCTCGGTCCACCGTGGACCTCACCAGCACCATGCCCACGTCCATGTTCCTCGGCCCCGGGGCCTCCGTCTGGCAACACTGACTCTCTATGCTCCGGATGCTTGGACTTATGCTGTGTGCCGACTGGATCGGATTGTACTTGTGAACCACCGCTTGATCCACCGGTGGAATAACAACATTGTTCAGCGGATTGGATGGATCGAAGACTATTACAGGTCCCGGTTCTCTCCGTGGTGACTCTACATGCGTTTCTGAGTGAGCTACCTCTTTTTCATTCCTTGTTAAACAGGAGCGAGGAGATGAAATAGGTTTGGCAGGTATTAAATCTATCTGGCTGGAATCTAAATGGTTTGCTTGGGAGCTTTGACAAGGTCTGCTCGGTGAAGGTTGCTCCACATCCGCCAGCGGTTTTATAAGTTCCTTCATAAGCTCCTTCACCGGATCGCTGATTTCGTATGTTGGTATGACTGAGGAAGTTCGGATAGGGGGAGAATCAGTTGATACAGGTTTTTGAAGGATTTTAGACTCTAGAATAGAATCATCGTCATCGAAACGTAGAGTTTTGACGACCTCTCCGCTAAGGCGCGGTGGACTAGGCTCCTGATCATCTGAACTGCCTTCTGTCGCATCTAACTCTATCTCCGTCTGTGCCATTTCAGTTTTCATGAGCGCTTGGGCCATGGAGATCCCTCGAAACAGGTCTTCTCTTGATATGACCATGGATTTTCTATCCGGAGCGGAGCTGCGTTTAGTCTTATTTTGGTCTTGAGCGGGTTCAAAGTCTCCCGAGCGTCTTGTATCAGTAAAGTCAGACAAAGCATCTAAAATTGCTTTAGTATCATTTGCTTGGTATCTAGTTGTGTCCGCTTGCTCCTTGTCTTCATTAGAAGTCAAATCCACCTGTATCTGATTATCTACCACAGATTCTTCATCGTCATGTATAAACATTTCGGAAGCCAAATCGATACTCACTGACTTGTTCTTTTCTTGAACATTATTCGGAGAACTTGGAGATTTGAAGGCTTTAAGCTTTAAAGAAGGCTTTGGCATTTTACTCTTTTCAAAACTCTCATTAATTTTAGGAGTATCCAAATTTGAACTTGTAGAATTTAAAGAAGGCTTTGGCAATTTACTCTTCTCGAAACTATCAGTAGTTTTGGGAGTATCCAATTTTGGAGTGTTATGCGTTAGATCCTGCGTTTCACTCTTATTTTTATTTTTTTTGGGAGATTTCGGTCTGACATGCAGCATGTCTTTTAGCTCGCTGAGTTTCCTTTGAAGGTTACAAACTATACCATGCTTTTGCTTCTTGTATTCTATAGCTAAAGGTTGGGTGACTTCCAACGCTGGTTCATCCGGTTCATCATCCTTGACCAGGATGTAGCTTTCATAAGTAGACACAGTATCGGTCGCAGTCACAGTTATATTGCTGACAGGTTCAGTTACAGTGTTACTTTGTGGTTTATTCCACATATCTTCTCCTGAAGCCTGCGACATATCAAGTAATACATCGAGAACAGATCCTTTTGGTGGTGTCATTACTGCTTCTTCCCGAGACCTGGCCAACTGCTCAGCGGAGCTCTTAGATAGAGCCAGTGAGGCGTTTGGGGATTCTTCAGATTGGTTATCCTCTAAATTTAACCCTACTATGTATGAATTATCACTACCCTTGGCTTCACGCTCAGTTGTGGCACCGTAGACTAAAACATTGCTGGTTAGAGTTTTATTCATTGACATTGAAGGAGCAGTTAAAGTTTTATTGATTGTGGAATCCTGCCCAGCCACAGACTTGTTCAATGTGGCTGATTCTTGGCCAGCTAATGATTTGGTTGTGGCTAACTCCTGGTTGGCCAAATATTTGTTAAATGTGGCTGAATGTGGATCGACCTGCGATTTTTCTGCGGTTGTTACGTCAGCTGAATTCTTATTGAATGTGGTGGAAAGGACCTGATCAGCCAAAGATTTGTTGAAAGTTTGCTCCTGATTAGCCGACTTTTCTAATGCAGTAGAAACCTGGCCAGCCAAAGACTTGTTAATGGTAGCCGAGTGTGGATCGACCGATTTATCAAATGTTTGGTCAGCTGAAGTGTTATCTATGGCGAATTTTTTTTGGCCGGCCAAAGATTTGTTGACTGATGTTATATCCTGATTAGCCAATGACTTATTAAATGTGGCTGAACAAAGATTCTTTGGCGACTGCGGTCCGTCAGCTTGCGTCATAGAAACATCACCTTCTTCATCAGATTCTATTAGTTTTGGTATAGTAACTGCCTCTATCATTTCAACCTGTTCATCCTTTTCATCAAAAACCTCGAGTTCATTCTGTTGAGTTTCAGTATTTTCACATATAATACTTGTGTGTGTCTCTGGTACTACGATGTTGGTATCTTCAGGCATTATATTTGCCGGAACGATATCCGTCATTGAAACATCACTACCTTCGTAAACGATAGTTATTCTGCGTTCATTAGGAGTATGCGTAGATTTTGCTTCATCAATAATATTGGGAATAACTCCTGTAATAGACATATTTGCATCAACTTCTTCATAAACAACGGTTTTTTTGTTATCCGCATTAGAAGGTTGAGTAATTATATTTCCCTCTTCTTGGTCAAGCATATTGGCAAGCAGAATTCCTATTACAGACATATTTCCATCTTTAACGCCATAAACGCTTTTACGATTGGTTTCAGGCTGTTGTTTATCACTTTCTTTATCTATTATATTTTCCGGTGTCACTCCAGTCGCAGATAAGTTTCCATCTTCATTTCCATAGACGATAGTTTTACTGCGTTCTTCATTTAGAGACTGGATCAATTTAGCTTCTTCTTCAATAATATTAGCTGGTATTATTCCAGTTACAGACACATAGTTATCATCATCATCAAAAACAGTTTTTCCGCGTTCTGTATTTGGTTCATTGGCAACCTCAAGGTTCTCTGACGCTGCTGCAGTTAGAGGCAAATTTCCATTATCAGTCACATATACAGTTTTATGTTGTGTTTGCTTATTTGCTCCATCAAGTATATTAATCGGTGCGACACCAGTCTTGGATAAATTTCCATTGTCTCTGTCATAAACGACTGTTATTCTGCGTATTGCGTTTAGAGGTTGCACCTTTGCGCCATCATCAAGGATATTAGTTAAGACACCTGTATTAGGCACATTACCATCATCTACGATTTTTCCGGTTTCTCTACGATCTGTAGGAAGTTGTTTTGCTTCATCAAGTATATTGACGGGGACTACTCCAGTTAAAGAAATGTTACCCTGATCATTATCATATACAATTGTTTTTCTGCGATCTGCATTAGGTTGTTGGGTTTCCTTTGCTACATCAAATATGTTAACTGGCACTACCCCAGTGACAGAAATATTTCCGTTATCATTATTATAAACTATGGTTTTTCGACGATCTGTATTAATTTCTTGAGTTTCTTTTGCTCCGTCAAGTATATTGACAGGTACTACTCCAGTCATTGAGATATTACCCCCATCATTTTCATAAACTATGATTTTTCTACGATCTGTATTCATTTCTTTTGCTCCATCAAGTATATTGACTGGTACTACTCCAGTCATTGAGATATTACCCCCATCATTTTCATAAACTATGGTTTTTCTACGATCTGTATTAATATCTTGAATTTCTTTTGCTCCGTCAAGTATATTGACAGGTACTACTCCAGTCATTGAGATATTACCCCCATCATTTTCATAAACTATGGTTTTTCTACGCTCTTCATTGGGATCTTTTGCTCCATCAAGTACATTAATTGGTGCTACACCAGTCATAGATAGATTTCCATCATCATTTCCAAAAACAACAGTTTTTCTGCGATCCATACATTGTTGAATTGCTTTTGGTGCATCAATAATATTGGCTGGTATAGCACTAGTTATAGAAACATTTCCATCATCATTATCGTAAACTATGGTCTTTCTGCGTTCAATTGGCTGTTGTACTTTTGCTCCATTAAGTATATTCGCCGGTGCTACACCAGTCATTGATAAATTACCATCATCATTTCCAAAAACTACTGTTCTTCTGCGGCCTGTATTAAGTTGTGTTAATTTCGCTTCATCGATTATATTAGTTGGCAAAACGCCGGTTACAGACAAATTACCATTATCATTACCATAAACAATAGTTTTTCTTCGTTCCATATTTGGTGGTGGAACTAACTTAGCTTCATCAATTATATTTGACGGCAAAACTCCAGTCATAGAGACATGTCCATCTTTATCAACAAAACCTATAGTTTTTCTTTGTTCCATGTTAGATTGAATTTTTACTTCATCAATTATATTAGCCGGCAACACTCCAGTTACGGAGACATTACCATCATCATTGCCAAAAACAATAGTTTTTCTCCGATCTTCACTACCCTTTATTTCTTGTATACCTCCCGATACCACCAGAGTCATGGACACATCGGCGTTTTCATAGACAATAGTTCTTCTTTTATTTTCTAATTTTGCTTCTGGAGCAAGGTTTTCAGGCCTAGCGAGTACGCGACCGGGCACAGCTTCGGTCATGGATATATGTGCGTCATCTTCGTATAATATGGTTTTGAGCTGGGGTTCGTTTTGAATGATGTCCGCTGGTAGGGCCTGTAAAAAAATTAGAAATAAAATAAAAAAAAAACGTTTTTTTTTAAGACAATGCACTTTTGAACGTCAAAAACAACGCCGGCTCTAACCCTACACCTCTGCCGTAGAAGATTTAAATACCTCCTAAATTGAAGGAGGATATCCCAATATGGGACCGGCTAGAAACTCGGCGGGCGGGACACATCTTATTAACACGCATTATTTATGAGTGTTAATAAGTTAATTTTATAACTATTATTATCGATTTATGGTGTAATGTATGTTACACCATAAATTGTCTGCAATAGACGCAAAGGCCAATGGAGAAATAATATAATTTTAGAAAGGTGGGTTTTTTCTTTTCATTTTCGCCACTCCTGTTTTTGAATTTGAATTGAATTGAAATAGCCTTTATTCCTGACGTGTACATTTTTACATTTTCTTTTACACTATACAAGTATTTATCTATGTTTTATTTATTTGTGTTTCTACTCTTTTCTTTTGTTTATTTTTCTTTGCCAGGCTGTCTTTGACATAGGCCTCCTCCAGGCGACGCCACTCATCGCGGTTTTTTGAGAGTCTTCTGTTTTTACTAGTCAATTACCTGTTAAATAATAAAAGGTTTCAACACTTACTTGTGTAACTGACATGTCCGGCAAATCATTGAAATACATAGTTTTCTGATTCTCCTTATCCTCCAGTACACCTTTTGCAGCTATAATATTATTAGCAACACCCCGAGTTACCGACATATCCCCATCATCACCAAACACTACAGTCCTTCCCCGCTCCGTATTGAGAACACTCTTATCATGTATATTTGCTTGTACTACAGGTATCGCTTGTGTCATATCATCAACCACAGTCTTCGGAGGAATATTCTCTCCCACAGCCTCTAAAGGCGTGTCACTAAGATCCAATTTCGATTGAAACTTGCACTTTTTCCCATCGAACACTAATATATCATCCTCGCAAGGGAATTCTGCTGGCGGAGGCGCTATGTACGGATTGATAACTATATTCTCTTTATCAACCGTCCAATCTTCGACTTGTTTTTTAGTCGCAGCGACAGCGGGGCTGCGGACCGTGTCGGTAATAGACATGTCATCTTCGTCAGCTTTGAGGCTGAAGTGTGTAGAGTTGAAGTCTAAGTCGATGCTGACTTCTGAGATGTTGGCGCGCTTAGGTTCGCGCTCTAGGTCTTGCCGCAGGGCTTCTAGGTCGTCGGCAAGGGGCGCCATGGCGGAGAAGTCTACGTCGAGGTTGTCGGTGAGCTCGCGGTGGCCCGGGTTCGATTCTAGGCGGAAGAGCTGGAATAAATTAAATATGCGATGTTTATACGATGTGTCATATTTATACAAATTAAATGTCTTAGTCTTATGCCTTATGCGTATGACAAATATTTTACCATGTGGCGATCCGTCTGCTCGTGTGCCTCCTATAGCATAAAAAAAAACTAGACCATGAGTTTGCAGGACTTGGGACTTGATCACCTTTTCTTTACTATAGGATGTCTTTGTCCAGCAGTGGACGTCTTTCGGCTGAGATGATTATAATTAAAATAATACCTGTATAGTGTTAGTGTTGGTGGGCAGTTCATCCAGTTGTGCAGAGGGAGGGGCCTGGGTCTCGGTGGTGTCGATGACGTCGGCCTCGTGAGTGCCTCACACGAGGTGCCTCGTGAGGTGTTACCTGTATAGTGTTAGTGTTGGTGGGCAGTTCATCCAGTTGTGCAGAGGGCGGGTCCTGGGTCTCGGTGGTGTCGATGACGTCGGCCTCGTGAGTGGCTCACACGAGGTGCCTCGTGAGGTGTTACCTGTATAGTGTTAGTGTTGGTGGGCAGTTCGTCCAGTTGTGCAGAGGGAGGGGCCTGGGTCTCGGTGGTGTCGATGACGTCGGCCTCGTGAGTGCCTCACACAAGGTGCCTCGTGAGGTGTTACCTGTATAGTGTTAGTGTTGGTGGGCAGTTCGTCCAGTTGTGCAGAGGGAGGGGCCTGGGTCTCGGTGGTGTCGATGACGTCGGCCTCGTGAGTGCCTCACACGAGGTGCCTCGTGAGGTGTTACCTGTATAGTGTTAGTGTTGGTGGGCAGTTCATCCAGTTGTGCAGAGGGCGGGTCCTGGGTCTCGGTGGTGTAACATCTGCCTCGTGAGTGCCTCACACGAGGTGCCTCGTGAGGTGTTACCTGTATAGTGTTAGTGTTGGTGGGCAGTTCATCCAGTTGTGCAGAGGGCGGGTCCTGGGTCTCGGTGGTGTCGATGACGTCGGCCTCGTGAGTGGCTCACACGAGGTGCCTCGTGAGGTGTTACCTGTATAGTGTTAGTGTTGGTGGGCAGTTCGTCCAGTTGTGCAGAGGGAGGGGCCTGGGTCTCGGTGGTGTCGATGACGTCGGCCTCGTGAGTGCCTCACACGAGGTGCCTCGTGAGGTGTTACCTGTATAGTGTTAGTGTTGGTGGGCAGTTCGTCCAGTTGTGCAGAGGGAGGGGCCTGGGTCTCGGTGGTGTCGATGACGTCGGCCTCGTGAGTGCCTCACACGAGGTGCCTCGTGAGGTGTTACCTGTATAGTGTTAGTGTTGGTGGGCAGTTCGTCCAGTTGTGCAGAGGGCGGGTCCTGGGTCTCGGTGGTGTCGATGACGTCGGCCTCGTGAGTGCCTCACACGAGGTGCCTCGTGAGGTGTTACCTGTATAGTGTTAGTGTTGGTGGGCAGTTCGTCCAGTTGTGCAGAGGGCGGGTCCTGGGTCTCGGTGGTGTCGATGACGTCGGCCTCGTGAGTGCCTCACACGAGGTGCCTCGTGAGGTGTTACCTGTATAGTGTTAGTGTTGGTGGGCAGTTCGTCCAGTTGTGCAGAGGGCGGGTCCTGGGTCTCGGTGGTGTCGATGACGTCGGCCTCGTGAGTGCCTCACACGAGGTGCCTCGTGAGGTGTTACCTGTATAGTGTTAGTGTTGGTGGGCAGTTCATCCAGTTGTGCAGAGGGCGGGTCCTGGGTCTCGGTGGTGTCGATGACGTCGGCCTCGTGAGTGCCTCACACGAGGTGCCTCGTGAGGTGTTACCTGTATAGTGTTAGTGTTGGTGGGCAGTTCATCCAGTTGTGCAGAGGGCGGGTCCTGGGTCTCGGTGGTGTCGATGACGTCGGCCTCGTGAGTGCCTCACACGAGGTGCCTCGTGAGGTGTTACCTGTATAGTGTTAGTGTTGGTGGGCAGTTCATCCAGTTGTGCAGAGGGCGGGTCCTGGGTCTCGCTGGTGTCGATGACGTCGGCCTCGTGAGTGCCTCACACGAGGTGCCTCGTGAGGTGTTACCTGTATAGTGTTAGTGTTGGTGGGCAGTTCATCCAGTTGTGCAGAGGGCGGGTCCTGGGTCTCGGTGGTGTCGATGACGTCGGCCTCGTGAGTGCCTCACACGAGGTGCCTCGTGAGGTGTTACCTGTATAGTGTTAGTGTTGGTGGGCAGTTCATCCAGTTGTGCAGAGGGCGGGTCCTGGGTCTCGGTGGTGTCGATGACGTCGGCCTCGTGAGTGCCTCACACGAGGTGCCTCGTGAGGTGTTACCTGTATAGTGTTAGTGTTGGTGGGCAGTTCATCCAGTTGTGCAGAGGGAGGGTCCTGGGTCTCGGTGGTGTCGATGACGTCGGCCTCGTGAGTGCCTCACACGAGGTGCCTCGTGAGGTGTTACCTGTATAGTGTTAGTGTTGGTGGGCAGTTCATCCAGTTGTGCAGAGGGAGGGTCCTGGGTCTCGGTGGTGTCGATGACGTCGGCCTCCTCGTCCTCAAACTGCGAGGCGCGCGCGCCGAGGTGCCCCACGCGCCGCGGCGCCGCCTGCAATGTTATATTTGTTCCTGAGTCATGGGTGTTTTCTATGTATATAAGTATATATTTATCTATATAAGTATGTATATCGTCGCCTAGCACCCATAGTACAAGCTTTACTTAGTTTGAGGCATAGAGAAATATAGTAAGACAAGAGTGCTCACTCCATACATCAGTTTTGGTAACAAAAATATTAGTATTTTCATAGTCGACATATAGCATCGAGTAGCGGAATTATCAGTACTTTAAGTAGTAGTATAGTAGTAGTAGTACTGTCAAGTGACAATAGATGTAGCACCGACCGGAAAGTCTTATGTTGTTGAGATTAGAGTTTCCGGTCGATGCTACATCTATTGTCACTTGACAGTACTACTACTGCTACTTAAAGTACTGATAATTCCGCTACTCGATGCCAGATGTCGACTATGAAAATACTAATATTTTTGGTACCAAAACTGATGTATGGAGTGAGCACTCTTGTCTTACTATATTTCTTTATGTTTGGGGCTAGGTAAATCTGTGTATGATGTCCCCTAATATTTATTTATACATTTATAATATGTACAAGAATCGTTAGTATAAAATAAACAAGACGAATCCTTAACCCTTTGAACGCCCCGGCTATCGTATGCGTCACTTCATCGTGAACCTTGTCGGAATACACGAAGGTTGATATGGTTGGTTGTAGCCGCGTGCGTGCGCCAGTTGACATCTTTAGTGGCCAAAGGGTTTAATATTTCTTCCTAGCAATTCTATCAAGCTCCCGTATTTCGCCACTTGAAAACAGTGTGCAAAATCCGATTTTGACCTTGATACGAAATGTCATCTCTTAAAACTTGTACACATCAAATGCAATAAAGCGGGCTTGAGTTTATTGTGGGCCGTGAGTAGGAGTATCAGAGCAATGCGAGTAAGTGGGCTTGTTAGAGGGATTAATAGTGGGGTGTGAGTGGTGCGAGTGATGCTAGAAGTGGGATTGGTAGTAGGAGTATTAGGAGACTATTTACCTTTATGCCGGACTCGTTGGCCGAAGACTCCAGGGACTTGTTGTGCTCCTCGTACACATTCTTCCAAGCGGTCGTCGCTTCGCTGATCTCGAACTCTCTGTAACCAGAAAAATTACGTGTTATAGATCGTGTCATTCACGAAGACACGTGCCTTGGCTCGTATTGTCATGTTATTAAAGGTTAGATTTGACAAATCTGCGCGTCAACGTGGATGACACCAACTATAGAAGTGCACGTAGCTCTGCAAGATAGTTACCTAAAGTAAGCACGCCAAGCACGAAGAATTGTACACGCATAAGTATATCGTGGTCAGTTGATGATATTGGCGATCAATGCCACTGTGCGAGTGGGACAAGAATAGGGATAGAGATAGGAAATGGCGAGTCAATGTACGAAATTCATCCTGTTCCTGCTCTAGCTGCTACCGCTTATTACCACACCCCAGCGCTTAGTGCAGCTGCACAGCGCACACCCTCGTCTCAAAAGCTCAATAATAGAAGGAGTGTCTGAAGCTCACACGGCGGCTCGGCACGGCTTGGCCTGGTCGGGGGTGGCCACAGCTCAGACAGCTGCTCATTGTCTCCTGTAACAGTAGTTCACTCACGCCACGCCGGTGCCGCGGCTGAAGCTCACACGGCGGCTCTTGGCCTGGTGGGGGGTGGCCACAGCTCAAGACAGCGGCTCGTTGTCGCCTGTAACAGTAGTTCACTCACGCCACGCCCGTGCGGCGGCTGAAGCTCACACGGCGGCTCTTGGCCTGGTGGGGGGTGGCCACAGCTCAAGACAGCGGCTCGTTGTCGCCTGTAACAGTAGTTCACTCACGCCACGCCCGTGCGGCGGCCGAAGCTCCCACGGCGGCTCTTGGCCTGTAACACTAGTGTACTCACGCCACGCCGGTGCGGCGGCTGAAGCTCACACGGCGGCTCTTGGCCTGGTCGGGGGTGGCCACGTTGAACTCCAGCTCAGACAGCGGCGCGCGGACGTTCCGCTGGCTCTTCAGGATCGACGAGCGACGTTTCCTCCTGCAATAAATAGTCCTATAACAATACTAAGGGCAGGCGTGGCTCACTCCGCGATTTCGTCGCTTTGCTACAGGTAGCCAAAAGTACATCCGTTCCGCCCCAATTTTGGGGAAAGCCATAAGCCGCGCGTGGCGCTGTCGCCACCTAGCGGCCATATCTGTGCTGATTGTAACAGACGCGTTTTGTTAGAGAGTCTTCTGTACCTAGTACTATTATTTATTCTGTGCTAATAGCGGGCCGTAATTTAAGGTTTTAGGTTAGGTTTCGTTCATGTCGTCTCGGATATGGGTGAATATGGTATCGATGCATTCAGTGTAATGCCCTGCGGGCTCAGCATGGTTCCATTTTTATCGACTATCACTATGTCCGTCACTTTCGC
Organism: Cydia splendana; assembly: GCF_910591565.1. NCBI lineage: Eukaryota > Metazoa > Arthropoda > Insecta > Lepidoptera > Tortricidae > Cydia > Cydia splendana. The sequence continues at coordinate 419,650 of NC_085985.1, forward strand.
ACTTACACACTTGTTAGAACGTGACAGGCATGGTGACAAATGATAAAAATGCGACCGTGCTACTAGGGCTGAACACAAATATATGAGATGACAAGCGCGAAAGTGGTGGGGGTAGTTGCTGTGGCGTCATAAAGTCGGCAGTACAAACTTTTTTTTAGTTTCTTTTAAACTTACCATGTGGGGTACCAAATGAAAGTGCTTTGTGAGTAGATCACAAATATATAACATACTGTAACATTTTCAATACTTGGTCTAACAAATAATTAGAAAACGTTCAAAAATTTCACAATCCACTGTTGACTTTCAAGTGCTCTAAATTGAAAATGGCTGAATGGATTAGTCTAAAATACATACCAAATGACTATGAATATTGTCTATATAATGTTAAAAAATAATTAACCAGATATATCAAAAAATTAGAAAAGTACATCAAGTTGAAAAAGTATAATTATCTGTTACATTCAACTGCATCTATTATTAAAACAAACAAAAAGCCCGACTGTTTACATATATTTTTGAAATGGTCTTTTCACTAGCTTTCATTTGGTACCCATATTGCTATAGTAAGAAAAAAAACACAATACCCCCCCTCCATTTTTTTATTTATCCGGCGCCATTTTTGACATATGAGGTGTGATTGAATTCGTCAGAATTGTGGTAGTGACATAGGCTACATACATTTGGAGAATGGCGCCCGCTAATATAAAAATGGAGGGGGGGGATTGTTTTTTCCTTACTATAGCAATATGGATACCAAATGAAAGCTAGTAAGAATACCATTTCAAAAATATATGTCAAACTGTCGGGTCTTTTGTTTGTTTTAATAATAGTTGCAGTTTAATGTAACAGAAAATTATACTTTTTTCAACTTGATGTACTTTTCTTATTTTTTGATATATCTGGCCCCAATTTCACCACGGTGACAGGTGCGACAATTGTAAAATCACTGTTGCTGACGTCACAGGCATCTATGGGCTACGGTTACCACTTACCATCGGGCGGGCCGTATTCCTGTTTGCCACCATCATTGTATTATTTAAAAAATCTTTATTATATCGGAAAAAAACAGATATTTCTTTTGCGAGGTTTCTGACAATTGTCAAGATTTAGAAGAATTGTAGGTAATTCTTGACAGGTAATGAGTTATATGTCGGAATTTCGTGACAATTGTAGTGTTTCTGGTGACAATTGTCATAAACTTAGCAAGAGAAATATCTGTTTTTTTTCCGATATTATAAAGTTTTTTTTAATAAAACAATGATGGTGGCAAACAGGAATACGGCCCGCCCGATGGTAAGCGGTAACCGTAGCCCATGGATGCCTGTGACGTCAGCAACAGTGATGTTTTACAATTGTCGCACCTGTCACCGTGGTGAAATTGGAGCCTGGTTAATTATTTTTTAACATTATATAGAAGATATTCGCAGTCACTTGGTATGTATTTTGGACGAATCCATTCAGCCATTTTCAATTTAGAGCAGTTAGAAGTCAACTGTGGATTGTGAAATTTTTGAACGTTTTCTAATAATTAGTTAAACCAAGTATTGTTAATATTATAGTATGTTATATATTTGTAATCTACTCACAAAGCCCTTTCATTGGGTACCCCACATGGTATGTTTAAAAGAAAATGAAAAAAAAGTTTGTACTGCCGACTTTATGACATCACAGCAACTACCCCCACCACTTTCGCGCTTGTCATTTGTATTCAGGGCATTACACTGAATGCGTCGATACCATATTCATTCATATCCAAGACAACATGAACGAAAATCGATTTCTAGAAGACTTTTCTTTCATTGGCCGGGCCACTTGCACTATTCACTAACTCGGGGTTAACCGGTTACAATTTGACACTGTACTGGTAACCAGTTTAACCAGTTGACCCCGGGTTAGTGGGACTGTGCTAGTGGCAATTAGTTAGCTATTGCCTTTGCAATAGGTCTGCCGAGCACGGTAGGCGTGGTGTTCAAAGGGTTATAGGGCCACCACGCAAGAAAGGCGATTGTTTATGCCTTGGGTACAGTCCCCATCAGATATATTGGAGCAGCTAGGGTGTGCAAAAATATCTGAACACACCCTTCAACATAACATCTTGATAACAGCCTCCTAGCCTAGCGGTAGTGACCCTGCCTATGAAGCAGAAGGTTCCAGGTTCAAATCCTGGTACGGGCATTTATTTGTGTTGTCTGATAATTATGTCATGGTTATAGAAGTTGAAAACATATCTAAAATCTAAATGGATCAAATAATTGGGCATATTTTTTCTCAGTAAAAATGGAAAAAGCTAGGTAAAAAAAATTATAGAAATTTGCGAAGGGACAATTTGATCAAACATTTTTTTGGAATATAATATTAGCCAATAAACATTTGCTAAATAAATTTATGTCTTAATAAAATTTGACAAAGTAAAATCTTTCTAAATGATAATTAGACCAAATAAATTTAATGTGAAGTGTAAATTTGCTAAAGATTCATTTGGTAAATGAACCTACTGCGATAAGTTTGTAGAGAAGTGAAATTTGGTGAAAGGTATTTAGCCCAAACGGAAGTACACCGGGCAACCCACATCACACGCCTTTGAGCTTAGGTACTACTGTGGGGCTAGGTTAACGAATTTAACGTGACCAAACCAGGGCTCTGTTCCTAGGGTAAATTCTATATGTAAAGATTAAAGGTATGCATATATAGTATTTAGGTACATATGGTATTTAACTAAATTACCGTTATAGAGAATATGTTTTATATCACGGATATAAGTGATAATGTGATAAATCACTTACGTCGCCGCAGCATCGGACTTCCTTGACTTTGAGCCGTCCATTTTATTTAAGAACCAATAAAATAAAACCTATACAGTGACCACTAAAGCATTGTTCAACACTCCTCTCTCTTTTATTTGAAACTTTTAACTGGTTTTAACAAAAATAACAAAGTATAAACAAAGTAACTAACTCAATAAAAAGCGCACAACACAAACATCAACGATCAACGTACAATTTTCAAATCATTTCATTTGGAGTTTTTGACAGCGCTGCGCTGCTGGCATGTTTTTTTTTTCATGCCTCACATGCAGAGAATTTGAGCCAGTGGTCTTGATTTGTTTATAGTTGGTCAAGCAGATCTTGTCAGTAGAAAAAGGCGGCAAATATGAAAAATATAGGCGCGAAGGCATATCGTCTCATAGAATATTGAATTATTTATAGAGTTTTCCTAATCAAATGATTGTAAAAGTATTGTAGTGGCCTTCGAGCAACACCGGCTGCTCCTGCTGCTGCTGCTTCCGTGTTGCTCGAAGGTAGTGGCTATTAAAAAAAAAATTCATAACTAAAACCAAGTAACAACATTAGTTTCATTTCAGCAGGCAGAGAAAGCTATATTATTTTTAGTTTTTAGCCAACTACGGAGTAGCAAAAGGAGGGTTATTGTGATAAGAGTAAACAAGTATGTAGTACCAATATTTGTACAGTAATACTTACAAGCAGTAAATAACAATAAGTGCAGTAACAACGAGAAGTGTCGTATAGACACCGAAAATTTGAAGCCACAAAAGAAATAAGGTGTAGTAACTATCTACGTCTACACCCACTGGGTTAAACATTAGATACCACGTTAAATTTATGTCTTTTCATTTCATGTCACTGTTATTTTTTTAGATTTTAATTTTAATTACATATTTAAATATTGAATTTTGACAGCCGAAATTACATCATTAATTTGGCTTCAGCCCAAAGAATCTTTTGACAGATTTTTTTTCTTCTTTAATTTTATCCGCTTGAGCTAAAGAGGATTTATAATATTCTTGTATACATAGTTGGTCAAACCAACTTGTCAGTAAATAAGAACAAAAAACTATACTCTATTTCTTTTGGGTGCTAGTACTAGTGTAAAGGCCCCAGTACACAATGGGCCATCGCCGGCCACTCCAAGGGACGCAGCCATGCGGTAGAATGAGATAGCAATATCACTTGCTCCCTCTAACGCATAAATGCGTCCCTTGGAGTGGCCGGCGATGGCTCATTGTGTACTGGGGCCTTAAGACAAAGATAGTATGATTCTCTCTGTCTATGTTTGAAATAAGGCAATCCTTTGACAAACTATAGATGGTCAAGCAAATCTTGTCAGTAGAAAAAGGCGCGAAATTCAAATTTTCTATGAGACGATATTGGTTCGCGCGTACATTTTTCAAATTTGCCGCCTTTTTCTACTGACAAGATCTGCTTGACCAACTATATATTATAAATTGATTTTTTTATTTTATTTTGCATAGTAAGATTTCGCACTTACGTGCAGTATCAAAACGTCGAATTGTCATATGACTATGAACAGTGATACCAACATTACAGGCGTCCTCCATCTTGCTGGGGGCAGCTGACATTTGTTTGCGAGAGAAAAACCTCGGGAATATAGCAAACACTCGCTCAAAATGGGTTACTCTATGATTCCTATTGCTATTTTCACCATCCTATGGTTCGTCGTTGGTGTTGTGTGCCCCTTCTTTGCCCCTAAGGGTCCTAACAGAGGGTAAGTTTTACGTCTATCCAGGCACTTAATGATTCACCTATATTTGGCTCTCAAAGTGATTAAACTAACGTTTCACCACTATATTCCAGGATTATCCAGGTGGTGTTGATGCTAACAGCTGCCACATGTTGGTTATTGTAAGTATTCTTACATTTCTCGTTTGCTAAAGCGGTAATCCTTGTTACAAAGACACCCTTCGTTTTGTCTATTACGGTTTACGGCTAACTACTAATAAACCCTCTACGGTGCAAATATTTTAAACATGTTAGAAATTATGTAAGGCCATGCTATCAACGCTATCTTTCAGACATCGTGCGCCATTTTTATGCTAGAAACCTGCTCATATCAACCATAACAAATTTCTGACCTATTAATTTACTATTATTGTTACTTTTAACACATAGATAAAAAGAGAAAGAAAATAAGAAGTGTGTTAAGTAGTAATTGAGGCCAGGAAAACTAATCTTATCTATACTTATTGGTACAATATACTACAGAAATCATTCTGCATAAAGTCGCCTGCGATCTTGAGTATCGCCTAGTGCTAGTGTGATGTGCTAAATATCTTGAAACAAACATTGCTTAGTTAAAAATAGTCCTTCAAAAATGTTAGTAACCCGGAAACATATCCATGTTGTTCAGTGAAGGGGATGGACTGAAAATCAGCACTGCGCAGTCAATTTGTAATGAAATGGCTGACACAGTGGATCCTGAGCCCGTTCCTTTTACCGCATGTGCAACCCTTTTAATGTTATCTTGTAATCTCTGATTTCTTTTGTATGCGGCATAAAATGGTTTCTTATTGTATAAGAGTGAGCTATATATTGTTTGCACTTTGTTGCAACTGCCCTTCGGCGGCGATGGCTGTAGTTACTACTTATTTTATTATTCACCAACTTGTACGCCCATGTAGAAGACATACAATACAGGCCATTACTCCGGATTGCTCAGTGAGCAATGTGTTGGCATTAATGGCATTAAATAATAATAATTTAGCCTATATACGTCCCACTGCTGGGCACAGGCCTCCTCTCATGCGCGAGAGGGCTTGGGCTATAGTCCCCACGTTAGCCCAATGCAGATTGGGGACTTCACATACACCTTTGAATTTCTTTGCAGATGTATGCAGGTTTCCTCACGATGTTTTTCTTCCGTGTTGGCATTATCCTAATATTTTTCCTTGAAACCTATAATATGTCATCTATTGACTGTAAGTTGCTAAAAAATTACACTGTTGTATTGAACTTCACTCAATGTCAAATGTAAGGTCAGCTGAGTTTTTCTCAGCAGTTTCCTGCTTACTATTTTACTTGTTTTTCTTGTTGTATAACAAAAGTCATTATAAATTACTACAAATATGAATTTTACACTTAAAAGTACCTTGTCACGGTGACAAGGTACGATAAATCAGTCAGTTACTGAATTAAGCAAGGTGTGTGAGATGCTTAATTAATACATACGATGCCACCTTAGAGCATTTAATAACTGGAGTCGCCTTTAAGAGCTTACCCCTCTGCCGAAAAACCTGCACAATTGTGCAAATTTTGTATGGACTGACATGGCTTTTTATACGTTACGTACAAATTATGTAGAAATAGCAATACATTTGACGTCCCCTCCCCCGCAAAAATCGGCAGACTTTTTCGTACAAAAAATGACAGTGATGACGTCTCCAGTTACTAAATGCTCTAAGGATGCCATCAGTTACAAATTAAGTAGAATGTTCATTATTCAAGTAGGCATATTAGATATTACACTGAGCTTATGAACGTCAAATAAAGTTAGACCGGCTCTAACCCTACACCTCTGCCTGAGAACTTGACTTGGTCTATCTAAACTAAACCAATGCCCTGAACTCTGTGTCGTTGTGATTCCAGCTGGCTGTGCGCGTACATGGCGCAGATGAACCCGCTCATCGGGCCCAGACTCAGCAACGAGACCCTCATCTGGATGGCGCGCAAATGGGTAAATAACATTCTAATTTAGTCTACCATCGGCCACGCTGTTAACTGTACATCGGCGGACCTTATGCTTTTTGTAATAAGGTGTACCCGATGTAACCGATGTACAGTTAGGAGTGTTGCTGTTTGTACAAATAGAGGTAAAACATTGCAGTTGCGTCGAGTAGCAGCCGTAGCACAGAATAACTAATAGTACTACCGTACAGAAAAATCACTCCTTCACAAAAGTCAGATTTAGGTATAAAATTATACCTATACTCGCCGCCTGCAACAAAATTGAAACTTATAACTGCGCACGAACGGTGAATCTTGTTTGCGCTCGCGCCACGTGACACGACTATCGCGCGGTCGAGCGGCGCCCACTGCCCTACGCCGCCCCGGGAGGCCCGCCGGCCAAATGTACCTAAACTGCGTAGTGACACCCCCCTGGCCGTAGAGTTGACTAGATGCCGACGCCATAGAGAAATATAGTAAGAATATAGTGCTTTGGTTCACACTCCAGTTTTGGTTCCAAAGCGACTATTATTTTCGTAGGCGACATCTAGCATCGAGTAGCGGAATTATCAGTACCGCTACTTGATACTAGATGTCTCTATTTCGCGACTCACGAAAATTGTATTGAATAATAATTTACAACTAAGGGGTCATCCATTAATTACGTCACACGAATTTCTAGGTTTTTTTTACCCCTCCCCCCTCCTTGTCACACTTGGTCACATTTGGCAAACCCCTCCCCCCTGGTGTGACGTCACATTTATTCAACGAAATCGGCAAATATTTATTTAATAATTTATCAAAATATTTTTTACAAAAGAAATATTAGTAATTTTATAACCCAAAACTGATTAAGAAATAAAATTAAACGAATGAAAACGATTATCGTTTCAAAACCTTGTTATTTAAATGATAATTAGCGTATAAAATAATTTAAATACATTTTCGGTTACTGATGAGATGAAATTAAAGTGACGTCACAAAGTTTATGACTCCCCCTCCCCCTTGTCACAACATGTCACATTTTCTTGACCCCCTCCCTCCCCCTAAACGTGTGATGTAATTAATGGATGACCCCTAATATTAAAAGCAGAAGGAGTTGAAAATAGAGTTCCGGTTAATCCGGTTATATTAGCTGAAAATTGTTGAGCATTAGACTTTTTGGTCGTCGCAACATCTATTGTCAAGTAGCAGTACTGATAATTCCGCTACATGACGCTAGATGTCGACTGCGAAAATAATAGTCGTTTTGTTACCAAAACTGATGTCCTATAGAGTAAGCACTCTATGTACATTTTTCCCTATGCCGACGCTCAGGAAACTCTTCTCTCTTAAAAACGACCATATGTGAGTCGGGCACGCGCCCCAAGCCTACCTATAATTTTTTTTAAGTTTTTTTTTTGTAAGTTCGTCTCACGCTTGAACTTCTTACAGTTTCTCCTGTAATCTATAGTTTAGGTACAAATTGGCTGCGATGCTACAGACGGACGCACAGACAGACACTCGTGACTCGAGTGATCCTATAAGGGTTCTGTTTTTTTACAAGCTTTTATTTAGTTTCACCTGACCGTTGTCTGTCTGTGTGTAATCAAATCTTGCAAGTTAGATTTGATCCACTTCCCGGTTTCCGATTGAGCTGAAATTTTGCATACATACGTAAGTCGGGGGACAATGCAATATTATGGTGTCATCGAGCTGATCTGATGATGGAGACTGGAGGTGGCCATAGGAACTCTGTGATAAAACAACGAAACCTAATTGTGTTTGGGGTTTTTATTAGAATTGTCTCGATGAGTATTAGTTGCCTGTGGAAAAAAAAGTACAGTCGGCGATAAAAGCTTTTACCAAAAATGAAATTTTTGCCAAAAACTTATTCCTTTGAGGGACGGAACCTTAAAACGAAATTTGGGTACTTCGACTCCGCCCGTGCGGAGCTGGGGCGGGTCGCTAGTATCATAATAAAATCTTAGTGGCAACGTGCACGTGTTAGTAAACAAGCACACAAGTAAACAAACAAGCCAGTTACCGCGGCCCATTTATTAGATGCCCTGATAACCCGCGACCCGCGCTAGAATGCACCACACTTACGCTTCAATAGGATGACACATGTTGAACTTTATAACAACAGATCATTTAGAACAGCGGTCGGCAACCAGCGGCCGGCGAGCCTCCCTGGCTATTTTGTATGTAATATTGACAAACGACAATGTCTGCTAAAGTCACAAATATTACCAAAGTGCGGCCCGCGTCAACTTCGTTAACTACTATGGGGCCCTTGGCTGCTAAAAGGTTGCCGACCGCTGGTTTAGAAGATCGGTTTATTTTCCTTATTGGAGAATGGCGCCACATAAACCAAACGATTGACACTTTTCTTCATCTAAATTGGAATACTACGAGTTCACAGCACCCTCTATTTATAAAACCATTGGCGCACTTGTCATCTCATAACGTCTATAGGCCCCGTGCATGAACTATAGGGGGCCGCATAGGAGCCGTCAGATTTTCGGCGCGAGGCGTAAATGTGTCGTTTATGCTTCCGATGTAGCCCACAAGATGGCAGAACCTACTATGCACAAGGAAACGTACCGACGAGAACGGTAGATGGTAGCACTTGCTTTGGCAATGTACACGTGCACATATGTTTCCGATTCAGGCCACAAGATGGCAGACCCTCCAACGCGCACGGTTCCTATAGATAATATTCACTTCTTTCCTTCAAAACTTTGCGTAGGGGAAGCCACTATCACAAACAGTAAACAAACCGCTTTGGTGCTTCAATGTAATATTTATTCGTAACAAATCATTTGTGAATACTTGTCAATAAACTGTTTACGGCATATAGTATGTATAAAAGTTACTCTATGGTTTACGAATTATGATAGTGCTGCACTCTGGCGGCAGAACATTATAGTAATTTTTCCACATTTACCGGGAAAAAACCCAAGTAACTTGCCATTCGCAAGACGTGGTACATTCAAAGAATTTATTTTCAGTACCGTTTTGAAGCTTGTCACAGTTACAATCAATATGAAAGTCGCTAGAGGGGCCTCATCCTATTGTCACTGTGACAAGGTACGAAATGGTACCGTACCGTACGACCTCTAAGTGCAAGAGTGATAGAGAGGTTAGATAACGGAATTTCGATTTTCTTGTTTCGTGGTAGACCCTCCGATTGTGGTAGTACGCAGAGTTTCGCGTAATATTCCCTGCTCAGGAGGCCCCAATGCTTTTCTCGTTACTTGCTTCTGTACATGCTATAAACTATAAATGACGCCACAGCACGTGTAAGACGCCACGTGCGGCGTCCATTCACGCCACGCACGCGGAAGCGCAGCACGCCAAAATTGTAGACCAATTTAAAGTTATCAGTTTAGGCAGGTGTCCCACCGCCGACGAGAAGCGAGGAGCGATGAGCAAACGAGTGTCATGCTCCTAGAAAAAGTAGGAATATACAGCAGCATCTACGGGATGTACTGTAAGCTGCAGAGATAACTGAACCCCCTGCAAAGAAGTTTCTATGCAGAGGGGCTCAGTTATCTTCATCTCTGCGCTTGTTACGCCATTTATGGTCCTAGCTAAATTGGTTGTTCCATACTTACGCTATGGAATGTCCAATTGAGCTAGAACCCTAAATGGCGTAAGGCGTAATCACGGAGCGTGACTGTACAGTCAACGGTAAAAATATGGGTGTACAAATCATCTCAAAAATATGTCCCATAACTCTTATGTCAGTGAATTAAGAACTATGGGACATATTTTTGAGTAAGTTGTCTACACCCATATTTTTACCGTTGACTGTACATGTACAAGTACATTTTTAACGCTATAAAATAATCGAGTTAGTATTTTTGCCTCTGAAAAACGCCCGTCATTTTGAAAACATAACCATAATTTAGGATCCGTTTGAGACAAAAATATTCGTTCACAGTGCACGGACGTCATTGAGGCATATTTAATCGTTGACATTGAATAAGGAATTAAATCTCTGTTGTAACGGAAGAGGGTTGTTTTTAAAAAGACGGGTGTTTTTTCGAGCCTTGTACAACCGCCCACAATGTTAACTTGTACATAGGTGGTCGTTATGCCTTTGGTAATAAGGTCCACCGATGTATGTACAGTTAGGAGTGTTGCTGTTTGTATATAACAGTTGCCTCAACGGGAGACTTTGATTTTCATTACATGTTTTAGCGTGCCAAAGAAAAAACTCGAATAACATGCATTTCGCCGTTGAAATTCTGCACTTTATCATCCATAAATACATTGCGGCCTATTTCGACTGCGAGTTCATATAGCAGGGCGTTATAGCACCCGATTTGCTGCCAAAATTGGCGCGCCGACTGCCAAGTCTGTCGAGGGGCAATTTGGGAAGCTATGTAACTAGGGCCACTGACATTTGTAATGGGAGAAACTCGCAAAATTAAGCGCAGATGGCGCGGGAATCGGTAGAAAAATAGTCATTGGATATGGCAAAACTGTGCGACTTTCAATCCGGAGGTCGCGGGTGAATGCGAATATCCAATGATATCATACCTAAGTTCCGGTAAGAACCAGGGTTTGGACACTTTGAACCCGCGACCTCCGGATTGAAAGTTGCGCGCCTTCACCGCTAGGCACCCGCTGTAAAGAAAATAAAAAATATTGTAGATTTGCGTGCCGTGTAGGCAGGGCTTCACAAATTGTAAGTGTTGTCTGTCTGCGGAGCATAATGCCAACTCTTAAATAAATGCTCTCGTTTTAAAATACGATACGACATTCCCGAAATACACTCAAAATATTTCGGTGAGTTTCGCCCGAAAATCTTTTAAATATGTCCCATCCGATAGCTCGTATATTGGCTTATTAAGAACTATGAGACATATTTTGAAATAAGTTGTATACCTATACTCAATTTCCTATCTTCCATTTTCCATCCTTATTTTTACATTTGACTGTACACAATGAAACTTGCTTCACTGATACTTAAATACAGCAAATGTAAGTTGTGTAACTCAGGCCAATTAAAGAATACCCCTACCACAGAATAAATAATAGTACTAGGTACAGAAGACTCACTCTCTAACAAAACGCGTCTGTTACGATGGACAGATATGGCCGTTAGGTGGCGACAGCGCCACGCGCGGCTTATGGCTAGCCACCAAAATTGGTGTGGAACGGATGTACTTGTAGCTAACTGTTGCAAAGCGACGAAATCGCGGAGTGAGCTACGCCTGCCCCTACCAAAGAGAAATTGAAATAGAGAGTTACTGTCATGGTAAATTATGTAGCTACAGTACATTTTCTGCCATCTTTCGACAGACGACAAAACACACATTTTAATTGAATCCGTTTTTGTTTCAGGGCAACCCCATCAACATGACTGATTAGATCAGCGGCCACTTCTTATTTAATTCCACCTATATTTGATGTGAATATATCTCCCTAACATCGAGGGATTGTTAAATAACATCAAAACATTATGTATTATTTATTACCTATTATTTGTGAAAATCTGTATCATCTTGGGACTTCATTTAATATTAAAAATAATACAAACATTATATTTGTGAAATATCTCCCTAACAACAAGGGACCTGTTGAATTAATGTGTAAGCCCGTTCAAGTGAAAAGTATTTAAAGATCATTCCGCGTTCTCGCCTGTCGAAGTGTAAACTGTGTGAAGCTCTGTTTAAATGTATTGTAGATATTTTATTTCAATAAAGTTATGTGAGTTAAGACGTTTCTGTTTTATTACCAACTTTATAGATTAACCCCTCCTAGGATAGCGGTGCCGTCATTTTTTATTATTATTATGAATGGGCTTACTCATGGCCACAGACTAGCCGAGGCGTAGACGCGGCCATACAGCGGCTGTCTCCATACAAAATAATACCGCTAAAATAAGTTTATAAGTTTTTAGGGTTACATAACAAAATGGTTAAAAGACCAATCTTATCGTATAAACAGCCACACTGTTACTTATGCCTTTTGTAATGAGGTCCACCGATGCTCAGGTAACAGTGTGGACAATGGTACGACTCTGTCAATCTGTCTGTCTGTCACATATCACATCGTTAAAAAAACCGGGCAAGTGCGAGTCGGACTCGCGCACGAAGGATTCCGTACCATAATGAAAAAAAAAATGCAAAGAAAAAAACGGTCACCCATCCAAGTATTGACCACGCCCGACGTTGCTTAACTTTGGTCAAAAATGACGTTTGTTGATGGGAGCCCCAGTTAAATCTTTATTTTATTCTGTTTTTAGTATTTGTTGTTATAGCGGCAACAGAAATACATCATCTGTGAAAATTTCAACTGTCTAGCTATCACGGTTCGTGAGATACAGCCTGGTGACAGACAGACGGACGGACGGACGGACAGCGAAGTCTTAGTAATAGGGTCCCGTTTTACCTTTTAGGTACGGAACCCTAAAAAAGATCTCTGGAACTACTTAACCATTTGACTTTCTGGTCATTCGATTTCGAACCGTAATTCTTATAGTAGAGATGCGTTTTTGTTTTATGGCAAGTATGTTGCCGCTACGGAAAGGGTTACTAGAATCGATTTGCAATAAGTACAGTCAACGGTAAAAATATGGGTGTAGACAACTTGTCCCATAGTTCTTAATTCACTGACATAAGAGTTATGGGACATATTTTTAAAATGATTTGTACACCCATATGTTTACCGTTGACTGTACCTAAGTTATAAACCGTCTATCCCCGCAGACGCACTAAAAGTTTAGATAAGTTCTACATCATGAAACACACGTGTGCCGCGATTATTGTATCGAATAGTTTCCTCGTACCATCGCCCACATCCGTGGACCTTATGCCTTTTGGAATAAGGTCCACGGTGTTGCTGTTTGTACGCGGATCCGCGTTCCGGCCTACGAGGGCATAAAACTATCTTCATCTCAGCTATAGCTATGAATAGAACTATCGTTATTATAGTTATCTCGTAAGGCACATGTCGTAGGCACGAGTAGATAGGACGTAAGATACATGACAGCCGTAATCAGCATCGGTATTTTCTCGGCCTCTTTATCTTGACTTGAAACAGATTTACATGCGCGTGACATTCGTTTTAAATTGACTCAATATATGTATAGTACCTACCTACATTGTGTATTATAAGGGCGGTAAACAAGAATTTACGAACGAGTGTGAATTGAAGCCAGACGCCGAAGGCCCTCGCCTTCATCTTAATTCCTGTACAGTCACGTGCAATAATATGTTACTCTTCGAAAGCCGCAACAATATACGACATGTACCTACTTATGGCTCTACAAATAAGATCGTGTCAGATATTTTTGCGGCCTTCGTTGTTGTAACATATTATTAACTTTGCATATAAACTTCTCTGCAGCTGACTGTACGTCCGATATTAGGGAAAAGTTTTATCTTTCCCCTTTTTTCACCACAACTGTGATGAAAAACATTGTGTGTGCCACGGGCGGTACAGTAACCTGCAATTGCACGTACAGTAACCTCCCTAATATCGGACGTACAGTCCGCTGAAGTGAAAAGGTAGGTACCACCCCTGCAGAGAAGTTTATATGCAAAGGTGCTAATATTGCTGACTGTACATTACTGCCCTAGCTAGGACTAGCTAAATTATATTAGGATTTACGGACCGCATCGCCTATCCTAAGTATGATGAAAAAAATACTTATATTAATGTGAAAGATATTCTGTAGAACTAATGGGGGTTGGGCGTTGGGGGTAACACTTTTGGCACATTGTTTCTATGACGCTTTGATGCTGACTGTACCCGTTACGAAACAATACGACAAATCCCTTCATTTTCCCATTATATAAGTAATTATTTTAAAAGATCGGCTGACCTACGAGATATACGACCTTGCGCCAGTTCTGTTGGCGGCGCGCCAGCCGCGCGCGCGTTCCCTTATGTAACCCTAATTCTCTGATATTTTGGGCGCGTACTTGACAGTTATCACTACCAAGTGCGTAGCGCCCTTGGGATTGAAATATCGAAGTCCTTTCTTCGTCTAAGGATGATCCCAACAATTACATGTTACAGGCAATGTTCGAATTGGGTCGTAAGTCCTTTTTTTCTCGCGTAGGTCAATATGAGCGCCTCCGGCCAAATGGTCTTCTGTCCTTACATCTCTAAGTGGTCCCTTAAGGTCTCGCAAATCCAAAATCATCTTTTGTTGCGTTGGATTGGAATACCGCGAATATTTGCTGACAGCTGCCATCAATTAACACATTTGTGCTAAACGTTCTGCTACGTCAACTACGTCCTACCGGCTAAGAGCGCTTTCACATTGTCCGATGCGATATAGGATGACCTTTGAAAACAGCTGCTAGAAAAGGCAATTCCTTTTATTGACCAACAAGCAATCAAATGTACAAAAAGGCACTTTTTGCTTTAGAGTCGTATCCGATATCGGATCGGACATTGTAAAGACGTTCTAAGGCCGCATAAATCTACACGTCCAAGTTCAGAAATGTAGGGCCAAGGAATACAATAACAGCCCAACTGGGATAGTTATCCCAAGAAGATCCCAAGAAGATTGTGACATCTAACTAGATATACATACAACTTATGTCACAATCTTCTCAAAACTACCGATTTGACGGTAACAAGAAGATATAGGGACAAACTTATTACTATAGATACATACTTTAGTTTAAAGTACCTATTTTATATACCTGCATGACTACTTACTAAGCTGTACAGTTCTAAAGGAAAACTTTGAGGTCTAATGGATAGTTTAGCAGTGACGATTACAAGCTAAAATATTTTAAATACCTAATAAATTACCATCAGTAACCATCAGGCGCCGCGCGTTTATCAGTTATCATTATCAGCAGACGTGACGTTAGATACAACAATCAGTGATAATTAACTCCGTCTACAGGACTCAGGGAAATTAGCTATGAAACCACTGCATTATCATTTTACCAATTTATATGTATTATAATTATAAAACAGCGATGGGTTTAGGCCTTCGCTGCTGTATACTCCAAAACGTAATTCAAGACCAAAAAAAAGTAAGAAAATGTTGCCACTTTTTATTAGCGCGTCTTGTATTTAAGTAAAATTAAGTAAATAAAAGTACTTTTTAAAATAGTAGGAGTAAAATAACTAATAAATAAATTATCTTAGCGTGATTAATATTTATCAAAAGGAATTTACTATTTTACAAACAAATTATTGCAGTGGCAACATTTTCATACTTTTTTTTGGTCTTGAATTACGTTTTGGAGATTAGGTTATATGTATACCTAATACCTACACATTTTTAGGGTTCCGTACCCAAAGGGTAAAACGGGACCCTATTACTAAGACTCCGCTGTCCGTCCGTCTGTCACCAGGCTGTATCTCACGAACCGTGATAGTTAGACAGTTGAAATTTTCACAGATGATGTATTTCTGTTGCCGCTATAACAACAAATGCTAAATAACAGAATAAAATACATATTTCAGTTTTGTCCTTTTTTTTGCGTAATGGTACCTAATGGTACGGACCCCTTCGTGCGTGTGTCCGACTATAGCTCTTGGTCGGTTTTTTTTCGTTTACCAGGAGGAGCTGCTCCTGGTGGAGCTGCGCGTGCCGATTTCTGTTGCCGCTCTAACAACAAATACTAAAAACAGAATAAAATAAAGATTTAAGTGGGGCTCCCATACAACAAACGTGATTTTTGACCGAAGTTAAGCAACGTCGGGCGGGGTCAGTACTTGAATGGGTGACCGTATTTTTTTGCCGTTTTTTGCATTATGGTACGGAACCGTTCGTGCGCGAGTCCGACTCGCACTTGCCCGGTTTTTATAATAACGGAAACAAACGAGCACGTGTATCGCCGATGGTAACGATAGGCAATTACCGTCTCATGGACATCTGCAACAGAAGGGTTGCAAGTGCGTTGCCGGAATTTAAGATGGGAGTACGCTATTTTCTTCTACGGTCATATCGGTCCGGAAATACCACTACAGTTCATTCCGCAGTTTAGTTTTGTGAGGCAGAAAGTTTCTGGAGATAATAGGTACGCACAGTTTTATAAGGAGATTCATGACCATCTTAGTTTACCTTAGATTACCATAGATATCGCAAGATTCGCGAACCGAAGGGCCCATACAGACGGACTGCAACCCAACTGCAATTTGTACTGCTCGCCGATTCCCATACAAGTTGCAGTCGGGTTGCAGTTGCAGTCCGTCTAGCTGTTCTGGCCCTAAATGGTGCATTGCGGGAAATAGCAGTACAGGCAGTAGGGTACCTACCCTATTTATTACTTACACGTGCAGACACATAATAGGTACATTATGCAACGAGGAGGGTGTGAAGTATTGCAAACGAAGTCTTTAGATTCACGACAGCCGCAGGTACCTACTTGATTTTACAATATTCTTACCGGGTCTCTTTGTTCACTAATGGACACAGAGTTAAATAATTATTTAACCCCTGATTTAAAATGTTAAACCCCCCTACGCATTATGCCAAAAATGCCTTACATCATTTTGGAAAAGAGCTCTTCGAACTGCTGGATTGATTTTTATCAAACAGAGCTAACCAATGCAAGAAAACTCGTTTTAACGTAAATAAAAATCTGCATCGAAACTCGGTAATTATTGAGTTTTTATCAAACTTCACAAAGGTCTCCCGGTCATTTAAGTTTGCCACCTGAAATCCAATGTCAAAGTACTACAAACAAGCTTAGAGATGTTTCCACGTGGTCGTACGCCAGCACTGCGTAAAACAATTAGCACCACGTGCTAATATGTCTACTACATATTCACACATTCCTACGTAGGTAGGTATAGTTATTTGTACAACAAGAGATCAAAGTTTGATATTTCTTCGAGTGCTTATTTTGAGTCCCGTGCAAGCGAAAGATTCTATAATAGATTCACGAGCGTAGCGAGTGAATCTAATTTAGAATCTTGAGCGTAGTAAGGGATTCAAAAGCGCACGAGATGTAAATAACTTTGATCTCGTGTAGTACACAAAAATTTTCACCCTAAGCAGTGAGAACATACCTAGAGGGACAGAGGTAATAGAACCCAAGTATCGAACTTGTATTAGACCCCGCATGTTGAAATGACATTTGACTATAAAGGTCACTTGAATGTCATTTTGTCTCACTCAGTGAGCAAAATCGCATTTTGCTCACTGAATGAGACAACTCAGTGAGCAAAATCGCATTTTGCTCACTGAGTGAGACAAAATGACTCAGCGAGCAAAATCGCATTTTGCTCACTGTTTTTAAGAAGCAAAGTACCCTTGTTCTAGCTGCTGAGGTGAAAATTATATTCCTTTATCTGATAACGTGACCCAGCGCCCCAGAGCACACACGGGCAGGCACTTACGTCTCTTAACACGTATTTGTATTAAGTGGGAGGTAGAAAGGACGTATACTGTAAAAAGTGTAAAAGGACGCGTATCGCACTCGCTATTATCATTTGAGTCGTTTTGACGCAATACGACAACTTAGAGAATAATAAGCGTATATCATTTAATTTTGATACTAGGCATTATTTTTTTTAGAATTTCTACTTTATATTTTAGAACTTTTGAGTAGGTAGGTATTTAATTGTGACTGAGACAAATTACGTCAATGACGAATATGAAGATTTTAGAGTTTATAATGACAAAACACCTTTGGGTACTTTAAGAACATAATATTATACTTTGAACTAAATAAATAAATAAACATTTTCTTCAAGACCATCTACCTAGTTCTAGGGATTTAGTTTGTTAGTTTAAAGAGAATATTTTTAAATTTTTATTTAATATTAGTATTATTTACACACACAACTTTTTAATGACTGCAATAAATTTGAGAAAAGAGCAATGCAATTGCATACAGCGTGGGCCCAAATAACCCGTCAAACTGCACATATTGATATTTTACTGACGGTATTTACTATGTTATAGTGATATATGTAGTGTATTACATAAATACATAGGTATCTAATTTTTTGTTAATTTTCATTAGTAAATTATTAATGTAGGTAGGTAGGTACCTATTATATACTCGCCAATCTTCCATCTCAATCCTATCGATTTTTTCGACCGCTCTCAGCTTAGTGCACTACGTCTAGGGGGCTAGGGGCACCAAAATCCCAGGAATCTGATGGATGACTCAGGATAGGAGAGAGGAAACACCATGGTCTAAGCTGATGGGCCTTTCTTAAGAAAAAGTGCCCTAAACTTACAGTTTTACTCATATCCATTTGAATCTCTAGAAAAACAAAAGAATATGATGGTACCTACTTACAATCGAGCTGATCTGATGATGGAGACAGGAGATGGCCATGGGTACTCTGTGATAACTAACCAACCTAACTGTGGAAAGAAAAGGACAGTCAGTGATAAAAGCTTGTACCAAAAATGATTTTTTGCCAAAAACTTTTTATATTTATTGTGTTAAATAGTATGTTACAATAGAGCAACAATGTAATTTTGTCGTGAAGGTTAGCCCTTTGACAGATTCTGAAACGTCTGGGCGCAACTCAAGAATCCAGAGGTCAAGAAGTAGCAAGGCGGATGGAAACATTAAAAATAATACAGTACTCATACGAATGCGGCAGCCATTTTGTCTTGTCGTGTATGATGTCAACGGAAGTAACTAACGGTTCTAACAACAACACAACTATTTGACCATGAAACCTTATATCATTGCAGTAAAGTTTACGAAAGGTGTTTTTTTAACCCTGAAAAAACACAGTCAGTATTGTTTGTAATAGTATTTATCTCAAATCGTCGGGGTAAGTATGTATCCCAAAAGGGACCCAACCCAATTGTAAATAGACCGATGATAGAATATTGACATTACTCGGGCCCATCCTAGATCCTAAAGCCGAACTGGAAAATTTACGGTTTTGATAAATATGTTTATTAAATAGGCTTCAAGAATTTGTGTGCAAATGCCTGGGTCTGACGAGTGTAACATCGGGGGACGGGTCGATGCACCCAAGGCCTCGTGACCTAATAATCTAGCTAGACCGCCATCCTGGGCTATACCTAACATCGAAACTCGGAGATCGACTAACGCAGCTAAGAAGTCAATTTTGACAGTTATATGAATTGACCTTTACAGGTACATATATGACACAAACAGGTACATATATATATATATATATATATATATATACCTATATGATAAGGCTATCAGTTAAACGGTAGGTCTTAGCTTCGTAAATGTAACGGCAATAACGTTAGGTAACAACCCCGAAGGTGTCATCGTGTTTTCCTATAGGTGATCAGTATAAAACACGTATAAACACAAACGAGACAATGTGTAACATTACCCTTTGTAATGTGTAAAACTAAAGTTACACAACGGTTCGATGAAGACACCGGATAGGTCTCCAGCCGTTCCTGGACTACTTGTAGCCTAATGACAGCTATATATAGGCATTAGCTATAGCTTATTTATACTTTATAGCCAAGCCTCGCGGAAGTAGGTATTTCTTAAGAATTTCGTACTAAAAGTGCCTGCGTTGCAAAAGTTTAAGTGTTTTCTATGCACATTTTTCTTGGTAAATTTGTCAATGATTTTAGGTATCTGGTATATAAACAATTAAACCTAGTTTATAATTTCTTATAATATTGGCTTAAGTAGTTCGAAAAAAGATGAGCGTCGATAATACCATTATACCACGCAATCCGGTAAACGTGTAAGTAGTAAATCAGCTGATAACTTAACATCGTCAACACAGTTAAATGACCATTTTAAACCTTACTGCACCGAGATAAGGACTATCCATGTACGTGTTGCTAGTACCTGTACTGCGACCTAGTATCGACTGCCTCAACCTTGCCCTACTAACGCTTATCTACTACATCTGTAGAACTTTCCTACATTCGTAGGTGTTTTACGTACACAGGAGTTGAAGCACATTCGTGTACTGAAAGGGAGTTCTTTATTTTATATAAAAATAACACTTTCGGGCGAGTACGCTGGTAGCTTAGCGGTTATATTAGCGTGGGACTTTCAATCCTGAGTTTGCGGGTTCAAACCCAGGCTTGTTCTAAACTGTATTTCGGCGAATATTATTAAACTTATAAATAAACCTTCAATTAGGTACCTAATGATGGAATCTATGATTAAATAATTTCGAGTTATCCGGGCACACCTTGCATAAACGATGTTAATAGTTATTTGTACAACAAGAGATCAAAGTTTGATATTTCTTCGAGTGCTTATTTTGAGTCCCGTGCAAGCGAAAGATTCTATAATAGATTCACGAGCGTAGCGAGTGAATCTAATTTAGAATCTTGAGCGTAGTAAGGGATTCAAAAGCGCACGAGATGTAAATAACTTTGATCTCGTGTAGTACACAAATTTTTTCACCCTAAGCAGTGAGAACATACCTAGAGGGACAGAGATAATAGAACCCAAGTATATCGAACTTGTATTAGACCCCGCATGTTGAAATGACTATAAAGGCCACTTGAATGTCATTTTGTCTCACTCAGTGAGCAAAATCGCATTTTGCTCACTGAGTGAGACGCAGTCAGTGAGCAAAATGCGATTTTGCTCACTGAGTGAGACAAAATGACCCAGTGAGCAAAATCGCATTTTGCTCACTGTTTTTAAGAAGCAAAGTACCCTTGTTCGAGCTGCTGAGGTGAAAAATATTAAAATACCCATCTCAAGATATTTAACCACTATTTTACTAAGTCTCCTACTACTATTTTACTAAAACACCTAATATTAGCTAAAACAACGAACGTCAATCGTTGTACGGATTGCCTTGAAAAATTATTTATAGCCACAACGCCACAATAACGGTCGTAGCTGGTCTTAGTACCATCTCTATCCTTCGAGGCAGGTATAAATTGTTACATTTTATAATCAACTGTTCTTTACAAAAAATAATACCACCTGCCTCCGTCGGATTTGGTTGAATTTCGGATGCTACCTGGGATAAAGTCAAACCAAGCTGAGTTGGCGGCGATTTTGGTAGCACAGACTGTGCAAGTGTTTAGAAAACTTCATAATTTCATAGAAGTTTGACGTTTAAAATAACACTTTCACAGTCTGGGCTGTCAAAATCGATGCTAACTTAGCTTGGTCTGACTATATAAATAGTACAGTCAGCGCAGAAATACATCGGCTTTCGCTAAATATTTTACTATTTTTGCGACTGCCCGTTAGTAGCCTGAAAGGGATCGCTTATTAGCTGTAAGACCGACTATTATTTTGTATTTTGTGACATGTGATTTCTGGTTTAAGTATACCATGGAGCGACAAGTCGAGTTAATATACAAAACAACAAAATCACTTTCTATCAGTTTCTTTAGTCAAATAGACCTCCAATTTCACGCTAGAACGGCCCGGGCCCGGGTCGTGGCGCCCGACACTTCTTTTTCTATGACAGGTGATCGGTAATCACCAGACATTGTAAATTTTATAGCATTTTTGGTGCAGCGGAGTGGTGTTAACGGAATTGGTATAGATAATTCCAACTGAAACGGTAAATTAAGGTTAATATTAACGTAATTAACGCTAATTAATCATTAGGGTTCAAATTGTTTATACCAATTCCGTTAACACCACTCCGCTGCACCGAAAATGCTATAAAATTTACGATGTCTGGTGATTACTAAGTGGTTTACAATAAATTCATTACATGGTGACTAAACAAGCATTTTATACAGTAAGGTCAAAGTCCATTACAGAACTCACTCAGGTTCAGATAATTACAGTAAGTTACAAACAATTGTATACTCTATTACATATTTCACAGAGTTCAAACTCGTAGAAACCGAGCTGGGATCAAAACTCTTAGTGTTGTATAGGTACGTTGTACAGCATAACTCTGGTCCCCAATTTCACACAGTTAGTATATATTTAGGGCTCAAATTACACTAGTAGCTTGGGAGTGGAAGTTGTTCGTATAATAGGGGCATTTGTGCGGTGTTTAAATTGATAAGGCCACCTGTGGTCGGTAACGGCCGGTTCGGGCGAGTGCAGACGCAGACGGTTTTGTTCAACTCAATCAAATGAATATGCCCGATTTGCATGTTAGCTCGGTATAATCTGAAATAAAAGTTAATGTGGAGCGTTTGGTGTCTCATTTGCGTATAATTAAGTTTTCAGATGACCTCCGACGTTTCGAGAACAGCATCGTCACCGTGGTCTCGGAGAACGACGATAACTCACACTTACCTACTTAAAAACAAGGAAAAATCTGAACTTTCCTCATGCATCGCAGACGAGATACCCTCCTACCGGGACTTCTGAGCATAACACCTATTATTTTCAGGAACAGGAAAGCTGAATGAAATCTAAATTAATATTTTTTTATTTATATTTGACAAATGACCACTAGGTATCTGAGCATCATCTTTGTGGCTTGTAGTGTAGGTTGTTGTAAGATGGTAACAGTATAGCCACGTGGCCCACGTGGGTACTTAAAAAATGTTCGCAGCTTGGCCGAGGTCAGAGATGCCATTGACCTCAGCTTCCATCAAGCACGCTCGACTTGCACGACGTACGTTTCAACTTGCGGTAAGTTAATCTCTACTCGCAAGACAAAGTAAGTAGGTATAAGTAAGTTAATCTTTCCCAGAAAGGGTTGGTTGGGTTGAATTTCCCCACGTGTCAGGATTTTTGGCCCTCTGTCACGATTGCGTGGAGTCTTCGGGGTTTTTTATAAACCTCAACTTGAAGAAATTGGCTATGATTAGGTTTGAGCAGAGGAAGGTACCTATAGCTCTACCCTCCATAGTAGAAGGGATGGTTATGCTGTAAAATTTGTAAACCAGAGAGAGCACGAAAAAACAACTGCCTCTCGAACTTTTAGCCTTTAGGTTCAAAAATATACCTAAAACTTTTCTTGGCAAAAAGGCTGTTTAAATGATACAGTTAACCCCTCGTATGCAGATAGGGTTGCCAGATCGAAAGACGCTGTTATCGGGAAATAATATAAATTTTTCGGGATTTTGAGACTTAAGTCGGGAAAAAAAAACATTCAAATTAAAGTAATTGTATTAAATTAAACAACGATATTTTACGTTATTGCCACTACGTCAGCTGCTCTGCCCATAGACGTTTTTAATATAAATAAAATACTATTAAACTCCTTGAGATCTTGAACAAACAAAAAAAAAAGATCTTGTCATTATCTACCTATATTATTATCATACTTATACTTATTAGGTATCAATAATCAACAAAATATATATAACTAATTTATATCTTAGCTTGCCCTTGCCACATGTATTTTATGTTACTTTTTACCGATTTTACCATTTTTTCGCCTTTGAACTTGAAATTATTGTTTTATAACGTGAAGCTCTTTTTCGGGACAATTTTCACTTTATCGGGAATCGGGAACACATGTTAAAAATCGGGAGAATCCCGCCAAATCCCGACCATCTGGCAACCCTATATGCAGACACGGGCACGGATCCGTGTGTGATGGGAATTTAAAACTATTGTTTAAATGACAAGGTCACTTTTTCGACGATAAATTATGACAGGCCGCATACGATTTTATCACATCTTCTAGATACGGATCACTGGATGTTTGGAAAAGTGATCGTCCAGGAAATGTAGTCATACATGGTCATACGTAACTACCTTACTAAGTGCCAGTTGCACCAACCACATTTGACAGACTGATCAACATCAGCCGGCGCGCCCCGGCGCTTTATTATGAAACTTTCCATAGATAAAAATTTAGCGAACTCTTTAACGATACGAACAGTTTGGTGCAACCGACCCTAATTCTACGCCCCAGCGCGGCTATAGTACGGCAAAGTTACGTAACCTTCGTGACAATCGTGACTCAGTGCATGGGGAGGTACCGGCGATTCTATTGAGACCAGTCTCTCAGCTAACTGCTATAAGTACTTATGTAAATATTTTTCTCCTATTTTACATAGCCGTCTAGAAGTTCACCAATTTTTCCACAGTTCGTACCGTTCGTACTTACCATGTTGAGATGTATCACCCTGTATAGGCTTTATGTAGATAGCTAGTACAAGAAATAAAGAATGCCGCAGTCGCAGCTATTAGGGTGGTATTCCACCTCACCTTACCACCTTAGGGTTCACCGTAGGGTTGTATTGCTTTAATGAGAGAGTGAGAGGCACTGACATTGGACAAAGAAATAGGACAGGTGGAATACCAATACCACCCTTAGTTAAGTATTATAAGTTAGTTAGGTAAAAGTATTAATATAGCATAGATTTTATGCCAAATGCCCTTTATTTAAGCCAAATATTATAATAATAATAATAATATTCTTTATTGTGCACAATGAAAACATGATTAAATACAGCAAATTAACATAAATAAAAAACTAAGCAACAACAGGCGGTCTTATCGCTAAAGAGCGATCTCTTCCAGACAACCTTCAGGTAGTAGAAATTATCGAAGGGAAGAAATAAGTATAAGGGTAGCAAAAATAAATGAAGTGCAAGATCAGGAAAAAAAAAAACAGCACAACTAAATATATAACAATATGAATACATACATTAAAGAGATATATAAATAAATAAATATATAAATAAACAAATATTATCTTATGAAACAAAATTAGAAACGGGTAGCCGGTAGGTAAAACTGGCGCTTTCTATAAAAATCTTTGACAATTACCAAACTCCAGAGCTGGGCACCGTTAATAAAAAAGTTAACTTCGTTAATCGTTAATCCGTTAAATAAAAAGTTAACTTCGTTAAACGTTAAAACGTTACTTTTCAAAAGTTTTAACGGAAGTTAAAGTTAATCGTTAATCGTTAACTCGAAATCGTAAATATACGCAATAAGAAATAAAACTAGGAGAAATAATCATAAATTTTGATTTTTATTAAAGACTAATCTACTAATTAACATGGTAATCGTGTGTGCGTGCGTGATCTGTGCGTGATTTCTTTGCTGGCAGTTCAAAGAAGAATTAACGATTAACGGATTAACGAGTTAATGCCCAGCTATGCCAAACTCAACAAACCGGGAAAGCAAAAAGAGCAGAGAGACAACGAAGTAAAGTTAGGTCGGTATTCCCCCTGTCCAATTTCTTTGTCCAATGCAGTGGTTCCTAACCTGGGGGTAATTACCCCCGTGGGGGTAAAACTGGTATTTTGCGGGGGTAATAAGCTGACCTAATTTGACAATACACCAAACGTACGTTTTATTTTTTATTACCATTGTGAGGAGGGGTAAAATCAGGTTCCCTAGTTAGTCATAGGGGTGACCGGACTGAAAAGGTTAGGAACCACTGGTCCAATGTGTATTTTGCTTAGTGAGGTGAGATGGAATGACATTGGACCAAGATATTGGACGGATGGAATACCACCCTTAGGTAAAGTAGGTCAATAGCAAAACAGATTACGATTGCCGCAGCGCAGCCATCGTGCATCGGTTACGTAAGGCGCCCCGCCGCGCCGACTGGAGCTGAAAACAGCAAACCTGCCGTCATTCGGGCCGATTTCTATTAACCCCCGACGCAAAAAGGGGATGCTATAATATGTTTGACGCCATTCAAAATTTATGTAGGTACTTGTAGCATTATAAAAAAGTCTCCGCTTGACTACGGAACCCGAAAAAGGGGGCAAGGTGCTCCAGAGGATAGCGGTGTCATGCTCTTTGGGGCACGGGCCGTGACCCAGGAACTAAGTATTAGGTGTTGCATCGTGTGGAATGTGGGAAACTCATAGCTGTCGAGTAAACCCATTCAGCTCAGCTGGATTGCCACTGACTGCCCATGAGATGACTGACCCCCCATTTGACCAAAATTTCATGTTAGATATGAGATACAATTTAAAAAACTTCAATAGCGCGATGCGGAACCGCAAAGTCACTTTCGTAAGTGGTAAGATTTAGAACTAGAATGAGACTTAGTGATGTGCGTAGACGGTGGCGCCACATTTTTTTAAAATAATTTCTAGGGCTTGCCAGATTACGAATTTTAAGTCTACCTTCTTTTTTGTAATAAAATTTACCTACAAACGCTGCAGCTAAAGTGAATTACAGTGATATTTCATACATCAGTTTATCTCAAGAATGCTGCGCTTTTCTTATCATAATACAATATCAATTTGCCTTCTACTCTACCACATAACAAGAATTGATAGTAGATAGTTTGAATTTATGAGGATGCGATCCTACACGTCAAGTGCCCAGCCGCAAGGCTGCAGCAGCAGTCATATTTTTCTAATATCTATTCGATAGAAAGTGCTACATTATATTGTAAGCGTCAGGACCCCTGGACCACTTGAGATATTTGATGTTTAGATAATATCAAAATACACTACCTTTTTGCTACTATTTGGTACCTAACTTCAAATAATTAGTACCTCGATTGACAGCGAAAACCCGAAGAACTAAAGTGGCCATACATTCTGACGTCAGGATGTCTGGACCATTTTTTTTACATGGTTTGTGACAACACAACTACATGACATGTTAGTAAATATTTACTACCTTTTTAGTACCTCAACATATATTTTATTTTTATTTTTTTGGCGACCCAGAAAAAAGATACACTTAAAAAAAGAAATCTTATAATACTCATAATTTTATAGTCCCTGGTGTTCACTTAATTATACGGCAAATGATGATGATGGAATTTCCTTTTGCAGAGTTGCTCCTTTTGACTCACAGACTGATTTGGGAAGGGGAGCCAATCGAATTTTTGATGCAAAATTTTGACTTAAAGGGGGGTGCCCCCCAAAATTAATAAAAAAAAAAGTTTTGCTATGTGGTCAAGTTTGGTGTCATTTTCGTGTAACACAAGGATGCTAAATTCGTTTCTGATATTTAATTTATACGGTTTCATACAGGGTGTCCCTAGCCATTGGACAAAGCCGAAATGTACATATGCATTAGGGTATTTAGAACCAGTATACAAAGTATCATAATAATCGGTGTAGCGGTTACGAAGAAATTAACAAATTATGATTTTTTTACTTTGGAGCAACCTGTATGTGTTAGTAGATCCTGAGGTAATAAATAGTATGAAACCTTCTTCGACCATTTTGATTATCTTTTTTATTTATGACATTAATAAGATTCTGACTTTTGACAAATGTCATGCCGCCCATTGCCCATTGCCGCACATTTTCAAAAAAATTGTCAAAAGCACTGCCAAAGATGTATGTTTCTTTTTGTTGTCGATTATTGGAAATAACTTTTGTTTGATAATTTATCTTTTTATCTTTTGATCTAATTTAAAAAATATTACCGTTAGAGCATTTCTTAGAAGTAACCCTACGTGGGATTTCAGGGTTTCTCCAATGGCTATATCCTGTATAAATAATTAAAAAAAAAAATACAAATAAAAATTTGGTATTTTTATTTTTTTCGAATAAACCTGAAAAATAAAAGCCTGTAAAATAAGAATACTTTTATATGCACACAAAAATAAAAATTTCATGAAAAAGCCCAGTAAGGCTATTTTTTTATAACGAGGAATTACTATTCCTCGTTATAAAAAGTATACATATGGCATATTTATGTTACATTAATGTGAACAAAAAAAAAATATTTGGCAATGACGAGCATAAGCAATGTTAAAGAGTGTTTACAAATATATAGGTAGTAAAATCTTTAAAATACGAAATAATGTAATTATTAGTCTATTTCCCTTTTTTTTTTTGATTAACTCGATAATGACTTCAAACTTAATGCAGAAACCTAAACAGATGCTTTCATAAATTTATGATTGTATGGGACAAATCATCCACACCGCACCAAAAATCAAGGTGGCTCCCGTTTCTAAAATGATCGAAGGGTTCTAAGGACTCACTATGCTAAAGGGTATCTCATCATTATGAAACGCCGTAATTCTTATAGCTGTAATTAACTCATCTTTGTATACTATTCAGTGAGCTGGTAGTCCAAAGTAAGTCTGCATTTCATTTTTTTTTCTCTACATTTTTATAAATAAATATGCCATGTGTATACTTTTTATAACGAGAAATAGTAGAGCTTTTTCATGCAATTTTTATTTTATGTGTATATATAAAAATTAGAAAAAATTAGGCATTTATTCGGAAAAAAATAAAATGGCAAATTATTATTTTTATGAAACCGTATAAATTAAATATCAGAAATGAATTTAGCATCCTTGATTTACCCGAAAATGATACGAAACTTGAGCACATAGCAAAACTTATATTTTTACAAATTTCGGGGGGCACCCCCTTAAGTCAAAATTTTGCATGAAAAATTTGGTTGCCTCCCCTTCCTAAATCAATCTGTTAGTCAAAAGGAGCAACTCTGCAAAAGGAAATTCCATCATCATCAATTGCCGTAAATCGCACTTTTTTGACGTGAACGCCACGGACTATACTTAAATATAAATATAAACTAAATAATAATGACGAACAAAAATTAATTAAACTAATAACTAAAAATACTAAACTAAAACTACCGAAAAAATAAAAAAACCTACAAATAAAAGGACTATTAATCTTATAACTATCAAGTGACAAGTATAAATATGTAAACCGCGTTAAAATCACGCCAAGAAATGTGGTTTTTATTATTAAATCATGTACAAACAACAACACTCTTAACTGTATATTTTTGAACCTTATTACAGAGACATAAGGTCCACCGATGTACAGTTACCAGTGTGGGCGATGGTACTTACTTTCAATTCTAGTTAATAAAATGATTCTTTTTATTTAAGTGTATGATTTTATAGCCACAATCATAAATATATTATGTATACTTACCCCAAAAACAAAAGCTATACATAGCAAAAAAAACCTAATATAAAATTTCTTTTTTGAACATTCTTTTTTTCTGGAATACCAAAAAGGATGGAAAAAAATATATGTTGAGGTACTAAAAAGGTAGTAAATATTTACTAGCATGTCATGTAGTTGTGTTGTCTCAAACCATGTAAAAAAAATGGTCCAGACATCCTGACGTCAGAATGTATGGCCACTTTAGTTCTTCGGGTTTTCGCTGTCAATCGAGGTACTAATTATTTGAAGTTAGGTACCAAATAGTAGCAAAAAGGTAGTGTATTTTGATATTATCTAAACATCAAATATCTCAAGTGGTCCAGGCTCGGAGTAATTAACAATGGAGCCGCCATTAACAGGCGTTCCCCTCTGTCGAAAATAGGCGGCCAATGGTCAACAACTTGTCAACCATATGTATGGACTGACGGTTATCTGACATGACGTACCTATACATTTGATGTGCCCCTCCCCCGCAAAAAACGGCAGACTATTTTGTACCGAAAATTTTAGACATGGCGTCTCCGTTGGTTATATCCTCTAAGGGTCCAGGGGTCCTGACGCTTACATTATATTTCCTAAAATCCTGATACCGAATCACTTGTGCTTACCAATTCCAACTGCTAACTCCGAACAAAGAATTAAAGTCTCGCTAAACCACGCTAAACCCAGTTCGGGGCAGTTCACTGCAGTTGTATGAGCAGAATACTTAAGACTTACATTACCCAAGTATTGTGACGTCACTCGGCGGCCATTCACTCGGCGTGACGTCATCGCTCAGTGGCCAGGATCTTCCCATCTCGCTCCGCGTTGCATAAGTGATCTATGTAACTTATGTAATTTGCTAGAAAAAAAATTTGCTTAGACCTAATAAGTAACTGAAATTTTAGACACTTTTTGTAGGATGGTAGTTTTTATACATATGTACCTTATAACATAAGGCACAGCAAATATTCATATTAAATGCAGGAAAAGTAGGAAATTTTAGCCACTTGCTAAGTGTTGACAGAGCAATTGATTATTTTAAGTTTCTGTTCAGAGCTTTAACAGTTACTTTTTGGGGTTAATCCTTTTTGTACTAAAGAGCACTCTTATATACTTACTATACTCTTTAGAGCACTGGTAGTATACATATATTATTATACTCTTTGCTGGTAGTTACAGTTCTTTTTACTTAATGTCAATATGTCAGATATTACAGAATGGACAAGAAATTAATTGAAATGTAATATAGTTGAAAACATAATTGATTTAATAATTAATTATGATGTGTTTAAGCAAGAGGAACTGCTGGAGCTGCCTGGATTAAGCACCTGAATTTAAGAAGTTACAGGAATAAAAGAAAATCAAAGTTAGTTTTAACATTATCTATATTATAATCACTCGTAATTTCGCATGAATTTTTCTTACAAAAAACTCACACCGAGGAAACAAGATTGTTCTTAAAATCGAGATGTTTTCGACAATTCGACCTACAGCTTCAACTGAATGTTACCTACAGATACAGTGCTGTCTCGAGCGTTCAGAACGCGACAAGAATAGTTCGACCCTAGCCATTCACACTGCAGACACTACCGTTACATAACAGCTTGAGAATCACATGATTTAAAACAAATCACAGAAGTATGCTAGCATTACATAACACAGTTAAAATACACTTCCAAAGTACAAGGTCACACTCACTCAGTGTTCATGTGGAGATACAATAATATATTGCTACAGCACTTCTTTAACTCACAACACAACACTGGAAATAGATCTCTGGCCTTGCCCTCAATGAGTGGAATGAAATGAGGCCGTTACATAATGTCACTGGCTCTGAAAGTGATCGCTCTGAACAAAATTATAGTACAAATTATGTGATTCCAAAGTCTACGACTTGCCTTGTAAGCGCAAATATAACTGAGCGAGGTGGAGCAAGCTTATGTAACACTCGACATTTACATAATTTAATAAAACAATACATATTGGAATCAATGTATAACACTTTATTTAACTAAAAATAAGTTACTAGGTTCGTTTTTCGCTTCTAATAATACATGATTTTCAGGGAGCGGTTTGCGGTGATCGGAATCACAATAGAGATGGTAACAATTCTTAGAGTAGATTTACAGGACCTTCTTGATCTCTTCATATAGGACGAGCACGAAGGCGCCGCCGGTGCCTCGGAGCACGTTGGAGAAGGCGCCCTTGAAGAAGGCGGAGGTACCCTCGCTCTTGGCGATGGTGGCCCAGCAGTGCAGGGTGTTCTTGTACAGGATGTCGGCCTTGGCGCGGCCCGACTGCATCATCATGCGCCTACGGACCGTGTCGAAGGGATACGACATGATACCGGCCACGGTGGTGACCACCTGGGCGATGGCCCAGCTGATGACGATGGGGGTGTTCTTGGGGTCGGGCAACATGCCACGCGCGGTGTCGTAGAAACCGAAGTAGGACGCGCGGTAGATGATGATACCCTGCACCGACACGCCGAAGCCTCTGTACAGACCGATGAGGCCGTCGGACTTGAAGATCTTGGTGAGGCAGTTGCCGAGGCCGCTGAACTCGCGCTGGCCCGCGCCCTTGCCGACGTCGGCGGCGAGGCGGGTACGCGCGAAGTCGAGCGGGTACACGAAGCACAGCGAGGTGGCACCGGCGGCGCCGCCGGACGCCAGGTTACCGGCGAACCAGCGCCAGAACTGGGTCTTCTTGTCTACGCCACCGAGGAACACCTGCTTGTACTTGTCCTTGAAGGCGAAGTTGAGCGCCTGCGTGGGGAAGTACCTGATGACGTTGGCGAGGTTGCCGCGCCAGAAGGAGCTGAAGCCCTGCTCCTTGGGGATGCGCACGAAGGCATCGACGATGCCCTTGTAGCGCTGGTCCTCGGTGATCTGCTTGCTCACGTGCTGCACTTGGAGCAGCAGCTTGACGCGCTCGATGGGCGCTACGGCGGTCTTGGAGACCGCGGCGGACACGCCTCCGGCGATGAAGTCCTTCGCGAACGCGACCGGATCGGCGAGGTTCGACATTTTGAATAGGTAGGGTTCTACACTGGTTGAATGCCTCGCAGGCGTAGAGGTGTAATCTACTTAGGTCACACACGGGATGGTGGAGTCACGAAACACTAACTCCCGATATATGTTATCAGGAGATTTTGAGTAATTTCGTGATCGCGGGAGCACAGGGGTAGGTGTGTGCCTTTTTTGAAATTCGATCGATCACGTTCTCTCGCTGTTCTGCCCGTGGAGCGGCGCAAAAGAAGGAGGAAGGGGGCCGATGTTACCAACCTAGCGACGAAGTACCACGAGGCCGGTGTGGCCATTACAAAAAGTATAAATCTCCCTGCAACTAAATTTGCATTTAGTTATTTTTTAAGATGTTTTATCCATAAATATTTCATGGATAACTAATATTCAAGTATTTGCATGCACCTCTATTTTTTCCTTATTAGTAGACATAAAAATCAGTAACACCAGCTATGATTTATTTTTTATCTTCGTAGCTTTTATAATTTTTCTTCGACTTATATTTTTAGTGGTACATATTTAATAAATCATAAAAAACATAAATCTTTTAATTATTAAGTTTAAAATATTTTTTCCATTAAGTCCGGGTAAACGTGATTATAATGGAAACACTTCCGTGACGAGCACAAAATGCGTTTTGTTATTGCTTGAAAAAATCAATAAGATCGTTATGCAATCATTTCATCGATGCGTTGGCTCTAAAGTTGCGTTCTAAATTATTTAATATAAATAAGTTGGCTCCGTTCTAATTTTTAAATAAATTTAGTTTCTACATGGCCTATAATAAAAATATACAATTCGTGCAGTGTTGTAGTTGGTATTTCCCATATTAAAGTCAAAATTTCAACAGTAACTTGTTCACTTTATTTTGCTTTCTCGTTTGGTTTGAATCCATCGCTGTGCTTAGGATTCAATATTTAGGCAACCATTGCAGTGGTGTATTAATATTATTACTTTTCCGTAAATCTAATCAGATGTTCGCTATTGCTGGCTATAGGTACATTTTGATTGATTCATATTCATATCCTTTGCAATTTTTTGACCTTGTCATTTCCCAATTTAATGTATTCTGGAATTATTACTTTATTTCATTCTATAGGTATAGATGGTCAAGCAAATCTTGTCAGTAGAAATGGCGCGAAATTCAAATTTTCTATGAGACGAAATCCTTTCGCGCCTACATTTTTCAAATTTGCCGCCTTTTTATACTGACAAGATCTGCTTGACCAACTATATTTCTTTTAACAGAATAATTTTTGATTGTGATGCCATCTGTTGTGGAGTAGCGAACAACGCAACTGTCAAATTGCGTTATTTATTTATCTGTGGTTATGATCATTTGCTTGCTTCACTGATTCTAGCAATTTCAATTTCTAAAAACAAGTGTTAGTTTCCAATTTTCACGAGTATCTTCCCGTAGTTGGAATCTATTGGATGGAATTTAAGTTTAATAATATGCAGATGGGTCGCATGGGTTCTCCGTCCGTCGGGATGGACGAGGACAGCGGCGCGGGACATGCCCTCAGCGATTTTCTTTTGCAGCTCGAGAACTACAATCCTTCTATTCCTGATTCAGTCGTTGCTCATTACCTGAATATGGCTGGTTTCGAGTCTCAAGACCCTAGGTGAGTACGTGACCCGACCAATGCATGAATTAACCCAACTAATATTATCTACCTAACGTATTGACAAAACAAACTGCAAACAGTTAAATGTCCCATGACTTTAGAGTTTCTAGTTTTTGGGTAATAATTACAATATGGACCGTCGATTTTGGGGGGAGGGGGCTACCCTCCAGTCCAACCCCCATAGTTCAAAATACTTTCTTCATGTAGGCCTAGCAACAAGCACTTATGAATAGTAAGTGGGTATGTAATACATATGTATTATAATCTTAAGCTAACTATCAGAGTAATTTATTGATGTTAATATTATTCCATAATATTGAATTATTATACAGATCAAATTGAATACTAAGCATTCCACAAAAAGATTGTCAAACATAAAAAAAATAGTATAAAAAATATTAGTCAGTCTAGGCCATAGCCTCGCCATAGCACGGAACCCTATGGTTATCCATGGTTAAAGTTTGTATGGAATTACCATGAGATAAGGGAATACAGTAAAATTGGAAGAGAAAGGGATTCGTAGGTGAGGGGGCCGGGGTTTTTTACTGAATAGCAGCAAACTATAGGATGGCTTATTGCAGGTTGGTTCGGCTGATAGCCCTGGCTTCCCAAAAGTTTCTGTCAGACGTGGCCAATGATGCACTACAGCATAGCAAGATGCGCACCTCCAGCCAGGTAATATTTCTCTAAGCAATCTTTTGAATACCAAGAATAATAATTTCAAATGATATCTTTGTTACGGATATCTATAACAATTTTATTGGCGAAGTATGTTTTTGTTTTGTTTCTTTTATAATTTACTATCCACTTCCATAATGAAAACTATCTGTATTTACTCATCTCCAACTTAACCCTTTACCAGGCCCCTAAGAACTAGCATGTCTTCATATGTACTGTATACACCGTGAAATTTAAGTGGTTGTTTTCCCGCAGCGAGATGATTTTGAACATGATACTGTACAACTTTCCCCAAGGAACATAGGTCGAAATATGAAAAAAAAACAACTACTAAAATTTCACGGTGTATACTGTTACAACTGTATTGAACGCCTTGTAAAAAATGTATTTACGAAAGTCGGAGATGTTCCTTTAAACCAGAAATAAAAATGTGGGTTACGGTTATCCCATCGCCTGTCTAAGGAATTAACTGTCATGCTCGATTTTGTCTTATTATATTCTTGATCAGGCGAAGGGATATATTCCTCCCACATCTTATATCGGTTATCATTTATCAAAGTCAGGGTTTAACTCCAAATCTACTACGAAACATATCAATCACTGAAAACATTATTTTATGATCTTTATTCACGGCATGAGTTTTTATGACATGACAAGACAATTTACCGGGCCATGGGAAGAATAGCTCCCGCACAGTTAAACTCTAATAAGGCCATGGGATAATGTCAACCCACATCCTAATTCTGGTAATAGACAATAATGCATGAATATTTAGCAATGTTTACGATTACATTACCATTCAACACTCAAAATATACAAAATATCAAAAAATTGTTCAACCTATGTACTTCTGTTTCATAGAAATTAAGGAAAGTGTTCGAATTTCTCCGTAGTTTACTTAAATTAGATTTCAAGTGAATTTAAACGGCTGCCAAAGATATATTACGCGATTTAGAAGCGTGTTGTGAATGAAGATCATAAAATACTATTTTCAGGGATAGACAAAATATTTTGTAGGTTTGGAGTTACAACCTGACTATGGTAACCGATATAAGAAGATTAAGAAGTGGGAGGAATATATCCCTTCGCCTGGTAAAGGGTTAAGGAGTACATAGACTTTAAAAAAAATTTCAGCCTAAATCTAAATATGTCCCACTGCTGGGCACAGACCTCCCATCTCCCATGCGCGAGAGGGCTTGGGCTATAGTCCCCACGCTAGGCCAATGCGGATTGGGGACTTCACATACACCCTTGAATTTCCTCACAGATGTATACAGGTTTCCTCATGATGTTTTCCTTCACCGAAAAACTACTTGATTCTGACTTTTTTATATAATAATTCCATTTTAATAATAATTCAATAACTCAAAATTTAATAAAAGTCTTACGGTGCGATTCGGGAAATGAATTAGAGATTCACTAGATATGAAAAATAGTAAAGATATGTGACGTTCCACGGCAAAAAGTACCATTGCTCCGGCTGAATATTGGAGCTGCGTTAACCCCTGGAGCGCCCCAGAATTACCGTAGTATGGAACTCCTATACTAGTTACCAGCACACGTGTCTGTGTAGGGCGCTCCACGGGTTAATAATAGCGTAAGCGCCAGCCGCCATAAGGTACCTTTTGCCGTGGGACGTCATATATCTTTACTATTTCATATCTAGTGAATCTCTAATTCATTTCCCGAATCGCGCCGTTAGTTTGTATTGTTCTTGTTCGCAAATTGCACCGTTTACTTGTCTGTTCCAGGTGAGCTCC
Organism: Cydia splendana; assembly: GCF_910591565.1. Taxonomy (NCBI): domain Eukaryota; kingdom Metazoa; phylum Arthropoda; class Insecta; order Lepidoptera; family Tortricidae; genus Cydia; species Cydia splendana. The sequence continues at coordinate 455,857 of NC_085985.1, forward strand.
AGCTCCAAGAGCCAGAAGGGCCCGAAGGAGAAGAAGTACATCATGACGATGGAGGACCTGGTGCCAGCGCTGCAGGAGTACGGCATCGTGGCGCGCAAGCCGCATTACTACGTCTAGGGTTACGTATAATTGTACCATCGTCCACACTGTTAACTTTCCAGAGGTGGACCTTATTACAAAAGGCATAAAGTCCACCGATGGACAGTTAAGAGTGTTGCTGTGAGTCGTGGAGTCTAGAGTCGGACCAAGCTATTTCTCCATGGCATTTGTGATGATGATGACAAAGTGTGGTAATGTCATCATTATTGTCAAATTTCTATGAAGATGTGACGTTTATAATGACGCTCAGTCATTTTGGTCTGTTCAAATCAGTGCAAACTTAGCTTAGACGGACTCTGGTAATCAGTTGTCTCGTTTAATTTTCATGGCAGTTGAGTTAAACGAACGAGTAGAGTCACAGAATAAATAATAGTACTAGGTAGACGGTTTACTCTCTAACAAAACACGTCTATTACGACAGATATGACCGCTAGGTGGCGCTCAAACTCAGGAACAAATATTTGTGATGAACACACAAATAAATGCCCTTACCAGGATTCGAACCCGGGACCTCCTTCGTAGGCAGGGTCACTACCGACTAGGCTAGGAGGCCGTTAAATAATAATAGATTAAAAGGTTTGTTTGTAAACTTTCTTAAATCGTTTAACAGTTTAAATTTTTAATTTTTTTTGACTGCGATGATTCTAAAATTAGTGGTAATAACATTTATGGAAATTAATTGACCATCCCACTTAAAATTACTTGTACTTATTCCTTGAGTACCATGAAAATTAAACGAGGTGTTATTATAGATAATATAGATCATTAAAAATAAGAAAATGGGGGTAATCATAGTCAAAAACGTTAAACAGTTAAAGCTTAATGCAGATGGCGCTCGAGTGCATTAATAAGGCTTCTCTACACCATTGGCCATGATGAGCAATTGCAGGTGATCTAGTGATCCAAAGGACTCGAGCCTAGTAGCTCTTTTTTTAGGGCTCGCCTCATCTCTTGACGCCTAAAAGGCTATTTAGCTCTTTAGCCCCCGAGCCTAATTCTATTTAAGAGCCTAGACTCTTGGGGCTTAATAAGGTTATTAGCCCCTAGAGTCTAGGCTCTTAAATAGAACTAGGCACGGGGGCTAAATAGCTAAATAGGCTTCTTTTTAGGGGCTTAATAAGGTTATTAGCCCCAAGAGTCTAGGCTCTTAAATAGAACTAGGCTCGGGGGCTAAAGAGCTAAATAGGCTTTTAGCCTTTTAGGCTTCAAGAGATGAGTCGAGCTCTAAAAAAAGAGCTCCAAAGGCTAAAGTCTTTTGGATCACTAAGGTGATCCCGATATTGTGGAGGGCTAAGTGGCCCATGATCGGCGATGATGGAGCGTAATCGCAATTCTGTCGGTTTACGGGCAAACATCAAAGGTGGCGAAAGAAGTGGCGGCCATGATTGTGCGCGTGCCCACACGATGGAATCTTCGCTCAATCTGTAATGGACCATCATTGCCGATGGTGTAGTGTATAGGAGTCATTAGAGTCTACTATCGTGACAATTAAAATTGGTAAGAACAGTCTTAAGAATTTAAACAATATCAAGTATTTAAATAACAAAAATCAAGTGTTTTTGTTATTTCATGGTTCATCTTTGGTGTATTTTTTGGAGCATAATTCATTAGAGTTCTTTGTGACTAACTCTAACCACCAATATCATCTAAGTAAGTAACTAAATCAGTTCACAAATGTGCAAGTTTCCGATTTTTTCCAAAATGTTGGAAACGTTTCCGAAATTTCCAGAAAAAATTACAAGAATCAAAGAAAACTTTACTTTAAAAATCTTTTCATACAAATATTTCAGGAGTTTCCGACCGGCAAATCAGTAGGAGTATCAACTCCTTGTAACTTGTAAATGACGATCATCCTTTATAGCCTATTATAGGGTTAAATTCGCCAAATAGGTAATTTGTTCTAAGCATTTTGCAAATAAAACTTGTAACGTTTTATAAAGATACCGTGTTATTTGTCGCCTGGCTTTTAATTCAAGTGAAAAAGTTGATGGCCGAAAATAAATTTAAATAATGAAAATTTAAATGATTATCACAAAATTGCCTTCAAGTAAATAGTACTGCCACTAGAATAGATGATTACTTGCTGCAGTATTTCGTCTTTCGAATAGTTTTTTAATAGTAATAGCAGTGGATAAGGTTCGATTAAAAAAAATACGGTGTTTTCCGCTTTTAATCCGGTCGCCTATTCTCATATCCAACACTATGAAAACCTAAAAATAAAATATTTAAAGATTTTAAAGTTGTACACTACATTTTATTTCAGGTTTTTTATGACATTTTTAGATAAAATGGCCCGTATTAGCAGTCATTGTATTTACCAAGTAGTGCAACAGGAAGCAATATTATGTTGCCTTATTCAATGCTCAATATACCCATGTTACATGACATACATATGTTACTTGAGCAACTAATTAAAATACATAACGTAAGCTTAGCAGATAAGGAGAATATCGTTAGTAAACTCTAAACTTCCATTTCATCAATAAATCTTCATTTCTTCACATTAATCTGCTATCATTAAAATAAATACCCTCAGCGAATCTTCACTATATATATATATATATAATAATTAATTAATTAATTAATTAATTATTATATATATATATATATATATATATACATAATAAGTTTCTGATAATGATAACCTAAAAATTAATTAGTGTATGACATCCCCAATATTGTTTCAGCTCTGCTAAAATATTTTTCTATAAATACCTACCCGTCTTATTATTATAAGACATCGGTTACACGCTAATTCTGGCGTCAGTTCAGTCCATTCGAGTTTTGACTGATGCCAGAATGATGGAAAATGGACACGGTTACACGATCAGTCCAGACTGATAAAATTACGACACAGTCGCCGTTTGGACACAGAACGCAACACAGTCATTTAGTCTTGTCTAATATGGTGACTGACGCGAGAATGACACGAACAGGTTACACGATCAGTCTCCTATCAGTTTTCTGTCATTCAAAATGGACTGACGAATATTAACTAAAAATTTAAATTTTCATCAGTCCAGACCATCAGTCCATCAGTCCGCGTGTTACACGATAATTCTCCCGTCAGTCTGACCAGACTGATGGACTGAACTGACGCCAAAATTAGCGTGTAATAGATGTCTAAGAATAAGAGGATCGCTTTAGTTAATAGGTCTCAAATAGCAATAATATTGTTATATTTTAGTTATTATTTATGTGAATTAACTTAACACTAACTAATAAATAAAACAAGAGATAAACACAGATACGTCTTTCATTTATTCAGAGATCAAGTCCTTCCAGATTACTGAGAGTGCTAAGTCTAGGAGGATCGCCTAGGCTCAATAATTACAAAAGTAACAAAATGCATGCAAGCAGTTTACAATGTTTTGATCAAATGATCTCCAGGGACCCGTTTCTCAAAAGCTTGTAACTTGTAATACAAGTGGAAGTCTCTTTCTAACAAAAAGTGACATCCGCTTGTATTACAAGTTACAAGCTTTGGACAAACGGGCCCCAGGGGGCCGATTTTTGAAATCCGATCGCTATTTCGTCACTCGAAAATCGGTGGAAAACGGCGAAATGCTAATTTTTGAAATACGAGCGATCGAAATTTGAAATCTAGTGGTATTGATCACTCGACTTCAATTCTATTAGTAGAATTTACATACGTAGTAGTGGAGATATTATTGAACGAAATACACGAAATCCAGCGGTCGAAATTCAAAAATCGGCCCCCAGATCTAAAATCAGATTTGAGGGCAGGGATACACTAGGGGGAAAATGTCCCACGACACGTGTCGGCGACATGTTCGGCGAAGTCGTATGAGTTCCGTGTACATTGATCACCTAGTGTATCACTAGCTCAATTCACTAAAGTTTATGTGAATAGATTGAGAGCTATTCATCAGCTTTTGTGAACTCCTACACACACTATTAAGATTCTTTGGTATAAACGGCCTTCAGATGCTCAGTAAGTGGTGTATCATCAGTCTCCATATAAACGGTCACTTCCAGAGTGCCAGCATCCAGGAGCTTCCACACCCGCTTCAAGCTCTTAACAAACGGCTGCTTCGCAAACGACATCCGTGAGATACTAGTTGAAGTCAAAATAACTTGTTGGGTCTCCGGCTCGACTTGGCCTTCCTCAAGTGATGTTAGTCCAAAGTTGTGGCTGACCATGAAGGCAAGCTGGTGGGAGCCCGGCTTGATGCGGAGGAAGCCGCGCTCCTGGTGCATTGGAGTCTGCTTCTCTGGGTGCCGAGATGTGGATGTGAAGTTCAACATTGGTTGACCTGTGTGAGATTTATTCAATTTATTATAATCAAAAAATCAAAAAGTCCTGACTTAGTCTTTGGATTTAAAATTGTTATGGCACAAATTGACTAAGCGATTATCAAAATACCTAGTGGTTTTCAAAAAGTATGCAGATCCGGCAAGAATAAATAGCATTGTGGATGCAATCCGTAGCTATTTGATAATACTTTACCTACTAGTCTGACCAATTTAATTCTGCATTGGATTTGTAATGAAAGTGTGGCAATATTATAAATATCTATGAAAATAACTATGACTTTGTTGCGTTCAAGTCGGTGCTAAGTAGGCTTATACAGACGTGATTTCATTCAGCGTTACGTTAAAACAAGTCAAATACTCTTATTTAATTCAATAGTAAAATGACGAGTTACTTTTTTTAAATATACCTAGTTTTTAAGAGTACCTAATAGTAGCAGGTAGGAGTTAATTAGGCAAAGGAAGTTTAATAATAATACCTATGCAGGTGAACTCCAAGACTTCGTGGTAATGAAACTCCGGGATGTCCGGGTATTTTCCGGAGCCGCTTTCAGTCTTCCAGCGGCCGGCGAGCCAGCTGATCGGCTTCAAGGCCTCAGGCATTTCTACAGCTGCCATTATCACGTTCTCGCCTTTTAAAAGTAGGCTTATTTATTTAAGTACCGGCAGAATCGCAATTTTATTACGACTCGTAAACAACGTCAAGATGTGTGTTGACATTGACAGCTCACCTTAGAAGAGCGTTCGAATTCCTGTATTTATTTCAGAGTTTTTGTATTTTTATTTAACAACGCATCAAAACGTACAATTGTAAAAAAACTAAAACAAAAGCTACCAATAAATTATATAATATATATTTGTTAGAAAGTGCTTAAATGTGAAGTTCGGATGCATCTATACCGGCATCACCTGGTGGGCCACCTAAAAAATCCCCGCGGGCCGCTGGTTGAGTACCGCTGTTTTAGGCAAATAAAACTTAAATGTTATTTATTTTGATTTAATCCTCCTAAAAGTCTTTCTCAAGGGTACATTCATTAATAATCACAAACTAGGTAGGTTACTGTTTACGGCTATAAATTATTTGGTTGGTCGACGGCGTGGCAACAGCGTCGCGGCGGTTATCTCGACGACGGGCTGCGAGCTGAGCGCGGAGCCGAGAGCGCGCATGGCCTCAAACGTGCGGGACGGGAGCACCACCTGCAAACGACGAGCCTCATCAGAGGACCTACCGAACACCGAAATTCGCAAATCACGGGCATCTTTCTCTTTTACTCCAATTAAGGCGTAATTAGAGTGACAGAGATAGTTGTTCGAAATATAAGAACTTCGATTTTTGCGGTTATAGGCCCAGCTTCACCAGAACAATAGTTGGGGACGAATACTTTATATTATGTTAATATAATTTGTATTGCTGTGTAATATTATGTGTGGACCATTGTAGTCTGTGAATAAATAAATTGATTGATTGATTGAATACTGTCGGAGGGCCGTGCCACATGCTATGCGATTATGCTAAACGACCTTCTTGCTACCCGTATTACCATATTACCATTGAGAAAAAAGTATTACATAGTTTTCAAAGGCCGCACGAGATAGAGCACGGTACACAAAATAGGCAACAATAAGAATGTTTCTACCATTTACATAAAAGAAATAACTACTACCGCCATCCGTCGATAAGTAGCAGCACTAGTTAGTAGTGTCATACCCGACCGAATACAACGCTGCGCAGATCGAACCATGATAGAACTAGTTGCAGTGGATAAAAAACCGGACGAGTGCGAGTCGGACTCGCCCACCGAGGGTTCCGTACTTTTTAGTATTTGTTGTTATAGCGGCAACAGAAATACCTACATCATCTGTGAAAATTTAAACTGCCTAGCGATCACGGTTCATGAGATAGAGCCTGGTGACAGACGGACGGACGGACAGCGGAGTTTTAGTAATAGGGTCCCGTTTTACCCTTTGGGTACGGAACCCTAAAAAAATGAAAGTACATCGATAGTAAACCTCTGCCATAACAACTATAAACTCCATCTGTCGGCGAGTAGCAGCACTAGTTAGTGAAGAGCCGTACCCGACCGAACACGACGCTGCGGAGGTCGAACTGGTGCAGCGGCTTAAAGATGACGCTGAAGATACCGCATATCTCGTCGTCGGGTGACACCTGCATCGTCACCAAACCTGACAGAAATACATAATTAATACTATTACAAGAGTAGGTAGGTACCTATATTATTATTGAGCACCGGTGGTCAAACGAGGCATCATACAACAATAACGAACAAAGATTCTATATTAGCAAGGAGTCAACTCTAGCCAGCTTGTTTAAGTCATAAACTGAGATGCTCTTTAATGCATGGCAATAAGATTTAGTTTAACACATTTTCTGCCAGCGCTAAGCGGAATCTCTGTTCGTAGGCGCTTTTCGCTACATATGGGTTGTCTCATGTTATCGGCTACGCTCGAAGCGTAGACCGCGCTGGCACCGGACCTGTTAAGGCTTCTTCAGACGTTGCCACAAATGGCATGCGATTTTAGATAATGCTGGCTAAGTAGGCGAGCAACGAATTCAATCGATTGATCAAATGCCACAATGTTTTGCAAATCAGAAATCACATGCGATTATCGAAGACGTTTTGGAGAGGCCATTACGGTCCTTTCAAAAGTAGTTCAGTTAGCACACCATCTGCTTAGCGCCACTTGCACCATCCCACTAACCCGGGTTTAACTGGTTAAACCCGAGTTAGTGAATGGTGCAAGTGGCCCTTATAGTAGGTAGTTTGGTGTTATCATTATCATTTTATCACTCACCAGGCGCGCTGTGAGCAAAGTGGAAGTTCTCTGGCGGGAAGGCGCAGGCGCGGCACACGGCGCCGCCGGTCCAGAACAGCCCGGGCACCTTCCTGCATTCACGCGGGATATTTTTAAAGATCTTGTCAACTTTTAAAGTCTTTTTGCAGTTTTACCACTAATTTTTATTTAATATAGAACTTGGAGGAGATTCGTTGAATGAATTTTATCGTATAAATGTAGAAGTACCTACCCAAATCAACAAAATAGCAAACATCTACATACCTTGAGGTGATCAAAATGTGTCAATCAGACCTAGATCAATAAAAGTGATTAGGTAATTTTTTATTGAGCTAATAAGAATCAAAAGACATACCAATTAAATAATTTATTAATAATAATGGCCATAAATTAATATTAAATCCCAGTTTCCGCATGATTGTAGAATCAATCCGCAGTATCAAAGACATATGTAACTTCATATAAGACGAATAAAGTCTAAGGAAAAAACGTGCCTCGGAATTCAAGTAAAAGTCATTCTCGAATAGATGCCGCACACATCTTTAGCCTATCCTCGGCTAGATGGCGTGACGACACCGTTTCAAATTTAACAATTATAACACATAGATATCAGTGAATGAACATGGATCAAAATGCTATAAAAATAATAAAATCATTTATCCATATATATAAATTTTTTGATAACTTTATACGTTTTCATTTTAAGTTTTAGTCGTGTGTCGATAGATGGCAGTAAATTTACAGTGACTACAAAATTTACAATGACAGGACCCCTCTATACTATCTATTCTTTTTGGCAGTATTAAGAACTCTTAATATTTTTTTTATTTAACCGCCCTCTGTTAGCGAGTAGATGAACTAAGAAAAGTTTATAAGTTCATCTACATTGCAGAGGCTCTTTTTAAACAAGTTATCGTTGTCTGGAAGTAGACGGGCGTGTGTTGTGTTCCTCGCTGAACTGGTTGACGGCGAGGCAGTACTTCTCGGAGTGGTAGGTGCGCGAGATCTGCGACAACAGGGGCGAGCCGCGCGGGGAGGCCAGCCAGAGCGCCGCGCTGTTGGCCGGGCCCACCATGCCGATGAACGCCACCAGCATGCGCGTGTTCAGCAGCCCGCGCTGGATCTGGTCAATGAACAATCATTATTGAAACCAATAGATTCGGAAACTTAAATGGTCGATCGTAAAACATAAATAATTAAAAGGCAAGATAAGTTAGCTATTGCGGGGCTATTAAGTTCCACGAGGCGTCCACCAGTTAAAAGACATTCGAGGTTCATGCTGAGCTATATTAGTATTTTCTACTTTATAACTCTCCCGATAGTTACTTTAAAGGGGCCCACTGATTAACAGTCCGCCGGCCGGTATCGGCCTGTCAGTTGTTCGGAACTGTCAAAATTTTGTTCTAACTGACAGGCCGATACCGTCCGGCGGACTGTTAATCAGTGGGCCCCTTAACCCACACTTTTCCCTGAGAAAACTGATGTTTCTGTCGCGCACTCGCTTTATCTGTCTTATGGCAAAAAAATATCTATCGCCTCAGCGAACATGTCGGATACACTGCGGTCTGCAGCGCTTCGGCAGCCGCAACAGTATCCTTAGAGGCATAGGTATTGAACGCGTAATGCGTTATAAGTCCCGTTGCGTAAACTCACAGACGCTGCTAGTGTCGAATGTCTTTCAGCAGTACACCGCTCCAGCAGAGGCTTACAGACACACCTGCGGCTGCTTGAGCAGCGCTTGCAGCACGGCGCCGTCGGGCAGGCCGTCCACCAGCTCGCAGACGCTGGCGCCGCGCTCGCCCAGCAGCCAGGCGGCGGCGGCGGGCGGGGCTCCGCCGGTGGCCCGCAGCGCCTGCTCGGCCGCCGCGGCCGCCCAGCCCAGCTCGCGCAGCGCCGCCAGCGCCTCCGCGCCCGCCGCCGGCGCGCAGGACACCCGCCACGCGCGGAACTCCTCCAGAAACCTGATAAAGATCCACCTTTGAATTCTGGTTGACGCTCTACGGTGCAGCGTTACTTTGTATAGACGTTCGTTCGGATAAGCAGACCTCTGCAGATGTTCCGCGCGGCGGAAGGCGTCGCTGCCGGCGACGGGCGGCGGGGGGCGGGGCTGCTCCTGCTCCTCCGCTATGCGCCGCGCGATGTCCTCCGGCGTGATCACCTGCACACAGCACGGAAACAGTCCAGTCCAGGAGTAGAGACGAATTTCAAACTTATGCTGTGGCTGTGGGACGGTAAACGTCTGTCTCTATAGCTACAGAGATAACTGACTCTCCCCCCCCCCCCCGGATATTAAGCGTTTGTAGAGTTAGACCAAGATAAGTCTGCAACGATTTTGATAGCACACGCAGTGTAAGTGTTATTTATACATAATCATAATTTCTTAGAAATGTGAATCGTTGCAGACTTGTCTTGGTCTGACTCTATGTATGCAGAGGGGTCAAGTATCTTAGCAGCATCGAGGGGATCTGCCACAGATAGTGAACGGCCCCGCTACCTCGACGACGGGCCTCGTGGCAGGGCGTGGAGGCTGCAGCGCGGCGCGGAGCTGCGCCAGCGCACGCTCGTAGTGCGGCCCGCCCGCCGCCAGCCGCGCGCCCGCCTCCACCAGGCTTATCAGGATCTACAACAAATAAGCCGACCAAATGCGAGTCGCACTCGCGTTCCAAGGGTTCCGTACATTAAGTCCGACTCACGCTTGACTGCACATTTCTAATAGGTTTTCCTGTCATCTATAGGTAAAGTATTACTAATTATTACTATTACATATATACCTACAAAATTTTAGGCCCAAAGTTTCAGAGATAAAGGGGGGGGGGGGGGAATGGTCGGACAGACAGGCAGACGTCAGACGCACGAGTGATCCTATAGGGTTCCGTTTTTTCCTTTGGAGATACGGAACCCTAAAAAGGAAACCAGTGAATCAAAAATAGACAGTGTAAAAAGTCACAGTGGACCGACGCCTTTGATGTTTGCGTAAATGCCGACACCGGATAAGAACACAGTAGGGTCACAGACTTTTACACAACTGCACAAAATAATATTTATGTGACAATTAATAAGACACGCTAGCCCTGGACGTAGTACCGAGCAAACATTAACAATGGTGATGTATGCAGCTCGGGTGCGCGCCACCTACCCCTTGCACCCCGCACGATTTCCCTGTCTAGACGGCTTCGTCGAATGACTGTATCGTTTTATAGACTGTGCTATAGCACCATCTATAGACGGGTAATACTGTGTCTGTGTGTGACGGGTAAAGAACTTGATTAAATGAAATATTATTCTATTCTATTCTATTCTCGCCCGCGGGATAGACTAACCATCATGTTCTAACTGTATTATCATTGCCAATCTCGCGGGCGAGATACGGTCACGCCGCTCCTGTGTTATGGCTCCTCTACACGATGGATCAACGCCGGCCAATCCAAGGGACGCATTTATGCATTAGAGGGAGCAAGTGATATTGCTATCTCATTCTACCGCATGGCTGCGTCCCTTGGATTGGCCAGCGTTGGCACATCGTGTAGAGGAGCCATTAGGCCCACTGTACAACCAGCAACACTCTTAACTGTCCAACGGTGGATCATATGCCTTTTGTAATAAGGTTCACCTCTGGACAGTGAACAGTGTGTGCGATGGTACCTTCCTCAGCTCGTGGGACAGCTCGTTAGTAGACAGCAACGCCTGCAGGTTGGGCTGTCGCGGCTGGTGTCTGGGCGGCGGCAGCGCGGCGGTGGCGGCGGCCACGGCGGCCGGCGCGGGCGCGCGCACCGCGCCCAGGTCCAGCGCGCCCGCCATCGGCACGCGCAGCTCCACCAGCAGCAGCTCCTCCTGGTAAACAAAACAAGAGGAACGGCTCGCTCTGGATAACGAAAGTCTCTAAATGCAACTTGCGAGACAGAAAATACAGGACAAAGAGGACGTGAGATGAGATCATAGATGTCTGCATAAGTTAGGAATGGGTGAATGGACGATGATGGTGGATTACGTGCTGACCTCCTCAACAGTGTGATGGTAGACTGACCTGCGGCTGCAACTGCTGCTGCGCGAGGGTCAGGAAGTCGTGCAGGGTCGAGGAGTCGCAGACGCGCACCAGCTTGTAGCGCGCCGCGCCCGCCTCGCCGCGGTAGAAGTGCTCGATGGCCCTGAGACACTCAATATTTAACTTAATTTAGGTTTCAGACACACGGCAGGGATTAGAGCCAGAGATTGTCCATTCTCGCCGATATCTCAAAGATACCTAGATATGGCTGTGATGGTCTATAAGACTATCAAGCTACACCGAAAGCGACAGCAATCAAACCTACTTTGATTGAAGATACCTGAAGAATTCTTTACCCCGCCCGTCCAAGACTGAACTTCGTAAAAGCCTAAATCACAAAATATTTTCTTAAAGTCTCTTATAATAGTCTAGGTAGCACGTAGTTACCTAAACTATACAAGAGACTTTAAAATTGTGGAGCAGGTGCTCCGACCCGACATCACTTGCACAGTTTTAAAAATATAGCACGTGGAAATTAAAAATCAGAAAACAGGACACCGCGACGTACGGACGCGGACGTATTGTCAACAGGCTGAAATAGGAATGTTAGCTCACCGGTTCTTCAGCTCTTCCACCAGCGTGTCCTCCGGGTAGTAGGCGACGAGCGCCTGCCCCTCGGGCCCGATCACCTTCAGCACCAGCTCGCCCGTCGCGCCCGCCTCAGGCACCAGCATCTCAAGGTCACCTCACTTCACTGAATCACTGGTATGACACTTTTTTTATCCAGACAATTAAGACTATTTATTTTTAAATCGATTTAAAATTGTTAGTTCGTTAAAAGTTTATAAAGTTAGCAAATATTAGAAGTATAAAATATAAATGTCGATTGATTTGATTGGCATTGTCATTATTGTCATAATGTATTGTTTTAAATCGATGGTCGCGGTCTTCGATGTAAAAAAGGTTTTACATAGATAAGAATTTTATCGACGAATGAATAGAATATGAATAACATTAGAAAATGTATGTTAAAACATGATTCAAACTATACAACGTACGAATCTCCTCCAATTTTCATAGGACTAAAAGTGACATCTAAGGATATCTATGTAGTGCATAAGTGTTTTCCATCGTATTTTCTCGGAAACGTTCGTATTTGTAGCGTTACTTCAGTCAACCTCAGTACTTTTTGTACCGAGACTGACTGCAATTAGCAAGACACGTTCGTACGTTTCCGTGAAAATACGATGGAAAATTATTATGCACTACATCTTGTACATATAAGCATCTGCACAGACTTGGTAGTGACAAACTAAATATATTTTTATAGAAATTTGAAGTTCATGGTGGCATTGCGCACTAGATAAAGATAAGATAAATATAAATATAAAGATAAAGATAAGAAAAGAATAAAATAAAAGATAAGTTACGAAGTCGGTACATACTTGGAGAGCTAGTTGGCCTGACTACCTGTGGAATGCGGAGCCAACATAGGCGGGCAGCAGCGCAGTAAAGATGGCCGCCGTGCGCGCGCACGTCTCCGAGAACAGCTCCAACTTTAGCTCGCCCAGCGCCGCGCCGCCGCGGATACGCAGCGATAGCGACACCCTGCACACATATTCATATTTTACAACTTTTACACAGCATAATGAAATGACGCCCTGGCTTTGCACGGGTTAATAAATTATACACCTAAACCTTCCTCAAGAATCACTCTATTGATAGGTGAAAACCGCATGAAAATCCGTTCAGTAGTTTTTGAGTTTATCGCGAACATACAAACACAAACAGACGCGGCTTACGAAAATCCTGAAAAGTTAAGGGTTTCAGTTTTATGACTAACGATAATATGACAAACAATACATTATGACTTAAAACTTAATGGGAAACAAAGGGACCCCGGTGTAGTGATATGACACGTGTAATAACATAATAACATATAACAAGAGTAAGGGCCAGTTGCACCAACCACAAGGACTGACAACGTCGTTCAGCAATTAACTATGAAACTTATGAAATACAATTTTGCTAGCGAAAGTTTTAACGGTGACAAACGGTTTGGTGCAATCGACCCTTAAAACGTAAGTAGGTACTTCAATCGGCCAACCCTATTGGTTGACGAAATGTACCTTGGTCGTATGATTCCCTCCGGCGCGTGGAAGGCGGGGTCGAGCGGCGGCGCGGGCGGCGCCAGCAGCCACCCGCCGCGGCGCTCGCGCTCGCGCACTATGCGCGACCACCACTGCTCTAGCTCCGCCGTCGGCGTCAGGCGCGGGGGCTGCATTCGAACGGGTTACACAAAACCTTAACAAATTATAACCTAAACCTCCTCCTAGGTGAAAACCGCATGAAAATCCGTTCAGTAGTTTTCGAGTTTATCGCGAACTTACATACACACAAACAGATGCGGGGGACATTGTTTTATAAGGTGTAGTGATTTCTGAAGTATAGAATAGAACACACACGAAGTTCAATAGTTATTTGTACAACAAGAGATCAAAGTTTGATATTTCTTCGAGTGCTTATTTTGAGTCCCGTGCAAGCGAAAGATTCTATAATAGATTCACGAGCGTAGCGAGTGAATCTAATTTAGAATCTTGAGCGTAGTAAGGGATTCAAAAGCGCACGAGATGTAAATAACTTTGATCTCGTGTAGTACACAAAATTTTTCACCCTAAGCAGTGAGAACATACCTAGAGGGACAGAGATAATAGAACCCAAGTATATCGAACTTGTATTAGACCCCGCATGTTGAAATGACTATAAAGGTCACTTGAATGTCATTTTGTCTCACTCAGTGAGCAAAATCGCATTTTGCTCACTGTTTTTAAGAAGCAAAGTACCCTTGTTCGAGCTGTTGAGGTGAAAAATTAATTATGTGTTTTGTAATAATTGTATACAGACCGCAGTTGTGAATATCTTGTACAAGAGTTTGTTCTCCGCGTGCGTCCTCTCGCTGAATTGGACCCTGGTTGCGTGGTATTGAGGGCTACCGGGCGGCAGGACGCGCCATCGGCTATCCACACGACCCTGTGGATGACGAATAACATATTCTAAAACCATAGTAAAACTTTAGAAATATTTTGACTTTAATTGTGTTATAATCAGCGATCGGACAAATCATCGCAAAACCATCAAAAATAATTTATATCTCAAAACAGGACAAGATTTATTAAACTCATATTATGTACACAGTATCTTTATAAAACTTCCAGATTATGCTAAAAAACTGCAGTACAAAATTGTTAAAAAAATTGTACTTATCATGTTCCATAGGGGCTGTCCATAAATTACGTCATCGATTTTTGACGATTTTGGACCCCCCCCCCTATAATCATCCAAAAATCATGCATCAAATGACCCCATTTCCTCCTACTTCATGCTACCGTCATCCGATGTCCAGACCCCCCCCCCCCTAATTTGAAATGACGTAATTTATGAATAGCCCCATACCATATTTATTTCTGCGATAAAAATTCCGAATTCTGGTTATAATAAATTGATAACATTAAGGTCCGTACATTTTATTTATTTCTTGGGAATATAAAATAGCATATAGGTGCCAATACCACAATTCGTAGCGGTGTAGCGCCGCTGCACCGCGCGGAACGGCGGCGGAGGCGCGGCGTCGTGTGTCAGGTCTAGGCGGATTAGGGTGGTATTCCACTTATCCAATCTTTGTGCAATGGCATTGCATCACACTCCTCATTAAGCAAAGAAATTGGATAGGTGGAATACCACCCTTTATACCTACACCGTAATACAAAATTTCATCCGCGCCTCCATTGTACTGACCGTACCGCGTAGTGCAGCGGTGCCACACCACTAGTAGGGCTGATTTAGACGGCGCGCGAACACGAATACGATTTTAATTACATTGCGGACTGTTGGTTACGTCCAATTCAACCGACCGATCAAACCCCGGAATGTAATGAAACTCGCATGCCAGTTCTCGCATCGTCTAAATGAGCCCTAGGTTCTTCGGCTAAGCTAAGTCGACAGGTTGAAATGATTGAGTAATTTAGCTATTCTTTAAAATTCACTAGGAAACTTGACGCCATATTACCTACTGTGGCCTTTAGTTCAAAAGAATACGGACCCGGGTGAAGTGGTTATTCTTGATCATGCGCAGAAGCATCATGTTTTCTTTGTGTAGTTGGAGCGCGGCCGCCGTGCCGCGCACCGCCAGCGGTGGCGCGAGTCGCAGCAGTGGCGCTGTCGTGTCCACCTTACAGCGGACGTGTGCGAACTAAAGAAAATTTTAAATATAATTCTTATTTCGACAAATTGTATTGATTCCATCAAAACTTATATTATATCCGCATCGCAAGCTTCGTCAGGTGAACACAAACTCGTGATCAGCTACAGAGAGTACAGAGGCTTCGTCACACAACAATAGGTACAACGGTAAAATCTGCAACATGTTTCGTCAATTTACTTACCCTAATAAAAGTATATCAAAACTTTGCTTTCTGTATTTTGGACGAAGATAAATTAAAAAAAAAAGCGCCACTTGTTGGCAAGTTGAACGTCAGAGTTTTCCAAGGGCCAAGATGTCAATCATTTGCGCCGTAGCGAACGAAACGGTAATATCTCTCTATTACTCTTCCATATTACTGCGACAGTGAGACGTTAGCGTTTCGTTCACTACGGCGCAAACGATTGGCATCTTGACCAGGCCCTTGGAAAACTCTGACGTTCAACTTTCCAACAGGTGGCGCTATTTTTATACAACATTTCTCTATGCCCCAGATATCGTTGTAATAAACTTCCACTAGTGGGCGCTAGTCCTATTTTAAATTAGTGAAATCGTTGTAAAAAAAACCGGACAAGTGCGAGTCGGACTCGCTCACCGAGGGTTCCGTACTTTTTAGTATATGTTGTTATAGCGGCAACAGAAATACATCATCTGTGAAAATTTCAACTGTCTAGCTATCACGGTTCGTGAGATACAGCCTGGTGACAGACGGACGGACGGACAGCGGAGTCTTAGTAACAGGGTCCCGTTTTACCCTTTGGGTACGGAACCCTAAAAAAGCGCCCATTTCAACAATTTATAATACAGAACTATTTAGCGTAGTTCATCTACTCGCTAACAGAGGGCGCTATAATCAAAACTAATTTTAAGTTATTTTATTCGAGGCCTTACTTTGTCCCGTGGCTTCTTTCTCTTCTTGAGAGCGAGGGGCTCGGCGGGCGGCGGGGACCGTAGCGACTCGTGCGACTGCACCGTCTTTAGTATCGTGTCTAGCTTCATGTCTTCCGTTTGCTGTCTACCCTGGATTAAGGAGCTTAGGATGGTATTCCATCTGTCCAATATCCTGGTCCAATGTGTATTTATTTACGTCTCACATTTTGCTTAATGAGAGAGTGAGACGCAATGCACATTGGACAACGAAATTGGGCAGGTGGAATAACTCCCTCAGCGCCACTTGCACCATTCCACTAGCCCGGGGTTAACCGGTTAAACTTGGAGTTACCATGGTTACCCGTACAATTTGACACTAGGTAAACTAGGTTTAACCGCTTAACCCTGGGATAGAGTCTGTGCGGAAAGAGAAGAGTCGTGGGATTTGAGGGCGCGCCAGTGCTATTTTATGGTTTTTGTTATGCTGACAACACTGGTCACGTGATTATAGTACGACACTAAAGGTCATGATACTTGAATCCCTTTTGTTCCGGTTTTTTACCACGGCTTACTAAACGGAGCCTGGTGGTGGTGTCGGCTCGTCAACTCAATCCTCTAATTTAGCGCAGGCACTAGTTTTCTTTTTAAAACATACTTGTTTTTATGTCTCAGATACTAAAAAGTGACAGTGCGATTGACAAAACTGCTAAAACTAGATAAGAATCTGCCCAATACAACTGTAATTTTAGTACCAAACAAGATAGAGTCTCATTTATGTACTGCCTAATCTGTGCAGTCCAACAGTTATTTTAATACACAACCGGGTAGATCTGGTAGAAATTGGGTAATAGAACTGTAATTTTACTATCTGGGATATATTTCACCCATTGTAAACTTGACTTGTAATGTATGTGTACATTATTAATAATAAATATGAATATGAATAAAAATAGTGCATAAGTAGGTAGGCCTTATTCGGATATGTCTGGTTCTCTCATCTCACGATATTTTACTTCGCCGAAAAGTTTCATTCATGTCTTCAAAATATTGACTTCTTGGGCTCATTTTACTCAGAATCAGTTGTACATTCACGCCTCATACATGAAAAAATGTGTCCAAAGATTTCCTTTCCAGATCGTCACATTCTTGTATGAAATTATTTTTATTTGTATGAACATGACGCACTGGCAAAAAAAAATCATACAAAATGTTGGGACATATTTTTTCATGTATGAGGCGTGAATGTACAAATGATTCTGAGTAAAATGAGCCCAAGAAGTCAATATTTTGAAGACATGAATGAAATGTACCTACACTTTTTTTGGAAAACGCTCAACTAACAGAACCTAGTAAACGAACTTACAAAAAAGAAATATTTTATTAGAAAAAGTTTTATTCTTTGTAATCGAAGTCTGAATTAAAATATTCAATGTCACTTATGTTTGAGCTAGCTTCAGAAGTTCAGAACAACCAGGGACACTCATAGAACTACGTATCTTCATCTGAACTGGATGTGCTTGAATCCGGCACGTAGATTACGAATTCTTGCATATCACCTACTTAGCGGTCTTTTATTCGAGATACCGTAGGTACTTTAACACAATCCTGAAAAAAAAATTACATATATAAATATGCATAAAATGGCAAGTATCACGACTATTTGTAAGTTATTTTAAAGATCATGAATGACCTGCATATTTATGAAAATTAATATATTTTGAATGAATATACTTACCGATTATGTACCGGAGACAAGTTACTTAGGGGGCTTATTAAATAGGTAATTATTTAATATTAAATACTACATCAACACCCGCGAATAGCGGAAACACGTTCCGCGACATTTTGTAAGTCGATAGTCGGCTTTTACTAAAAGCCCGTTTTCTTCCCGCTGACAAAACCGAACAATGTTAAATATAATTTTCCTTGTGGTTTTATGTACGGTTTTATCGTGTTTAGAAAATATTTTATACATAAAACTAGCGGTTTTTGTTAATAAAAATATACAATGACAGAAGTTTGTTTACTTTTTACAAGACAGGTGTCAAAGGTTTGATTGCCATATAAAATTTAAAATGTTAGTTCCCGTTTCTGCCACGACTCTTCTCTTTCCGCACAGACTAGTGGGATGGTGCAAGTGGCCCTTAGTTAAATAGACCTGTTGGGTTCCACTCCGTGCCTCTGCCACAGAAGCGCTGTTGTAGTGGCGTAGCTATTAGGAATTGGCGAAGCGGTCCCTCGCCCACGGGCTTGTGGGAGGCACGTCTTAAACCAGTGGTTCCTAACCTTTTCAGTCCGGTCACCCCTATGACTAACTAGGGAACCTGATTTTACCCCTCTTCCCAATGGTAATAAAAAATGTACGTTTGTTGTATTGTTATATTAAAAATAAAATAAAATAAAAATAGCTCACAATCTAGTATTTAGTTACTTTATCCTTAAACAGTTTTAATTACTTATACATATTATTCAATTAAACTAAACTTTAACCATTATTTATAATATAATAGTAGTCGCCTCTGTGGCGTAGGCCTCCCCCATGCATCTCCACATATCTCTATCGCGGGCCTTTTGCATACAGTTGTCGCCAACTGTTTCGTTAAATATATCCCTCCATCTTTTTCTCGGATGTCCTTTATTTCTACTACCGGCCGGTCACCGAGGAGAAGTTCGACCAAAACCCCCCAACAAGTATTGTTATATTAGATTAGCTTATTACCCCCGTAAAATACCAGTTTTACCTCCCCAGGGGTAACCTAGGGGGTTAGGAACCACTGTCTTAAACCCTTTGAACGCTTTTGCGTCATATACAAAGGTTAATGAGAAATAGGGATGAAGGGGGTGGCGTCCTACTAAGGGTTGCGAAAAAACACACGTCTGTTCGTTGCAATGTTTAATCTAGACAAAGAAATATGTAGCTACCCACTTATATGTTACCTATATTTTTGGCTAAGTACCCACATACATCACAGTTAAAAGGTCAAAGGTTAGCTGGAAGAGATCCCTTTTAGGGATAAGTTCGCCTTTGTACATAACATTTTTATTTTTGTTTTGTTTATGTCCGTTTTATGTAAACCTGTTTATGTGCAATAAAGTGACATACATACATACATATACAAAAACGTCACACACGCCAAATTAAGTTTCATATGCAAGCGAGCTAATGTAAACCTTACTTGAATGTAATTACCTACCTAATCCTTAACCTAACCTAAGAACTGATGTAAAAAGTAACGAAATAAATGCATTTGTATGTGTAATGTGTGGAGGTTACTTTGACAGAAAATAGTTTTTGATCGCAACCGGTTTCGTACAAGACCGAAAAAGTTTTCGATCGCAACTGGTTACGAAGCTCCGGTTGCGTATGCGGCCGAAGGGGCCATAACAGTTATGGACGTTATGGTTGAACATGGCGTCCATGGCCCCGTGGGCACACTGGGCACGACTAGATACGGCGACGCGGGTGTTCTCGACGTTCAAAGGGCTAAGGATTGGGAATACACATTGAAATTGACAGAAAAGGGCTAGAGTAGTTCACGCTGCTCCCGACATTGCCCGGTGATAACGATCAATTTTGATTCGCAAAATCCGGGTTCTATGTAAGTATATCCGTGATCCGTGTCCACAAGCAGAAACAGTGGGGAGACAGTCCTGACTTCGTGCAAACTCGGCTCCATTCAGCTCAGCATTGCTCCGATCAATTATCAGGGTTGGCACAACTTGACGTCCCTTTGCGTGCACGACCACAGATAAGATAATTACTTGAATTTTGACAACCCTAAATAGTCGAAAGGGATAGTGCCATAAGTTAGAAAGGGATATCATGATTCGACCCTGAATCGCTGTCAAACTTCGGTTTGTAGGAAGTGTCCTTTCTGTACGGTAGTACTAGTACTTATTCTGTGGCATAAATAACTGACCCCCTCTGCATAGAAATCTGTTTGCAGTTAGTTATCTCTGAAACTTACTGTATATATTTATTTATTTATTTATTTAGAAATTTAGAAATTTAATTCAGGCAACAAGGCCCATATTACAAATACCTTACAGACTAACATACATATGTATTTTATAAACTTAAAACTAAACATTATTTAGTCGACAAAACGGCGTGGCTCCGTTTCATCGGCTGCTCTTGTGTCGGATTCGGCAGTTTGCCCCGGAACCTCCGAAACACGACACCTTTCGGCCAGAAGTCGACGCACTCGATGGTTCCCTGCAGCGGTCGCGGCACGCGCACCACAAAAGAGTTGAAGTGCACGTAGTGGCGCGATCGAAGCTGGAATACCCTCAGCGTGTAGCCGGTCTTCTGGTGTACATACTCCACCACTTCAGCAGCCCATATATCCCATAGGAGCGCAATACGTGGCGTAGCACTTATCATGAACACTTAGGTTGACTTTAGGGTCTTTAGGTACTACTTTATTTTATTTATTTATATCAGCCTAGATTCCACTGCTGGGCAAAGGCCTCCCTTTCCACGTCTCCCGGTTTTGACCCGTTTCCCACCAGTGGTGGAATTGGTGGGAGACTACTATAATTAATATTGATAGTGATTACTCACAGTTTATCCAATAGAACACGCCTACAAGTGGTGCTGACTGTACACAACCCGTTAAAAATAATACAATAAGTAAATGATGAATAATTATTAATTATTATGCACTGAAATTTATGTCATTGCAACAAGAAATCTATGTGGCTTAGCTTTAGCTACGCACTTGGCTTTGACTCATGTCATGTCTTAAGATAGTCAAGGTCATACATAGGCAACCTAATCAGCCATAGGAATCCTCTCATTCCAATTCGTCATAAAAAAAATTAAAAAAATCTAACCACCTTTACGATAGGGACCGTGCGCGTTGGAGCGTCTGCCATCTTGTGGCCTGAATCGGAAACACATGTGCACATGTACAATGCCAAAGCAAGTGCTACCATCTGCCGTTCGCGTCGTCGGTACGTTTCCTTGTGCAGATATGAAGTTTACTTATAATAAAACAACTAAAGTAGGTTATTTAAATTAATATTTATTGAATATATTAGTGTGTTACAATTAAAAGTGTAAAAACACAAATTGATCGTGCGAGATCACATAATAAAATCAAAATCACAAACAAGAGAGATCATTAATCTTCATATCCGACATTGATGACATCTTCAATTTATTAAATTAGATTAATTTATCCTTTTTGCCCTAGTGGCATATCCGTTTTGCCCGACCCCTGCGGCCAAAAAGGATAAAATTAGATTAGTTAAAATATAACAAAAACGAGATAAAAATAATATAATCACTGGAATGCGACTAGTATTAGAACACTAAAGATTAACAGTTAATTCTAGTAATACAAATGTCATTTGGTTATGTATAAAAATACTTTTACATTGACTAATCATTTTGTTTTAAATACAATTAAAACAGTACCATAGAGTAATTTAAGTAAAGAAAGAGTAGTAACTCTATACATCAGTTTTCTTACCAAAACGCGCGTTATTTCGTTGTCATTTAGCGTCATGTAGCGGAATTTATCAGTACTGCTAGTTGACAATAGATGTCTCGGCGAACGAAAACTCTAATGCTCAACAATTTTCAGCTAATATTATAACCGGATTAACTGGAAGTCTATTTTCAACCCCTTCTGGCTTATAATATTAGTTGTAAATCGTTTTACTAGTACATTTTTCGTCCGTAGCTACACTTGTGACATCTGGTGTCAAGTAGGGGTACTGATAGTTCCACTACTTGACGCTAGATGTCGACTACGAAATAACGCGCGTTCTGGTAACAAAACTGATGTATGGAGTTACCACTCTTTCTTTGGTTTTACTCATCGAACATAATACAGAACATGTGTTTCAGCTACATGTGGTTGCTAAATAGCCTCTGCCATGGCAGTGCTCAATTCTAACCAGCGAATACAGAGTATCGTAAATTCTTACATTAAAAGCCGCCACCCAATTTTAAGCTTTAATGCACAAGTAATAGGGCTCAAATAATGTTCTACTGCCTGGCGCGGGGGGCGGCGGTGTTGGGGCGCGGCACGGCGGAGGCGGCGGGGCGCGCGCGCGCGTTGACGGCCGCGTACGACAGGTAGCGGCACGACAGGTCGGGAGGCTCCATCTGTAACAATAGGCAGATATAGTTCGTAGGTTTCTAATAGATCTCGACGGCTAATCCTATTTCACCTCAGCAGCTCGAACAAGGGTACTTTGCTTCTTAAAAACAGTGAGCAAAATGCGATTTTGCTCACTAAGTCATTTTGTCTCACTCAGTGAGCAAAATCGCATTTTGCTCACTGAGTGAGACAAAATGAGTGAGCAAAATCGCATTTTGCTCACTGAGTGAGACAAAATGTCATTTAAGTGATCTTTATAGTCAAATGTCATTTCAACATGCGGGGTCTAATACAAGTTCGATATACTTGGGTTCTATTATCTCTGTCCCTCTAGGTATGTTCTCACTGCTTAGGGTGAAAAATTTTGTGTACTACACAAGATCAAAGTTATTTACATCTCGTGCGCTTTTGAATCCCTTACTACGCTCAAGATTCTAAATTAGATTCACTCGCTACGCTCGTGAATCTATTATAGAATCTTTCGCTTGCACGGGACTCAAAATAAGCACTCGAAGAAATATCAAACTTTGATCTCTTGTTGTACAAATAACTATTGTCTATTGTTAAGTAAAACCGCTCGTGCCACGTGCCACAACCACCTGCATAAAAAATACGTACTTCGGTTACTGAGTGCCGGCGAGTCGAACACTACAGAACCAGTCTAAAATGTGTCATCGAGATGGCGATTGAGGTCGAAGCAAAGGCGCGTTATCGGAGAGCGCACCTACACTGGTTTTTGAGCGTTGGACTAGCCCGCGTTCAGGTGCCAAATAGAATAAGTATGACCCTTTTTTGCAGGTAAGTAACACGTGCGGTTTTACTTAACAATAGACAATAGGATTAGCCGCCGAGCTCTATTTAAAAGCTACACACTATAACAGATGGGGTCCCTTTACTCCCTTTGTTTCCCATGAAGTTTTAACTCATAATGTATTGTTTGTTATATTATCGTTAGTCATAAAACTGAAACCGTTAACTTTTCAGGATTTTCGAAAGGTTATTCTATAGATAGGTTAGGTTAAGTTTGTTTTATGGCAATCCTGAAAAGTTACGCTTTTCTGAGAAAAACCAATTATGACTAACGAAAATTCGGACAAACAATATATCATGACATTCATGACTTAAAACTATTTGGGAAACAATAGAGACCCATAACAGATACGTTCGGAAATGACGAATCGTTTGTGAAATATAGGGCCAGTTGGGCCACAGTTAACAGACTGATCAACGTCACGCAGCAGAGATCTATGAAACTTCCCGTACAATAAAATTTAGCGAACGCTTTAACGGTGACAGACAGTTTGGTGCAACCGACACATAGTCTGGCAAACCTAATTTGTCCGTAAATAAGAAAAAAACTATACTCATCCCTTTTTTCGGATGCTACTAGAATAAGACAAAGACAGTATTCTCTCTATCCATGTTTGAAATGAGACATGCAGTCCCTGGCCGAACTATATGTAGGTGCTTTCAACATATAGTTCGTTTATTTTAGCATTAGAAATAAGGTAAACAATCTTGATGTGTCTTTTAATTGAAAAACACGTTTTAAAAATAAGTCACGACAAATATGTAACAATTATGCATCTAATAAGATTATTTATATTCTTCTGCTTTCATAAGTAATCACACACATAGGCCTTTTCGTCTATAGTAGACGATTTATGGTGTAACACCGGAGAAACACCGTAATAGTTACTTTTTAAAAAGCGTTTTTTAATTAAAAGACATGTCAAGATCGCTTACCTTCGTTCTAATGCTAAAAAAACGAACATTCAACATTCTACTTTTTTTTCGCAACCTACTTTTCATGAGAAAAGTAAAATAATAGAATTGAAAGCGTTAAACATATTATCTTATAGCTCCTATCTTCTTATGCTACTAAGCGCCACCTGCACCAACCCACTAACCCGGTGTTAACCGGGTAAACCATTACCCAGTGTCAAATTGTACTGATAACCATGGTAACTCCAGGTTTAACCAGTTAAGCCCGTGTTATGAAATGGTGCAAGTGGCCCTAAAGTTATTAGGAGCTGTCGAAATAAATTTGTTCTATTGAAATTTGTCGGTAATAATCACAAAAAAAAAAATTGGCATGTGAAACTTCCTAGTACGGGAAACGCGTGAGACAAAGGAGCCAAACCCAATAAAAGTTTCGTTAGCGCGATGAAGGAATCACTGCGCTCGGTTCAGCGCCCTCTAGCGTGACACTGGGTGAACCTATTAGTGTGAGCTCACGTGTCTGTGGTGGCGCGGCGGGGCGGGCGCGCTCATGTTGTTGCCGGTGTACGCGACGCACTTCTCCTGCCACTCGCCCAGCTGCTCGTTCCAGTGCACGTGCTGCTCTATCAGCGCCCTCTAGCGTGACACTGGGTGAACCTATTAGTGTGAGCTCACGTGTCTGTGGTGGCGCGGCGGGGCGGGCGCGCTCATGTTGTTGCCGGTGTACGCGACGCACTTCACCTGCCACTCGCCCAGCTGCTCGTTCCAGTGCACGTCCTGCTCTATCAGCGCCCTCTAGCGTGACACTGGGTGAACCTATTAGTGTGAGCTCACGTGTCTGTGGTGGCGCGGCGGGGCGGGCGCGCTCATGTTGTTGCCGGTGTACGCGACGCACTTCACCTGCCACTCGCCCAGCTGCTCGTTCCAGTGCACGTCCTGCTCTATCAGCGCCCTCTAGCGTGACACTGGGTGAACCTATTAGTGTGAGCTCACGTGTCTGTGGTGGCGCGGCGGGGCGGGCGCGCTCATGTTGTTGCCGGTGTACGCGACGCACTTCTCCTGCCACTCGCCCAGCTGCTCGTTCCAGTGCACGTCCTGCTCTATCAGCGCCCTCTAGCGTGACACTGGGTGAACCTATTAGTGTGAGCTCACGTGTCTGTGGTGGCGCGGCGGGGCGGGCGCGCTCATGTTGTTGCCGGTGTACGCGACGCACTTCACCTGCCACTCGCCCAGCTGCTCGTTCCAGTGCACGTCCTGCTCTATCAGCGCCCTCTAGCGTGACACTGGGTGAACCTATTAGTGTGAGCTCACGTGTCTGTGGTGGCGCGGCGGGGCGGGCGCGCTCATGTTGTTGCCGGTGTACGCGACGCACTTCACCTGCCACTCGCCCAGCTGTTCGTTCCAGTGCACGTACTGCTCTATCAGCGCCTGTTCAAACAAACATACACTCAGTTTTCTATTGGTTTTAATAATCTTCTACAAATCGTATGAAAAACCTTATCCTAACCACAGAGAAATATAAGTAAAGAAAGAATGGTAACTCCATACATCAGTTTTCTTATCAAAACGCGAGTTATATCGTAGTCGACATCTAACGTCAAGTAGTGGAACTATCAGTACCCCTACTTGACACCAGATGTCACGAGTGTCGCTACTGACGAAAAATTTATCACTAAAACAATTTACAACTAATATTACAAGTAGAAGAAGTTGAAAATAGAGTTCCGGGTTATAATATTAGCTGAAATTTGTTGAGCGTGCGTCGCGCCATCTATTGTCAAGTAGCAGTACTGATAAATTCACTACTTGACGCTAGATGTCGACTACGAAATAACCCACGTTTCGGTAAGAAAACTGATGTATGGTGTTAGCACTCTATCCCTACTTATTTTTCTATGAACTTATAGACAAACATTAGCTAAAATAAGAAGTAATACTTTTACTATGCTTTCGAATGTAAGCCTATAACGGAGGTCAGGGCAAACCAAACCAAGTTTATCGTTTCGAAGTCATAGTATTGAAAGGGCTTTTAGAGTCTCTTGCCGGTCTCATATTGGGACACCCTCCTACAATAGGGGGTATTACTGCAATGTTCTGCCGCCAGAGTGCAGCACTAGCTCCTCTAGTAAACCATAGAGTAACTTGTTTTACGACCGGTCTGGTCTAGTGGGTAGTGACCCTGCCTATGAAGCCGATGGTCCTGGGTTCGAATCCCGGTAAGGGCATTTATTTGTGTGATGAACACAGATATTTGTTCCTGAGTCATGGATGTTTTTTATGTATTTAAGTATTTGTATATTATATATATCGTTGTCTGAGTACCCACAACACAAGCTTTCTTGAGCTTACCGTGGGACTTAGGCAATTCGTGTAAGAATGTCCTTATAATATTTATTTATATTTATAGAGTAACTTATACATACTGTGCCTTAAACTGTTTTTTGTCAAGTTTTCACAGACAATAAATAATAATAAATAAATAAAATAATAAATATTATAGGATAATTTTACACAGATCGACCTAGTCCCACAGTAAGCTCAATAAGGCTTGTGTTGTGGGTACTAGACGACGATATATATATAATATATAATTATATATAAATACTTATATACATAGAAAACATCCATAACTCAGGAACAAATATTTGTAATAAACACACAAATAAATGCCCTTACCAGGATTCGAACCCGGGACCTCCTGCTTGTTTTGCTGCTTCTGTTTTTTACAATAAAATATGACATTGATGCATCAAGGGGGTTTGTTAACAAACGCGAAAATCGAAATTCAGTTATCTGTCTCTTTATCGCTCGAATAAGCAAGAGTGATAGGGAGGTTAGATAACGAAATTTCGATTTTCTTGTTTCGCGGTAGACCCCCAGATTGTGACCGATAGTGGTAGTGGCGCCTCCTACGCAGAGTTTCGCGTAATATTCCCTATTTAGGAGGGATTTAAATCTTCTCGGGCAGAGGCAGAGTTAGAGCCGGCGGAACATTATTTGACGTTCATAAGTCGTTCATGGTCGTCTGGTTGGCCCCATGCTAAAACAAGGATGCCCTCCATCCCACCTGGTACTCCTTGGGTATGTACGAGTCCAGCACCAGGTCTGCCAGCTGTATCTCCCTCCTCAGAGCCCTGACGGAGTCCAGGATCCCCTCCATCTCCCTCTGCTGCTCCCGCTGCTGGTCAGCCAGCTCCGCTTTGGCGGAGTTGAGGAGTTGGACGGCGCGCTTCAGTTTCCTGGTCTTGGCGGCGTTCTCTTCTTGCATGGAGGAGTAACGCTCTTCTATGTCCAGGCGTTCGGCCTGTTAATAAACAAACAAAAAGTTGAAGAGGAGCGTATGTCTTGTCCAGGAATTTTACACTGGACAGTAGAATTAAAAAAAAATTAACTACTCGCACTTACCTGTACAATCTAGCCCCTTCATTCATAAAACTCAGAAAACCTCTGGGCCTATGGTCCAGAGCGTCACCTTTAAGACTCAATCGCCAAGTCCCCATGCGAGTCCAAAGGCCGAAGGCCCGCACGGCGAGGCCACGCATACAACTAACCTTACTAAAATGTCTAAATAAGCGGAGTCTGAAGACTAAGCTCCGCGTAGGATCGTCGATCGTTGACTAGGAGCGTCACCTGTGCGAATCGCTCCTCA
This sequence comes from Cydia splendana, assembly GCF_910591565.1. Classification (NCBI taxonomy): domain Eukaryota; kingdom Metazoa; phylum Arthropoda; class Insecta; order Lepidoptera; family Tortricidae; genus Cydia; species Cydia splendana. The sequence goes on from NC_085985.1 coordinate 483,639, forward strand.
TGCGGTTCTAAGCGGACAACTACTAGTCTGTTCGGAAAGAGAAGAGTCGTGGAATGTATTGGGGCCCATACATTTCACGACTCTTCTCTTTCCGCACAGACTCTACCAAAGTGTTCAATAAACTCTGCGAAGGTCAAAGACAGCTTTCGTCTAAGCGAGGCGTGCTTGCGAGGCCGAAGGCCGAGCTAAGGGAGGACAGCTCTGGGCATTGGAATTGTCCAGCAGTTCCAGTATACCTCCTTCTTCTGCAGGTCCTCCTGCAGGCGCAGCTCGATGAGTCTCCGCTGCTCCAGCTCCCTGGAGGCCTGCTCCAGCAGCCTGCGCTGGGTGTCGGCCTTGTCCAGCAGGTTCTCGCCGCCGACGAGGACCTTGGACTCCAGGCGTTGCAGCTTGTCCTTCAGCTCTTCCTGCTGTTTCCTGGGGAGATAAAAATGGGGATAAACGCGTGAAGCTTAACGCAGATGGCGCTGCAGTAGATTATAATTATATCTAGCCTAATAAGAAACTAACGTCATCCCTAGAGGGCAAAGACTTTATCGCTGAAACCTTCGCTGACGTTCGGTCAACTATAACGTAGAATTAAAATATTTATTCTGTGAGTAACATTCATTGGAAGATGTAAAGAAACAACTCGTCAAATAAATAAATAAATATTGGGGGACATTTTAAACAGATCAACCTAGCCCCAAACTAAGCAAAGGTGCTAGGCGACGATATGCATACTTATATAGATAAATACATACTTATATATTCGTACATAGAAAACACCCATGACTCAGGAACAAATATTTGTGTTTATGACACAAATAAATGCCCTTACTGGGATTCGAACCCAAAACCAACGACTTCACAGGCAGGGTTCACTAGGCCAGACCAGTCGTCAAAAAAAATGATTGTAATATTTTCCACATCTGTGCCCCAGTTTTTCAATGTTTTTAGAAAAAAAGATTGAAGCTATAATATTAGCTGAAAATTGTTGAGCATTAGACTATCCGTTCGTCGCGAGTGTCGCGACATCTATTGTCGAGTAGCAGCACTGATAAATCCGGTACTGGACGCTAGATGTCGACTACGAAAACAATAGTCGTCGCACCGAAGAGTGCAATATATTCTTCATAAAATTCTCTACAATTAGTTGTCTTGAAAGGAAATGGGATACTTACTTGGTCCTCTGCAACTCGGCCTTCTTTTCTTCCAACACCTTTCTCGCTTGGTTCGCTTTCTCTCGATTCAGTTTCTCCTAGGCAAACAAAATCATTTACAATTACATTTCAGGTAGAGTTTGAACACTTTGTATATAATTTACAGTAAGGATTTGATTTTGAGTGCCAGTAAGGCAACCTTTTGCGACCAAAATTATTAATTTCATATGTGTGATATACGAAAACGGAAAATTATTTTTTTTGTGATGTATATACCATAAAGTATGTATAAGTAAAGAAAGAGTGGTAACTCCATACATCAGTTTTCTTACCAAAACGCGCGTTATTTCGTAGTCGACATCTAACGTCAAGTAGTGGAACTATCAGTACCCCTACTGGACACCAGATGTCACAAGTGTAGCTACTGACGAAAAATGTACTACTAAAACAATTTACAACTAATATTATAAGCAGAATGGGGTTGAAAATAGACTTCCAGTTAATCCGGTTATAATATTAGCTGAAAATTGTTGAGCATTAGAGTCTTCGTTCGACGACACGTCTATTGTCAACTAGCAGTACTTATAAATTCCGCTACTTGACACTAGATGTCGACTACGAAATAACGCGCGTTTTGGTAAGAAATCTGATGTACGGATGACTTTAGTAAGTTAAGGTCCGATCACCTTTACATGTCATTTAGTAGTTATATTATAATACATTATAATATAACTACTACCTATTAATGTACCTTCTCCTCCCTCCTCAGCTTTCGCAGCTCCTTGCGCTCCTCGGGGCCGAGCGAGTCCAGTTCGGACTCGGTGAGGGTGTCGTCGGTGAGCTCGCCCTCGCTCAACTCAGCTTCCTCCTCTTCCAACTCTGTATAACAAGTTGAAAATAGAGTCCCGGTTAATCCGACTATAATATTAGCTGAAAATTGTTGAGCATTAGACTTTCCGTTAGTCGCGACATCTAGTGTCGAGTAGTAGTACTGATAAATCCGCTACTTGACGCTAGATGTCGACTACGAAAACAATAGTCTTTTTGATAACAAAAGGATTGTACTATTAGAAGTATTAGAAAAAATAAAAATATTTTAATTTGTTTTTATTTCAAGTAGAAACACTACTAGATAAATTATAAAATGAAATAAATGTCATATACTAAGAAAAAGTGACAGAGGCCTCCAGTGCCCCAGGCTAGAAACGAACCAGCGTCCTCTGCTATCGCGGCAGGTGCCTGTGCCATTCGGTCACCGGGCCCGGTCCGATCCGGCCTGGGGCACTTGGTCACTTTTTCTTAGTATATGACATTTATTTCAGTTTATGATTGTAATACCAGCTTCGAGCAACACCGGGAAGGGAGTCGGCATCGCACTATTGCCCAAGTAACAATTTGTGGTTCTATAGTAGTCGATAGAACGTTTCCCAAATACCACCTAAGGTCCTATAAAAGACCAAAGAAGATTGTATAAAGCCGAAATGGCGCATCTTATGTGCCATTCAGTGATATAGTAGACCTGTAGCAGTGTCAGTCGTGACGTTTTAGGTCTATAAAAGTGATGTGATGATCACTTCTGTGCTAATTTGTTGTCAGTAACGCCATTATAGTGTTAATTTATACTATAGTGGCATTTGAGGTTCCATTATAGTGCTTGTTTTATACTATAGTAGTATTTGAAATTGTATTATAGTGCTTTTTTATACTATTGTAGAATTCATAGTTCCTTTACTACGAAATTTGCTATCAAAGTTTTCCATCAACTGTTGTGAGTGGTTTTGTTGTGTATTTACTACACAAAAACGGTACTAAGTAAAATGGTGATAAGTAAAGACTTTATATTAATATGCGCCATTTAGATGTCGAATAATTCGGTCCTTAGTGCAAAAAGTATATGGGACGGAAGTTTTACCGTTAGAATAGTATTAGTTTAATGAGGAATTTTAAATGCCCCCTCGATTTATTTATGTTTTTAATAAAATAATTTATTAAAATATTATGATATTCACCATAGTTACTACTATACAGCCAAGAAGTAAATCCGACGCTTTTATAGGCTAACTATAGAACTTAGGACGAAATATTCACCGCCATCATGATTAAAATTAGGGTTCCAAAAGAATTTTGATGTGACCCAGTTACACCTACAAACTCTTTAGAAAGATATAGGATTTTTTTAAAATTTAGATGTAGTCATTAATGTTGTTTCCCTTTTCAGTGTGATTGGTAAAAAAATGTGCTAATAATGGATGTCGATAAATATCTAAACCGTCACGATTTTATGCTTGTATTAAATCATTGATGATAAATCTCACCTACAGTCACTAATATCACTGGGGTCTTTTTTATCAATTCATTAAAATATAAAAATATTTTGTACGGAACCACATTATGTGGCTTAGGCCTGAACTTATATAAGCAAGATATAAGTAGCCATTACAGATCAAATTTATCATTTACAAGTAGTCGTTTTCTACCTTTATGTATCTAACTCGGTTTATAAAAGACATAAAAACTCAACTATAACGCTGTTGTCTTTTAAAAGAAAAAACAAAACCAATATACAACAGTTTTGTGATATAAAAGAGTCATTGTGACGTTTACAGCGATGAGATATAATAGGGATTTAAAAACTACTAAAGCGCTTTTTAACGCTATAAATATGTCCCAAAAACGCTACTATAGAGCAAAACAGTTCTATAATAGTGTTCATATGACTACTAAAGTATTATGTACTATAGCAGTGATCTCTAAAGCCACTATATCCTGAAATCGTTGTATAGCTGGGTTTTTGTCACTGTTAGAACACAAAACTATAGCGGCTAGCAGGGAACCTTAATAGCGCAAACTACTAAAGTATTATGTACTATAGCAGTGATCTCTAAAGCCACTATATCCTAAAATCGTTGTATAGTTGGGTTTTTGTCACTGTTGAAACACAAAACTATAGCGGCTTGGCAGGGAACCTTAATAGCGCAAATTAGTTGCATAAAAGTGATTCCAAATACTATTATACAGTAATATTGCTCTATAGTGGTTATATTTGAACCTGTTATAGTAGACGCCTATAACGGCTCTATAAAATGATGAAATAAACCGTTACATCAATTGCTTATAGAATATATTAGCTGTATAAGCCTATAGAGCAAAAAGGTGTTCCAACTCTGTATAACAAGTTGAAAATAGAGTCCCGGTTAATCCGACTATAATATTAGCTGAAAATTGTTGAGCATTAGACTTTCCGTTAGTCGCGACATCTAGTGTCGAATAGTAGTACTGATAAATCCGCTACTTGACGCTAGATGTCGACTACGAAAACAATAGTCTTTTTGATAACAAAAGGATTGTACTATTAGAAGTATTAGAAAAAATAAAAATATTTTAATTTGTTTTTATTTCAAGTAGAAACACTACTAGATAAATTATAAAATGAAATAAATGTCATATACTAAGAAAAAGTGACAGAGGCCTCCAGTGCCCCAGGCTAGAAACGAACCAGCGTCCTCTGCTATCGCGGCAGGTGCCTGTGCCATTCGGTCACCGGGCCCGGTCCGATCCGGCCTGGGGCACTTGGTCACTTTTTCTTAGTATATGACATTTATTTCAGTTTATGATTGTAATACCAGCTTCGAGCAACACCGGGAAGGGAGTCGGCATCGCACTATTGCCCAAGTAACAATTTGTGGTTCTATAGTAGTCGATAGAACGTTTCCCAAATACCACCTAAGGTCCTATAAAAGACCAAAGAAGATTGTATAAAGCCGAAATGGCGCATCTTATGTGCCATTCAGTGATATAGTAGACCTGTAGCAGTGTCAGTCGTGACGTTTTAGGTCTATAAAAGTGATGTGATGATCACTTCTGTGCTAATTTGTTGTCAGTAACGCCATTATAGTGTTAATTTATACTATAGTGGCATTTGAGGTTCCATTATAGTGCTTGTTTTATACTATAGTAGTATTTGAAATTGTATTATAGTGCTTTTTTATACTATTGTAGAATTCATAGTTCCTTTACTACGAAATTTGCTATCAAAGTTTTCCATCAACTGTTGTGAGTGGTTTTGTTGTGTATTTACTACACAAAAACGGTACTAAGTAAAATGGTGATAAGTAAAGACTTTATATTAATATGCGCCATTTAGATGTCGAATAATTCGGTCCTTAGTGCAAAAAGTATATGGGACGGAAGTTTTACCGTTAGAATAGTATTAGTTTAATGAGGAATTTTAAATGCCCCCTCGATTTATTTATGTTTTTAATAAAATAATTTATTAAAATATTATGATATTCACCATAGTTACTACTATACAGCCAAGAAGTAAATCCGACGCTTTTATAGGCTAACTATAGAACTTAGGACGAAATATTCACCGCCATCATGATTAAAATTAGGGTTCCAAAAGAATTTTGATGTGACCCAGTTACACCTACAAACTCTTTAGAAAGATATAGGATTTTTTTAAAATTTAGATGTAGTCATTAATGTTGTTTCCCTTTTCAGTGTGATTGGTAAAAAAATGTGCTAATAATGGATGTCGATAAATATCTAAACCGTCACGATTTTATGCTTGTATTAAATCATTGATGATAAATCTCACCTACAGTCACTAATATCACTGGGGTCTTTTTTATCAATTCATTAAAATATAAAAATATTTTGTACGGAACCACATTATGTGGCTTAGGCCTGAACTTATATAAGCAAGATATAAGTAGCCATTACAGATCAAATTTATCATTTACAAGTAGTCGTTTTCTACCTTTATGTATCTAACTCGGTTTATAAAAGACATAAAAACTCAACTATAACGCTGTTGTCTTTTAAAAGAAAAAACAAAACCACTATACAACAGTTTTGTGATATAAAAGAGTCATTGTGACGTTTACAGCGATGAGATATAATAGGGATTTAAAAACTACTAAAGCGCTTTTTAACGCTATAAATATGTCCCAAAAACGCTACTATAGAGCAAAACAGTTCTATAATAGTGTTCATATGACTACTAAAGTATTATGTACTATAGCAGTGATCTCTAAAGCCACTATATCCTGAAATCGTTGTATAGCTGGGTTTTTGTCACTGTTAGAACACAAAACTATAGCGGCTAGCAGGGAACCTTAATAGCGCAAACTACTAAAGTATTATGTACTATAGCAGTGATCTCTAAAGCCACTATATCCTAAAATCGTTGTATAGTTGGGTTTTTGTCACTGTTGAAACACAAAACTATAGCGGCTTGGCAGGGAACCTTAATAGCGCAAATTAGTTGCATAAAAGTGATTCCAAATACTATTATACAGTAATATTGCTCTATAGTGGTTATATTTGAACCTGTTATAGTAGACGCCTATAACGGCTCTATAAAATGATGAAATAAACCGTTACATCAATTGCTTATAGAATATATTAGCTGTATAAGCCTATAGAGCAAAAAGGTGTTGCCAAGCGCTTTTATACGACAGGTGGTCACCTCTGAAACCTTAATACGACGTCTATACAAGCTTTTAGCGATAAAAACTAAAATTATAGGACTAAAATGTTACTTGGGTGCCCCTCTGCCGAAGCACATGCCCAACTGGGCACGCACACATCTAGCGCGGTGCGAGTTGTGGCTCATCCATACAACTCGACACTAGATGTCACGAGTGTCGCGACTGACGAAAGTGTATTGCTCAACAATTTAGAACTAATATTACAAGCAGGGGCCTATTTCTCGCACGATATTAGACTAATAATATTAGTGTGTTGCCATGGTAACCCATACGATTTGACAGTTCGTGGACTAATAATATTAGTCTAATACCGTTCGAGAAATGGGCCCCAGTAGGAATTGAAAATAGAGTTCCGGTTAATCCGGTTATATTAGCTAAAAATTGTTGAGCATTAGACTTTCTGTTCTTCGCGAGTGTCGCGACATCTATTGTCGAGTAGTACTGATAGATCCGCTACTTGCCGCTAGATGTCGACTACGAAAACAATAGTCGTTTTGATACCTGCGTGTGCATCCGTACACAAAAAGAGATCGAGGAGTGCAAGATTTGTCTATGGCGTGTGTAATTTTCTATGTATTAGTGTCATCATTACAGATTGGATTTTGTATGTGGTGAGTGAGAAGTGCGACTGTGTGCACGTCACCCCGCAAAAAATGGCAGAACGAAATGTGCGGTAAGATATCGCTTGGGCTCCTCCCTTCCGACGTGTCGGAAGCCGGTGTTGCTCGAAGAATACGAGCTAGCACTTGCGAAAATTCCACAGAAATTAAAATATATATTCATCATCATCATCATACCCCACCAAGACACAAGTTCACCGCTAAGAAAACCCCATTTACTGTGGTCCCACAGTTCCAAGGCACAGCCCTTACCATGATCATAATCATAATCATTTATTGATAATAAAAATTACATGTCAATTAGATTACAGTGTGTAACTACATAAAATGAGATTTAACTACACAAAATAAAATATTAAACCATAGGTTTAACTTACATTATTAATTAATTAAATGGCTCCTTGTGGTCGTAAAACGTCTGCTCGAGAAGCCATTTTTTAAGTTTTGATTTAAAAAGTGAAGCACTTTGTGCTGTTATAATTTCCCGCGGTAGATGATTGTACACCTTACGGCCCATGACGTGGGTAAGTTTTTTGGACTTAGCTAGTCTATGCGGCTCGAGTCGCAGCAGTCCCGCGCGCGCACTACGGGTCTCGTACCTTCGCGGCGGTTCGATGATGGGGTTCATGTCCATCTCATCACGCACATTTGTTGCCATATGCAGTATTAAGAGTCATGTCAGGGAGTATTGGGATCCTCGGTGTTGACATCTCCAGTGACGTCCAATTCCGCAGCCACCTGGAAGGTAAGGCTGCGCTGGCATCCAAAAAACTCGGTGTGCTCAATAAAGCGAGGCGATACTTTACTACGGGCAAAGACTGCTGCTTTATAAATCGCGTCAAACCCCATATGGAGAGATTTTGCGTCCTTGTGTGTGTTCTACCGCTTGTACAATGGGCTGTGCTCTGAGGAACTATTTGACATGATGCCAACGGCCGCTTTCTATCACCGCACCGCTCGCCGCCGGCAGGGTGTTCATCCTCACACCCTAGAACCTAAATGGTCGCGTACTGTGCGATTTAAGAAGAATTTCCTCCCGCGGACGCTCCGGCTGTGGAATGAGCTCCCTTCCGAGGTTTTCCCGAGGGTCTACAGTATGGGGTTCTTCAAAAAAGGAGTGTACAGGTTTTTAAAAGGTCGGCAACGCGCATGTAACACCTCTGGAGTTGCAGGCGTTCATAGGCTGCGGTGACTGCTTACCATCGGGCGGGCCGTATGCTTGTTTGCCACCGATGTGGTATAAAAAAAATCAGCCCTTTATCGCCCACTCCTGAGCATAGGCCTCTCTTCTACTACGCCTCTTGTCCCGGTCCTGCTAATCTCATCCAGAAGTGACCCTCAATTTTCCGGATGTCGTCCACCCAACGAGCCGACGGACGCCAGGCGCTTCTTTCATTTGAAAGCGGCCACCATTCTGTTAATATTTTAGTCCACCTGCCATCACCCTGCCTAGCAATATGTCCCGCCCAATTCCATTTTAGTTTGGTAATGACTAATGACGCAACCCACGTCATGCACCTTGGAGCGGCGACGGATCTCGACATTCCTTACTCGATCCTGAAGCTTGATACCGAGCATGGCGCGCTCCATGGCTCTCTGTGCTACGCGGATCTTATGCACAGCCCCCTTAGTGAGCGTCCATGTCTCGGCACCATAGGTCATGGTGGGCAGGACACATTGGTTAAAGAGGCGAGTCTTCAGGCATTGTGGAATGTTAGCAGGTTTCATGATGTCCGCTAATTTATTGAATGCCGCCCAACCGAGCTGGATTCTCCTGGAGATCTCCTTCTGCTGGTGTGTTATAAACTTATATATATTAGTATTTACATATTATATATATCGTTGTCTGAGTACCCACAACACGAGCCTTCTTGAGCTTACCGTGGGACTTAGTCAATCTGTGTAAGAATGTTCCTATAATATTTATTTATTTATATTTATTATCTACATTTTGGAAAGTTTCCAATGGGAGTTTTTTCCGCTTACCGTTTTCGTTCTCCTCCAACTGTTTCTTGAGTTGATCAATCTCTTGTTGGAACCTGCAACATACAATTAAGTTCAGAATTAAGTCAGTCGCCTGGTTCACTGTTGACGTGTTTTGTTCTCGAAGTGTGGGCCCGATGGTAACAACACGTTAAACACTACAACATCCCATACCTTGTATGCAAAACGTTGCCTGGTTCACTGTTGACACCTGGCTCACTGTTGATATGCGTCTCGTTTTCGATGTTCATGGCCTTTTAGTTGTAATCTACACGTTAAATACTACAAAGCCTATTTTAGCCCATACCTTGTAAGCAGCGCGTCGCCTGGTTCACTGTTGACGTGGGTTTTATTCTCGATGTTCTTGGCGCGGTTGGCGTATCGCAGTGTACTGATCGTCTCTACGTAGTTGCTTTCCGCCGGACCAATGGTCGCGATCTGTATACAAATAATAATTAATAATACACGTTCATTTTAGTAGCGAACTTTATGGTTTAGAGATTCATTTAATATGAGTAAGTGTAAGGCCTGACTGGACGCTTGAGTTGGGCGTGCAGCGGGGCAGTGCGTGCGGCGTGCATGTTAAACAAATGCAAACGTATAGGAGCGGCCTTAGTGCACGCTGCTCAAATTACTTGTGAGCCCGACGCCACGCTGCACGCCCCGCCGAACGCCCCGCTCCGAGCGTCCACTCAGGCCTTACACTAAGGCCGCGGACTGGATGCAAGCGGCGAGCGGCTAATCAATTTGGTCGAGCGCAATGTACAAATGACCTTGATTTGCAGCTAAATTACTACACGACGTTCAGCCATCTGGTTATGCGTCGCACTCAATGACTTGGCTGTTTGTTACTCAGCCATTTAATAGGATGCCGGTTTTTAATTATCGGCCTAGGCATCCAATAATCTGGTTAATTTAATTAAATGGCTACTGGCTGCTACATACTGACCATGACAGTCTTGGAGTTCCCTCCGAGCGAGTCTTGCAGCAGCCTGGTGAGCTTGGAGTTCCGGTAGGGGATGTGGGTGCTCTTGCCGTCGACTAGAGCGGATATCACGTTGCCCAGCACGGACAGGGATTGGTTGACAGTATGGTTGATGTACTGACCATGACAGTCTTGGAGTTCCCTCCGAGCGAGTCTTGCAGCAGCCTGGTGAGCTTGGAGTTCCGGTAGGGGATGTGGGTGCTCTTGCCGTCGACTAGAGCGGATATCACGTTGCCCAGCACGGACAGGGATTGGTTGACAGTATGGTTGATGTACTGACCATGACAGTCTTGGAGTTCCCTCCGAGCGAGTCTTGCAGCAGCCTGGTGAGCTTGGAGTTCCGGTAGGGGATGTGGGTGCTCTTGCCGTCGACTAGAGCGGATATCACGTTGCCCAGCACGGACAGGGATTGGTTGACAGTATGGTTGATGTACTGACCATGACAGTCTTGGAGTTCCCTCCGAGCGAGTCTTGCAGCAGCCTGGTGAGCTTGGAGTTCCGGTAGGGGATGTGGGTGCTCTTGCCGTCGACTAGAGCGGATATCACGTGGCCGAGCACGGACAGGGATTGGTTGACAGTATGGTTGATGTACTGACCATGACAGTCTTGGAGTTCCCTCCGAGCGAGTCTTGCAGCAGCCTGGTGAGCTTGGAGTTCCGGTAGGGGATGTGGGTGCTCTTGCCGTCGACTAGAGCGGATATCACGTTGCCGAGCACGGACAGGGATTGGTTGATCTTGGTCGCTTCTTTGAGACGGGTGCCGGTGGCTTGCGTCTTGCTTTGGCGCTCGGAGCCCTGGAAATATGAAAAATGCGTCATCTATTTGGCGTGAAATTCGTAAGTTGTGAGCTAGATTATTAAATCTAATTATAACTGTGCGTTTCTCCAGAAACTTCCTGTCTCGCACAGCTAAACTGTGGAATGAATTGTCTAGTCGCCTGTGGTATTTCCGGACCGATATACGACTTCAAACCTTCAAGAAAAGAGCGTACTCCCATCTTAACGGCCGGCAACGCATTTATAACCCCTACTGGTGTTGCGGATGTCCATGGACGACGGTAATCACCTACCATTTGGCGATTAGTCTGCTCGTTTGCCTCCTTTATCATAAAAAAAACACAAGTCAACTAGGACAAAGCACGAAATGTCTGGAACAGTCGTAATATTCTGTATGTTAATTTAAGGTCCCTTTTTAATGTCCACACCAATTAACGTTTGTGGACCTTTAACCGCCGCCATCTTGGAATGTGTATCAACCTGTAGAAATTCTCCTTTTACTCTAAATCTACGCACTCTATGAGAACATGGTTTAGGGCAACATTAAATCTTATTAAATTCTACAAGAACTCGTCGCGCGCTCGTTCAGTACGGCGGTGCAGTCGGTGCTCCAACCGAAGATCCTCAAATTGGATCGAAACATGTCGAACTAACCAAAAGAGTTTAGTACTCACGGCAAGATCCACGAGATGTAACTTCCCCATTTTAACATGAGTCTTGTTGTCGGCGCCCTTCTTGCTGCTCTCCACGGTGATGGAGAAGATGGCGTGGCTCCTGGATGACTCCGTGTTCATGGCGGTGGCGCCGATGTGCCGGTTCTTGTTCCCCACGAACATGATCTTTTCGAGCTCGTCGGCGTTGTGGACCACGTAGCCTGTGTGATAAATTACACAGTTACGTTAGTCTGAATTGATAGTTGCAGTTAGTTGTATTTTATAAAACTGTTGATGTATTTTTATTATTTTCGCTTGTATGTAAATTCAATGTTGACGTGTAAAAGTGCCCTTCTGGCCTATTTGCTAAATACATGTTGAAGTTTTGAAGTGATGCGTTATTGATTTCGTAAATAAGTGTCTAAATAAATTCTTATAAAGGGTAAAATTAAAGGACTGCGGTTATATTAGCTGAAAAGTGTTGAGCATTAGTTAGACTTTTCATTCGCCGCGACATCTATTGTCAAGTAGCGGTACTGATAAATCCGCTACGATGTCGGCTACGAAATAACCCGCGTTTTGGTAAGAAAACTAATGTATGGAGTTAGCACTCTATCCTTACTTATTTCTCTATGTAATTATCTGGTTTACGCATTAAGAAATGACGAGATGGGTGCTATCATAATTAACATACCGGTGAGATCCTTGACGAAGACTCCAATATCCGGTCTCTCTTTGACCTCGAGCGATTGCTGCGGGTTATTCCATATTCTGTGACGCCACTAACCTGTGAGGTCCTTGACGAAGACCCCAATGTCTGGTCTCTCCTTGACCTCGAGCGATTGGTGCGGGTTGTTCCCCAGCAGGTCGCGCACTTCTTCGTTGTAGATCTCCAAGTACGTCACGCACACCAGGAACCTTTGTGGTGCTATCATAACATAACATACCGGTGAGATCCTTGACGAAGACTCCAATGTCTGGTCTCTCCTTGACCTCGAGCGATTGGTGCGGGTTGTTCCCCAGCAGGTCGCGCACTTCTTCGTTGTAGATCTCCAAGTAGGTCACGCACACCAGGAACCTTTAACAAACAATATTTCAATATATTAAACCGGGTCACTCACGTTTATAAAATCGAAGACTGTTTCGCTCCGTAACGAGGAGCATTTTCACAGAGCGCACGCGTTGCTGGTTGGTGCGTTGGTGGCGCGAGGTTGGTGCATAGACTAGGAATCCTCTAGACGAAGCTTAGAGCAATTATTTCATAAAACCGTTGCTGCTAAAAATACAGGGGTGCGGGGGACGAGGTGAGCGAGTCCCGTGTCGTGATTGGTCCGTTCAAAGACACGGGCGTCACACAAAGACACTTGACTCGAAAATGGAGTAAAACGTAAGTATATTTGTGTCAGAGGGGGTAGCGCTACTATGCTCAGTCTGGGGGATGTCTTTTTAGGTGGGTTTGTGTGTCGGTGCGTTGGTGGCGGTTTAATATATTTAATAAGTCAGTGTCTCACGGAAGTTTTGTTATTAAAACAATATTTAGTCACAAATTTCATAGCGATCAATCAATTTCATATCGTGGCGAGTGACGATTTGTTTTTTTTTATGAATCATGCAAAGTATATAAGTCTTGGGATAAATAATGGTGTTCCTCAAGCGCGGCCATACCGCCGCGCCGGCCATGACGTAAGTTATGCCGGAGCCCGTTTGGCCGTCGTAGGCGAATGTGTAGCCGTTATAGTGTATGCTGCCTTAAGGCATCACGACATACTTACTTTTCGTCATCCTTAGCCGTGGCGATATGACTGAATATATGCGCGAACGAGTTAGGTATGATGCCCCTCAGCTCGGGCGCGGCCGTGGCGCCGGCCATGGTGTATGTTTTGCCGGTGCCCGTCTGGCCGTAGGCGACTATAGTACCTTTGTGGCGTATTATACTCACTTCTCATCATCCTTAGCCGTGGCGATGTGACTGAATATATGCGCGAACGAGTTAGGTATGATGCCCCTCAGCTCGGGCGCGGCCGTGGCGCCGGCCATGGTGTAAGTCTTGCCGGTGCCCGTCTGGCCGTAGGCGACTATAGTACCTTTGTGGCGTATTATACTCACTTCTCATCATCCTTAGCCGTGGCGATGTGACTGAATATATGCGCGAACGAGTTAGGTATGATGCCCCTCAGCTCGGGCGCGGCCGTGGCGCCGGCCATGGTGTATGTCTTGCCGGTGCCCGTCTGGCCGTAGGCGACTATAGTATCTTTGTAATGTATGATGCCTATAGGCATCACGGCGTATTATACTCACTTCTCGTCATCCTTAGCCGTAGCGATGTGACTGAATATATGCGCGAACGAGTTGGGTATGATGCCTCTCAGCTCGGGCGCGGCCGTGGCGCCGGCCATGGTGTAAGTCTTGCCGGTGCCCGTCTGGCCGTAGGCGACTATAGTACCTTTGTGGCGTATTATACTCACTTCTCATCATCCTTAGCCGTGGCGATGTGACTGAATATATGCGCGAACGAGTTAGGTATGATGCCCCTCAGCTCGGGCGCGGCCGTGGCGCCGGCCATGGTGTAAGTCTTGCCGGTGCCCGTCTGGCCGTAGGCGACTATAGTACCTTTGTGGCGTATTATACTCACTTCTCATCATCCTTAGCCGTGGCGATATGACTGAATATATGCGCGAACGAGTTAGGTATGATGCCCCTCAGCTCGGGCGCGGCCGTGGCGCCGGCCATGGTGTAAGTCTTGCCAGTGCCAGTCTGGCCGTACGCGAAGATGGTGCCGTTGTAGCCCTTCAGGACTTGCTCGACGATCGGGCTCGCGGTTTGCACGTAGATATCCATCTGGAAATTTTATTTTTATATTTTGAGTTAGATATTTTTTTTTACAAAATAGCGTTGGTGGCCTAGCGGTAAGAGCGTCCGACTTTCAATCCGGAGGTCTCCATACAAAATAATACGGCTAAATATGGATGTCGTAGTATTTTGTATGGAGACGGCCGCTATATGACGGCACCGCTAACTTAGGACACCAGAGCTTAAGGGCCTAAATTAATTTGAACGCTCTCTTGTTCCGTTGACAACCGAGTTGTGTTTTAGTATGCTGCAGATAATGTATAGTATAAATAAAGTATAATAGGAGCATTCCACGGGCTGTCCCGTACAAACGCATTTTATTTCCTGTGTTGTGACTTTTTCGGCATTTATAGGAGGCGATTATTTTTCTGTGCATATTTTTGATCATTTGTCATAGAAAAGGAAACTCTTAAACCTGCAAATCTTCAGGAAATTCGCGTTTGTACGGGACAAACGGTAGACAATTTCATGGAATGCTCCAATATATATAATTATACCAAAGAAAGTCTTAATGATCTTAATTTTTCAATCAATATATTAAATCCACAATATCCTATCAAAACCTAACACTTGCGTGATCTGATGACAATGCATTAATGCATATTTTGTTCAATATACATAACACTACACTTTATAAAACAAAGTCCCCCGCCGCGTCTGTCTGTATGTTCGCGATAAACTCAAAAACGACTGAACGGATTTTCATGCGGTTTTCACCTATCAATAGTGATTATTGAGGAAGGTTTAGGTATATAATTTGTTAAGGTTTTGTGTAACCCGTGCGAAGCCGCCCCGGTTCAACGTATAGTATAGTTTTTATAGTAGTTCTAATTATTTCCGTTAAAATAAATGGCGCTGTACTGTACAGTCGCCATAAGGTTTTGGTGTCCAAGCTTCTTAGTAGACGTACTAAGCTACAAGACCGTGATCCGCCCCATTCTGATGTATAGGTGTGAGGCTTGGACACTAACACTCAAGGAGGAGAACAGCCTTTTAGTCACAGAACGTAAGGTGTTAAGGAAGATTCTGGGATCCGAAAGCATGCCGAAATAGAACATCTGATAGCGGAGCCGAACACAATAGGTGAGACCAAAGCGCATCGTCTCCGCTGGCTTGGCCATCTCGAAAGGATGGGAAATCGGGCAGCCAAAAGGGCCTACTTGGGTCGACCAACTGGGCGCCGTCCTGTTGGTCGTCCGAAATACCGTTGGGCAGATAGAGTGGAGGCAGATCTCCGTGGCAATCTAGGTGGCAACAGCGCCACGCGCGGCTTATGGCTAGCCACCAAAATTGGTGTGGAACGGATGTATTACTTGTAGCCTTTTGCAAAGCGACGAAATCGCGGAGCGAGCTACGCCTGGCATAGCTTAAAATGCTTTCTTCCCTTTGGTTTGATACATACATAAATTAGGTACAGTCACCTGCAATACTAATTTACACAACGAAGGCCGCAAAAATATCTGACACGATCTTATTTGTAGAGCTATAAGGCCTATAAGAGTGTCACATATTTTTGCCGCCTTCGAAGAGTAATAACATATTATTGCAGGTGAAGTACTAGTAACTAGTACATCCTAGTAGTCCTACTATAGTTCGTATTTTTTAGCATTAGAAATAAGGTAAACAATCTTGATGTGTCTTTTTATTGAAAAACACGTTTTAAAAATAGGTCACGGCAATGTAACAATTATGAATCTAATACGATCACTTATATTCTTCTGCTTTCATAAGTAATAGTTACTGATTTTTAAAAAGCGTTTTTCAATTAAAAGACATGTCAAGATCGCTTATCTTTTTTCTAATGCTAAAAAAAAACGAATGATAGTTGTATTCTTCAAAAGATTTCTACATAATTATTTCATCTTAATTGGTTCAGTAGTTTATCCTAAAACTTGTTTTCAGTAAATGAATTCCTTTATACCAGGATTCGAACCCGGGACCTCCTGCTTTGTAGGCAGGGTCAGTATACCAACTAGTCTTAGGAGTTTAGGAGCTCGCTCGTTAAAAAAACCGGACAAGTGCGAGTCTGACTCGCCTACCGAGGGTTCCGTACTTTTTAGTATTTGTTGTTATAGCGGCAACAGACATACATCATCTGTGAAAATGTCAACTGCCATTCTCTAAGTGTGTTCCGCGGAACCCTAGGGTCCCGCGACACCCCTGCAGGGGTTCCGCAAGAATTTAGAACACTATGCTTTAGTTGCCTCGAAAAATTTTACTATGCCGCCACCGCCATTGTAGGGTTCCATCAAGTATTTCGCTTTCCAAAAGGGTTCCGTCAAAAAATAATTTGGCCAAGCCCGAGATAGCTCGAGGCATTTACTGTTCCGTTCGGTTCGCATCGTTATATTTTATAGAGGTTGTTTGCCTGTTTTTAGGATTCCGAATTCAACTACCCTATAGGAACCCTTATAGTTTCGCAACCCTTGTAATGTAGTTTTTACTATTACATATTAAATATATCTATCACGCTACCACGGTTCATGATACACAGCCTGGTGACAGACAGACGAACATACGGACAGTGGAGTGGAGTCTTAGGTAATAGAGTCCCGTTTTTCTTTGGGTACGGAACCCGAACCCTTAAAATTTAGGGGCGAGTTCAGATTTCCGATATATTTGGGTACTTTGGCCGTCTGTACAGCATGGCAAAAAAGAGTAGAAATTAAAAAGTGGCAACACTGTAGTGTCGTCCCGTTTTCTTATATAAATTTTAACGACCGGTCTGGCCTAGTGGGGAGTGACTCTGCCTGTGAAGCCGATGGTCGTGGGTTCGAATCCCAGTAAGGGCATTTATTTGTGTGATGACACAGATACTTGTTCATGAGTCATGGTTGTTTTCTATGTATTTAGGTATTTATATATTATATATATCGTTGTCTAAGTACCCACAACACAAGCCTTCTTGAGCTTTCTGTGGGACTTAGTCGATTTGTGTAAGAATGTCCTATAATATTTATTTATTATTTATTAAAAAAAAATGGTTTGAAAGGGACGACACTACAGTGTTGCCACATTTTAATTTCTACTCTTTTTTGCCAAGCCGTATTAGATGCTGACTGTACTTATAATCTAGTGTAAAAACTACGACCACGTGCGGGGTCAGATATCAAGGCGTGTGCCACTTGCAACCAGGTCACTCGGCCGACCAACTAGGTCACAACACAACCGTCCCGCTCGCACTCGCACACACCCCGCCCAGGTGGGAGGGGGACGAGAGAACAAAGAGATGCGAGTATCGATCGCGAGGATGCACGTTTTGATGAATTTAGTCTTTTGTTTCTGTGTAACAAGACTGTAGGATTAGGATAAAGAAATACACTTGAGAGAAATAAATGGGTCTCTTTGTATAGTACAGTCACCTGCAATAATATGGTACTCTTCGAAGCCAGCAAAAATATGTGACACGCTCTTATGGCTCTACAAATAAGATCGTGTCAGATATTTTTGCGGCCTTCGTTGTGTAACATATTATTGCAGGTGACTGTACGTAGTAGTTGTAAACTCTTTATTGTACAAAAAGACATTCAAAATAACATACATTAGTAAGAAGTACAAAGGCGAACTTATCCCTTTGAGGGATTTCTTCCAGTTCCTTTGAGTAGATGAGAGGAGAGAGTGAAAAGAGGGTGACAAATGCAGCAAAATGTACAAGAAGGTACCAGAAAGATAAAGGATATAAATAATTAAATATATACAAATTTTATAGGATAAACATATATTACACAAAAAGGAATGGGGAAAATTTCATCGAAGTTTGACGTAAAAACAAGACCGAAGTGATATCATTGCAGACTTATCTTGGCCTAACTATACTTCCTACCGAGGTCTTCCCAAGACTTCTTTAAATGAGTGTACAGGTTTTTAAAAGCTCCTCAATACGCATGTGACACCACTAGAGGTGCAAGCATCCACAGGCTACGGTGTCCGCTTATCACGGAGTGCATGCTTGTTTGCCACAGACGTAAGTATTTAAGGTACCTATTTCTGAAAATCTGGACCATTCCACCGATGACATCACATTATTTTAGACAAAGACAGTGGATACCTATTTTGCAGCGCCCTACCCACAGACCCCAGCCCCACAGTCCCAACGAACCTAATACATCTACTCTATACTCTGTATCTTTAGGTATTTAAATAAAAGTAAACAAACAATTTGTAAATTTTCCGGTAGTTATAACATTTACTGTTTAACCAACCAAATACAAAACCGCCTGGATCAGTCACTGAACGACCCGACTTTAACCTACATTATTTGATCATGTAATGTTTTCGTCTACCCTCAACTGGCTTAAGGAGCCGTTTCAGGGTAGAATTTGTTTACTTTTATTTAAATATGTACCTAATAAAGATACAGAGTATATAGTGTGAATTTTGTTTTCAGCATTGAAATATCAGCCAGACAATAATGTCATGCATTGCATCACTTCCGTTCCCTTTGTTACCGGAAATAGTAGGATTAGGCTGCGTTTCCACCAGAGATGTTTGAGGGTGCGTAGCGAGGTATGTGTTCTTATGAACCAATAGAATCACTTCATTTACATACCCACCCTCGCTCAGCCAGCAATATTCTATTGGTTCTTAACAAACATGCCCCTTGCTAGGCATCCATGCAAGTAGCACATATCTGGTGGAAACGCAGCTTTAACAGGTACAGTATTTAAGCTGCATAGATAGTTGGCCCCTGGGCCGAATTCATACAACTTCTCATAATGCATACTTGGAAGAGATCGCTCTTAAATGATAAGGCCGCCTGTTCTTATACCTCTATTGTCTTTATGTTACTGTACATGTATTGTTAACTAGGAGTAACTATGTGAGGTGTGCAATTAAGAGTATTGTATTGTAACTTCTGTGCAGAGATTAAGAGCCAACGGGAGTGGTCATTTCTCCATACAAACGTACTCCTCGTTTTCCTCCGTGGTTTTTGAAGCTAGAGCAATGATTTTTTCAACACAGATTAATATTGTCAATATCTGTGTCGGACCGTTTTGCTTTTTTTGATATTTTTGTTTTTTAAGGCGCTAGAGCCCTTCAAAAATGGCCAAAATGGCCTAATTGAATATGCCACAATGAGAGGCGTGGCATTCAAAACTGATATCAATTAGCCAAAAAATCAAAACGGTCCGACACAGATAATTTCATAATCATTTAGATTTCCAAATTTGGTTACGATTGGTTAAGTTTTGGAGGAGGAAACAGAGGAGTACGAAACCTCGATTTTTGAGATTTTTACGCAGGATTTTTCGCCTTGTCCTTATCGCACTACTTTTAGGTGCAGCTTCCGTTAGCGAGACGGCTATATTTACCTAAAATATTTAAAACTCAGCTCCTGTTTCGTCTTAACTCTCTCCGCAGAAAGTATAAATCATTTTCATCGAATTATTCATACATATGTACATGAAAAAAAAGAACAAATAGGATAGGTAACTATTCCATCCGGGGCACCGCGGCCTCGGCGCTGAAACTGAAACTAGGCCACTGACGGACGAGTGTTTAATACGCCAAAGACCGTCTATAGTAGCAGACTGCAGTCTATCATAGAGAAAAAAAATACATAGAGTGCTCACTCCATACATCCTGGTACCAAAACGACTATTATTTTCGCAGTCGACATCTAGCACCGAGTAGCGGAATTATTAGTACCGCTACTTGACAATAGATGTTGCAACGAATGAAATATTATAACCGGAACTCTATTTTCAACTCCTGCTTTTAATATTAGTTGTAAATAGTTGTTCAATACAATTTTCGTGAGCCGCGATACTAGAGAATTCTAGTATCAAGTAGCGGTACTGATAATTCCGCACCTCGATGCTAGATGTCGTAGCGAAAATAATAGTCGTATTGGTATCAAAACTGATGTATGGAGTGAGCCAGCACTCTCTTAGGGCTCATTTAGACGATGCGAGAACTCGCATGCGAGTTTCATTACATTGCGGGTTTTGATCGGTCGGTTGAATTGGACGTAACCAACAGCCCGCAATATAACTAAAATCGCATGCGAGTTCTCGCGCCGTCTAAATCAGCCGTTACTCTATACAAAGCTTCACTATGGCCAAAGACATATGTAACTCCGTATAAGATGAATAGTCTAGGAAAAAAACGTGCTTCGGAAATCAAGAAAAAGTCATTCTCGGATAGATGGCGCACACACCTTTGGCCTATGGTCGGCTAGATGGCGTTGACGACACCGTTTCATATTTAACAATTTTAACACATAGGTCTCAGTGAATGAACATGGGTCAAAACTGATATAAAAATAATGAAATCATTTATCCATATATATTTGTTTTTCGATAATTTTATACGTTTTTATTTTGAGTTTTAGTCGTATGTCGATAGATGGCAGTAAATTTACTGTGACTACAACATTTACTATGACAGGACCCCTCTATACTATCTATTCTCTTTGCTATGGCCTTACCCACCGTTGGCTGTACTTGGTGGTAAGGGGCTATTCATAAATTACGTCATTTCAAATTAGGGGGGGGGGGTCTGGACATCGGATGATAGTAGGGGCTATTCATAAATTACGTCATTTCAAATTAGGGGGGGGGGGGGTCTGGACATCGGATGATGGTAGCATGACGTAGGAGGAAACGGGGTCATTCGAAGCATGATTTTTGGATGATTTTAGGGGGGGGGGGGTCGGAAATCGTCAAAAATCGATGACGTAATTTATGGACAGCCCCGTAGCATGACGTAGGAGGAAACGGGGTCATTCGAAGTATGATTTTTGGATGATTTTAGGGGGGTGGGGGGGTCAAAAATCGTCAAAAAAAGATGACGTAATTTATGGACAGCCCCCAAGTACTTAATGGACCAATAGGTAGTAACATAGTATAGCATGGTTTCTTAGTTTTTACTATCACGGACCAGTCGGACCATTTTCACAATTTAAAGAATTCCACGGACCCCGATCAAAAAATATTTTAGGAAAATAATAAAAACCCTTATTTATATTTTAAAATTTACTTTTATTATTATGTTTAATTACACTTAGGTCTCGTCAAGTTTACTACAAAATAAGTATGTTTACAGTAGGTAACTGATGTACTGCGGACCCTTGATAAACATGGTACGGACACCTAAGAGGTCCGTGGACCCAGGGGCGTATTTACCCTAGGGCCATCCGGGCCATGGATGCCGGCCCTGGCGGATAGCATTTTGTTTTTCTTCTTTGACTTTTGGGGCGGCGAAACTTATTGGCCCGGGGCCAAATTTCAAAATACGCCCCTACGTGGACCCCACTACCCTTTATAAGGCATAAGGGTTTCAGGAATTATGCAAAATTGAACCCTATCACTTTGAAATAAAGTTCAAAATCAGATGGGAAATATATTCCCTCTGCCTTATAAAGGCTAAGGTGACACTGGTGACAGTACATTTCCAACGACAACTGCACTACTTTTGCGACGTTACTGTCATTCATTTTACTATGGAAATTGACAATAACATCGACGTGTAGGAGCAGTAGTACAGCTGCGGTCAGAAATGGAATGTTACCTTAAGAAACCCTGTAGTATAGTCCGGGACCCCGCGGCCTCGGCGCTGAAAGTAGGCCACACTGACGGACGGTTGCGGGTGTTTAATACGACATAGCTCCACTTTGGCCTTGCTCGTTGCTCGCCGTTGGCAGAGGCGTATTTACAAATTTGGCGCCCCGGGCCATTTTGATTTGCCGCCCCCCTTCATCAGTGACGATAAAGTAATTTATTTAAGAAAAAAAAACCTGCACCAAGTACCTTTGGGGTGTGAAATAAAAAAAAACTAAACATTTACCATTTACTCACATAGGCATTTACATAATTCATAATTCATAATATTTTATTTGCAAAAAAAGGAGTTACAATAGTTGGTACATTATATTTATAAGAAAGTCCGTCCTCTTAGCCGTCCATGCACAGCATGCAAACCTTACAAGCTAGCCTAAATCTATATTATTTTATTAAATAACAATTTTATATAATTTTTGTTTTCTTATGTACAAATTGGTTGACAAAATCATCAATGATGCTGTTGTAATTTAAAACGTTTGTCAGCTCAGCTTCTATATTAAGAAGAGCTAAGCTATTCAGGCGCTCTTCGCTGATAGTGGAACGTAGATAATTTTTTATTCTTTTGAGTGCAGAAAGGTGACGTCACTAATGGCACTATTCTAGATACAGATTTATGTGGGCCGTCAGATGGGTCACAAATAATGTAATGAACTGAAAACGCGAGCGTAGCGAGCGCGAAATTTTTTCGAGAAAATAGTAGGTAAATTTTTAGGTTTCCGTACTTCAAAAGGAAAAAACGGAACCCATATAGGATCACTTTGTTGTCCGTCCGGCCGTCTGTCTGTCTCAATATAAAGGGTCTTGACATCATAGAGGGCGGCAAAATCGACAAATAAGTAATGCTTGTTATTTAAATTTTACAAATAAATAGGGGAGCGACAAAATTCTGGTCGACCCTATCTGAACAGCAAATAAAATATTTTTTTACCCAAATTTGCCGCCCCCTAAAATCTGCCGCCCTAGGCTTCAGCCTACTCAGCCTAGTGGTAAATCCGGCACTGCGCCGTACTAATACTTCTTGAACGAAAATGTTGCTTAATTTAGGTATGTACTTGTTGGTAGATATTTTAAGCAATTGGTGGGGTTTGAAGCGTTCGTTTGTTTATTAATTTAAATGTCAATTAAAATACAATAAAAAATATAGCTAAGTTTGATTATAAAAGGCGCCCAGAAAAAGCCGCGAGGGGGCGGCTTCGCCGCCCCCCCGCGGCCTGCCGCCCCGGGCCATGGCCCCCTTGGCCCTAGGGTAAATACGCCCCTGGCCGTTGGCAGCAAGTACTTTAATAACTGGGATATAGAGGTTCATCCACATCATAGTTTTGTCGAGCAGGATCTTACATATACGAAATCAACTTATTTGGGTTCGTCATTGACGTCTCGTGTTTAGGGTTTTAATTTTAAACTAATTAACACAAAAGTTATGGCCAGAAAACCAGTTTTTTAGCCTAAAATTGTTCAATTTTGATGCCAAATATCTCAAAGAATGAACTTTGAAGTAAAAGTTTAAAGCCGTTGCTGTTAATATGATAAGCTACAAAAAACATTACATTAGAAAACTAAGGGATTCAGATCGAAGGTCATTGGCGTGGGGGAGCCCCTTAAAATCAAGCTCTAGACTCTCTCAAGGCTCCCATCAGTTATTCCTACCAAGTTTATGTAATTCTAAATACCATAGTAGAATCAACAGCCGCGGCTACACCATGGTCGACAGTTACCCGAGCTAATATCAACCTTAAACCACCGACATACGGTCTACCCGAACAGTTCATACAGACTACAGCACTCAAACATTTAATTGGACCATTTTAAACCTTATTTTAAAGACATAAAGTCTAAATTGTAACTAGCATACGCAGCGTCATGTCATGATGGCACCATGAGTCCATGACACTTAACTGGGCCATTATAAACTTTACTGCATTGAGATAAGGTTCAGCTAGTAACTGCGTAGTGTGCAAGGTTGCAGATGGCAAGTACAGTCGACAGTTATCTGAGCAAATATCAACCATACCGCACGGACATAAAGTTCAAATTGTAACCACGTAGTGTGTCACGTCACGATGGTACCATAATAGTTAACCGAGCCATTTTAAACTTTACTACATTGAGATAAGGTTCAGCTAGTAACTGCGTAGTGTGCAAGGTTGCAGATGGCAAGTACAATCGACAGTAAACTGAGCAAATATCAACCATACTGCACCGACATAAAGTTCAAATTGTAACCACCTAGTGTGTCACGTCACGATGGTACCATAATAGTTAACTGAGCCATTTTAAACTTTACTGCATAGAGATAAGGTTCAGGTAGTAGCTACGTAGTGTGCAAGGTTGCAGATGGTAAGTACAGTCGACAGTCATCTAAGCAAATATCAACCATACCGCACCGACATAAAGTTCAAATTGTAACTACTTAGTGTGTCACGTCACGATGGTACCATAATAGTTAACTGAGCCATTTTAAACTTTACTGCATAGAGATAAGGTTCAGGTAGCAGCTACGTAGTGTGCAAGGTTGCAGATGGCAAGTACAGTCGACAGTCATCTAAGCAAATATCAACCATACCGCACGGACATAAAGTTCAAATTGTAACCACCTAGTGTATCACGTCACGATGGTACTTAACTGAGCCATTTTAAACTTTACTACTTTGAGATAAGGTTCAGCTAGTAACTTCGTACTCTACGTAGTGTACAAGGTTGCTGTTGCGGAAGTGGCCGAGGACACTACAATGCCATCTATTGCGGCAGGTGTTAGCTACTTACTACAGTTATGTAGTAACTGTTTGTTGAACATTTTTCGACTCCGTTTCAGCAAAGACATATGTAACTTCGTATAAGACGAATAAAGTCTAAGAAAAAAACGTGCCTCGGAATTCAAGTAAAAGTCATTCTCGAATAGATGCCGCACACACCTTTAGCCTATCCTCGGCTAGATGGCGTGACGACACCGTTTCATATTTAACAATTTTTACACATAGATATCAGTGAATGAACATGGATCAAAATGATATAAAAATAATAAAATCATTTATCCATATATATACATTTTTTGATAACTTTACGTTTTCATTTTGAGTTTTAGTCGTGTGTCGATAGATGGCAGTAAATTTACAGTGACTACAAAATTTACAATGACAGGACCTCTCTATACTATCTATTCTTTTTGGTAGTAACTGTTTGTGGAACATTTTTCGACTACGTTTCAGATAGGCTAAGTAAGACCACAGAATAAACAACTACATACCGTACAGAAAGGACATTTCCTACAAAACTGAAGTGACTAACGTACGGCACAGAATAAATAATAGTACTAGGTACAGAAGACTCGCTCTCTAACAAAACGCGTCTGTTACGATCAGGACAGATATGGCCGCTAGGTGGCGACAGCGCCACGCGCGGCTAATGGCTAGCCACCAAAATTGGTGTGGAACGGATGTACTTTTAGCTACCTGTAGCAAAGCGACGAAATCGCGGAGTGAGCCAACCTGCTTACGGCACTACTTTCGACTATTTAGGCTTGTCAAAATTCAAGTAATTATCTTATCTGTGGTCGTGCACGCAAAGGGACGTCATGTTGTGTCAACCCTAATAATTGCTCGGAGCAATGCTGAGCCGAACGGAGCCGAGTTTGCCCGAAGTCAGGAGTGTTTCCCCACTGGCAAGACTGGAACATACATTACAGTGAGTAGCAGAAGTTGCTAAGCGGGCGAGGTGTTCAAAATGATCTTGGCGCGACTTTATTGGAGAATAAGAGCGTGTCAAGGTAATTTTGAACACCTCGCCCGCTTAGCAACTTCTGCTGCTGACTGTACATAGTACAGCGAGGAAATACGGCCAGCCTTCTGGGCATCTTGCCCGTTGACGGCGATCCTAATTTGTTAATAAAAAAAATATTTTTCACCACACCAGCTCGGAAAGGCTTACTTTGCACTTCAAAAACTGATAGCAAAGTTGCATTTAATTCACATGTGAGGCAAAGTAATCAAATGCAAATTTTGAGTTGTTTTCTTATTGCTGGTAGGCCTGGTAGAATTGACTTTTAAATGATGATTTTGGATGACAAATATTTAATAACATTCATTTGAATTTGATTTGGTTTGATTTTGTTTGATATTTTACATTTAATATTTGCTTCGGGTTGGTGTGGTTTTTATTTTTTTATTTAGTCGTATGGCAAACATATTATAAAGATAGAAACAAATACAATCAGATGTCTACACTAAGACCATTCAGCCACTTTATGGCTTCGTCGCTCAGGGTGATCAGGTCTTCAGGAGGACCGGCGACAGCGCGTTATAGGGCAGTCTTGGATTATATGCTGGATGGTTTGGGCTTCCGCACCGCAGCCGCAGGCCGGGGAGTCCACCCACCCACAGCGGTGTTTGTAATAGGCGCAACGGCCGTGGCCAGTACGAAATCTGTTCAGTTTGCACCAGTCTCGTCTAGGGAGGTCCGAACCCATTATTCTGGAGCCAGGCGTAATTTCATATCCTAGTTTCCCTGCCATTAACAAGCCCCAAGATTTCGTCCACTCGTGTTTTATATTAAGATGGGTATCGACCAGGTTTTTGGCGATGCTACACGAAGGATTTCTGGATTTGAGGCGTTGCTTGGTTGGCTATAAAAACTCCGTGTAACATGGTAGGTTATTGTTTTGGATCTTAGACACTTCCCGAAGCAAGGCGTTACAGCGGTTAAACAACAACTTTGCCCCCTTGTAAAACAAATAACTACATCTACATTGAGGGTAGATGAAAACATTACATGGTCAAATAATGTAGGTTAAAGTCAGATCGTTCAGTGACAGATCCAAGCGGTTTTGTATTTGGTTGGTTAACCAATAAATGTTATAACTAAAGTTATTTAAATACCTAAAGATACATAGTATAGACGAACTCCACTGCATCGGTGCCAGTAGTAGATCTTTTTGGAGCGTGGCCTAGTTCCCCGGCCTGACCTATTTGGAGCGCCCCAATAACACATTTATTGCCTATTACAACCAACTGGAGATTGTTCATAATCAAGTGACCATTGCATGTTGTCGTTGTATCTGCAGGAGGGTTCAAATCCTGGTATTTATTTTTGAGTTTAAGTACAGTGAGACGCCTCATTTTGCTCTCGTATGTTTCTTTTCTCTTAATGAGTGTGTTAATTATACAGGATTTTGACTCTTTTAGAGACCCTATACATCTCTAAAGATAATTTGATAAACTATATTATCTTATAGTTCTGACACCTAGAGACATTTACACCTCTAAATATTATAGATTTCTTTTGTGTTTCTGTATCTGTATTTTTTTATATTATTATTATAGTTTTTTTATGTAATTCGACATTAAGAGACCATATACATCTCTTAAGTAATTGTAATACGTTAGTTTGAATTGTCAGTTATATTTTATAAAATTGTTAATGTCTTGTTATTATTTTTGCTTGTATGTAAATTCAATGTTGACGTGTAAAAGTGCCCTTGTGGCCTATTTGCTGAATAAATGTTGAAGTTGAAGAAGTTGAAGGTAAGGGTATTAATTTGTGTGTTCATCAGTTCTGTTACCCATTACCAGTGGCGGATTTGCAGTCTGCCGCCCTAGGCCCCAGGCCCTGTAGCCGCCCCTTTCTCAGCACCAATCATATTGAATACATTTTGAGTTATTTCTTGTTATCAGCGAATTTTTTGTCACAATTTGCCGCCCTAGGCCCGGGCCTATTTGGCCTTAGGGCAAATCTGCCACTGCCCAATACCCCCTTATACAGGGTGATCAATCCGAATGGGTCAGTATGGAGAAGTCAGAAACTATGAGAGATAGCGAAATCTGTTCTTAGGAACCATGGCTTCGATTTTAGATTTAAATTCTCTTAACAAAAGGTTCGCTCCACCATGTGCGAGGATGCTTGTTAAGAACCAACAGGATCACTTCATTTACCTATCCTCGTTCAGCGCAGCTCTATAGCGATCTTGACATGCCTTTTAATTGAAAAACGCTTTTTAAAAATCATAAACTATTACTTATAAACGGTCGTATTAGATTCATAATTGTTACATATTTGCCGTAACTTATTTTTAAAATGTGTTTTTCAATTAAAAGACACATCAAGATTGTTTAGGCACCTTAATTTCTAATGCTAAAAAAACGAACTATAATAGTCGGCGATTTTCTTTGGTTCTTAACAAACACATCCCTTAGCTCATCCTCGCACATATCTAATGGAAACGTAGCCTAAATGTGTATTATATTTGCATTTGGTCCTGAATAATTAACAATGTAGTACATCTCGCTCGCTTGCCATTTAACGCGAATTTAGAGCCGCCATAAAAGAAAAAATCACCAACTGTCAAGATGACACTTCATATATTTTGCGCGCGCCTCACGCATCTGTCGCATACTGTTAGTAAATTAAGTTTTATCGAGTAATTACTAGTTTTTCCCATGCAGTTATACCTAAAAAAGACGATATGCAGTGCAATGTGTACATGGAAAGTGAAATTTGTAAATATCGCATCATCACAATGTACAGCCTTGTACATCTTTACGGATGATTTAATCAGCATTTGTGTTCAGCTGGTAAACAAAAGTAGTCTTCATTTTCCAAATTTTTGCAACTATAAGGTGCTAAAAGTGTTCCCGTGGGGAAACTTGGAGGTCTAATACAATAGTCGTGTACTTAACCTCACTTTATTATAGAGTACCTATACAAAGTTTTTGCCAAGTTTTTATACATACTCGTGTGACGAGTTTGTCTATGTCCGTGGGACATTGTTGGAGGTGTTGGCTTAAAGATATAACAGATGTCGAGTGGCGACATATTGTGCTTCATTCTATAGAGAAGATGGACATAGGTCCGTGGGACATGGTTTAAAATATTGGCTTGCAAATATTCACATGTCGCGTGGCGACATTGTGCTTCGTTCGTGGAATGAAGGTCAGATCTTTTTCAACTCACTTTAACTATAATATAATGCTTATTGCATAGCAACATTGTTTGAAATATTGGCTTGCAAATATTCACATGTCACGTGGCGACATTGTGCTTCGTTCGTGGAACGATGGTCAGATCTTTTTCAACTCACATTAACTATAATATAATGCTTATTGCATGGCAAAAAGCCTTTCGTCCGTGGGACAAGCAAGAGTATCTACTATTCGATAATAAAATGGATTACATGTGAATGATGTGAAAAACATGTCATCCGTGGGATGATCATTTGTGAATCGTTTTGTATTATAAAAATAAATAAAAAATGACATTAGCACACTAGCATTAGCACAGTCATGGACGTGGTCCTGTTTCATGTACATACTATAACATAAATAACACAAGCATATTCTAATATAGACAGTGATATTCTGTCATTAACAAGCCCGCTAGCGGCATTAAACAAAATTGTATGCTAATTAAGTATCTACTTACTGTTTACAATAATAACAATATTCTGGATGCTGTTGGAAAAATGTCTCTGGATTAATGTCTATGCTAAGCATTTATAATATGTGCTGAACCCTTTTAAGGCTTAAGAATTAGTATTTTTATTCTGTAACCTGCACTAATACAATAAAATAAATAAGTGACTTGGCAGTGTATATCACACACATATACTAGTGTACAAGAGAATGGTATTTAACAGCCTTTATAAGGACTAGATCCAAACCACTGCCTTATTGTGAAAGGTCATATCCCGGGGTTAATGGCTTATACTTTTTTCACTAACACTTACAAGTTTACTATAGCTTTAGCTTGTTTCATAATATCATATTGTGTAAATACAGTTTGGTAAATTGCCATACAAATTTACTAATAAATTCTAATATCATAAGGAGACATCATAACATAACCCTTCAAGGGCTACTAATTTATTTTAGCCACTCTCATAAAAATATAAATGAAAATGTCACAATTATAACGTGAACAAAACTATGAAATATCCCCGGATAGCTCAGTCAGTTGAGCAATGGAATTTTAAGTTCTCGAAGCCCTATTGCCTTCGGTGAAAACGATCAAACAAGACATATTTTCTATTTACTTCAGAAAAATGTATTATATATTGAATTAAGTCGAGAGTTTATTATTACTTTCAAATGTAAGATAATGAACAGTATGTTGTATAAAATACAAGACTGTAGGTGAACAAGGATACAATACCAAAACTATGCATATGAAATCTTAATCAGTCCATTGGATGGATATTTAATATCAATTAAATTATAGCACAATGCTTCAAACTCATTTATTTATCAAACTTTCAGACCTTTATAAGACAGTGGTAACATTTATTTATTTTTTGGAACCCTTTTACAAAATGATAGGGTTCAGTTTAGCACAAGCTCATGCCCATTAAAGGGCAGACTTGAATACATTTGTGATAAGAAAGAAGAAATGGTTAGGTTGGTAGGTAATATAATAAAATATAAGTAGGTAGGTAGGTAGATAATTAGTTAGGTTTATAGGTAAGTATGTAATAGTTATATTACATTTCCCAACTTTTGAACATTAGTGTCCCCATTACCTTGTTGTATTTGTTTTTTAAAGGGTCAAGAGAAAGCTTTATCTACCAAATTTCTATAGCAGAATCCTTGAGATTTTAAAACAGTAACGGTCTTAGCTAACTTTAAGGCCAAAACATAAAATGAAATAATATTATTACATAGGTATTTATTTATATCTGTGTTTGAATGTTTGATACCTCTTGGTACTGTTAAATTACTTTGAACGGTTGGGGGGCTAATGATAATGGGTCAAGTCCATCAGAGACAATTATCGATAGTAGAGCTGAAATGAAATGGATGGAATGGATTCCGAAAGTAAAATTATGCTTTATGCCCATTTTATGCCATAATGAGCAATAGATATTTTTCTTTTATCTCTAATGATCTAAGTAATCAATTATAATTGTATAAATAATCAGTAGTGAATTGAAACAATTTCACAAGTATAATAAAATTAACAACAGATCATTTTGTTGCATTTATATGCTTTTCTTTATACTCTCTGTACGAATATGATCAGTAAAGACCCAACAGAAAGTGGATAGATAGGGACACCTCTCAGCAGTCTTACTGTCCAAGCTGATCTATGAAGATATTTTCACTTAACAGAACATTCGAGACAAACTGTCTATCTATAATAACTTATAAGCTCATAACTATGTTATGTAAATAGTCATATTCTGTTTTTCTTAGTACCTATTTCGAATTCTCGAGGTGTATGCACATGTTGTAAAGGATTTGTGGTTTTTATTATGGGATAGTGTACGAAACGTCACAGACCGATCCACATACATATGTGTGGTTATAATTTCACACAGTCCCTAAATAAATGTTTTACATTATTTGACCTAATTACATGTTGTTTTGGTTTAAATTGCTTATTTTGTTAGACTCTGTAGTGGTTGAGAAATACTAGAACAAATAATTGAAAGAATGATACCCAACAGGATCATCTTTTTTATTTATAAGTACTTACCTCTAGACATTTATAATAAATAAATAAAATATTCCCTATGCACATGTCCAGCAGTGGACGTCCTCTGGCTGATATGATGATGATGAAATAAAATATTAAAATATAATACAAAGTGAAACTTGTTGTAGCTAGGAAAGCAATTTATTATATTTTAAGTGTAGGCTATATACATTGTAATAGCCCTTTTAGCAGTTAGGAAGTGACTACTTAGTTAGCTTAGTTAAGTGGTTACTTAACAACTTTTTAAATAAGGATACTTAAATCCCTTCCAACATAAACTATCTAGTGTTAAGTCACCATGTAGTAACAAATTTACTATATTTAGTTGAAACAACTCCAAACATGTCTCAAGATATTCCAACCGGGGAAAGAAGAGTAGTATTCGGATTTTAGAATATGGACATGCAATAAATTACGCTTAATTGCATGCACGAGAAGCAATGCGAATCTATTTAAATTTGAGGGTGTATGACACGAATAATAAATCAACTTAAGATTTTGAAACTAAGATTACAGGCCTAGATACTTCTTATTTCAACAAATAGTACAATTCTTTTTATGTTTATTTAGAATAGCAATACTCTTTGAAGACCTGAGATAAAGAAATATGACTATTCAGACACATTTGTTTATGAATAAATAAATAAAAGGAAGGAAATGAAATACGTACTTATTGGAATAAACGAATACAATATTAGAGAAAAATATGGCATCATAATATCTTAAAACCTTGTCTTACGTATCTTAGACAAGTAACAAGAAAGTATAAGGTAAATAGTAACAATTCACATGTCTTCCTTCTTTTATGGAGGCTTTATATTTATATACCATAATATAGGTACATTACTTAGATGCTACTTAGTACTAAAAGAGGGAGTAATAATATTTCTATATTTTCTTTACATAATGGAATTATCATGTCTCACATTGGTTAAGGTAAAGATCATAAGGGCAGGTCTCACCAGTGAATATAATGTTTTATAACGAAGGGATGCTCCAGATAACTAGTCTGCTACTTTTGTTAGATATTTATTAGGTAGCTTTACATGTTCAAAATTTTGTACACAGTAAATCTCTGATTCTCAAAGTATTTACCTATTAAAATAGCATGATAAGTTCAGACTCTAATTTTATTGTTGATAATTCTCATATTATAGGAGGGGGAATTTGAAACATTGATCTACTTTAAGATTTCTCATGGCAACTTATGTTTAGTTTACCCTTGCTGATATATAGAGATAGGTATC
Source organism: Cydia splendana (assembly GCF_910591565.1). NCBI lineage: Eukaryota > Metazoa > Arthropoda > Insecta > Lepidoptera > Tortricidae > Cydia > Cydia splendana. Next base: position 516,414 of record NC_085985.1, read on the forward strand.
CATGATAGATATATAAAATATATATACATTCTTGCCAAAAATACAAGTGCTTGTTTTTTGGGTAGTTTTTTGAGATATTTGGTTATGACAAATTATTTAATTCTCTTCTCTAAACATCTACATTGTTAATTATTCAGGACCAAATGCAAATATAATGATAGGATTAAACGAACTTACCTGAAGTGAAGTTCAATCCTGATTATATGAAGCATTTGGTCCTGAATAAGGGGTACCCCCACCTTCCTCGAGTAACCATGAATTCATGGTTACTTCCCAATCAGTGTATGTATGCTCTAAACTATATGAAGTGTCATCTTGACAGTTGGTGATTTTTTCTTTTATGGCGGCTCTAAATTCGCGTTAAATGGCAAGCGAGCGAGATGTACTACATTGTTAATTATTCAGGACCAAATGCTTCATATAATCAGGATTGAACTTCACTTCAGGTAAGTTCGTTTAATCCTATCATAATATAACTTCCGATCGCAATAAAGTCCCAGCGTCTAACTCTAACCAAGGTTATTTACCGTTAAAACGCGCGCATAATAGTTTGGTGCTCAATTATACCGCTCATAGCAACGCCACCACGCTTAAAATTCAACTTATTTCCAACCTTATTACAACTAGATACGGTTTACTATTAGTCAGGGTATATCGCTGTTCGATCGTATTTTTTCGACTGATATCATACCTTATTCCAACGAGGCACGGTCTAGTCTAATCAGGGCGTAGTGGCGGCCATTTTGAATCGGCCGTGAGCGTACTCGCCAAGGCCGCTACGCAAGTACGCATTATCTCATATCTCCATTATTCAATAGACACTTTTATGTACTTAAGAATCTTAGACTGGGTTATGTACCTAGGTTTAACTGTTCTAGGACCGTTGCGTACCTGAACCTAGCCAAGGGAGAAACGATGAAGTAAAACTACACGCCTAGTTTGCGTGTTTTCAGGTAAAAATATAAATTACTCATTATCCGAAACGGTTTCTGATCATAGAGATATCGTTTTAGATCGTGAATCTAGTATATAACTGGATCAGGCATGAGGGGTGGGGAGAAATGACCGAACGGGAGTCTTATGTATCTTTCAGTAGGAGTAGCAGCGAAAGCGCTATTATTGTTTGTCCTGGTCAGTCTCACATTTTTTTATTCCCTACCGTAAATTTAGTATAGATTATGGTGGGCAACAAATAAATTCGACCAATCATAGTGTCGCATTGCGTATGTGTATCACGGACGCACGCGTATAGCACATCTATAGAATCCTACCATCTATTTTTTTGATGCTGATTTTACCTTAAGCGCAGTTTTTGTAAAACTGACAAGGAAAGGAACCCAACTTATTTTTATAAATGTTATAGAGTAGTCTAAAATGACACAGATACGTTTTTTTTTGCCTATTGCCTAAACTCAACCTATTGGGAGAAATTGTCCTCCAAAGTACTGAAAACTGACTTGTGTACTAACGACGCAAAAGACGGACTTAAAGCTTGTAAAATTTAAGTTCTATTCTCAATAATCTGGCAACAAAGACACAATAAGCAAGAGGTCACTGTGTTATTAAGTTATTATATTAGCGATACCTAGTAGCAGTGGGTAAATAGAAGCAGTAAATATTGTATTAGGGCGTCGCAAATAGGTCGGGCCGGGGAACTGGGACACGGCCGGCGCGGCCCCGCCCGCGCCTGAGCGGCCTCATTGGACAACATGTTTGGATGTTGCAGCAATGAGCACAAAGAAAAACTAAAAGTGGCTATAATATAATACTGCTAACAAAGTCTTTACATTAGTATAGTATCTTTCGATACTACAGCCTAATATCTAGGTTCAAATTATTATTATTTATAAAAAAGGTGAAAACTGCATGAAAATCCGTTCAGTAGTTTACGTTAATCTTCTGTGGGTCCAGTTGCCCACGAAGGGGTTTATTATGGTTTTAGTACCTATGAAATGTTATGTATACCTATAGTCACAATAAATATATTATGATTATGACAACCATACAGACGGACAGACGTGGCGGGAGACTTTTTATAAGGTGTAAGAAACTGCCCTGAAAAATGTTTGGCATGGCATGATTATTGTTTTTATATAATATTTATAGGAACAAAAATAATACATTAGAACCTAAAACATATTATAAAAAAACACATACATACAGATAGAATACACGTACGTTATATACGTAAACATAAGTACAATAGTTACATACATACCTATCATAGTGTAAGATTTAATGTAAGAATTATTGATGTGAGTGATACATCCTGAGGTACAGAATATTACCTATTTTTTTTTCAATATACTTAATCCTAATAGATTTAATACAGTACTTGTCTAACACAAATTATTTTTTATATATCTATGTTTATTATCTGACACAATATTAAAAATAACAGTTCTATTGCCCCGAATTGTCCAACCGATCTCATTTTAGTACAAAATTGGTACAAGAGTGTAGTAAATCAGCCAATCCAACTGTCATTTCAGTATCTGGGACATGACATACAATACACAGCATGGCATAACTATAATACTAACAGCGACACTCTTGAATGTGAACCTTATGCATTTTGTAATAAGGTTTACCGGTGGATAGTTAACAGTGTGTGCGATGGTATTACTAACTGAAGTCCATACCAAATCATAGAATGGGGGCAATGGGGGCCTATGCTCACGGCCTCTTACTTATACGGCCTCTCTAAGGTCAGAGGCACATGGCATTTTGCCCGCTTTGCCACCCTATCCTCCTGACGACCAGCGTCCTACACAGGCCTGGTATCGTCTCGGGTCGTCCCAAGCGTTTTTCGTCAAGTTCTTAAATTAGTCCTATTCTGCTTTCGTCACTCATTCTACATTGAAAGCCACCGACGATTGCGACGAATGTAGAATGAGTGACGAAAGCAGAATAGGACTAATTTAAGAACTTGACGAAAAACGAATGGGACGACCCAAGACGATACCATCGGCCTAAATCAAGTTTTTACTTATTGTCAACTTGACATCATAATTTAAGAGCAGGGCTCTTGTCGGTGGAGTATGCGCCAGTTTTCGCGGTCCTCGGCCAGGTTCTTTAGATCCCAGTAAGACACGACATTTGCTTTTGCTTTTAGTTGATGTGTATAGCTTGCTTGTGGTTTTCCTTCAACAACTCAACAGACAACTTGACAGAGTTTTATAAACTAGCAAATGTTGATGCCCACTTGCCCAGTCGTCAGAAGGCTATATAATATTTTTGAAACTCGAAAAGGGTAGGATGACAGGTGTCATCTCCATATAATTTGTAACCTAAAAACGCCAAATCTTGCAAAATTGTATTGGAATGTCAGCTGTCATACTCCCATCGAGTTTGATAAATATTTTAGTTACGCCACAGTTATAGTTGTGAAGTCTCGAGAACGTTCTCAATTTACTATGGGAGATATTCTCGAGCGAGAACATTCTCCATACAAAGGCGAGAACGTTCTCCAGAACAGCACAACTCCAGTCACAGCTTATCCTAGTGCTTATAAAGATAATGATAGTTTATGATTCAAGTAGGCATATTACAATGCGCTTATGAACGTCAAATAAAGCTACAGCGGCTCCAACCTTACACCTCTGCCTAGAGAAGATTTCAATCCCCCTCAATTGAAGGAGGGTATACCAATATGGATCGGGCAACAAACTCGGCGGGACACATCTTATAATGAACATGCATTACGAGTAAATAAGAAAAAATACAAAAATATGTATATACATGTATGTGTTGTCTTCTCTCGTCGTGTTAGACGCAACATTCTGGACGCAACGTCGGCAGACGCCGTGACGCTGGTGCGTTCGGAATGTTGCATCAAAAGTGCTGCTACACACAAACATACACAAAAAAATAATGGAAATATTCATCGGCATTGAGCGGAGATTCGGTAGCTTAGTTGGTTCGGCAAGTGTCCCAACACTCCCAACAGCGGGTCGAATCACACTTGAAGCGATTTTTTTTTAATTATAAACACAGCGTCACACAAGTATCCATTATATGCTAATTATAGCTTAGAATGATAGTTAATGGCGTCGTACGAAAATCACCGGTCTTAATAAAAGAGTTCCAGTCTAAAGTAAATTGCTTGATATTTGGATACTTCTGTAAAAATTAGAAAAACCAGCACATTTTGTATGGGACTTTGAGTTCCCAAAACGTCGGCTTGGCGCGCTGATCAAAATCCCATACAAAAATAGACATAACTACACATCGGTAACTCGTGGCATTTAGGTAGCACTTAAAAGATTAGTGATGAGCACACATCGGTAACTCGTGGCACTTGACAGTTTCTAACAGACTAGTGACGTGACAATGTTCTTCCTATACGAGTCGAGAAAAAGAAACCAGTAAAAAAAGGAATTAATTAAACTAATCTTTTAAGTGCTACCTAAATGCCACGAGTTATCGATCGATGTGTAGACATAACGCAAACGCACGTCATGCTATCGAATGAAATTTACACTAGGGTTTCTGAGAGATAATTATGTTCGTGGGAATGATTTAAATGTTGTAATAGTAAAATCACTCCGAGGTCATGGTGAAGTCGACCAAGCACGCAAACAAAGGGAACCGAAGGTTCTTTCTTGCTCAATATCAGTCCAGATCGAAACTAATGTATATTGCGTGCCAGAGGTACTGTCGTCGAGGTGAATGACAATGGGGTTGGCCGGTCGAAGTTTTACAAGGCGCCAGCATAGGTTTTACCCGTGAATCCCTAGAATGATCTTTTTTTTTCATGGCCTAATCCAAAGACAAATCTCATGGAATAAAACTAGAGGAAGGGAAAACCCATGCTGGCATCTATGCTAACCTTTAACAGTTGCCTAACTCATCGTAGGCCATGCTGTTAATGTATTGTATCCAGATCAACTTGCTTTATTTACATTTTACATTATTGGATCAACTTGGGCATTTCTGGATGATGACCAAACTTTGGTTATTATAAGAGATAAGATTCAAAACACGTTAAAGTACATCATTTATACACACTTTATCAAAAGTATTATTTCCTAGTTTGAAAACTATTAGCACAATAAAAACTTCTTCGTCGCTATGTTGACCTAATCAGGATATTATTTGTATTTCACATATTACATTCGTATAAAAAAATTGCAGCAGTTACGTATTAGCTGCTAAATGAGCTTATAATAACAGAGACTCGACACTGCACTCGGTGGTGACGTCAGCCATGACTAAACCGTTGAACACATGAAATAGTTATTACCAGCGCGCACAACATTGTATGTTTATATTTTAGCAGTAACATAATATTGACCTAGAAACTGAAATCTGTATTCCAGCGAACACGTGTATATATGCAACTTCCAGATTATATAATAAAACTAGCGATCCGCCCCGGCTTCGAAACTTAAATTATACTCCTAAACCTTCCTCAAGAATCACTATATTGATACGTGAAAACCGCATGAAAATCCGTTCAGTTTTCGAGTTAATCGCGAACATTCACACAACAAAATTTTCAGCTTCAATGGAAGTTAGGAAGTGGGTCAAAATTAACTTGCAAGATTTAGAGACCCGTAGAGTGATGACAGTTGGACTAAAATGTTAACAGAATGGTGGCCGCTTTCGGATGAATGAAGCGCCTGGCGTCCGTTGCATCGTTGGTTGGACGACATCCGGAAAATTGCGGGTCACTTCTGGATGAGTTTAGCAGGACCGGGACAAGTGGCGTACTAGAAGAGAGGCCTATGCTCAGCATTGGGCGATAAAGGGCTGATATGTTGAAGCATTCAGAATTGGAACAGCTTTCATCACTAACAAACCAACTCAGATATGTAAAATATATAATTCCGTTTGTATAATTGTTGAAATGAGACTGATATCATATAACTGAATAAGGCTGTGTTTAGAAATGACTCACAAAGACCGGACGCGGTAGGAAGTTGGTTTCGAGTGTTATTATGACGTCATATAAATACCGTGACGTCATATAAAATTATAATGTAATCTGGTTTTTAAAATTCATTTACATAAAACAGCTCGTTTTTTTACAATAACACACACAGCTTTTAGCATCTTCACTGGCCATCAGGTGACCTTTTATCATTTTATATTATTTTTAATAAGCATGTTCTATAGGACAAAAACGTAATCTTGATAACTTTTTCAACTCTTTACCTACTTGTTATTTATTAGTATACCTAGAAAGGATACATATGATGGTGACTCTCAACACCTGTCATATCACCATGTTGAAAATCTATAAAGCCTTCGCGGCACCTTAATACATAATGAATGAATCACCTGGACCAGACAAAGGCCGCGCCGCACCAGATAAATAATTCCATCGTTGGAGGCGCGCCAACTTGCCAACACGAATATAACGCGCCGTTCTTACTACACGACAACTATGCGAGAGGAATTTTAGTTCAATGGCTAAAATCCCGACATTTTTTTGACACTAGGTTCTTTAGCCTTTTCGACGCCGTGTCAAACACAAATCGCTGGCCCAATATTACAGGCTTCTATGTTACATTTTCAAGATAATTGAAATTCGACTTAAATGTCACTATGACAATGTTCAAATTTCAGTTAGATAAAACTGAAACATAGAACCCTGTAATATTGGGCCAGCGAAATGCTTGTCACTCGGACGCCATTTCACCGAAGAGTCACAACTGAAATTGAATTTTATGCATATGCACGTAGGTCTATGTTGCTCTGTGGTTTGTGACGGATTAATCCGTCTTTGGTGTTGGACCTGGGATTCGGATATATCCGTCGCTGGCGTCGAAAAGGTTAAAAATAGCAGTGTGCAGGATCCCAGAGGGCCTAGTCAAGACAATCGTTGATATAAAACGCCCATCCAAACTTAGTATACGCAAACAGTCACGTCACTTTTCGTAACATCTGCCATACCGATGCATTTTTGCAAATTTTCAAAAGAACTACTCACTTATACACAAACGTAAACTTCCAATATAATTAATTGCAAATTAAATATTCTTTTTTTAATTTAGGATTCTAAACACCCACTTTTCTAAGTTTGTAAAAAAAAACAGCAAGACAATAAGTGTTTAAAAATACAAATTATTCTGTATTGGTAATAACTAGTGCATGTTGTTCAACTGACAACCTTGTGTGCAGTCAACAATGTCAACATAGCGTGTAAATTAACTAACACAATAAAAACCTCACGATGCAAGATTACCTGACAAGGATAATACTTTGCTTTACATAACTATGGATTGAGGAAAATCTTCATTTTTAAGTTTTAAATTTAAAAAACACTGTTATCGTATCAAATTTATGAAATAATCGCTTCTTCAAAAGATTTCCCTCCAAATTAAAGTAGTTAGTAATAAGAAGCTGAAATAAAATGACAAATATTACTTAAAATACTTAAAGAAAAACTTTGTTTTTATATCCTAGAAAATACTAAAATGACTGTAAGATATTGCATTATATAAAATTGTAGACATGGCGAACTTAATGCCTTAAGGGATTCTCCACCAGCCAACAATTTTGGGTCAAACAGAAACTTTAACCAATCTGTTATTTAGTGCAAAAACAGGATGGTTGGGTAGGCAATCTGAAAATTAACTGTCATTTTACTAACTTACTTTGCTACAGCTAATTCTGTCGCTTAGTTTCAAACTCTGGTGAATCCATTGGACCCTCTCAGCAAATATCTACCCTGTTACCTTTTCTTAATACCAAAATCGCGTAATCTGACAGATGGATTAACCCAAGTTTGAAGTTAAGCGACTCAATTAATAACAAAAATATTCATTTTTTGAAGTAGATGCCCGTAGTTTGAGGCACCACCCACCCACCATTCGACAAGACTGATGCATGGTCAGCAGCAGTCAAGCCAAATGATGGACAGGGGATGCCAGTCTCCAACTCTGCGGATGTACAGGTCCCCGTCTCCGACTGATGCCGGCTTTGGAGCTAATCTAGATGTACTGGATCTTTATTTCAGAAGAAATAAAGAGCTAGAATATCTAGCAATCCATGACTTCAAGTCATTGTATAGTGTTCCTAAAATACCTAAAAGAATACTTAGAAAGTAGACCTAAGGATACATAGAGAAGACAAATGAAATAAACATGTAGTGCATAGTAATTCTAGTTATACAGTTATTGTGTGACATGTATCGAAAGTACGTATAATTAATTAATTAGCCCAATAATTGACTTTTGAAAGTTTATTGTAAACTTGACTCGTTTCATCCCTAAAATAAGTATCAGGAAGCCACTAGGTGTGTTAGTATTGTATCAATTAGTTTTTGTTTAAATATAAAAAATAATTAAGTACATACCACTATACATTACATACATACATTTTTTTTATTTATGTACATTTTATTGTATTATACTTGTATAATTAGTATAGGTAGTTAGTGTTTATGCGAATAAGTATTTCTTCTTTATATCTCCCATATAATATGTGTACATAAACTAATACATATATAAATAAAATAAATAAATGTTTTATACAACTTAGTAATTGAATAAAATAGAATAGAAATATTTTTATTTGTAAACACATTAAACAATCAATATAAACATAGTAAGAATAAGAATATGTGTCACGATGTGGCACTCATAAAGAAATATTAGACAGGCACTCCTTAGGCCGCTTGTAGACGTCCGTTATTTTCGCCGGAAACCGGACTGTGTTATGCGACTACGTCCAGTTTTGTGTGTTGCTACCGACAGCTACACCTAAGAAAACAAGACATCGTTGCCGAACCCGGACAATTGTCCGGCGAAAATAACGGACGTCTACAAGCGGCCTTAGTGTAGTAGATTCTTATTAGAAAGTGAAAACATTCACAAGTTGATGTAACAATCGGCCGAATGAAAGTGAAAGAGGTATCTGGAGCATGAACTAAAGGTGCATCCACACAGTAGTTCACTTTTGTGAACCAACACTGTGCAACATGACACAAAAAAACACTAGGAATTTTAGTAATTGAAATGCAAAGGCGAACACATTCAGTGCCAGCGCAATCTAACACGGGAAAAATCATATGTAGAGAAAAGCGCCTACGAACAAAGAACACGCCTAGCGAGTTGCTGGCAGCGAACATGTTAACTGGAAGAGATCCCTCAAAGGGATAAGTTAGCCTTTGTCCTTAACTTTTCTTAATTGTACCTATTATAAGTTACTTTTATTGTGTTTTTGTACAATAAAGGTAGTAACATGGTAACTTTAGGTAACATTGGTGGCTACAAATAGTTAATTACCTAATGTTGCAGTAACACTTGGAGACATCCTACAAAAAGTAACTGCGGTGTGTGGATGAACCTTAACTGACCACCAATATATCTTATTTCTTTACTGTTCGTAAATTTCGAACAAGTATCTCTGTCACTCTAATTGCGCCTAAATTGGAGTAAAAGAAAAAGATGCCCGAAATTTGCAAAGTTTGCTATTTGTGATAGGCCCTCTGTATCACGGATGGATCACTAGTTAAACGATGTAATTGGCAGAACTGTGTCAAATGTGTGATATACTATCAGTAAGCATGTACTCGGTCTACAACCTCTGATAACATATCATACTACAAAGAACCGCATTGTTAGATATAATACTTGTTTAAAATAACCTAAAGGTGTTAATAATAGATATTCTGTAAATTCCTAATATGTACTAATGCTTTGTCATCAGATTCACATTATGATTGAAAATCTAATAGGAAATAAATAAGATTTGTAAGACAATGCAAATTCATATAAGACTTAAACTAAGATCGCCAGGTTTATGTTTTAATCCTATTAAAATTAAGTTAGAAATTTAACCATTTCCAATTAGACTGATTCTAATAAAGTCTAGAATAATCTAGACGGTTCTTAGATCCTAAGGCGCAGTCCTAGCACGTACCTGGCTGGTGGTCCAGTCGAACACGGCATCATAGGCGTAGACTCTCGGCGGCTCGGGCGGCACGGCGTTGGAGCGCGTCACGGCCACCGTGCCGTGCACGGCGTCCACGGACACGCAGCACGGCGCGCCCTCCAGCTTCTCCCGCTCATCCATGGGCCGCACCCGCACCACCACGCGGACATTCTCGACCGTCGCCCCTGACTGAGCTGACTCCCCATCCTGCCAACAGATAATACGTCAACACTCGACACGTCCGCCCCGCACGGGCTCCTGCTACGTTCTAAACCGAATCAATCGCCAGTGCGCAGTTACTATGTCGCAAACGTAGGCGGTTTGTAAGTGACCCTGAAACGCGAAATACGTTATGACTCATTCCCAGAAAAGCTATAATTACTATTATTACTAATACTATTTGAAAGAGACTTGAGAATCTGCAAAAAAAAACGTGCAATTTTATCCCCCATGTGGTTTTTGCAAATGAAAGGAAACGAGTTATGAAATCATCGTGACATGATTTCCGGAAATCACATGATAGCCAACGGTTATACTTACGGGCATTTTGGACGACTCCGCCTCGACGCGAACACGAACACAATAAATCGGTTTGCACAAAGCCAAAAGCCGCGCAACGCGTACGTTTGTCTGATATTAGGTAAAAATCAATACTCACGACCTAGTTTTTCAGGGTTTCCCATTTCCTTTTGAAATGATGAAATCGGAATGACAAGACGTTTTCGGTTCTGTTGCCATGTAAAATAAAAAAAAAAGGATTCACAACAAACAAGCTGTTTCTAATAAGATGAATATGAATAAAAACCAATTAGAATAAAATTATATGTAAAACTACAATGTATAATTTTTCTTATTTTAGCTTGATATTAATCTAAAAGTTCCTAAATTATGATTTGTAATGATTATTCCTAAAGATACGAAACGTTTTTTCTCAAAAATGGCAACTCTCACACCGGAAGTTTGTATTTCTACTTGGGTCCGCCCGTATGTGGGGCCCATAAAGCATCAATCACACATGCGTACATTTAATTAAATATTGAAATTGTAATTCAAACGAAAGTTATTGTCAATTTTGTAGTTTTCATAATTTTTTATAAATGCAGTAAACTATTGAAAGATTTTATACTGAAAGGAAATAGATAATATTATTAGATAAACTAAATTATTCTACATACTTGGGTACTGACCTTTAGAAATAGGTATTTTATATAGCATTTTTAAGTATAACCCAAAAACTATCCAAAAATGACAAAATTAACAAATATAGTCAAAACTGAACATCATATTTATATTTTTTTAGTCAATTACGTACAAAATAATTATGTTAAAAGAGATTTATAAGTGAGAAATAAACGCAAATATGTTTTGATTTTTATCATCGTGTAATCGAGTATCTTATCTACTAAAATACCTCTGAAAGAAAATGTCAAATTGTCAAACTAAGATGTTTATTTTCGTTCACAAAAAGTTAGTCTAAATCTTAGCTTAAATGGCTTACGCGTACTATCCTATACTTTTAAAATTACGAGTTCGACGGTTCAATTAATTAGATGCCATAGCAATGTCCTCCGGAGACGCGGGGGTCCAGCAGGACCCGGCCCATATTGCGGATGTCGACGTCGACGAAACCACTAAAGGAGATGGTTCTGAACGCGATCTGGCGACTGATTCTGGACTGGAGGCTAACTCCTCAGGATTGACAGGGGATGTGACTTCTTTTGAGTCAGCTGTATCAGCCAGGGAGCTAAAAAATAATGACGAAAAAGGCGAGACAAAAGTGGTGGTGGATGTCACTGACACCGGAGTGTCGTCTCCTATTTCGTCCTCTGGCGCTAGCTCTCCTGGTGCTAATACGTCTGACAACGTCTCCAACTTTGAAGAGCTCTCAGCCAGCCAGCATGATAATTTAAATAACTCAGAAAAGCTAACAGCTCACAAATCAGTAACGTCACATAACGAGGATAATTTAGATGCTCAAATTACCATGGATAACAATACAAACGGCGCTTCTAATGATTCTTTAAACAATCAAAATCTTGACACAAATAAGAACTTAGCGACATCAACAGTAAGTTTGAATGACACAATAGAAACAAATGTAACAATAAACAAGTCACCATACAGTCGGAGCGCAGAAAACATATCAGTGGACATTAAAATGGACCAAAGTGTAGATAAGGATGCAGTATTGTCCCAATTCACAAGCCAGAAGAATAAAGTTACCGCTACACAGGCAATCCCAGACCCAAACGCTAATACAAATCTAGATGTACGATACACACGGTTACCTAAAGAACTACTGTCGCAAGACCTTGGCAGTATCGTTAAGAATGTCCACGGGATCTTCTCATCTGTAAGCGGCAGTTTGAAGAATGCATACACACACAGAGCTGGCCATATACCGTATATGAAAACTGTTAAACCAATGCCAAACGGGAAAGTAATGAATGATATATTTGAAGATGAACAACATGATGAGAAGATTACGAATGGGATAGAGAACACCAAAGCGGAGATTTCTAATGAGACTGAGATGATAAATACGAATTTAGAGGAGGATGTAAAGGGAGATGTGTTACGGCTACAGATAGAGTCATTGGAACGAGTGTTGGCGGAGCAGAGGAAAGAGAACACGGCACTGAGGGAGACGGTGAAGCAGCAGGCGGACAAGCTCACGGAGAGAGACCAGACTTTTAGAGAGTTGGAGACTAAAATGGATTTGGTGAGTTGTGTTTGTTATTTGTTGAGCAAATTATATTGGAACTTTGTTACTATGTTAATCCAACATATATTTATTTATATTATATTACACTTTACATTTAATTAATAAGCGAGAATTACATTAATGTGAATTTCATTTAAGAACTAAGAAATAAACTATCAGTAAACTCTAAAACTATAAATTACAACTAAACCCAAACTTACTTATAAAAACTAATCAAATAACCCACCCCGCATCGCCCCCGGCGCAAAGGTGCCCATCACACTTGCTGCGTTACCGCGTTGAACCGCGATGGACAACCTCTGCGCTAGGAACGATCCGGAGCGGGGGTCGAGACCCCTCTGCTGCAGGCGACGCCCCAGCTCCCCGAGAAAAGTTTTCGCCCCCGCGCACCAACACCCAGATGTCTCCACAGCCAAGGGGACGAACAAGTAGTTCGTTAGCCCCGAGTACTTGTCCCTTTTTAGGGACGCTGTCACGGTGTGTTCCTCGCCCGGCAGGGGCTTTGCCCAGGGGAAACTCACGGACAATTTAAGGTTACTAAATTAACCAATCTAAATCTTAACCAAAAACTCAAGCAGGTGCTTACACTTATTTCCATCAACTATTCAGGGGTTTCTAAAGGATGTCAAAATGAAATGTTAGTTTTGTGACACATAATTTATTTCTATTCTCACACTGAGGAAGTTGCTCTACAAGTAAATCATTTATTAAGCTAGCATTAAGCACCTTATTCTATAATGTCAGACGATAGAGCAGGGTCGTGCCAATAATGGTTCTACAATGATTTACAAGCAGACCTATCTAAATTTGTTAGTACTATTAAGAGAGAAAACACCATATATCATTAAATAAAGGATTTAATACATAAAACACGGAAAACAGGCGTAGCTTCAAGTAAATCACACTCCGACGCAGTAATGGCGAGCGATCCTCGTCTGACCGTCCGGGCCGCGCCAGTCCTGGTGTCACCATTGACACCTGCCGTAGGGCTGCGTTCGAGCAAACCACATAATCGGTTATCAGTTCGGCCTCCTGATGAAAAAAACCTTCGCCCACGAAGGTCAGCAAGCGGCGCCACAGCACTTCCGTCTTCGCGCACCTCCCAAGTCGGTTAAAGGGAATCGTGACGTAGCCTACTGGTACTCAGCGACTCCGTTGACCGCGATGACTGTGCTACACATATCAAACAAAACACAAGCCAATTTGCATCTGTTACAGTGCCAAGCCATATTCTGATGTTGAGACCCCTTTAGGTCACATCAAAGTTTCCTATTTCTTAAAGTAAGGCTCTTTAAGCACTGTAGTAAGTATTGTAGTTTTTATGAAGTTATCACGGTATTGTAAATTCGATAATCAACTCTCAAACAATGAGCAGTCGTCGGCTTATATTATATCTAACCGTGTACTACCTCTTTTTATTTTATTTTAGGAGAATTAAAGAATTATCATGTAGTCAATAGTGACCTTTAAAGCAATTCTCATCTATGACATACACATACACATATCAGTTCTTAAATGAAACATGATGTACTCAATACTCAGCTCTCTAAGCAAGTATCAATTCCTGAACGAAAGCATCATGTAGCTAAATATAAATTCTTAAGGCAACCATCTTGTAGACAACTGTCAGCTCATAAAGCAATCATCTTGTAGGCAACTGCCAGCTCTTGAATCAAATATAGACTTCTAAAGGAAAACATCATGTAGACACATATTAGCTCTTAAAGCAAACATCATGTAGAGTCTTTATTGTAGACAACTGTCAGCTCTTAAAGCAAACATCTTGTAATAAACTGTCACCTCTCAAAGTGAATAACAGTTACTGAAGGAAAACATCACGCAGATGTCGTAGATAAACTGTCAGCTCTTAGCACACACACCTCAACTGGACTTTTATTTATTTGTTCAGCCTTTTGAGTAGCTTTAAATCATGGGCTCTCTATAAGTAAGCAATTTAGTTCATTGTTTTTTTTTTTAAGCTAATTGGTATTATAGAGCTCTTTAACAGATTTGTAACATGACATCTTTAAGAAAATTTATAACATGGGCTTTTTAAACAAATTAGTATCATGGGCCCTCAAGCACACTTGTCATATGGACTCTTAAACCGATTTTGTAAAATGGGCTCTTTAAGCAGATTTGTAATATGAGCTCTTTAAGCATTTGTATCATAAGCTCTTTAAGCTGATACGTTTTATGGGCTCTTTAAGCATATTCGTAACATGGGCTCTTTAAGCAGATTTGTAACATGGGCTCTTTAAGCAGATTCGTAATATGGGCTCTTTAAGCATTTGTACCATAAGCTCTTTAAGCTGATACGTTTTATGGGCTCTTTAAGCAGATTTGTAATATGAGCTATTTAAGCATTTGTATCATAAGCTCTTTAAGCTGATACGTTTTATGGGCTCTTTAAGCATATTCGTAACATGGGCTCTTTATGCAGATTTGTAACATGGGCTCTTTAAGCAGATTCGTAATATGGGCTCTTTAAGCGTTTGTACCATAAGCTCTTTAAGCTGATACGTTTTATGGGCTCTTTAAGCAGATTTGTAATATGGGCTCTTTAAGCAGATTCGTAATATGGGCTCTTTAAGCATCTGTACCATAAGCTCTTTAAGCTGATACGTTTTATGGGCTCTTTAAGCATTTTTTTGTGACATGGGCTCTTTAAGCAGATTCGTAATATGGGCTCTTTAAGCATTTGTACCATAAGCTCTTTAAGCTGATACGTTTTATGGGCTCTTTAAGCATTTTTTTGTGACATGGGCTCTTTAAGCAGATTCGTAATATGGGCTCTTTAAGCATTTGTACCATAAGCTCTTTAAGCTGATACGTTTTATGGGCTCTTTAAGCATTTGCATCATAGGCTCTTTAAGCTGATGCGTCTTGTAACAGGGGCTCTTTAAGCTTACTGGTATAATGGGCTCTCTAAGCAGTTGTATCATAAGCTCTTTAAGCTGATACGTTTTATGGCTCCTTTTGGATATTCGTTACATGGGCTCTTCAAGCAGATTTCTAACATGGGCTCTTTAAGCAGATTCGTAATATGGGCTCTTTAATTAAGCAGAATTGTAATATGGGCTCTTTAAGCAGAATTGTAATATGGGCTCTTAAAGCATTTGCATCATAGGCTCTTTAAGCTGATGCGTCTCGTAACAGGGGCTCTTTAAGCTTACTTGTATAATGGGCTCTCTAAGCATTTGTATCATAGGCTCTTTAAGCTGATACGTCTCGTAACAGGGGCTCTTTAAGCTTACTTGTATAATGGGCTCTCTAAGCATTTGTATCATAGGCTCTTTAAGCTGATACGTTACACGGGCTCTTTAAGCTTACTTGTATAATGGGCTCTCTAAGCATTTGTATCATAGGCTCTTTAAGCTGATACATTACACGGGCTCTTTAAGCTTATTTGTATAATGGGCTCTCTAAGCATTTGTATCATAGGCTCTTTAAGCTGATACGTTACACGGGCTCTTTAAGCATATAGATTTAGTGTCCGACCGAAGGTTCGGTTTCGGTTTCGGCCAGTTTCGGCCAAAAATTCATGTTTCGGCTGTAGTTTCGGTTTCGGCCAAAAAACGGCCGAACCTTTCGGCCGGGCCGAAACTTACGAAATGGTACTTCGGACAAAGACCAAAAGTTGGGGAATAAGTAGGACAACAATATTAATACATATCTACATATACTGATTCATGTATAGGTACAGAAATTAATTGGTTTATTATAAAAAACAATTCCACTAATGAGAGCGCCACTGGACCGCGACGCAGTCTTAAGAGGCTGTCAATACCTATAACGCGCACACTGTCTAATTGTATCGGAGTGAATGAGATAGCACTGTCGCACGTAGCCGTTGGCCGAGTATCAGCTCGGCCTGAGTCGATCGATGTCTTTTTCGCTCTTATTTAGTCATTTTTCTATCTACCTCTAAGGGCAATTTTAAGCGAGGCTAAAGGCTACGCTCAACTAGGGCCGCAAAGTTGATTTTCTCAATAGTGAATATTTTGCGAAGCTGAACAGCTGACTATTGATTAAAACGAAGAAAAAACCCTTAAAAGTGTCCATAGTACAGTTTTTCATACGAATGCTCGACCTTAGCCTCACTTTTTACCTCAATTTACCATTGGTTTGTGTTCCATATGTCCTCTACTTCAGCTTAGCCTTTGGCCTCGCTGCGCCATGCTCGGCCTGCGGTCTCGCTTTTTAATACAATGGACATTGGTTGGAGTCTGTGCTTAACTACTTAAGCCTGAAGCACGGCTTTGACTTCGCATGAAAGTTCGCCTCACTGGGGCACTTCGGACTTTTAGGCCCAGGTGTAGATCGGTACCCGGCCTTTCGATATTGTTAACAAAAAATTTTGCGCTCGCTGCGCTCGCGTTTTTGGTTGGTTTTTTGGTTCACCATGTACCTACATGTTAGCTTGACTGGTGAATGAATAGAGTTAGACCAAGAAAATTCTGCAATGATTTTGATAGCATACGCAGTGCTACTAGTGCAAATGTTATTTATACGTCATAATTTCATAGAAGTTTTGACGTTTAAAGTAACACTTGCACTGCATGTGTTATCAAAATCGTTGCAGAATTATCTTGGTCTAACTCTAGTCGTTTTCTTAAAAAACTGCTTAAGTAACATCAATTTCAAGGACATTGGGTGTTGACAGCCCCATAATATGTGTGTAAAAGCGGTTTTATGACATTTTTTCAACGATTTTAACAAGTCTACAAAAGTTTCGGTTTCGGTTTCGGTTTCGGCCGAAACTAGAGCCAAAGCCGAACATTCGGTTTCGGTTTCGGTTTCGGCAAAAAAACATGTTTCGGTCGGACACTATATAGATTGGACTTAGTCCCGCTATCACACAGGCTGCCTCAGTCACGCACCGCCGCTCAGGTGCGCAGTCTCGCACCGCCGCTCAGGTGCGCAGACTCGCACCACCATATAATTGCACAGACTCGCCCCATCGGTCGGCGCGCAGAATCGCACCGCCGCTCAGGCAGGCAGACCCGCACCGTCATGCAGGCGCACAGACTCGCACCGCCGCTCAGGAAGGCAGACCTTTGCCAGTACATTCTGCAACCATAACTCAGGGCAATAACTCTGTCATAACATAACATATTTGGATTCAACTTTTGAAATTATGGTTCAACTATCCTTGGCTCACTCAATATTTTCTAATAATTCATCAACATAATATTTGATCAGAATAGATTTAATGTCTCCCGTGGAAGACCTATGATGCCCGGCAGTGGAACATTGCACAGGCGGGTAATAAAATAATAATCTTGGCTTCAATTACATCAAGATTCCCACACAAGACATGTCGCATACTCTATCGAGATTCTTTATGAAGTATTGACACTATCCCACACATAAAAAGGGTTTTGTTAGAATAAGTAATGTGAATAAAACATGTGGACAATTTATTAGCTTAAGGTGTAGGTATACCAATACTGTATGAGCTTTAGTAAGCCATCTTTCAATGTTACTTCTTCCCATAACGATATACCAGGTTTACCACCTTCATGACAATACAGCAATAATTTATTATATTTTATCTTTTATAACACACAGTGCCATTATATTATTACCATTATTCTATGACCTTGTCAGATTTTCAATAAAATGGGATGTAGTAGTATGATTTTCTTGCATGGAAAACCAAATACTTCAACTTGTTGAAACAAAGAACTTGTATTGAGAATACTTAACTTCTCTCATAGTGGTACATGCAGCGTCCAACTTGGCAACTTTTAACATACTACCTGCAGTCATCTCTCACCGCAGATTTCTTTCACTGCCAAGAATTCCTTATACCATCCAGTTCGGTGAGGACTCGCATCAAGCAGCTGCAGTAGCCATTTGAAAAGACATTTGAACATTCTAACAACACACAACATACAACATTTAACAAACAACAAAAACATGTGATCTGTTTCTGTCACATCTTATTCCACATTATTATTTGTCAATTACATATAAGATTATTGCCTCAATTCAATTCAAGTAGTTTTGACTATGTTTTCATGACTAACCAAGACTAAAATAGTAGGTCTCTTAAAATGACACAATTTTCAATCAGCAACATAATATGAATAGTAAATAATTTAAATAAACTCTTTTACAAGTAGGTATCATCAGTCATCACCATATCAATTGTCCCTTTTTTTATTTTTTATTTATTAATTCACTGAACTGACTGCCTGTTATAGTACAGTCAACATTAAGAATAGGCACAGCTCCTTATTAACGGCACATGTCACTTCATCCTTTCCATTTGGACATCACTGGCCTTTAGTGGCTATGCTGACCTGTTCTATTTTAGTAGAAACATATTAACACTTATTAATTATTTAGTGTAGGTGCATGACAATTTGAATATGTTAGGAACATGCCTCAATAGCCGCTTTTGAGTATAATTTGTGTAAGTCAATTATATATCTGATCACTCACTTGTTATTATTTTTATTATTTTAACCATGCTATAACTACAAATTATATGTGAATGTCGCTCACATAACACAACAGTATAATTTGGCCTTACCTCATTCAATTTTGTATCGCTGATTATATTTCTTATACCGCCAAAACCTTTTACACGGGACAGTATTACTTACTCATTTGTGTGCAATCATTCTGCAAGCGCAAGGCTTCTGTGAGTATGCAGACATAAAGCTTGTTCTGGTAAACAATACCTCCTGCATAAAACACATTTATTCTGTGAAAATATAAATGAAGCAACAACTTTATCTGAAATGACAATTATTACCAACTTTCCCATAATGTGATCATGCTACACTCACACTCACACACAAACAACATTCTCAAAGGGATTATTTCAACATAGCCTTATAAAACTATGCCATTCAATGACAGCAACTTGGTCGATCTTGCATAAATAGGCATAATAGCTCAGGTTCTCTATTACATTCAAAACAATAATATTCAAAGTGTAATAATAATCATACACCACATAAGTAATCTCAAACTATATTGCTTTTAATCTTAGAATGTTTTGATATATTAGTAACTTAAAGAATTACTCAATGTTAAATAACCAATCTTTTATATCGGTAACATGTAAAATACTTAATCCAATTGTTTTTATTGCTAATGCCAATATTTTCCAACATCAATCATAGACTAGGCGTTTAAACAAACTCATACACCATAAGCCAAACCACTATGACTGATAAATTTCATAATCAATTTAATAACACCTTGATAGAACTTTCTGCGCTGAATGTGCAACATTGTCATCGTAGTATGATTTTTATGAAATTTGGGTCCAGAATAAATATTACAGTGTGTCTATAATGTCATTGCAGTAGTCTAGCTGGCATTCATAATCATAATAGTAATTTGGAGTATTGCCTTTTTTTGCATATTTTAAGAGTAAATAATTATGACCATTGTTGTATACATGGTTATATGCCATAATAGCTAATATTTTAGGCTGTAAATTGTTTGCATGTGTGCAATACTATTCTACACTAAGTGGAAAAGACAACCTTTCACAGATTTTCCTTGATTGTATAATGATATTCAAGACTTGACACTATGGCACTTAGTTCTTGGATTGCTTACCCATAGAACATTAAATTATAACTTACGTGGCTTGAACATCGTTCCAACAATTGAAACGACACGATATAGCTTACCAAATGTCGTATTCCAACTAACTTCTCGTATTGGACAAGAGTGGCATGACGCCATGAACCACGGTGATGTACACCGTCAACAATAATTTTCTTCATCAAATATGCCTTAATAAGGCTTCACCAAAGATTTGTTTATATTATTCAATGATGAATGGTGCGAATATAATAGTAAAATCACTTGAACCGGCGTTCATTTGGTTAGCAACAATAAGCGAGTAAACTACTGGCTTTTTGCCTTTTATAATATATTGTGGACGTAAATTACGCATCTCGCTTCTGAACTATTAAGAGAGAAAACACCATATATCATTAAATAAAGGATTTAATACATAAAACACGGAAAACAGGCGTAGCTTCAAGTAAATCACACTCCGACGCAGTAATGGCGAGCGATCCTCGTCTGACCGTCCGGGCCGCGCCAGTCCTGGTGTCACCATTGACACCTGCCGTAGGGCTGCGTTCGAGCAAACCACATAATCGGTTATCAGTACCTAATTTATCATTTGCCATCACATACGATTTAATAAATTTTCTAACTTTAAATTTGGAAAAAGCTTCTAGGATGGAAGGAAAGCGTACACCAACCTCATAACAATATTGCACCGCGGAGCACCACAGAAAGCCTAAGGCCTCAGCTTGAAGGTGTCGTCTCCTCCACCCAGCAGAAAAGCGAAATTCTCATGGCGAACAGCTCACCATACGCACATGAAGTTTGATGGGTATGGACGGACTTCCATACTCCGAAATAACAGCAACATAACAGTAGCGTGACATAACATAACACAACATAACACCCAGTCAGCAGCTGGAAATTCCTAGAGTGGATTCATCTCACAGCTGTAACTATTCCATCCCACCACATTGTTTCGCCAGCAGATGTCTGTGGCAAAATAACTTCTGCATGAGCTTCCTAGCTCATGGATGCAGCGGCTGCTGCCTAACCAAGACTCGGATCGATGCTACCAGAGCATGATGTATTTAGCTTCACTTTCTAAATTAAAAGATGCCCATCCAGGGCAAAAGCCAACCAGGAAATGATCTCAACCTAACTGTCCCTGGGATAACACAATCAAAATAACAGTAACTAATGAAATTCTTGGAATAATTTTTGTATGTAAGTCCAACATATAGAAATAAATCATATTTAATTATCTAAACATATTTCCACCTTTTTTGTATTTAAAAATTAAGTTTTGATTTAAATATTTAATAAATACTATTCCATCAATTTAGGATTTAATTTAAAGTAGCAACACCATCAGATTTAATTAGTTTCTAATTGGCCAAATGGTTGTCATTTGTTTTGTTGCTACATCAATGGCTTCCTTGCCATAAAACAAAACTATACTATATTCGAGACAATCCTAAACACGTTAAACTGAATCATACATGCAAAGTGCCGTGTCACAACGCCGCCTGCTCAGCGGCTGCACCTGCCGACCGCACAGTGCGGCCAAGGTGCGTGGCGGCAAATGTGCTGACGCAGGTGGCGTCCCACAAAAGGCACTTTCCTTTCTCCCACGGCACCAGAGTCAAACCGTCCGGCCTTTTGCCATCTGACCGACTAAGGCCCGGCGGCTCCAGCACACACGGGACGTTGGCTGACACCAGCGCCCTTCGAACAATGTCGTTCAACGCGTGGTGGCGTGGAAACCTCCCCGCGCATCGGCAACAGCTCAAAGCGTGGTGCCCGTTGCTCTCCACCATGGACCCGCAGATGCATAGATGTGGTTGACAAACATCGCAGCCCAGACAAAGAGCAACGGCCACCCGCAACGAGTCATTGTCGAGCAGGGTGCCTAAGTTCGGGGAGGGAAGGGCGTGCAACCAAGCCCCAGATTCTGGCGCCAAAGCCGCGTTCAGTCTGGCTCTATCCGCACCAGAAGCTTTGCCTAAAAGACAGTCAAACAGACGCTTAATCCCGACCTCGTCCCACAAGCGCTGACGGAACGGCTGTTCAGGTACTGACGCACCCGGGTTGAGAGCCTCCCAGGCCGACAACGCATCGGAAGCGAAAGGTATTTCTGCCTTGCCACCATCTAACCATAAAATCTTAGTGACAAGGTCCACGGCCCCCGCCGCCGACGCCAGGAAAGCCGGAAGGCACACATCCCGCACGCGCCGTATGCCAATACCGCCACTCCGTATAGGCAACGAAGCCAAGTCCCACTGGTTCGAATTCAGAGAGACATTCAGCACACCCTCAGCACATTCCTTCACCACCAGGTCGAACGAGTCCATGTGGCCGGGGTGCAGCCAGGCAGGTACAGTACGCAGAAAGTACATCACCTTGGGAACGGCAAAACAGGACCTTAACAAAGTAAGTGCCACATGAGCCGAGAGCTTTTTCAGCTCTCGCCAGCGGACCTAAGAAGCTGCTCTCTCACCTTGAAGGCTTCAGGTATAGCTGCGGGGAACATCGGGGAACCCAAAAGGTTAAAATTCTGGGTAGATAACTCCTTGAGGCCAGGGAGTAGGGCACAAAACAAAGAGAAGGAAGGTTGTGAGTTGGCACTGCAAGGAAAAAACTCACATTTACTAGAGTTCACTTTGAGCCCCAGCTCCCGAAAAAGTGGAAGGAGCGCAAGCAGGTCCTGTTCGACCTCCTCCGGCCTACCCCCCAGCGTGCCGTCGTCGAGGTACCACACGTTCAAAGGGGATCGAGATCTAGATATGACTTTTTGAATAGCCAGGCTGAAGATACGGGGTCCCAGCGGGTCCCCCTGCTGAGCACCGACTATGTTAATTAGGTATCTTCATGGAAACCATTTTTTTATAACTTGAAATATTTGAATCAACATATTTGACATCATGCTGATCTGAAGTGACCATAGGAACTATGTAATAAAACAATGCAACAAGTTTGGGTTTGTTAAAATACTTGAAGAGTAGAGGCGCAGTGGTAAAAGTGGACTGACGCCTTTGATGTTTGCGTAAATGCCGACACCGCACAAGAACACAGTAGGGTTGTCACAGACAACCAGCGCTGATATGACACGCCAGCCCTGTAATTAGTACTAAGCTACTAACAATGGCGATGTATGCAGCTTGGGTGCACGCAGCCCACTCCTCGCACCCCGCACGATTGCCCTGTGTAGATGGCTTCGTCGAATGATAGTATGTTTTATAGACTGTGGTAGAGGACTTTTGAAAGAAATCCAAAGTGTGTGATAATAGCGGTATCAAACATACGTATTTATTGACGAAAGACTTATGGCGATATTCATACACACTCTGCACACCTCAATTAACTATTAATGGTTTGTCTTAATCTGTCATTTTGACTTATGTATTTGTAAGAGAGGCTTGTAAAGTTTTTAAGTAATAAGGTGGTTGTTCCATGTGTGGTGTCTCCTCTAGCTGTCACTGCCAACGTCGCGCCATAATAATCTAACAGATGGCGTTAGGGAGCTAGAACGCAATTAGTATGAGACCTACATCGCGCTTACGGAGTTATAACGTCAGTTGCTATATATATAACTTCCGACCAACTCTCAGTGGACTTCGGTCCCCAGGCATAACACCCGCCTGGAGAGAGTACTCTCTATTGCCTCTCTACTTTCTACACATGTATGTAGTTTGCACGATAGTAACAGAAATGAAAGCTACAAGTTTCAAGGTGATCACGGTCCATATCCCGGTCGATATAAGTTTAGTGAAACTAACCATGTATCATTCAAAACTGTTACAAGTTTCATTGTCACAGACTCATTTTCAATTTCTTGTTTTCAGATGTCAAAGCGCGTAGAGCATGCAGAGCGCGAAAAGGACGCAGCCGTGATGCGCTACGCGAGCGTGGAGCGAGCCGCCATCGAGGCCCGCAAGCTGGCGGAGCAGGGGGCGGTGAAGGAGCGCGCGGCCACCGCGGAGGCCGAGCTGGCGGCCGGGAAGCTGAAGGCCGCCAGGGAGGATAAACTACGTGTCTGCCAGATGTATGATGACAAGGTATTGTAGTATCTTCTTCTTTGTCGTACCTATCCTCGACAGTCTTCACCAGTGCTGGCGGGTTGTTCCCTCTAGTTACCAGTGGTAACTAATGGGAATTTGTTTCTATATGACAACTTTTCTCACCTTTTACCACTGGTACTGGGGAAAAAAAAATTCCCAGTAGTTACCACCAAACCGAGTTTTTATAAACATAAACGGCTACACAATCGTTTTGATATCGAAATACTCCGGGCGTAATTTATGGCTACACAGGAGTGAGTCATCCTCACCCTCATGGTTTTAGTTTTAAGCTGAGTATATCAAACCAATCTGGACATATGGGATCCAGATATGGTCTTCTGCTAGCAAATCAAACATCCTCTGCCTTCAAAGAGCCCAAAATAATATTTTAAGGGTTTTGTGCGCTGCACCTTGGTTCACTCCACGTGAAATCCACGAATACCTAGAAATGCCGACTGTCCTTGAAGAGGCAAAACGCTATAATGATATCTACAAGGATCGCCTGATCATGCATCCAAATCCACTGACCATCCCATTACTTAAACCGGACTATGTCAGGCGACTTAAAAGAGCTGATGTGCTGGATATTTAATGGAGGGTAGGGCAATGGCCCTATCATTCTGGAAACGTCATATATATTTCCCTGATCCAATCTGATTATAGTCTTGCGACTGATTGCAGATGTTATATAAGAGAAAAAAAAAAGCTGAGTATTCAGCTGAAAAGTAAATCCAAGGAGTTGCTCTAAATTTTACCATCTGCTCTTATAACTCATGTTGTCAACCATGAAAAATAGCTTACCCTACAAATATTAAATAAAAAATATAAATTCCTCTGTTCTCCTTGCACCAATTTTACATATGTCTCTGTTTCGCCCGATGATTGACTGGTAGAGAATGCCATTAGGCATTAAGCCCGCCATTTGTACATTATTTTTATGTTCTGTGCAATAAAGTTTAAATTAATAAATAATTTGCACATTGTTAGTTTCCTAATTTATTCCTCCGGTTTGCAGTGCCACGAGCTGGCGAACAGCGAACGCGAGCTGGCGAAGGTTCGAGAGGAGGTGAAGGAACTGGAGGGGAGGCTCAAGTGGACGCAGAGCAAGCTTCGCATGGAGATGGACGCCTACAAGGTACAGTCACCTGCAATAATAAACGCCGGGGTGACTCAAGTTGTGCAACTTGTCAAACACCGCACGACGAAACGAAGGGGTCAGATAAAGGCGAGGTTTACCAGTGGAGACGTCGCAAAGGATGTAGACGTCTGTGCCAGGTACAGCGATGCGTGAGAGCTGAAGGCTGGAGTTACCTTGGCGTAGGTCGGCAAGCTCTTGGTCCTCTAGTTGTGCTTTAGCGAGGGCCTCGTAATCTTCTTCCAACGAGACGGCCTCGATCCGACATTGCCTCGGCTACAACGTTGTCCTCCCCTTTTACGTAGCGGATGTCCGTTGTAAACTGGCCAATAAACGATAGCTGGTTCAGTTGCGATGCCGGGAGTTTTTCTCTGGGATCGATGTGATCTTATTTGTAGAGCCATAAGAGCGAGTCACATATTTTTGCGGCGTTTGAAGAGTAGGTAACATACTATTGCAGGTAAGGGCCACCCCACATCTAGCGTCTTTCGAGCGTCGGCGTCTCGTCGGCGTCTACAACTCTATGGCCCAACGTCGACGCGACGTCGACGCGACGTCGACGCAACTGCGCAGCGACGTCATTTTCCATAGCGCTGACCGACGCCGACGCTCGAAAGACGCCAGATGTGGGGTGGCCCTAATTGTACGCAATATAAAGCATATACTGAGATACATAGACAGATAGATAGAATAGTCTTTTTTTATTGCGCACCTCTCATAAGAAAATAATATAAATAAAGACATGACAGACGGTCTTAACGCTAAATAGCGAATTGTTTCTAGACAACCTTTGGGTAGCGTAATCAATAATCATTACACCTTATAAAACAAAGTCCCCCGCCGCTGGCAGTTTGTGTGTATATATGTTCGCGATAAGCTCAAAAACTACTGAACGGATTTTTACGCGGTTTTCCCCTATCAATAGAGTGATTATTGAGGAAGGTTTAGGTGTATAATTTGTTAAGGTCTTGTGTAACCCGTGCGAAGCCGGGGCGGGTACTTGGGTAGCTAGTTATAGTTTATCCGTTTTGCTAATATCATGTAGGTGTAGGCCATAGTAAATGTATGGCGAACTTGATCTTAGAAATCGGACAGGCCATACAGTACCGCCTATACTATTTGTATAGCCTATTAGACGTGCGCGCCGGTCGAAAAAAATCGGGCGGCGGCGCGCCACGAAAAAATCCACGGCGGCGGCGTAACGCCGGCAGCGTGGGATTTTCAACTTTTCAATATACGTATAATGAGAAACCAAAATTTACTCTTAAATCCACACGGGAAAAATCTCAAAAAAACTGTGTTACATCGTTTTTTTGGTTTTTTGTAGAAATATCATGAAAAAAACATATGTCAGTATGTTGGACGTTGCCAGGATCGGTGTAAATAAAAAGATACGCCGCGTAATGAAAAGACGTCCAGTATTTTGGACGTTGCCGAGTATAGACTACCTACTTTATGTGCATAAGGTTTTTTTAGTCCAATTCATGTTTTTTTTTAATAAATATAGAATAATTGCATTTTTTAATTAGACATACACTTACTGATAATGTCAACTTATGTAATGAATTGAAGTAAAACCTATTATTTTTATATTTTTGGAATAACTTTATAGCTCGTAGGTGGTAAAATTTTACCAGACATTGACGTCATTTATTTAACATTAAATCAAACAGCGGGTTATCCTAGGTAGCAGTAACATCTAAGCAATGGTTTTTACAATAATGCATGCACTTTTATCAAAAGTTTACTAACACATTTCTTAAGAGAAATCGGGTCTGTCTCTTGATGAAAACAAATCCACACACAAACAGGAAACAAACACACACACACACACACCACATCCACAGGGAAACCTCCATAAAAATATTTTTTTTATCTATTTGGTTCATTACGTAATACGGCAAAAAGGACTTTTTAAAATGTTTTGAAACACCTAACATCAAAAACTACCAGAAAATTTAATAATTTTACTCTTCGCATACTAGGCAACGTCTAACATATTGGACTTAGCAAAAGTGCCGTGCATGTTGTCGATTACAACGGGCAAAATACTGGACATTACACTTTTTACACTTGTTTTACCCATAAACAAAAAACATTTTTATGTAAATCATATTGCCACGTAATAAACAGACCAGTTAGTAACCTATTACACGTTTTATTTTAACGCTGCTTAATACTGTCATATAAAAAAAATGAAATATGGGTAAAATGTCAGTCTGTCGGATGCTTCCTTGCAAGTTCTGCGTTCTGTAGGACTTTGACAAAAAGATTATGTTCACACTGGTTCCCAATATTTTCTTATATGAGCATACTTAAAATTAACATATCATTCAAGTAGTATTAGTAGTAGTAGTAGTTTCCTGGTAGTGTAACTACGTTACCAGAGGAAAGTAACGCTATGCTTTAATATTTGGTGCAGAATTTTTTTCTTGGGATGTCCATTATAGTGGACGTTATCGATTTGAGGGTTAAAATAAATCAAGCAATGAATTTAAAAAAAACGGAACAGTCGGAACGCTAAAGCTGGGCACGTCGCACGCGCTTTATGTCAATTGATTTTAAATTTGTACTCTTGATGCGGGCTTTGTCTCGGCGCGAATTTTAAACTACCGGCGGCGGCGGTGGCGCGCTGACTCCTTATGGCGGCGGCGCGCCGCCGCGGCGCGCACGTCTATAGCCTATACTAATAGTACAAAATAAACATCCACCCTCCAATGAGAGCTGAAGTAAGTCCGTTTAAATTAGAAATGCTATTAATTCTCATAGGTTCTAAAACATTGACGTTACAGGACAGCGCAGAGCGTGCGGAGAAGCTCGCGGCGCAGGTGGCGGAGCTGGAGGCGGCCGCCGCCGGCGCCTGCGACTCGCACGCCGCTAGACAGATGGGTCAGTTCATTCTCATTACAGTACGATATATACAGACACGTTACAGGACAGCGCAGAGCGTGTGGAGAGGCTCACGGCGCAGGTGGCGGAGCTGGAGGCGGCCGCCGCCGGCGCCTGCGACTCGCACGCCGCTAGACAGATGGGTCAGTTCATTCTCATTACAGTACGATATATACAGACACGTTACAGGACAGCGCAGAGCGTGTGGAGAGGCTCACGGCGCAGGTGGCGGAGCTGGAGGCGGCCGCCGCCGGCGCCTGCGACTCGCACGCCGCTAGACAGATGGGTCAGTTCATTCTCATTACAGTACGATATAGACAGACACGTTACAGGACAGCGCAGAGCGTGTGGAGAGGCTCACGGCGCAGGTGGCGGAGCTGGAGGCGGCCGCCGCCGGCGCCTGCGACTCGCACGCCGCTAGACAGATGGGTCAGTTCATTCTCATTACAGTACGATATAGACATACACGTTACAGGACAGCGCAGAGCGTGTGGAGAGGCTCACGGCGCAGGTGGCGGAGCTGGAGGCGGCCGCCGCCGGCGCCTGCGACTCGCACGCCGCTAGACAGATGGGTCAGTTCATTCTCATTACAGTACGATATAGACAGACACGTTACAGGACAGCGCAGAGCGTGTGGAGAGGCTCACGGCGCAGGTGGCGGAGCTGGAGGCGGCCGCCGCCGGCGCCTGCGACTCGCACGCCGCTAGACAGATGGGTCAGTTCATTCTCATTACAGTACGATATAGACAGACACGTTACAGGACAGCGCAGAGCGTGTGGAGAGGCTCACGGCGCAGGTGGCGGAGCTGGAGGCGGCCGCCGCCGGCGCCTGCGACTCGCACGCCGCTAGACAGATGGGTCAGTTCATTCTCATTACAGTACGATATAGACAGACACGTTACAGGACAGCGCAGAGCGTGTGGAGAGGCTCACGGCGCAGGTGGCGGAGCAGGAGGCGGCCGCCGCCGGCGCCTGCGACTCGCACGCCGCTAGACAGATGGGTCAGTTCATTCTCATTACAGTACGATATAGACAGACACGTTACAGGACAGCGCAGAGCGTGTGGAGAGGCTCACGGCGCAGGTGGCGGAGCTGGAGGCGGCCGCCGCCGGCGCCTGCGACTCGCACGCCGCTAGACAGATGGGTCAGTTCATTCTCATTACAGTACGATATAGACAGACACGTTACAGGACAGCGCAAGCGTGTGGAGAGGCTCACGGCGCAGGTGGCGGAGCTGGAGGCGGCCGCCGCCGGCGCCTGCGACTCGCACGCCGCTAGACAGATGGGTCAGTTCATTCTCATTACAGTACGATATATACAGACACGTTACAGGACAGCGCAGAGCGTGTGGAGAGGCTCACGGCGCAGGTGGCGGAGCTGGAGGCGGCCGCCGCCGGCGCCTGCGACTCGCACGCCGCTAGACAGATGGGTCAGTTCATTCTCATTACAGTACGATATAGACAGACACGTTACAGGACAGCGCAGAGCGTGTGGAGAGGCTCACGGCGCAGGTGGCGGAGCTGGAGGCGGCCGCCGCCGGCGCCTGCGACTCGCACGCCGCTAGACAGATGGGTCAGTTCATTCTCATTACAGTACGATATATACAGACACGTTACAGGACAGCGCAGAGCGTGTGGAGAGGCTCACGGCGCAGGTGGCGGAGCTGGAGGCGGCCGCCGCCGGCGCCTGCGACTCGCACGCCGCTAGACAGATGGGTCAGTTCATTCTCATTACAGTACAATATAGACAGACACGTTACAGGACAGCGCAGAGCGTGCGGTGAGGCTGACGGCGCAGGTGGCGGAGCTGGAGGCGGCCGCCGCCGGCGCCTGCGACTCGCACGCCGCTAGACAGATGGGTCAGTTCATTCTCATTACAGTACGATATAGACAGACACGTTACAGGACAGCGCAGAGCGTGTGGAGAGGCTCACGGCGCAGGTGGCGGAGCTGGAGGCGGCCGCCGCCGGCGCCTGCGACTCGCACGCCGCTAGACAGATGGGTCAGTTCATTCTCATTACAGTACAATATAGACAGACACGTTACAGGACAGCGCAGAGCGTGCGGTGAGGCTGACGGCGCAGGTGGCGGAGCTGGAGGCGGCCGCCGCCGGCGCCTGCGACTCGCACGCCGCTAGACAGATGGGTCAGTTCATTCTCATTACAGTACGATATATACAGACACGTTACAGGACAGCGCAGAGCGTGTGGAGAGGCTCACGGCGCAGGTGGCGGAGCTGGAGGCGGCCGCCGCCGGCGCCTGCGACTCGCACGCCGCTAGACAGATGGGTCAGTTCATTCTCATTACAGTACGATATAAATACAGTAATAGGCTTGTTGACACATGTTGAATTTTATAACACTTTTATAACTTTATAACTGGTGACTTTCTGGTGGAGAGTAGCTGAATTCATGGACTAAAACCTAATTTTAAAATATCTACACACTTGATTTATAAATCAGCTCTACCCAGCCAAGCATTCAGCCGCTTTGTGGCCAACCACAGCAACTTCTCGATCACCATCCACCTCGATGGAACCGTAGAATTACAACGTATTTCCGTTTCCTATTTTATTTAGTTTCTTAATCTTATTAATTTAACTTTAAGTCTACACATGTGGTGTGTGCCTATAATTAGCTGTGCATTAAACTTAAGACATATATCGAATGTACCTATACCTAACAATGTATCATTGTAACCGCTGTTGGCAGACCTATTCAATAAAATAAAAATAAAATAACTAAATCTGGTTATATAGATAGAAAATTAGCAATTTATCACAATACATCGGAAACTTAACAAATATATGGGAATAATAATAAAATACAAGAAAAAGTTAAAAAAAAATAGGAAAAAAAATAATGGTACCATTCGATTCCTTACATTTTATTAAAAAAATATTGTATAGCAACAATATACATAAACGCAATAATTCACCGACAAAATCGCAATTTCCTTGTTTTCCATACATCGAAACGGCTTCTAACGTTACATGGTGACGTCACGATGTATTACCATTTTGTTAGAAGCGTTTCGTCAGTAAAGTGCGGGTGCCAGACTTTGACCATCATTTGTGACTTTTGTGTTGCTTTAAGACAATGGATCCCATACAGACATTTGATCCTCAAAACAAACCTGATCGACTGATACCATTCATAAAAAAATGTCAAATACCCTATTCTCATTCTAATTCTTGCCTTATAGGGAAAGGGTGATCATTCCACAGACGAATTGCCTGACGATATCTTACACACGCGGGAAACATATTTGACAAACAAATGTTGAATAGTTTTGACAGTGCGTTGATATTTCTGAAGGTTTAACCAATTATTTATATTTCAGAGACCGAGTTGAAGGAAAGCATGGCAGCTCTGATCCTGTGTCGTCACGAGCGCGAGTCGCTGGAGCGGCGTCTCGCTCACACCACCCAACAACTCGACAGCACCGTGAAGGAGCGAGATGCGGCTGTCGCCAGTAATACCAGTAACTTGGCTGAGGTAAAATCAAAGATACGACTTTTACTCATTTTGTATTGTGTCATCATAGATACGAAATTTAATAATTGGCCAAGCACGAAGTCAAGACTACGGTGTTCAGAGCACCGTTCCCTTTCTCTATACGCCTTACTAACTCTATGTGCTCTATTGTGAAAAAAAAACACAACGACAGTGAAGAACGGAATTCTCAATTTGAATTTTTTCAGATAAACTGCAATAATATAGACGGTCAAGCTAATCTTGTCAGTAAAAAAAGGCGCGAAATTCAAATTTTCTATGGGACGATATCCCTTCGCGCCTACATTTTTCAAATTTGCCGCCTTTTTCTACTGACAAGATCTGCTTGACCAAGTATAAATATGATTCTTACTGGGCACATTGAGATAGTCAATTGGTTGGAAAGCCCGTTCGAAATTTAAACTTATTTGCAATATAATAAGGTTGTATTTTGTAGATCTCTCTCATACTTATAGTAGGCTATTCAGAAGAAAAAAAAATATCCCACAAAAATAAGCAAGCAGAATTAAACTTTGTATCAAAGACATAAGTCATAAATTTCAATGCCAAAGTTTTAACTAAGGATCTTTCTCGCTAAAACTACTTCCTAATATGAAATGACCAGTGTAAGCATCAGTTAGCTAGCCCTTAGCAACCAAAGATCAGGCTGCAGTTGAAAAACTAATAAAGATAAAGTTAAGCTGATAATTTTCCCGCCGTCTCCATGCTTCTTTAAGTTGGGTATTGACTGGTCAGCTGCCTGTTACCTATAGTTTTCGCGAAAATCGCCAGGACAGAGGTGAAAATTTTTGTATGAAAACTTGCAACTTTAAATGCATTTTTTATCGAAACTATTGCACTCTAAAATGAAGTCAAAATCAGTCCATCGACTCAATTTTTTGCAAGCTTTCTAATGGTACCCCACACGATTCTTACAAATAAAAAAAAATTCAAGCTACCCCTCTCAACCCCCTAAATTTCCCCCTAAAATCAGAAATAAGCAGTTTTGACTTATTCACAGTGTTAGTGATGGTACTTGCCATAACTATTCCAAATTTTAGGTACCTACATCAAACGGTCTTTGAGAAAAACGCATTTAACCGATTTGCAAGACCGAAGTGATCCCATAAGAGCACCGTGAACAAAGTTTTGTAGAGTGCTCTAAAAATTAATATTTCGGTTCTCTCGGGAGTTGTATAATGAATATTTCAAGTCGGCAGCGCTTATTCAACCTGTAAGTCGAGACACCTTTTTGGAGTGGTAAATTAAAAAAAAGTATAGGTACGTATGACTTGATTTATGAACGTTTTTCACCAAGCAGTCGCCACCTTTATACAGCAAGACATAACAAGCTTACAAAAATTGTCGATTTCACAGTTGGGTATCGGATTTAACGATGAATGTTATTTCAGATCGAGAGGCTGAAAGCTCATAACGCGCGGCTAGAAGAGGAGGCGGCGGAGCTAGCGGCTCTAAGGGCGCAAGCCGCACTCGCCGATACGCTCAGTGCACAACTCCACAGGTATAGTGGTGTCGTTTAGTGTTATTCTAAGTAGAGATACCCCGAATAGTGAGTTTGGCCGAATACCGAATATTCGGCCCCTCTCTCGGCCGAATACCGAATATTCGGCATGACATGAGAACATTTTGAGTCACAATTATTATGAAAACTGTTCGCCAATAAAGCACAACGTTTGCTAAGATATATTTTTATGTTGAGCAGAATTAATGAATTTAGTTAAAGTCAATCAAATCAGACCCATGATATAAATAAAATATTTACTAATATTTAGTAATCATCAAATGCTCAAAAACGTGCCTTCGTATTTAACTACTTTCCAAGAATACATTTTAAATGTTAAATATACCTAGTTTTTGGTTATTTTTTTGTGTAATTTTTCATTTTAGGTAGGTGCAACAGATATTCGGTATTCGGCCGAATAATAGCCAACATTCGGCCGAATACCGAATATTCGGCAAAGTGGCCGAATAGGCCGAATACCGAATAGTTACCGAATGTTCGTGGCATCTCTAATTCTGAGCCTGTCCCGTTCATAGTTACTTTCACGTTTCCCTATAGCAGTGGTTCCTGAAGTTGACTAGGCTGCGACCCACCCAACTCTTGGCCGTGGGCCCTTACAGACGAGCGACAGTACGCCAGCGACCGCCCGCGACCACAATCGGCGATCATCGGCGACCGTCGCCAGCTGCGGCTGGCCGTCGCCGATACGCCGCGGCGATCGCTGATGTCGCAGCGCGCACTCGTCGATGTGTAGTCTACTACATACACACATCACACACACACACATCGACGACTGCGCGCTGCGACACGATAGCGATCGTCGCGGCGTATCGGCGACAGTCGCCGATGACCGCCGATTGCTGTCGCGGGCGGTCGCTGGCGTACTGTCGCTCGGCTGTAAGGGCCCTTAAAAGGGACATAAAATATTATTGGCAACACTCAGATTTCCTACTAGTTTCAGATTCAGGAATTGTTAGTTAACCCTGTGACCGCCACAAACGTCGCGCCGCGCATGAGAGGCGTGGCATTCATAGTTAATAATTAGTATAAGGATAAAGTATACCTACGAATTAATTCTTGATTGTAATTATAAATTAAAAATTTAAATTATGAATTTGTAATTGTAATTATAACAAACTAACTTGAACAATATTTTTCCCTGTATGTATAATTTATTACAAATCTCTGAATATTGAATTGTAAAAATATAATAAAAAAATAAAATAAAATACTTATATGAATTAGCTATAGGTATAGTTATAGTTATTGTAAAAATAACAACTATGTACCAATTATAATATGTATCTGGTATTAAACCTGAATCACTCCGTTTGGAAGGAGCGGTTCCTCCTAACACAAGTATTGCTATACTTAACAGGAGGTATCCACCACAAATTATTGTATAAATCCACCTAGATACCAAATAAATAATTTTGAAATAATTTTTTTGAATAATTTTGAATTTTTGAATAATTATATACTTTCTATTATTAATTGTATAACTTTCGTTTTTCTTGTAATATAACCTAATAATATCATTTTGATAGGGAAACGGAACGAGCAGCCGCCG
This sequence comes from Cydia splendana, assembly GCF_910591565.1. Taxonomy (NCBI): domain Eukaryota; kingdom Metazoa; phylum Arthropoda; class Insecta; order Lepidoptera; family Tortricidae; genus Cydia; species Cydia splendana. The sequence continues at coordinate 551,242 of NC_085985.1, forward strand.
CGGAAGAAGCCCTAGGCCGCGAGCGAGCGCGGGCAGAGACGTGCGCGCGACGCGAGGCAGCCGCGCTAGAACATGCGGCCAGACTGACGGCGCAACATGTTGCCATACAGCAGCAGAGACAACACACCGACGATCAGGTATATTTCATTCACTTTTACATTTCAAAGAAGATACTTTAACATTATTCGTTTCATGCAAAAAAATCTAAATTCATTAAAAAAAATGTATAAAATCAATAAAGCAAAGACGCTTTCCATATAGATTTTCGTACATCAGTTGGATTCGTTTTGGCGCAGCGAAAATTTGTCTTCAAACAACGCTGAACGGAGCACCAGCACAATCACGTTACCGGGTTGCGGGGTGATTTGATTACATTTTTTGGTGGCCCATGAGGGGACTGAGCAAATTATAAATTATCAACATTGTTGTTAAAGTTAATTTTTCTGCAACTACTCAGAAATCATTTATTGTGGCGTTCAAAGGGTTAAAGGAATGCGTACATTTCGAAATTACCCTGTCATCATCATCTTCCTCGCGTTATCCCGGCATTTTGCCACGGCTCATGGGAGCCTGAGGTCCGCTTGACAACTAATCCCGAGAATTGGCGTAGACACTAGTTTTTACGAAAGCGATTGCCATCTGACCTTCCAACCCAGAGGGTAAAATAGGCCTTATTGGGATTAGTCCGGTTTCCTCACGATGTTTTCCTTCACCGAAAAGCGACTGGCTAATATCAAATGATATTTCGTACATAAGTTCCGGAAAACTGATTGGTACGAGCCGGAGTTTGAACCCGCGACCTCCAGATTGAAAGTCGCATGCTCTTACCGCTAGGCCACCAGCGCTTTATGAAATTACCCTGTATGTGTAGATAAAATTAAAAAATCCTATTGTTTCCAGGCCTCTGCATTAAGTGCAGATAACTCTGCACTTCGCGAACGCATCTCAGAGCTTGAAGTAGAAGTGGGTAAACTGCAGACTTCGCTCGCAGAGGAGGTGGAAAGGAGACACAAGGAGAGCCGGGTGCTCGCGAGAAAGGTAGGAAAAGAAAAATAATATATTTTATTTTGTAGGCTCAGTGGTTTCAGAATTTTCATCTAGTTTCTTAAATAACTAAATTGCACCAAATTTCAACTCAATCGGTCCAAGAATTTCGGAGTACATTAGCTGTAACAGACAGACAGACACTTTGGGTCAGTTGTCAGTTGCACCACTTGCACCAATCATAATCGACGGGCTGATCAAAGGCAATCAGCTGTGAACTATGAAATTTAGCGAACGTTTTAACGGTGACGGACGGTTGGATCCGATGGATGAGAACTGTTTTGAAGTTTGTTACAAAACACTGAATTTTCCATGAGTAAATTGACTGGTAAAGAGTAACCTTCTTTACCAGTCAATTTACTCATGTATGGTGTACGATAGGTTTGCTTTTGTGTCATATAAATTAAAGTAAATAGAGTTAGACCAAGAAAAGTCTGAAGCGATTTTGGTAGCCCACGCAGTGCAAGTGTTATTTTAAACGTCAAATTTCTATGAAATGATGACGTTTAAATAACACTTGCACTGCGTGGGCTACCAAAATCGCTGCAGACTTTTCGTGGTCTAACACTAAATAAAATGTTTGTTTAGGTGGCGGAGTTACAAGAGGAGGCGGCGGAGGCGGCCAAACAGCTCGAGTGGGAGAAGGGCGAGAACGGCGTGCTCAAGAAGAAACACGCCAGCCAGGTCAAGGTACGTTTCCCTAGTAAAAACTATTTTAAAATACTGATGTGCCGGAAGAAACTTTCCAAAATTGCGAAATTTTCCACACAGGAATGTTTCAGTAACTTCTCCCATTTTTGTACGGATTGAAAGCTTCCGAAACATAAAATTGAAATTTCTTATATCTCTGTGTTTTCAAGAAATTTCCGAGAATTTTTCCAACTCTTTGGAAACTTTCCGCAACTTGCACATCCGTATTTTAAAATAATTTGACTAAGAAACAATTTTGCTTTTACTCTATTCATTTATAAATAAGGGTTTCTAGTTGACTACGGAGCCCTAAAAAGGGCCTTGTAGCGTCCTGCCCTGCCTACTTAGCCGGCGGTCCTGGGTTCGAAGGTTTCGAAACCCAGCAAGGGCATTTATTTCTGTTTTTCACAAATGTGACTTAGTTATTTAATTATTGATCATTACATGTATATGTAACAACATACAAAAATAAATTTTCACCACACCAGCTCGGAAAGGCTTACTTTGCGCTTCAAAAACTGATAGCAAAGTTGCATTTTATTCACATGTGAGGCAAAGTAATGAAATGCAATTTTTGAGTTGTTTTCTTATGTCTGCTGGTAGAATTGACTTTTAAATGAAAATTTTGGATGATAAATGTTTAATAACATTCATTTGGATTTGATTTGGTTTGATTTTGTTTGATATTTTACGTTTAATATTTGGTTCGGGTTGGTGTGGTGAAAAATTTTGTGTTACACTCGGGGGCAAATTTTGTTTAACCCTCGTGCTTCGAAACCCTCGCAACGCTCAAGATTCCATTTTTCGAACCACTCGCTACGCTCGTGATTCAATTTTGGAATCTTTCGCTTGCCCGGGTATCAATATTAGCACGAGCGGTTAAACAACAACTTTGCCCCCTTGTAAAACAAATAACTATTGTAAAGCCTGACAACAGTTTATTTGACCCTCGCCATTTTGCGGATTTTCAATGGTACTAATTTCTTTTACTGGCAACAAGTACTCTTTGACAACGAACGTTGGATGTCATCGAATGTCACCGATGTAAACAAACGGAAAATATCTACGAATATATTCAAATATAAACGGTTTTATTACAAAAATGCAAAAAAAAAATACCAGAGATGCGGATAAATTGTAGTGAATGCAATCAAATACTTACAGCTTAAAAAAGACGAAGGATTACATAGCATTCCAAATATTCCAATAAACAATGTTTTGAAGTTGGTTGTTGACATGACCGGTATTGACATTTTATAGTGCGGTTTTATTGAACTGGTTAGTTGTTTGGTTTAAACTTTAATATTTCATTTAAGGTTTATGTAGATCGACGATAAAAATCCTATAATCGAATTGGAAACTGAACGTTTTATAATCGAGGTTGGTGGTTGAAAGCGACACAACATCTGATGAAAATCAGACTTCGTCAGAGTCAGAAAACGAAGAATATATATATATATTGAATATTTAGAATCAGATTTTGAGGAATAGGTAAATTGAAAGAACCGAATTCTCTGTAAGCAATGTTTTGACATTATACGAGTATCAACATGAAGCCAATGCCCACTACTCCGACTATACATGACCAGGGGTGCGAAACTCCTGACTTCGGTCAAACTCGGCTCCGCTCGGCTCAGCATTGCTCCGAGCAATTATTAGGGTTGGCACCACTTGACTTCCTTTTGCGTGCACGACCACAGATAAGATAATCACTTGATTTTTGACAACCCTAAATAGCCGAAAGGGATAGTGCCATATATTAGAAAGAGACATCATGATTCGACCCTGAACCGCTGTCAAACTTCGTTTTTGTAGGAAGTTTCCTTTCTGTACGATAGTACTATTAATTATTCTGTGACATGACGTACGCACATTATTGCCATACGTAAGCTGTTTGCAGCGACACTATCTCAGGGTTAAATAAACTGTTGTCAGGCTTTAAGTACCTTACATTTCATTTGTAACATAATTATATTTTAATATAGTAATAAAAATCATAACAATCATAATACATAGGCAAAAGGGTACAGTCACCTGCAATAATATGTAACTCTTCGAAGGCCGCAAAAATATGTGACACGCTCTTATGGCTCTACAAATAAGATCGAGTCAGATGTTTTTGCGGCCTTCGTTGTGTAACATATTATTGCAGGTGACTGTACATAGGTAGGGTAGAAAAGGGGTTTCAGTCGATGTGTGGAAGGGCGGCGCCGTCGTCGAACCCAAGCCACCTGGCAGTGGACTTTAACCGGTGGCGTGTGCCTCGGATGCACATGCTGGTGGCGCGTATAACGGCGATACTGATCTCACAAGTCTCACAACACAACCCTTGTTGAGCTTACCGTGGGCAGGGGTGCGAAACTCCTGAGATCGGTCAAACTCGGCTCCGCTCGGCTCAGCATTGCTCCGAGCAATTATTAGGGTTGGCACCACTTGACTTCCTTGTGCGTGCACAACCACAGATAAGATAATCACTTGAATTTTGACAACCCTAAATAGCCGAAAGGGATAGTGCCATATATTAGAAAGGGATAGCATGATTCGACCCTGAACCGCTGTCAAACTTCGGTTTTGTAGGAAGTTTCCTTTCTGTACGGCAGTACTATTATTTATTCTGTGCCGTGGGACTATAGTTCGTATTTTAGCATTAGAAAAAAAGGTAAACAATCTTGACGTGTCTTTATATTGAAAAACACTTTTGAAAAATAGTCACGGCAAATATTGTAACAATTATGAACCATATACGACTATTTACATTACTTTGCTTTCATAAGTTATAGTTACTGATTTTTTATAACACGTATTTCAATTAAAAGACACGTCAAATTTACGTAGTCGTTTTCTAATGCTAAAAAAAAAAAAAAAAACGAAGTATAGGTCGATTAAGACAAGAGTGCTCACTCCATACATCAGTTTTGGTACCAAAAATATTAGTATTTTCATAGTCGACATCTAGCATCGAGTAGCGGAATTATCAGTACTTTAAGTAGCAGTAGTACTGTCAAGTGACAATAGATGTAGCACCGACCGGAAACTCTAATGCTCAACAATATAAGACTTACCAAAGAGAATAAAGTCTATAGAGACGGATTGTCAAAGTAAATTATGTAGCCACTGTAAATTTACTGCCATCTTTCGACAGAACATAAAACTGTTAGAACGCCATTTGACTTTGATCCTTATTCTTTAAGTGATATGTGTTAACTTTTTAAATATTAATATTCACGCCATCTACTCGAGCATAGGCTGAAGGTCGTGGCGCCATCGCTCGAAAACATGGAACCATACCTTTGGCCTATAGTCGAATAGATGGCGTGAATATTAATATTTAAAAAGTTAACACATATTTGTTAAAGAATAAGGATCAAAGTCAAATGGCGTTCAAACAGGTTTAATCTTCTGTCGAAAGATGGCAGTAAATGAACTGTAGCTACATAATTTACCATGACAGTAACTCTCTTCTTCAAATCCTCTTTGGACTTACTATATTTCTCTATGGTAATATTTATGTAATGTAATATGTCTTAGGAGCTGAACCGCGAATTGGCGCGCGCGCTGAAACGCGTGGAGGCGTTAGAAGCCAAGCAGCCTCCCACGCAGCCCTCCACACGCACAGGTAATACATCACACGCCACCTACTTACCCTCTTAACAAGTGAACGGCACTTGCACCATCCCGCCAATCCGGGGTTAACCGGTTAAACCTGGAGTTACCATGGTTACCAGCACAATTTGACACTGGGTTAACGGTTTAACGGGTTAGTGGGATGGTGCAAGTGGCGCTTAGGCTGCGTTTCCACCGGAGATGTAGAGGATGCGTAATTCACTCACTTCATTCGCCTACCCCGCTCAGCGTGCACTGATTCTATTGGTTCTTAACAAACACTCCTCTCGCTACGCATTCTTATACAACTCTGGTGGAAACGCAGCCTTAGAGAGCTGCACTTTTATTTAATTTGTTCTCGTTTTATACCTAAAGGCTCCTCTTCACGTTGGGCCAACGCCAACGAGGGGCGCATTTATGCGTTCGAGGGAGCAAGTGATATTGCTATCTCATTCTACCGCATGGCTGCGTCCCTCGTTGGCGTTGGCCCAACGTGAAGACGAGCCTTAAAGATTTCTCAAGCTTTTTTGCTTTGATCCCTCTGTGGTATTTTTCATCCCCTTTTCTATAACACTTTAAACTCTCGCGTTTTGTACACATATTTAATTACACAAACGGGTCTACCGCGATATAATTTCATTGTTTTTACCTTAAATTCCGACGTTTCAGCTGAGTCGCACCAGCTGTGGTCACGGAAAGACAATGAAATTATATCGCGGTAAACCCATATATGTAATTAAATATATCCCCATTTGTAGTCAAAAGCCATTGACTTTCCTATGGATGTAATTGTTTGGATATTGTTATATCAGGTTCGGTGACGTCGCTCAGCAGCGGCGAGAGCGCGACGCACGAGGACAGCGGCCGAGTCGACGGGCACGACGAGGGGACGCTGCCGGACGTACAGGTGCGAGCTGTCACACTTGTACACTCACCTGCAATAATATGTTACACATCGAAGGACGCAAAAATATCTGACGCGATCTTATTTGTAGAGCCATAAGAGCGTGTCACATATTTTTGCGGCCTTCGAAGAGTAACATATTATTGCAGGTGACTGTACACTATGTAGTCTGTATCTTATTCTATTGTACAGTCACCATCAGATATATCGGAGCGGCTGAGGCGCTCACAAATATCTGAACACGCCTCTATTGTCAAGGCGCTAGAGTGCGTGTTCAGATATTTTTGAGCACCTCGGCTGCTCCGATATATCTGATGGCGACTGTACAACGGGACTTAGGGTCGGCTGCGCCAAACTGTTCGTATCGTTAAAGAGTTCGCTAAATTTCTATGTATGGAAAGTTTCATAGTAAAGTGCCGGGGCGCTTTACGTTGATCATTCTGTCAAATGTGGTTGGTGCGACTGGCCCTTAATCGCGTATTTAAGTTTTACGAACGGATAAACAAGACCAAATGCGGGTAGTTTAAAAAACTCGCGCGGCTTGAAGATGTCGATGTCAACTTGAGCCAGTCTTCTCCGAGACCGCGGGGACAGCGCCGTCCTCGAAACGTCGGAGGTAAATCTTAAAACTTAAATACGCTATTAAGTCCCGTTGTACAATTAATTAATGTGTAAAAATCGTTCTGCGTCTCCTCCTTAAAAAATAATATCTCGGCGACCGAGCTTTGTTCGGAAAACATATAAACCTCGCGTATGAACATATAAATATATAAATGCGCGTTTTCCCAGAGATAAGACCTAGTTAGATATATTTTTCGACCCCGAAAACCCCGATATAGCAAATTTCATCGAAATCGTTAGAGCCGTTTCCAAGATCCCCGAAATATATATATAAATAAACAAGAATTCCTCGTTTAAAGGTATTAGATAGATAGATAACATAGGTATTAAGTTTATTTATGTTTTATTCACGCTTCCAAGGAGTCTCCCCCATCCACTACGGTAATATAGTATTTTAAGTAAAAACTTTCTTTTGCAGATTAAACACTCGAATGTTTTCACTAAATTACTGCACAAGGTGTTGTGTCTTTTTTTCTTTAGTTAGAATAATGAAGTGTAATTTTTATTTAGATAATAACTTGTTTAACGTAATGTCGCCAGCTGGTAAAAATAAAGTAGACTAGTGGAAGTACGAGAATGAGCTAGTGGCTAAAAGCTAAAATAGTTTAATAGAGTTATCTATGGTTAAAATAAAAGTCAGTTGTCCATATAGATCATCATCATCATCAATATTTAAGAGCTATGCTCTTGTTGGTGGAGTAATCGCTCTTCTTTTTGCTGGGCCAGCCTCCCTTGTACGACACGACAGAAACTCTATCTTTTATTTGGCTGAGATATGTGAGCCTGAGCCTTCCTCTAATACCATATAGATAAAGCACCTAAATGTGTTAGATTGGTATGAGCATTCCAGCAGAGAGTAATATAAGTAAAGAAAGAGTGGTAACTCCATACATCAGTTTTGTTACCAAAACGCGCGTTATTCCGTAGTCGACATCTAGCGTCAAGTAGCGGAATATATCAGTACTGCTAGTCGACAATAGATGTCTCGGCGAACGAAAACTCTAATGCTCTACAATTTTCAGCTAATATATAACCGGATTAACTGGAAGTCTGGAAGTGGCGCCGGCCGCCTGTCTGCAGCTCCTACAATCCAGGGTATAGACACTGTTGATGAGTTCGTATATCTGGGGTCAAAGATATGTAATGATGGCAGCTGTGTTCCGGAGATCAAAAGACGCATAGGAATGGCTAAAGATGCCATGACGCGGCTTCAGAAAATATGACGTAATCGGAGAATATCCAGAAACACTAAAATAAGACTTGTACGAGGCCTTGTATTTCCAATATTTATGTATGGAGCCGAAACGTGGACAATCAAAAGCAGAGAGAAACAACGGATCGATGCCTTTGAGATGTGGTGTTGGAGGCGTATGCTGAGAATACCATGGACAGCTAAGCGCACGAATCACTCCATACTGTTGGAACGCGACGTGAAAGTGCGATTGTCCACAATCTGTGAACAACGCTTCCTAAGTTACTTTGGCCATATAATGAGAAGGGGAGACGAAAGTTTGGAAAGGTTAATCGTTGTTGGTAATACTGATGGCAAAAGGTCACGGGGCCGTTCACCAGCACGATGGACTGACCAACTCAAAGGCGAGGAACCATCTCAGAAATTCTATGACGTGGTGAGGAAAGCGATGGACCGGAATCGATGGCGAGAGTGTGTTCGTGCCCGAACAAAACCCACCAACCACGATCATCAGTCATGATGGATGCGACCAAGAAGAAGAAGAACTGGAAGTCTATTTTCAACTCCTGCTTATAATATTAGTCGTAAATTGTTTTAGTAGTATATTTTTCGTCAGTAGCTACACTTATGACATGGTGTCAAGTAGGGGTACTCATAATTCCACTACTTGACGCTAGATGTCGACTACGAAATAACGCGCGTTTTGGTACAAAACTGATGTAAGGAGTTACCACTCTTTCTTTACTTATAATATAATTACTCTATGGTCTCGGCAGCACATTTTATCCATGTCCATGTATCGCGCTACACGTAGGTAGGTTATAAGTTTTAAGTTTTATTTGTTAAATTTTTTTTATGTTGCTTTGCACTAAAACTAAATTTAAGTATGTACCTAATTTGTTACTAACATAATATGGGACTTGTCCTGAAATAAATATTGCCTATTCATTAATTCATTCATTTATAGGTGCGAGAACCAGACCGGCAAGCGCTGGTAGAACGTATAGTATCTCTACAGCGAGCGGCGGCGAGGCGCGCCGAGCGCTGCGAGTTCCTCGAGGAGCACGCGAGGCAACTGACGGACGAGCTGCGGGGGAAGGTGTGTTTCCTTTCTTTTCATCCCCCCTATAGTTCCTTTTTTTAGCATTAGAAAAATACTACACGATCTTGACGTGTCTTTTAATTAAAAAACGCTTTTTAAAAATCATAACTACTACTTATGAACGCAAAAGAATGTAAATAATCGTACATGAATCATAATTGTTACAATATTTGCCGTGATTTATTTTTCAAAAGTGTTTTTCAATATAAAGACACGTCAAGATTGTTTACCTTTTTTCTAATGCTAAAAACTAACTATAGGTTCTGCCATTTTTAAAAATTTCAAAACCTGAATGGATAAAAATATTGAACCTGCCTCCTCACAAAATTTCACTAACACAGTTAAGAAATGCGATACGAAAGCATTTTTGCCCAAGCTGACACGGAGACCTTAGCTTCGCTCACTCTCTCATTAAGCAAAATTTGAGACGCAATACACATTGGACCAATATATTGGACAGGTGGAATACCACCCTTTATCATAATCATAATGTTTATATTCAAAATAGATTCTTACAGAACACTTTTTGAAAGTCAAAAATTGTAGATAATAAATTACATCATTTACGTAGAATATACAAGTCTATTAAAATTATAGCTTATATGCCACGCTTGACTGTAGATAAGGTATTCAACGATATGTGTTTGTAGAACACTACAACTACAAAACAAAACTAATTGAATTGTATTAGAAATAGCAGTAGCTAATTAGTTAATATTCCCAATAATAAGTTAATTATATTATTTTTTCTTAGATAACAATATTGTATATTACCTATATTTGTTAATTAAGTTCTAAGCCCTAGATATTATGGAAGAGCGGAGTCTTCTGTCACAAGTATTTTATACTTACTAGAAGACTTCAACCTTTACACCTGTACCCTCTGTGTTAACAAATAAACATTTTTTCATTTTTCATTTTTTTCACACTACTACTACTTATGTATTACCGCATACTTGTAATTTGAGTCTTTTCTCTTTTACATCTATTCTATTTTTATGTAATTGGGTACTATAAGTTTACACTAATTTTATACATTTGTAAATTATCTTTGTAAATTAGGGAACTATAGGTCTATTACCGAAATTAATTTGTAGCTACTAGCTAAGTTGTTCATATGTTTATTTTAAGACTGTTTGTTTCTCAATAATAAAAAAAAAAAAAAATGTATTAATAGGTAGAAAAGATCACATGACTTCACATTGAGTACTCATTCAGAATCGATGGGGTAATCTGGTTGTATTCGGTTGCAGTCTCGTCTTCTCCGGCATCTGTTGCCCAACCTGCCGGCGCAGGCGCTCGCCTCCACCGCCAGCGACTCCAACAAGGTAAACCATGCTTTACTTACTTGTAATACGGTTCAAGTTAGCTTCTACTATATTCTCAATAGCCTAAAGGGGCCCACTGATTAACAGTCCGCCGGACGGTATCGGCCTGTCAGTTGTTCGGAACTGTCAAAATTTTGTTCTAACTGACAGGCCGGACGGTATCGTCCGGCAGACTGTTAATCAGTGGGCCCCATAAAAAAACTTTGCGAAACAATTTTGGACAGAAAAATGGAAAATCGTAGTATTTTTAAATTCAATAGTGCGGTGTACTGGTGTCAAGAGGCAGTAACTTTTACATATTTTCTTTTTAGGGTTCCGTACCCAAAGGGTAAAAACGGGACCCTACTACTATACTCTGTATCTTTAGGTACTTAAATAAAAGTAAATAAATATTTTGTACATTTTCGGGTAGTTATAACATTTATTGATTCACCAACTAAATACAAAACCACCTGGTACTGTCACTGAACGACCTGACTTAAACCAAAGACATATGTAACTTCGTATAAGACGTATAAAGTGTAAGGAAAAAACGTGCCTCGGAATTCAAGTAAAAGTCATTCTCGAATAGATGTCGCACACACCTTTAGCCTATCCTCGGCTAGATGGCGTGACGACACCGTTTCATATTTAACAATTTTAACACATAGATATCAGTGAATGAACATGGATCAAAATGATATAAAAATAATAAAATCATTTATCCATATATATACATTTTTTGATAACTTTATGCGTTTTTATTTTGAGTTTTAGTCGTGTGTCGATAGATGGCAGTAAATTTACAGTGACTACAAAATTTACAATGACAGGACCCCTCTATACTATCTATTCTTTTTGCTTAAACCTACATTATTTGATCATGTAATGTTTTCATCTATCTTAACCGGCTTAAGAAGCCATTTGAGGGTAGATTTTGTTTACTCTTTTTTAAATACCTAAAGATACAGAGTATAAGTGTCCACTGTCCGTCTGTCACCAGGCTGTAACTCATGAACCGTGATAGCTAGACAGTTGAAATTTTCACAGATGATGTATTTCTGTGGCCGCTATAACAACAAATACTAAAAAGTACGGAACCCTCGGTGGGCGAGTCCGACTCGCACTTGTCCGGTTTTTTTAATATAGCTTTTCTCCTTTTACATATATGTATGTTATACGAATAACAACAGTATCTATTTATGACTTGTATTTAAAAGTATTTAGCATAATAACTTGCATACTACTTTGTAAAATAATGTTATTAACATTCACGCTGCACTAACATTGATAGCCGCCTCGGAGGTTAACCAAGGTGAGTATCAGACATAATTACTGCTATACCACAGAATAAATAATAGTACTAGGTACAGAAGACTCACTCTCTAACAAAGCGCGTCTGTTACTATCAGGACAGATATGGCCGCTAGGTGGCGACAGCGCCACGCGCGGCTTATGGCTAGCCACCAAAATTGGTGTGGAACGGATGTACTTTTAGCTACCTGTAGCAGAGCGACGAAATCGCGGAGTGAGCCACGCCTGGCTATACTCAAATTTATTGAAAACTGGTCAATTTGTACCGTATATACAAACCTACATGAACGCGCTACAAACCTCGATTAGCTAATAATCGTTTGTCTTTGTCTGTCATTTTAACTTACATATTTGTAAGAAAGGGATAAAACATAATTTAACAAAATCAGGCCCGTACATTTTATAAAGGCGGTTATATCGTAAAGAAAAAATTACTAAGTCCGCCGGTGGCCGAGGCCGGGATCGAACCCGCGTCATCAGGTTACGCGGCTAAAATAGTAGCTACAGTACTTATACAGGATGGCAAAAAAAATAAGTGCATTCCCGTTGCTAGGGAGGTTTTGGGACTGAGCAACTTTTACTATGGGACCAACCCCGAAATCGCGAAAAAAATATTTACCCTCCCATAGAAAATGGACCAGCCAAAATGTATGAAACAGCCAAGTTTTTTTTGCGATTTCAGGGTTGGTCCCATAGTAAAAGTTGCTCAGTATAATCCCAAAACCTCCCTGGCAACGGGAATGCAGTTATTTTTTAGCCACCGTGTATAGTCTGTTCCCTAACTCCGGCAACATGGGTACTTAAGTTGGGGCACCGACCGTATCACTCCAGCGACGCCAGATGTGGACGGTTTTTACCAGCACCAAAGAGAATTTGAAATAGAGTTACTGTCATGGTAAATTATGTAGCTACAGTACATTTACTGCCATCTTTCGACAGACTATTAAAACTGTTAGAACGCCATTTGACTTTGATCCTTATTTTTTTCAATGATATGTGTTAACTTGTTAAATATTAATATTAACGCCATCTACTCGAGAGTAGGCTGAAGGTTATGGCGCCATCGCTCGAAAAGATTGCACCATACCTTTGGCCTACAGTCGAGTAGATGGCGTTAATATTAATATTTAACAAGTTAACACATATCAGTGAAAAAAATAAGGATCAAAGTCAAATGGCGTTCTAACAGTTTTATGTTCCGTCGAAAGATGGCAGTAAATTTACAGTGGCTACATAATTTACTTTAACAATCCGTCTCTGTACGCTCTTTTCGCTTCGCCAGCACTGTTACTGACATATTACATTAACTTTTGATAGAAAGAGATAGCGAAGTTCGGCGGCGGCGCCATGGCGGCGCTGTGGGGCGGCGACCCCGGCGGGCTGTCGCTGGAACTGTCTCTGGAGATGAACAAACGGCTGCAGAGCGTGCTGGAAGACACACTACTGAAGAACATCACACTCAAGGTAACAATACAATCAGAAAGAGATAGCGAAGTTCGGCGGCGGCGCCATGGCGGCGCTGTGGGGCGGCGACCCCGGCGGGCTGTCGCTGGAACTGTCTCTGGAGATGAACAAACGACTGCAGAGCGTGCTGGAAGACACACTACTGAAGAACATCACACTCAAGGTAACAATACAATCAGAAAGAGATAGCGAAGTTCGGCGGCGGCGCCATGGCGGCGCTGTGGGGCGGAGACCCCGGCGGGCTGTCGCTGGAACTGTCTCTGGAGATGAACAAACGCCTGCAGAGCGTGCTGGAAGACACACTACTGAAGAACATCACACTCAAGGTAACAATCCAATCAGAAACAGATAGCGAAGTTCGGCGGCGGCGCCATGGCGGCGCTGTGGGGCGGAGACCCCGGCGGGCTGTCGCTGAAACTGTCTCTGGAGATGAACAAACGACTGCAGAGCGTGCTGGAAGACACACTACTGAAGAAAATCACACTCAAGGTAACAATACAATCAGAAAGAGATAGCGAAGTTCGGCGGCGGCGCCATGGCGGCGCTGTGGGGCGGCGACCCCGGCGGGCTGTCGCTGGAACTGTCTCTGGAGATGAACAAACGGCTGCAGAGCGTGCTGGAAGACACACTACTGAAGAACATCACACTCAAGGTAACAATACAATCAGAAAGAGATAGCGAAGTTCGGCGGCGGCGCCATGGCGGCGCTGTGGGGCGGAGACCCCGGCGGGCTGTCGCTGGAACTGTCTCTGGAGATGAACAAACGGCTGCAGAGCGTGCTGGAAGACACACTACTGAAGAACATCACACTCAAGGTAACAATATACAATCAGAAAGAGATAGCGAAGTTCGGCGGCGGCGCCATGGCGGCGCTGTGGGGCGGCGACCCCGGCGGGCTGTCGCTGGAACTGTCTCTGGAGATGAACAAACGGCTGCAGAGCGTGCTGGAAGACACACTACTGAAGAACATCACACTCAAGGTAACAATACAATCTTGCACTTCACCGTGAATACCATACTGTATAAAAATTTTACTCGTGTAAACTATGTAAAATATACTCTGGCACAGCCACTTTATTAGTAGAAAATACCGGCCTATTGCGACTCGGACTCGCGGTCCAAGGGTTCCGTACATGAAGTTCACGCTTGACTGCATTTCTAATAGGTTTTCCTGTCATATATAGGTAAAGAACTATATTGTGTATTTTTTTCAAAATTTTAAACCCAGTAGTTTCGGAGATAAAGGGGGGGAAAGTCGGACAGACAGACAGATAGACGCACGAATGATCCTATAAAGTATAAGGGTTCTGTTTTTTCCTTTTGAGGTACGGAAGCCTAAAAAGGCGGTAAATAAAAAAAATGTAGGCGCAAAAGGGTTGATCTCCCATAGAAAATTTGAATTTCGCGGCTTTTTCTAATGAAAAGTCGTACGTAACTATGTCGATTATTTAAAGGGCCATATGTACTGTAAAACGTTGTACGATACACGTGCGAATAGTTGGCTACTAGTGTCGTGTGCCTTCGGTCGTGTTATTTTTATTTTACTTTATTAGGTACACTAAACAGACATCGTACAATATCATGGGTAAGTAATACAATTGCACATTATGGCTTAAATCTAGCACGAGATCCAAAACAAGTGTACACAGCATGTTTTACAATTGAGCGGAAATATTACAAACTAATTAACACCATATTCCTATAGCTACAGTGAAAAATATCAGAGAAGAAATAACTATCTAAACATTACAATATAACGAGTAACGAACTTTACATTATAAAGACTATTAAACATCACTGAAACAAACTTAGAGGATTAAGGCAGATGTCATCAGTTAAGTGGGAGAAGAGGGGAAGAGGACGCCAGCCAAGCACTTCCTAAACCTAGCGATGTGAGGGTCAAACATATCAATATCAGTATCAGTGCCCCTACCGCGATGATCCCCGGCTATTAAATCGTTATATTGGCGGCACATTCTTGTGATTGGATTATAGAATGAAGTGTTGTTTTTGTACACTCTAAGTGCGAAAAGTTTAGTGTTACGACCTCTAAATCTAGGCGTGTTAAAGGTAATGGATGATAATAGTGCAGGAGAGTCAATTTTTGAGTGTACAATTTTATATAAATTCAAAAAGTCAAACATCTTACGACGAGCCTCTAGTGTGGGGATATTGAACTTGATTAGTCGACTAGTATACGATCTGTATGTACGTCCCAGTTTAAATCTACACGCAAGAACTTTCAAAAATTGCTTCTGTACCGCTTCTATAGCGATGCTATGTACAGAGTAATGCGGGGTCCATATAGGGGAACCATACTCCAGCACACTCCTCACCAGGCTGAAAAACAATACAAGCATACTATCTGGGTTCCTGAAGCCCTTGGTTATTCTGCAGATAAAACCCAACAATTGCCTGCCCCTACTAGCTATATAATCATAGTGTGGCCGAAAACTTAGTTGATCATCAAACAGTATTCCAAGATCCTTGACGACTGATTTCCTGTCAAGACTCTGTCCCGATAGCTCATAGTCATAAATGAGTTTACACTTCTTATTCGAGAATGAGATTACATGACATTTGCTAACATTTAGATACATATGATTTCGATGACACCAGTCTGATATCTGTGTAAGATCTTTTTGTAACATTAAACAGTCGCTCATATCATTAATAGATTTAAAAATTTTAAGATCGTCTGCATACAGTAAGCAGGGGCATGTTAAACAATCAGCAAGATCGTTTATAAATAGGACAAACAACAACGGGCCCAGGTGAGACCCTTGAGGAACGCCCGAAGTTATGGGGAGCTCAGGAGAAAGGAACCCGTTGATGGCGACTAGCTGACTTCTGTTTTGAAGGTAAGAATGAACCCAGCGAAGAAGGCTACCATGAATGCCATAATAGGCCTCAATCTTGTGACAGAGAATATTATGATCAACCTTATCAAACGCCTTCGAAAAGTCTGTGTATATGGAGTCTACCTGACCTCGTGTTGCGAAAACGTTGCACAAATAGTGCTTATACTCTAAAAGGTTAGTAACTGTGGACCTACTACTAACGAAACCATGCTGCTGATCAGCTAAGAATGGCTTGACATGGTTAAACAGGAATGTGTGTACCATAGATTCAAGTAGTTTAGCTATACAGGACAATATGCTTATAGGCCTGTAGTTTTCACAAGACGAATTGTCACCAGATTTGAATATCGGCACTATATGCGCGATCTTCCATGGATTAGGGAATACACCAGTGCAAAGGGATTTATTAAATAAAATATAGAGAGGAGCACTCAACTCCTCACCACACTCCCTGATAAACGAGGCAGGTATCCCGTCCGGACCTGCTCCCTTACCAACATCTAGAGATTTAATTTTTTTCAATATGTCAGTTCGGCTAATAGAGATGTCTGACAGGATTATAATTTATCAGTTAATAATTACTGGGTAATTACACGCACATAACTAATTCATACATACATACTCACATACATACACACATAACTTCACATAAACACTTTCACTTACTTATAAACTTACTAAGACCTTTTTAACCGACTTAAGTCTTTTTGTACTTAGTTGGATCAGTCATTTAATAAAAATTCTTAGTTTTAATTTTAATGTAGTAGCTTTAATAATAATTTGTATTTCGCTTAGATCCCCACGTCACAGGCTAAGCCTAGTGTGGGGATCACTGTACTGCCCCTCTGTTATATCAAGCTATAAAATAAATATATTTTGAATTTTGATTTTTTTGAGTTATCACCATTAGTTGAGAATCCCTTATTTTTCGCATGTGTATCGTAATTAGTACTAATTGTCAAATCCACTGGTAAAGTATGTTTAATGATTGCATTATTTTTCAGGAAAACATGGACACACTGGGAGAAGAGATCGCGCGGCTAAAAACACAGAAGAATACTAACACTAAATAACTTACGTAATCATCCTAAAACTAATATATTTAATGTTGCGTGGAAACTAAAATCATAGAGTAATATGAGTAAAGAAAGAGTGGTAACTCCGTACATCAGTTTTCTTACCAAAACGCGAGTTATTTCGTAGTCGACATCTAGCGTCAAGTAGTGGAATTATCAGTACCGCTACTTGACACCAGATGTCACAAGTGTAGCTACTGACGAAAAATGTACTACTAAAACGATTTACAACTAATATTATAAGCAGAATGGGGTTGAATATAGACTTCCAGTTAATCCGGTTATAATATTAGCTGAAAATTGTTGAGCATTAGAGTTTTCGTTCGTTGCGACATCTCTTGTCGACTAGCAGTACTGATACATTCCGCTACTTGACGCTAGATGTCGACTACGAAATAACGCGCGAAGAAAACTGATGTATGGAGTTACCACTCTTTCTTTACTTATATTATTTAATGATACTGATACAAAAATAAATGATGAATTATTATGTAATATAATATCAAAAATTGTAGTTAGAAGCATCATAATTTGGTATTTAAAGATGATTTAAAAGTAAATTAATATAAAATATCTCTTCTACTATTCATAATTCTTTGGTTAAAAACTACGGTACTTACTATATTGCTTTAAATGTACTTGTATTTATTTTTAATGGGGAAAACGACTGCATGTTAATTATTAGCATTTCTTGTTATTGTATAATATCATACAGTAATATAAGTAAAGAAAGAGTGGTAACTCCATACATCAGTTTTCTTACCAAAACGCGCGTTATTTTGTAGTCGACATATGTCGACATCTAGCGTCATGTAGCGGAATTTATCAGTACTGCTAGTTGACAATAGATGTCGCGGCGAACAAAACTCTAATCCTCAACAATCTTCAGCTAATATTATAACCGGGTTACTCGAAACTCTATTTTCAACTGCTTCTGCTTATAGTATTAGTTGTAAATTGTTTTAGTAGTACATTTTTCGTCAGTAGCTACACTTGTGACATCTGGTGTCAAGTAGGGGTACTGATAGTTCCACTACTTGACGCTAGATGTCGACTACGAAATAACGCGTTTTGGTACGAAAACTGATGTATGGAGTTACCACTCTTTCTTTACTTATATTACTGTATGATATTATAGAGGTATACTTCCGCCTTTATTATTGAATTAACATTCGAACAAAATTACGTAATGAATAAGTAAAAATGAAGTATTTATCAGTATTTAATTATATTTGTCAATGTTTGCGTATTCCGAATGAAACTGACATAGTGCAAGTGTGTGTGTCATATATGTATGATGTTGTAATGATTTGTATATTCATGTGTATAATTATGTTATTATCTACATATTAAATTGTGTTTTTTACAAATACTAAATTCACAGTTCAAATGGCTAATTTACTATCATTATTTTAATCATTTATCCACTGTACAATCTGCCGGGGGGGATAGTAGATTGGCCGAACGAACTGTCGCTTTAGTATCTGCAATATGAAAACAGAATTAACGATAAATTAACACATTCCTTATTAAAATTATATGTATGATTAAATTAAATATCCTTAAAATGTCGTTCAGATTGTGTACAGTCAAGTGTAAAATAAAAATGTGTGTGCACACATCATACTCAAAAATATGTCACATAGTGCTTAATTCGCTGACATAAGAGCTATGGGATATATTTTTGAGTATGATGTGTGTATATTTGACTGTACTTTGTTTTCTTTGTAAAAATTTTCAATGCAACATTTAATGGTAAACTTTACAATCTATTAAAACTAATTAGTAATTATTCAATGAAATGGGACTTAATCGCGTATAAAAAAGCTTGGAAATGATCTCTGATATTTTCTTCGTGGTCTCGGCATACAGAAATGTACATCAGTTTTCTTAACAAAACGCTGCTTATTTTCGTAGTAGCGGATTTATCAGTACCGCTACTTGACACTAGATGCCACTAGTGTCGCTACTGATGAAAAGTGTTTTGTTCAACAATTTACAATTTATTAAGCAGAAGGAGTTGAAAATAGAGTTCCGACTAACCCGCATATATTATTAGCTAAAAATTGTTGAGCATTAGAGTTGTCGTTCGTCGCGACATCTATTGTCAAACAGCAGTACTGATATATCCGCTACTTGTCGCTAGATGTCGACTACGAAAATAATAAGCGTTTTGGTAAGAAAACTGATGTATGGAGTGAGCACTCTATGCTTACTTATTCCTCTATGCCCGCATTTACCAGAGACATATAGGTAGAAACGACAATCAATCTTCATATAATGATACGTTTCTGGTGCCTGTGTAACTTAGATCTACAGTCTTTTCGTTTTCACCGGTGCTGTTCTTTAACTGACCTCATAATGTAACGAAATTGTTAATTATTTTTATCATTATAGTATTAATAGCTCCTAAATATAAAGTCACTGTCATTCTATACTATCTAAATGGTCGCTAATGTATTCGAAATGTATGTTAAAATTTGTAAATAAAAGGACAAGTATGTACAGAACGTAGCAGAGGTAGAATTAGACCAAGACAAGTCTGCAGTGATTTCGATAAAACGCTGCCCCAATATTACAGGGTTCTATGTTACATTTTCAAGATAGTTGAAATTCGACTTAATGTCACTATGACAATGTTCAAATTTCAGTTCGATAAAAGTGAAACAAAGAACCCTGTAATATTGGGCCAGCGAAATGATAGCACTCGCAGTGCAAGTGTTATTTATACGTCACAATTTCATAGTAATTTTGCGTTTAAAATAACACTTACACTGCGTGTGCTCTCAAAATCGATGCAGACTTGTCTAGGCCCTAGACTCTAGCTAAGCGGGTGGTGTTCAGAATGACATGCACGCTCTTATTCTCTTAGCAATAAAGGTGAGTTCAGGTCATTTTGAAAAACTCGTTTAGGAAATCAAATACAGATGTAGTGAATAATTGTTTTCCATCGTGTTTTCACGGAAACGTACGAACGTGTCTTGCTATTTCAGTCAGTCTTGGTACAAAAAGTACTGAGGTTGACTGAAGTAGCATGACAAATACGAACGTTTCCGAGAAAATACGATGGAAAACAATTATGCACTAAAACCATTATTTGTGAATCATAAACTAGATGTAAAAGGCATTATAATGACATGTGTAATTGTGTATAACTTGGTGTAACCCAGTGGCGAAGTATTGTTGTATAATGTGGAATTTTAACGACATGGTTATATTTATGTGAATTATATTTTGAGCATTCCATCTGCATTTTATTTTCCCGCTTTCAACGGACTGGATTCCGAGATTTACAATGATGAGTTTTAAAGACCACAGCACACGGTTGCAGTGTAAAATGTAACAGTGGACCGACGCCTTTGCTGTTTGCGTAAATACCGAAACCGCACAAGAACACAGTAGGGTTGTCACAGACTTACACAACTGCCCAAAAAACTGCACTGCACTGCGCTGTAATTAGTACCGAGCTACTAACAATCGCGATGTATGCAGCTCGGGTGCGCGCGACCCACCCCTCGCAGCCTCGCACCCCGCACGATTGCCCTACGACGACGGCTTAGTCGAATGACTGTCGGTTTCGTGTGCGTAGATGTGCGCGTGTGCTAAAATGTGAGATTTGTTCACGTACACGTCACGCAAGCGGTGTGCCGTCTCTTATAAGTATACATATATTTCAACGAACATGTTCACGTCTACGCATGCGCAATAGGCGTGGCATTCAAAGGGTTATATTTGCGGCTTTTGCAAGACAGTGGGTAATGTAAACACAAAGTATTATGAAAATCAACTTTTATTATTACAAAGTACAAATACTTACATATAATCTGACTTATTTCACAGCTCAAATTTTTACTGTCACTGGGTAATTTCTTAAGGTCAATTATTAGTGTGGCCATAGAGAAATATAGTAAGAATAGAGTGCTCACTCCATACATCAGTTTTGGTACCAAAAAGACTATTTTCGCAGTCGACATCTAGCATCGAGTAGTGGAATTATCAGTACCGCTACTTGATACTAGAATTCTCTAGTGTCGCAACTCACGAAAAGTGTATTGAACAACCATTTACAACTAATATTAAAAGCAGAAGGAGTTGAAATAGATTTCCGGTTAATCCGGTTATAATATTAGCAGAAAATTGTAGAGCATTAGACTTTTTCGGTCGTTACAACATGTATTGTCAAGTAGCAGTACTGATAATTCCGCTACTCGATGCTAGATGTCGACTACGAAAATAATAGTCGTTTTGGTACTTAAACATGTATGGAGTGAGCACTCTTATGTTTTTTTCTCTATGGTGTGGCATACGGGTAAGTGTAACTCGCAATAACCACTAATCAATGTGTAAACAGGCCCCAATGTGAGGGCCAGCCACACTTACCCGTATTTACCTTATTTAAATTCGAAGATAGAAAAATATGAATTGGTATAAAAATATGACCAGCGTCACACCGCCTTCGCGTAGCATATGAGACCCAGTCTGACACATGCTTGGAATGAAAACAACAATAATCACATTATCTAAGAGCAACCAGAAAAGAGTAAATATATCGAGATTTGACTTTCATACAACCAAAGAGAAATTGAAATAGATATTTAATTTTTTTTTTAAAGTATCGCCATCTACTCGAGGATAGACCAAAGGTATGGTGCCATCTTGTCGAGCGATGGCACCATACCTTTGGCCTACTGTCGAGTAGATGGCGATAATTTTTGACATTAAACAAATTTAACACATATCAGTGAAATAATAAGGATCAAAGTCAAATGGCGTTCTAAAGGTGTTAATCATTTGTGTCGAAAGATGGCAGTAAATGTACTGACTACATAATTTACTTTGACAATATTCCTCTAGTCTAAATTATCTTTGATACAACGGAGTGTTTTATTTTATAGAGAGCGCTATATATTATGCTTGCATTTTATACTCTGACAAGATGGTGTGTCAGTAGAAAAAGGCGGCAAATTTAAAGGTAGGCGTGACGAGTTGACTTCTCATAGAAAATTTGAATTTCGCGCCTTTTTCTACTGACAAAGTTTGAGTATCTATACGTATAGGTAAATATTATATGAGCGTGCGAAAACTTTCGTTTCAACTTTTAAACTCCGAAATATAGGCACAAAACTTAACTAAAAAGGAATTTTAGGAAAGAGGTTAAACCTCTCGATTTATTTGCTCATCTTTGGCCAAGAGACTTAATTAAGTAATAACTATCAATAAAATCACTAGTTAGTCTGTCAAGCCATTTCCGTCAGTAGAAAAAAACGGCAAATTTAAAAAATGTCGGAGCGAAGCGTTATCGTCCCATTGAAAATTTGAATTTCGCGCCTTTTTCTACTGATTAAGTTGTTTGACAGGCTACCTACATATATCAACAGGCGACCAAATACAAAATTGCACAATCAATTCAGTGCTAACAATAACAAAACTATACATTTTCAAGATAATGTGTCGTTATCAACCAAACGACCCTTCTGACATAAAGACAACGATGAAATTAAATGTTATAATTGACAACCAAAGCACCTTTTGGCAAAAAATGTCACATTTGTTATAGTTCAATCCTAATTATATAGCATAGTTTCATTTTAGTAACTCCACACAGAACAATCTGCAAGCGGTCTTCACATTGGATGCCGATACCCACGTCACTCCGGTGTGTGAGTGGGATATACACATAGCGTTGTCTCGCTCACCGGCGAGGTAACCGCTATATGGTTCTTTGGCCACTATCGCTTGAGCACCATCATCGGTTGGTCGATGTTGAACGCCTTTATCAGGTCCTGAAACAAATACTTCTTTTATTTGACTATTAATGACGTAATATCACGTCGTCGGAAGCGTTTCCTAGTTGTCCCGACGTCTAAAGACGTAGAGATTTACTGGAAAACGAACTATACTAACTGAAGAACGAGGTCATATCACTATCTCTATCACTCTTTCCAAGCGTGAATGACACTTCAGATTAGTGTACGGCAAACGGCAAGTATAGTTGCATGGCGAGCCTGACTATCATCATCATCATATCATCAGCCCTTTATCGCCCACTGCTGAGCATAGGCCTCTCTTCTACTACGCCTCTTGTCCCGGTCCTGCTAATCTCATCCAGAAGTGACCCGCAATCTTCCGAATGTCGTCCACACAACGATCCAACGGACGCCAGGCGCTTCTTTCATCCGAAAGCGGCCACCATTTTCGTAAATTCGTCATCCTACAATGTTGTTTTTAACAAAACATACAAAGTTTTTATGCTTGTTTTATGTATTAACACATTCGACACCGCGTACCCGACTCTCGGGCACTCGTAAACTTTACTCAGATGCCGGCATACCCGCTAGTCGGGCAAGAGCTATAAACCTACACGCGACGCCGAAGTGCCCGACAGGCGGGCAAGCATTGCATCTTCACTACCTCAGGGCTGCCACTGCCACTAACAGAAAAAATTATAAGTCTTCTGATTATTATGTGGTCGAAAAGTTGGTACAGTTGATTATTATATTTTATTACTTCACTTTGTATTTTTATTTACTTTACCTAATGCGATTACAAAATAAAAATTCTTATTAGTTGGTTACGTGAAATTGCATACACGGGTATGTATCAATAGGAGTTAGAATTAGGAGAAGAACAAAACGGGGAGCCTAAACAGATGAGACAGCAGATTTAATTTTATCCACGTACTTATACGAAAGTTACTTGGCACAGCCCTGAGCGTCCGCCGCTTGCCCGACTAGCGGGTTCGCGGCGTGCGGCATTGAGTTGCACGTCGTTGCCCGACTAGCGAGTACTGTCGGTTTCTGGGGTATTGTTTGAAATTTTGCCTGGTTGCGAAAGTGTTAAATAATCTTAGTTGTAAATAGTCGTTATGTTGTATCTTCTTGCTGTGTAACTTTTTTTTTCTTATTTAACTATTTGTTTACTGTATGTTATTTCTGTCTTTTTTCTCCTTGTCTGTTACCTCCCGTGATTCTTCTCACTTGATGGTCTCATCGGAAGATCAGCGCTGGAAGCCACCAGCAACATGCTGAGATGGGGCCATTTCGTGGCGCTCTAATCTTATTTTGTGTTTTCATTTATATAATGTATTGTACCGATTGTTTGTGCTTACGAATAAATCAATTCTATTCTATTCATTTTGTTAACATTTTAGTCCACCTGCCATTACTTTGCCTAGCTGACTATGAACCGTGCCAAGCTAAAGTAATCCTTACTACAACGACATAAGGCACATACCTGCCACCTCTGCATATCCAGGCTGACTATGAACTGATGTTCTTTCGCCAGGCCGCCGCCGCGAGCCTCCTCCGTCACGGGCGCTATGAAGGGCAGCCCGTGCTCTTCATCTGAAAACACACGAATACATGTTTTAGCAGGAATCGAATCTGTTACTCTTTCTTAAATGTAACAATGTGTAGTTACTAAATATTAGATTATGTTGTGTTATGCTCGATGAAAAACCGAGCAGCAGGTGAATTCCGAACAAATGGAACCCTAAACGTTGTCATAGACAAAGAAAAGGAATAGTCTGTCAAGCCATCTCCGTCAGTAGAAAACCGCGGCAATTTAAAAAATGTAGGCGCAAAGAGTTTCCGTACTATAGAAAATTTGAATTTCGACGAAACAGTCTACCGATTTTTGCGGGGGAGGGGACGTCAAATGTATTGCTATTTCTACATGATTTGTACGTAACGTACAAATAGCCATGTCAGTCAATACAAAAGTTTGCACAATTGTGCAAGTTTTTCGTTTAAAGGCGACTCCAGTTATTAAATTATGCTCTAAGGGCCATACCTATATTCTTTTTAGCGTTGTAAAGATCTCAAGATGCTAGACGTATAAAATAAGTGTGCGGACAAGCCACGAATGGATCTCGACAGAGTTATGTAAATTAAAACTGGACATTTTTGATACACCGTCATCGGGACCCTGAAACCTTGAATCCTGTGATCTCTTTCGGTTGAAATAAGGAGCGATCAGACTTACCCACGTGGCAGGAGACAGCACCCTCTCTGACCAGGAACGAGAGATGGTAGACGTTCTCCACAGAGCGCGCGAAGCTGCCCGGGTCGAGCACCGTGTGGAAGTAGCTGAGGGGTGCTCCGGTGCGCTGGAAGGTCTTACCCACGTGGCAGGAGACAGCACCCTCTCTGACCAGGAACGAGAGATGGTAGACGGTCTCCACAGAGCGCGCGAAGCTGCCGGGGTCGAGCACCGTGTGGAAGTAGCTGAGGGGTGCTCCGGTGCGCTGGAAGGTCTTACCCACGTGGCAGGAGACAGCACCCTCTCTGACCAGGAACGAGAGATGGTAGACGTTCTCCACAGAGCGCGCGAAGCTGCCGGGGTCGAGCACCGTGTGGAAGTAGCTGAGGGGTGCTCCGGTGCGCTGGAAGGTCTTACCCACGTGGCAGGAGACAGCACCCTCTCTGACCAGGAACGAGAGATGGTAGACGTTCTCCACAGAGCGCGCGAAGCTGCCGGGGTCGAGCACCGTGTGGAAGTAGCTGAGGGGTGCTCCGGTGCGCTGGAAGGTCTTACCCACGTGGCAGGAGACAGCACCCTCTCTGACCAGGAACGAGAGATGGTAGACGTTCTCCACAGAGCGCGCGAAGCTGCCGGGGTCGAGCACCGTGTGGAAGTAGCTGAGGGGTGCTCCGGTGCGCTGGAAGGTCTTACCCACGTGGCAGGAGACAGCACCCTCTCTGACCAGGAACGAGAGATGGTAGACGTTCTCCACAGAGCGCGCGAAGCTGCCGGGGTCGAGCACCGTGTGGAAGTAGCTGAGGGGTGCTCCGGTGCGCTGGAAGGTCTTACCCACGTGGCAGGAGACAGCACCCTCTCTGACCAGGAACGAGAGATGGTAGACGTTCTCCACAGAGCGCGCGAAGCTGCCGGGGTCGAGCACCGTGTGGAAGTAGCTGAGGGGTGCTCCGGTGCGCTGGAAGGTCTTACCCACGTGGCAGGAGACAGCACCCTCTCTGACCAGGAACGAGAGATGGTAGACGTTCTCCACAGAGCGCGCGAAGCTGCCCGGGTCGAGCACCGTGTGGAAGTAGCTGAGGGGTGCTCCGGTGCGCTGGAAGGTCTTACCCACGTGGCAGGAGACAGCACCCTCTCTGACCAGGAACGAGAGATGGTAGACGTTCTCCACAGAGCGCGCGAAGCTGCCGGGGTCGAGCACCGTGTGGAAGTAGCTGAGGGGTGCTCCGGTGCGCTGGAAGGTCTTACCCACGTGGCAGGAGACAGCACCCTCTCTGACCAGGAACGAGAGATGGTAGACGTTCTCCACAGAGCGCGCGAAGCTGCCGGGGTCGAGCACCGTGTGGAAGTAGCTGAGGGGTGGTCCGGTGCGCTGGAAGGTCTTACCCACGTGGCAGGAGACAGCACCCTCTCTGACCAGGAACGAGAGATGGTAGACGTTCTCCACAGAGCGCGCGAAGCTGCCCGGGTCGAGCACCGTGTGGAAGTAGCTGAGGGGTGCTCCGGTGCGCTGGAAGGTCTTACCCACGTGGCAGGAGACAGCACCCTCTCTGACCAGGAACGAGAGATGGTAGACGTTCTCCACAGAGCGCGCGAAGCTGCCGGGGTCGAGCACCGTGTGGAAGTAGCTGAGGGGTGCTCCGGTGCGCTGGAAGGTCTTACCCACGTGGCAGGAGACAGCACCCTCTCTGACCAGGAACGAGAGATGGTAGACGTTCTCCACAGAGCGCGCGAAGCTGCCGGGGTCGAGCACCGTGTGGAAGTAGCTGAGGGGTGGTCCGGTGCGCTGGAAGGTCTTACCCACGTGGCAGGAGACAGCACCCTCTCTGACCAGGAACGAGAGATGGTAGACGTTCTCCACAGAGCGCGCGAAGCTGCCCGGGTCGAGCACCGTGTGGAAGTAGCTGAGGGGTGCTCCGGTGCGCTGGAAGGTCTTACCCACGTGGCAGGAGACAGCACCCTCTCTGACCAGGAACGAGAGATGGTAGACGTTCTCCACAGAGCGCGCGAAGCTGCCCGGGTCGAGCACCGTGTGGAAGTAGCTGAGGGGTGCTCCGGTGCGCTGGAAGGTCTTGGTGACGAAGCGCTTCACGCGGGCCACCATCTCTGCGCCCTCCTCTGTCTTGTCCATTCTGAAAAAGGATATTCATAGTTATTATTTACTATTAATTAGACCGAAGAGGGGAAACGAGTAACGTAACCATCGCTTTCGGTTGGAAAAACCGCCGGACGGAAGCCGTGGCCTCGGGCGCCCTGTACACTCTTGACAGCGTTCATCACAAATGAGCTACGAGCGGTCCGGGTTGAGCTGGAGCGAGGCCAGAAGGGTCGCTGAAGATAGGAAGGCGTGGCGCGAGCTTGTGAAGGCCCTTTGCAGCTCTGGGGTGCCATAGGACAACAACAGCAACATTAATTAGACCAAAATTGACTTGAAAAGCCCGTACAGGCGTACACACAGATATTTTGTATCGAGCCAGCCGGGGCTCCAACTTACTTGTCGACATTGGCCGGGGCCTTCTTCTCGGCCCCGAGCCAGCCGGGGCTCCAACTTACTTGTCGACATTGGCCGGGGCCTTCTTCTCGGCCCCGAGCCAGCCGGGGCTCCAACTTACTTGTCGACATTGGCCGGGGCCTTCTTCTCGGCCCCGAGCCAGCCGGGGCTCCAACTTACTTGTCGACATTGGCCGGGGCCTTCTTCTCGGCCCCGAGCCAGCCGGGGCTCCAACTTACTTGTCGACATTGGCCGGGGCCTTCTTCTCGGCCCCGAGCCAGCCGGGGCTCCAACTTACTTGTCGACATTGGCCGGGGCCTTCTTCTCGGCCCCGAGCCAGCCGGGGCTCCAACTTACTTGTCGACATTGGCCGGGGCCTTCTTCTCGGCCCCGAGCCAGCCGGGGCTCCAACTTACTTGTCGACATTGGCCGGGGCCTTCTTCTCGGCCCCGAGCCAGCCGGGGCTCCAACTTACTTGTCGACATTGGCCGGGGCCTTCTTCTCGGCCCCGAGCCAGCCGGGGCTCCAACTTACTTGTCGACATTGGCCGGGGCCTTCTTCTCGGCCCCGAGCCAGCCGGGGCTCCAACTTACTTGTCGACATTGGCCGGGGCCTTCTTCTCGGCCCCGAGCCAGCCGGGGCTCCAACTTACTTGTCGACATTGGCCGGGGCCTTCTTCTCGGCCCCGAGCCAGCCGGGGCTCCAACTTACTTGTCGACATTGGCCGGGGCCTTCTTCTCGGCCCCGAGCCAGCCGGGGCTCCAACTTACTTGTCGACATTGGCCGGGGCCTTCTTCTCGGCCCCGAGCCAGCCGGGGCTCCAACTTACTTGTCGACATTGGCCGGGGCCTTCTTCTCGGCCCCGAGCCAGCCGGGGCTCCAACTTACTTGTCGACATTGGCCGGGGCCTTCTTCTCGGCCCCGGGCCAGCCGGGGCTCCAACTTACTTGTCGACATTGGCCGGGGCCTTCTTCTCGGCCCCGAGCCAGCCGGGGCTCCAACTTACTTGTCGACATTGGCCGGGGCCTTCTTCTCGGCCCCGAGCCAGCCGGGGCTCCAACTTACTTGTCGACATTGGCCGGGGCCTTCTTCTCGGCCCCGAGCCAGCCGGGGCTCCAACTTACTTGTCGACATTGGCCGGGGCCTTCTTCTCGGCCCCGAGCCAGCCGGGGCTCCAACTTACTTGTCGACATTGGCCGGGGCCTTCTTCTCGGCCCCGAGCCAGCCGGGGCTCCAACTTACTTGTCGACATTGGCCGGGGCCTTCTTCTCGGCCCCGAGCCAGCCGGGGCTCCAACTTACTTGTCGACATTGGCCGGGGCCTTCTTCTCGGCCCCGAGCCAGCCGGGGCTCCAACTTACTTGTCGACATTGGCCGGGGCCTTCTTCTCGGCCCCGAGCCAGCTGGGGCTCCAACTTACTTGTCGACATTGGCCGGGGCCTTCTTCTCGGCCCCGAGCCAGCCGGGGCTCCAACTTACTTGTCGACATTGGCCGGGGCCTTCTTCTCGGCCCCGAGCCAGCCGGGGCTCCAACTTACTTGTCGACATTGGCCGGGGCCTTCTTCTCGGCCCCGAGCCAGCCGGGGCTCCAACTTACTTGTCGACATTGGCCGGGGCCTTCTTCTCGGCCCCGAGCCAGCCGGGGCTCCAACTTACTTGTCGACATTGGCCGGGGCCTTCTTCTCGGCCCCGAGCCAGCCGGGGCTCCAACTTACTTGTCGACATTGGCCGGGGCCTTCTTCTCGGCCCCGAGCCAGCCGGGGCTCCAACTTACTTGTCGACATTGGCCGGGGCCTTCTTCTCGGCCCCGAGCCAGCCGGGGCTCCAACTTACTTGTCGACATTGGCCGGGGCCTTCTTCTCGGCGAGCGCCTGCCGCTCCGCGCGCCGCCGCTCGACGCGCGGGCGCTGCTCGGGCGGCGCGGCCTCCACGGCCCCGAACAGCGAACAAGTCACCGGAGTCTCCAGCGGGAACAGGACGTTCCAGAATTCTGGCTTCTCTTTCTGTGGAATGAAATGGAGCCATGGGATATTCTTTTTATAAAAAATGCTGAGTGTCGCGGTTATGAAGTTAAGAAAGGGTCGTAACGGAACTTTGTTACACTTTTTTCCGCCAAATCCGTACCGTGCCATAAGAAACTTCGTTCCAATAAGTAGAAAACGAAAAAAAAAACCGTTTTCGTGTCTCAAATCGAATGCTTGAACGTCTTGAACTCGACATTAGGCGAGCATGCCGCGCGAAGCACCTCGCTCGGTAGAGACGCGCCTCGTCCAACGCAATGTCGGCCGAGGCACGTCTACACAGAGCTGCTTAGCGCGGCAATTTCCTCGCGAGGCTGTTCGTTCTATGTCGACCCGCCTAAAAATGACGCCAGTAAGCAAGTGCTGCCCTCTACAGTTCACACACTGTTTCTTATAAGATTTTCACACATCGCTTCATTGAAAATGCGACTTCTGTGGTGCTCCCTTCTATATGCTAAACTTACAATATGCGCGGCGAGCTCCCGGCGGTCGTACACGTGCACGGCGCCGGACACGCCGGCGGCGCACGTGGCCGCCATCTGGCTGGCCGCTCGGAGCACCCGGGACGCTAGGAAGCTCTCCGCTGAAACAAAACAACTTACAGTTAGCAGCAGTAGCTAAGCAGGTGATGTTCAAAATGTGTTTAGTTAATTTTGAGCACCTCGTCCGCTTAGCAATTTCTGCTGCTGAGTGTACATCCACTAGTTTGGCATTGTTAACCGTTGAAATTGTAAATTACAGTCCAAATTGTGTTGGACGTATATGGAACAAGGCATATGAAAGGTTACGGAACTCTAATCCAAGCACCATGTCCGTGTCGTGTGTCGGCCGAGGCGGCGCGCGCGAGGCACGTCTACACTGGCCGCATTGTGCGCGAGGCTGTCCTCTCCCACGGGCTCAAATATGGGTCAAAAAGGATAGGGCAATACATACATTATTAAAGCAACTTTCATTTAAGTCAATGCTCATGGGACAGGACAGGTTAAATTTGTGTGGATCCGGCTAAAAGGAGGACAATATTTGGAAGATTGTGGGTCACTTCTGGATGCAATTACCTCAGAAACAGGACGGGTGCATACTAAAAAAATTTTAATTAATTACTTGGGTTCTTGACTCGGTCCTCCATGGAGCCCTGCTGCAGCAGCTCGTCGGCCTCCTTGATGACATTGGTGGTGTACTCCATCTTCTCATCCATGCTGGCACCTTCAAGTTCTGCAAATAAAAAAGTTAATTGAAAACAACCGATGATGAAGTCTTAGCCGAAGTTTTAGTGCCGGACTTGGCTTTAAACATTATATCGTAACTTTTGCTCAGATGCCAGATTTGGTTCATGAATAGCAGACAGACGGACGGATGGTCAGACGGACAGTGGAGTCTTAGTAATAATAAATAAATAAAATAAAATAGCCTTTATTTACAGAACCAAGAACAGTGCACATTATCATATCATATCATTTATTCCATTGTGATCATGTTCATTTGTACATTTTGGTCTTACATTTGGCAAGTAGGTACATGATACCCTAAAGTTCGTTTTTTTTTAGCAATAGAAAGAACTTGGGAGAAGGTAAGCGATCTTGACATGTCTTTTAATTGAAAAAAGCTTTTTAAAAATCAGCATCTATTATTTATGAAAGCAGAAGAATATAAATGATTGTATTAGATTCATAATTGCTACATATTTGCCGTAACTTATTTTTAAAATGTGTTTTTCAATTAAAAGACACATCAAGATTGTTTACCTTATTTCTAATGCTAAAAAAAACGAACTATAATATCTCTCTATTATCTCCCATCTTTTATATTCTTTGTCTGCTTGCCCTTCGGCAATCTTAGTAATAGGGTCCCGTTTTGACCCTTTGGGTACGGAACCCTAAAAATGACCAAAGCCCTAGAGGGATTGGTCCAGAGCTGGAATCGAACCAGTATCCTGTGTTTACCAGACAGGTGACTGAACCACTGGACTGGACTGGAGTCTTTGGTTATTTTTTTCTTCGTATATGACATATATTTTACGTTTATAATTTAAATAGTACTGTGTCTACTTGAAATAGGGCAAATGCTTATACTCGTACCTGACATGTAAACTTTTTTTTTTTCTGCGTCGCGCCTTTGCTCTGAGCGGACGTGTGACTGGCTGTTGAATTGAGTTTTGTGGACGTTGATTTATAAATACTTTCAATTTATTCTGTTTTCTCGGACCCTCCTTGTCTTTCGTGGGATTAGTTCCGTATAAGCCGTCGGCCATATTGGTCTGTGTCGGACGTCCCGCTCTATTGAGTGGGATTAGTTTAGTGTGTGAACTTAGCTGTGAAGTGTCAGTGACGATGTTAATTGAGCAAGTTGGTGTAGTTTGGTGAACAATAATACTTTTTGTATTTTTGTGAGATTTGAACCCGGGGTCGCTGCATCTCAGCCGCGCGTGTTACCGCTGAGCCACGGATCGTTGAGCGCACTCGGTCGAATCTAGCGGATACCTCTAGCGACGTCAACGCTGTTCTTGCTTTTGAACTTTATTGCATAAGTCATATAGCTCAATTTAAAATGATTTGCAGTGGTTGCAATACCAATGTCGAGGCGAACGCATCATTACAATGCACGGGCTGCGGCAAATACTACTGCTTGAAATGCTTAGACGTATCACCATTGCAAGCAGAGGAATATATTGCCAAAGTTGCTAAATCATGGCTTTGCTCATTCTGCACTTCAGTGACTAACCGACGACGAAGAAATGATGGCACACCGGTTATGGGTGTAAACACCGTGCTGTTGTCGGGCCGGGGCTCCGTATCCGGGGCCGAGGTCACACTAGATGACTCCGTCATGTCTTTGGACGGCACATTAGACGATTCAAAGATAACTAACAACGCACACGGCACGAGTGAGTTGCAAAGGCAGTCGCTGACCACTCCTCCTAACACGTTCCAGTTCCAGTCATTACATAATACTCCCTCTCAGTCTGATCAACACGCCGAGTTATTAAATAGTATTCTGCTTAAAGTATCCGCACTGGAAACACAATTTTCGGCCATCCAAGCAATCCAAGCAGACATGAACCAGGTTAAATCTGATGTGGCGGATATGAAAAACAGCCTTGACTCAAGACTGCAGGAAATGTCAAGTCGAATTGAGAGTATTGAGTCTAGAGTCAACGGACTAGAGAACTGTAAAACTGAAGTAGATGAGTTAAAAACCAGCGTAAAAAATATAGTGGCAGAAATGCGTAGTAATGAACAGTGGGTAAGGAGGTCCAACATCCAGATTAACGGAGTACCAGAAGCCAGAGGCGAAAATCTCTACTCAATTTTGAACTCGCTGGCAGGGTTAAGTGGTTACCCTCTTAATGTCGCGACAGACATCGACTTTGTGACCCGCGTTGCTGTGAAAAACGATATCGATAGTAGGAAACCCAAGCCGATCATTGTCAAACTGCAAGCACGCTACAAAAAAGATGATTTTATCTCTTCTTTACGGAAGCTAAAGAATTTAAAAGCTAAAGATCTGGGATTTACCAACAACGACTCTCGCATATACGTCAATGACCACCTGTCCGGATTCAATAAGTTCTTGCTTAAACAGGCTCAACTCAGAAAGACTCAAAAACAGTACAAGTATTGTTGGGTCCGGAATTGTACGGTGATGGTGCGGAAGACGGATAATTCACCGATTCTGTACATTACGACTGAGGAAGCTTTAAACAAAATAACATAAGCGTGACCCTACCCATGTTCTTGTTTTTGTTTATAGGATATGTTTTCAGATTAGTATTTATATCCATATTGATTGAACTACATTTGTATTGCAGAAACAAAACTATTACTTACTTTTATTTGGTATTTAACATATTGGTGCGTTGTTTACGAGTACTTTTGTTTACATTTATCTTGCGACTGTATTTTAAAATCTTAACAGGAAACATGAACATACATATTTTATTAATGGACCAAATTTTGAATAAGCGAACTTTACATACGTACTATATATTATCTTGTCAATCGTTTTTAAATGTCTTTTAACTTATACTATCAAAATGCTCGTGGACTCAGGACTAAAACTACTGTATTTTTACGAAATCTATTAAAATACAATTATGATTTTATATGTATTACTGAGACGTGGCTTGTTCCTGGCATTTATGACTCAGAATTGTTTGATTCGAGGTACAACGTGTACAGGACTGATCGAGACTGTGAGAGACTAGGGGTGACGCGGGGTGGCGGCACGTTGATAGCGGTGCGCCGCGAGTTGCGGGCTGACGCACGCGGCGCACGCCCTGTCGTGGCGCTCCCGGACGCCGATGTTACATGTCTTGATATTCATATAACTCAAGGGCCTGTATGTAAAAAATTAAGGTTGTTTACTTGTTACTTCCCCCCAAGTAAGGAACAGATAGATTCCGAATCACTATTTTTTGAGTATTTGTCTGACTTACATGCGGATTATCCCGATGATGTATTTTTGGTTCTAGGTGATTTCAACATCGGAGATGCGGTTTGGAGCCAACTTGATCAGGGCTCTCATAGCCTTAGGTTAGGTAATCCTAATTTTAACAACCTGACAGTGCAACTATCAGCATTTTTGCAATTTACAAACTTTGAACAATATAATCACATCTCTAACAAGAACGGTAGGTATCTGGATCTAATCCTTTCTAATCACTTGTGTGAGGTAGCTAGCGCGGACCCTCTTGTACCCATAGACGCTCATCACCCAGTCCTTTGTATAACGATTGATATTGGTTCGACTGAGCGTCATTTAAAACCGGCCTCGCGTGTAATACGTCGATTTTTTGCAGCCGATTATATTAAAATTAATTCAAAATTAACGGAAATCAGTTGGGAGACGCAACTAGATACTAATAATATTGAAAGTGCGGTCAATGATTTTTACACCACTGTAAATGATATAATTCAAGAATTAGTTCCCTCCAAAACCTTCACAAAACCAAGTAATTTTCCTTCCTGGTATTCCCGTAATCTTAAAAATGGAAAATATATGGACGGTTAGCTGACTATAACGCTTTTTCTAATTTACGCTCTAAAATAAAAAACGAAGAAATTTCTTGCTACAATTTATTTATTTCTAGGGCTGAAAATAATATAAAAATTAACTCTAAGTCGTTTTGGTCATTTATAAAATCCAGGAAGGATAACAATGGTATTCCCGATTCGGTCTATTTAGACAATATTACGGCAAACGATGGAGTCAGCACAGCCAATTTATTCAATGACTTTTTTCATTCAGTATTTGAACCTATTCATTCTTCCATGCCTAGTGTCAATAGCCCACAAAACTGTGTTATTAATAACGTTCAAATTGACGTACCTCTGGTGGAAAAATACTTAAAGAATCTAAATGAATCCAAAGGTAGTGGACCAGATGGCATTCATCCTGTGTTTTTAAAACGTTGCAGTAAGTCTCTTGCATTACCGGTATGTTTACTCTACAACATGTCACTTAGGTCTGGGTCCTTACCAAAAATTTGGAAAAAATCTATCATTGTGCCTATTTTTAAAAGCGGTGATAAACATAATATTAGAAACTATCGTGGCATTTCAAAATTATCAGTACTACCAAAACTATTTGAAAAAATAATTTATGACACGCTCTACCCAACAATAAGACCGATGTTAATAACGCAGCAGCATGGCTTCATTAATAAACGGTCAACGGAATCTAACTTGTGCGAGCTACTTGATTATGTTCTGAGCGCAATGGACAAGAATTATCAAGTTGATGCTATCTATACCGATTACTCAAAGGCATTTGATAAAATTTCACACTCGGTCTTATTAAATAAACTGGAAATGTTCGGTATTCATGGAGACTTGTTGCGTTGGCTCACATCGTACTTGCGGGATAGAACTCAAGCAGTTACTATTAAAGGATATACCTCTAGTTTCGTGCCTATTACGTCAGGGGTCCCGCAGGGCTCGCATTTAGGACCACTACTATTTAACATATATATTAATGATGTCATTAACTGTTTTTTAAATTCTAAAGTATTGTTGTATGCTGACGATACTAAAATATTTACCGTTGTGAAGTCCGAGGCTGATTGCGTTAATTTGCAGGATGACCTTAATAGATTGAACAACTATTGTTTATGTAATAAGCTGTATTTAAACTTAAATAAATGTTCAATTATTACATTTACGCGGAAGATTCACCCTATAACATTTAATTATACAATTGGAAACCAACCACTTACTAGAGTTACTGAGGTTAGAGATTTAGGAGTATTTATAGACAGTGAAATTCAATTGGTCTCACACATAGATAAGATAACATCTAAAGCTTATAAAATGCTTGGTTTCATTTTCAGGCAAAGTAAAGATTTTAAAAACCCCACAACGTTACTTCTTTTATATAATGCATATGTAAGGTCATATTTGGAATACGCATCTACAGTTTGGAGTCCCCACTTTTTAGTGCACATTAATTCATTAGAAAGTATTCAAAAAAAATTTCTTAATCGTATGAAATATAAATTCAAATCTTTTAAGCCTGAGAATTTTGAATCCTTACAAGTGAGAAGAGAAAAGCGAGACGTAATTTTCTTGTACAAATTATTAAATAATTTAATTGATTCTGAAGATCTTCTCAGCA
Source organism: Cydia splendana (assembly GCF_910591565.1). Taxonomy (NCBI): domain Eukaryota; kingdom Metazoa; phylum Arthropoda; class Insecta; order Lepidoptera; family Tortricidae; genus Cydia; species Cydia splendana. Next base: position 587,517 of record NC_085985.1, read on the forward strand.
AGATAATATTTAGATGTCCTACGTATCGTACACGGTCCACCGCTTTACTATCCGTTCCATTCACCCGCAAAAAATATGTAAGCAACAAATTTTTAGCAAGAGCTTGCAATATATACAATAAGAAATATTCACACATTGATTTGTTCCAGCATAAGTGTAATAGATTTGTTTCTGTCATCAAACTAAATAAAACTCGTAGCTCGTAATAAATTTGTAATCTTGTCTAGTATTGTTCTAATTGTTATTGTAATTGTAACTATTGTTTGTAATTTCAAATTCTAAATGTGCTTCTTATTTTCCAAATTCTAAATGATGCTTGTTATATATATATATATATATATTTTAATTGTTCTTGTGGAATATCTTACTTGCTGAATGTTACTGTTTAACCAATTTCTAAATTCAAAATACTTAATAATTGTACTTTTTTTCGGAGCAAAGGAATTTTGTATTAGCTATAAGTGGAAACTGTTTTGGCTTATGTTTTAACTATATCTTTTACCTAATTGTATTATTATGTGCTGTATGTTTCCCAAATAAATAAATAAATAAATAAATAAATAAATAAAAATTCTGTGACTTTTACCAATAAATTTCTGATTCTGATTCTGAAAAAATAACACAAATTAAAATATTTTCAAAGAAAGTAATTTAATTTGTTCTTAGTGAACAAAAGGGTTTTTTTTTGTTATGGACTTGAGGGTGGTGTTTTCCGTAGCCAACGTCAAGTAAAAGGGAAGGAAATTAAACGCAGAACAAGGATTAAAGTTAATTCGGAATTTGGAAAGTAGGCTTGAGTCGGTCCTGAACTAAGAACTATTAAGAATGAAATCCCATCAAGGACCGAAAGGAACTAAATCTTTTTGCACGCTCTTAATCGGTCTTTAGGTCCTTTAGTTCAGTGGGATTCGAGAGCGCTTGACTGAGTGAAACATAAAATGGACGGAACGAAACGGTTGTCAATGTCGCTGGCACGAGTGTGAACGAGATGAAAGCACGACATGACACTCCTAAGCCCGTAAAATATGAAGGAAAAACAAATATATTTCGACATATTTGATATTTTTTAATTATGTTAAGGTGTTTTAATTTTTAATATCGACACATCGTATCGTACAAGTTGAATTGTATTCAGTTACCAAAGATTGGAAAGAAACCAATGAAAAATCGACTCCTATTCATTCCCGGCTCTCAACGACCGAACTGAACTAAAGGAACTAAAAGACCGAACTAGTTCGTTTGACCGATTGACCGAGAGCGGAGCGCTCTCTGAAGTGACCGAGCAGGCACAAGCCTATTGGAAAGTGTAGTGGTCAAGACAGGTATACATAGGTATAGGAAATACAAAATGATAGATATACTTAGTATTATAAAAGACTATACTTTTATATCATTGTACAAGATGAACGAAGCTAAGATGTTATAAACGTCTGGATTGATGAGCAAGGAAGGGATGTCAATTGGAAATGGAACATTTTTGGATTGTAAGGATTCCATCAACACAGTACGATCGTAAAAAGGACAAGAAAAGAATATGTGATTAATATCCGCCTCCTCAGCACCACAGTCACAATTGGGATCGTTAATAAATTTAAATCTAGCAAGGTCAGAAGGAGCAGATGTGTGGCCCAGTCTTATGCGTGTTAAACATGATGTTCTGGTTTACAAATTTACCACTTCAGGTGTTCCCAGGGACCACCAGTAGTCCGCGGACCACCCTTAAGGACCACTGATTTCAGAAATAACAGACCTTGGCGCGTTACTATTTTGCTTACCGAGTTTTGAAAACCCTTCGAGGAAATTTCGATATTGCACTTTTCTGTCGACGCTCATCCTGCTCCGCGTCGTCATCGACGAGCTCGGGCTCGGCCCGGAGGAGCTCTTGTCCTTTCTCTTGCTCATCTTCTAAATTGTTTCAATTTTTGTTTTGATACCAACAATGGCGGGCAGGCGGACACGATTTTTTTTTTACTTGACTAAAAAAAAAACTAGAGTGTACTAGTTAAAATTCCCACAAATACTACGCTACCAGTCTGGAAAAAAAGTAGAAATTAAAAAGTGGCAACACTGTAGTGTCATCCCGGTTCCTTATAATGTAGCTAACACACTATCGCACCGCACCAAGGCCATTGTGGGACGCACCCATAAGTAAGAGGGAGAAAGCGATATTTCTTTCTATATAGTGTGTTAGCTACTTTAGAAACGTGCAGTCAAGCGTGAGTCGGACTTAATTATTTAGTTTTTGTTCCGACCCCTAAGATAAAGATAAAGATAAAGATAAAGATAGCCTTTATTGCTAGATATTATGTGTAGTTACATGTTTTATTTTATTTCCTCTATTTTTTAATTATTTCTAGCTTGTCCACTGACATAGGCCTCCTCTAAAACCTTCCAGCGCTCTCTCTCCCGCGCTTCCCGACTCCAAGCTGGTGCTTCCCGATTCCGACCCCTACGGGTTTTTAAAGACATTTCATTCACGTTTCACATAAAAAAATACATTGTTAAAAATTGGGTAATGTACGGAATCCTTGGAACGTGAGTCCAACTCGCACTTGACCGGTATTTCTTTATAATGCCCCTAAAACAAAAGTGACATAAACGTAACCATACTACGCAGTACGCATACACTAACCGCTAAATGAATTTAGAACGATGGCCAGCTCCAACAAACTCAAATCAAATATTCCCAATCGGTCTCTCGTAATGTAATATATGCTGCATTTGTTCCGTATCATGCTTTCGCCTTATTTGCCGAAATATTTGTGTTGCATTTCTACACATTGTAAACGGAAGTGACAAGTTAACATTTTGTAATCTAAGGATACGAAGCGATAGTAATACCTAGTATTACCTAGGCATAACAGCTAAAATACAGCAGTGTGTATTGACAACAAGGCTGATTTAATATAATCTTCAAATTGTGGATTTACCGTTTTTCCTGGCAACTTTACGAAAAAGTAGTGACATTTCAGGGGCGTTTTTCGGATTTTTCTTATATAAAACTCTTTACACGAAATAACGCACTTTTTGGTGATAAATGGAGGCAGAATGCCCTAGTCCCAGGGTCATTCGAACATGAAAAAAAAAGAAGTACGCGGTATAAAGACAATGCGTTTGTGATTATAACGATAAAACGAATTTAATTGTAAAAAAATAGGATATCATTATTATAATTTTATAAAATTGTAAATAAAATAATGTACAAATTAATTACACAAATCGCTGTATACAAGGAAGTGTGACAAATAGTGTTTTCGTTTTTCATGTCCGTGACAGTTGTGAGCAAGGTTATAAATTAATAAATTTGTGAATTAGATACGTTGTAGTGGAAAATAATGGATTCGGCTCCAGCCCAGGAAGTCACGGAGCTGCTGAAGCAATGGGAGGATCAGAACTTGACGCCAAACTACGATCCTATACCCACTTTGACGAGGTAAGACGTCTTCTGAGGGTACAGAGACAAACGTCAAAATTGGCACATTGTAAACTGAAATCAACGTGTGGATTGTTATTTTTGGTCGCGGAGACATGTACCCTGCTCTAGCTGGCCACATGTTCGCCAAATTACTGAAATGGAAGCTCCATATGCTTCATGGCCATAGCATAGCTACTTAACCCCAATTTTTAACTATATCCAATAATTACTTTTTAAAAAGTAATGTTTTGCAAGTTTACAAGTTAAAACTTCTTGATTAGATTGCAGATATAATTTATAACACCATATTGTGTAATTAAAGTATAGAAAAATCTAGAATATTCTTTTAATTACATAATGTATAAATACTTTATTCTGTAATTAATATTTTATTTATTCTTCTGATGAACAAACTACCTCCTTGTGCTACGAATGTATTGATATTTGAACAGATGTAAAACTGACCATGATTTATTCATTGATTTGTGATTATAACAATATATATTTTATTATTATATTGTTTAATACACTAGCAGCTGAAAGCTGACGCGTGTATATCACTGCACTTGTTTTTTTAATGATTAATGTTCATTTCGTTATTTGTTTTAAGTGTTTGTCAAGTCTGTTTTTAAAACTGTTCACTGAAGGAGCACATATCACTGTTTAGTATCTGGGAGACCGAGCTTTGTTGGAAAAACATATAAAAACTCAAAAAGGCGCGTTTTCCCAGAGATAAGACCCAGCTAGGTCGATTTATCGCCCCCAAAAACCCCCATATAGTAAATTTCACCGAAATCGTTAGAGCCGTTTCCAAGATCCCCGAAATATATATACATATAAATAAATAAATAAATAAACAAGAATTGCTCTAAACAAGAAACAGTGTTTAAAGGTATAAGATATTTCAATAGTATTCTTCTTTGTCGCTATCCTCACAGCTGAGGGTCGTGACCACCTTAAGTAGCTTTATTTGTAAGAAGTCTCCAGGCTCTCAGAACAGAGCAGCCTGGAGACTTCTTCAATAGTATAATTCCCTAAAATTACGACAAACTCATCTCAGAAGACTAAAAATTATATGTATTGGATTATTGTATTGGAGCAGCCAAGGTAATCACAAATATATGTATATGCCTCAATGTTAAGGCATTAAAGTGTTTGTTCCAATATTTTTGTGCACCTCAGCCGCTCCAATATATCTGATGGTGACTGCTATGAGAGTACTACTACTTTTTATAAGTGTCAGGCCAATAACAGGCACCAAATGTCAGTAAAGCTGAAGCCCTGTCTCCATATTTGATGACCGGCCTGGCCTAGTGGGTAGTGACCCTGCCTATAAAGCCGATGGTCCCGGGCTCGAATCCTGGTAAGGGCATTTATTTGTATGATGATACAGATATTTGTTCCTGAGTCATGGTTGTTTTCTATGTATTTATGTATTTATATATTATATATATCGTTGTCTGAGTACCCACAACACAAGCCTTCTTGAGCTTACCGTGGGGCGTGGAGCGATTTGTGTAAGAAATGTCAAAAAAAAAAAAAAATTGCGCGGCAAACTATCGAACATTGGCCAACTCGGTATCCGTTGCGCGCGGCTGCCTCGCGAGCCAATGTTCGATAGTTTGCCGCGCGATATGGAGACGGGGCTTGATACAAACATTCAGCTGCAAGGTCAATTATCTGTCTGAATTCAATTCGCACTTTTTTCAGCCATAAATTGGCTAGTTCTAATTATCCCAGTCATAGACAATGTAAAAAACGTCTTAGGCTGCGTTTACACCAAAGATGTGCGAGAATGTGTAGTGAGGGATGTGTTTGTTAAGAGCCAATAGGATCACTTCATTGACCTATCCTCGCTCAGTGCAGCTCTGGTGGGACATTTCTATTGGTTCTTACAAACACATAAAACACATTTCTCGCTATGTATCCTCACTTTTAGATTTTACATCCATTTTGTATGAAATCATGTGTGACACGGTGTATGTGCCGCACTCTATGGTTTATAAATAACAATAAATAAATAAATAAAATAGGCATCTCACTTATAGTTTTTAGGGTTCCATTCCATACCCAAAAGGTAAAAACGGGACCCTATTAATAAGACTCCACTGTCCGTCTGTCTGTCAGTTGAAATTCAGAAAATTTGAAATTTTCACAGATGATATGTTTCTGTTGCTGCTATAACAACAAATACTAAAAAGTACGGAACTCTCGGTGGGCGAGTCCGACTCTCACTTGTCCGGTTTTTTTCAATTTCGATTTTGTGTTTCCAGGATAGCGGAAATAATAGAAGCGGAGACGGAGAACTTCATGAAGAAGGACCCTGACCCGTTTGACGAGAGGCACCCGTCCCGGACAGACCCAGAGTGCGCACTCGGGCACGCGCTCAAGGTCATGTTCAAGAAGGACTCTTTCATGACCAAGGTATGTATGTATACTAGCAGAATTCCTGTGACCTATGATAAGTTATACTAGTGACATATTTAAGTATACCAGTGGCGGATTTGCAGTCTTTGCCGCCCTATGCCCCAGGCCCTGTAGCCGCCCCTTTCTCAGCACCCATCATATTGACTACATTTTGAGTTATTTCTTGTTATCATCTGCGAATATTTTGTCACAATTTGCCGCCCGGCAAGGTATTCTGCCGCCCTAGGCCCGGGCCTACTTGGCCTTAGGGCAAATCCGCCGCTGAAGTATGGACCAAAGAAAGACTAGTGAATGGTGGGCAAACCGTGGATCACGAGCGGCAAGAGGCTCCTTAACAGATTAATTGCAGTTACATTCTTCTCTAAAAAATATTTAAAAGATGTAGCTTTTTGAAAGCCAAGACCCTGATGAATTGATTATCCTTACTGGGCCTGGCTGGCTGCGAGGGTTGAACCATGCCCTACGTGTACAGTGAAGGTCATAAATATGTACTTATGCAATTTTTCATTTTATTTACTAATACAGATACAGATTACGCACAGCGCTATATCCGCGAATATAGAAGTTCGCAAATTGCGGGCATCTTTCTCTGTCACCCTAATTACGCCTTCATTGGAGTAAAAGATAAAAAGATCACAGCAATTTGTGGATTTCGGTTTTCGCGGAAGCCCCCCAGATCGCACGCATTTTGTCAATGCAGTTGTTCAGAGTAATGAGGACACATGCAGAAAATAGACCCTTTATAAACCTATTTAGCAGTGTGATTCATATGACTAATTATGTTCTGGCTATTTAATTATGTGGTATGCCTATACCAGCAATGATTGTGTGCATACTTGTATAATTAAATCATCAATTCATCACAATAACATGTTTACATTACAGCTAGTCAACGACTACGTACGCGACACGTACTACTCCCGCCAAAACATCACCGGCCGAGACGTCCACAAGCTGAACGTAGCGGCCTGCCGCCTCACACTAGACCTCATGCCTGGCCTCGAGATGAGCGTCGTGTTCCAGGTAATTACTACATTACTACAAAACATCACCGGCCGAGACGTCCACAAACTGAACGTAGCAGCTTGCCGCCTCACACTAGACCTCATGCCTGGCCTCGAGATGAGCGTCGTGTTCCAGGTAATTACTACATTACTACAAAACATCACCGGCCGAGACGTCCACAAGCTGAACGTAGCGGCCTGCCGCCTCACACTAGACCTCATGCCTGTCCTCGAGATGAGCGTCGTCTTCCAGGTAATTGCTACATTACTACAAAACATCACCGGCCGAGACGTCCACAAGCTGAACGTAGCGGCCTGTCGACTGACACTAGACCTCATGCCTGGCCTCGAGATGAGCGTCGTGTTCCAGGTAATTACTACATGTTCTTCTACCTAGCGTGATCCCGGCCTTAGCCAGAGTCCGCTTTCCTATTTGCTTTCCTCCACTTTCCGCGATTACTACATATCCCTACAAAACTGGCTTTCAAGAAAATAATGTACTGCCACTGCCATCTTAAAGACCAACGCACTTGCAACCCCTCTGGTGTTCCATGGGCGACGGTAATAGCTTACCATCTGGCAATTCTTCTGATCGTTTGCCTCTTGTATCATAGGAAAAAAAACACAGTTACGTTTCACCAGCTATGGTTTACTTTGGTTATGTTCATAATACCGTCACTTATGGCGTTATAATTTGGGGAAACTCTACTATGCCATATCATGAAAATTTTAGTTTTGAACACTGTTTACTGAGCGTCTGTTGAGCGTCGCGTCTAGTCAGCACTATAGAAAATGGTGTCGCCCTACAGCCGCGCCAATGTTGCGTCGAGCAGCAGCCAAAGAGTTGACTATAGTTCGTTTTTTTAGCATTAGAAATAAGGTGAACAATCTTTATGTGTCTTTTTATTGAAAAACACGTTTTAAAAATAAGTCAGGGCATATATGTAACAATTATGAATCTAATACAATCATTTATATTCTTCTGCTTTCATAAGTAATAGTTGGGTCATTCTAAGTTAAGAGGTAATCGCTTATATGAAAAAGTGGCACAACATAAATGTTAAAATTTTGATCTAATTATACAATATATTTATTGAAACAACTCTTTTATGTATATTTGTAAGCTGATCAGTCATTTTTTTAATTCTTTACCATTTTAGAAGACACCAGGGGAGAGACCGTACTTTTTCTATGTAATTAAGAGAAAACGGTCTCTCCCCTGATCTGTTTAAAAACATAAACTAAATCGAAATTTTGACCAGCCGTCTTACAAATACGAGCAAATTAAAGTGTAATGATTCATTTAAACAAGAATTCATACCTCCACTGTACATTTTGGAAAATTATGCGCCAGGGGAAAGACACCAGAGGAGTGACTTTTTCATGTCAACTCAGATATAATTGTGAAAGTACTTATTGTAAATAATTAAAATAAAGTATTTATATAATCTATGCATAAACTATAGTAAATATACAAATACAATTAAGTATTTATATCAATAATTTTAAAATAAAACTGACCAGGGGAGATACCACTTTCATAAAACAACATTGTCAAGTAAAGAGGTCAATGATCAAAATGACTGATAATCAGAACCAAAAGATGACTGTCGCAGGGTTGGTTGTTAGTGTTGAATCAAATGCATTGCTATTGGGATTAAAATCGCAATAATTAAAATTATAAACCCAATATTTTTACATTTACATAATGGCCAGGGCAGGAGACATTGAATTTGGGGGACAAAATTTAACATAAATAATTTTTATGAAAAAGAAAAATTTAAAGGATTTTATTAATAACATTACAATCAATATTTATTTTAATTTATGAAGTATACCAAATTTAACGGATTTATGGGAATTACATCTGGATAAAATGACTGATTTATTGTAAAACCTGCAAAGGGACAGGCCAGGGGAGAAACATTTTGCATGTTTGAGGTGCAATTGTGACAAAACTGAATTAATTAATTAATTGAAATTGACTGTCTATAGAGGAAATGCAATCTTTTAAGGGAAATTACCATAATTTATTTAAATTGTTTAAGAAAAGTATGGATATGTATCATGGACACCATTAATACCTCTTAACTTAGAATGACCCAGTTACTGATTTTCAACGGGATCCCTATCCGTCATACAATTTGCCCCCTAGAATCCGATGTATGATTATAAGACATGTCAAGATCGCTTACCTTCTTTCTAATGCTAAGAAAAACGAACTATAGACGGAGACGCTATGGTGGGGTCTCTAAGTATCTGTGTGTACGTTTGCAGGACAACGACGCGCTGATCCACCGGCTGGTCGGGTGGGCGACGAGCTCGGCGGAGCCCCTGCAGTGCTACGCCACCGGGCTGCTCGCCGCCGCCATGGAGGTGCAGGAGATCGCCACCAACTTTAGGTACGTGCTCTATTTTGTATGGTACGCCCTTTCACCGCTAAAGACGTGAACCAAAGAGAATAGAGTCTATAGAGACGGATTGTCAAAGTAAATTATGTAGCCACTGAAAATATACTGCCATCTTTCGACAGAACATAAAACTGTTAGAACGCGATTTGACTTTGATTCTTATTCTTTCACTGATATGTGTTAACTTATTAAATATTAATATTTACGCCATCTACTCGACACTAGGCCAAAGGTATGGTGCAATATTTTCGAGCGATGGCGCCATAACCTTCAGCCTAAGCTCGAGTAGATGGCGTTAATATTAATATTTAACAAGTTAACACATATCAGTGAAAGAATAAGGATCAAAGTCAAATGGCGTTCGAACAGTGTTAATCGTCTGTCGAAAGATGGCAGTAAATGAACTGTAGCTACATAATTTACCATGACAGTAACTCTCTACTTCAAATTCTCTTTGCGTGAACTGACGCGGCTACAGCCAAATATCAACCTTCGTGCATTCCGACAACGTTCACGATGACGCGCCGCGCACGATAGGCGTGGCGTTCGAAGGGTTAATAGAAGAAATAAAAGGGTATATCGACACGGATACTCCTTTGGCGCAGCGATCCAAAGTGTGTCTTGGCCTCCAACACGACTGCTCGCCACTGATCCCGGTCCCGTGCCGTTTCTCGCCAGTTTTCAACCTGGAGCTCGCGCAGATCAGCGTCCACCACATCCACCCAACGATACCTAGGTCGAACGAACGGGCGGCCACGGATAAAGTACAAAGAATATGTGTACACGATCTTATTATACACTCGTATTTATATTTTTGGCATTTTTTCATTTGAGACAAAATAGTAATCAGAAAACCTATAAAATTGTTATAAAACTTTTTTTTCCTTAAGTTACCTTCCGTTGTTGGGTCGTGTCCGAAACATATTTTAAATATTCATAACAAAACAATATGGTAACATAAACAAAAATTTACAGTCAACGTTACACTACTAAAACAATATGTAAAAAAAACAAAGAATTTTAAAACTCAAATAAATGTCATATTGTTGTCGAATTTTACCCTGTCTTCATCTTCTAAGGATGTCCACGGAAACAATATAGTAACAATAACAAAAAAAAAACACTGTTTTCGGCATAGATAGATACATTTATTTATAGATACACAGACCCCACTCGTATGTAAGTTAAGATACATAAAAAAAAAAGACTGCTGTATTAATATTTATAACACTAGTATACGATTACGAATATGGTGGAGGGTAGATTTAGTTTTTCTGCCAACAAACTGTTCTGCAGTTTGGCAGATAAGTGCAATAATTACACTGTATTTTTTGTTTGGATTAAATAAATTAAAACAAAAAAAAAATATTTATTTCATAATACAGATTACATTATAAATTGCAGGCATGTCAATCTACAAGAATTCATATTAGGATTATCCCATTTGTCCGATTGTTTCGTTCCCACCAGGCCCTCCACCATGTTTCGACCCCAGCATGGACCCCATGAAATTCATGATAATATTCTTTATGAAGTCAAATATATGACGGTTAAAAAACTTCAAAAAAACCGTTCTTTCCTCCGCGTCTTCCGTCTGAGACTCTGTCATTACAGACACTAGTAGACACAGTATCAAAATCGTTTTGAATATCATTGTTGTTTGATTTCTTTAAGCGTTGATACGTTTTTTTAACAATTATGGCCTGGATGCGAGTACTTTAAGCCAAGTTTTTGTTTTGCTATTTTTTAAACCGTTGGTACGTAAATCTGCAGTGTTTTTACGACGTCGAGGTTTATATATGGAATAAAGGTGCCATTTAATATTTATTTATTGAACTTGTATGTTAAATAGTCCATGAAATTACTTTCTAACCGATTTACAACTATCTTGTTCAGATAAAATATTAATTTCACAGTTGTATAACGTTGTTATTTTTTCTTGTTCGTAAATAATGTATTTGTTACAGTTCTAGTTCAATAATAGTAGTTTATGTGACTAATACATAATGAAAGGCATTAAAATGCGAAACGGGATTATTACACGAACGAAGTGAATTTCATAAAAGGATCACACGAGTGTTTTAATGCCTAATAATGCCATCTATCCAACTAGAATTAACTAGATGATATGGCAGCACCATATCCCTCATAGGTACCGTAATCCAGTAAAGGATTCGTATAGGAAGTGCAAGCACACACTGCTCGCCCTTATAGTTGTTCAAGAGCGCCTAGCCTTTCTTTTAAATTCTCTAGGCAGTGGCGTAGGATTGGAGCCGGTGTAGCTTTATTTATCTATACAATAGAAATATAGATAAATTAATCAGTCAGATCACATAACCTTAGCTTCTTTAACCTCTCCTTGAACGACGCAACCGATTGTGCCTGCCTGAGCGACACAGGCAGCTCATTCCACAGCTTCACTGGACGCACCGCGAAGGACTTGTTGTATCCACAAGATTTGTGAGGAGGGATGGCAAGTGATCAATTCGCACAGACGTTGGCCTACAGCCAGAAATTGAAATTTTTGAGAGAGGTATAAAGGAGAAGAAGGTTTAGAAAGAACATTAAAGAGAAGAGAAAGAGTTTGAAGATCTCTACGGCGGCGGATTGGAAGCCAATAGGGTATTTGGCTACTAATCAAATCAGTTTCTTTTTTCGAACTGTCAAAACGATTTTGCTACTATGGAATTTATATGAAACACTAGCATGTGACGTCACAATCAAATTACCTACTCTTTATAGTTTTATACGGGATTTAAAATAGAAACTTTGTCTAAAAATTATTGCTGTCTAAGTTTCTATATTAATCTTCTGGTGCTTTATTTCTTGCATGGTGTAAATTAATTTATTTTAAATACAGTCAAATACCCTATTGAGTTTTTGACGGTAGTAAGACACATGATCGTACTTCCGTAGGCCGAAAATGAATCTTATACAGACATTCTGTAAGCGCTCTAACTTGTCCAGGAATTCTTCTGCCATGTCAAGATTCACAGCATCGCCGTAGTGTATAATATCTATTTTAGTTTATACTTTATATACCTATAATACCTATAGTAGTGAATACTTAAAAAAAATCAATAAACATTTCATAAAATAAATTGATTTATTCCCTACAGTTCCATGATTTTTAATTTCAGACGAAAAAGTAATCAGAAAAAAATCTTTAAAATGTCAAAATAATTTATTTCAGTTTAATAATTCATACAAACAAAAATAAAATACAAATCATATTCATGTTACCCTCTAACTCCAATAAGAGTGTAAAGTTCAAATCAAAATCTATATTTTCCAAAGCACAATAACAGATACAGATGGAGCATTCCATGAAATTGTCCCGTACATACGCGAATTTTCTGATGATTTGCAGGTATAAGCGTTTCCTTTTCTATGACAAATGGCCAAAAATATGTACAGAAAAATAATCGCCTGCTTGAAATGCCCCAAAAAAAAAGTCGCAACACATGAAATAAAATGCGTCTGTACGGGACAGCCCGTGGAATGCTCCAGATACAACATAACAGTAAATGTTACACTAACTCACGAACAAAACAATATGACAACAAAAATAAGAATAATAAATTTTACATTGCTTTAAGTATCTTCTAAGGATAGCCATGGAAACAATAAGAAAAGAATGAATGATGCACTGCCTTCGGCATATTAGGAGGATAATCCTGGTTCCCCGTTTATGGCATTCCTTGCAGCCGCTCTCGACTCTGGCGGCAGCATCCCCATCAGCCCATTGACGAAACTCGACACCCTTTCAGGGGTCAAGTAACGCTTCAATGCTCCCATTATGTTTTGAAAACCTGCTCTGTCTTCCAAGTCCTCCGCTTGAGGCGCCGCCATCGCAGAAACTATGAGACTCAGTATCAGAAACTTCAAGTATTTCATTGTGATTTTTGAATTCTCTAAGGCTAGAGTCTAAGCGTTGTTGTGTGAATGTAAAGTATCTTTCCGATGTAGAGGTTTTTATATGGAGTAAAACGGCCATTTTATATTTATTTATTGAATTTGTATGTTTAATAGTGCATTAAATTAGTATTTCACAAATTTTACAACTATCATGTTTAGATAAAATAATAATTTCACAGTTATATTTATATTTCCATTTTGGATTTCACGGGCGTATAAATCCCGGTCTTTTGATAGCTTGCGTGGGGATATAGATATTAGTATATCGTTATTTTTTCTTGTTCTAGATAATAACATTTGTTACAGTTCTAGTTGAATAATAACGTGTTATTCAGGTTGCCTGGGGCAAAGTTGTTGTTTAACCGCTCGTGCTAATATTGATACCCGAGCGAGCGAAAGATTCCAAAATTGAACCACGAGCGTAATTTGTATAGCATAAAATAATTTAATGGAAGTGTCGTATTCCTATTTACTGACTAGTAATTTCACTGCATTATTTATAGCCTCACTTTAGTAGTAAATATATTATGTACATAACTACGAGCATTATCTATCTATATATGGCAAAAATTACTGCTCTGTAACATGATTGTTTTTATTTTTAGGGTTCCGTACCCAAAGGGGAAAACGGGACCCTATTACTAAGACTCCGCTGTCCGTCCGTCCGTCCGTCCGTCCGTCCGTCCGTCCGTCCGTCCGTCCGTCCGTCTGTCACCAGGCTGTATCTCACGAACCGTGATAGCTAGACAGTTGAAATTCTCACAGATGATGTATTTCTGTTGCCGCTATAACAACAAATACTAAAAACAGAATAAAATAAAGATTTAAGTGGGGCTCCCATACAACAAACGTGATTTTTGACCGAAGTTAAGCAACGTCGGGCGGGGTCAGTACTTGGATGGGTGACCGTTTTTTTGCCGTTTTTTGCATTATGGTACGGAACCCTTCGTGCGCGAGTACGACTCGCACTTGTCCGGTTTTTTATGGATAATTTTTAGGACTACTAGCGACCCGCCCCGGCTACGCAAGTACGCACGGGTTACACAAAACCTTAACAAATGATATATCTCAACCTTAACTCAAGAATTACTCTATTGATAAGTGAAATCCGCATGAAAATCTGTTCAGTAGTTTTTGAGTTTATCGCGTACATACAAACAGACAGACTTGGAGAACTTTGTTTTATAAGGTGTAGTGATGGGCTTGCGATCCAGAGTTTCGAGTTAGAGCCTCGCCCGACACACTGATTTTTCAAATTTTAATTTATTTAGGCCTTTGCCCGGCAGTGGGATATTATAGGCTCCCAATAATAAATAATAATAATAATTTATTTCTACCCCCTTACATGTCATTAAAGTGTCAAAAGGGCCTCTACGTTTTGGCTTCGGCTCCGCGCACGCCTCCCAAAGGTCCGGAAAACCATTGTTCCGTGATGGGAAAGACATTTATTTGTAAGATTTATGGCATCATTTGCGGACGTTTCTGCTTATTACAAAATTAATTTAGTAACGTTATGTTGCAGGGATATCAACGCGATGCTGGTGCCGCTCATGCTGCGGCGTCTGCACGTGTTGAGGAACAAGAACCAGGAAGAAAAGGTTGCTATCTTTTTAAAGGGAATATTACGCAAAACTCTGCGTAGGGAGCGCCACTAGCACAAACAGAGGTCCTACCGCGAAAAACGAAAATAGAAACTTATATATCTGCCTCTTTCTTGCTCGAATCAGCAAGAGCGATGGAGAGGCATAGGTATAACGAAATTTAGATTTTCGTGTTTCACGGTAGGCCCCCAGTAAACAAACCGCCTCGATGCATCAATGTAATTTTTATTTGTAACAATCTGTGGAATTAAAAAAGCTGTTCAACATAGTACATATAAGTTACTCTATGGTTTACGATTTGTGCTAGTGTTGCACTCTGGGGGCAAAATTTTGCTGTAATACCCCCCCCTACTTATGAGATTTTTTGGAACTGACATTTTAGCTTTCCAAATGTGACGTTTTCAACTAAAAGGTACCCCGTTGTCGGTTGTCGATAAGGTTGATTTCAAATTGAAGCTATATGGAAACAGCGCCTTATTGACAACCGACAATAAGTGACCCTTTTGGATGAGAATGGCACATATAATGAATGAAAATTGCAGTATTGGTAATCAAAACCAAAATATTACTCTGCAAATCCGCGAAAAGATAACGTGCTAACCCGTTATACTTACTTGCGTATTTTTTACATGAAATTGATGTTAAAATACAGCAATAATATAACGGTAATCATATTACCAAATTTCCTTCGCGGACATTGAAATTTTGATAATTTTCCGACGGCATATCAGTAAAGTACAGTTCCCTAAAATAAAATGTTGTTTCAGCAAAGCAACCAAAACACGACGCCGCCGAGCCAGACGCGACACTTCGCGCGCTTCGACAAGAAGCGACAGAGCGACGTGAAGTGCAACGGGCCCAGCGACAAGCCCGGCAAGAAAGGTAACACACCACTAGCAGAGAATGTAGTATAGAGCCGTATTGTCAAAACACGACGCCGCCGAGCCAGACGCGACACTTCGCGCGCTTCGACAAGAAGCGACAGAGCGACGTGAAGTGCAACGGGCCCAGCGACAAGCCCGGCAAGAAAGGTAACACACCACTAGCAGAGAATGTAGTATAGAGCCGTATTGTCAAAACACGACGCCGCCGAGCCAGACGCGACACTTCGCGCGCTTCGACAAGAAGCGACAGAGCGACGTGAAGTGCAACGGGCCCAGCGACAAGCCCGGCAAGAAAGGTAACACACCACTAGTGGAAATATAGACACCGGGCCAGGAGCATACATCGTCAGTCATCGCCTCCCGGCTGATGCTTTGTCAGATAATAGTTTAGGTTTAGATGCTATTATGAATTAAAAAAATAGTCAGCCGGTTGTATCGCGGTGGAAAGACCGTCAATTGATGACATGAACATGTAAAAAAAAAAGTCGATTATCGCGTCCCGATTGAATTGTGTTGTATTAATTTCGGCTGCAAAATAATTTGTTTTTGTTTATTTATCAATTACAGTTAAACTACCAAATTTGGCGGATATTACTATCACAGGTTTTTTTTTAAACTGGTATTATAATTTTACACCTAACCAATAACAAGTTTTTTTTAAATATGGTGACGCTTAAGGCGTTATAAATCCGTATATCGCTCGCGATTGACACATTAAAATGTTTTGATTGGACTTTTACTATAATATGTGACGTCCCACGGGTAAAGGTACCTTATGGCGGTTGGCGCTTACGCTATTATTAACGCCGCTCCAATATTATCGCGGCGCTATGCGACGTAAGCGCCAGCCGCCATAAGGTACCGTTTGCCGTGGAACGCACATGTAACGTAAAGTTTCATATTTAACCATTGTGTTTCTGTTTATCTGATTTATTTGGTTTAATTTTGCTCACCTCAACGAGTACCGCTTTGCCATGTGTAATGTTTTTAATCTCCAAATATTGAGATTGTAACTGAGTAATTATGATTCTACCTCTAACCTCTTAATTTTAAAATAAACACTTTTTTTTAATAATTTAATATGTATTTTATGGCGCGGTCGCGTGCTTCACCGGGTCGTCGGTCGCTGAATGCGTAAAGTCGGACCAAAAAAAGTCTGCAGCGGATTTGATAGCCCCCGCAGTGCAAGTGTCATTTATACGTCATAATTTCATAGAAGTTTGACGTTTAAAATAACACTTTCACTGCGTGGGCAAATCAAATCCGCTGCAGACTATTCTTGGTCTGACTTTAGTACAGGGTGTCTGGCTGGAAATTTATTTTTTTAAATTAAATTAAAAAAAAAAGTAAAAAACAGTGCCAAATGTCAGTTACGTCATTCGAACCACCGACTGTGCGGATTTGTTAGCCACAATGCCCCGATGGTCAGAAGTGCATCGTGCGTTCGTTATCGAGTCGTTCTTTAAAGGTGGCGATTCTTACGTTGTCGCTGGTCGACAGTTTTGTGCACACTTCAATATTCGACGAATGAGTGATGGACCAAGCGTCAATTTAATTCGTTCTTGGGTTAAGAAGTTCCGTGCAACTGGTTCCGCTATGAACAGACCTCGCCCAGGGCATACCCGGACTTCAAGGACCCCCGCAAACATTGAACTCGTTGAAAGAAGTTTACGTGAAAATCCCCGACTTTCGATACGCAAAAGGGCAGCCTCATTAGGACTTGTTAGAGCAACTGTCCATGAAATTTAGAAAAAAGACTTAAAGTTTCATGCCTTTAAAATTCAAATCGTCCAGGAATTGAAGGAAAATGACTTTGTGTTACGCAAACAGTTTAGCGAAATAATGTTGCAAAGATTTCGTACCGTAAATTCGATTTTTTGGAGTGACGAGGCTCATTTTCACTTAAACGGTCATGTTAATAAACAAAACATCAAAAACCGCTGCATTGCCCCAGAGTAACTGTGTGGTGTGCTTTGTCAACGCATGGGATTATCGGACCATTTTTCTTTGAAAATGCCCGGGGACAAGCGACAAATGTCAATAGCGAAAATTATGCAAGAATGATTACGGATTACTTCTTACCGAATCTGCGAGCACATCCATCGTTCTCATCGCACACGTGGTTCCAACAGGATGGGGCAACCCCACATACGGCTAGAGCTTCAATGGATTTATTACGGCAAGCTTTCCCTGGAAAACTAATCAGTCGGTTTGGGGACATCCCATGGCCACCGCGGTCGCCTGATTTGACCCCGATGGATTTTTTCTTATGGGGCTATCTCAAAGAAAGAGTTTATAACAACAATCCGCGTACTGTTGAGGCCCTAAAAGAAAACATTGGTAATGAAATCCGCAACATTCGACCAAATTTGCTTCAGAGTGTGGCGAGAAACACGAGGCTTCGCTTCGATCAATGTCGACAACTCGATGGAAAACATTTGGATAACATTATTTTTAAAAAATAAAATCCGCATCATTCCTTAAACTGCGGATGTAATTAATAAATATATATACACAATAATACGATTTTTATTTAATATTGAAATTATAAATCTGCAGCCAGACACCCTGTACCTATTACAATAGGTTATTTGACTACTAGTCAAATCAGTTTCTTTTTTCGAACTGTCAAAACGATTTTGCTACTATGGAATTTATAAGAACCACTAGCATGTGACGTCACGATCAAATTACCTACTCTCTATAGTTTTATACGAGTTTTAAAATAGAAATTGTGTCTACAAATAACTGCTGTCTACATTTCTCTATTAATCTTCTGGTGCTTTATTTCATGCATGGTGTAAAATAATTTATTTTAAATATAGTCAAAATCAGTGTTGGCCGAAAGTTAATGCGAATTGAAAATGTTGCCCATTAACCATTATAAATTGAATCGTAAACTGTAATCGTCCGTTACGGTTTAAGGTTCATTTTATAATGGTTACTGGCCAACATTTTCAATTCGCATTAACTTTCGGCCAACACTGGTCAAAATAGGGTATTTGACAACTGACATTGTTTTCATGCGGTGAACGACCGGTGTGACTGTGCCATTAAGTTCTAACCCCCTTTTTCATAAAACTTTACGGGCTTGAATATAGTTAAATTATGTTTTATCCCTTCCTTACAAATACATAAGTCAAAATGACAGATAAAGACACGGTTTATAGCTAATTCAGGCCAGTAATGCCTGCTGAATAACGCCATAAATGTTTATTCTATGTTTAATTGTTTCCAGACCGGGATAAAGACTCGGGCGGAGGCGGCGACGTGGAGATGGAGCCTCTGTCGCCGACCGACCCCGCTACACCTGTCAAAAACTGCAATTGTGAGTTGGATAATATGGAATAAGTTGGAATGTTTTATACTTTCCTCGCGTTGGTGTGGTGAATAATTTTGTGTTTCATCAGGAGCAGACTTTATTCGACCCTCGAGCCTTGAAACCCTCGAAACGCTCAAGATTCCACTTTTTGAAACACTTGCTATGATCGTGGTTCAATTTTGGCATCTTTCGCTTGCTCGTATATGAATATTAGTACTGAATATTATTGCGTAATTAATGTGGGTTGACACATTATTGCTAAACACCATCCAGTTAGGAGTGTTGCTCTTGTACGACAAAACAACAACAACAACATTGCTCCCTTGTGAAGCAAATAACTTTTGCTCACTATACCCTGTATCTTTAGGTACTTATTTAAATAAAAGTAAACAAATAATTAGTATATTTTCGGGTAGTTATAGCATTTATTGGTTAACCAACCAAATACAAAACCGCCTGGATCTGTCACTGAACGACCTTTAACCTACATTATTTGATCGTGTACTGTTTTCATCTACCCTCAACTGGCTTAAAGAGCCATTTGAGGGTAGATTTTGTTTACTTTTATTTAAATACCTAAAGATACAGAGTATAGTGGTTAACTATATGTCGTGACATATGACGACCGGTCTGGCCTAGTGACCCTGCTTGCGAAGCCGATGGTCCTGGGTTCGAATCCCAGTAAGGGCATTTATTTGTGTGATGAACACTAATATTTGTTCCTGAGTCATGGGTGTTTTCTATGTATATAAGTATGTATTTATCTATATAAGTATGTTATCGTCGCCTAGCACCCATAGTACAAGCTTTGCTTAGTGTGGGGCTAGGTTGATCTGTGTAAGATGTCCCCAATATTTATTTATTTATTGGTGTATGTTGCAGCGAACGCGTCATCCCCCCTGCACTGCAGCGGCATGATGTCCCCCCCGCCGCGGCCGCCGCCGCTGGCGCCGCCGCCCGTGCTGCACGAGACCGAGTCCAACTCCAGCTGGGCGGAGATGGAGACCTACGTCATAGGTACACTACTCTTCTCCACACCCGAACTGCTCCACAGCTAAACCTGGACGGTCGTCATCATCATCGCTGGCGCCGCCGCCCGTGCTGCACGAGACCGAGTCCAACTCCAGCTGGGCGGAGATGGAGACCTACGTCATAGGTACACTACTCTTCTCCACACCCGAACTGCTCCACAGCTAAACCTGGACGGTCGTCATCATCATCGCTGGCGCCGCCGCCCGTGCTGCACGAGACCGAGTCCAACTCCAGCTGGGCGGAGATGGAGACCTACGTCATAGGTACACTACTCTTCTCCACACCCGAACTGCTCCACAGCTAAACCTGGACGGTCGTCATCATCATCGCTGGCGCCGCCGCCCGTGCTGCACGAGACCGAGTCCAACTCCAGCTGGGCGGAGATGGAGACCTACGTCATAGGTACACTACTCTTCTCCACACCCGAACTGCTCCACAGCTAAACCTGGACGGTCGTCATCATCATCGCTGGCGCCGCCGCCCGTGCTGCACGAGACCGAGTCCAACTCCAGCTGGGCGGAGATGGAGACCTACGTCATAGGTACACTACTCTTCTCCACACCCGAACTGCTCCACAGCTAAACCTGGACGGTCGTCATCATCATCGCTGGCGCCGCCGCCCGTGCTGCACGAGACCGAGTCCAACTCCAGCTGGGCGGAGATGGAGACCTACGTCATAGGTACACTACTCTTCTCCACACCCGAACTGCTCCACAGCTAAACCTGGACGGTCGTCATCATCATCGCTGGCGCCGCCGCCCGTGCTGCACGAGACCGAGTCCAACTCCAGCTGGGCGGAGATGGAGACCTACGTCATAGGTATCTACATACTACCATAGCCTCCTAAGGCCTAGCATATACATGAAAAATCTAAAATTTGCCACTGAAATTTGAACATATACTGTAAGAAATAGAGTTGATTTTGCTTTGTATAAACATTTACATTACATTTAACGAAACGAAACAAATGCAACTAAATATGTTCCAATTGGAAATTATTCTCATGAAATTGTATAAGTACTATAAGTAGGATCTTGGGCCTTACGAGCATAGAGAAATATAGTAAGAATAGAGTGCTCACTCCATACATCAGTTTTGGTACCAAAACGACTATTATTTTCGTAGTCGACATCTAGCATCGAGTAGCGGAAAACAGACTATTTCTACATACAATATATTGGATTGGAGTATGTATATGTATGTATGTGTTAGTGAGGTTTGCTTGTCACCTGCCGATATGCTTAAATACTGGTGATGTTGTGTGTTACAGGAAATATTCAAATCCACCCGCCGACGGACGCCACCAAGCAGATGCTCATACTGCGATACCTCACGCCCATGGGCGAGTACCAAGAGGTAACCTATTTTATTGAAACATTTTTATAACCGGGTCTATCGCAAATTTCGCGGAAACGTCGGAAATAAAGGTAACAAAATAAATTCGCGGTAGACCCGGTTATAAATATGTGTTCAAAACGCGAGAATTTTAAATGCTGAACATATTTTATTAAAAAGAGTATTTTTAGTTAAATTATTACGTTATAAGTCGCTTTGGTTCCATTGCACCTGAATTTCGTTATATGAGAATACATCTAGATGTCAAAACGGAATTGTGACGAAATGCTTGAATCCCCGAACCCTATTTTTTTCTCTCAAAACACCACGTTTTCGAAATGCCTAAATTTCAAATCGACGTCTGTCACAATACCTAAAGCTCAAATTACTTAATAATTGCTGTGTTATCCTTTATTAAATCTTTGACTTTAGTGTTTACATATGTTTCAGTTCACTAATTGTTTGTCTGTTTGCAGTTCCTATCGCACGTGTTCGCACAAAACGCGCTCGGACTCATCCTCGGCTACCTCAACGTGCGCGAGTCCCGAGACTCGAGGCTAGCCTTCGAGGCTCTAAAGTATCTAGCAGCCTTGCTGTGCCACAAGAAGTTCTCCATCGACTTTATACACATGGGCGGGCTGCAGG
Source organism: Cydia splendana (assembly GCF_910591565.1). NCBI lineage: Eukaryota > Metazoa > Arthropoda > Insecta > Lepidoptera > Tortricidae > Cydia > Cydia splendana. The sequence continues at coordinate 609,511 of NC_085985.1, forward strand.
TGAGTGTGTCAACTCGAGTCCCGAGACTCGAGGCTAGCCTTCGAGGCTCTAAAGTATCTAGCAGCCTTGCTGTGCCACAAGAAGTTCTCCATCGACTTTATACACATGGGCGGGCTGCAGGTGAGTGTGTCAACTCGAGTCCCGAGACTCGAGGCTAGCCTTCGAGGCTCTAAAGTATCTAGCAGCCTTACTGTGCCACAAGAAGTTCTCCATCGACTTTATACACATGGGCGGGCTGCAGGTGAGTGTGTCAACTCGAGTCCCGAGACTCGAGGCTAGCCTTCGAGGCTCTAAAGTATCTAGCAGCCTTACTGTGCCACAAGAAGTTCTCCATCGACTTTATACACATGGGCGGGCTGCAGGTGAGTGTGTCAACTCGAGTCCCGAGACTCGAGGCTAGCCTTCGAGGCTCTAAAGTATCTAGCAGCCTTGCTGTGCCACAAGAAGTTCTCCATCGACTTTATACACATGGGCGGGCTGCAGGTGAGAGAGAGAAAGAAGCAGTAAAAGAAAAATAAGACCCAACCCTACGAGTCAGCAAACTAGCTGGCCGCGTAGCCAACATGCCAATCGCTTACGCTTCGTAGCGATCGAAACGCAACTCTCACTGTCGCACTAATATGAAAGAGTGATAGAGAGACACAAAGCGTTTCGTTGTCGAAGCGATAGCGATTGTCACCTTGGCTAGGCCGGCTGGCAAGTGGCATTATAAAAATGGTTCCATGCCTAAAGGGCCCTTATGTATAATTGTACATGCATTGTTTTTATAATTGTTTTGTATGTTTTCCAGAAATTTCTCGAAGTACCTCGACCGTCGGTAGCGGCGACGGGAGTGTCCATCTGTCTGTACTACCTGGCGTACTGCGAGGACGCTATGGAACGAGTGTGTTTGTTGCCCCGAGCCACCCTTGCCGATCTTGTTAAGTGAGTATCAATATGATACACATGGATAGACCAATCGCCTGTTGCAGTTCACCTACAACTACCTCCTCGCTTAGCTCGTCGTCGCACCTGTCTATACTCTGTCGAATGACACTCTTCCGTCACAGTCTGTAAAACAATACAATCATTCGACGAAGCCGTCGTCGTAGGGCCATCGTGCGGGATGCGAGACCCGCCTCTCATGCGAGCGCACCCGAGCTGCATACATCTCCATTGTTTACTAACAACTTACTACTTAAACTACGAGCTTAGTAGCTCGGTATATATTTACAGGGCTAGCGTGTCTTATTAAAACGATAAAACTCTTTCTTCTGTCTTTGAATCTACGTATGATGTGTAAATGTATTTGCAGATATGCTCTATGGCTGCTAGAATGTTCGCACGACTCGGGCCGCTGCCACGCCACCATGTTCTTCGGGCTCTCCTTCCAGTTCAGGGTCATCTTAGAGGAGTTCGACAATCAGGTAATACCTAGGCAGACTTTAATCATTACCCATAACGGCTACAGGTGAGAGCGAGAGACCGCGTTTCGATCTCTCGCTCCCACCTGTCACGTTCCGCTCGTCCAGGCTTTAATTTTAAAATAAATAAAATATTATAGGACATTATTACACAAATCGCACAGTAAGCTCAATAAAGCTTTTGTGGGTACTTAGATAACGATATATATAATAGGTATATAAATGCTTAAATATATAGTTAACACCCATGACTCAGCAACAAATATCCGTGCTCATCGCACAAATAAATACCCTTACCAGGATTTGAACCCGGGACCATTGGCTTCATAGTCAGAGTCACTACCTACTAGGCCAGACAGGTCGTCAGATCTTGTTACCATTAATACCTATTAATCCCCGTTTGAAATATGAACAGACACACCGGCATTGATACATCGGCTGTAAACATTATATTGTATTTCAGGATGGTCTCCGAAAGCTGTATAACGTAATTTCAACACTACCAATACTGGGCTCCGACGAGGAGGAATCTCGCGTGTCTGAGGACGAAACGTGCGCCGCCAGGCAGATCGTGCGACACGTCTGTGTCGCGCTTAGAAGGTATTCCATTTCTATTTGAGTGTTGCATGACCCCCTTTAAGGTACACCAAACGATTAAACTAATTTGTTATTTTGTTTTATCTTTGCGGCAAGTTGCCTTGAAATGTACTCTCCGACAACCGCACATGCGGCGGCCGCCATTTTTTATTTTGAAAATTAGCCGCCTAGCGGCTGCGCGCCGTACGCCGCGAAATTTTAAATTATTGCTTTGCCGCCCGAGGAGCTAAGCGGCTCCTACTGTATTTTGCATCGTTAAAGTTAGGTTTGAAGGCTATAAAAATACATATTTATTTTAGGTACCTAGAGGCACACCTACGCCTGCGAGCAGCGCAAGTAGCGCGCGCGCAGGGCGACGTCGTGCCGGAGCCGCCACCATACAAGGTACGGTGACGGAATGTAATTGTTGAGCCATTTAGAGCTCACTTTATACTGTACACTACATAGCTTAGCTATTAAAATAACAAAATTAATTTGACACCTAAATGGCTCAATAAAAAAAAATGTTAATTTATCTCTGTAGTGAAAATCAATAACTGTTTACGTATGACAAAATTAGCCAATACAATATTCTCTAATTTTAGGCATCAAAATCATCCCCCGAAGAAATACAAGAACAAATAGAACTGCTGCAGTCAGTGGCGTGGTCGCGCTGGGCGCCTGTCGACGAGCTAGTAGAGCTAGGAGGCATCTCCTTACTGCTGCAGGTGGTCGGGCTGGCCTACGAGTGGAACTTCAACGGGAGGTATGCTCTATGTATATTGTATATCATCCCCCAATACACGAATAAATAGAACTGCTCCAATCCTAGTGGAACTAGGAGGGATCCTGCTGCCACAGATCGTTAATGTGTTGTGTGTGTTGGTGGCCTATGAGGGGAACTTCAACGGGAGGCATATGCCTTTCTATGTATATTGTATATCATCCCCCGAAGATACAAGGACAGATAGAACTGCTCCAGTCCTAGTGGAACTAGGAGAGATCCTGCTGCCACAGATTGTTAATGTGTGTTGTGTGTGTTGGTGGCCTATGAGGGGAACGTCAACGGGGGGTATATACGCCTTTCATGTATATTGTATATCATCCCCCGAAGATACAAGGACAGATAGAACTGCTCCAGTCCTAGTGGAACTAGGAGAGATTCTGCTGCCACAGATCGTTAATGTGTGTTGTGTGTGTTGGTGGCCTATGAGGTGAACTTCAATGGCAGGTATATGCTCTATGTATATTGTATATCATCCCCCGAAGATACAAGGACAGATAGAACCGCTCCAGTCCTAGTGGAACTATGAGATATCCTGCTGCCACAGATCGTTAATGTGTGTTGTGTGTGTTGGTGGCCTATGAGGGGAAATTCAACGGAAGGTATATGCCTTTCTATGTTTTTTTGTCCTCGTATATTCTTTACAGATACTTTATTTTATCTAAATCAATATGACTACCATCCACTCCATTTTGCTTCAAAAGCAAATCATGCATCCGTCAATCTAAAATAAACCTTATTTATTTCCCCTCTAGGTCGGAAACGGTCCGCTCAGCGCTAGACGTGGTGTCCGTATGCTGCGTCGCTCCAAGAGTCCAACTACTGTTAACGGAAAAAGTGGACATGCGAGACGCCGACATGACGACCGGCGTCAACATCGTGCTAGGTGAATATGGACCTTAATTACAATGTGTAGATTGAAAACGGTTCTACAAGTAATGCTTAACAAAGGTGGGCATGCGAGTTTTTGCTATATAATACGTGGCTCAATCCATATTTGTGTCGCTTGACTTCAAACTCGGGTGAACATTCGACCCTCAGCAAATATCTACCCTTTTTTTTTTTTTTTTTTTTATTGGGAGGAAAATCCGTTATGGATACCTCCGCACCGCAGGGACAGCGCGGAGGTTATGTCGGACTTTCACCGACTAAAAACCTCCCAGTAGTCTTCCTCGGCGCATTTCGGACGGCTCTGGGATCTCCAATGAACGCGCCAGTGCCGTCCTAGCGCTATGCCCCTCTTTTTTCAGTCGCAGTCCCTAGCTGCGACCGTCTCCGACCCCGAGAACCCCTTTTAGTCGCCTTTTACGACAGGCAGGGGATACCGTAGCCGTATTCTTACGCCCGGGCTACAGGGCGCAACAAATATCTACCCTATTACCTTTTGTTAATACCAAAATCGCATAATCTGACGGATGGATTTACCCGAGTTTGAAGGTTATGGCTAAGCTCGATTTCGTTGCCAGCGAAAAAACGACCTTTTAGTTTGTAAATATAGAATTGAGTTTTGATTGTAATGTTGGTCGTGATATCGCGTACGTGAGACTCAAGGGTTCCTTACTGTAAAGGCCTGGCCAAACAGCCGGCGCGACGCAGCTAACAGGTTACCGACGTCAAACAGACTGCGTCCCGCCGGTATCACGCCCCGCTTCTGTCGCGCCCCGCGCCGCGCTGCGCCGCGCGGACGCGGCGGCCCGCCGCGTCGCGCAAGGTCACATCAGTCGGATCGGACGTTAGGCAGCGAGCGGTGCGCCGCGTTCCCTCAACACGCCCTCAGAGCGCGCGAGAGCGTGAGGCCGGCGCGATCCGCGCGCGCCCTGGCAGAACAGGCATCGCGTCGCCATCACGCGACGCTGCGTCGCGCCGGCTGTTTGGCCAGGCCTTAAGGGTAACTTACTGTCTTTGTTTTAGGCGCGGCGGACGGCGAGATCGCACCGGAACCGGAAGTGCAAAAAGCGGCGCTCAACGTGCTCGTCAACTGCGTGTGCGCACCCGTGCACAGAGTGAGTTATTTGTTTTTATTCCTTAAACCCCATTTAAGACTTTACCTATTTCTTGGGCCCTTTTCTCGGACCCTCATCATCATCATCATCAGGCTATAGTAGTCCACTGCTGGACATAGCCCTCCCGTAAAGAGCGCCATAGCGCCCTGTCCTCAGCTTGCCGCATCCAGCATCTGCCTGCAGTCTTTCGCAGATCGTCATCCCACCTGGTCGGAGGGCGTCCTACACTACGTTTGCCAAGTCGCGGTCTCCACTCAAGAACACGTTTACCCCAGCGGTTGTCGGTTCTTCGTGCGATATGGCCAGCCCACTGCCACTTCACCTTGCTAATTCTTAGTTCTCTGTCGGATGTATTCGTTACGAATCCTATCCTGCAGAGAAACTCCGAGCATAGCTCTCTCCATAGCTCGCTGAGCGACTTTAAACGGGTGGACCAACCCTACCGTGAGTGTCCATGTCTCGGCTCCGTAGGTCATGACGGGTAGTACGCACTGATTGAAAACTTTTGTTTTCAAACATTGCGGTATGGATGACGAGAAGACTCGGCGCAGTTTCCCAAACGCTGCCCAGCCCAGCTGGACCCTCCTCTTGGCCTCCTTCTCGAAATTGTTTTTACCTAACTGCAGAATCTGCCCGAGGTAAGTGTATTCGGAAACGATTTCAAGAAGGTGACCATTTACGACTATCGGTATTGGATCAATGTGGCCATTGATCATGACTTTGGTTTTATCCAAATTCATGCCAAGACCGATGCGTCGCGAGGCTGCAGCTAGGCCGTCCAGCATCCGGTTCAGCTCCTCTAGCGACTCCGCCATTAAGACTATGTCATCTGCGAATCGTAGGTGTGAGATGTAGTCGCCGTTTATGTTCGTCTTAAACATATCTTCCAACGCGCTTGTGAACAGTTTCGGGGATATAACATCCCCCTGTCTCACTCCTCTGCGCAATTGGATGGGTTTAGACTGCTGACCCTGTACTTGGACACTCATGGTGGCGGCTTCGTAAAGACATCTCAACACCTCGATATAACGATAGTCTATTTGGCATCGCTGTAAGGATTCCAGAACAGCCCAGGTCTCGACAGAGTCAAAGGCCTTCTCATAGTCCACAAAGGCTAGACACGGGCTGATTATATTCTTCGGACTTCTGTATAATCTGCCTCACTGTGTGAATGTGGTCTATGGTGCCATATCCTCCGCGAAACCCTGCCTGCTCCGGCGGCTGGAACTCGTCGAGTCTCCTAGCGAGACGGTTCGTGACCACTCGTTAGAACAGCTTATAGACGTGGCTCAGGAGCGAGTTGGGTCTGTAATTTTTAAGGAGGGTTTTGTCCCCCTTCTTAAAAAAGAGCACCACCAAACTCCCGCTCCACGCCTTTGGAGTTCTCCCACTGTGAAGGACGGCGTTGAAGAGGTTCTGTAATTCCTGTATAACAGGGGCTCCTCCAGCTTTCAAAAGCTCTGATGTTATTCCGTCCTCACCGGGGGCTTTTCCATTTTTAAGCTGCCTCAGAGCTAACACGATCTCGTCTTGGCTGATGTCTGGCAGTTCGTCGGTGTAGTGGCGTGTCAGGGTGGCTCTGGAATCGTGGTCGTCTCGTCGGGAATGAGGGGCATGTGCAGCGTATAATCGGCCATAGAAATCCTCAATCTCGGCGGAGATCTCCGGCTTCGACAATACGATCCTCCCGTCGCGCGTTTTAAGCTTCGTCAGGTGGCTCCTGCCAAGCTGCTGAGTGAATACTTTGGACCCTTGGTTTCGCTCTATCGCCTCTTCAATGAGGCGTGTGTTGGAGCTCCGAAGGTCACGCCGTACCATCTTCGCTATTCGCTTGTTCAGGTCTGACCTCTACGACGAAGTCGCTTGGGTAGTTTCCCGTCTTTTTGTCATCAATCCGAGGGTCTCAGCCGAGAGTTTGGATTTCTTGCCAGTCCGCTGCGTTCCGCAGAATTTGACGCCCTCATCCCTCAGAGTTTCGACCAGATTATGTAGGGTCTCGTCAGCGTCATCGGTGGGTTCCAAGGCAACAAATCTATCCCTGAGAAGCTGCTGGAACTTCTCAGTACCCGCCATAATTTGGATTGGGTTAGGGCGGAGCGCGGACTTCATCAGACGGTTTCTTTCAAGCTTCAAGTTGATATTCCGAGAGCCTCGGAGGAGTCGGTGATCAGATCCGGTATTGAACCTGTTGATCACTGAGACATCTCTGAATATGTGCCTGCTATCCGTTATGATGAAGTCGATCTCATTTTTAGTCACAGTGTCGGGGCTTTGCCATGTCCACTTCCTTTGAGGCTGTTTCTTAAAGAAGGAGTTCATTAAGAACAGTCCCTCTTTCTCAAGGAAGTTGACAAGCATTTGCCCCCTGTGATTCCTAACTCCGTAACCATGCGGGCCTATCCGGGATTCGTTGCCAGTCTGGGTTCCCACCTTGCCGTCAAAGTCCCCCATAACAACATTGAAGTGGGCCTTAGTGGTGTTGTGCAAGGCTTTGGATATGTCTTCGTACATATCCTCCACTTCATCATCCGAGTGTGCCGAGGTCGGTGCGTAAACCTGAATTACCTTCATGCTGTAGCGCTTGGACAGCCGAAGGATCAGGTACGCTACCCTGGTCGACACACTGGAGATTTCTTCAACGTTGTTAGAGAGGGCCTTATTGACGAGGAAACCTACACCACCCTGGGATGTTTTATCACCCTCGCGAAAGTAGAGAAGATGGCCCGAGTCTAGGGTTACGGTGTCCTCCCCCTCTCTACGGATTTCACATAACCCTAGAACATGCCATTTAATGTTCTCTAACTCCACTTCCAACTGCGCTAGATGGTGGTCAAGCCTCAGAGTGCGTCCGTTAAACGTAGCCAGGGTCAAATTTTGTAATGAATGGCAGCCTAATGTAGCCCGGGGATTCTTAGCACCCCTTGCCCCGCCGTTACCGTGGCCGCTGCCATGGCCAGGAATAGCGAGGCGGCCGGGAACTGGGGGCCATTCGTGTCTTTTCATTTGGGGGTAATGCCCGTAATCCCCACGCTGGGCATGCGGGTTGGGGATCGCAGTTCAGTAATTGTTCTGCAGGGGGCGCTGCTGCCCACCCCCCGGTTATATTTCCCTTAGTCGCCTTTTACGACACCCACGGGAAGAATTGGGTTGGTGCTATTTTATAGGCCGGCACCACACGGCACCCTATTCTCCCTAAATCGCCTGGTTCTATTTTACTGCCTTATCCCAGAAGAGTTCTATCATAATTATTCTTTGGGGGCAGTTGTTTTTGTAGCCAAAGCTTACCTACTTTCAGCCTTAGACTTTTAACTGATACAAATAAATGTAAATATGATTGTAAACAACAATTTTTTATTTGTAGGCAGGCACATCGACGACGCGCTTCTCAATATCAGGGTCCAGCAAGAAGAAAACAGCGCTCAAGTCGTACGAGGACGTCATACAGAAAGTCTGGGAGAGCGTGCGCTCCAACAACGGGATTATGGTGAGTCATATGTAGAGCGACATAGAACGAGCGAGACTGTGTAAAAAACAGCGCTCAAGTCGTACGAGGACGTCATACAGAAAGTCTGGGAGAGCGTGCGCTCCAACAACGGGATTATGGTGAGTCATACGTAGAGCGACATAGACCGAGCGAGACTTTGTCTAGAAAACAGCGCTCAAGTCGTACGAGGACGTCATACAGAAAGTCTGGGAGAGCGTGCGCTCCAACAACGGGATTATGGTGAGTCATATGTAGAGCGACATAGACCCAGCGAGACTTTGTCTAGAAAACAGCGCTCAAGTCGTACGAGGACGTCATACAGAAAGTCTGGGAGAGCGTGCGCTCCAACAACGGGATTATGGTGAGTCATATGTAGAGCGACATAGACCGAGCGAGATTTTGTCTAGAAAACAGCGCTCAAGTCGTACGAGGACGTCATACAGAAAGTCTGGGAGAGCGTGCGCTCCAACAACGGGATTATGGTGAGTGATATGTAGAGCGACATAGACCGAGCGAGACTTTGTCTAGAAAACAGCGCTCAAATCGTACGAGGACGTCATACAGACAGTCTGGGAGAGCGTGCGCTCCAACAACGGGATTATGGTGAGTCATACCATAGAGAAATAAGTAAGGATAGAGTGCTATCTCCATACAGATGTGGTGCATGATTGTTTTCTTTCGTATTTTCTCGGAAACGTTCGTATGTGTCATGCTACCTCAGTCAACCTCAGTACTTTTTGTACCGAGACTGACTGAAATAGCTAGACCCTTTCGTACGTTTCCGTGAAAATACGAATGAAAATAATTGTGTGCTGTAGTTGGGATGTAATCAAATTTTGCAGCAAAATCGGCGTGTACGTTTCACGAAAGTTGGGTGTAAGCGCTCGAAAAATTACTAAGTCTAAGAACCAGAAGCTTTTCTGGCTTTGCAAATTGAAGCTGTGCCAAGACAATTAGTGTTGGGAGATAAATAGTTGCTAAATTCGTAAAGAAAACACCTGAATGTTCAATTTGATCAGTCTAGCTGTTAGATTTAAAATCAGTATTTGTCTGCAGGTGTTATTATCCCTGATGATGGTGAAACAACCCATCACGGACGCGGACCGGCTCCGAGGGCTGGCGTGTCGCGCGCTGGCCGGGCTGGCGCGCTGCGCGACGGTGCGACAGATCATCTCCAAGCTTCCTCTGTTCACCACCTCGCAGATACAAGGTATGTATTGTTAAGAGGGAAAACACCATACATCATTAAATAAAGGATTTAATACATAAAACTTGGAAAACAGGCGTAGCTTCAAGTAAATCACACTCCGACGCAGTAATGGCGCGGGCGATCCTCTTCTGACAGTCCGGGTCGCGCCAGTCCTAGTGTCACCATTGACACCTACCGTAGGGCTGCGTTCGAGCAAACCACATAATCGGTTATCAGTATAAAGTAATATCTTTTTGTTTTAAGGAAAAGAATAATTCGATCTCTATAGTTCGTTTTTTTAGCATTTAAAAAAAGGTAAACAATCTTGACGTGCCTTTTTATTGAAAAACACTTTTGAAAAATAAGTATCGGCAAATATGTAACAATTATGAATCATATACGACTATTTACATTCTTTTGTTTCATAAGTAATAGCAAAGACATATGTAACTTCGTATAAGACGAATAAAGTCTAAGGAAAAAACGTGCCTCGGAATTCAAGTAAAAGTCATTCTCGAATAGATGGTGCACACACCTTTAGCCTATCCTCGGCTAGATGGCGTGACGACACCGTTTCATATTTAACAATTTTAACACATAGATATCAGTGAATGAACATGGATCCAAATGATATAAAAATAATAAAATCATTTATCCATATATATACATTTTTTGATAACTTTATACGTTTTCATTTTGAGTTTTAGTCGTGTGTCGATAGATGGCAGTAAATTTACAGTGACTACAAAATTTACAATGACAGGACCCCTCTATACTATCTATTCTTTTTGGTAATAGTTACCTGATTTTCAAACAGCGTTTTTTTTTTTTTCAATTAAAAGATACGTCAAGATCGCGTAGTCTTTGGGCTTGTGCGCAAATCAAGCGAGGTGTTTTCGGCTACTTTTAGAACCCCCCTCCCCCTTGGTGATACTTGGTGAGGTTTTTGGCTACCCCCCTCCCCCCACACACCTCACGTTTATTTTTTTGAAATTTTTTCATTCGATTTAATTTTAAGATAAATAGTATTGTATATAGAAAATCTTGTTTATTTTTCTATTTTCGTTAAATAGACTCGCTATTTTGAAGTGTAGAGTGAAGATTTATGTTTAACGGAACCGAGAAAAAGTATCTACTCATTTGGTAGGTTTTTTCTTAGTTTCGTTCACTGTAGAAAAATACACGCGAGGTTTCCTTATACCCCCCTCCCCCAACGTGATCTATCGTGATTTTTTCCCCCCATGGAGCCTCGCGTGATTTGTGCAGAAGCCCAGACTACTTCACATATTTGTAATTTTTTTATTCGTTTTCAGTGTTGATGCGAGACCCAATCCTACAAGAAAAGCGACAGGAGCATGTGATGTTCCAAAAGTACGCGTTAGAATTGTTAGAGCGGGTCTCCGGGAAGAGCAAACACATGGGCGCGGAGTTCGAGACCTCGCTAGCTAATATACATCGGGTAAGATTTGATTTTACTAGTATTATCTTGTTAGTTGTTATTTAGCACTTCCTAAAGGTCACAGTTTTGGACGCCAGCGGATTTATTAGATTGTCTCGAGGACACGTTTTGTTTAAAAACTTATGCTATTTACAGGAACTCTACATAAATTATGTGTTTTATCTTGTTATTTTTCTCAAAAATGGACGGCAAAGTCGACTTTGCCCTTTAAAAAATAGGTCGCGAAGCGCGTAGTTTATGGTCAGTCAAAAATTAAAAAGTTAAAAACATTGCAGTCTCGATTTTGGGACTGCAATGTTGCATACAAATTCCATTATTTGTCGAGTTCCAAACTTTTTAAAAGTTTAAATGGCCATATCAAATGAAGGCACAGGCCCATTAAACAGCCAAACAGATGATAAGTACTTATTATTATAATGTTGGCATCGCGACTATTTAGCTGTCTCAAATAGGTTGGCGTATTTTCGGCAGAAAAATACACTTCTATTTTAAAATTTAAAAAATAAAAAGGCGGCAAAGCAAACTTTTTCAATTGTTCCTATTATTTTCTGTGAAAGTATATACGTAAGAACGTTGCTTTTGTAAAATATTTCTATGATATTTATATTTCTTGGACCATTTCTGAGAAAAGCACTATATATGACTCGGCTGGAAGGCTACTTGCTGGCTTCGGATTCAATTAAACGGATTCCCAAGGTCGTCCGTTTAAAACGAATCCTCAGCCTGCAAGTAGCTACTTCCGAGCCTCGACAATAATGTACTATATATTGCAGGCGAACGTGGTAGCCCAAACCCGCATCCACTACAACGAGCGTCAACTCCTGCAACTAGTGGCGGCGCACCTGGCCGCCCGCGGGCTCAGCGAGAGCGCCGCCACGCTGCAGCGCGAGGCCGCCCTCCCCGCGCCGCCCGCGCAGCTCGCCCCCCCGCCGCCGCCCGTCTACACCCCCGCCGCCTCCGCCACCCCCACCGCCGCGCCGCACAGGGTGAGTGTACAGCTAGTCGCGGCGCACCCGGCCGCCCGCGGGCTCAGCGAGAGCGCCGCCACGCTGCAGCGCGAGGCCGCCCTCCCCGCGCCGCCCGCGCAGCTCGCCCCCCCGCCGCCGCCCGTCTACACCCCCGCCGCCTCCGCCACCCCCACCGCCGCGCCGCACAGGGTGAGTGTACAGCTAGTAGCGGCGCACCCGGCCGCCCGCGGGCTCAGCGAGAGCGCCGCCACGCTGCAGCGCGAGGCCGCCCTCCCCGCGCCGCCCGCGCAGCTCGCCCCCCCGCCGCCGCCCGTCTACACCCCCGCCGCCTCCGCCACCCCCACCGCCGCGCCGCACAGGGTGAGTGTACAGCTAGTAGCGGCGCACCCGGCCGCCCGCGGGCTCAGCGAGAGCGCCGCCACGCTGCAGCGCGAGGCCGCCCGCCCCGCGCCGCCCGCGCAGCTCGCCCCCCCGCCGCCGCCCGTCTACACCCCCGCCGCCTCCGCCACCCCCACCGCCGCGCCGCACAGGGTGAGTGTACAGCTAGTAGCGGCGCACCCGGCCGCCCGCGGGCTCAGCGAGAGCGCCGCCACGCTGCAGCGCGAGGCCGCCCTCCCCGCGCCGCCCGCGCAGCTCGCCCCCCCGCCGCCGCCCGTCTACACCCCCGCCGCCTCCGCCACCCCCACCGCCGCGCCGCACAGGGTGAGTGTACAGCTAGTAGCGGCGCACCCGGCCGCCCGCGGGCTCAGCGAGAGCGCCGCCACGCTGCAGCGCGAGGCCGCCCTCCCCGCGCCGCCCGCGCAGCTCGCCCCCCCGCCGCCGCCCGTCTACACCCCCGCCGCCTCCGCCACCCCCACCGCCGCGCCGCACAGGGTGAGTGTACAGCTAGTAGCGGCGCACCCGGCCGCCCGCGGGCTCAGCGAGAGCGCCGCCACGCTGCAGCGCGAGGCCGCCCTCCCCGCGCCGCCCGCGCAGCTCGCCCCCCCGCCGCCGCCCGTCTACACCCCCGCCGCCTCCGCCACCCCCACCGCCGCGCCGCACAGGGTGAGTGTACAGCTAGTAGCGGCGCACCCGGCCGCCCGCGGGCTCAGCGAGAGCGCCGCCACGCTGCAGCGCGAGGCCGCCCTCCCCGCGCCGCCCGCGCAGCTCGCCCCCCCGCCGCCGCCCGTCTACACCCCCGCCGCCTCCGCCACCCCCACCGCCGCGCCGCACAGGGTGAGTGTACAGCTAGTAGCGGCGCACCCGGCCGCCCGCGGGCTCAGCGAGAGCGCCGCCACGCTGCAGCGCGAGGCCGCCCTCCCCGCGCCGCCCGCGCAGCTCGCCCCCCCGCCGCCGCCCGTCTACACCCCCGCCGCCTCCGCCACCCCCACCGCCGCGCCGCACAGGGTGAGTGTACAGCTAGTAGCGGCGCACCCGGCCGCCCGCGGGCTCAGCGAGAGCGCCGCCACGCTGCAGCGCGAGGCCGCCCTCCCCGCGCCGCCCGCGCAGCTCGCCCCCCCGCCGCCGCCCGTCTACACCCCCGCCGCCTCCGCCACCCCCACCGCCGCGCCGCACAGGGTGAGTGTACAGCTAGTAGCGGCGCACCTGGCCAAAGGTACTGTAGCTACATAATTTACCATGACAGTAACTCTCTATTTCAAATTATTTCTGCTATTACATAGAGGGTCAGTCGTACCGACCATTATGGGGCTCCCACATTGGCTGTGTTATTAAATTTTATATAACATTATGTAACAGAAACAACATAATAAAACACTATCAATACTATCATGATGTCCCTGTCACACGATGTTAAACACACATTTACATTTACAACACATTTTATACACACACACACACACATTTACTCATTTGACATTTTATAACAGCCAAGGTGGGAGCACCATTACGGACTAATCGACGGCAAGCGGCGGGTAATTGTGAAACTCCCTATACTATTGTTTTCGTTGCACCTGACATTCGAAACTCCGTAAGCGCGCTATAAGAAATACCAACGCCATCTGTTAGGATTTCATGACACGATGTTGCCAGTGACGGAGCCACAATTTGAACGATATTGTTTACCAATATTGTTTTTTTTCAGTCGCGGTTATCCGGTGCGCGGTCCAGCACGAGCTCCCTGGCGCGCGACCACCACGACCTGTTCAACAACAGCGTCGAGGAGAGCCCCGTGCCGCAAGTTATTAAACTAAGGTATAATATACTGTCATAATATCGAGGAAGTACAGTCAGCATTAAATAGATAGGGACGGTCAAAGTGTACAAGTAATAAAAATATGTTACAGTATATTTAGCGACTTTGGCCGTATTTGATACTAAAGAATCTATTTATACAATAGAATCGGGTAACTTTATTTAAATTTAAATGTTGTTTAATGCATAAGTTATGCACTTAACCCTTTACCAGGCTAAGGGATACATATTTCCTACATACGGCACTTCAAACATGTGTTCTATTTTCGATGAGTAAGACTGACATTTGATTGTCATTTTTGAAATGTCAGCCTGGTAAAGGGTTATCCACCATTTGCCGTTTACGCTTAGGCAAAGTATGTACTCCGTTATTTCTGGCTATGATTGGTGTCCGTGCGAACTCATTGTGTGAATGTGGGTTGGATGAGGGCAACTTGGACCACATCTTCTTTGCTTGTACAAAATGTAGCTACTCACTATACGATGTACTACCCGAAAATGTTCCACGACCTATATGCTTTAGCTCGCTTCTTTGCCACATGGATACTAAGCTAACTTCTATTCTAATTAAATATTTACAAACAAATAACATAAAACTCTAAATATTGTCTTATCTCTTCTAATTTAATGCGTATAATTCATGTCAATCTATACTCGTTTTATTCTAAACTCTATATTTCTATATTATATATATCGTTTTCTTCTCTTCCACTTCCTTCATGTTGGCACTACTAACGTTCTGTCATCCGCTTCCCGCTTTTTTGCTAATCGTTGTATTCGTCATGTGTTTGTCTGTGATGTTCATAACAATTATTTGTTTTTAGGTTTCCCCGACTACATCCTCCCAAAAATGCAAAATTATTATACCGAACATTCTCCTCACGTGTGAAAGTCAACACCGACATTGGCAAATCCACCCTGTGCAAAATTCCAGGGAGTAAGCCAGAAAAAAAAAAAATGTCTACAAGAGATCTTAATCATAAAAGGGTGCGTAGCCAACATGCCAATCGTTTACACTCCGTAGCGAACGA
The DNA here is from genome assembly GCF_910591565.1 of Cydia splendana. Taxonomy (NCBI): domain Eukaryota; kingdom Metazoa; phylum Arthropoda; class Insecta; order Lepidoptera; family Tortricidae; genus Cydia; species Cydia splendana. Next base: position 624,601 of record NC_085985.1, read on the forward strand.
AACGCAACTCTCATTGTCTCAGTAATATGGGAGAGTGATAGACAAAGAGTAAGTATACAGTGATAGAGAGACAAAGCGTTTCGTTGTCGTACGTAGCGCAAGCGATTGTCACCTTGGCTAGGCACCCAGAGGGCTTATCGTCAAATGTTGTCTACTCATTAATAACACTTTTCCGGAATCTATTTTTACTTAAGTTTATCTAATGTGTTTATATTATTAGAAATATTAGAACAAATTAAATTATTTTCAGAATATATTTTAATTTGTTTTTATTTCAAGTAGAAACACTACCCACCACTGGCCTGGGGCACTGGAGGCCTCGGTCACTTTATCTTAGTATATGACATCTATTTTAGTTTATAATTTGTTTACAGAAAAGTCCAAAACCAGTGCATGTCCCCCGGCGCCCCGGGCGGCAGCGAGCACCGGCGCTCCCTGCAGAAGCAGCTGAGCGCCGCCGCCGGGGACCCCGCGCTGACGGCCCACCGCGTCACCCTGCACTCCATCATCACGGAGTACCTCTACAACCAGCACGCCACCTGCAAGAACCCGGTGGTTACGTGTCCGCAGTTTAACCTGTTCGAGTGAGTACTTTATAGCTGGCCCTGGCCCCTGTTAGGAGACTCCCTTCACACGTCGCGTCTACACTCCATCATCACCATAGAGTATAAAGTAATATAAGTAAAGAAAGATTGGTAAACTCCATACATCAGTTTTCTTACCAAAACGCGCGTTATTTCGTAGTCGACATCTAGCGTCAAGTAGCGGAATTTATCAGTACTGCTAGTCGGCAATAGATGTCACGACGAACGAAAACTCTAATGCTGAACAATTTTCAGCTAATATTATAACCGGATTAACTGGAAGTCTATTTTCAACCCCTTCTGCTTATAATATTAGTTTTAAATTGTTTTAGTAGTATATTTTTCGTCAGCAGCTACAGTAGTAGTTGTTTTGGTAAGAAAACTGATGTATGGTGTTACCACTCTTTCTTTACTGATTTCTATGATCATCACAGAGTACCTCTACAACCAACATGCTACGTGCAAGAACCTTGTTGTTATGTGTCCGTAGTTCAACTTGTTTGAGTATATTAGACTATTTTTAAGGGGCCCACTGATTAACAGTCCGCCGGAAGGTATCGGCCTGTCAGTTGTTCAGAACTGTCAAAATTTTGTTCTAACTGACAGGCCGATACCGTCCGGCGGACTGTTAAACAGTGGGCCCCTTTAATATTCTTCCAGCACCTTGTCGGCACCCTGTTAATAGTTGAGGTATTCAATCTATAAGTTTAGAATAAATCGAAAAATTACTGTTCTGTGTGTGACTCGAACTCACGATTATTGGAACACTATCTCAGTGTAACACTTTAAACTCTCGCGTTTTGTACACATATTTAATTACACAAACGAAATTATATCGAGGTAGACCCGTTTGTGTAATTAAATACTATCTCAGTGCTCTGCCATTTGAACTACCAAGACCTCACTCATGGACAGGAAATTAAAATTTTAAGCTTAATAGTATCGGTCATAGATGTTTCTGATTGACTTAAAATTAATTTATTCAATCTATAGTCGGTATTAGACATCCCGTCTCCATTTTATTGTCCTTCAGCCGCCCAGAGGCATATACCGGGTGTGGCCTGTAATATGAGCAAAAAATTTAACTGTAGGCTGTACTCCTCATACTGACCAACATTTGTTCAGCGACTTTTAAAAATAACTTGTGGTTTGATTTTTAATACACTTTAAAGTTTATTCTAAGACGCAATGTATTGCGAATTTTGTTATGTTTAAGGCGTGACAAGCAACGTCAATCACAATGATATGGCGCGGCGATGGCGTCCATTGAAGATAATATTTATTTTGTATGAAAAATAGGGAGTCAAAATACTTCATAATTTTTAAAAGTTGTTGAACAAAAGTGTCACCGTTTGAGGAGTAGAGTCTATGTTTTAATTATTTGCTCATGTTACAGGCCACACCCAGTATAAGGTCTCACGTTCCATTGAATTTGAAACGTTAATGTGACGCATAAAAAAATACAGTTGCCTCGGGAAGTAGTCGTTTGTCGGTTAGAGATTATTTAATGTGTTTCGTCTTGAAGTGTCATAGATAAGAAACTAATTACAACGAATATTAGAGCGTTTATAAAAAACCGGATAAGTGCGAGTTGGGCTCGTTCACCGAGGGTTCCGTATTTTTTAGTATTTGTTGCTACAGCGGCAACAGAAATACGTCATCTGTGAAAATTTCAACTGTCTAGCTATCACGGTTGATGAGATACAGCCTGGTGACAGACAGACGGATAGACGGACAGTGGAGTCTTAGTAATAGCCTAATACGTTTCCCGTTTTTACCCATAGGGTACGGAACCCTAAAAATAGTGTTTTCCCCTTAGGCCGCACAAGTGCCCCGACCCGCGCGGCGCGGGCTCGCTCCTGGCCGCGCCGGCGCCCAACGTGTGCGCGCGCCTCCTGCGCAGGGAGCTGGGCGCTCCCTGCGCGGCCAGCAGGAGGGCCGACGCCAAGCTCGCGCACTCGCACTTCGCCGCCGCTCGCACGCTCCGACTGCAGGACGACGACGCCTACTTCACGCACACCATCTTCCACGTGAGTACACAACACACACCCGTGATACCACATCATAACAAAACAACCGTCGAGACCTTGAGACGGCCGTCCGATCGGCGAGGAAGATTAGCGATCGATTACTTTTACATACGACAAATATGGGTCTCTATTGTTCCCCAAAAAGTTTGCCCGCATTTTCCTTAGTCATAATTGATTTGGTTCAGAAATACGTCACTTTTCAGGATTGACTGATATGACTAACGATGCATTATGACTTAAAACTTTATGGGAAATAAAGGGTCCCCGAAAAATATAGGTCTTAATATTAATCCTTTGGGAAAAAAGTTACACATTATTGACCGAGCGAAAGCGAAAGTCTCCGTTTCAGATTAGGCGAAAATTCTTTCGTATGTCCGGGTGTTCTCCTCTACAGGACGCAATTTCTCAACCAATTCCCTTGAATTTTGATGAAATTAAATTAAGTTATCGTTTATTTCGACCATCTAGGATGATACAAACACACACAACAAAATAATACATTACAACAAATTAAACTAGTTAATTAATAAAATTACATAACATTAAGATGAAGTTCGATAATTATGGCAAGCGCGTGGAGCGGTCGTGTGCGCTTGCGTTATTTCGCAGTCATGACGTCGATGTTAAAGTGCAATAGTTGCAATATAGTAGTCAACGAGTTGCTAGCGTTTGTACAAAACAAGCTGTGTGTGATGGATGAAGACAGTTTGTATAGGATTTGTGTCTCTTCGTTCTCCACCGAAGACATAACTAAATCGAAAGGTCTACTGTTCGCGGCTACGGATACGAGTGTAAACAAAATTAACAGAAGAGGTGAAAATAAAGAACAACGCGATATGGAGGACATTATTGCGCTTCTCAAATGCACCGAAACAGAAAAAATACCGGTCTTTGTGGCTCGTGACCTTCACCGGCTGCCTCCGGTAACGTTTGATTCAGTTGACGTTACGTGTTTGCTGAGGGACATCAACCAACTAAAATCTGATTTAAAGACCCTCAAACTAAACTACGTCACCCATGATCAGTTAGACGAAGTGAAGAACGAAATTGGCCAAACGAAAAATCATGTTCGCAGGATGACGACGCCGTTTTCAAACGTTAATCAGTCAATTTCAAATTTAAACGTCAACTGTAGGAGAGGTGCCTACTTAGATAGCGGTCCGATGGGGTTCTCGCATTTCGAAATCGACCGGTCACGGATAACGGATGACAACCCGTCTCACTTAAGCAGCGGGGAAAACATCGCACTATCTCTCTCTCCCCCGCACGCACAGCACAGTGAAGTATTAACGAGCTCCCACTCTAACGCAGTGAATCCCGAGGTGCGGTCTCTCTCTACGACACTTGACGTTTCTAAGCAGTCGACCGACCGCTCGGACGGTGTACGGAATGCGACCCCGGCCCCGTCTCTTTCTAAACCTGAGCGTGTGAGTGAGACACCGATAACGGTGAGTTGCGATGACAGCAAGATGGCGGAGAATGGCTTAAACGACAACCTGCCTTGCGAAGTTAGTCAAGATAACGTAAATACTATAAATATTTTAAATTCGCAACTAGTAGAATCGGTACAGAGTGAGATCGAGCGTAGACCAACTATGGCGGAGATGGTGAAAGAAGGCGTTTGGGAACAGGCGCAGTCGCGTAAACGAGTGGCAAAACAAAGGAAAAAACAAAACCGCTTCGTGGGACAGCGTGGCAGAGCAGACGCCCTACAGCAAGGGAAATTCAAAGCAGCTGAGCTGACGATACCGTTGTTTATATCTAATGTTCACAAGGACACTTTGGAAGATGATATCGTTGAACACATTAGAGTGAAAACAAATACTACAGTCAAGTTACTGAAGATTAACATGCTAGATAAACAAAAGAATCATAATGCCTACAAACTATACGTGCCGAGTGATAAAATGAGAATATTCCTCGATGCCAAGACTTGGCCTGAAGGCATTATATTTCGTCGCTTTGTGCATTTCAAGCACAGAAATATAAACAGAGGCAACTCTGAGGGAGAGAACACTGTCACTTAATATTAAATGGGAAATAGTAGAACGTGTACATTTATAAGTTTTAATTGTAAGAGCGTAAAAAGGTCGGTAGATAACATACGTGGATTATGTGCATTTGCGGATATCATAGGAATCCAGGAGACGTGGCTGCTTCCAAATGACATACCGTTTCTTTCCACCATACATGAGGACTTCGCCTATACAGCTACTTCTGCCGTTGACACTTCAGCTGGGATACTCAGAGGAAGACCCCACGGCGGCGTCGCGTTGCTATGGAGAAAGAGTCTGTTTCCCTCGGCGAGTGTAGTGGAGTGTAACAATAATAGGATTTGTGGTATTCAAATTAATGTAGGCTCTAAACGTGTTGTGATATTCAGTGTGTATATGCCGACCAATTCCGCTGAGAACTTGCCAATCTTTGTGGAGTGTGTGAGTACATTACATGCTATTATCGAGGACAGCGAGGTAGATGCTGCTTATGTGTTAGGGGATTTCAATGCTCACCCTAATGAACCCTTTCACAAGGAACTTATGAGTTTTTGTGAGGACAGTCAGTGGATCTGTGCAGACCAAGAAATGCTTGGGCCCGACACTGGTACCTATACATATGTGAGTGACAGTCATGGATGTGAGCGCTGGCTGGACCACTGTGTGGTGACTCAGGCGGCCTGGTCTACTATTTCTAAAATATATGTAATGTATAATGTTTATTGGTCTGACCATTTCCCACTAGTCATTGAATGTAACTTGGATGTAACTCATTCAAAAATATATAATTGTAATATTGATAGGTCAAAAGTTTTCTGGGGTGACAAACAACCTAGTGATATTATCAAATATGAATGTAAATGTAATGATTTGCTAAAAGTTATTGACTTTCCTACACAGCTCAGTGAATGTGCAGATAGCTATTGTAATATTGGTAATGACAACTTGCATAGGGAAGTTATTAATAAGTTGTATAGTGACATAATTTGTGCCCTTAGTTCGGCCTCAGTATTCTGTAAAAATGACTTGCAGAATAGGAAAAATAAACATATAATGGGTTGGAATAAACATGTGGGTGAGGCTCACAGAGAGGCCAGGCTTAGATTTCAGATCTGGGTGGCTAGTGGTAAGCCCCGTTCTGGTCAATTATATGATTCCATGTGTGTAAGTCGCAAAGTTTTTAAAGCTAGATTAAAATGGTGCCAGCAACATCAGGACCAAATTAAATTGGACCGGTTGGCTTCTTATCATGGTAAAAATGATTTTCGCAATTTTTGGAAGAGTACTAACAGATTAAATTACAGGCCGGGGCTCTCTGTGAGTATTGAAAATGAGACCAATCCTGTAAAAATAGCCAATTTGTTTATGAATCATTTTTCTGTCAAGTCTCCCCTTAGTGCAGAACCCAGAAGGGAGGTGGTAGGGTCAGCTGGGTCTGTGTGTACTACTAAAATTACAGCAAACCAGGTAAGTAAAGTAATTAAAAATATGAAGAGGGGCAAGTCCCCTGGGCATGATGGGCTTAGCATTGAGCATCTGCAACATGCTGGGCCACATCTGCCCAGGGTTCTTGCCATGTTCTTCTCACTTTGTATCAGCCATGCTTACCTACCACCTGATATGATTCGCACATTGGTTGTTCCTATTGTAAAAAATAAGACAGGTGACATAGCGAAGCTGGCCAATTATAGACCAATTTCTCTAGCAACTGTGGTGGCTAAAGTGTTTGACGCGGTGCTTGATGCTCAGCTTGATAGATATATACAAATCAGTGATGCGCAGTTTGGGTTTCGACCCAAACTATCTACTGAGAGCGCGATACTGAGCCTCAAGCACACCGTCGAATACTATACACACAGGAAGACTCCTATATATGCATGTTTCCTGGATCTCTCCAAGGCGTTCGATCTGGTTAACTATGAGCTCTTGTGGGCCAAGTTAGAAGAGGCGGGGGTCCCTATGGATATTGTGCATATACTTAGGAGTTGGTACTTGTGTCAAGTTAATATTGTCAGATGGGGAAAAGACATGTCAGAGGAATACAGGTTGGAGTGCGGAGTGAGACAGGGTGGGAGAACGTCTCCTAAGCTCTTCAACCTGTACATAAATGCTCTCATCGAGGAACTCAGCAGCATACATGTCGGCTGTCATATTAGCGGTGTATGTATGAATAATATTAGCTATGCGGACGACATGGTGCTGTTGAGTCCCTCACCGGGAGGGCTTGAAATATTGTTAAAACTATGTGAGAAATATGCATGTAAACATGGCCTCAGATATAATGCTCTTAAAAGTGAACTTATGGTTTTTAAGTCTGGGACGAAAAGTCCATCAGTTGTACCACCGCTATATCTAAATGGCACACCCCTTAAACGAGTGACATGTGTCAAGTATTTAGGCCACTTAGTCAATGAAAATTTGCGTGACGACGCAGATATAGATAGGGAACGTAGGGCGCTGGCGATTAGAGCGAATATGATAGCACATAGGTTCAGAGGCTGTACAGCTCAGGTCAAAATTACACTCTTTAGAGCCTACTGTACCTCTCTTTATAGCTGCAGCCTATGGGCTAATTATTCGCAAAGATCGATCAGCGCCCTAAGGGTTCAGTTTAACAACGCTTTCAGGGTACTGTTGCGTCTGCCACGCTTCTGCAGCGCGTCAGGCATGTTCGCGGACGCGCAGGTAGACAGCTTCTCTGCTACAATAAGAAGGCGTGCCGCCGCGACGCGTCGCAGAGTGCTTGACAGTAGCAACAGTATCCTGAGTGCGATAGCGGGTAGGCTCGATAGTCGCTATATGCAGCACTGGTCGAACCTGCACCGTTCCTTAGCTCCCTATGAAAAAATGTAGTAGGTAGATAGGTATCTAATAAATTAAGTACTAACATAGTCTAAATTACAAGCCCTGCATGTACATGTTTACTAACCTGTTATGGATTTTTGTGGTCCGAAATAAATGATTTTTATTTTTTATTTATTTATTTATTATTAATTAGAAACCGATTCAGTTTCTGAAAATTTTTGAGGGGCTTGGCCAGGTCTACAGCTCATAGAGCTGCTAGTTTATTGATTTGATCTCTGACTGTTCAGTGTTCACACTAATCGCACTATCGGCTAAAACGTCTTCCAAAAGAAAATACTTGCCCCAAGTAATAATTTAATAAAATACACATAGGTTTATCTGGTTTATCATAGGATAAAGTGTATATTTTACCATGTTTTACAAAATTTAGTATTCAGAAACACGTCAAATTTTAGTGATAGTTAAATACAACATTCATTCGTAATCAGAATTACTGACAATTTAATGCAATCAGCCCATAATCACTTAATATTAAATGAAAAATGTATGTATTGCAGCCGACGCAACAGCAACTCCTAGCGGCGACGTCATCCGGCGACATTCGCATCTTCAACCTGTTCAGCGGCGCCGAGGAGAACACTTACCAAGTGCACGAGTCCTACATCTACCACATGCAGGTCAGTCAACAGCGCCTCCTAGCGGCGACGTCGTCCGGCGACATTCGCATCTTCAACCTGTTCAGCGGCGCCGAGGAGAACACGTACCAAGTGCACGAGTCCTACATCTACCACATGCAGGTCAGTCAACAGCGCCTCCTAGCGGCGACGTCGTCCGGCGACATTCGCATCTTCAACCTGTTCAGCGGCGCCGAGGAGAACACGTACCAAGTGCACGAGTCCTACATCTACCACATGCAGGTCAGTCAACAGCGCCTCCTAGCGGCGACGTCGTCCGGCGACATTCGCATCTTCAACCTGTTCAGCGGCGCCGAGGAGAACACGTACCAAGTGCACGAGTCCTACATCTACCACATGCAGGTCAGTCAACAGCGCCTCCTAGCGGCGACGTCGTCCGGCGACATTCGCATCTTCAACCTGTTCAGCGGCGCCGAGGAGAACACGTACCAAGTGCACGAGTCCTACATCTACCACATGCAGGTCAGTCAACAGCGCCTCCTAGCGGCGACGTCGTCCGGCGACATTCGCATCTTCAACCTGTTCAGCGGCGCCGAGGAGAACACGTACCAAGTGCACGAGTCCTACATCTACCACATGCAGGTCAGTCAACAGCGCCTCCTAGCGGCGACGTCGTCCGGCGACATTCGCATCTTCAACCTGTTCAGCGGCGCCGAGGAGAACACGTACCAAGTGCACGAGTCCTACATCTACCACATGCAGGTCAGTCAACAGCGCCTCCTAGCGGCGACGTCGTCCGGCGACATTCGCATCTTCAACCTGTTCAGCGGCGCCGAGGAGAACACGTACCAAGTGCACGAGTCCTACATCTACCACATGCAGGTCAGTCAACAGCGCCTCCTAGCGGCGACGTCGTCCGGCGACATTCGCATCTTCAACCTGTTCAGCGGCGCCGAGGAGAACACGTACCAAGTGCACGAGTCCTACATCTACCACATGCAGGTCAGTCAACAGCGCCTCCTAGCGGCGACGTCGTCCGGCGACATTCGCATCTACAACCTGTTCAGCGGCGCCGAGGAGAACACGTACCAAGTGCACGAGTCCTACATCTACCACATGCAGGTCAGTCAACAGCGCCTCCTAGCGGCGACGTCGTCCGGCGACATTCGCATCTTCAACCTGTTCAGCGGCGCCGAGGAGAACACGTACCAAGTGCACGAGTCCTACATCTACCACATGCAGGTCAGTCAACAGCGCCTCCTAGCGGCGACGTCGTCCGGCGACATTCGCATCTTCAACCTGTTCAGCGGCGCCGAGGAGAACACGTACCAAGTGCACGAGTCCTACATCTACCACATGCAGGTCAGTCAACAGCGCCTCCTAGCGGCGACGTCGTCCGGCGACATTCGCATCTTCAACCTGTTCAGCGGCGCCGAGGAGAACACGTACCAAGTGCACGAGTCCTACATCTACCACATGCAGGTCAGTCAACAATAATAAAAAAATCCATCAGTAACGGTACTGATAAATCCGCTACTTGACGCTAGATGTCGACTACGAAATAACCCACAATTTGGTAAGAAAACTGATGTATGGAGTTGAAAATAGAGTTCCGGTTAATCCGGTTATAATATTAGCTGAAAATTGTTGAGCATTAGAGTTTTCGTTCGGCGAGACATCTATTGTCAACTAGCAGTACTGATAAATTCCGCTACATGACGCTAGATGTCGACTACGAAATAACGCGTGGTAAGAAAACTTATGTATTAAGTTAGTTATTTTTGTATGATTCAACTAATGTTTTATTTAACAGGCGAGTCGCGACGGCCTGTTGTTGCTGGCGTCCGCCACCACGACGTGGCGGCCGCTCTCCGCGCTCTGGAACATGAAGGAGTTCGAACAAATGTAAGTTACGGTGGAAAAATAATTAGGTACAGTTAGGCCAAGCTCACTCTGCAGCGCAATCATTTGATAAGCCCTTAAAAATATATATGTGTCTAACTCTAGTGGTTTTGAAAGATATATGTGTCTAACTCTAGTGGTTTTGAAAGATATATGTGTCTAACTCTAGTGGTTTTGAAAGATATATGTGTCTAACTCTAGTGGTTTTGGAAGATATATGTGTCTAACTCTAGTGGTTTTGAAAGATATATGTGTCTAACTCTAGTGGTTTTGAAAGATATATGTGTCTAACTCTAGTGGTTTTGGAAGATATATGTGTCTAACTCTAGTGGTTTTGAAAGATATATGTGTCTAACTCTAGTGGTTTTGAAAGATATATGTGTCTAACTCTAGTGGTTTTGAAAGATATATGTGTCTAACTCTAGTGGTTTTGAAAGATATATGTGTCTAACTCTAGTGGTTTTGAAAGATATATGTGTCTAACTCTAGTGGTTTTGGAAGATATATGTGTCTAACTCTAGTGGTTTTGAAAGATATATGTGTCTAACTCTAGTGGTTTTGAAAGATATATGTGTCTAACTCTAGTGGTTTTGGAAGATATATGTGTCTAACTCTAGTGGTTTTGAAAGATATATGTGTCTAACTCTAGTGGTTTTGAAAGATATATGTGTCTAACTCTAGTGGTTTTGAAAGAGTCTAAGGGTGGTATTCGACCTGTACAATTTCTTTGTCCGATGTCATTGCGTCTCACTCTCTCATTGAGTAAAACGTGAGACGCAATACACATTGGACAAAGATATTATACAGGTGAAATACCACCATAAGAGCCTCACTTGAAAATTCAAATGATTTCGATCCGCACGCAGATCCAAATGCCTGCATCGATTTTTTGTAAGATCGAAATTTTTCATTTTGCGACGATATTATTAGAGTTAAACCAAGAAAAGTCTGCAGAGATTTTGACAGCACACGCAGTGCAGGTGTTATTTTGACAGCACACGCAGTGCAGGTGTTATTTTGACAGCACACGCAGTGCAGGTGTTATTTTAGACTTCATACTTCTATGAAATTGTGACGTACAAATAACACTGGCCTTTTCTTGGTTTAACTCTATTAACTTCCACTCGCATAGTCGATTTGATAGTCTCTTCCTACTTACAGCTAATCGATACCGTCAACAAAACCCCTATAAGATTAACTCGATGATTCAAAACAATTTAACGATAGTACGTTTAAACGTGGGTAGATTTTAAATAAAAAAATTAAACTATAGAATAAACTAAACAAATGCTTCTAACGATTGCGTGTTTTGCAATTGCAAAGTTGCATCTTGAAAAGGTGTAATCTAACTTTTGCGAGTAAGTACAGTGATTTCCCCAGATGATCGTGCCGTATATAAGGTTAGACTAAACATTACCAAAGTACGCCAAAATGCTGTTTTTGTTGCATCATCTTTAAGCTTTTGTATCGATAGATCTACTATGAAAGCATACACCTAAATGGAACTACCAATTACTGTAACTTCCGCGAATTGTGGCAGAAAGGCTCATCATCATCAATATTTAAGAGCTATGCTCTTGTTGGTGGAGTAATCACTCTTCTTTTTGCTGGGCCAGCCTCCCTTGTACGACACGACAGAAACTCTATCTTTTATTTGGCTGAGATATGTGAGCCTGGGCCTTCCTCTGCGTCTTTTCCCCTCAATCTTGCCCTCCAGGTTGTTTAAAAAGAATCTGTCGTGCCGTATCAGAAAGGCTAGAAAGTAATAAATGGTTCTATTTCTAGGTTCCAACTGGACAACGAAGAATACGTAGAATTTTCCAAAATGTCCGACGACCGCATAATCGGCACGAAGGGCGAGACGGCCACCATCTTCGACACCCGCACGGGAAGAGAGCTGCTCACCCTCGCGCCCAGCATCTCCAACCAGTACGCCAAGAACAGAGCCACCTTCAACCCCACCGACGAGCTGGTGCTGTCAGGTACACACACGGACAGACAGACAGACAGACACCATCTCCAACCAGTACGCCAAGAACAGAGCCACGTTCAACCCCACCGACGAGCTGGTGCTGTCAGGTGCTATTCTCAATTCAAGATCTCACAATATGATTTTGACGCTCAGGGTTTAAAAGACACAAAACCCTTTCTATCCTCAATTCGCCATCGTCTGTGGGGTAAATACGGACAACATGAGCGTTGGTCTCGGTTATTAACATGCAACAGTGTCCTCTAGCGATTTATAAAGCTAATATGCTTTTAAGAATACTTTCTGGGATGATACTCATATATAGTTAGTTATCCATGCCGTAATCGGCAACGGCGACCCTAGCTAAATACTCATATAGCGTGTATAATAATTTCAATGCTCTAAACAGGCAGGCAGGCACAGGTACTTGAAAATATATGAAAATTGCATAAAACCTCGCAAAAATATCAGACGACACCGAACTTGAAGCAGGTTCGCAGCCTCATCACTGTACCTACACTATCCCTGAAGGCGGTCACGGGGGGTAAGGGGCGCCGTATCGCCCAAAACATGAACGTCTGCAATTACCCGCTCTCCGGGATTATCCCACTCTCCCCTAACAAAAGATGGGGATGAACTCTGTTAATGAACTCTGTGTATGTTGTGTTGCAGACGGCGTGCTGTGGGACGTGAACTCTGGCAAGGAGATCCACAAGTTTGACAAACTCAACCAGACGCACAGCGGCGTCTTCCATCCAAACTCACTAGAAGTAAGCATTGCTTATAGATTACTTTCAGCGCCAGCCCTGACTGTCATCTCTATAAACATAGAGGGCTTCTCGGAAGACAAAGCACAACTTCTCTCTGAAATGTGCCGCGACACGCATTGCGGCCCGCATGCCTGCTCGGAGCAGGATCTACGTGATGCGACAGACAGGGCGATAAATGTCGCTACCTTCTGGTCCCGTACACTCTGAAACCATCGACACGAGAAGAAGAAGAAGACTCACATTTAGCTTAGAGCACAGAATAAATAATAGTGCTGTCGTACAGAAAGGAAACTTCCTACAAAACCGAAGTTTGACAGCGGTTCAGGGTCGAATCATGCTGCCCCTTTCTAATGTATGGCACTATTCCTACCGGCTATTTAGGGTTGTCAAAGTTCAAGCCATTATCTCATCAGTGGTCGTGTACGCAAAGGGACGTCAAGTTATGTCAACTCTAATAATTGCTCGGAGCAATGCTGAGCCGAACGGAGCCGAGTTTGCCCGAAGTCAGGAGTTTGGCACCCCTGCTTAGAGTTGTAAACCACCTAGAAATATAGCAGCGCCATCTATTGTTACCCTCTCTGAGGGCACGCTAGGTGGCGTAGGATGGTGTTGCAATGAATCAAGTCATTTATTTTAGAAGCATGTCCATAGTTGTTAGTAACAAAATTTACTTAGAGCGAATGAGTACAAATACAAATACCATAGTCAACAATCCTTAGGCAGCATTCCATGAAAACGGTAAGCTTTTCATCTAGTCTTTTTTAACAAAATCCATTTCCATTATTTAAAATAAAACCAATTCTTTTTTCTTCTTACAGGTAATATCAAATACAGAAGTATGGGATTTAAGAACATTCCACCTACTTAGGACAGTGCCAACTTTAGATAAATCAGAGGTGAGTCTAAATTTATTATTTAGTTACGGCGTTTTAAACTTGTTAATACATCAAACAACACCTAACACCACCTAACACTTCTGGAGTTGCAGGCTACGGTGACTGCTTACCATCAGGCGGGCTGTATGCTTGTTTGCCACCGATGTGGTATAAAAAACAAAAAGAATATGTTGATTCATTAATAAAAAAACCCGCAAAAAGTTGACATTTCTTTTTTGTTAAAAATTCGAAGATGTACTCCTACCTTAATTTATTCTCTGCGCCTTATACGAGAGATTGTGCGATGACGCACACGTGTCGTTCTTGGCATTAACGTGTACGTGTGGCATTGCAGGTGATCTTCAACCCGACGGTGTCGGCGCTGTACGCCGTGTGCTCCGACCAGGACTCGGAGGAGCGCAGCCAGTTCGACACCAGCTTCAAGACGCTCGACCCCTTCGACTATTCCAGCATAGGTAAAAAAAACATAATGTGATTTTCGGGGAAATTTTTATTCGTTCACATTACTATTTCTGTAAAATTGTAATAAAGTATAAAATGTTTCGTCAAGTACCGACTCATTATTATTTTTTTCTTATTCTAATGGGTTAAAAAAGTTCCAGTTCTTAGTTACAGAATGTTGTTTCTGGTTTATCTATCTCGTTTTCTGTAACGATGTTTACGTGTACCTACACAAATACACATTATACTCGTACCCATGTTATTAGTAAAAATGTTCAAATTTATTCATAGCTATGTAAAATAAATGTTTTTTTTCGATTTATACGTGGGTTGAAGTTCTTAATCTATGCAGTTCTTTTTTTGTTTTATGTTTTTATTACAGTGAAAATAACTTTTTTTTTGACAGTCTATTAAATATATCTCGATGTAGAAATTGCTCTAATTTAAATTTTAAATAAAATAAAAACACAAAATTCCATTGAAACCCCTTCACATAAACGCCATTTGCTTTGAATTTTGATTGCCTATTTTGTTTGACAGCGACGATCGACGTGAAGCGCAACATCTACGCGCTCAGCGTAAACCGGTGGGGCACGCAGATCAGCGTGGTCGAGAACATGGGCGACTTCGACCAGATGCAGGAGTCGGCCGTCAAGATATACGACGTGGGCCGCAAGAGGGACCACGACGATGACGCGGTGAGTGTAGCGCCGAGAACGACCGGCGGCGTTAACCGGTGGGGCACGCAGATCAGCGTGGTCGAGAACATGGGCGACTTCGACCAGATGCAGGAGTCGGCCGTCAAGATATACGACGTGGGCCGCAAGAGGGACCACGACGATGACGCGGTGAGTGTAGCGCCGAGAACGACCGGCGGCGTGAACCGGTGGGGCACGCAGATCAGCGTGGTCGAGAACATGGGCGACTTCGACCAGATGCAGGAGTCGGCCGTCAAGATATACGACGTGGGCCGCAAGAGGGACCACGACGATGATGCGGTGAGTGTAGCGCCGAGAACGACCGGCGGCGTGAACCGGTGGGGCACGCAGATCAGCGTGGTCGAGAACATGGGCGACTTTGACCAGATGCAGGAGTCGGCCGTCAAGATATACGACGTGGGCCGCAAGAGGGACCACGACGATGATGCGGTGAGTGTAGCGCCGAGAACGACCGGCGGCGTGAACCGGTGGGGCACGCAGATCAGCGTGGTCGAGAACATGGGCGACTTTGACCAGATGCAGGAGTCGGCCGTCAAGATATACGACGTGGGCCGCAAGAGGGACCACGACGATGATGCGGTGAGTGTAGCGCCGAGAACGACCGGCGGCGTGAACCGGTGGGGCACGCAGATCAGCGTGGTCGAGAACATGGGCGACTTTGACCAGATGCAGGAGTCGGCCGTCAAGATATACGACGTGGGCCGCAAGAGGGACCACGACGATGACGCGGTGAGTGTAGCGCCGAGAACGACCGGCGGCGTGAACCGGTGGGGCACGCAGATCAGCGTGGTCGAGAACATGGGCGACTTTGACCAGATGCAGGAGTCGGCCGTCAAGATATACGACGTGGGCCGCAAGAGGGACCACGACGATGACGCGGTGAGTGTAGCGCCGAGAACGACCGGCGGCGTGAACCGGTGGGGCACGCAGATCAGCGTGGTCGAGAACATGGGCGACTTTGACCAGATGCAGGAGTCGGCCGTCAAGATATACGACGTGGGCCGCAAGAGGGACCACGACGATGATGCGGTGAGTGTAGCGCCGAGAACGACCGGCGGCGTGAACCGGTGGGGCACGCAGATCAGCGTGGTCGAGAACATGGGCGACTTTGACCAGATGCAGGAGTCGGCCGTCAAGATATACGACGTGGGCCGCAAGAGGGACCACGACGATGATGCGGTGAGTGTAGCGCCGAGAACGACCGGCGGCGTGAACCGGTGGGGCACGCAGATCAGCGTGGTCGAGAACATGGGCGACTTCGACCAGATGCAGGAGTCGGCCGTCAAGATATACGACGTGGGCCGCAAGAGGGACCACGACGATGATGCGGTGAGTGTAGCGCCGAGAACGACCGGCGGCGTGAACCGGTGGGGCACGCAGATCAGCGTGGTCGAGAACATGGGCGACTTCGACCAGATGCAGTAGTCGGCCGTCAAGATATACGACGTGGGCCGCAAGAGGGACCACGACGATGACGCGGTGAGTGTAGCGCCGAGAACGACCGGCGGCGTGAACCGGTGGGGCACGCAGATCAGCGTGGTCGAGAACATGGGCGACTTCGACCAGATGCAGGAGTCGGCCGTCAAGATATACGACGTGGGCCGCAAGAGGGACCACGACGATGACGCGGTGAGTGTAGCGCCGAGAACGACCGGCGGCGTGAACCGGTGGGGCACGCAGATCAGCGTGGTCGAGAACATGGGCGACTTCGACCAGATGCAGGAGTCGGCCGTCAAGATATACGACGTGGGCCGCAAGAGGGACCACGACGATGATGCGGTGAGTGTAGCGCCGAGAACGACCGGCGGCGTGAACCGGTGGGGCACGCAGATCAGCGTGGTCGAGAACATGGGCGACTTTGACCAGATGCAGGAGTCGGCCGTCAAGATATACGACGTGGGCCGCAAGAGGGACCACGACGATGATGCGGTGAGTGTAGCGCCGAGAACGACCGGCGGCGTGAACCGGTGGGGCACGCAGATCAGCGTGGTCGAGAACATGGGCGACTTTGACCAGATGCAGGAGTCGGCCGTCAAGATATACGACGTGGGCCGCAAGAGGGACCACGACGATGACGCGGTGAGTGTAGCGCCGAGAACGACCGGCGGCGTGAACCGGTGGGGCACGCAGATCAGCGTGGTCGAGAACATGGGCGACTTCGACCAGATGCAGGAGTCGGCCGTCAAGATATACGACGTGGGCCGCAAGAGGGACCACGACGATGACGCGGTGAGTGTAGCGCCGAGAACGACCGGCGGCGTGAACCGGTGGGGCACGCAGATCAGCGTGGTCGAGAACATGGGCGACTTCGACCAGATGCAGGAGTCGGCCGTCAAGATATACGACGTGGGCCGCAAGAGGGACCACGACGATGATGCGGTGAGTGTAGCGCCGAGAACGACCGGCGGCGTAAACCGGTGGGGCACGCAGATCAGCGTGGTCGAGAACATGGGCGACTTCGACCAGATGCAGGAGTCGGCCGTCAAGATATACGACGTGGGCCGCAAGAGGGACCACGACGATGACGCGGTGAGTGTAGCGCCGAGAACGACCGGCGGCGTGAACCGGTGGGGCACGCAGATCAGCGTGGTCGAGAACATGGGCGACTTCGACCAGATGCAGGAGTCGGCCGTCAAGATATACGACGTGGGCCGCAAGAGGGACCACGACGATGATGCGGTGAGTGTAGCGCCGAGAACGACCGGCGGCGTGAACCGGTGGGGCACGCAGATCAGCGTGGTCGAGAACATGGGCGACTTTGACCAGATGCAGGAGTCGGCCGTCAAGATATACGACGTGGGCCGCAAGAGGGACCACGACGATGATGCGGTGAGTGTAGCGCCGAGAACGACCGGCGGCGTGAACCGGTGGGGCACGCAGATCAGCGTGGTCGAGAACATGGGCGACTTTGACCAGATGCAGGAGTCGGCCGTCAAGATATACGACGTGGGCCGCAAGAGGGACCACGACGATGATGCGGTGAGTGTAGCGCCGAGAACGACCGGCGGCGTGAACCGGTGGGGCACGCAGATCAGCGTGGTCGAGAACATGGGCGACTTCGACCAGATGCAGGAGTCGGCCGTCAAGATATACGACGTGGGCCGCAAGAGGGACCACGACGATGATGCGGTGAGTGTAGCGCCGAGAACGACCGGCGGCGTGAACCGGTGGGGCACGCAGATCAGCGTGGTCGAGAACATGGGCGACTTTGACCAGATGCAGGAGTCGGCCGTCAAGATATACGACGTGGGCCGCAAGAGGGACCACGACGATGATGCGGTGAGTGTAGCGCCGAGAACGACCGGCGGCGTGAACCGGTGGGGCACGCAGATCAGCGTGGTCGAGAACATGGGCGACTTTGACCAGATGCAGGAGTCGGCCGTCAAGATATACGACGTGGGCCGCAAGAGGGACCACGACGATGATGCGGTGAGTGTAGCGCCGAGAACGACCGGCGGCGTGAACCGGTGGGGCACGCAGATCAGCGTGGTCGAGAACATGGGCGACTTTGACCAGATGCAGGAGTCGGCCGTCAAGATATACGACGTGGGCCGCAAGAGGGACCACGACGATGATGCGGTGAGTGTAGCGCCGAGAACGACCGGCGGCGTGAACCGGTGGGGCACGCAGATCAGCGTGGTCGAGAACATGGGCGACTTCGACCAGATGCAGGAGTCGGCCGTCAAGATATACGACGTGGGCCGCAAGAGAGACCACGACGATGATGCGGTGAGTGTAGCGCCGAGAACGACCGGCGGCGTGAACCGGTGGGGCACGCAGATCAGCGTGGTCGAGAACATGGGCGACTTCGACCAGATGCAGGAGTCGGCCGTCAAGATATACGACGTGGGCCGCAAGAGGGACCACGACGATGATGCGGTGAGTGTAGCGCCGAGAACGACCGGCGGCGTGAACATGGCCACATCGACCAGATACATGATGCGTATTGCTCAAACACCTAAGAAGTACCTTGGTGAAGTCTGTGCGGAAGAGTCGTGGAATGAACGACTCTTCTCTTTCCGCACAGACTATGTGATATTGATTTTGTGCAAATTGTGGCGGAAGTAACAGTGATGGAAATGAACAATAATGATGTTGTGTGTGCAGGAGGAGGAGGAGGAGGAGGAGATGGCGGGCGGCTCCGAGAACGACGACAACTCCGACTCCGGCTCCGGCGACGACGAAGGTCAATAAATAACATAAAATATAAAATATTATAGGACATTCTTACACAGATCGACTAAGTCCCACAGTAAGCTCAAGAAGGCTTGTGTTGTGGGTACTCAGACAACAATTTCATCATCATCATTGGCCACATCATCTGTTGTAGATGCTTGTTGCGCCGCTTGTGTGTTTATGAGGTCCCGTTGATGGCTATAAAATATCTCTGTCATCACACAAATCTGTGTCATCACACAAATAAATGCCCTTACTGGGATTCGAACCCAGGACCATCGGCTTCACAGGCAGAGTCACTAGTCACTACCCACTAGGCCAGACCGGTCGTCAAAAGGTCAGCTCATTAATACAATACCTTTTGTTGTATTTGGGAAGGGCACGAGTGAAACAACCGATGGCTATAGACACACTGCTTTATTGCACATGTACGTACGTAGTAATGGACGCGGGGTGGTGCGCTCACGCACACATACATAACAATCCTCCCCATAGTTTACAACTAGACTAAATACAAAGATTACTTAAAATAGGGTTTATAATTAACTTTGGGACGGTTTCGTTTGACTCTGTCCTGGCCGACAGTGGTAGCCGGGTTGGGTACACTTGGATCATCTGGCCCTTCTACTGGGGTGTCGTCCGACTCGGCGTCCTCGAACCGTTCCTGTGGGTCGTCGTCGGGCGGCGGCATAGGATCTGTTAATTCGGCGCCTTCTGGGCTTCGATCGGCTATTTGACCGCCTTCTCCTCCCTCACTATTTTGCACTTCGCTGCCGGTAGTAGTACCCGTCGAGGAAATGTTTTGTTCTGATGAGAATAAATCTTCTAGAGAGATGTCATCTAGAAACGAACCGTCCTCTTTTCCCTTGTATAACATTAATTGATCTTTATGTTTTTTATGCTTATCTAAATGCTCACAATCTTTTACTAAATATACCACTTTTCCCAACTTTTCCAAAATTATACCCTTACACCATGTAAACTTATTAGTATTAAAGTTTTTTTTATATAAAACTTTATCGCCTATATTAAATTCTTGTTTATTTTTACCACTATACGCCTTACTCTGTAAACACTGTTGATTTTTTACATAATTATCCAATGACGTGTGCGAGGTGGACGCAGTCGAAGGGTTAAGTAAATCTAGGCGTGTCCGAAGTTTGCGGCCGAAAACTAATTGAGCAGGCGAGTGCCCCGTCGTGGAATGTATTGAATTCCTGTAGTCAAAAAGAAATTTTTGTAACTTATTATTACAATCTTTAATATTTCGACTATTTATTAAACAGGATTTAATTCCCTTTTTGACTATTTTCACGGAGCTCTCTGCCTGCCCATTGCTAGCCGGGTGGTACGCCGGTGACGTCACCGGTGTTATGCCGTTCAACAAACAAAAATCCTTAAACTCTTGTGACGTAAATGCGCACCCGTTGTCACTACCTATCACTTGCGGTAACCCGAACCTAGCCATGAACTCGTACAACTTTTCGCACACCGCCGACGTGTTAGTGCCGTTTTTCATATTATAGACCTCAACCCATTTACTATGAGCATCTACGATCACTAGGTAGGTGTTGCCATTAATTGGCCCCAAAAAATCTAAATGGATCCTCGTAAAAGGATCCGTAGGGAATTTCCAAGGAGCTAAAGGTGCACGACTGGGTGCCGGCCTCAACTTAATACAAGTTTCACAAGAACCTATCATTTGTTCAATCTTTTCGTCGATCTTAGGAAACCAAAATTTGGACCGAGCCTCCGCTTTGGTTTTTACTATTCCTAAGTGAGAATTATGTAACTCTGATAACGCGCGTGACTGCAAAGTCGCAGGAATTACGACCTTATGGCCTCTCATCAAACAGCCGTTTTCATATGATAACTGCAATCTACATTGGAAATAGGGTTTTAACTTATCGTCGTTAATTTTCTTAGGCCAGCCTTTACAAACGTAACCTATCACCTTACTTAAATCTGGGTCAGCCTTTGTTTGATTACGCAACTCGTCTGTAGTTAACGGTAAGCATCCTTCGATAACAAAATTGATGTATGACGCACGATCATCTGCTATGAACGGGTCTAGTCCCTCCCCGCGCGCGCGCACCCGCTGTGGCCCTTCGCTGTTATCGCCGTTGTCAGGTAAACAAGCTCGAGACAGATAATCTGCACTATTCATGGCACTCCGGATATACTCAATTTTATAATTATATGCGCTTAAAAAAATTGCATACCTTTGCAACCGATTAGCCGTAACTTCGGGAATGCCCTTATACGGCCCGAAAATGGAGATTAGAGGTTTATGATCGGTACGTAAAGTAAAGGGCACCGACCTCCCAAATAAATACTGATGGTAGCGTTTAACTGCGAACACGATTGCCGTGGCTTCTTTTTGAAGTTGCGAATAATTTTTTTCTGCCGCGTTAAGCGTACGCGAAGCGAATGAAATAGGCCTTTCACTGTTATCTGGCTGTATTTGACTCAAAATGGCACCAAGGCCGTGAGGTGATGCGTCAACGGTCAAAACTAGATTAGCATTTGGGTCAAAATGGGCTAAAAATTGTTCCGAGGCCAGGCTTTTTTTTATTTTTTCAAATGCTTGGTCATGCTCCTCTCTCCAACACCACTTAACCCCTTTCTTCAACAAATCATACAACGGTGAAAGTATCATGGATGCCCCTTGCACAAAATTACGGTAGTAATTTACTAAACCTAAAAATGATTGTAATTTATTTACATTGGTCGGTACAGGCGCTTCCAGGATTGCTTTCACCTTGTCGGGTGATTTGTGAAGCCCGTTTTTATCTATTATATAACCTAAGTATTGCACTTGCTCCTGAAAAAATACGCATTTTTCTTTTTGCAAAGTTAACCCTGCGTTTTCCAATCTTTTTAAAACTGCGTTTAATCTTTGCAAATGTTCCGTGTCGTCTTTACCGGTTATTAATATATCGTCCAGTAAACACAGTACTCCTTCCATACCACTAAGCAAATTATCAATCGCGCGCTGAAATATAGCCGGGGCACTAGCCAACCCAAAAACTAAGCGTGTGTAGAAAAATAAACCACGATGCGTATTTATGCAGGTAAGATGCTGGGACTCCGGCTTTAACTCAAGCTGAGTGTACGCGGAAGATAAATCTAGCTTTGAGAACGTTTGTCCTCCGTGTAATTTAGTGAACAGCTCTTTAATTGTGGGTAATGGATATTGTTCCACACACAGCTGCTTATTAATGCTGACCGAGTAATCTGCACAAATACGCATGGTGCCATTATTTTTTAACACCGGAACTATTGGAGATGCGTATTCCGAATACTCAACAGGCTTTAATACACCTAGACTTACTAAGCGGTCTATTTCTTTGTCTACTTTTCCCTTTAGAGCAAATGCTAACGGTCGCGCCTTGAAAAAAACCGGTTTCGCGTCTGGTTTAAGCTGCAACCCGACTTTGTACTTATTAAATAGGCCTAAATCATCTGAAAACACTGCCGGATAATTACTTTGCAATATTTCCAGTTTATCCCGTTTTTGCGTACAGTAATTAACTGGTGTTGTCATTTCTAAGTTAAATGCTGAAATGAAATCTCGACCTAAAATCGGCGGGCCACCATTGCGAATAATGTAAACATCAATCAGCTGTGTGCGTCCCGCGTATTCTATGGACATTGGCGCCATACCTATGGAGGCCAGGTTACCGCCGTTATATGACGCCAGATTTTTCTTAGGCGCGCAAACCGTCACTTTAGAGAAATGCTTGTTGAATAGCCGCGGCGACATCGCCGTGACCGCTGCCCCGCTATCAATTTCAAACTGTAACGGCACGCCTTGTACGGTCACCCATTCTAACATGGGTTCCCCCTTTATGGAACGAATATTAAACAACTTACCGTCGTCTCCCTCGCTCACGTCATTCGCCATAATGCACTTTACTGATTTGCACATTTTTTTTAAATGGCCTTTACCGCGGCATTTCTTGCATCGATAATTAGAAAAACGACATTCGGCCGTCTTATGGTTTGAATAACCGCACACCGCACATTTTTCACGGGCCGAATCCTTGGTCTCGCTGGTGATCTTGAACAGCTGGTCGCTCGTCGAGGCCGTTTGTCCCGCACCCGCCGACACCTCCCGCGCGCAGCGCACCGCGTTAGCCAACTCCACCGCCTTGGTAAGCGTCAGCTCCTTGAGGTCCTGCGTGAAAACCTTGTCCCGCTCCCGTCCCGGCAGCATGCCCATCATAAATCTGTCGCGAAGAACTTCCTCTACGTTTGTGAAGTCGCAATCCGCTGACAAACCACGTAGCCTTGCCGCCCATTGGGTATGCGTCTCTCCGTTTTGTTGAACGGCCGAATAGAATTTGTACCGTTCACTAAACCCAAACACCTTTGGAACAAAGTGGTTTTCCAACAATTTTAATACATCTTCGTACGGCACTTCTTCAATCTTCTTGGGCAACGCTAAGTCCGCTGCGAGTTTGTAAGTACCGTCAATGAGTGTGCTAAGTAATATCGCTCGCCTTTGTTCGCCTCCCGCGTCTGACGTCGCATTTATTTTATTTGCCACAAACCATTGCAATAAGCGTGATTTAAACGTTTTCCATGTCTGCGAATGGTGATCAAAAGTAGGCAAAATTCCGAAATGCGCACTGGTAGACATTTTTATTTTCGCGTAGGTAGATCGCCGCCAATGTTGTATTTGGGAAGGGCACGAGTGAAACAACCGATGGCTATAGACACACTGCTTTATTGCACATGTACGTACGTAGTAATGGACGCGGGGTGGTGCGCTCACGCACACATACATAACACCTTTGCTATTTCTTTCCGTACACAGGTTATTAGAAAGAGATATAAGTATAAGCATAGACTGCTCATTCCATACATCGGTTTTCTTACCAAAACGCGGGTTATTTCGTAGTCGACATCTAGCGTCAAGTACCGGATTTATCAGTACCGCTACTTGACACCAGATGTCACGAGTGTCGCGACTGAAGAAAAATTTATTGCTAAAACAATTTACAACTAATATTACAAGCAGAAGGAGTGGAAAATAGAGTTCCGGTTAATCCGGTTATAATATTATATTAGCTGAAAATTGTTGAGCATTAGACTTTTCGTTAGTCGCGACATCTATTGTCAAATAGCAGTACTGGTAAATCCACTACTTGACGCTAGATGTCGACTACGAAAATAACCCGCGTTTTGGTAAGATAACTGATGTATGGAGTTAGCTCTCTATTTACCTATTTCTGTATGGTTACTACTGACGATTTTTCTCATAATATGTAATGTATCCAGCTTCCAACCTGCTCCGCAACGCTGTGATGGAATTAGCTGGCGGCAGCTCCGGCGAGAGCAGCCACGACGACAACGACCGCCCGCGGCGACGCCGCCGCCAGCGCCGGAGACGGGTGAGTACGCTGTGTTACTTTAAAGGTCACTAGAACCAGTCAACAATATGCCGCTCCCATACAATCGAAGTTACGCTCTCGTTTTAAAACGAAATGCTGAATTTACATGAAACTTAACATGGACATTAAACAGATATAGTGCATATATGTTTTCCATCGTATTTTCTCGAAAACGTTCGTGTTTCTCATGCTACTTCAGTCAACATCAGTACTTTTTGTACCGAGACTGACTGAAATAGCAAGACACGTTCGCACGTTTCCGTGAAAAATACGATTGTATTGCATTGTGTCGCTTAACTTCAAACTCGGGTAAATCTATTCGACCCTCAGCAAATATCTACCGTATTACCTTTTTTTACTACCAAAATCGCAGAATCTGACAGATGGATTTACCCGAGTTTGAAATTAAGCGACTCATTTTTACATTAAACCATTAGCCTCAGCTACTCGCCGCTAGATGGCGCTACAGGCTTCATCTCTTCTCTTTACTAACTGACTCACGTTTCCAGCCGGCAGATGGCGGCAGCAGCGACAGCGACGACGACGACGTGCGCCTCGACGACATCATCCAGTTCGAGCTTGACTAGCAAACAATACACGTGTTCACATTACTGCCTGACGCCTTTCATTTACTACCCTTTTCCCTACCATCAAAGAGAATAGAGTGTACGGAATTACATATATCTATGATGCTTGATGATGCTACTGTCAAAGGGCCCGTGTGCGTTGGAGGGTCTGCCATCTTGAATCGGAAACATAAACATGTACATTGCCAAAGCAAGTGATGCCATCTATCGTTCTCGACCGTTTTCTTGTGCATAGGTTCTGCCATATTGTGGGCTACATTGGAAGCATACATTTCATATTTACGCCTCGC
The DNA here is from genome assembly GCF_910591565.1 of Cydia splendana. NCBI lineage: Eukaryota > Metazoa > Arthropoda > Insecta > Lepidoptera > Tortricidae > Cydia > Cydia splendana. The sequence continues at coordinate 649,798 of NC_085985.1, forward strand.
GCCTAAAATCTGACGGCTCCTGCGCTGCCCCTTTTCTTACCACAAGCCACAAACTGTTGTCAGTTCGCTACAAAGCTTAAGCGTATAATGATGATTGATAAAAACTATCCTATCTCCTCCCTCGGGCTCAAACTATCTCTATACCAAATTTTATCTTAATCGCTTCAGCGGTTTAAGCGTGAAGAACTAACAGACGAGGCTACGATTGCGTTACGACCAAAGTTACGACGCTAAAACAGCTAAAATGAGACTTCGTTTTTATAACGCCCTCTGTTGTTCATTAATGTTTACACCGGATGACCGGGTTTAATACAATTTGATATGAGAGCCCTCTTGATGAACTACTGTTCTACGTTTGTTACAATACTACGACTACTCGTCAACAGATGGCACTTTTAATGTAAGCTTAAACATTTTTCCGTATGTTTTCACTACTCGACAATAGATGGCTTCATGTCTTTAAGATGTTCTTAGAATTTTTACATAATGATTACCAATCGCTTATCATTGAAGGAAAATATCGTGAAGAAAACGGACTAATCCCATTCTATTGTCTGCGTTGGAAGTTCAGATGGCTTTGGCTTTATTACCTCCGGCAATTCTTGGGATTAGGTTGCCAAAGCGGACCATGGGCTCTTTATAATGCAACATGTGAAAACGCTAAGATGTAGATGAGTTATTAAATTGTACGAACGACTAGAGACTGGACTAGGAGATGTTGATGTCAACTTTAGCCAGTCTTCTCGGAGACAACGCTGTTCTCGAAACGTCGGAGGTAATTCTTAGTATTTAAATACGCGATTAAGTATCGTTGTATAATTTAATAATGTGTAAAATCGTGAAAGTTTAAATCAGTGTTTTGTAGAGGAGTTGTAGAGTTAGACCAAGAAAAGTCTGCAGCGATTTTGATAGCCCACGCAGTGCAAATGTTATTTTAAACGTCAAACTTCTATGAAATTCATCATCATCATCATATCAGCCAGAGGGCGTCCACTGCTGGACATAGGCCTCCCCTAAAGATGCCACAATGACCGGTCCTGCGCCACCCGCTTCCAGCGGACTCCCGCGACCTTTACCAGGTCATCAGTCCACCTTGTACGTGGTCGCCACTCGAGAACTGCGTGGGCTATCAAAATCGCTGCAGACTTTTCTTGGTCTAACTCTAACCACATCACCTTGACCTCCATAATGTTGATGTTTTTGCTTCATCAGGAATTCGGAATTAAACACGTTTGTTATTGTATTATGTTCATTTAATGCACTTTATTATTATTCCGTATCATAAATAATATGTTTGGTATATCACAATTTGTTTGTTCGTTACTCGCCGAAATACCTACGTAAATACATTTAGGTAGTCAGCAGCAGAAGTCGCTAAGCGGGCGTGGTGTTCAAAATTTCCTTGACGCGCTCTTATTCTCTTAACAATGAAGTTATGTTAAGATCATTTTGAACACCTCGCCCGCTTAGCAACTATTGCTGCTGACTGTATGCCTACTTAAATAAGAAAAATAAAATAAGTAGCAACTGTTTACACAGAGTTCTATAAAAATCTTAGAAACTACATTTTGATACAATATTTAAATGTACAGTTTTTATTGAAAACAAAAAGTAAATTTTCTTTTTCGTTATTTATTTATACGGATCAACCGTCCATCCCATCCGCTCCATGCTTTTCTAAAAGTCTTAGTATAAGTTCTTGGCCAAATTAATTGGTTTTTGAAAGGATTGTTATATACATTTTTTAGAAAAACATGGATAGTAGAAGTGTTTTGTTGGCAGGCATAGTGACGAGAAATCATGTATAAAAGTAACTGTTACCGACTAGGAGACTCGCCTCAACATGGCACTTGTTCTATTCACCCAACGCAAGTATCGTGCTACGTAATGACATAGAGAAAAAAATACATAGAGTGCTCAATCCATACATCAGTTTTAGTACCGGAACTCTATTTTCAACTCCTGCTTTTAATATTAGTTGTAAATTGTTGCTCAATACAATTTCCGTGAGTCGCGACACTAGAGACATCTAGTATCAAGTAGCGGTACTGATAATTGTGTCGCTTAACTTCGAACTCGGGTAAATCCATTCGACCCTCTCAGCAAATATCTACCCTATTTCCTTTTCTTAATACCAAAATCGCATAATCTGACAGATGGATTTACCCGAGTTTGAAGTTAAGCGACTCAATTCCGCTACTCGATGCTAGATGTCGATTACGAAAATAATAGTCGTTTTAGTATCAAAACTGATTTATGGAGTGAGCACTTGTATTTTTTTCTCTATGGTAATGATAACATTATATAGTAATACCAAGTAATACATTGATTCTGATTCACAGATACTGACATGAGATTTTTATTAAACCACATTTGGCGTACGCTATCAAACCGCCTAACTACCTTCCAGTGTGTGTATTGTTGGATATGTTGTCACATCGCGATCAAAAGTTGTCTACGAGAAAACATTCGGTGGCATCAGTTTCTGTGAAACGTCTGTCTTTACATGTACAATCAAGTGTAAAGATATGGGTGCACAAATCATCTCAAAAATATGTCCCATAGCTCTTATGTCAGTGAATTAAGAACTATGGGACATATTTTTGAGTAAGCTGTCTACACCCATATTTTTAAACTTGACTGTACAATTTTATATTTTGTCAATTGACGATATATAATTTTTTTATACCAATACAAAGCTCCGGAAATTGTCTACGGTCTAGGGTTATGTATGTACATGTACACTACGATAAATACACTATTATTGTCTATGCTTAGTTTGACCGTGATCCTCATTCCTCAGTAAATCCACGATACCCATATAAGTATTATTGTGAGCGGTAATTTCTCTCATATCAAGAGTAAAAAGCAGTGTCGTGTCTCGCTGCGCTCAAGATACCACAGCAGAACGTTATAGGCTCAGTTATAGCCTGGAGTTCTTCCATTTATTTTGGATTTTCTACGAAATACAGATTTGTAGGTACCACTATTTCTTATGGATTGCTTAATGCCATGTTAGCGAATATATATGAGAAACACCGCGTATTAGTTTGATGTCTTATGGCCTAGAGCTGTATTCTTACAAGCTGTGAGCGCAAACCTTCCAAACATCACTTTTGGTTTTACTTATTTAATAATCATCTAATCGCAAATGGTGACAGTTGCGAACAACTGACAGGCTGATATCGACCGGCGAACTGGTAACCTGTGGGCCCCTTTACATTTAACATACCAGTCGCTGTTTACGGATTTAAAGTCGGCAATTCCTGCCAGACTCTTATAAAAGCTTTAACCCTATTCAAATGAACAACTTCTTACGGTATTGAAAAATTATTTTGATACCTTGAAGATGGCTCATGCCGATTGGTGCATGCGAAATAAAGTGAAAGTACACTAATCACCAAGACGATCGTGAAATAACAAAACCAGTACAAAAGCGTAACAATTTGTTAAATTAGAATTCTCTACTTTCTCTTCAAAGAAATAGGTAACTAGTTATGACGCGTTTGTTCGCTCTTTTATTGTATTTTCTATTCAGATCTAATTATATTATATGTATTTTATTTCTATAAATATATGGCTTATATTATTATTTAACCTAAAATCTATTTACAACACTATTTACATTTCACTTATACGTTACAACAATCAGGCAAGATAAAAGATATATTTTAAAATATAATGCGATACAATAAAGCTACATTTTCGCACATACCTACAATACATTATATTTGTAACCTATATTTTCAGTTCCACAACCGATATTTCCTTTGGAAAAGGTATTTGGATACAGTAGATAGTAACTGTATCCAAATAAAAAAATCGTAGTACTTTTAAATTTAGTGATTTCTACATTTCTTCCTAAATCAATATAAGCAAACTAAGAAAAATACAATTTGGCAAGTTTGTAAGTCTGTAGGTACAATCGTCATCTTTCGACACATAGCCTCAAAAATCTCAATAATTCGTGCTTAGAGTCCATTTTAGCCAACTCTATTGCACTAACTTGAACAGAACAAAGTGTGAGAGTGTCATGATGACATTACTTCACTTTGCCAATGCTATACAGCTAGCTTGGTATCTACCTCAAATTTTATAACCTCAAAACTAATCTTCGCGTCATCAGTGCACAAACTCATTCACTCCTCCACCATGATGGTGAAACTGTTGTGTGTTGTCAACGATGACAGACGTATAACCTTCGGTGACAGCAGGGTTCGCCGCCATCTTGCTAAAGTTCCCGCCAAAATTGTCAAGCGGTCGGCCATTTTGCGGCTGATTCGGGTAGAACGATATTAAATTCGTGTAGTTATATTGCTGATTCGCGACTTCTGTTGAACTCTCCATTGAGGAGCATGATGAGGAACTGGCTGAATACGGTCGCTGGTTTTGTGGGAGCATATAATTCGGTGTAACCTCTGGTTCTGTATAGTTTTCGTTGTAGAACAGTTCATGGTACGTACCATTCTGATGATACTCTTCCTCGTACGGAGGTAACACAGGTAAGTACTCAGAGTACTGGTATCCTGTACTTGAATCCCCGTTGAACTCGTTTTCTAGTTGCACGTGGTTGAGCTTGTCTGGCCGGAGGACGTGGGGGGAGGGGGTGGGGGGCGCGGGGTGCGCGGGGGCCTCCGCGTGCAGCTTGGGCGGGCCCTGCTCCAGGTTCAGGATCAGGTGCTTCTCCTCGATGTCGCTGAAATGAATGGTTCTGTTAGACAATTTGCAGACGCTGTCGCAGGGTAATCTAACTAGTGGCTCCGTGAGCTGTAGGTAGACCACACAAGTACCCATGGCGCCGCCATTTTCAAAATTTTCCAAAAAAATGTCAGCCTCCCGTCTTCGTCAGGTAGTTACCCCTACTGTTTCCCGCCGGGGCGCACGCGGTCGAATGCTGATAGCGACCCTGCGGCACCCCATCTAAGGCGGAGTCGGCACTCGTTGGTGTTTTTAGACGGTAGTCCTCCACTGGTTAGTCCGTCATCGCCCCTGGTTCCCCCGGACCAGGTGGTATGCGTAAACGCATTATCCCAACGTAAAAAGAAAAGTTGCCCCTACTGTGACTAAAGTTGGGTTACAGTGACTATAGACTTATATACACACACATAGTCACTGGCTAGTCTGGTAGCTGTATAGTTACCTGAGCACATAGTTGACGGAGACTATACAGTGTAGCCGGGAAGAGCGGCTGTTGTGCACTATGGTCGCGTAGCTCTGCATCCACACCCAGCCGCCCGCCTTCGTCAGGAACCGGTAGTAGCCCCTACAGTAGTCTGGTAGCTGTATAGTTACCTGAGCACATAGTTGACGGAGACTATACAGTGTAGCCGGGAAGAGCGGCTGTTGTGCACTATGGTCGCGTAGCTCTGCATCCACACCCAGCCGCCCGCCTTCGTCAGGGACCGGTAGTAGCCCCTACAGTAGTCTGGTAGCTGTAGGTAGTTACCTGAGCACATAGTTGACGGAGACTATACAGTGTAGCCGGGAAGAGCGGCTGTTGTGCACTATGGTCGCGTAGCTCTGCATCCACACCCAGCCGCCCGCCTTCGTCAGAAACCGGTAGTAGCCCGTACAGTAGTCTGGTAGCTGTAGTTACCTGAGCACATAGTTGACGGAGACTATACAGTGTGGCCGGGAAGAGCGGCTGTTGTGCACTATGGTCGCGTAGCTCTGCATCCACACCCAGCCGCCCGCCTTCGTCAGGAACCGGTAGTAGCGGGAAGTTACTTGGCCCTTCGTTAATACTGTGGACAGAAATGTAATGTTATAGCAAGAAAATATTATAAGCCAATCTCTAAAGCTTCTAAAGATTAAAGGTAACTTATTTATGTATTTTCAACCAGCTCAGACACAAAAGATGCATGTTAAAGGGTAGGATTGAAAAACGCCGCGGAAAGGGATAGCTAAGGAAACGTTGGGTTACATAAAGACACGAATAGGTAGATGTATAGTGGTGTAAAAAATATTACACTTGCTTTGAGACGAAAAGACTAGCCACCAGAAGCTCTAGAACTGTGTCGTACCCATGCATATTTATTAAACCACAGTTTGAGTTCTGATCCTTGTAGTGGTGGTCCTAAGGTTGAAGAAACTTGCCAGGCTGAAAAGTGGTGCTGTTTCCAACACCAGTCCCTTGGATTTCACCTTACAATGAATAATCCTACATGTGCTGTCGAAAAAATTATCACACTTTTCACAAATCAGCCTTAGACTTAAGAGCATTTTCACATCCGATATCGGATGTAGGATTCTACATCCACGAAGTCAGGGCGCGGGGCCGACAGCTGACGGGGGCTGCGACATGGCTATTTTTATCAAAAGCGCCTTTCCGATATCGGATGTCGGTAGGCGGCTATGACAAAAACAGCTGCAGGAGAGTGCTATTGGCATTAAGTCCGCCTTTTTTGTGTTGTCTATAGTTTTTTAGTAATAATTATTTATTAAATGTATAAATAAATACAGAGAAACACATATTTCTTACATTTTACTTCCTTCCGACATCATATCGGATCGGAGAATGTGAAAACGCTCTTATTAGGTGGGAAGTACTTACATGTGCAGTGCGAGTACCGCATGTGCAGCACGTCCGTGCCGTGGATATAGTGGTACAGCGTCTTCTCGATCAGATCCTGCGGCTCGTAGCCCGTCAGCGACGCCACCCTGTATACAAACAACAGCAAACTTGATATCGGATGTAAAGATTGGGTAAGTGTAGAACTACCAACGCCATCTAGTGACGAGTAGCAGTCATAACCACTTTATACATAACAATTTTTTTTAAGAATAGAACTATTAACAGTGAGTTAATAGGGAAGAGAAATTAGTATTTATTTAAATTTTATCATTCTTTAAATTAAAAAATACATTTAGTAGGTACAGTCAGCAGAAAAAGTTGCTAAGCGGGCGAGGTTTTCGAAATTACCTTGACGCGCTCTTATTCTCTTAACAATAAAGTCGTGTCAAGATCATTTTGAACACCTCGCCCGCTTAACAAATATTGCTGCTGACTGTATTTGTGCATGTTCTTTAATTATGTGTATTATTGTTAACGTAATCATAGTTTATATAAAAAAATCTGTATTTGCAATGACCCACTAAGCATTTGGTGGAATAAAAATCTAAATTGCTATCGAATTCAATTCAATTGAAAAACAATCACACATCTCTTCCGCGCGATCACCCAACTCACAAGAGTCAGGGGTTGCTACCCCCGGCCCGGGGTTGCAATATGGGGTTTAATTGGCGGAAGCTCTGTCAACAGTTTTTCCGGTCGAGGGCTGAGGGGTTGTATTGTTCTTTAATCACCGCTTGTTAACGATCTTTTGATGCCTCTATTGTTGCTTTTAAGCGAAAAATCTGTAAAATAAGCGGTTCAGGAGAATCAGGAGGGCGGTGAAATACTTAAGTAGTATACGTACGTACCCATAATACGGGTATACCTAATACCTACGCGGTTTGCTACGAGCAATAGAAAGCTAGTCATCGTTTTCCACTGCAGATTTGTAAAATGACACTTTACGCTTAAAGATAATAGCGTATTTGACTGTTTCTTAAAGAAATTATTTTACATCGTATGTGAATTAATAGAGAAACGTAGACATCAGTTATTTTTAGACACAATTTCTATTTTAAAACCCGTATAAAACTATAAAGAGTAGGTGATTTGATTAAACGTCACATATGCTAGTGATTCATATAAATTCCATAGTATCAAAATCGTTTTGACAGTACAAAAATAGAAACTGATTTGACTAGTAGTCAAATACCCTATTGGAATGTGCAATAGGGAATCTATCTATCTATCTATACATATAATAAAGCTGAAGACGGTCGAAAGTCTGTACATGGAAGATATTTGAAAAAAAGTTGGCTGGGGATACTTAGAATCGATAACAGAACACGTTCCAAAAGTTTTAAGAATTTTTGTCTGTTTGTCTGTTTATCTGTTTATCTGTTTGTCTGTTTATTTGAACGCGCATCAAGTGAAAACGGCTGAACGGATTTTGATGAAAACTTTACTTATCTGTCGAGAAAATCTCTGGCCAGGTTATAGGCTATAAAAATTCAACATCTAAAAGGGGGGGTAGTCACAACAGTCGATTGACTTAAGTTTGCCCCTGAATCTTATGGCGCTACTTAGGAAGGAGGGGCAAACTTTTTTCAAATATGTGCTACCACTATTGAGTACCCTGGTAAACTAACAGATGGCGCTGAATTTAGTACGTTGTGACATGAATAAGCTACCGAGGAAAGACTTTGCCAAATTAACTCTAAGTTTAGAACAGGGGGTACGGATATCAACAAAAATAATTGAATAATTATGTTGATTTAATAAATTAATAATACAACAAAATTAAACGACAGTAAATTAATTGCCCCTCATTGCACAGTCTTTTGGGGAACTGAGTAAACATTAATTAATAAAGAAAACTAAAAATGAGTTTACATAGTTACATAGTGGTAAAACACACATAATTATCAACACGCGTATAATTGCATAATTATTTACAATTATTAATTTTCTCCATCATGAATTATACCTAATCGTAATTATATCGCACCCATATCAAATCCATATTCATACAAGGTGGGTACTTTGAAAAAAAAAAAAAACATTGACTGCAGCAGCATTACTCTGTTGCAACGTTACTGCTGCAGCACTGTAAATCTTCGTGATAAAATGATGTGACTGATTTCCATACTAAAAGTAAAAATGTACAACTGTCTATCAAATTGCGTTTTTATATCGAAAAATTTTCGCGCTCGCTTCGCTCGCGGTTTCAATACCTTTCTGAGGTATAGCGACTGCAGCAGCATTACTCTGTTGCAACGTTACTGCTGCAACACTGTCAATTTTCGTGATGAAATGATGTCACTGATTTCCATACTAAAAGTAAAAATTTACAACTGTCTGTCAAATTGCGTTTTTATATCGAAAGATTTTCGCGCTCGCTTCGTTCGCGTTTTCAATCACTTTCTAAGGTATGGCGACTGCAGCAGCATTACTCTGTTGCAACGTTACTGCTGCAGCACTGTCAATTTTCGTGATAAAATAATGTGACTGATTTCCACACTAAAAGTAAAAATGTACAACTGTCTATCAAATTGCGTTTTTATATCGAAAAATTTTCGCGCTCGCTTCGCTCGCGTTTTCAATTACTTTCTAAGGTATGGCTACTGTAGCAGCACTACTCTGTTGCAACGTTACTACTGCAGCACTGTCAATTTTCGTAATAAAATTATGTGACTGATTTCCATACTAAAAGTAAAAATGTACAACTGTCTATCAAATTGCGTTTTTATATCGAAAAATTTTCGCGCTAAATTCGCTCGCGTTTTCAATAACTTTGTAAGGTATGGCGACTGCAGCAGCATTACTCTGTTGCAACGTTACTGCTGCAACACTGTCAATTTTCGTGATAAAATGATGTGACTGATTTCCATACTAAAAGTAAAAATGTACAACTGTCTATCAAATTGCGTTTTTATATCGAAAAATTTTCGCCCTCGCTTCGCTCGCGGTTTCAATACCTTTCTGAGGTATGGCGACTGCAGCAGCATTACTCTGTTGCAACGTTACTGCTGCAACACTGTCAATTTTCGTGATGAAATGATGTCACTGATTTCCATACTAAAAGTAGAAATGTACAACTGTCTATCAAATTGCGTTTTTATATCGAAAAATTTTCGCGCTCGCTTCGTTCGCGTTTTCAATAACTTTGTAAGGTATGGCGACTGCAGCAGCATTACTCTGTTGCAACGTTACTCCTGCAGCACTGTCAATTTTCGTGATAAAATGATGTGACTGATTTCCATACTAAAAGTCAAAAATTACAACTGTCTATCAAATTGCGTTTTTATATCGAAATATTTTCGCGCTCACTTCGCTCGCGTTTTCAATCACTTTCTAAGGTATGGCGACTGCAGCAGCATTACTCTGTTGCAACGTTACTGCTGCAGCACTGTCAATTTTCGTGATAAAATAAGGTGACTGATTTCCACACTAAAAGTAAAAATGTACAACTGTCTATCAAATTGCGTTTTTATATCGAAAAATTTTCGCGCTCGCTTCGCTCGCGTTTTCAATTACTTTCTAAGGTATGGCTACTGTAGCAGCATTACTCTGTTGCAACGTTACTGCTGCAGCACTGTCAATTTTCGTGATAAAATGATGTGACTGATTTCCATACTAAAAGTAAAAATGTACAACTGTCTATCAAATTGCGTTTTTATATCGAAAAATTTTCGCGCTCGCTTCGCTCGCGTTTTTTAACATTACTCTGTTGCAACGTTACTGCTGCAGCACTGTCAATTTTGGCCCTAGGGAGAGGGGGCACCATGGTCTACAAATGCTTAGGGCATCAAAACGGCACTGGTCGTTTGCGGAGTCAAACGATTTGGTACTCGCATTTAATACGCATTAACCATGCTTTCCAGAAAAAATCCAATCATTCGCGAAAGTCTCGCAACGCATTGAGGTTACAAGGGGCACGTGGTCTTCCTCAGGAGTCTGAAGAAGACCACAGTGAGTAGCGCTCTAGCCAGGCAGGCCGCTTCGCTTTCGCTCGCGCGCGTATACCTTACTGTATCGTCCGATATACATCTACTACTCTGTCGTGCGTTTAAATCACGTGTAAAATTTGAATAAGAGCGAAAAAAACTATTGATTTTGGAGTGTAGTTTTATTTAGTGGTACCTAATTGTAAAATATTTTATCTGGACTGCAGTCCTCTAGCATATCCATCTGTCAACTTTACTTCAAGTTCCGCCTCGGAGAGAAATTAGGATTAGTAATTAGCCGCTTACTGACACAGACCGAATTCCACGCGGGCGGAGCCGCGGGCACAGCTAGTTACGTATATGAACATTTCATGAGTGCGAAAGAGGCAGGCTACAAATGAAGAAACCTGATCACTAGCGGCCGCTTGTATGTTTGGTAAGGTTGGCGGATTGGAAAATACGAAAAGCTGTATTCAGGGGTCACGGTGGGTGGTTACTTATATCTTGGAATATACTGTTAGTAAAGCAAATAATTTACACAATGACATAGTCAGTAGTAATAATAACCAAAACTGTGAAATTGTGAACCATCAATTTTTGCTACACCCTTTCTAGGGTCCATGTATGTATATAACATCTGTACTATGGCATGCAAATAAAGATCTCTTATCTCTAATTATCTCATATTATTCATGAATTCACTCACACTTTACATCATTTCGATCAATTTTGGTGGCACTTTTGAAATTTGTATGTATGTATGATATTTTTAATAATATGTACATAGAAAAACAAATAAGAGAAACTCAGTTATAAAGAGAATTAAACACAACAAAAGCGAACTTATCCCTATATGAGATTTGACAGGCAATCTTCGGGGCTAAGCTCTTTTCCTTTTCATTATAACGCGCTGACAAATTGCTCGAATGTCTGAAAGTTGGACTAATCCAATATCATTCATTTTCTTCTCTACCCCGCTGGATTACAAAGTAACAACCAATATTGTTTAATTCGTGCACGCCGCCACTCATCTCTTCGGTGGAAAGGCAGCCTTTATCTTCATACCCATAGTCGCATATTATATTTTACAATTTTAAAGCTATGCCTACGGGCACAGTCCAAGGATGTCCTTTGTTTCTCAAAACCTTTACCAATAAGTGCTACCGATTGTAATATTATCTGTCGTCTCTAGTTTCAAAACAATGGCGTCGCTATCAACAATATTGAACAAGAGCCGAAAAAGGCAACTCTACTGGCCACGTGTGTCGCCAGATGTTCCAGTACTTCGTCAGCAATGTTCATGGATTTCCTCCACTAGATACACTAAGAAGCATTAAACGAAAAAGGCAACTCTACTGTTACAGGCCACGTGTGTTGCCAGATGTTCCAATACTTCGTCAGCAATGGTCATGGATTCCCTCCACTAGATACACTAAGAAACATTAACTGAAAAAGTCAACTCTAGTGTTACAGGCCACGTGTGTTGCCAGATGTTCCATTACTTCGTCAGCAATGCTCATGGATTTCTTCCATTAGATACTGCACTCTGGACTGCATCAAAAACACAGCTGTGTCAGAGCCACCTTGTAGCTCTAATCGCAAAGCGCTCCCGATAAATTCAGCCATGTCGGAGCCCCCCGTCTGCCGGATAATATTTTTTTGTAGTGTAGTGTAATGTAGTGTAGTGTAATGTAGTGTAGTGTAGGCATAATGCCTTTTGTAGTGTGCGTGACTGCTAAAGACGGCGCCCGGGCGCGCTTCCGCGGCCTGACTACGCGGATTCGAGAATGATCCTACATCCGATATCGGTTCGGACAATGTGAAAACGCTCTAAGGGTAGTAAGGTAATATAATAAAGGATGACTCACGATAGACCGGGAAGTGTCCGGGCCGGAGCTTCCGGAGCTTACTTTTCTATGACATGACAGGCGATCACGTGATGCTTTCCATAGAAAACGATGCGCCCGAAAGCTCCGGCCCGGACACGGCCCGGCCTAACTTGAGTCATCCTTAATAATGCACTATTGTGTATGAGGAGATCTATATTACCAACAAAGATCTGCCACCTTACTCCAACTACATAAAGCATACAATCGTATGGCAAATTATGGTCCTAAGGTATACAAAATGTAAAGTTTTGAAATATTATCCGTAAGTTGTGTCACAGTTCGCGGTAATAAGTAATCACCGATACTGTTGTTGTAAAGGACAATTTGTTTGTATATTGAGTGACAATTTTAATTTACTACTAAACGAATATTCTTAGAAGATATTGGGGCCCAGGAAAGCCCTTTTATTTGGCACCCCCACAAAACGAAGAGCGCGGCGCGCTCGTTCTTTCTTCCGTGGGTACCCCACATGGTACTACAAACAGCAATTTAACACTCCTAACTGTACATCGGTGGACAGGGCCGTCTTAAACTATGCCGGGGCCCCTGGGCACATAAAAATTTGGGGCCCTTTTGGAAAGTAAAGAAAGCTAATTAAACTAACATTTCTCTACTATGATCTTCTATTTATCATGAGTATTCAACTATTCAAATATAAGTACTATTACTGTCTGTCTTTCGGGGCCCCCTGAGAATGGGGGCCCTTGGGTACGGGCCCCGTGTGCCCTTATGGTAAAGACGGTACTGTCGGTGGACCTTATTACAAAAAGCATAAGGTACATCGACCGATATACAGTTAACACATTCAGGGCTAAGATCCCGACTGTCGGGTACAGTGTTCGTAGCGACTACGCGCTCCATACGGCGAAACCGTGGCTACGCGCTACGAGCGTAACCCGTAGCACTTAGTGGCGATGAATGTGTTAACAACTTAACAGTGCGGTCGATGGTAAGTTTAAAAAAAAAGTTTGTACTGCCGACTTTATGACGTCACAGTAATTACCCCTACCACTTAGGTGCTTGTCATCTCATAGTTTTGTGTTCAGGACATCATGGGTCATTCTCGCATTTCGTGCAAATCGGTATTATTTGCAATTTACCAAAAATGTGATGGTGTTTTCGAATATCTGTTAATGCAAGGTTGTAACATAGGACCTAAAGTAAATTGGCCCGCCATGAACAATTCTAAAAAGGTGGTTATTTTCTTTATATTTACAATTAACCCCCACTATTTTCATTCCTCTCTGCATGTAACGCGTGAAGTTAAACTTTGACCTCCATTTGAACCTTAAGATACTAAAAATAGAAAACTTGTTGTTGGTTCAGTAAACAAGTAATTTAGTTATGTTTTATATCCTATAATATTATACGCTAAGAAATTAACAATAAAACTATACAGCCTTATAAGTGATGGTCCAAGCAATTTCTTCATTACCGACGCGTGAAATGGATTAGCTATATTTTGCTGTATAGCAAGGGTATATAGCACTTCCCGCGGATACAACACATTGTTCGTCAGTCAGTTGGCCGCGTGCTACCACAGCGGACGTCCGTATGTTGCTTTTGACGAAAATACTTACGTTCTCTCGTGTCGGGAAGGAGTGTGGTTCAGATAAATCTTCATCGCCATCTAGTGATTTATACAGTAAGTACCAATTGTACATTATTAAAATTATACCTAATTGATGTGTTTTAGGGTTGCCTTTCGTGTGGCTTATTCTGCGAAATCAAGGTCTGATATCAACCGACTTAGGCGACGAAAACTTCCAAAACTTCATTCATATCTGTTTCATTCATTTCTTTTCCTTCCAATTTTGCCAGGGAAGGTAATGAACGAATTTAGAAGGTAATGATAATGTATATGAGGCAGTGCATTTAATGGAAAGAGGGTTAAGTTATATAAATAGAATGTTGGTATAAACATTTAAAACTATGTAATAATATATAGGGGAGCCCAACTGGTGATTTTTTGGATTTAACTAGAGCGCAGTAGATTAACATAATCTGCCGCTCTATATATAATACCACTCAAGGACTGTGCTGAGAAATTTGACACGTTACTAAGAGACTAAGTGAGTTGGAATCATCTGATACCTGTCGACGATAAGGTAGAGAACGGGGCAAATGTTTGGAATAAAGGGCAGAAACTACAGAAACATAAACACAGGCCGATAAACAATAATAGTGCCTCCGCTGTCAAAAGCGACAATTCCCAATCCGTGCGTGATAAATCTCAGAAAACTGATACCAGCAGTTAAAAGCGGTGTAAAATCCCTCTCAGGGCGGTGGACCATCGCAAGTTCATCCATCTGTGGAATATAGCTTGAGGATCGGAGGACATACGGGCATATCTGCTGTTATTCATGGTGCACTGTCGATGAACTTAAGCTCAAAGGGGACTCCAAGACTTTCAAAATAGGAGTACCCTCGACAATGTATGAATCCTGTTTATTTCCAACTATGTAGCCCGATAATCGTGGTCATTTCGTAAATCCAACGTCAATGGGAGTCAGACAAAAACCAACCAGTAATACTTAGTTCGGAATCCTGATTTGAAACCTTCACTGGATCTAATTTACCAAAATGTAAGGGGTCTTAACACCAAAGTAAGTTTATCGGGCTTCTATACTGTTGGTCCAGACTACTTAGGTACCTGCATATATCTTAAAGGGGTGTTTAGAGCATTTGAATGGTCCAATACACTCCATGCTTAATCTGGTACCTACTCTCCACAAGTACATATCATTATTGGAAGATTTCACGGGTAAGACCGATCCCAAAGTCAAGGTATTCTTTTCTTTCAGCTTTAGCAAAGCTGTTTGAGTCCATACTCCATGGCACGTTGTCGAAACAAGTGAAACCATTATGCCTGTGCAACACTCAGCATGGTTTCAGAGTGAAACGGTCTGTGAAAACTAACCTGACCTTGGTTGACAGTGACACCATCTCAGAGCATCTGGATATGGGTATCCTGATAGACGTCCTGTATTATGATTTCCGAAAAGCCTTCAATCGTGTGGGTAACGATGTATTCCTACACAAACTAGACGCTATTGGGTTCAATCCACATTTGCTTAACATTTTTGCCAGTTATCTGCGTGATAAACCGCAGCACGCAACGACCAGCATGGCCACTTCGTACCAGATCCGAACCATACTCGTTCTGGTGACAGCCAAGATTCAATCTTGGGGCCTTTCCTATTTAGAATAATGGTCAATGACCTGCCCTCGGTTATCCATAACCAGGCCTCGGAGTATTTTTAGCACGGTAAGACTAAGGAGAGCTATGGAGTCTTTGTTAACATTAAAATTAAATTCATACTCATACTCATCCTCATTAATTAAGTTCGTCCGAATCGTTTTATAAATACTTAGACTACTTATATGTAATTAATTCTGTTTACATATATTTAATTAAATGTTATATTATAAAAAAGTAATAATATGTATATGTGTATGTTAATATTATTATATTACCCATATTGCAGTGTCATCGCTCCAATATTTTATTGCGTACTTAACGTACCTACATACTATAATTACTGTTAAGATAAGGAACTATACGTTGTCACTGGCCGCTTTAGATAATGCACTTAATGACATCATATGTCATGTATCAACATATTAAGACGTATGATTTGTTACTTCAATATATTCATTTAAGGCAAATTTCGGAATAAATTGCTGATTTCATTATGACGGATCCACAAATATCTGAAATTTTGCACTGGATTGAACCGTACAAAGATCTTATATACGATCACGAAAAATGTGTAGTAATGTGTGTGTCTTGTGACGTACATCTCACGCAATTAAGACACACTTTTATATTAAAGCATGTCAACAGCATTCTACACAATACAAAATCTCGCCAACGTTCTTCGTTTATACAGCGCTGGATAGAACCCTATGAAGAGTTAGAGTATAATACCGATCAAGCAGTTATATACTGCACTGTGTGTGAAAGTTCTATAACTAGATTGAAAAAGGACAACGTTCTGAAACATGTTAATTCTGACAAGCACCAAAAGAAATGTGGAGCTATAAGCGACTTCTATATTGATCTCTGCTTGTTCCTGGTTACCTGCAACATTCCTTGGAACAGACTTAATCATCCCGAATTCCGAAAATTCATGGAAAAATATTGCTGCCCAATAACGAATAAAAGACTTCCACACGAATCAACTTTGAGAAAATTTTATCTCCAAAAAATTTACAACCCAGTTATGGACAAAATAAGGAACTCATTTAAAGATTGTTACCTGTGGCTTTCCGTGGACGAAACAGTAGATGTTATTGGTAATTGCGTTGTCAATGTTATAGTAAAGTCATTACAAGGATCCTCGTGTCGACCCTTCTTACTATCATGTAAGGTATTAGAAAAAGTCAATGGAAACTCGATCGCTGAAGTGGTAGAAAATAGTCTTATGTTTTTGTGGCAAGGTAATTTCGAAGGTAACATTGGCAAATTTTTAATATTTTGCACGGACAGCGCTGCATATATGCTTCTCGCAGGCAAAATTTTAAAACGGAAATTTATCAACATGAAACATGTTACTTGTTTAGCGCATGCCCTAAATCGTGTTGCTGAACAAATAAGATCAGAACATGAAGGAGTCAACGCCTTAATATCAAATGTAAAAAAGATATTTCTGAAATCGCCACAGAGAACACGAATATTTAAGACGATGGCCCCTGATGTGCCCCTACCGCCGCGGCCTGTAATAACCAGATGGGGGACATGGTTGAATGCTGCATTTTACTACGCGGATCATTATGAGCAAATAAAAAGTATTATTTTTGAATTTTCAAGAAAAGAAGCCATCTCTATAGCAAACGCCCAAACCGCATTGATGGATATGAACATGCCAAATGAGCTTAGTTTTATTAAAGACAATTATCAGGTTATTGTTGAATCTATTACAAAATTACAGTGTACAAATATTCCATTAAAGCAAGCGTTTCAAGTAATAGACGACATTACACAATTTTTTACATGTTTCGGCCCTGACACGATTAGAGATAAATTTGTAAAAGTTCTCCAAAGGAACCCAGATATTAATGAAATACGAACGATGGCAAGCTCACAACAATTTGAGGAAGTTCTAAAACATGCTACTTTAACTTCAGTCGATGTGGAAAGATCTTTTTCGTGTCATAAGTGGATTTTTGACCAACATAGAACATGTTTCACTCCAGAGAACATGGAAAAAGTCTCAATTATTTACACATTTTACAACTGGACTGATGAAATAAACAACGTACACGTACCATGTGAAGATTTTGAAGAACTCATTCCTATAGCTACGTGTTCTATGGATATTGATTGTTAATTCTATGGGGTTGTTTACCTTCATATTATTTGTTACTCGTCAATGAAGATGGTGGTGTATTTTTTATAGCTATTATTTATTTTATGAACTAAAGGCCGTAGCAAGATAAGGGAAGAAGATATGCCCTTTTGGAATTCAACGCTGTTTTTTTTTTCTATAATTACTTACATTTAGTAGTACAATTGTGCAAAGTTTTGTCAAAAAAAACATGTGGTTCAGCTGGAAAAAAATAAAATCCGAAATATTAAAAAAGTATATTTCTCTAAAAGTATTGAACTTTATCATATTATCTTTATTTCATTTTAGTCAACTTAAAAGTAAGTATTTTCTCAGAAAGTATTGAGTCTCTATCTTTATCATTTCTGTAAAAAAACACGTAAGTCAAAATTTCTAAATTTTTTTTTTTTAGTTTCGAAGGCGTGACCACTCTAAATGACATTGCTATAAAAACTCTATTTAATGGTATGTCAGTCATATTAGTTTCACAGCTAAAATCGAAAAGCAACAGTGTCAAAATTAAAAAAATATGTTGGTTGGATTTTGTTACATTTTGCTCTTAAACCATTCTAACACCGGTAAAGAACTTTATGCATAAATCCTCTTTAAAACAAAATAAAAAACATAAGTTTTTTGACAATAAAGCGATTCGATTTTGTTTTTATTGTAATATATGTCATTGTTAGCTCTTGCATTGCACCTTTGAATCTTAAGTAATTAAGTAATAAAAATGCTGTCCAAGAAGTACGCGATTAAAAAACTGTTCTCGAAAAATCCACAATCATTGTACCATATTGCAATGGTGAAAGTTATTGGTCTTATAAGAGAGGCATACGATTTTTTCGAAAATGATTATCCAGTTTTGGATCAAGTAAAGTTATTATAATGTTATTGTAGCGTTTCCGTGTCAGCGTGATTATTTACACTCAGTTTATATTGTTTTAATTTATTTTAGATAGAAAATATGCGGTCCACGTTTTACTGTTTGAAACTTCCTCATACAATCTACGTTGACATGTTCTTCAAAGGACTACCTCGTGAGGCTATATCTCTTAAAGATGAAGGGATGAAATCAACTGGATATTGTGAAGATTGCTGCCGTCACTATTGGTGTCTTGAAAATGATGCCCATGAATGCGACTTACGACGTTTATACTGCCCATTATGTGTGAACGAACTGTTTTGTAGACGTAAGGAAGAGTAACGCATAACTATTCTAAAATATTGTAGCTCTATATCAACCTTAATGAATAATAAACAGTTTTAATATCTATGGAATATCGTTTTAATATGTCGAATACGTATTACCAATGTTTATAATCATAGGTTGCATGTCTTAAGTACTTTTTTAAGTGATAGGCCACTTATGATTAAACCTCTTTACCTAAATATGTGTATGAGTAAATCAGATGTCACATTATGTCATGAATATATAGTTACGTATTTCGTTATTGTGATGATCGCTGATATTTATTAGGTCTAGAGCTGTACATAATTTACTTGTACTTAATTAATGAGGATGAGTATGAGTATGAACTTAATTTTAATGTTAACAAAGACTCCATAGCTCTCCTTAGTCTTACCGTGCTAAAAAAACTCCGAGGCCTGTCCATAACGCTCGTGGTCTACTCTACGCCGACGATCTTAAATTGGTATGTTGAGTTGAGATGGAGGAGGATCGTAAGTTGCTGCAGGAGGATGTTTCATCATCTCTGTGCCAATGGAGTCGGGGTAACAAACTGACTTTCAATGCGGCTAAGTGTCAAGTGTGTAGTTTTAATCAAACCCTATTTCCTACACATGCTCAAGAGTCGTCTCAGTAAAGGATCTTGCGGTCATATTCGATACGCGGCTAACATTTCACGACCATATCAAAGCACTTGGCACTGTAGCTTCAGTAGATTAGGCTTTGTCACTCGCATTGTCAGAGAATTCCATGACCCTTGCCCCATAAAAGTTTTTTACAATGTTCTGGTCAGAAGCAAGTTGGAGGCGTCAGCATTAGCCTGGATCCCTTACGAGTCAACGTACATTCTACTATTGGAAAAGGTCCAAACGAATTTCCTTAGGATGTATTACCTAAAAATATTTATTTTAGGAACCCTGGGCTTCATTTCTTTGGAGGTGAGTCAGGTGAGGCACAACTTAAGCCTACTACTTTTAGCTTGTTGGGCTTTTCGTGGAGACTCTGGCTGCCTTGAACTAGTAGAGAGACTAGAGAGGCTTGTAAGACTTTTTGTACCGGACATTAGAAATATAACCCTTAGGCTTCTCCTGGTGCATCTCCTGTTAACTCATGAGTGCTTGAGATTTTGTGAGTTTATGGAGCTACGGTGGATGGATTGGCAGTCGAGTGTATTTGGATGTTAATTTTAAATTAAAGTATGTAGTTTCTCAGTGTGTTGGTGACAAGACTGATGTAGTGCTGTGTAATCATTAAATAAATAAACAATACGAAATACGTCTTCAATCACGTAAATTGTGCTTGACAATCGCTACAAGCTAGGTGGTAAATCATAAGTCGCGATTGTCAAGCCGGAGTATTTGTTAAGTCGGCTTGATCGTCTGCACAGCGCTTAAGACACGTGATTTTAATGTTGTTCATTATATTAATGGTGTTAATTTTCATTAACTAAAGTTTTTTTATTGCGATTTCATAAGTTTGTTTCATTACCCTCCACTGATAAAATTACCATCCATGCCCATTTCATTACCAGCGCGTAGTTCATTACCACCAGTGTTATTAAATGAAAAGGAATAAGGTTACGAAGGTGCCTTTAGCATAAAAGTGTCAATAAATGAATCCACAATGCATGAAAACCCAAAAATTTACCATTTAAAAGAAAATTTACAAATCGAGAGAACATCACCGATTTGCACGAAATGAGAGAACGACCCCATACTGAATACACTGATACCAAATATAGCCATATCCGAGATGACAATGAGCGAAAATCGATTTCTAGAAGACTTGTCGAGAAATTTACAATCCACTATACTAGGCCCCCTGTTGTCTATTTGGACCCGTGTACAGTCAGCAGCAGAAGTTGCTAAGCGTGCGAGGTGTTCAAAATGATCTTGACGCGATTTTATTGTTAAGAGAATAAGAGCGTGTAAAGATAATTTTGAACACCTCGCCCGCTTAGCAACTTCTGCTGCTGACTGTACGTACATTATATTTTAGGCCCAAGATCACAAAAGACGTATTGAATAGTATTAATATAGTCCACATAAGAATCGTGTGCAGACTTTGACGTAACGATGTGTGGAAGTGGATAGCCTGCCTTTCCACCGACGCAGAGATAAACGGAGATGAGAGGTGACGTGCGGGATTCAACCAATAGTCCCTGCTCCGTAACTTGCGGATTATGGACTCAGCTTAAAATTTTATATTTTAAACATAATTCCAAAGTCCATTAAATTTAACCTTGAATATAAATATAGTCAGCAAATTATTTATAAAACAAATACAACATTATCTAATATCTTTAGGTACGTGCGGAATGCCTTGAAAGCCTTCCGCGCAGTCAGCAATGTTGCCAGCTGATGACGCGAATGATGACAAGTCGAATGTGGCCACTCGGTGACTCATTTCGGGGATGACCTCAATATGGCTCGGTGTGTATAGTAAAAATCGGTATAATAGATAGATAGATAGAATAATCTTTATTGGCACATCTCAGTATAAAGATACAAAAGAAAAGAACAATTGATAATATGTATATAAGGTAAGGTAAGGTATAATATAAGGTGCATTGAGGTAACTTCGAAAACGGGGTAATTATAACGTTGTACTAGGTACATGTAGGTTAGCCGCGTCTGTTGTTACAAAATATGATATTTAATTATTTATTTTATCTATTATGAGGTTGTGCAATATAAAGGATTTGTATGTATTTTATTGATTGCAACACCATCCTTATTCTAACTAATCTTAATACAATAATATCAGCTTGCGAAATCATAAGATTGCACAACCAACTCCCGAAAACTGTTCGGAACTAACCAAACAACAGTAATGTGAAATCAGCAGAGACACGCGGATAATAAAGACAACACATGTGTTTAGACGACAACGGTTTCACTCACTTGAATTTTTAGTCGCTATTGGTGAAATGGTGAGCACGAAGTGCAGCCGCGAGCACTCGAGCCTGAAGGACCCCCGACGGGCCCGAAATATGTCGCCAATAGCGACTAAAAATCCAAGTGAGTGAAACCGTTGTCGCCTAATAGACAGTTTAAAATATGTCTTACGAAAGTTTAATTTCGACAACACATTGTGTACCAATTCGTATGCTTGTTTAATATAACTAAGGCAACAACACCCCACCCGTGATACAAGCTCGGTTATCTTGTAACAATATTTGTGACGTTCCACAGGTAAAGGTACTTTATGGCAGTTAGAGGTAAAGTTACATCTCGTAGCACCGCATTGGTATTGGAGCTTCTTTAATAATAGCGTAAGCGCCAACGTCAAAAAAAAAATTATTTCATTTAAAACCATTATATATTTAACAATGGCTGGTGTCTCCCTGTAAGTTATTTACAAAATAACCTGTGCTAATAGGAGGCACCGCTCTTCCATATCTTGTCAAATTTACCATGTTTTAAAATCAATTACTCTTAATCATATTACATATAAAAGGTGTAAGTATCTAATTTTGTACATAGGCATGTTATCATTGTAAATGGGGTTTAGGCGGAATATGTCACTTTCTTAGGAGGTCACTTTCGGAGGACGTCATATTCTGAGTTTGTCACTTTCTGAGGTCGTCACATTCTGAGTAAGTCACTTTCTGAGAACGCCACTATCTGAGGACGTCACATTCGGAGTAGGTACGTCACTTTTTTTCCTTTTCCTAATCTTTTAAAAGAAGGTTTAAAAGAATAGGTGTTGCAAAAACCATATGAAGCCCACTATTATGTACCTATCTGTATACCTACCTCATTGAGCTATTTTTTGGCTATTGGCCCATCAAGGCTAACACCATGGTGAATATTTTCTATTCTATCCTATTCTATTCTATTCTACGAGTCGGGACCATTTCGTGGCTATTTTACTTATTCCGTTATGTAAGGATATGTGTTGTAATGTTAAGTGTAAGTTTTTTTATTTTTGTGTACCTGTGTTCTTTATGCCACGAATAAACTATTTATATTTCTATTTCTATTTTTGTGTGTTGTGTGTCTGATACCCGTGTAAGTTAGTAGGCGTCATCTCTAACAAATTTGCGACGCTCGAAATTTTTGTTATTGCCAGTCTTTATCATTCACTAGTCGCCATTGTTAGTCCAAGGCTTATTCTACATCCGTAGACCAAAAGTAACATGTCACTGTACACTACCGTCACTTAGGGTGTTCTGTAGGGGGTGTTTCGACCCCTCGTGGGGGGTGTACGGATAATTGCCTCTTGTTTGAGAGTGTCGGATGTCCGATTGATAAAGAATACAAAGCAAATTGATACAGGCGCAAAAAATAGTAAATTGATGTAAAAAAGTTTACAATACGTACTCGATGATTTTTTATAGTGTCAGGTGTGTGGGGTTGGTAGAGTCCGTCTATGCTAACTTTATAGGCCCCGTGCATGAACTATTATGGGGCAGCATAGGAGCCGTCAGATTTTTGGCACGTAAATGTGTCGTTTATGCTTCCGATGTAGCCCACAAGATGGCAGAACCTACTATGCACAAGGAAACGGTGGAAACCGACGAGAACGGTAGGTGGTAGCACTTGCTTTGGCAATGTACATGTGCACATATGTTTCCGATTCAGGCCACGAGATGGCAGACCCTCCAACGCGCACGGTCCCTTATATGCTAAGACAAATATGTAAATAACGTTGCAGGCGTCCATAGGCTGCAGCGACCGCTTTCCAGCAGGCCGACCGTAGCTTGTGTGCCATCAACGTTATTTTTATTTGGTCAACAGGCCTCGTATAAATCCCGTAAAGGCTGTATGTATGTCTGTTTCTGCGAAACGACGACGCTGATTGGCGTGAACTAATAAAGGGAAGGCGCGCTCCACACTCGACTTGAATAACTTGAAACTTAGCTATAAAATATGTAGGTACCTATCATCATCATCATCATCATCTCAGCCATAAGACGTCCACCGCTGAACATAGGCCTCTTGGACCTCCATTCGTACCTATATGTATTTTTAATTTAATAAACTGCTAGAGTTAGACCAAGAAAAGCCTGCAGAGATTTTGATAGCCCACGCAGTGCAAGTGTTATTTTAAACGTCAAACTTCTATGAAATTATGACGTATAAATAACACTTGCACTGCGTGGGCTATCAAAATCACTGCAAACTTTTCTTGGTCTAACTCTATAGTTCCCCACTACTTCGAGTCTATTTTGAAATTACATTTCAATACGATTTAAACCTTCAAGAAAAGAGCGTACTCCCTTCTTAAAGGTCGGGAACGCACTTATAGCCCCTCTGGTGTTGCAAGTGTAATACATATGTATATTGGCAAATCGATCTGCCGTATCAGTACATATTTGGAATAGAAAACATGAGAAAAATTTAGCTCATGATAATTTGTCATGTTTGTATATTTTCTGTACCTACTAACTTAGTTATTCATTCAAAATTGTTACTAACATTATATGGATCTTTGATCTGCAATAAATGTTTTTTTTTTATAAGTATGTAAAGTACTTATGCTAATCTTAATCCTAAATAATTTAATAATACTTATAATTATTTGTAAAGCAGAAAGCTGAAATGGGTTTGGGCAGGGCACATCTGCCGAATGCACCCTGAACGCTGGGCCAAAGTATCCACGGACTGGATCCCACAGGATGGATCTCGGGGCAGAGGCCCAGATGGAGATGGCGGGACAACCTCGATACATTCTGCGTGGAGTGGCACTGGACAGAGCCAAGTACGGAGCCCTTCGTGCGCGAGTCCGACTCGCACTTGGCCGGTTTCTCTAATTTAATGTGAGTGCAGTAGGGAGCGGAGCAGGCCGCCGGTATTGTTATCGGTTCCCGGAACGGTTTTCCACGGCCAGTGCCGGACCAAGCATTGATTCTAAAGTCTTGCCAATGATTTTAACTATAGGTACTTTAAAGATAGAGCGTTATAGTTGTAATACATATGGTAGTATACACCAAGAAACCAAGCCATATAACTAATACGATATTAAGAACCTTCCAAATACAATATATATACAGAACCTTCTAATTCAAGTAACCATCTAACTTAATTTTTAACTTATTTTTTTCCGTCTCGTCTATTTAATCTTGGGGTTAGGGAAAAGAAAATATCAAAAAAAGACTTGAATTTTGGGGCCAAGGATCCTTATGCGAGGGTCCAGGAGCTTTGAAAATTTTGCGCCTTTGTTTTGGCAAAGGCATATGGTTGATATACATCCAATTGTGTAAAAATACTTTCATAATATCGATATCCAGAGAGGAAAATGGAGACTACATGTGTATGGAAAAGCCTTCCTGTATTATCTCTTGAACTGAATTTTTTTTAGAATCTCCAACAGACAATACATAATGAAATAATAATCAGTACCGTAAAACGGGGTGAGTAGGTTTCGCGGGGAGCTATGGGTTATGAATGGGGAGAGAAGGATTGAGTGGTGAGGTGGGTTTTTAAGGCTACTGCTACAAAAATAATGTATTCCAATTTAAAATGGAGCTTTGAATTTCAGTTTTGACCCTACTCACCCCATTTTACGGTAAGTATCTCTTTAACTAAGAATTCTTAGACATAAAACATATCGATGGCAACTTAATAATGTCCCTGTTAGTAAATGTACCTAGCTACAATTACTCGCCATAAGAAAGCGCACGTGGTGACATGTCACATCGCTAGCGCGTGTAATCGGTTTGCGCCGGCGCATGGTTAGTGCCGCTTAAATCATTCGCTAATGGCGTCAGCGGGACGTTTAACTTGACTTGATAATGCATTCACTTAAACAATAAACTATCAAGTTTTGCTAAGAATATACGCTAAGATCTTAGACGATAGGTACCACAGCTACAAAACCGAAGTTTGACAGCGATTCAGGGACGAATCATGCTGTCCCTTTCTATACTCTGTATCTTTAGGTATTTAAATAAAAATAAACAAAATCTACCCTCAAATGGCTCCTTAAGCCAGTTGAGGGTAGGTGAAAACATTACATGATCAAATAATGTAGGTTAAAGTCAGGTCGTTCAGTGACAGATCCAGGCGGTTTTGTAATTGGTTGGTTAACCAATAAATGTTATAACTACCCGCCAATGTACAAATTGTTTGTTTACTTTTATTTAAACACAAAGATACAGACTATAATGTATTGCATTATCCCTTTCGGCTATTTAGGGTTGTCAAAATTCAAGACATTATCTTATCTGTGGTCGTGCACGCAAAGGGACGTCAAGTTGTGTCAACCCTAATAATTGCTCGGAGCAATGCTGAGCCGAACGGAGCTGAGAATGCCCGAGAGGAGTGTCGCTCCACTGATACTAGTCTAACTTGAACATATAAACTGGTCTCGAGGAATATAAGCCACATGTCTAGACTGGCCCTGAACATGTTACTGTGTAGTTTGAGTTCAGTGACGGCAGATGGCGGTAGGGAGTGTCCTACAGTCGACTCTAGACACTAATATCTACCACGCAAAGCCGAGACTCACCTGGCATCGAGGAATATAAGCCGCATGTCCAAACTGGCTCGGAACATGAACATGTTGGAGTGTAGTTTGAGTTCAGTGACGGCAGATGGCGGTAGGGAGTGTCCTACAGTCGATTCTAGACACTAATATCTACCACGCAAAGCCGAGACTCACCTGGCATCGAGGAATATAAGCCGCATGTCCAAACTGGCTCGGAACATGAACATGTTGGAGTGTAGTTTGAGTTCAGTGACGGCAGATGGCGGTAGGGAGCGTCCTACAGTCGACTCTAGACACTAATATCTACCACGCAAAGCCGAGACTCACCTGGCATCGAGGAATATAAGCCGCATGTCCAAACTGGCTCGGAACATGAACATGTTGGAGTGTAGTTTGAGTTCAGTGACGGCAGATGGCGGTAGGGAGTGTCCTACAGTCGACTCTAGACACTAATATCTACCACGCAAAGCCGAGACTCACCTGGCATCGAGGAATATAAGCCGCATGTCCAGACTGGCTCTAAACATGAACATGTTGGAGTGTAGTTTGAGCTCCGTGACGGCAGATGGCGGTAGGGAGTGTCCGACGGCGACGAGGCCGAGCGGTGCCGCGCCCTCGCCGAAGCGGCGCGCACGCAGGTACCCGGAGCAGTGGATCACCTGGAAATATACTTGTATAAGTGCTGGTTCGATTCTAGCCCTAGGCATAGGGTTTGGTCTTTAATTTTAGTCCATGAAATCTTTTTTAGGGTTCCGTACCCAAAGGGTAAAAAGAGGACCTTATTTGGTACGGAACCCTTCGTGCGCGAGTCCGACTCGCACTTGGCCGATTTTTGGTTTTAAACTGCGAGTTAGTTTTCAGCGACTATTTTCTTTGTATTATCAGGTTTTACCATATATTTTTATAACGGCCAAATGCTTAATTTAAGACATAACTTCTAAGTAAAGCCTAAAACAGACGGACTGCATTAAATATCAGCTGTAAATATACACGGTGGCCAAAAAATAAGTGTATTCCCGTTGCCAGGGAGGTTTTGGGATTATACTGAGCAACTTTTACTATCGGACCAACCCCGAAATCGCGTAAAAAATGTACCCTCCCATAGAAAATTGACCAGTCAAAATGTATGAAACAGCCATGGACCTAGAATACTGCGGACGTAGTTTTGCTAAGACAAAAACTGTGATTCCATCATCCACCAATTTCCTAGTATTTACGCGTGACACACACACATTGACAGTTATCTCAATGCCCTCATCCACCAATTTGCCGTCAGACGGATCGAAACGTCAGTGAAGTAAATTTGTCCAAGGAAAATGTAAAATATGCCGGCATGCGTAGTTAAATCCTGCAAGAATTGTACCGATCGAAAGAAAAAAAGTGACGGAATAACTTTTCATAGCTAATTTTATCCATTATCACGGTATAGTATATAAAATCTCCATATTTCAGTGTTTATAAATGCGAAACAGGAGTGGGACCAGTAAGTTGAATAGGGTAATTTTCCGAAAGTAGGGTAATTGATGCCCTTCCTATTAAATCCTTATGTATATGTCGTAGTCAGATCGTATAATCCGCCGTATTACATTACGGCTAGCCGTTTTCAAAAACAGGGGCGTTTTGAAATGCGGCGGCTCGACGATTAGCCGGATTGTCATTGCGATACGTTCTTCAATAAGGCGGCCAACGTTTAGCCGCATCGTACTACTATTTTAGATTGTAGAGTGACCAGTTCTTTCGGTCGCCTACGTAACCGGAGTTTGACAATGTTTGCAATTTAATTTATTTTTACCATGGTCCCACCGCACTACATGTGTTTCTTTTCCAAAACAGTTCCTTCACAACTTAAATAGACGGAGCGCCGCAACCGGGGCTCCTATTTCTGGGCGGTTTGCCCTTCGGGCATCTGAAGCTACCTAACGAACCTAACCTACTTACCTACCTACGCTTTTTTCCCCAAAGTGTAATGTTTTCACGGACGTCTCACTAATCAATAGGTAGGTAGGTTAGGTTCGTTAGGTAGCTTCAGATGCCCGAAGGGCAAACCGCTCAGAAATAGGAGCCCCGCGAAGCGGGGCTCCGTCTAGTTAAGTTGCGATGGAAATGTTTTTTGAAAAGAAACAGTCCGACGAACTCCAGATTTGATGGACACCCCAGCGTTTGTCAGGCAGCGCCACGGGTGTTAAAAATGGGAACTATAAACTGTTAAAGCGGCGGCTAATGACTCGCTGTATTACATTACGGCTAGCCGTGTTGAAGACCGTATGGCGCCGAATACATTCCGGCGGATTCTCATTCAGCCGCATTCAATCCGGCTAATCGTTAAACCGCCGCATTTCAAAACGCCCCTCTTTTTGAAACGGCTAGCCGTAATGTAATACGGCGGATTATACGATCCGACTGCGACATATATAAGAGATCATTTAGGATATTTAGGTAAATAGCTAAATTATTGATTTTGCATTTGAAACTAGGTCGGTATGGTAATTTCCCGATAATAAGGAGATTAAAGACGTTTACATGAATAATGTTTGATAGTTAACGTTTATTTGTTATGTAAGGTAAACATACATATGGTGCTCAACGCGGTCCCAGTCCAGTACATGTCATCTTGAAACTTAAGTCATTGTCAATAGAGGTGACAGCAAGGTGTCATCTATTGGGCATTAACATGTCGAGCACTAGTACATTTACCTTATATTTATTTTTTTGTTTAAAACCAGATATGTTACAAGTTAAATATCATTAGATATTGAAAATAATATTTGCACAAAGTAATTGTGCAACAATGCGCATTTTCAAGACCTATAAAATCAGTTAGGTACACACTTTTTTTATTGTCTAACGCAAAACTGTCCTATTTTAATATTTGAAAACAAGGACGATATTGAAAATAATTGTTTCACCATTAGGGGAGAATTTGTGTTACATGGTATCACTCGTCTACACGCACACTTTCAAACCGTCCGCCATTGCAGTGTCACAGTTTGTCTTAAGTGACATTCCCTCTGTCAAATATATTATAACTCTATGGAAACAGCCAATTGTTTTTCTCGATTTCGGGGTTGGTTCCACAGTAAAATTTGCTCAGTATAACCCCAAAACCTCCCTGGCAACGGGAATGCACTTATTTTTTGGCCATCCTGTATCGTATACTACATGTGTATCCTTGCAGAGAATCAACAGTTGCCTACTGTTCCCGAAATAATGTAAAATTCAATAGAAAGCCAGTACAATAAGTCTCCTAGATTGAGATATACCAACGTTTAAATAGACATACATATGTATCCTCCGCACGAAAATTATACAGTCTGCTCTTCAACCACCTAATTATACAGGATGCTCGATTATACAAACAATGCGAGGGCTTATTAACATCGCACGCGACACACTAGGGGGGCTTGGTACAGCCATTAAAGCTCTTATTGGTATAGCTTTAGAGTTCATTTTACAAATATATGGACGTTGGAATAATTATAGGGTAGGTAGGGGGTACGTACGTGTTTAGGTATGTGTTGGAAATATCATTCACGCCAATGAAGATGGACTAGTGTCGTAATGCTATAACAATTTGTGCAGCCAATGGGACTAAATAATTTTCTTCGTATTTTTCCTATAGGGGTTACTAGTACTACAAAAACAGGCCAAGTGCGAGTCGGACTCGCGCACGAAGGGTTCCGTACTACCTACGTAAAATACGGCAAAAAAATCACGTTTGTTGTATGGGAGCCCCACGTAAATATTAATTATTAGGGATGTACCGACTAGTCGCCGATGGGTCGGGAAAGCCGACTATCCGGCCACATTTGTAGTCGGCGATTAGTCGGCGACTAGTCGGCAAAAAGGGCCGATTAGTCGGCACTTTATTAGTGAAAGATAAAAAAGAAAAAAAGAAATCAAAAGTCAATATTTAACATATGTTTTCTGTCTATTTTACTAAAATACCTCTTCAGGGTGCATACAAAAACTTTTTTTCATATAATTGACCGTTTGATCGTTATCGTATGTTGGTGAGCTGGTGTTTTCTTCTACAGGTCGATCTCAACTGATTCTCGTGTAATTTCATGGTCAAGTTCTATAGTTAAATGATTCTATTATTATTCCGTGATAGGTCTTTGAACCTGTAGAGAACACCTTTTAGCCAAGCTAATATGATGAATAGCGCAACCAAAGGAGCAAAACTATTGGTTTTCACCTGAACTATATCACCATATAGACTTGTTTAAATCGTATAAAACTGTAAATAAGTATGTACCTACTATTGTGTGCCCTTACATGGTGTCGTGAACTGGCCTTTTAAATATTAACACCTTATTATGTAGGTACATGACAATGCAATATTGAATAAATTACTAAATGACTAAACTTATACGAAACTAATGATCTGGCCGACTAGCCGACTAGTCGGCCGACTAATCGGCCATTTGAGCGCCGATTAGTCGGCTAGTCGGCTAGTCGGCCAAATCAATAGTCGGTACATCACTATTAATTATATTCTGTTTTGAGTGTTTGTTGTTATAGCGGCAACAGAAATACATCATCTGTGAAAATTTCAACTGTCTAGCTATCACAGTTCATGAGATACAGCGTGGTGACAGACAGACAGACGGACAGCGGAGTCTTAGTAATGGGGTCCCGTTTTTACCCTTTGGGTACGGAACTCTAAAAATCCTTTATCAGGACTCTTCCTGCTGAGAAGGATAGACAAATTTATTTTCACCACATCAGCTACTAAAGGCTCGCTTTATTCTTCAATAACTGATGAGAAAGTAGCATTTTATCCTTGAGTGGCAAAGTAATTAATAAAAAGTTTGCGCCTTGAAACCTACCTAATTTCCAACGCGAAAGTTAGCACGAGGGGTTAAACAACAACTTTTGCCCCCATTGTAAAATAAATAAAATTTTGTTTTCCTACCTTATAGCCAGAAGTGGTGAGTCCGGCGTTCCGCTTCGCCAGTACACACTTCATTCTTATAAAAAAGGCTCGTTCGCACTCGATGTCCACGGAGGGGCCCCACGTACCGCCCACGGGGTACCTGCCACAAAATATACAAAATTAACTTTATTAACTCAACGAGCTATGGAGAGGGCTATGCTCGGAGTTTCTCTGCGTGATCGAATCAGAAATGAGGAGATCCGTAGACGAACTAAAGTCACCGACATAGCCCACCGGATTAGCAAGCTGAAGTGGCAATGGGCGGGCCATATTGCACGCAGAGAAGATGGCCGGTGGGGTCGAAAAGTGCTCGAGTGGAGACCACGGACTAGCAAGCGCAGCGTAGGACGCCCACCCACAAGATGGACAGACGACCTAGTTAAGGTCGCCGGAGGACGCTGGATGCGGGTCGCTTCCAACCGGTACGAATGGAGGTCCAAGGGGGAGGCCTATGTTCAGCAGTGGACGTCTTATGGCTGAGATGATGATGATGATGATGAACTTTATTATGTACACCACAAGGGAATTTTAACAAGTCTATATCTAACAAGTCCCCACCAGCCTCACTGGGAAGCCATGACGACGTTGCCAGCAGGAGATAGCCAAACAAAATTAATACTGAGATGTATAGCAGCGCATGGCGACGGTTTGACTACGTTGAAATGTAGGGGCGACGTTCCCATAGCTTCTCGGCTACGTAGGGTTCTAAATTAATCAGATCTATATAATTATTCAGAACCTATATTAAAATTTTGAATTCCGAGATAGGGAAAATTCGGGACATGTAAAAACTGTCCCAAATAAGAGTAATTAATTTTCGGGAAATGGTCAACAGACTTACCCTAGGCTCGGGTATTGGTGTCCGAGGTAGGAGTGGGGGTGTTGTAAGCTGAGCACGGCGCTCATCTCCTCGTGGTCGTTCTGGTGGATGTACTCGTATATCGAGTTGCCCGTCAGCTCCACCTGAATTCAAGATTTTTATTTAATAATTGTTCAAGTACCGTATACGGCGTATACTATAGCGTATTATTTTAGTAGTTCTGCGTCTGTCAGCTGTTGCAGTAGCTTTTTAGGCCCATACTGCATGTTTAAATATGGAGATTATAGTAAGGAAATTATACACGAAATAACTAAGTAAGTCTAAATTTTATATTCAACTCTTTACCCCCCTTACTCGCATGACGACAGTTTGGGCTCTTTAAGTATGACCATTGACCAATGACTAATTCGCGTCAATGACCAATGGCATCAAGAAAATGAAGCTATGCAAAGTCTGGAGTCTGCAGCAGTTACCCAGCTTCTAGTAGGAAAACCCTCACACTACTTCACTAACCTGACTAAGTCCTAGATGAACTGAAGCCGTTTCACTGATGTACATGATCTTGCCATCGGGCGCCACCACGAAGATGAATCCGTCCAGGGTCTGGAGCAGATGGCTGCCCAGCTCCCGGATGGACAGTTCTCGAGGTTGAGGTGGTGGCGGTGATGCGCCCCACGCGTCACCCAGACCTGTGGTTGAAGATGTTGTAATATTGACATAGGTACAAATTTGTAAGCATATTTGGAGTGAGAATAAAACCAACTCAGAAAGAACCGTAAGCATATATTATTTTGTAGGTCCTAAAATTGTTTATTTGTTTGGAAAGCTAGTGACTCTCTACAGCAGTGTAGTTACTGCTAACAGAGCTAGGTTTTGTAGTATTACTGCTTAATAAATACTTATGTACAACAAAGTACAACTGAAGGGCTGTCGCAACTTGGGACTGGAATAACTATACTAGAACTATGTATAATTCTACGGTTTCTCGTTCGCATTATTTGGTAATTTATCTGTTGCATCTTTAGGTAAGTCT
This sequence comes from Cydia splendana, assembly GCF_910591565.1. Lineage (NCBI taxonomy): Eukaryota > Metazoa > Arthropoda > Insecta > Lepidoptera > Tortricidae > Cydia > Cydia splendana. Next base: position 682,926 of record NC_085985.1, read on the forward strand.
GAGGATGGAAGCTATATCTATCTGTTGAGTAATGGCAACCGGAAAAGGAAACAACTTTCTGCTTCATCTTAGAAACTTACCATCTGGGAAGACTTGTCGCATCTTCAGATAACTGGTGGTCAGTCTGATGACAGAAGCCTTGTCGAGCTGTGACGTAATGGCGGCCGGAAGTGGGAGGAGCTTGGCCAGCTCGAGGAACTCTGCGTTCTCTTTCTCCCTTCGGGAGCGTGACATTCTTACTCTTTCTTTCATCATGGCCACCAGTAGACTAGAAACTTACCATCTGGGAAGACTTGTCGCATCTTCAGATAACTGGTGGTCAGTCTGATGACAGAAGCCTTGTCGAGCTGTGACGTAATGGCGGCCGGAAGTGGGAGGAGCTTGGCCAGCTCGAGGAACTCTGCGTTCTCTTTCTCCCTTCGGGAGCGTGACATTCTTACTCTTTCTTTCATCATGGCCACCAGTAGACTAGAAACTTACCATCTGGGAAGACTTGTCGCATCTTCAGATAACTGGTGGTCAGTCTGATGACGGAAGCCTTGTCCAGCTGTGACGTAATGGCGGCCGGGAGTGGGAGGAGTTTAGCCAGCTCGAGGAACTCTGCGTTCTCTTTCTCTCTACGGGAGCGGGCAGCATTCTTGCTCTTTTCTTTCATGATGGCCGCCGCGTCGAGCGGCGCGGGCCGCTGGTCTTTGCGGCAAGCTGTGGAAGACGTGTAAGGTTGTACATATTGTATGGCGATATACTTTAACATAATAGATGCAAGTAATATGTTGCCTATAATTTGTCTCTTTTACCACATTATTATCTTGGTTATGAAAGCAGTTTAGAAAGTATCGTCTGTAAAATAATATGTTCAAGTACCGTAAAACGGGGTGAGTAGGTTTCGCGGGGAGAGGTGGGTTATGAATTGGGAGAGAAGGTTTGAGATGGGGGTGAGAAGGGATTTTAAGGCTACTGCTACAAAAATAATGTATTCCAATTTAAAATGGAGCTATAGTAATACGCATAATAAAAAAAAATCGATCCAACAATCTTCCAAAATCACCTTTGTATGAAAACCCCTCTCACCCCAAATACGAGGCACTACGGGGTGGGTTTTCCTCTTTATCGTCAAAGTTATGAAATGGAACTACCCAAAATAAAATAAAAACTAAAATACAAACGTCCGGAACACTTATTATATACACCATTCAGTTTTCATATGTAAAAATAAAATGTTATCGAGGTTTGAATTTCAGTTTTGACCCTACTTACCCCATTTTACGGTACATGAGGCCATGAGGCTTTGGAATTACGTAGCCGTAAATACCTAAAATTCCAGATAATTATTACAATAGCTGTACTTAAAGACAATCCTATAAAACTCAATGAGCAACTCTTTTGTTCTGAAGCAGAGATAAGGCACGTTGGCTCTATGATTTAGCTATAACATAATGCCAATATGGTAAAATGAAACATACGTTTACTAATAAAAATAGGTACTTGTAAATATTTCGCAGAACACCGTTGAATATAGGTATGTACGTATGTACAGTCAGCGTCAGATATATCGGAGCGGCCAAGGTTCTCACTAATATCTGCGCCCGCATCCATTGTCAAGCCGTTAGAGTGCGTGTTCAGATATTGTGAACACCTTGGCCGCTCCGATATATCTGATGGCAACAGTACCATGTATATATTTGCAGTAAGTTGGTACTTCAGAGTACCGCAGTTTCCAGCCAGTGTTTTCTTTTTATTTTACAACACGGGCATCCTGACCTACCCCACGCCCCAGCGCATTACAAATTCAGGAATTATTCGCGTAACGTAACGCGATGCATATTCATGCGCCCGCGCGTACCTGACTTCAACAGCTAGCTAGGGATGCCAAAATTGTGAAATTGCAAGCTCAAATAAATTGTAGTCAATATGCAAGAATTTTGCCAAGATAAAAACTTAACAATAATACCTAGGTATTATCTTATATCCTTTTTAATTTCTGTATATTCAATAATTCAAAACGGTTGCTGGCTATGGACGAGGTCTTGGTGTCTCAGATGGCAGAGCGCTGGCGTATCGATCCGTGAGTTCAAGTCTCACCCAAGACAGTAATTTTTCCACTTTTAAATTTATTTAAATTTATTCTAAGCCAAATAGCATCGTTCGCAGACGTATCTCCTTGTTAAAAATTAAATTTCATAACGTAATTATAAACTCAGAATTAAGATATTAAAATGCAAGTAAGCCAATACACTTATTAAATCACATCTAATTCAATAACAAAAGTGATTTTTTATGTTTCTGAAAATAGAGGTGCCGTGCCGCCAATACTTCAAATTCTTAAAATACATAGTTTAAAATATCATCGTCTCTTAGGTTGTATTTAAATATAAAATACAACCTAATTTAATTATAAAATTGTATTTAGAGTATAATTTGACTTTGAAAATTATTAGAATTAATTTATTTTGATTGTATGAAATTATATTTGTTTTAACTTAATTGACTCGAATTTAATTAAATTGATTTTATTATTTTTAATTAGCATTATTTGTAATTTTATCCAATTTATTTTATTTTGTTTTATTGTTTTAATTTAAATTATTTGTTTTTAATTAAATCGAATTTGTTTTAACCTAATTTAATTAGTTTTAAGTACTTATATTGTGTGCCCTAGCAGGGCGTCATGGACTGACTTTATTTAATTATTTACACCTGTTTGCGTTTATGTACATGATTATACAATGAATAAATGAAATGAAATGAAATGAAATAAATGCTAGAGTCAAATTCTTACACCACTGCGAAGTTTCAATACAGATCGCAGCTGGAAAGGAATTCGTTTGTGTCAGCCCTGACTCAATAGTGATACTTTAACGCGGGCAACCCTAGCTCTCAGCACTCTACATTTGGCGGGAAAACAACAGCGCTGATGAATTATTCCATCCAATAGCAACCCCGCCGTGTTCCGATTGGTCGAGCGATCGAGGTGATTCGACGACCAAGGTAACGTGACCTCAAGTCGCGTTTTAAGAGGCGAATGGAACAAGTAACGAATTCATATTGCTATGAAAACTATACCTAGAAGCATTGGTAGATAAGTGGATAAGTCTGAAGTGAAGCGTTTCAAAAAATAGTTTAAATTCGATTTCCAATCGAATTATATTTTCTTCTATGTTCATGCGTGCGTTTTGCCTCAAGGACAGCAAATCGATTCTATATCTATGTTGAAAAACAACCAAAAATAATCGACAAACAATTAAAATCGTCCTTGGTTTATACCAATTAAAGGCGCACCACTTATTTTTGAAGTTAAAGTTGAAAGTGGCAACTATAGGGACAGTGTCCAGCACTGGGACATTTATGCTACACTGGTTAACATGAGCCTTTGCCCCGGAAGCTTTTAGAACGTCAGCTTAATGCTTACAAATCACCTCACCGGCTTACACTCTACTTAGAACCGAACGACCAAATCCCCTTATAAGTTTAATGGAAATACGACGTTTTGGAGCGGAGATGCTGACCGTAGAGTGCGACAATATACAACATATGGTGGCAATTTGTATGAAACTTCTGTTCCTATTGCACACCGAGCTCACAGTGTTTTGTATTAGGTTGCGTTTGTTAAGAACCAATAGAATGTTTTTCATTAGAGCTGCGTTGCGTGAGGATAGGTAAATGATGAGATTCTATTGGTTCTTTAAGAAACACATCCCTCGCTACGCATCCTCGCACGTCTCTGGTGGAAATGCAGCCTTAAATTGGTGGTAAACAAAATAACAAAAATAACTGAAGAATAAGAACATTCTATTTTCTTACAAGACCGATCGATAAAAAATAGTCACGATTTCTTAAAATCAATTGATATTATTGCAAATAATTCAAAGTAGGTGGTACTAGAACGATGAGGAATAAGGTGCCTTAGGTGCCACTGCCAAACAACTATAAAAAAAAAACTTACGTAAATCCACAAAAATATCGCTAGTGAATCGTGTCAAATTCTTCCTGCACGGGTACTTCATTTCGAAAATATTAATTTTAAACTTAAAAAAATAAAATAAAAATCACAACTTCCTAATCCGCGGTCAAATACGTAACTGATTATTTCATAAATAGAATTGCACCTCACTCGAACAGGTTCAGTTGCATACTGGCAGAACACCTCCTTCCTATGTCCGTTTCCGTAAAAAAAACAAACGACAGGTACTATAATGGCGGACAATAAGTTGTCAAATAAAAGAGCCCGTATATCTGCGCGGCGATTGGTCGCCATTGTGACTGATAGTATTGTTATGTCATGTTTCTTTAGGGCTTATAGATTGTTTGTTTTCATGGGGTTCCGATAAAGATGTTTGCGATTGACAGGTCGTGTCAACAAAGAATAACTGTAGATTCATATTCGTGACCGTTAGATTGCAATCTATCCCGCAGGATCCTTTTATTAGTGCCGTTACTTTTTTTATATCCCAGCATATGTCATACAGAAATGACAGTGCGATTGACCGATTTACTACCTAATCCTGATTCTGTACCATACATTGCTAAAATGACAGATTGGTTGGACAATATATCCTTGGCTCTGCGTAGAGATGTACCCTCGCTCTGCATTTTCCATCACATGTAAAGAGATTGCTTCGAGGAATTGTTAGAATTAATCCCTGCCGTTTCTTTCCACCAAGGTATATTTATGGTATGTTTTATGGCACTAAGACTCGCAATTCGGTTCCAATTTTTTATTGTAGTAAGACAATCTAGTCCTGCCTGCCAAAGGGTTTTTAAAGGTCGATTACGTTAAAAAAGAAGTTTCTTACTTAGTTTTAATCATCTCAGCACATGTTCATACATACTGGAAGTGGAGGGCTAGTGGAGGGTACCGACGGTACAGTCATCAACTTTTTAAAGATTTTTTACGTTTTTGCGAATCAAACATGCAATAGGTAGCTTATTAATCGCTTTATTATTACTTACTTAATTTTACAGTGTATTGGTGTTAGCTGTAATGCTGTAAAATTTGATTTTAATAAATATCAATATCAATAACATAGGTTGTCCTCTACAAATGTCATCGATAATATCATGCGATTTACAATAGACCAAGAAAAGTCTGCAGCGATTTTGATACCCCACGCAGGGCAAGTGTTATTTACACGTCATAATTTCATAGAAGTTTGACGTTTAAAATGACAGTTGCACTGCTTGGGCTATCAAAATCGCTGCAGACTTTTCTTGGTCCAGCTCTATGTATATTGCGACACTTATTGCGATCTTAATTGCGCAATTGAATATTTTGGTCGTTTAGCCGGTAGAGTTTGTTTGTTTGTTTGCACAAACTCTACTAATTATATTATAAAATCGCACGCAATTTGTTGCAAGTTCTGTAGAAGCTTTACGTTGTATGCTTGTCTTATCACCGAGTATAAAACAAAATTCAACAGGCCATTCAATAAACGTACAAAACATTAATCGCTCTATCAACCATTCAAATTGATCGTAAACAATAATAACTAAAATCAATGGTTCATTATGCGCCGTCACAACCATATTTAATACTCAACTCAAAAGGACAAATCGATAAACTGGTATGAATGTGATTTGCATATCTGCCATCTTGGCTTTTGAGTCGTCACCCGAGTCGCGGAAAAAAATTAAAAATGAAACTTGAGTTGCGAAAGTTGTCTATGGAATATGATTTAGAAGATAACGGTCGTAAAGGTTGACCAGATGTCATTTTATTATGGCACGGTTTTTAATGATAATGCAATGGATTTTAAATGTAAGAAACGGAATAGATTAAAAAAATAATTTAAAAAGTACTATCAGTGTCAAATATTATTCGACATATGGTCAAAAACTTAAGTGGGTTTATGATAACGTTGTCATAACCTCACAACATTACATGTCAAACACACATGGCGATGTAACGAGAATTCGAAAATAATGCCGAATTGGGTTCTCGACGGGTAGAGTGCATGGTAGAGGTCATAATTCACAGTATTCATACTAAACTTGTGTTTTAAAAAACGTAAAAACGTCTCAAAAAGAAATAAAGAAAGTAAAATACTTTAAAATAAAATTATTTATGGTCCCTTTATTATTTTAACTAAACACCGTCTCAAAGGTTCACAAAGGGGAAGGAAAATAAATCCAAAACATATTTAAACACGATTAAATCCATTTAAAATAATCGGCACCATATTTTGAGAGCTCAAAAATTCCAGCTACCAGTTACAGAGATCTCTAAATATCAACCAGAGGTCTTCCTTACCACATACGCAATAGAGTTCAAGTCATCAAAGCTGGCAAAAACTGGTCGCATCCAAAACAAAGATATGCACGTGCGTCTAATCCTCGCATCCGAGGATCCGGGTCCTCCCGGTGGTCCCCCTGTTCCCGTCACCCCGTTACCCCCGTCACCCCCGCACCCGGCAGCTCTCGAAAGATGTCATTCCCATTGCTTATCAAACCAGTGATAGTCTGCCCTTTTTGAATACTATTACTAAAAAGTGGTGTCCAACCAAAACCGGACTTTTTGCCGAAACTGAAACCTATTGGGTTTTTACCCTAGTTTTGACCGAAACCAAACCTTTGGCCGAAACATGATTTTTATACCGAGATTCGATCGGACAATACCGAAAATACAGTTTCGGCGCGGCCGTTTTTTATCCGAAACATGATTTTTATACCGAAACTTGTTGAAATCGAAACTTCGGCCGGACACTTCAAAAATAATACATAGTTCGATCGCCCTAGTTTGCCCCACAGATCAGGCAAAAATAAGATGCCAAATTTAAAAAAAAATGACTTAAAATAAAAATCCCTACCCCCTCCACCTTTATACATACTTGAATTTGAAGGATTCCAAAGACTTACGCTTACAACGCCCTTTACCAATACCAAAGATTGCGTAAATATGATCGTATGTTCATGTAATTCATGTTGTTGATTGTTCAATGTTCATGAGGTCACTGTAGATTGGTTCTGTAGAATTCAAACTCACATAGCGTCAGGAATAACGCCAGATTGACACGTATTGTTTTAAAGGGGACGCTACGCTATTATTGTTGCGCAGGAGTAATTTATGTTGTTTTCTGCAGTTTCGAGTGTTTATGATGCATTTTGGAGCCGGATTATGAGGTTTAGTTGTAAAAAAGAACGTTTGAGGGATGTGCGTTAAGTAAACATTAGAGATTTGTTGCGTTTTGCGCTCATATAGATATAGACAGACACAAGTATGTATCCAGTTCCTATATGTCTCGATTTAAGAAGAGATGAATGGAGCGAATGAATGAATGGAGTTAAATGCACAGGTAAAAAAAACCTAAGGAGGCAACAGAGTCATGTCTGATGAACGATATGGTTGTATGGTGCTCCATCCTTACTGTGCAATTAATATACGCATCATTTAATTTATATTAGGTACCTGTATGTAAGTACGCTGTTATGTACTGATATCTAAGAAAGTATTTCTTTTACAACGTTTATCAAACGTTCATCAGCTTCCCTTGATGTGGGAATAATGCAGTATTTTATAAGCAGATTATTATTTTTTTAGGAAAGATAATTATTAGAAAGCAAAAGTTAATAATCACAGTCATAAGAATCATAAGACGCCACAGATGCTGTTGCGACATCCATCACCTGAAAAGGATTTTAAAAAAGATTACTATCCCAACACCTTAATCCTGGTAAGAAATTACAATTATCCACTATCCAACGAAGAAAGGCGTAAATGCTAAACCCTTTACAGTAAATACGTCCTAATTAGTAAGAAAATAAAGGCTCTAATTGTAAATTGCCGTTAGAAACAATAAGTCTCATTCAAAAACCGAACTAAGTCGTGGGAAACGGACAAGTCAATAAAACGCGCCAAAAGTCATCTTTGTTTTTTTTCTAAACGTCATTGTCTCTTGCCGCAACGCACGTGTCTATGGTACGGTTTTTTCTGTTTACGCCGTAAGGTTTAGACACCTGCTGTGTCATTCATTCACTCGTTTGTAATCGTTCAATAATTTGCATCGTGGGCATGGGAACCGGTGAGGGTGTAAGGTGTCTTTTGTTTTTGATTACGTGAATGAAGCGTAGTAATGAATGAGTTGCGGATTTGTGGAGATATTTATTTGTTACGTTCCGCAGATGAAGGTGCTTCAAGTAAACCAACATCGACATAAAATCCATATCATTAAATTGTTACTAGTCCTAATATGTATACATTCATGTATAGGTAATTTTACTTTGTTTAGGTAATAGGTAAGTTCCTATATGTAGAAGGTAAATATTTAAAAGCCTTATTTTCAAATTTCCAATTATTTTGCAGACAGGAAGGGTCGAAACAGAGTTCTTTGATCTGTTTACAAACGTAACTTATTTAAAGTCACTTTACAAAATTGAATAGGGAAAGCCCACAGCACGAATTGCAATAAAAACGTGCGTACTCTTATTGTTAATATGTGCGACTGTGCGTCATTTCGGAAACATGACTCACGCCTTGCGATGTACAAATATTTCAAAAAACTTAATTTATTTTAAACCGAGAAAGTTCTCACGAAAATAATGTTTTTTTTTTACATTTCGCACCTCTACGCGACAATTGTTAGCTATTCGCAACAAGGCGTCGTTCTTTTTTAATTGTCTATGGGCGAACGGGTGACGTTTCGGCGGGAGGGCCTTGTTTTGCGCGGGAACGGGTCATAAACAATGCCGCCTCCGCTTTTTTTTCGTAATCACTTCGGTTCTCACGATTTGCCTGGTTATTATGCGTATGATCCTGCATTTTGACAAGAATTTTAATAAACAAGTAGTAAAATACCTATCTTAGTTACAGTATTAAAAAAATTGCTTTAAGGTAAATAAAAATGATATTCAGCTAATTTAGGGGAAAACTTTCAACAAAGTCAATTTTATCTAGTAAAGACACTTTTTTTAATTAATTTTTTTTAAATAGGTAAGTAAGTAATTTGTATAAGAAAAAATGCACCTACCGATACCTACTTAAGATTATTAAGAAATTAAGAAATATCGCCATTTTTGATGATATGTGACGTTCCACGGGAAAAGGTACCTTATGAGGGTTTCTAGTTTCGGAGATATGAAATGTTTTGTAAAGAGGTGAAAAAATGCTCAATTTTTTTTTATTGTGTGATCTGAAACCTTAATGCGTAACGTTTGTTTACCTGTTTTTATTTTTGTTATAAGTTAGTTATAAGCCTAGTAATGTCGTCTCAGAGTTTAGTAGAAAAGGTACCTTATGGAAAAAAGATTGAAAATTCCCAAAAAAACTAGTCAATACGGGAAAAGAAGTTTGGTAGAGAACTGTATTAGCATTCTGCAAAACTAATTTGATAATTTCAGTTCTGGTTGGGGCGCCTCGCAAATATTATAACCGTACATAGACCGACATCACAAATCCAAGTAGCCTGCTATTATACCAAAGTTACTCTCGTCAAGTCTTTCTTAACTAGAATAATCTTCATTTGGTTTGGTCGCATGCAGTAAATCAGCCATTGGTTTGCTGAAAAATGCCAATACCCGACGCATTACCTTATGGAATATCTGAGGTCATTGAACCTCAATGCCGCTTATCTTCAATAGCAACCGAAATATATTATTGATAAGAAATAGACGATTTATACCATCTTAACCCCAAAATATTATTAGTTTATCCTAACTGTTCCATCATCATCATGCCTCATCATGTAACTTAATCACAAGGTACCTTTTCATTACATACAAATTATTGGTCTTTTTTAAGATTATTATGACGAAGAACTAATTAAATTTGGGGCAGTTTAATGTAAATTAATATTTTCTATTCATAAAAGATAAACTGTAATATGATTGATATTTTGTAGTGATGTATTATTAGATTTATTTCCATAAGGTACCTTTTCGTAAATGTATGGAGCAAATACTGTTATTGTTATGTAAGTTTAAAGTGGCATAAGGGGTTAAATATAGTATTTAGTTGGGGTTTTAGGATTTATTTCATTTGAATGACAGAATTTCTTTCATATGTGCTCAGAAAAATTGATTGTGTGTCACATTAAAAGTAAAAATATTCAATTTTGTGATTTTATATGAAAAAGTCAGAAAATACATTTTCACCTCTAAATCGGTATTGTTTTTTGCTTAAACTGTCTGTCAGTGTCGTTTTCTAATAGATAGAATTTAAATCTTGAAAGCTCATTGCAATCAATCGTGAAAATGAAATAAAACTTTATTTTCAAGAGATTGGCTAGTATACACATAAATCAGTCGATATCAAAAGTTTCTATTTGCATTACAGAACAAGTCGCAATATTTTTTTAATCTCACATATATAAGGTATTATTATTTGTAGTCAACTATGTAACTTACTTCAGGAACATAGTTTTTTAGGCGGCTAAACTTAAAACTTCTCTATCGTAAAGTTGCTAATTTCACAACATTATTTTCAAAAAATCATATCTCTGTAACTACGCAACCTAGAAGGTTGATCTTTTGTGTTATCGATAGCTTATTTATTGTAGATTACTGGGGTATGCATAACTCCATACCCGCCATAAGGTACCTTTGACCGTGGGACGTCACATATTTTTTGTATTCCATATGCCTGCATTACATAGGTGTGTGCTGATTAACCCTTTACCTACGGGCTATTAAATCGCTCCGTCACCGCCCAATACGGGCATGTTTTGGCGAGAGTCAGCGGTTAGGCATAATTTCACTTACTTGTAACTTTTGAAGTATTACAGCTACACACTTGAAACTTCACACACACAAGAAGTATAATGTGCTTAATCAATAAATAATCACTTGGAGTAATAATATTCACTTGTTTTTCTGCTATCAAGCAATATACCAGTCACTAAGAAATTGAAGATTTTTAAGTTACTACTCGCGGATTTCACAAGTTTACGTTTAAGAACATTAGTTTATAATATACTTAACACAAATAAACACTTAAATAACGATAATTATGAAAATAATGCATAAATAACAATCACAAAAAACGTTGCACTAAAACAATTTGCCACTTATGGAAAATAGTGATGTGCGTCTATCGACGCATTTGTCGATATATCGATAATCTAGTAAATGTAAAACTGAAATTTAACAAGTTATGATTGTGGTGAAATTATTATTAGGTACAAGTATTACTAGGTAGTACCTAATAATGATTTTATAACATGTTAAATTCCAATATTTTAACCAAAAACGGTAAAAAACACTAAAAATAACACTCCAAACACTCCCACGCCATACTCTCATATCGACAACAAGTCGATGAAATTTGAAAACAACACTATTGTCCGCCATATTGAATTCAATTATTAGCACCTCTGCAGTACGGGTGTCAACTCCAGTTGCCAGCAAAAAAGCGGTAATTTTAAAATTATGTTAATGTCAGAGCCATCTACCGAAATATTATGATATTTTTTTCTTTGTATCTATACTAATCACAGAGCATAATGTGACCGCTATTACCAAGCCACAAGGTCTCGTTTTGTTTTAAAAAAATGTTGAACACGACCATTACTTCGATCAACTATAGTTGACACCCGTACTGCAGCGGTGTTGCCTTACTGGCAACTCTGGTTGACACCCGTAGGTAAAGGGTTAAATGCCTCATTGTACATAATGTACATTGTTATTCGAACCTCCGACCCTGACCCCGTTTAAAATTGGAACAAATAAACTTGTGCGCTAAATACTTCTTTATGGCGGCCTGCGTCTGCGCACACAGCATTTTATTTTGTCGTTGAAAACGCATATTTAAAGAGCAAGTAAATTATTTGCAGAAATACGATGTGTGTGGGGCTGAAAATAGTTCTGCTTAATGGTTGGTTGAACATCAGTTTTTATATAACAAAACAAAGTGGACCCTTACCTCTCTATCTCTATAAAAAATACCACCTCTGCTGGATTATGTATACTGTCTTTAAGAGGGAAGTAGGTATAGCACCACGTACTCGTCCATACAAAAAGAGAAAATGTTTTCCACTTCTAAATATTTTCCATATACCATGATTTTTTGGTATGTTATTGACACAATGAAAAACTAGGTTTAGGTTTTCAAAATATGCAATATTATTTTTTTTATAAACCTATATACCTAGAATATATTATGCTGAAGCGATCGACATCAAAATCAAAATGATTTATGTTAAGATTTAGTTAGTGGGATCCGTTTTCTACCGGAATGGAAATTGTATGAAAAAAGTACCTTTTGAACCTATAGTTCCCTCTTTAAGATCTGTGTTTCTCACCCGACCGCAGTACAGAGGTGCCCATAACTCATTCGAGCTCTAACGATGGATTAAGCTTAAGCTTAGGCATTAGAGCTGCGCGGGCGACGCACATCTGGCCCTCTGCGACAATTGCCTTCCATCTTACGGAAGCATTTAGGAGAGTAGGGTATTTTAGTGTTAATATTGATATTTATCCGCCACTTGTACACAATGTACGGTCGTCGTCAAAGATATGTTTAAATTTTTCGCCTTATTACAAAGGAATAAGGTGCAAAAGTGTAAACATATTTTTGACGTCGACTGTACACTATTAGGTATTGAATACGAATTAACTTCATTTTAATTGTAATGTTTATTAAAAAAAATTAAATTAAATTTATTTAAGACCAACAAAGGATCAATTTAAAAAATTAAATTTTCTTTTTTAATTTTTTTATTAAGTTAATATAATCTGTATTGTGTGGATCATTGTTGTCTGTAAATAAATAAATGATTGTGATTATTGTTATATTTTGTGCAATAAATATTAAACTTTAAATAAATAAAGTGCTCACTATTTGCCTAAAAAGGAAACTCCAACTCATTTTTAATTATAACTCACTTTTAATAATAATACACTAATAAAAAAAACAAAAAATTAAAATTATTGACCCTGACTCTTAAAAAACAACTAATTTAGTCCATAGGTCTACTGTACACACTGCAACAATCATTCTGCCAGGATAGTGACTGCAAATGAAATGTAATAATTTCATTGCCAGACTCCATTTACTACAAAAAATAAATAGGTAGGTACATAGTGGTACCGCGTGTTGCATATTCATATTACAGTAAACTTAGACGGATTCTAGAGTCGTGTTAATATACTTATGAACACTTTGTACGCTTACGTGTATAAACATGATGTTGAAGAATGAGTGTTTCCTGAGATTATAGTTAAGTAGGATTATGGTGTTGTGAGCGACGGCGGTGGGGTCCTAACGTCGGCTGCATCTGGCGTTTTTTGTCGACGCTACCGATACTGCAATAACTGTAGTTTATTGCTATTGTTTGAGAAAACACATAATACTTAAGTCACATATCTACATGCATGTATTTATAATGAAGTGTTTTAATGAAGAAGCAAGTGTCTGTTGGATCAAAAACTTATTAAGGTGCTGGTACTGGTGCTCGACGCGGTCCCATTACATATCATCTTGAAACTTAAGTCATTGTCAATAGAGGTGACAGCAGGGTGTCATCTATTGGGCATTAGCATGTCGAGCACTAGTATTGAGAGTTAACTTATGGTTATGCGACTTTTTTTAGTTTTTAATGATATACCTAGGAGGCAAACGGGCAGACGGATCGCCTGACGGTAAGCGATCACCGCCGTCCATGGACACTCGCAACGCCAGAGGGGTTGTAAGTGTTGTAAGTCCTGTGGATATCATAATTTTATGATATTTAATGTTTATTGGCTGCTCCGTTTAGGATTTGAAAGCCTAATTCTATTATTTTATCCCTATCAGCATGTTAAAATCTACTTATTTAATTTTGTATGAGACTGAAAAGTCTTAGAAAAATGTATCGAAATATTTAACTTTAGTAATACTAATAGGACGCAGATTTTCCTGAACGTTTTTTACCCGTTACGCTACCCGACTACGTTTAAAAAATGCTAGCGCATCTTGTAGGTACCTATTGTCTCACATAGGCTGCATTTATTATAAATACCTGCATAAAATACATGGGTAAAAAATACAGTTTTATTTTATTTGGCTTAAATAAACGCACAAAAAACATATCCCTAAGTAAAAATCAATAGTTCGCCACATTAGCTCAGTAATCGCCGCAAACAATGTTTCTGCTAATCGACCGCCAGCCTTTTGTGTCTGCACGTTCCCTTCAACATCACACCCAAAACGACGCACTCGCACCCAAAACACCCGCAGTTACGTCCTTTTATAACCCACACAACCCGTTACCCTCTCAACGCGAAATGACCTAACCGCTCCATACAAGTACTACGCTCATGTTCGTTTTGAATGCGCGTAGGGCGCGCTCATTGGGGAAACATTTACAATGTAAGCAGCACTTTGCGAGGTGAGGGTTCGTATTTAGGACGATGTTTACAAGCTAACGATGTGTGGAGCAATTTCCATTAGGTATACCTGTTGTTAGCAACTAACTTGCTTATGTAGGTTATGTACCTCGAGTGTTTAAAAAAATGAAATCTAAAAATCAAGGCTTTACACCAAATCGACAATTGATTGCAGTGATACGTTCCAGTTTAATTCCATAAAAACAATTTCCGCCTAAAAGTACATTAGCGATATACCTTCAATTCTTCGTACATTTCTGTAAGTAAAAGTCGAATCCGCAGGATTTTGTTTCGCTGAAGATATTGTTTCGAATGTCATAACTAACACCTCGGCATACTTTCGGATGCCTTGGCTTAGCTTGCTACCAAATATGTATTGTATACATTTTGTAGATGTTCAGAACGCATCTTGTGTGACGTCATGGACGGCCGATTGCGTCCGAAATTCGAAGATCGGCAACGATCGGATTCGTATATAACGTCCGCCGACAGCAACCAACGGCAATCTTCCAAAATACGTTGAACGACAAACTCTTACTTGTATTGTATTAATTTAATCTTGGAAATAAAACTTTGTAAACTAGTTAAAATAACAAGTCTTCATTGAAGATCCTCTTAGGCATCCCTGCACTACCTAGAAAGGAGCCTAGGCCTCAACAGTAGATATAGGTACCGTTACTTACAATACAAAAAGCGCAGTATGTAGACTACGACCCCCGCTACAAATGTAACGTCACCTCGCAACAATGCTTTAAACCCAAACGTCGTAAGTGCCGTACAAAACGTCGTTTACACCCTCGTGGGTGCAACAATGTGTGAAACGTATCGGACGTGCCGCGCGCGTAAATAGCGCAGGTTTATGGGGAAAGGCACGTACGCCAGTGCCCGCATCGCTGCAGTACGGAAACTAACATAAATATGCCACATTGCACATTGGTATTTGTCTGTGTTAACTGAGTTTTGTACGTAAACAAGCAGACAAACCGGCAGATGGCGGTTAACGTGACATATGGACACTTGAATCCTCAGAGGTGTAACATGCAAGTTGTCGATCGTTTAAAATAGAGGAAGGAAATACAGGAAGTAGATCAGACACACTTGGCCTGACACACGACACGACGCGAGTAAAAATTATACCGGGACTACCGCGTCTACTTTCAATAGCATTTATCCTATTTTTACCTACATTAAAATTTTAGAATATATGGCAAAATTCACAGTTCCGTCGGTACCTTAAAAATTAAGGAGGTATAATTTACACACAATTTGTTAAGCATAATTTAAAAACATTTTAGACAAAAAGGCGTAACAATACTACCTGTCGGAATGAGAGGTACAAAGCTAGTTTTTACAAACCGCCGTAGACAGTCCGGCGCCGAACGTGGGAAACATCATCAAAAGCCATTCCGATCTCCATTCATTCATTCATTCGCTTATTCATTCACTTATTTTAAATACATTCCCTAAACAGGTTGAAACACACAAAATGGCGCAGCGGGCGGTGTAACGTAAATGAGTTTTTGCGAAGTTGTAAAATTTGGTGAGAGACGCGAAGTCACGTATCGAAATCTTAACAAGATACTGTGAGAAAATATGTAGATATATGTAACAACTAAAAAGTAACACGTTTTGAACTATAAACGAACACAGTTTTTTTTTTCGTACATCGTAGATATAAATTTTTGGAAGTCAGTTAAAAGTTTTGCCTTGTTGGCTATGTTATATGGACACAATTTTTTGCCAATAGGATTAATATTTAATAGGGTAAACCCTCCAGTGAATGAACACCCCCCAGTGAATGAACAAAATCACGTTTTTTGTCTAAAATAAGAAATATAACAATTTCTACCACTTGTCGTATTTTTTTTCGTATTAACAACTCTATTTCCTATGCAATTTCAACCCCTGCTAAATTTATTTTCGACCAGTTTGAACGTGACTGGCGTTTGAAGTTTACGTATTTCTGGTTTTGAAGTTTTGTATGCAAAAATTATATCCCAGATAAGAACAGTGTATGTTTGGAGCAACATATGAAGTGCTTATTTAATGTTTACCTGTACAAAGTTCGGTTATTTGGTTAGATTAAGAGTTAAACCTTCTATAAATGTACACTTTCTCGGCGTATTATGTGATTAAGTCTTTATTTTTTATAGTTCCAATACTGGCTTATCAAATGTTCTGAAACCAGTAAATGAACGGTGTGTTCATTTACTGGTGTGGTCTAGATTTAAATTTTTTTCTAAATATATGTGTAAACGAATTGGTATTGAGCTTGTTTTTTGTGATCCTGCATAGAAAACGATTCTGATTCTTTCAGCCAGTATTGGAACAAACAAAATTTCTATAGTCCATTTACTGGATATTTCATGCCTATGTATGAACAATACAACATTTGGGGTGTTCATTTATTAGATTTCTACTAATTCTATGTATGAACAATGTAGCCACGAACAATGCAATGACAAGTTTATTTTTTTAAGCATTATTTGCTGATTCCTAGCCTTTTTTGATCAGAATATGCTCGTTGTTTCTTGTTTTAAAAATTGATTCTCTTTTTCTTATTAATATTTAATAGGTTCTGGTGAATAACCATCATTTTATTACATTCTAATCTATTTGAAATCAATATGGAGGGGATAAAAATATATTAACGCTTTCGCTATACCTACTAAAATAGAGCTGGAAACGTTTTTTGTGTTAAAAATGTTTTTTTAAAGCTGATTAAAAAGATCTAAATGATGTTCATTCACTGGGTTTTGCGGTGTTCATTCACTAGTTTTTATGTTCATTAATTAGGTTTTTGGGTAGTTTTTAATAAATTCTGCTATAACTCAAAAACTATGAAAGTAAGAAAAAATCGCAGAAATTACTTTCTTATTTATTAAATGAAGATTCATTAAATTGCAGATAATTATTGAAATTATTAATGAATGCTGAGAAATGATTTTTCAAACTTGGATAATTCCTTAAGTGTTCATTCACTGGAGGTCTTACCCTAGTTGGCAAAACGGAGGTTTGTTTTTATTCATAGAAATTAAATAATGCCCTGCCATTTCACTTCCCTTGTGCACTACTGTCTGGAATCTTTCCAATGTTAGTTACATTGTAATTTGCACATAACACTTGCAAATAGAAAGAAAACACTATTTAGAACTATGATTTATTTGTAAGCTGTTTAGCTTAGGTACCATTACGTAGTGGCAAAGAGAATTTAGTATAGAGGCGTCATAGTAAATTTTGTAGTCACAGTAAATACATTTACTGCTATCTTTCGACACAGGATTAAAACATTTAGAACACATTTGACTTTAACTCTTGTTCTTTCACTGATATGTGTTAAAATTGTTAAATATCAAATGGTGTAGCCATCTACACGAGTATAGGCCAAAGGTATGGCACCATCTTTTCGAGCATACATTTTTCTTGATATTCGGACGCACATTTTTTTCTTTGAATTTTTTTTTCTTATAAGGAGTTACATATATCTTTGGTAGTGGGAAAAGTACATACCAAATCAAATAAAGGACGAAGTAGAGACTTTGTTTTTTGCTGCGTGTGAATTTTATTTTTTGCTAGCGGTGACTCTTAAAATCACAAATTGTGTTACAGATGTAGAGCATAAAAATAATTATATTCCATCGTTTTTCACGAAAACGTACGACACTGTCTTGGTATTTCAGTCAGTCTCGGTATAAAAAGTACTGAGGTTGACTGAAGTAGCATGACAAATACGAACGTTTCCGAGAAAATACGATGGAAAACAATGATGCAGTACATCTGTAGTTATTATTATTGCGTCAAATAGATACAATGCGCTGTAGATTTAGTATGTTGGCAGTGTTTAAACAATACTTAGAAAAATGTCACGTATTAGAAACCAAATGACGTCACGCCAGTCCACATTACGAAAGCAATTCGCTACCAAACTACTAATACTCGTAAACATTCTTGCAATACCCGCTAATGGCAACTCCGTGCCTCCTGAATGCATTCCAATGCAATAAAATCAAATATAGACTCAAATACAAAAAAAAATGTCCGAAAACCGTCGCGCGCGCACGGGATCTTTATAGATCGCTTTCGTGCGTGACGTTACATGGATTTTTTCGATCTTTTTTTGGCGTTATGATCAATGAGCTATTTATGGGGGCGGTGTAGGCACGTAGGGGTGCTTAATTGTTTAATGGGACTATTTATTTTGTTATAGGATTAGCGAGTGTTAGGAAAATAGGATGGAGTGGGTTTTTTGCGTTTGACACTTATGGTTGTACGTGATGGTGAGTGGTATACCTGGTATTAAGTAAATGCATTGTGTATTGTACCTACAGTCGAAATTTAACCATTAATTGGGTTTAGGTTTAATGTAATTACATTAGTTATGTTTCATGGTTAAATTATAATAATAATAATTTCAGCCAACTCGTTTCAGTGAACGGTCTAATAGCGAAGAGTCTCGACCAACATCTTGAGAGACTCTCGCTAGGTGGTTAGATCAAGGGTCAGATGCAGGAGGCGGTGATCTTGGACACGGCGCGGATAGTCCGCCGGTTCCTCTCTCTGCAGCCCTGACCACCGGTAGCTTGGGCCTTGCCCCGCTGCTGGCGGCACCCTAGGTTAGGTTTTTTATAATGTGTTTATATGTATTTTTTATCGTTTTGTAAGCGTTTTTATATTTTACTTTTATATTCATATTATAAATAACCTAACTTAAGACGAAAAATAAATAAAGAGAATTTCAGCCTATATACGTCCCACTGCTGGGCACAGGCCTCCTCTCAATACGTGAGAGGACTTGGTTGGGCTATAGTCCCCACGGATTGCAATGCGGATTGGAGTCTTCTCATACACCTTTGAATTTCTTCGCAGATGTATGCAGGTTTCCTCATGATGTTTTCCTTCGCCGAAAAGCTAGTGGTAAATATTAAATGATATTTCGTACATCCGAAAAACTCATTGGTACGAGCCAGGATTTGAACTATATATTATACTACTCTTTGATTTGAACCCGCGGCCTCCGGATTGAAAGTCGGGCGTCATAACCACTCGGCCACCACCGCTTTTGTAGAATAAAAATATGCATCATACATATATAAAATTAAGTTTTGTTTATATAGATTATATAGAACATTGGCGAAATAACTGGAGTGACAAAGAAAGATGCCCGCAATTTGCGAACTTCGCTTCGGTAGGCCCTCAGAGTGGATCTTGGATATCTTGATCGAGCCAAGAATTGGATCGGCCGATGGGCGGAGCGTAGCGCAGGCGGGCCGCGGGGCGTCCGTCGGCGGCCGACGGCCTCGCGATTAACCGACCGAGATAAATACTAGTAGTGTGGAACGAAGATTTACACATTTTGTATACATAGTTCTTAGTTTGGTCGGTTAGCGTAATTAGGTTCTTATTCGTTGAAGCAGACAATTAAAAGTATCATTTTTATGGAGTTCTTGGGACATCTGTAGGTAAAGCCGACTATAAACTTTAAATATATGTACTAAGTGCCCAATTTTTGTACCGCAGCTGTCCGCAGGTAAATAATCGTTCTTAGAGCATTCAAAATGAAAAGTAGAGTAAAAAATTCTCATTTCACTCTCGAACTATTGGCGCACTGTACACATTTGTTGCAGCGCCAAAATATATCTGGTGCAATGCACCACAACACAATCTTTGTATATGTATCTTGAGCTACCAATCTCAGAACCACTTTATCAGTCTTATAATATTTGACTTCTTTCTACTTTCCAGGCCTGTTGACTGAACGGAACATTTTTTCCAAAACAACAACTAAGTTTTCTCGGAACGGGCCCGCGGCCGCCACGGCCGCCATGCTGCTACCGGGCGTGAGTTTGCTCAACGAACTGGTTTGGGTTTTGGGGAAAAGAGTTTAATAGTATGTGGTTCAGTGCTAGCAATACGCAAGGTACGTTCTCAAAAATGCAGGAACATTCTCGAAAGTTTCTGGAAATTTACATGAGAATTTAAAGCTTCCCATACAGAACCTTGTGGGATTTTTTCATAAAATTATTATGGATAATAGATACTCGATCACATATTATTAGAAAAGCAGAAAGAATAATATGTAATAAAGCCTGTATCTATTAAGGCAGCAAATATATAGGGAAAAAGTAGTTTTGGCAACTTTGGAAACTTCTCCTGTGTTTAGTATTCAACCTTAATACTGCTATACTGATTTACTTGAGGTAGCGAGGCTACTGGCCGGCGACACAGAAAAGGTGGTCTGAAAAATAATAACTAACAGTGTCACTGACACAGCAAAATCGCGAAGAAATAGATCGCCTAACTCGCAAGAAACAGTAAAACCCTAGTAAAAACTCATAATTCAGTGCGTGTAAATAACGAGGAATCAGCAATCCACCCGCAGAGGCCTCTGCCAGCTGCAGACCACAAGACTGACGGTAAGCGCGCTCACCCTTTTGTACCTCAGTATAGTGTTACGATAGGAACTTACAGAAACTACAGTCCACAAGTAAAGCCAGGGCTTTACGCCACATTTTCTGCTGTTGATGCAGACTTGGTTAGACCAACTAGGAGCCCAAACATTTAACAACATGTTACGGGCTTGTCCTTATTTTGATACGACTCTGATCGCTCACGCTGAATGGTGCATGCAAAATGAAGTGAAAGTCGTGCGTGAGATCCGCACCAATCGCCGAGACGATCGTCCTGGGGGCCGATTTTTGAAATTCGACCGCTCGATTTTGTGTATTTCGTTCAATAATATCTACACTACTAGGTATTTTAATTCTACTAATAGAATTAAAAACGAGTGGTCAATACCACTAGATTCCCAATTTCTATCGCTCGTATTTCAAAAATTAGCATTTCGCCGTTTTCCACTGATTTGCGAGTGACGAAATCGAACGATCGAAATTCAAAAATCGGCCCCCTGGTCGTATCAAAATCACTTCAAAACCAGAACTAATTGTTTAATTAGAATTAACCTACTCAATTAATTTTATTTTAGAACATTTTTATTTCCATTTCTTATCGGAATACTATTCTAGTATTTATTAAAATAAACCTTATAAGCACAAAAGCACATACGTTTAAATGTACGCCTTCCATATTAGTGGCGCGGAACCCTAAAACCGCTTCATTGTTATTATTCTGATCGCAGCGCTAATGGAAAGAAATGGTTTGTAAACTCTGGCCCACACAGCGACACTCGAATCTCTACTCTACGCCTTTCGCATTAACGTTCAATATAAGAAACCGGCCAGCAATCACATTTACATTTAACAAGATTATGGTCATAGTAATTTAAACCGTATCGTTAACAGTAACGGTTTAAAATTGCGTGTGAGCCGTTATAGAGGGTGTTCGGAATGGCCGGTTTAGGTAATATAACATAGTTATCCGCTTTGTATGACTTGTCATTCGTCCATTAACTTTTTGACTTTTTTAGGTTTATTCTGTCCGGTTTAAACTCTTCTATTAATTTACCTCTTTTATTATAATTTCGGCTTTACATAACTTAATAAAACGATTGTAAGTAGTGGTGTAGCCCTCGGTCCCCAGCGGCCCCGCTATCCCTTCAGTATCCAGCAGCGGTCCTGGCCACGGTGGGTGCTAAGCACTGACAAAACATCCTCCAGACTTAGCATAGTCGCGCTACCCCCTCTGCCACGCATACGGTAATTTTACTCCATGTTCGAGTCATTGTGTGACGTCCGTGTCTTTGAACGGACCAATCATGGCACGGGATTTCGCTCACCTCGTCCCGCGCACCCCCGCATTTTTGGCATCATCGGTTGCATGAAATAATTGCTCTAAACTCGGTCTAGAGGATTCCTAGTCTATGGTGCTAAGAATCCCTGGAAGAGATTAGGCTGCAACTCGAACTACATTCAAAAGATCGCGGGGCACTTGGATGAGATGAGACTAGCCCAAGACCGGGATATGTGGCGTACAATCGACGTCAAAGATATGTTTACACTTTTGCACTTTACTCCTTTGCAAAAAGGCGAAAAATGTAAAGATATCTTTGACGTCGACTGTACACGAAGGGAGAGGCCTATGCTCGGCAATCATAACTTAAGCTAATAACGGTTTAACTCACGTATTTTTAGACACTTGTGCGTTAATTATATTAAGCACACAGTATATTTATGAAATAAATGTTATTGTTTTTTTTTTAAGTCAAAAACACAGACATTTCTTCAACCATTTTGGATTTGCGTAAATGTTTTACAAACACATATTACGTAATACTGTGGACTTCGGTGCCCGCGTGGTGTGACGCATGGTGAGAATTGACAGTTGACAAGTTTTCTGCTGACCTCGGTGGCTGTTGATAGGTATTGTTCTGACTTCGGTGGCGCGTAGCCCAGTTTAAAGTGGAGTAGGTTAGTTGTAAGATTCAAGTTTACGTTACTCATAGCGCGTTTTAGTGTATATATATTTTTTAATGATATAAAACGAATCGTATCGCCTAGCGTGGTACGGGCATGTGATGCGGAGGGATGAGTGTCATGTGACGAGAAAGGTATTACGAATGAATGTGGAGGGAATTAACGGGAGAGGAAAACCGAGGAAAAGGGGCATGGACTGTGTGAGAGATGATATGAAACGATCGCAAGTGAATGATGAGATGACGGGCGAGAGAGAGGTGTGGAAGAAAAAGACATGCTGCTCCGACCCCAAATTAATGGGATAAGGGTAAGCGAATGATGATAAAACAAACTAGCAGAATCGCCTGATTTGAAGCAATTACCGCCACCTAGAAGTTGCAGTTGGCGTGCAGTTCCCATACAAATTGCAGTCGGGTTGCAGTCCATTCTGTATCGGCCCTTAGGTACACCTACAACACTAGAGGGGTTGCAGTGCGTAGATAGCCTTTAATATGGGAGAACGCTATTTTCTTGAAGGTCGTATCGGCCCGGAAATACCGCGGGACTCAAGGCACTTTGCGAAAACTTAAAAAAAAAATTCATGTTACCCATGTCCCCATGTGTAGGTACAGATTAGTAAAATCTAGTTTTAACGAAATTAATTTTGAACAATTAGACAAAATTACTTTTCACGAAGCCTATTTGCAGATCTAGTTTTGACTGAAAAATCGCAGTTAAAACTATACTCATGGACTGAAACCACTTTTTCCAATATGTTTGCTGCGGGGTCCTTTAGAGAAACGCAAAAAATTACTGGATTAGGTACAGCACCTACAGTATTTTCAAAATTTATAATTAAACTTTTTTGTGTTCCTCTAAATTTGTCCATCAGGCCTATTCGGATTTCGAGATAATCACAAGATCTAGAGGCGATTTAGTGATCAACTAGATCTACATTAGATATCGACTAGATGTGACTTGGATATCTACGTCATAACTTGTCGAAATCGTTCAAGAAGACCTCCAGAATCGCGGAAATGTCAAATTTGAGATATCTATCTTACAAATATCTCTAAATTATCCATATCGTAACTTGTTGAAGTCTAGTAGAAATCTAATTCATTTTCCGAACCGAGCCGCATGAGTGTAGTTCTCACCAAGGCATTTCTGAAAACTAGTTTTAACCTATTGAAAACGCGTTCACAGTTAAACGGGGTGTTACGGTAGCATAAATAATAATGATAAGCCTGGCTTGTCTATGCAAGTTTCATAGATTCGTTGGGCAACTCTGTCGCAAAGCGCTACGAAACAACGATGACTTAACGAGTGAACTTGTTTTCATTATATGTAAGTAAAATGTTAAATAAAATACATAATCTATGTAGATTAGATAATAGCAGTACCTAAGTACTGTTCTAAAACCAACAGTTTGTTTTTCTAGATAATATGTCTTAGAATTTCATTATTTTCATCATCAGTATTTTTTCAACGTCAACTGGACCTTAAAGTTCACACGAGTAAACCCGAATATCAGCCTCAACTCCATCAAAATAGAGTATAATTTCGGAATTGCCTACCCTATTTTCAGCATTCGGACTACTAAGTACTCGAAAAAACTTTAAATGGAAACTCGTCGACAGACTTAAGCGTCTTTCACATTTTACGATAGATGTAGTGCACAGATGTAGTGCCTAATTATTTTCCGTCGTATTTTCACGGAAACGTGTCTTGCTATTTCGTCAGTCAGTACCTATCTGTACAAAAAGCACTGAGGGTGACTGAAGTAGCATGACAAATACGAACGTTTTCGAGAAAATACAATGGAAAACAATGTATTATGCACTACTGTACGTTATTTATGTTTACCAACCATTTAAACTTATACCTAGTAGCAGTGTCTAGCCCTCTATTCGACTGATCAACATAGAGAACTAACATTAAACTCACCCGACATTTTCATTTTCATTTGCCCAACACACAACACCAAAACACACACACAACCAAAAACAAAAGAACTTCGCTTCAACACGAATTTAAAATTTCAAAAACCGAACGTCCGATTAATCCGAATCATTGTCTAAACGCACCGAGATGTTTAAACCGATTGAAAAAACTGTGTCACAGATTTTCCAGCATGCAAAGTTGCAAATCTTAACCAATGTCACTGCGTTTTGTATTGTCAGCACTTGTCACACAATGAAACTGCCGCCCTCAATAATGATATAGTGAATATATGCTTGGAATTCATTTATTAATCATCTTTGTGCAATAGTATGCGGAAATACGGCATTATCGGCGTTTGAAGCCATATGTTTTTAATAATTGTGACCTGAATGCGAGCTGTTTTAGCCAAAAGGCGTATTTGGGATGACGGGTAATATCAAAGTTTTTAGCGAATTTCTCTAGTAGTACTCATGTTAAGTAATTAATATTAATATTACTAGAAATACATAGAAAGAGAACTAGAAATAGAGGCTCTCTGCTCTAACTTTCACCGTTTTTTAGAATCGTTACTTTCTTTGAGAAGTTAGGTACAAACCTTACTTAATAAGTGTCCCTTACCGCGTTAAAGGTTCTTATTTAATGCCTAAATTTTTACCTTTCTAATTGCTTAAAACATCTGGATATTTTTCATACAAAGCTCTATCTAAACCATGTTATTCATAATTTGTAATTTTGTACATAAAATCGCCTGCAACTGAAACCAGCCGTCAACCGATTCATCGACTAACATTTCAAAAAAGTCAAAAACCGGTCAAGTGCGAGTCGGACTCGCGATCCAAGGGTTCCGTACATTACTCAATTTTTAACAATGTATTTTTTATATGTGAAACGCGAGTGAATTGCCTTTAAAAAACCCGTAGGGGCCGGATCAAAAACTAAGTTATTAGTCCGACTCACGCTTGACTATATATTTCTAATAGGTTTGCTGTTATCTATAGGTAAAGACCTATTTTATGTATTTTTTTCAAAATTTTAGACCCAGTAGTTTCGGAGATAAAGAGGGGGGAATGGTCATTTTTTGCCTATTTTCTTGAATTACTTATAAACATAAAAAAAATATATTTGAAATTCTCACATTGAGCTCTTTCATTTGATATGTAACACGATATAGTTTGAAAAACTTTATTTTTTAGTTTTCTAATTTACCCCCTAAAAGTGCCCCCCATGTTTAATATTCATTTGTTTACGTTACATGTCCGTCTTTGGGTCACAAACTTACATATGTGTACCAAATTTCAACTTAATTGGTCCAGTAGTTTCGGAGAAAATAGACTGTGACAGACGGACAGACAGACAGACAGACAGACGCACGAGTGATCCTATAAGGGTTCCGTTTTTTCTTATTGAGGTACGGAACCCTAAAAACTAACCTCATAATCGGATTGCCTACGTCACTATCGATTCCCGCCAAAACGAAATGGGTCATAGACAATAATGCGGCTCGCGCTTGCCGCGGCACGCACCGCGCGAACCTTTTCCCGCCACTAAATTAAAAAAGTAACATGCGCCAGGGATGTGTAACCTTTTTGGTACGTGCTGGAGTGAGCACGGCAGTTTTGTCCTGAGTCTGATTTATCGCTCGGTGTTTTGTCTGATTTTAATGCGATGTGAATGAACGGATCGTGTAGGTCTTTGTAATGTATGTAATGTGATTAGTTTATGTGTTAAATGTCACGCCCTCGCTTTGTGGGCAGGGGTAGATACTTAGATAGTTAGTTTGGTATAGAAGAGTGTCATGCGCCTTAAGTATAAATACGCAGTTATCATTAATGTCAAATTTCTATAAAAATATTAAGTCGGACTTCCACCTTATGCAATAGAAAACGTTTTCCTAACATTTGAGTACAGTCAGCTGCAGAGATAGTTGACCGCCCTGCATAGACTGTACCTATTGACTGTATACCTCATTTTGTCATTGCCAATGCCATGTAGAGTTAGTTTGGTATAAGTATCTCTAACTCCAGGTCGGTAGATACTTTTTACCAGGCTCCAATTTCACCACGGTGACAGGTGCGACAATTGTAAAACATCACTGTTGCTGACGTCACAGGCATCCATGGGCTACGGTTACCGCTTACCATCGGGCGGGCCGTATTCCTGTTTGTTTTATTAAAAAAACTTTATTATATCGGAAAAAAACAGATATTTCTCTTGCTAAGTTTATGACAATTGTCACAAAAACACTACAATTGTCACGAAATTCCGACATATAACTCATTACCTGTCAAGAATTACCTACAATTCTTCTAAATCTTGACAATTGTCAGAAACTTCGCAAAAGAAATATCTGTTTTTTTCCGATATAATAAAGTTTTTTTAAATAATACAATGATGGTGGCAAACAGGAATACGGCCCGCCCGATGGTAAGTGGTAACCGTAGCCCATGGATGCCTGTGACGTCAACAACAGTGATTTTACAATTGTCGCACCTGTCACCGTGGTGAAATTGGGGCCTGGTCTTTATCTAATCTATCTATCTAATACCTTTAAACGAGCAATTCTTGTTTATTTATATGTATATATATTTCGGGGATCTCGGAAACGGCTCTAACGATTTCGATAAAATTTGCTATAAGGGGGTTTTTGGGGGTGATAAATCGATCTAGCTAGGTCTTATCTCTATGAAAACGCACATTTCTGAGTTTTTATATGTTTTCCGAGCAAAGCTTGGTCTCCCAGATATTCTCTATTTATGTTTAATGGAAGTAACACTGCACTAAAAGAAGAAACTTCCTGCCTGCACAGCTAAACTGTTGAAGTAACTGTCACCTGCGGTATTTCCGGACCGATACAAGCTTCAAGAATAGAGCATACTCCCAACTTAAATGCCGGCAACACACTTATAACCCCTCTGGTGGTCTCCATGGGCGACAGTAATTGCTTACCATCAGGCGATTCGTCAGCCAGGCCCTAACAGCAGCCCTCCCCCCCCCCCCAGACGGCGAAATGCTGTGTGCCGTGGCCCGCGCGAAAATTGTGAGGCGCAATTGCATAGGTACAAATACTTAGGGCCACTCGCACCATTCACTAACCCGGGTTTAACCGGTTAACCCCGGGTTAGTGGGATGGTGCAAGTGGCGCTTAGTATCTTAATAAAAAGCTAATTTTCCGGTTTAACTCACGTATTTTTTTTTAGTCACTCGCCCAACATGTTTCGGATAGCCTTAGGTGCCCATACCTAGGTCAAAAGCTAGGCTTGTTCACCGAATTAGATTCCGATTTAGCTCACTTTAATGTCGTCAATTAGTAGCAAACAAATGAGAAGCATCGTTAAGGACTCTGAGTCACATGGACCCCTGGAGGGGTATCCTGTGCGGCTGTACGTGACGAGACAATGGCCGGGACAGTTCCCACGCGGGGGCGTGAAACCCCTGTATAGAATGGTGTTGGTTACTGTTCCGGTAGATGTCACTGTTACGTGTTAGGGCATTCCACGAGTATATCGCTTACTAAATGCCATTCTTCATATACTTCTGAGTGCGTTGCAGGCCTTTAAGATGGGAGTAACCTCATTTCTTGAATTGAAAATGGCATTTTCACTTAAAACCCCACAGTTAACCCAAAAGTTGACGGTTTTTCGAAAAAAGTAAATGGTAAGTACCATTTTTTCTGAAAACCCTCATAATACCGATACGACCGCAATTGCTGGAAACTTTTATGAGAAAATTCTCATGTAAGTTTCCACTTAGAAAGTTCCCGTTCAGATTAGGGATTATAAATTATAACACAAATGTTCTTAACTGTTGACGACCGTTTCAGTTAATATTTATTCGTCACTCATTAGCATCAATTTTAATTGTCATAGAAATCGAAACCTACAATAAGGTTTGGCAATAAAATAAACTTGCAGAAAAAAATACCGACAACATTTTCATGGAAATTTACAAATGATTGAAAATTCTCTTTGGCACATCGCTATCAAGAGGTCGAAACTTTGTTTTTTTTTTCGCAAACGTCACGAGGCTACGGCGCATTATTCGGCCGCACGCACGGCATTGTGTGCGTTTACGATCGCACCATAACGACGATTAAAATAATAAACTGGTTTTGTCTGTGCTCGTCATTTTTTAATTGCAGTAAATGTGGTGCGGTCTAAAATTTAAAATTTGGGTTGGAAAGCTATATTTTTAAGCCTCATTGGTAGATATAGTTTGTCAAAGAACTGTCTCATTTTAATCATAGACAGAGATAATCATACTATCTTTGTCTTACACTAGTATTAGCACCCAAAAGAAAAGGATGAGTATAATTTTCCTGGTTCTTACTGACTGACAAATTGGTTTGATCAACTATAGTTTTTAGTTTAGACACACTGTAACCGCTGCTCTTGATGAATGTATGTATATTTTTTTAAATTACGAATAAATATTAATAATTACCTAAAAAGAAAGTGTATGTGAAGTTAAACCAATGTTATGTGTTATGTCAGAATGTTTATTGCTTAATTAATCCCTTTACATTTAAAACCCCACAATATTACATTAAAGAGCTATATTTCTATATGATAATTGTTAAATTCAAAGTCTTATTTAGTCTAGTTTTGAGATTATTCGAGAGACATCGAATAAAGGCGTTCCTAATATGTCTTTACCATATCTCAGTACTAGGGACCATGGGGTCCCGGACCTTTGGGAGGCGTGCGTGGGGCCGAAGCCAACAGCGCAGATGCCCTTAAGACATTTGATGTCATGTAGAATTGTCATGTCAAGATTTCCTAATATTATTATTTATGAATTTTTAATAAATCCTACAATGACAAATATTGTTTCAAAAGCATTAAGCGGCATCCACACCGCACGGCCGCGCATAGACAAGGCCAGGTTAGTTTTAAACGCGGGGCGGAGCCAAGGCCGCGCCCACCGCCCCGCACCTGACATCGATTGCAAATGTCTACCCGCGCCGCGCTGCGCCACCGAAATTCATGATTATTATAAGTATTACTGTGGTATTACTGTAAATTATCGTTGATGTTTAATACAGTGCAGTTTTATCGTGTAATGCAATTTTATTGATGTTCATTCTGTGGCAAGAGGGTGTTAAAATATTTCGAGATGATTTATAACGCTAAAGTAGGACCAAGCTATCTCTGCATGTGCATAGCAAAGTGTGGAAAAATCATCATTACTGTCAAATTTCTATGTAAATATTATTTTAAAGACACTCCCTCACTTTGTTCAGTTCAAATAGGTTTAAACAATATGTTTGCCCAACGGGATGCCGGTTTTATTGATTGGTTTATATTCGCTTAGTTGGAGCAATATTTGACAGCCGGCACGCGCTTAAGTGGTCTCATAGTGTGAGCTCGGTATGATTAGCTATTATTTACAAACGTTTTTCTGGTGTGGTTTTGTGTAAAGAAAGATATAGATGGTCAAGCAAATCTTGTCAGTAGAAAAAGGCACGAAATTCAAATTTTCTATGAGACAATATCCCTTCGCGCCTACATTTTTCAAATTTGCCGCCTTTTTCTACTGACAAGATCTGCTTGACCAAGTATAAATGTTATCTATGGGAGAGCTTATATCTTTTTTTCGCGAATTAGGGGTTATTTCATAATAAAAGTGGCTCAGTATGACCTATATTATATACAGGGGTCGTAGGGGTCTATATAATTTAGAGGTCGTATAGCAAGAGAACAAGACATCATACAGAATTCGAAGATGAGCCTAATGATGTTGTTAATTATTGTTTATCACCAAGAATGATGATTATTTTTCAGATGACAAGTAGAAAAAAACATTTTTGCATATAATTTGGTCACCCTACTCAATGTGACGTCTTCTCGCTTTCCATACAGCGTATGTCAAAAGTCATAGGGTGACCATGATTACTTAGTATAGGTAAGATTAATTTTACTTGAAAAATAAGAAAAATTCAACTAATTATCCTTTAATCAAATATGACGACCGGTCTGGCCTAGTCGGTAGTGACCCTGCCTGTGAAGCCGATGGTCCTGGGTTCGAATCCTAGTAAGGGCATTTATTTGTGTGATGACAGACAGATATTTGTTCCTGAGTCATGGTTGTTTTCTATGTATTTAAGTGTTTATATATTATATATATCGTTGTCTGAGTACCCACAACACAAGCCTTCTTGAGCTTACTGTGGGACTTGGTCAATCTGTGTAAGAATGTCCTATATTATTTATTTACTTATATACCTCATATATACCTATATACTACCATATGATAATATGGATCATTTACAGAGTCAGAAAAAGTGGTGGTGGTGGCAACCCAGAAATCACCCTGTATTGACATAAAAAAAATCCTGTAGTTAAAAAAATACAGCCTGTATACTCGTAGAATGTACACAAGACATACAACCTTGACACGGGAGCACATCAGGCATGTCAGTGTCAATGTCACACAATTGACACCTGTCAACGCGAACGTTATCTAATCGGCTGCTGTTGCTGCGGTTTATTAGCATACCCCGGTGTTTCGGTGGCAAAAACGTACCAGTGCTAGTGTTTAGTAAAATATCGACTGTAGTGTTATCGATATCGATATCAAGCAATTTCTAAGTCACAATAACATATGTGACAACACCCTTGACGTAAACAATATTAATTAAAATATGTAATAAATATGTAAATACCTAAATAATTACAAGTGTTCGTTCCTTTATTATCTATTTGGAAACCACTTTTTAGGGTTCCATAGCCAAATGGAAAAAAACGGAACCCTTATGGATTCGTCATGTCTGTCTGTCTGTCTGTCCGTCCGTATGACACAGCCACTTTTTTCCGAAACTATAAGAACTATACTGTTGAAACTTGGTAAGTAGATGTATTCTGTGAACCGCATTAAGATTTTCACACAAAAATAGAAAAAAACGCAATAAATTTTGGGGGTTACCTACCCATACTTGGAACTGACTCTAAATTTTTTTTTTCATCAAACCCATACGTGTGGCGTATCTATGGATAGGTCTTCAAAAATGATATTGAGGTTTCTAATATCATTTTTTTCTAAACTGAATAGTTTGCGCGAGAGACACTTCCAAAGTGGTAAAATGTGTCCCCCCCCCCCCCCCTGTAACTTCTAAAATAAGAGAATGATAAAACTAAAAAAAATATATGATTTACATTACCATGCCAACTTCCACCGAAAATTGGTTTGAACGAGATCTAGTAAGTAGTTTTTTTTTAATACGTCATAAATCGTAAACCGCAATTTTATTATGTTACTTGCTGCTACGGAACCCTTCATGGGCGAGTCCGACTCGCACTTGGCCGCTTTATATTATTATTGCAACTGCAATTATCTGACATAGACTACTTATTCTGACAATAAGTAATATTACATCGAATATTCTATTGTAAAAGTGATTAAAATATTTAAAAATTACATATAAACGGTACTGTCTTACGTCAATGACGGTCTATCTTAGTCATGTTCTAAAAGTAGTAGGTTATATTGGAATTTTTAAAGATTAAGTTCCAGAAAAATTAAGTTTAGTAATACGAATTACGATCGTCCGATTACTTAGCCGTCGGCAAATGGTTCTTTAAAATTCAATATAATTTAGGTACCTGTTAGAGTCCGTCTAAGAAGCTAATTTTGTACAGGTTTGAACAGAAAACAGTTTGAGAGTGTAATTTTAAAAATTACATTTATAAATTCACACTAAGAGCTGTTTCCCACTGACGTCCAGTTTTTTGCGGGTATGGTTTTTTGCAGGATACAGTTTTCTGTAGTATTCATGCAGGATCCCGCAAACAGAATCCTCGTGTGAAAGTTACTATACCTATTAGCACCTATACTACTAAAACGGGATCCTACAAAAAACCGTACCCGCAAAAAACTGGTTGTCAGCGGGAAACAGCTCTAATAAATAATATAAATAAATAAATAAAAATATATTTATTTACCGACACAACAAATACAACGAATTGCAAGTACAGTAAAAAACACAGGTAGAATTTACAAATATTTGTGCAGTAAAATGGATGAGACTCAGCGAGACCGCTGATTTTCAGTCCCCAACCAGAAAAACACCTAAAGCTAATTCTTAACTAAGTTCTTAAATCTAAATCTATTGATGACAATGCCACACTTTATCATTGCCAATGCCAAGCAAAGTTAGCTCGGTCCAAATCTAACCATTTACAACTCGCGCAAGACGCAGTGTGTCTCCAGCATAACCCGTCATAAAAAGAACACCTTTAAAAATTAAAACGACAAACATTTTCAAACTCGCACCCCAGGGTGGCGCGCGCCGATTGGTCCGCAGCGGGGCGCTGAGCTCGCGGCTCGACCAATCACAGCCGCCGCTCGAACGTGCCCTATCTCCGCTTCCCCCTCGGATTTGAGGGCTCTAGGGTTGTGTTTACGCTGCATTTTCGTTGTTTGTCGATTTAATTGATGTTCGTTTTTTAAAAGGTATTTTAAGAGCCGTTGAAGTGACAGCGCTCGGGTGTCGAGCGGAGAGTGCGGATTAATATTAGGTTTCTTTATAAAGGTGTTTCTTAGGTTAAGTTTCATTAACATTTAGCTTAGGTAACGCTATGTAATATGTATATCGCTATATAGTTACCATTAGCAATGTGCAACTTGCATATCATTCCAGAACCTCCAAAATTTCTGGAAACTCATGAGTTGAGTCATGGTTTTCTCATGAGAAAATTCTAATACAAGTTTCCACTTAGAAAGTTTCCGTTCAGATTAAAGATTGTTTATTACCTACTCAATGTGCTTAACTGTTGACGACTGTTTAATTTACCTAACATTCACATTGGCGTCTTTTTCATGTGTCAGAAATTAAAACTACAGAGGTAGTGCATACCTAATTATTTTCCATCGTATTTTCACGGAAACGCACGAACGTGTCTTGCTATTTCAGTCAGTCTCGGCACAAAAAGCTCTGACGTTGACTGAAGTAGCATGACAAATACGAACGTTTCCGAGATAATACGATGGATCAAAATTATGCACTACATCTGCAACTGCGAGATGGTTTGGCAATAAACGGGCAGAATTGTCTAATTTTTGAAAATTCTCTTTAGCTCATTGCTACTTGCTAGTTGCGAGTCAATTCTAGTTCGACACGATGGATTTACCCATTTTCCTTTAGGTATTTTATAAATATTGTAGGGTTTAATGTTAATATGTATAAGATTTAATAAAATGACACGGTACATTCACGGCGCTACAAACGTAGAGTCGGACCAAACTAACTCTGTATGTCATTTGCAATGACAAATTATGGCCATATCATCAATGTCACATTTCCATGATATGACGTTTATAATGACACTCCCTCACTTTGATCTGTTCAAAACGGTGCAAAGTTTCACACTACTAATGTACCCCGGGCCTTATTATTTTTGCTACTCTTACTACTAATAAGTTTTTTGTCAAAAATTAATCGCGGGCAACTAATACTTATCGAGACAATTCTAACAAACTCTAACACAATCAGATTGCGTATGTTTTATAGCAGAGTTCCTATGGCCCACTTCCTGTGTCCATCATCAGATCAGCTCGATGATACCATGCATTGCATTGTGAATCAACTTACGTATAGTTTGTCAAAGGACTGTCTCATTTCAATCATAGACAGAGAGAATCATACTATCATTGTTTTACACTAACTTAGTACTAGCACCCATTTTGTAAGATTTGATCTGAACAAACATATTAGGTAGGTACCTACAAATGAACATAGTAACATACTACACAACAGTAAACACATCATCATCATTATTTATTCATGAACAATATTAATTGTGTATGAAATATAAAAATATACAAATTTATTCAAATTACTTAACAAATAAAAAAAATTACATCTTAAAAATAAACAGAATTAATATTTACAAGAGCATTAATATATTACAAAATGTCAAACAATAATAAATTATATGTAATAATAAAAAAAAACTAAAATACAATAATTATAAAAAAACTCAATTTATACCGGTACCTATGTCAAAAATTCTTCTACCGTATAGTAACACGTATACCAAAAAAACATTCAATTAATTTTTTAACAAGATTGTATTGTTTATTGTCTTCTGTACCTAGCACAGTGCTTGGCCACTTTGACAAAGTTAGCCATAAACATATAAAAGCGTGTAAAAATTTACTGTCATAGCGACCAGCATTTGAAGCGAGAGCTATAAGTTTTATAGAGAAATAATTAAACTTATCGTCATTACTGCCATTAGACGTGTTAACTACCCGCGGCAATAAATAAAATAACAAAATGCCAACCGACACCGTCTTTTATTAACGGCCACATTTAAAACAAAGAACAAAAGCGATAATTCAAATTGGAAATCGTTCTGAGCGAACAAAGGTTTGTTTTTAATTTTTTACGTTCGAAATACGAAACTGTTTTGACGTTGCGCCTGTTCGGGCCCGACGGATTGCGTGTTCCATTTTTAAGTTTTTATTGCTGTGCGGAGCATGAATAAAGGAATCGATACTTTTATTTGGTATTGATACTTTTATTTGGTATCGATAAGCGTGAGATGCGGTCGGGGTGACGGATCGAGTTAATTGCACCCTCAATGAAGGACAGAAATATTTTTCATGAAAAAAACACTATCGAATTTAAAAATAAGAATAAACCGATAATTATAATTTAGATTAGCACAATCGCGTTGCGTGGAAGACTTATAGACTTATCTTTTATTAATTACTTTATCGTGTTAAGGATGACTCACGCTAGAGCGGGCCGGGGCCGGGCCGGAGCTTCCGGCGTTTCGTTTTCTATGGAAAGCACCACGTGATCACCGATCAGCCGTCATAGAAAATGACATGTTGGACGCCCGCCTCAGTCCGGCCCCGGCCCGGCGTAGACCGAGCCGAGCTAGCGTGAGTTATCCTTTATACGACTGTGTGCCATCTTTGTCTTTTCAGAAGAGTAGCAAGTGTAGCAACACACTATATTCAGGCATATCTTGCTAAAATATAATAGGTGAAAATTACATATAAAAGCTTCTACAAACCTGGCAATAAATAGTATGCTATTTTAGATAATTACTGATGGTGACGTTTTGCGTTTGAAAGGCTATACCTAATACATATAATATAAGACAGACAGACATCATAACCATTAAGTAATAACAAAACTAATGATTTTACCTTTGTTTTATAGTTTAATTACCCAGTTATGTCTGTAACTATAGAAGTACACTCAGCCCTTTTATTGGGACGATAGGTTGATAGGTAATAAAACAGCTCTCAGATAGTATTTTAGTGTCTTGTATTAACTGTAGTAATATTAGTGACTTGGGGTCCGAATCAGATTTACCAAATTTGTTATGCCTTCATACTGGTTTTGATACGATTTTGATCGCTCAATGTTGATTGGTGATGTGCGCCAACCATTTAGTTTTATTTTGCGTGAAGCGAGTTTTCTTGCGGTGGTTCTTAGCTATGTTGAATAAATATATGGATCCCGCAGATTGAAAAGTGTCCAATTTTTTCCAAAATTATGTAAGGTAAGGTTTTTTGGTATAAAGCACTGGTGGCCTAGCGGTAAGAGGGTGATATTTGACACACATTGTGATGAGTGATATTTGACACATTTTCGGGATTACCCAACTTCCGAAATTACCCGAATACACCTTATTAACAGTTTTCGTTGCTAAAAATTGTTATAAGTCAAAGAAAATGGAGCGAGTAAAAGTTTTATATGTAAAATTTCTACTCGCTCTAATTTTTTTGTAGCTTCGATTGTATCGGAGCGGCTTTTTGGCGGCAGTATATAGTAGGTAGTTGTAGTAGGTAGTTGTAGTAACAATATGTGACGTCCCACGGTCAAAGGTACCTTATGGCGGGTATGGAGTTATGCATACCCCAGTAATCTACAATAAATAAGCTATCGATAACACAAAAGATCAACCTTCTAGGTTGCGTAGTTACAGAGATATGATTTTTTGAAAATAATGTTGTGAAATTAGCAACTTTACGATAGAGAAGTTTTAAGTTTAGCCGCCTAAAAAACTATGTTCCTGAAGTAAGTTACATAGTTGACTACAAATAATAATACCTTATATATGTGAGATTAAAAAAATATTGCGACTTGTTCTGTAATGCAAATAGAAACTTTTGATATCGACTGATTTATGTGTATACTAGCCAATCTCTTGAAAATAAAGTTTTATTTCATTTTCACGATTGATTGCAATGAGCTTTCAAGATTTAAATTCTATCTATTAGAAAACGACACTGACAGACAGTTTAAGCAAAAAACAATACCGATTTAGAGGTGAAAATGTATTTTCTGACTTTTTCATATAAAATCACAAAATTGAATATTTTTACTTTTAATGTGACACACAATCAATTTTTCTGAGCACATATGAAAGAAATTCTGTCATTCAAATGAAATAAATCCTAAAACCCCAACTAAATACTATATTTAACCCCTTATGCCACTTTAAACTTACATAACAATAACAGTATTTGCTCCATACATTTACGAAAAGGTACCTTATGGAAATAAATCTAATAATACATCACTACAAAATATCAATCATATTACAGTTTATCTTTTATGAATAGAAAATATTAATTTACATTAAACTGCCCCAAATTTAATTAGTTCTTCGTCATAATAATCTTAAAAAAGACCAATAATTTGTATGTAATGAAAAGGTACCTTGTGATTAAGTTACATGATGAGGCATGATGATGATGGAACAGTTAGGATAAACTAATAATATTTTGGGGTTAAGATGGTATAAATCGTCTATTTCTTATCAATAATATATTTCGGTTGCTATTGAAGATAAGCGGCATTGAGGTTCAATGACCTCAGATATTCCATAAGGTAATGCGTCGGGTATTGGCATTTTTCAGCAAACCAATGGCTGATTTACTGCATGCGACCAAACCAAATGAAGATTATTCTAGTTAAGAAAGACTTGACGAGAGTAACTTTGGTATAATAGCAGGCTACTTGGATTTGTGATGTCGGTCTATGTACGGTTATAATATTTGCGAGGCGCCCCAACCAGAACTGAAATTATCAAATTAGTTTTGCAGAATGCTAATACAGTTCTCTACCAAACTTCTTTTCCCGTATTGACTAGTTTTTTTGGGAATTTTCAATCTTTTTTCCATAAGGTACCTTTTCTACTAAACTCTGAGACGACATTACTAGGCTTATAACTAACTTATAACAAAAATAAAAACAGGTAAACAAACGTTACGCATTAAGGTTTCAGATCACACAATAAAAAAAAATTGAGCATTTTTTCACCTCTTTACAAAACATTTCATATCTCCGAAACTAGAAACCCTCATAAGGTACCTTTTCCCGTGGAACGTCACATATGAATGTTGATTCCACGCACAATTGCTACAAGCCGGCGTCCCGCCAGAGGGCTTACCGCGAATCACGTTCGGCGTGTTGCCTCCTAGTCACATTTACGTACGAATTTACAAGTGCGACAGAGAGGCAACACGTCGAACGTTCGCAGTAGGCCCTCTGAGCTGCCAGACCAAACGTTAATACTTGATACAGGTTAACGATCCGACGCCCGTTAACGTTGCTTGTTGTTGCAACGCGTTGAGTTGACAACCGTTCATACACACAAGTAGGTAGTGTGGCAGGTACTAAAATATTAATAGTCTGGCTAAACAAAGATAAATGCTGCAAAAACGCGCCAATTTCAAAAAATCTGTAGCAGCTCTTTGATTACAGTCGACGTCAATGATGATATGTTTACATTTACCTTATTACAAAGGGGCTATTCATAAATTACGTCATTTCAAATTGGGGGGGGGGGGGGAGGGGGGCTGGACATCGGATGATGGTAGCATGACATAGGAGGAAACGGGGTCATTCGAAGCATGATTTTTGGATGATTTTAGGGGGGGAAAAATAGATGACGTAATTTACATGTAATGAACAGCCCCAAAGTAATAAGGTGCAAAAGTGTAAACATATTTTTGACGTCGACTGTACAAGGATTGCATAATTTTTATACTTTTTATGATTTCTAAAATATGACAATTTAGTAAGATATAAGTACTTATCTTATTTTATTTATTTGCGTTGTATCGCGTTTTTTGTAAGGGTGTTTACAGAAGATCAGCATCAAGGTACCAAAAGGTACCTAAACCAAACTTGAAAAAAGGGAAAATAAGAAAAGGTACAAGAGACCAAGACTACTGGGACAATCCCGTCCTTAAAACGTCGAAGGTCATTTAAAATCTTAATTATACGCGAATAATTTCCATTTTACGTAATAATAATTTTGCAATTAATGTCATCTGACTTATCAAGCTGGTTAGAATTGTTAAAAATAACTGTAAAACAAAGTTAACTAAAACATGCTTCTTGGATTTATAATTTTAGACTTACTATAATGTAGGTATACTTATTATTGTCGTAAACAAGTACCTAACTGTATTGCATGGCTTTGCTAATAATTTATTACATAGTATTCTAAGAATATATTACTTGCCCGATACAAATTATAAATTATGAAACGCATTACCAAAACATTATCAAAAACATTACAAAACACTATTAAATTGTCTAGTAAGTATTAAAAATACAATATATAAAAATTTTATACGTAAATAAAGTAAATAAACATGTTTTGAATTAAATAAATTAAATTAAACGACTACCTCTACCTTATTGTTAAACTTACATTATATTCTAAAGAACAAAAAAACAAATACTGCGGGTACCTAAGCATCTAGCTGTCTTATCGCTAAATAGCGACCTCTTCTAGGCAACCTGTGGGTAGCGGGAATAAGTTATGGAGTAATATTCACTCTGATATCTTATCTATTTTTAAAATAAAATTAACTATGTTCGGTTGTAAGTTTCTCGTAAGTACCTATCCATAGAATAGAGTGCCAATTTATAGGTTGCTAATTGCAGTAAGTACATATGCACACATTTTTTAACTACTGTCCCCAGTAGTGACAATTTTGGTTTTAAAATGTTTATGGGTATAAAATCTACAACATTTTTTTACCTTATAAGAATCCAATAGGCGCTGAAAAAGTCCGGCACGCGCAATCATCCCCGATCATCACACTCGCACCAAAACATCGACTCAGCACATCACTACACTCACAATTTCAAAATTCGAACGCGTCACATTTTAATTTTTTAAACATAGACAAAAGGATGCGTTCCGAAACAACTATTTTATAGG
This sequence comes from Cydia splendana, assembly GCF_910591565.1. Lineage (NCBI taxonomy): Eukaryota > Metazoa > Arthropoda > Insecta > Lepidoptera > Tortricidae > Cydia > Cydia splendana. The sequence goes on from NC_085985.1 coordinate 722,710, forward strand.
TTAATTAATTAAGAGAAAGCTCGTGTCGCCTGGCGCGCGGTCGGCGGTTGACTGACAGCGAGCTTTCGTCTCGTTCGCGCTTATTCGCTCGCCCTGTCACACGTTACCGCGTTAGCTTTTATGGAAAGCTTGCGTTGTCCATTATTGATAACTACCTATTTTCCACACCGATTTTCTCGTAAACGTGATGGGAAGAATAGACTTGGGAATTTGGGAATAAATATGTAAGATAATAAAATTAATAAGTAAACACACTATTTACACATACACTTTTTACTATTATAATGACAGTTACAATTTTAGATATTCATGTTTTGTGTTAGAATACCCATTGTGTGAATTACAATAACTGTACAATAACTTAGTGATGGACTTTATTAGAGTAATATTAGAAGCTAATATTGCATGTTCATCCATTTGTAAAAAAAAACTGTTCGATACATTGATTATAGTAATACGAGTGTTTTTTTTTTTGTATTTTATTCAGAGAATTTTAAACTTAGTGCTCATTGATTTAAGGTAGTTTTTAAAAGCATAGAATCATTGACAATAAAGACAGTAAGGTAAGGATGTTGCTTTTCCTATGAATTTACACATTTAGGCTCATTCGAGTTTTAGTTATTCGATTTGTTTCCGTTATGAAGTTATGATACTGATGTGTCAGTGTTAGAGGGGCGTTTTTGCTGAAGTATTTTCACTTTTGACACTGCCAGACCAGTATCGTATCGGAAACGGATCGAATAACTAAAACTCGAATTGGCCTGATTGTTGACGTAGTATTGCAGAATTTCCTTAGATAAGATAGGTACTAACAAAAAAACCGGACAAGTGCGAGTCGGACTCGCCCACCGAGGGTTCCGTACTTTTTAGTATTTGTTGTTATAGCGGCAACAGAAATACATCTTCTGTGAAAATTTCAACTGTCTAGCTATCACGGTTCGTGTGATACAGCCTGGTGACAGACGGACGGACTAACGGACGGACGGACGGACGAACAGCGGAGTCTTAGTATAATAGGGTCCCGTTTATTACCCTTTGGGTACGGAACCCTAAAAACAAAAGAAAATTAATATCCCTGATGTATATTGCATTTATTAACATTTACAATGATTAAAAAGGTAAAAAAAAATCGGTTTTGAAATTTTGAAGGTAAAAAAATGATACGGGTGCTGTGCTACGGCGTAGCAATGTTTAAGCTCAGCTGAGCTGGTAAAATAGTTCGTAGAGGCTCTACGAACTATTTTACCTAGCGCGGTAACAACCTCTTACCAATGCTATTGGTGGTGTTATGAGGTGTACGGTATGTGTTCGCGCTACGAGAACTATAGTTCGTTATTTTTTAGCATTAGAATAAGGTAAACAATCTTGACAAGTCTTTTAATTGAAAAACACGTTTTAAAAATAAGTCACGGCAAATATGTAACAATTATGAATGTAATACGATCATTTATATTGTTCTGCTTTCATCAGTAATTAGTTACTGATTTTTAAAAAGCGTTTTTCTATTAAAAGACATGTCAAGATCGCTTACCTTTTTTCTAATGCTAAAAAAACTAACAATAAGAACAAACAGAGTTAGATCATAGTCATATCATATGTTTCATACAATTAGATTTACAACACAACCAATAATTTAATACTTTAATATAATGTTTAAATTAAACAATTTAAAATAGAGCTTAAAATTGACTCCCATTATACCCGTTTTTTGTGTGTACACTGAAGTTTTTAACCGCTACTTTTTGTTCTCTTGTGGCAATAGAAATAAAAACATACCTATTGTTTTGTAAGTGTAAACCCTAGGTACAATACAGTTCTTAAGATACGGCCCGTATACAGACGGACGGACCGACAGACAGCCATTGTCACCCTTCGATACGGAATCCTAATAACCATAGACAATAACTGTAGCTTCTCAACTCAACGACAATTCCAACAAATGCGCAGTAAATCTGAATAAAATACCCATTTCCCCGCCATAACGCGGAAAACGGGTTTCTTAAAAAAACACTTAATTTCCATCTGACGTTTGCCTCTTGCCGCCTCCTCCGCTCTCATTGGCCGCGGCGCCGCCAATAGATTCCAGACGATTTAAATTTTGAATTTCGAACGTAAATTGACTCTTTCAACATTTTTTCTTAATTTATTGTTTTGGCGCGAACCAGACAGTGTTATGGATGATAAATTTTACAGATTTCTTTGTGCGCTTTGCACTGAAATAAATTAAGCGTTCAGGTTTATTTATTGTTAAATACATTTTATGACACAAACAGCGATATTTTATGAAAATAATCTGAGAAAACGTCTCAAGTTTTTCTGTTTTTTTTTTAATTCTCTCTTTCTTGGCTGTCTTTTTGATTTTTAATAAATACCCATAAATTTACTAACACGAATATACATAGAATTCAATATTAAACATGTTCACATTTAAAATTGTTGATACAGTATACAGCCGAAATATTAAATAATATATTACGGTTTCATGTCTTTACTTAAATAACATCATGTATGTGTTCATGTATCCAATTCGAAAAGGTAAAAACATTAAAATATAAATCCTACATTGAAGAAACATATGTTTTCCTAATAAATATGCCTGAACATTAACGAGATGAACTAACAGCAACTAATGTTAATCGCGCCCGCCATTTTGTTGATTGAACTAATTTTCGCCCCTCGGGCCACGGGGGGCTATTGCGACACGCGGCATTTCGAGCGTAATTTGGCGTGTAAATCAGGGATGTTGCGAATATTCGCATCCGCATCCGCGGAACATCCGCATCTGCATCCGCATCCGCATAAAATCGATGCGGAGCATCCGCACGATGCGGATGTCGACCAAGTCGATAACAGGAACGTATTAGCGGCGGCGCCGGCGGCGTAAGTGCTAGTTAATTTCGTCATTATATATAACGAAATCGTCTAGATCCCGAAAAGTCGGCCAAGATACAGTTTATTAAATAAAACGCACCTATATTCTTGCTCAAATACTAAACGTTTCGTTTTTTTTAATAAAAAATGATAAAAATGTAATATTTGACGTTTTTTAAGTACCAAATCTTGACATCCGCATCCGCATCGGCATCCACGGATGTGAGGCTTTAAATATCCGCATCCGCATCCGCGGATGTCAAAAAATCTGCATCCGCAACATCCCTGGCTGTAAATGGGTGACTTTGACTTGGTAAAGTATTTTTTATTCTAAACTTTATACGAAAGCGCGTTGTCTTGAGAGGATATTAATACTTCTGTAGCAGGTTTCTATCTGAGGGTTTTTACTTACGAAATGAAAATATTTTAATTTTTCATTAATTTAAAATAAGTGGTACATCCCGGAGTTTTAAGCCGGTAATTTTTTGCCTATTTTCTTAAATACTTAACATCTAAACTATTTATCTTAAAATTATAAAAAAATCCGAGCACTTATTTAAAATATAACAGGATATAGTTTGCAAAACCTTTTTTTTAAATTTACCTCCCAATGTGGTGTCTATATTTCAATTCATTTGTTTACGATACATTGTCCCTCTTCCTCTTTGGGTCACAGACTTACATGTGTGTACCGAATTTCACTTTATTGGTCTAGTAGTTTCAGAGCAAATAGGCTGTGACAGACGGACAGCAAACGAGTGATTCTTTAAGGGTTCTGTTTTTTCTTTGTACGGAACCCTATAAATAAAAATTTAAGCTGGTCATATATAACTAACTTAGCTATAAGCCAAACTAACAATTATGTGGATAAAATTTATCTGAAATAAAGAATTAATAATACAAAGTACGAGTAGCATATACCTATTCATTTTATACTCGTTTTATATCGATCCTCGCCTTGTGGCTCAGAACATACCTAAATTATACGGTGATCGCTTACCGTCAGGCGGGACGTATGCTTGTTTACCACCGATCACCAGCAGATCAGCGAGGCGGGGCCTAAGATAGCGCGCCTTTGCAATGTGCCAAGTTAGCAATCACTTAAAAAAAGGTACCTATAGTAGGCCAGTCAAACAACTTTGTCAGTAGAAAAAAGCGCGTATTTCTAATTTTCTATGAGACGATAACCCTTCGCACCTACATTTTTAAATTTGCCGTTTTTTTCTAATGACGGAAATGGCTTGACAGACTATACCTATTGTGCGACGCATTAACACCATAGACAATAAAAGGGTATAGAATAGTCCCCGGCGAGTTAAATGACAAAGTTTTAATGAGAAAACTGTAACCATCCACCCCCTAACCCCCCTCCCCCCTTTCTCACCGCCTCGCACCAGCCGGCCTAGCCAAGGTTACAATCGCTATCGCTTCGACAACGAAACGCTTTGTGTCTCTCTATCACTCTTCCATATTAGTGCGACAGTGACAGTTGCGTTTCGATCGCTACGGAGCGTAAGCGATTGGCATTTTGGCTACGCGGCCAGCTCCGTCTGACTTTTGCACGGTTATACTCATTTTCATAATTACTTCATGCTAAAGTCACTCGGTGAAAACTTTTAATAGGTAATAAGTAGGTTTTAGATATACAGTATGTAACTGAACGAAAAGCAATTACCGTTAATGTTTAGGTCATACTAAGCAACTTTTACTATGGGACCAACCCTGAAAACGCGGGAAAAAAACTAGATTCATACAATTTCCTGGTCCAATGTTGAAATTTCCTATGGGAGAGTCAATTTTTCTTTTCGCGATTTCGGGGTTCATTAACGGGTTTGAGTAATTGCTTTTCGTTCAGTAACATACGGTATTTACCTACTTGTTGTTATTACTGACATATAAATGTTTATGAATAGACTCCTCACCTATTGTTATTTCCTGTCACCGATCCTGACGAGCGAAGAACAAACCCAATTAAGGCGCGTCCACCCCGCGCTCGTTAGGGGCACGTGGCGCGCGCCGCGCTCGCCGCTTGACTTTTTAAATCACGAAAAATGTGCTCACACGTCAGTCTGCACAGACTTTGACGTGACGAAGTGTATTAGTGGCAATATACAGATTCCAAGTTAAATATGCAAAGATACACTAGATGTCGACTTGGGTTTAGCAACATAAAAACTAGTTTGATGTATTCAAAAGGTACTTAAATACAATAGTACATTGTGCATCATGGGGCGTAAGTTGAATATTGCAAACGAGAGTAAGTTAAATCGCGACGGCTTGCCGGAGCGATTTATAGACTCGAGTTTGCAATATTATTACGCCCCGAGTTACACACTATGTTTTTCATCACAGGGGTCATCCATTAATTACGTCACACGTTTAGGGGGAGGGAGGGGTCAATAAAATGTGACATGTTGTGACATGGGGGAGGGGGGAGTCACAAACATTGTGATGTCACTTTAACTTCATCAGTAACCGAAAATTAATTTATATTTTTTTATTCGCTGTACAGTTAAATAATGAGATTTTGGATGTAACTTTCGTTGTGTTATAATCTATCAAAAATATATATCAAAAATATTTTTTTTTTATAAAAATAATGCCGAGTTAATATTGTCGATTTCGTTGAAAACAAAATTGCCTAAAATGTGACGTCACACCAGGGGGGGGGGGGGGTTGCAAAATGTGACCAAGTGTGACAAGGAGGGGGGGGAGGGGTAAAAAAACCTAGAAATTCGTGTGACGTAATTAATGGATGATCCCACACTTGCGATACAAAAATTAAGTATAAAGCCAAAAAACTGTTAATTATGGCACTAGAAACTTCATAACTCCCTAGTGAGAACGCTTTTTCTATAACTCCCGCTAAACCTGCGTGCAATTCCACATTTACTGAGCGAGTGTGATGAAAAATACATTACGTAGTGTGGCAACAATAAATACGTCTTGTTTACATAAAGCTATAGCTAGTCTATGGCCATTTGGACAGAGCTGTCAGTGTTTGAGTTGTCAGTTTATGTTTTGTGAAATAAACGGTCTTGTGTTTTCAAAATTGTGTATTAATAATTTAATTACATTCATAAAAGTACAAATATAACAAGTAGCGGCCCCCTTTTTTAAATACCTGTCGTTAAATTATCACGATTATTTAGCAGTGGCGCTAGTGTGCACGTTGATGGGCTCTTAAGGGTATGGATTAAGACAACGTGCCAGTCGCTGGTATTAACAACAGCACGTGTCCTTCAAAAAATTAAAATATATGAAAATAATTTTATTAAAATAAAGGTATGCGAACGCATTTAAACCTCTACCCTCTACTATAAACTGGAAAAACACAACGCTTGCGTGATCTAACCTGCGTATAACGACATCTAGCGAATTATTCGTTAGTAAGTGTAAGGCCTGAGTGGACGCTCGAGCTGGGCGTGCAGCGGGGCGGGGCGTGCGGCGTGCATGTTAAACAAATGCAAACGTATAGGAGCGGCCTTAGTGCACGCTGCTCACATCACTTGTGAGCCCGACGCCACGCTGCACGCCCCGCCGAACGCTCCGCTTCGAGTGTCCACTCTGGCCTTACACTTAGATTTCAAATGCCTACATTACAATTGATACTCATTACAAAATTTTTTGGAGCAGCGGCATAGCTAGTCTCTCATTATTTAGCAAACATAATACTACGATTACGCCCATCGTTATTTCACTACCGCGGGCAGTGGCGGGCATGATACCTCATGTGGTGAGGCACGCGTACAATTTCAGTAGAATATTCTATATTCTATTGTAAATCTGTAAATCAAGAAATACTCTTAATTATAAGTGTTGATTTAAGTTTTAGATTTGAACAATGTAAAACCAGTATATGGTTACATTTTAAGACTCTAGCGCCATCTATCAAATTATATATGTATCGTAGGTGTGATGCTACTCGCTACAAGAGGGAGCTGTTATCAAGTTTTTAAAATGATTGAATGGTAAATGATTTACCAAAGAAATGTATAAGTCTATTCTCTTTTTATACACTTAGTCATGTTTATTTAATACTTATGCATGTGTAAGTGTAACGCGAACTTTCCCAAATACATGAATAAGCTATGTTTAGTTCACACGGAGACCACTAGGTCATATCATATCATATCATATTTATTCATCAACAATACAACATTGTGTTTGAAATGCACATAAAATACAATTACAATAAAATACAATAGAATAAACAACATTTGAAAATAATAATAACAATAATAGTAAGCACTAGTAACATATTTTAGCCATTATAGGACGACATTCACAGTATACATAATGAGATCAAAAAATAAGGCATTTGTGAACTACTTATACAAAGCTTATACACTAACTTAACTAAATCAGTATCAAATAACTCATCCAAGCTATAAAATATATAGGTGGCGCTAGTAGTCCTCGATTTCGACGTAAACATTACCAATATTAAATTTTAGGTAACTTTAAAATTCCGAAACCTTAATGTAACTTCGCTGGCTGGATAAGAGGGATCTTTGTTTAACTTTTATCGAACTGGAACATTTGTCATTTGCTTTACGGTGAAGGAAAACATTGTGACGAAACCGGACTAATCCCAATAAGGCCTAGTTTCCCCTCTGGGTTGGAAGGTCAGATGGCATTCGCATTCGTAAAAACTAGCGTCTACGCCAAGTCATGGAATTACTTGCCAAGCGGAATCAATGTAAAACCAGTTTAAATGGTTACATTATAAGACTACTAGTGCCATCTATCAAATTAGATATGTATCGTAGGTGTGATGCTACTCGCTACAAGAGGGCGCTGTTATCAAATTTTTAAAATGGTTGAATGGTAAATGATATTTATTACCAAAGATATGTGTAACAGTCTATTCTCTTTGTATACTTAATGTTTTCTATAATACTTAATGCATGTGTAACGCGAACTTTCACAAATACATCAATAAAATATGTTTAGTTCACACGGAGACTACTAGGTGGCGCTAGTAGTCGTAAAAAGTAGCGCCTACGCCAAGTCATGGAATTAATTGGAAAGCGGAATCCACGCTCATGAGCCGTGACTAAAATCCAGGATAACGCGAGGAAGATGACTCTTTGCCAACTACAAGGATTGATATCAAGCGTAGAAATTAAAGCAGGAACGGTATTTACGAGTGTAATCTATATAATGATTGGAAAAGTAACTAAATGAAAATTAAATAAAGGATAAAAGTATGAGAATTATATGATAATAAGTAGAAACATAAAGTAATAAGTAATAATGGTAGAAAGAGTAAACTGTAAAAAAAAACTAAATTTAAAATGATGAATTTAAAATGATGTAAACTACCAGGCAGATGTAGTGCATAATTATTTTCCATCGTATTTTCAAGGAAACTTACGAACGTGTCTTGCTATTTCACTCTCGGTACTAGTACTGAGGTTGACTGAAGTAGCATGACAAATACGAACGTTTCCGAGAAAATGCGATGGAGAACAATTATGCACTACATCCATTATTTTTTTCTCAGTTAGTATGCTACTTCTGTACCTATGTTACTTGAATGTGCCTGTCAAATTTCATGCTATTTCAGAATGTCGTTTTGGAATGAGAGCGTAACTTCCGACTGTATGGCGGCGACCAGGTTCGTGCGACTGCCTGCAGAATACCAGGGGGATTATAAATAAAATACTAAATAAAAATATACGATTTAATTATTATACTAACCTTACAAAATAAAAATGTGAGGATCACACATAAGGATAAGTTGATTTCAGTTTAACCCAGTTAACTTCTTTTTTTTTATCCTAGATGGGCAATCTTTTTATTTATTGTCGACTTTTTAGTCAGATTTCGATAAAATTTGGTGGATAGATGAGTTCCCTGTTCTGAACAATATAAGTCTTAAAAATGTTCCTCTGAATTACAAAAAAAAAATTTAGTACTTTTGTACCTCAACAGAAAATTACATTAATGTTGCCAGTTGTGACGTAAATATCCCTGCCAGAATGGAAAGCTCTTCAAACCAGCCAAATTTTATCTACAGCCAAAATCTAACAAAAAAAAAAGACAATGAGATAAAATTCACTGAAATGAATCTTATTTTAGTACAAAACTGGGATTCGGCCAACCAGGCAACCAGCCTGTCATTTTAGTTTCTGACATATAAAAACAAGGTTCAATGTATGTATTATATCACACCCATACAATAGTTATTTTCACATCACCTATTCGGAAAAGGACTTTTTCCTCCCCGCTAGGAGGGATCAAAGTGGCACTTTTCCTCCCTGCTAGGGGGGATCAAAGTGGCACTTTTCTGTTCTAGGTGTTTTTGTTATTTTATGCATTCTTTTTTAGGTTTAATAATATTTTGAAACATAATAATTGTGTTAACACTAAGATTTTTTTATTTTCCTCATAGTTGATGTGAAAAGCAGTATGTGTCACACGGTATCTAAATTATTTCGTCTTGGGCGTTAACACTCAGGATTCTACTTTAGAATCCATCGCTTCATTAAGGATTCAATGTACGCCCTTGAGCCTTGACGGAAATATATCATTTTGATCCCTTGTAACACAAAATAAATTGTCCATACACTTTGCCAATCATTCACCTCATAAGCCGATTTTTTACTGTCCATTCTTTTTCCGTATATTGAATAAAATTTGGCCGGTTTCAAGAGCTCATTACGATACTACAACACAATACGATATTACAATTTGTCCTGAAAAAGTGCTAATTTTCTGTTCAGTTACCATAGAGTAAATAAGTAAAGAAAGGGTGGTAACTCTAATCAGTTTTATTACCAAAACGCGAGTTATTTCGTAGCCGACATCTAGCGTCAAGTAGTGAAACTATCAGTACCGCTATTTGACACCAGGGGCCCGTTTCTCAAAAGCTTGTAACTTGTAATACAAGCGGATGTCACTTTTTGACAGCTTTTGTTAGAAAGGGACTTCCACTTGTATTACAAGTTACAAGCTTTTGAGAAACGGGCCCCATATGTCACAAGTGTCGCTACTGACGAAAAATGTACTACTAAAACAATTTACAACTACTATTATAAGCAGAAGGGGTTGAAAATAGACTTTCGGTTAGTCCATAATATTTGCTGAAAATTGTTGAGCATTAGAGTTTTCGTTCGCCGAGACATCTATTGTCGGCTTCTTCAGTCGGTCCCTCAATACTGAGGATCGTGACATCATATCCTTCTGTTGAAGACCAGGTTCCTCCATAGGGTTCTGTCGGCTAGCAGTACTGATAAATGCCGCTACTTGATGCTAGATGTTGACTATGACATAACTCGCGTTTTATTAAGAAAACTGATGTATGGAGTTACCACTCTTTCTTTACTTATATTACTCTATGGGTGAAATTGAATAGGGAACTCAAACTACTCTAGGTCTAGTTTATCAAAATTTACGAAAAAAAATTCTACCTCAAAAAATCGGCCATCAACCCTCATAGCTTTTATGACTCATTTAGAAGGCAAGCTTCTTCATCAGCAGGTACATGTGCTGGTCGACCTCGAAGCCGTGGAGATTGTTGGCGTCGCCCTGCAGCCGCATCAGCAGCCCCCCGAACGACACGTAGGCGGCCAGGCGGGACGCTGTCTCCATCGCTGCCTCGTCACCTTCTATCCTGAAAATATTAAAGATTATTTAATTACACAACATATTCCACATTATCATACAGAGCTGGTTCCAACAGGTAGGTAACCAAATCAAAAGAAATAAACCGGCTAATTGCGAGTCAGACTCGCGCACGAAGGGCCCCGTACCATTACGCAAAAAACGGCAAAAAATGTACTATACAGTTATCTTTTTATTCTAGCATTACCATTACTCTAGAACAGCGGTCGGCAACCTTTTAGCAGCCAAAGGCCACATAGTAGTTAACAAAGTTAACGCGGGCCGCACTTTGTTAATATTTATGATTTTATCAGACAAAATAGCCAGGGAGGCACGCGGGCCGCAAGTAAGAGGTTTGCGGGTCGCCTGCGGCCCGCGGGCCGCTTGTTACCGACTGCTGCTCTAGAAACTAGTACTTTAGATTTGTCAATACAAAACTAACCTATAAACTTTGCCTGACATGACATATTCGAAGCTATCCGCGCGATTTCCTTCCGTGTCCAGGGGGTTCCACTCCCCGCCGTCCGGGTACCCGTTCTCCCGCAGCGTCGTCGCCAGAACCAGCCGGAACTTGTCTCCAAGCTCCATCGGATATATCCACGAATTAATATCCAAAATCAGGTCCATTTTGAACGACTCTGATTCACAGTGTAAACGACTGACGCGGTCGAATTTCTTGCCCTCGGGATCCATGTCCTTTACGTTGAATATGTCTTCGAATAGGACACCTGCCATTTTGTGGTGTTTGTGTTAGTTTTGCTATAAAATGCTGAGAAAACAACCCGCCGCCAAACTGGAAAGCTCATGCCAAATTGTTTGACTAGTTTGACATTTTTGACAATTTTGACGTTGAGTTGACGTTTATTTTTTTTCTATTTACATTAATGTTGCAACTTGCTACGTTTGAAAATCCGCTACAAAAATCTGAAGTATAAAACCATGCCGACATGATGCCGACTGACCATGCTCATTTGCTCAATTATGCCAAGTAAGTACTGAGTATATGAAGTTTGTTTCACTGCGGTGCAGGAGACTTCTTCATGTATATGGAAATACTGTTTAATACGTAAATTAAAGGCTTGTTTAAATTCATTAACAATACTTCATAAAATTTTTCTTTATCGAGTCAACTGACAAAAGACATGTAAACACCATTGCTAAGCAACTACCAATAAATCATCAAACCAAACAAGTAGGTATGTAAAGATTCTAAAGGAGGTCAACATATCATCTTCACAGAGTGCAACATTTTCTTTGAATATAGAGATTTTTATTTTGAGAAACAACTTTGTAGAAGAGCCCTACTATTTATAAAAATAGATAGATTGTCTAAAACACGTTATATTTGAGATATTTCGATATTTCTTTGTTATGGTAACACTATCATTTTACGGCTGCGTTCATATTGTAAATTTGTTAAATTTAAATTAACACTGATGCCGCATTATTTTGCATTTTTCATTAAAGTAGATATTATATCAAACATAATTTAAGTCATAGTTTATATTTAAGGTAAAAATAATGATAGTAAATAAATTCAAAGAATTACATGTGAATGCACCTCAAGTGTTGCCATACGATACATGCCAAGTGCGTACACCACATTTGTCGTAAAAAAACAGCGGAAACATTTTCAAGCTAACCTCTAACCCAAAAACGCTGCACGTGTTGGGTTATTGTGTGCGTTTTAATCAGTGAACGACGCAAGTGCTCCAAATACCCAACGTGGGTTACTTTTTTTAGTGTGCCAAGACGCTCCCGCGTGTGAATAATATACGCGCATATTATATTCGTCCAAAATGACGGAAGTACTTCAACCCGGTCCGGACGTTTTGTCTGAGAAAAAGAAGAAGAAAAACAAGGATACCGTGTCATTGGGCGCGTTTCAGAAGCTCGGAGACTTTAAGATCGAGCCCTCCGAGAATGTGAAGAAGCTAGACACAGCGTACTGGCCGTTGTTGCTGAAAAACTTCGATCGTCTCAACGTGCGAACTAACCACTACACGCCGCTGCCGTTCGGACACTCGCCTCTGAAGCGCCCTATCACTGACTACATCAAGTCTGGCTTCATAAACGTCGATAAACCGAGTAACCCGAGCTCCCACGAGGTAGTTTCATGGATAAAACGTATTCTGAAAGTGGAAAAGACGGGTCACTCGGGCACGCTCGACCCCAAGGTGACGGGATGTCTGATCGTGTGCGTGGACCGCGCGACGCGGCTGGTGAAGTCGCAGCAGAACGCCGGCAAGGAGTACGTGGCCGTATTCAATCTTCACTCAGCTGTGGAGAGCATCAAAAAAGTGACTCAAGGTTTAGAGAAGCTACGAGGCGCGCTGTTCCAGCGCCCGCCTTTAATCTCCGCCGTGAAGCGACAACTTCGTGTCCGTTCAGTGTACGACAGCAAACTTCTTGATTTTGATGCTGAAAGAAACATTGGAGTATTCTGGGTCAGCTGCGAGGCTGGCTCGTACATCAGAACAATGTGCGTCCATCTCGGACTCATGTTGGGAGTCGGAGGACAGATGATTGAGCTCAGAAGAGTGCGGTCTGGCATCCAGGGAGAAGGAGAAGGCATGGTCACTATGCATGATATCTTAGACGCTCAATGGGCTTACGAAAACCACAAAGATGAGACCTACCTCCGTAGGGTCATCAAGCCTCTCGAAGGTCTCCTAATAGCGCATAAGAGGATCTTTGTGAAAGACAGCGCCGTCAATGCTATCTGTTACGGAGCCAAAGTCCTTCTACCCGGTATTTTAAGGTACGAAGATGGAATAGAAATTGACCAGGAAATTGTTATTGTAACAACAAAAGGAGAAGCCATCGCTTTAGCTGTAGCATTAATGACGACATCAACAATGGCATCTTGTGACCATGGAGTCGCAGCCAAGCTAAAACGGGTTATCATGGAGAGGGACACGTATCCACGCAAATGGGGCCTCGGTCCGAAGGCATCGCAGAAGAAGCAGCTAATACAGCAAGGGAAATTAGATAAATTCGGCAAACCTAATGAAAATACTCCATCGGAATGGTTGAACAGTTACAAGGACTATAATAAGGGGAAAGCGAAAGAAAACGGAACTGATACTCAAGACGCAGAGGAGGAAGGCAGCAGAAAGCGTACAGCCAGCACCGCCAACGCTGACGACACTACCAACTCAATTGAAGTGAAATCGGAGAAAAAGAAGAAGAAAAAGAAACGTGACCTAGACGAAACTGCCGAGGGAGAGACAACAGAAGCTGCCGACACCACGATGGAGGTGGCGGAGGACGGAGAACAGAAACAAAAGAAAAAGAAGAAGAAGAAGGACAAACAAAAAGAGCGAGAGGAGGAATGAGGACTATTTTGTTAAGTCAGTGAGAATCATAGTGAAATCAGATGCAATTGGTACTAATTTAGCTTTCTTAGTCAGCTGTACTCTCAGAGATACAGATATGTCTGTGACTGTTTAAACATTGCTTGCCAAGGGATTATATTTCGGCGGGCCCTGAAATGATTGTAATGTTCTAATGTTTACTGTAAAACATTTACTTAAAATTACGATTTTTAACTAAATGAACCATATTATGTAATTGTAATCAAATCAAAATGAAATGGTCATACTATGTTGAAGGTCCATGTACTTTTAAGCCGTTTAAAACATTATTTAGAGTGCTATATTTTCAAAAAATGTATAGAATAGTCTTAAAAATGCTAGAAGCAATTGTTTAAGTATAATTTGCATAAAGAAAATTATTTTAATAGTTGAAACATTGTATGTAGGCAGTTCAAAAGCTAGATACCTATTTGACCACTTTGACTTAATTTTTATCCAGTACCAGTGCTAGACATTGTATGTAATAGTAATTGTTTCCAAATGTATTAATATTCTAGCAAGCTAGGCTCATTATTTTTACGTATTTTCTTTTGCATATTATTGCTAGACTATTAATAACTTTGAAATTTTACAGTTAAATAGGTATATGACTCCATATGTGCCATTTTCAACCAAAAGGATACTAATGTTGGTTGTCAATGAGGTGCTATTTCTATAAAACTTCAATTTGAAATCGACCTTATCGACAATCACCAATGTGGTACCTTTAAGTTGAAAACGTCACATATTCTTAGACAAATTGGCTAGATATTCCTATGCTACGGGTTTTGCATTTTTCTACTGACCCTAAATAGTTGTTAGTCGCGTATTTTTAAGTCAGAAGTGTTTTATTTGAGAAGTTAATAGTTTTAAGTTAGCTTTTAAGGAATATGTTGGAGTAAGTTTTATCTTTAAACTGGTCAACATTAAAATTTATAAAATTTATTCTTGTTTTACATACCCATCTATTTATCAGACCCATAAATAAATAAGTTACCTTTTTTACTTCATAACAAAAACAGAGACACAATGTTTCATACAGGATAGCGATAGGGTGTGTCGACATCGAGTGAGTAAACTATAGAACGAATTAAATCATTCTACTCGCCACTAGATGGCGCGGAAACCCACTAAGCTTTGCCTAAGCCCTAGTTGGCCCTAGCTAGACGGTCGCCGACAAGCCCCTCAGACCGCGTGGCCTTGGTCTGGATGGACCGTGTAGAGTTTGGGGCTAGGTTGATCGGGTTATTACCACTAGTTACCACCAAGTTCTTACCAGTGGTAACTACTGGGAATTTTATTTCCTTTAATAATTTTTCCCAGTAGTTTTACCACTGGTAAGAATTTGGCGGTAACTATAATAACCCGGTTGATCTGTGTAAGATGTCCCCTAATATTTATTTACCTAAAGGTATGAAATGAAAATAGTAGTTAAATATAAAAATAAAATTCAAATTCTTAAGAGTATTTATTAATATTAATGAACTCGTACTTAATGGAAAAAAAATAACATTTTGATTTTTCAACAGACTTAAACAGAAAATAACTATGATTCTTATGCCCAACCTTCACCAAGGCTCACAGAGCTGGTATTTCTCAATGCACTCAATGAGCCAGCCGATGGGCAGCGCCTTCAGATGTGCCATGTTGTAGAGCGGCTCGTACATGTCCTTGTATATAATGTAATGTGAACAGTTGCACAGCTTGCCATCTCGTTGCGCATGATATGGCACCAGCTTCTCCGCTTCAGGTATAGACTCTGGGTTTGGAGCGCGTCTGAGGGCAACTCCTCCTGCATCCGTAACCAGCTTACTTAAAATGGCTTTAGTTACTTCAATCTTATCCGAAATCTTATATTTCGTATTGAAGCTATGGAAGTAAAAGTGACAGCCATTGAAAATCCCAGGCAGTTGCTTATATTTGTTGTACCGAGCATTTTTTGGGCCTCTGTATGTAGTTGTACCGACACCGAGCACTTCATACTCTTCAAAGGATGCTAAGTTATCATCAGTAGATGCAGTCACCCATTTTGTAGTTAATATCCACAGGTTGTTGACAATGCCTTGTAGGACTTCAAGGCTGGAGTCACAGATGCCATCTTCAGCATCAACTATGAGATGTGTTACTTTATTACTGTATTTCTGTTCAATATGGAGGTTGCTGTGATGTTTTGTTAAAACTTTCAGCTTGGTGGTAATGGAGCGAGAAGGTGACACACAGTAAACCTTAATATCTTCATGGTCCAGCTCAATCTGTCGTTGGATGAAATCTGAATCCAAACTGTCTTCTGTAATAAATCTTTTCTCAGCTATATCTTTAATAACTGCTTTTATCTCAGGAGTAGCGAGGGTGAGAGGAGTCTCTCCTTTACAGTTTCTAGCATTAATATCAGCTCCATGAGCAACTAAGTCTTTAGCAATAGCTATTTGGTTATAACGGATTGCTTCATGTAGAGGAGTTTCATTGCCCTGCCCCGGGATGTTGACAAGTGTATTGTGCCGCAGTAAAAGCTTAACCAAGTCCTGCCGTCCGTTCTGCACCACCTCATGCAGCGGAGTCCATCCGGCATTATCTTTAGTATTCGTACTTGCCCCTTCACTCAACAGTTTGGCTACTTTGTCAGCTTTTCCCAGTCTACAGGCGATATGTAACGCTGTCTCACCTTTGTTGTTTCGTTTCTCTGTCGTTTTGCCTGACTTGGATACATTGGAAGCTAAAGATATTGTTGAATTATTTAAGATATCCTGTTTGGCGGCGGGGGTACGTTTCGGAGCTTCTACATTTGGCAGAGGTGTGTCTGGCAATGATTCGGTGAACTTATTAACTGGAGATTCTTCAACAGGATAACAAGACGTATTTTCCTTCGAAAGCTCGAATATAGTCGATAAGTTCTTCGCGGCGTCGACTGCATCGTTCAGTTTATCGTTTGACCAAGTTGTACAATCATTTAGAGACACTTTACACTTGGGACAGTGCGATAAATCTTGGAAATGCTCAGAACATATTAAATGAAAACATTTGCTCAACGTCACCGGATTTTTACAAAATTTATGGCATTCTACACAAAATAAACACTTGTTCATGTCGTCTAGAGCCTTTATCAAATTATTATAATCCTTTTTAGACATTTTGTGCACGGAATCTCATATATATCCCATAAATAATAATTGATAAAAGTTTACTTGAGCGGGAAAATTCACAAGACAGACAACAGAACACGGAACAGAAAACAAATGCCAAACAAAATAAATGACAGTGACAGCGGTGGTAAAAAAAATTACACGTTTAGTTAGTGCTTCAAGTGAATGTTGATTATTTTATTAAGATCAATTAAGATTTCATTCAGATTGTTACTTTAACAGAAATAAGTCAAACAAGACTCCATTACACAAGCAAACTAAATGGTTTTAAGTTATTCAAACCTATTTTCCTACATTTCATAAACAAACAGAGAAGTTCATACTTTATTTAATAAATTTTGCAATACCGAAACGTTTCGCCCTACATTGACATTTTGACGACAGCGTATTTGTATTTTTTGTTTACTTCTGTACTATGAATTAATTCTATTCAATATTGTTTATTTGAATGTTTACTGTAAGTAGTGGTATAAATAACACTATGTATACTGTAGCGTCACTGGGCGGTGATATTTACAACCATGAATATTTCTTGCTTGAAGACGTGTGCCGTCTCTGTTGGAAAAGGAATGCCACTCAAGAATTATTGTGTAAAAGTGAGGACAATGAAACAGAATACAGTATTCCACTATTTGATCAAATACGAGATTGTCTGGACATCATTTTAACTCACGAATGCCGGCCCAACAAAGTTTGTACAGGATGCAGCGACGAGGTGAAACGGTTCTACGAATTTAAGAAATTCTGTCTAGAAACTGACAAAAAACTTCGGGAAATATTACAGAATTATGTTAAAATTGCCGAAAAGTCGTCTAATAACAGCGAATGTTACATAAAAGTAGAGAATGAGCTCCCTACAGGGGTAGAGCAAGACGAATCTTTTGACGACTTTCTAGAGTCACTCCAGCAGTCAGACTCCAGTGAAAACGTAAATAAACAAAAGAAGGTTAAGTTAAAACAGACTTACAAACCTAAAAGATCTCCTACTTACTGTAATATCTGCAGATTAGACTTCAAAACTGTAGAGCAGTTTTCTCTTCACAATTCTCAGAATCACGGAATAGAAGGTAATTTTTACAAGTGTTTTGGTTGTGAGAAACGCTTTAAAAGCCGAAAGACTCGAATTGGACATGAAATAAACTTCTGTAAAGGTTTAAAAGATGGTTACAGATGTACGCTATGTGACCGATGCCTTCCGAAGAGAAGGACGTATGAAGCTCACATGAGGGACCATAGAGAAAATGTAGCCATAGAGTTGCCGGAGGAGTTGTTTAAGTGTAAAAAGTGTTGTATCTCATTTAAGACCAGAGAAGGCCTGAAGGAGCATGTTGCAGAACATGAGACTGCAAAGAAATATGTTTGTGAAGTAAGTAACTTATTATCAATTTTAGTTTTTTAGGGTTCCATACCCAAAGGGTAAAAATGGGACCCTATTACTAAGACTCCACTGTCTGTCTGCCTGTCTGTCTCTTTGTCTCTCTGTCACCAGGCTGTATCTCATGAACCGTGATAGCTAGAAAGTGATCTGTATCTTCTGAACATTCAACAACAAGCAAATTTTTATTGTCTGAATTTAGTAAACGTAATTAAAGGTAGAATATCATTTGCTTTACAGAGTTGCGGACGCGTGTTCACCCGACAAGACTACCTCCACAAACACAAGCTCACACACACAGGCACTAAGCAGCATGTGTGTCCACACTGCGGCTTCCGGTCTACCCAGCGCTCTTCACTCATCGTCCACATAAGGTTAGCATGTTACTATAAGCATAGAGAAATATACGTAAAGAAAGAGCGGTAACTCCATGCATTTTCTTACCAAAATGCGAGTTATTTCGGAGTCGACGTCTAACATCAAGTAGTAGAATTATCGGTACCGGTACTTGACACCAGATGTCACAAGTGTTGCTACTGATGAAAAATGTACTACTAAAATAACTTATAACTAATATTATAAGCAGAAGGAGTTGAAAATAGAGTTCCGGTTAATCCGGTTATAATATTAGCTGAAAAATGTTGAGCATTAGAGTTTTCAGTCAGTGCAACATCTATTGTCAAGTAGCAGTACTGATAATTCCGCTACTTGACGCTAGATGTCGACTACGAAAATAATAGTCGTTTTGGTAAGAAAACTGATGTATGGGGTGAGCACTCTATGTATTTTTTTCTCTATGACGAAACTGATGTATGGAGTTAGCACTCTATGCTTACTTATTTCTCTATGCTATAAGTTACTCTAACATAAATAAACTGCTTTTACTACACACACACACGCACGCACGCACGCACGCACGCACGCACGCACGCACGCACGCACGCACGCACGCACGCACGCACGCACGCACGCACGCACGCACGCACGCACACACACACACACACACACACACACACACACACACACTTTTGCACACTACTGTAGATATTTACAGACAGCGCACCATGTTATTTTTTATATATTTCAGAAAACACACGGGCGAGCGACCATACAGTTGCGACATGTGCCCGCAGCGCTGTATCTCCAGTTCCAACTTACGCGCGCACCGCCGCCGACATCTCGGCCTTAAGAAGTTCCAGGTAAGTGTACTTTGTTAATTCTATAGTTCGTTTGTTTTTAGCATTAAAAAAAGGTAAACAATCTTGATGTGTCTTTTTATTGAAAAACACTTTTGAAAAATAGTCACGGCAAATATTGTAACAATTATGAATCATATACGATTATTTACATTATTTTGCTTTCATAAGTAATAGTTACGATTTTTTTAAAGCGTCTTTCAATCATAGACACGTCAAGATCGTGTGGTCTTTTCTAATGCAAAAAAAACGGGGTGTAGTTCTCGAGATATTTAGCGATGCGACAGACAGACAGTCTCAACACAAGGGTTCCTTTTTAACTTTTCGGTACAGAATCATATAAATATCCTGAAAAACAAACAAAAACCATAACTCAGCATAACTCTCATGGAACTACAAGCAATCTGTAACCAAAGAGAATTTAGTACATCATCGCTCGAAAAGATGGCGCCATACTTTTGGCCTTTGCTCGTGTAGATGGCGACACTTTTTGACATTTAACAAATTTATCAGTGAAAGAACAAAGATGAAAGTCAAATGGCGTTCTAAAAGTTTTAATCGTGTGTGGAAAGATGGCAGGCCTGCAGATGGATGATTTTTTAAATTGTACATTCATTTCCAGTGCACGATATGCGACAAGAAATTCGGCTACAAAGTGAGCCTTGAAGAGCACATAGAGTCCTCCCACCACCGCTCGCAAACCCACCCCTGCCCGCATTGCGGGGCCCACTACTCCCGCAAGCGGGGCTTGAAGCGACATCTGACGGCGAAGCACTGCGAGAATGAACCTAGTGACGAGGGCGATAAGGTCGATAGTTTGTTGAAGGTATTGTAGTTATGCTACTTGGTCATAGATGGCACCACTATACTATGGCGTTCGATTATAATTGTAAAAAATACATTTTGGACAGATGTAGTGCTATTTTCCATCGTATTTTCACGGAATCGTACAGTTTCATCCTCGGTACAAAAAGTACGAGTTCCGAGAAAATACGAGGAAAATATAATAATTATGCACTACATTTGTATCTTTAATGCTCATATTGTACCATGAATCTAGTATTTTAACTGGATAAGGCATGATGGGTGGGGGAAATGAGCGAACGGGATAGTCTTATGTATCTTTCAGTAGGAGTAGCAGCGAAAGCGCTATTATTGTTTGTCCTTATCACAGTCTCACATTTTTTTTATTCTCTATTAAATTAGTATGGGTTATGGTGGGCAACAAATAAATTCGACCAATCATAGTGTCGCATTGCCTATGTTTTGTCCCTGACCTTCTATGTATTGTACCGTATCTTTACTGATTTAATGCAGTTGTGTTGCTACTCAGCAATAGATGGCGCCACCGTACATTAATTGTAAAAAGACTTGTACATACGTGATGAGCTAATGAGATTATATACTATTGTTATATTGACTGATACTATAAACATTCATATTATGTGCGAGAAAGTGAATAGGAACCTAATATTTTTAATTATTGTTGATTGTAATTTTTTCCTCGAGATATTGAAATTCTCCATTTCGCATTTTTTTTTTAATCTAGAAATTATTTATGGAACGGAGTAATGATTAAATAAATAAAGACATATTTTAATTTACACATTTTTATTTTCAAAACTGAATAAAAATAAAAATTCTCTATTAACCGTTTATTGCGAGCTACCAGCATCATGTACGACAAGATTAGTTTGAAAATGAGAAACAACGTTAAAATATAACCAGGGGGCCGATTTTTTAAATTCGACCGCTCGATTTCTTGTAATTCGTTCAATAATATCTCCACTACTAGGCATTTAAACTCTACTAATAGAATAGAAAACGAGTGGTCAATCTCAATACCACTAGATTCCCAGTTTATATCGCTCGTATTTCAAAAATTAGCATTTCACCGTTTTCCACCGATTTCCGAGTGACGAAATCGAACGATCGAAATTCAAAATTCGGCCCTCAGAGACGAATTTATAATAAAGCCTGGCATACCTCGTATAAAGCTAAATTATTTTTAAATTAATTGCATGTTCCTCGACACTCAAAGAATTTAATTTCCAACCTTTTCGCACCTTGTCACAGTGACCATCAATATGAAAGTCGCTAGAGATTCTTTGACTGTACCTCATACTCAATTTTCAAAAAAATGCCTTACTTTTTATTGGTTGCTTACTAAGATATGCTTAGATTGAGACAAAAATATACCTACCACTAAGTTTAGAGTTGGAGCAAAAGTTTTGGTACAAAAAAGTTAATTTTGATTTAGACACAAATATTACACTGTTTCTCATTTTCGCTACTCATTTAAAAATGACATAATAAATACGTATTTACATTTTTACAATAAATCAAATCACTTGGGTTAGTATGCGCAGTTGTTTATACGACAACGGTTTCACTCACTTGAATTTTTAGTCGCTATTGGCGACATGTTTCGGGCCCGTCGGGGGTCCTTCCTCAGGCTCGAGTGCTCGCGGCGGCTGCAACTCGTGCACTCACCAACCGTTGTCGTATAAACAATTTAAAACATGTCTCACGAAAGTTTAATATCGATTATGCGCAGTTGATTCTTTAAAATGCAAATATATCTTTTAATTTAAAACTATAGGACCGTTTAACTGAGACAGATGTCTACGGTGTGGTTAAATGTGCTATACAGCCGTACAGATGTATTGCATAATTGTTTTCCATCGTATTATCTCGGAAACGTTCGTATTTGTCATGCTACTTCAGTCAACCTCAGTACTTTTTGTACCGAGACTGACTGAAATAGCAAGACACGTTCGTACGTTTCCGTGAAACTACGATCGAAAATAATTTATGCACTACATGTATTCGAAAGGTGTATATTACGCTTCTGGTACTTAACAAATTTAAAACTTATTATGAAGCTTGAATTAAATGTTTTTTTATTAATATTAGAAGATCGAATAGAAGGTCAGACTACCTAATGGATGTTTTTTACCCTTAGCAATACTTTGCGAAGTAAGTAATTATGAACTACATCTGTATTTACTCTGTCTACTTAATCAGTAAGAATCATTTCTTATTTCAAATCCACTTATTCCATTATATTTTATTATTATTAGTAAGTACATTTACTAAGAAATTCACGATCTACATAATTACGTACGAATATATTGTCGAATAGAGGAACTTGCTCATTACATACTAACATCCACCAAAGACAAGCAAAAATAAACACTGACAATCTTATAGCAAAGTCACTCATCATTGTTGTAGATGGAAAGAGGCAATCGCAGTGTTGCATTAGTATATTTTAACTCTCAGGGAGCTCACTAGATGGCGCTCTGCTTAATTTCTAGTTCTGTGCAAGTGGCTCCATCTATAACAATAACGCGGATTTGAATGTAGAATGTCACTTTTTATTTTTAATGTACTTTATCTCTGCTCTCTCCTAGAGTGTTTTCACATCGTCCGATCCTATATCGGATACGACCAGCAGCGACCACAAAGAAGCAAAATATGAAAAGTGCCTTTTTTATACATTTAATAGGGTATTACACTGTATTTAAAATAAATTATTTTACACCATGCATGGTTGACTGGTAGAGAATGCCATTTGGCATTAAGTCCGCCATTTGTACATTTTTGTATATACTTTGTGCAATAAAGTTTAAATAAATAAATAAATAAATAAATAAAGCACCAGATAATTATTAGAAAAACACAGATAGAAGTTATATTTTAAACACAAGTTCTATTTAATAAATCGGATAGAAATATAAAAAGTAGGTGAGTTGACCGTGACGCCACGATGTAATGTTTCATATAAATTCCATATTAGCAAATCGTTTTGACAGTTCTAAAAAAGTAACTGATTTGACTAGTAGGAAAATACCCTATTAGGTATTATTTGTTCAAAAGAAAGGATTAATGCCAAAATAAAAGAACTGAGGGCATTTTCTAGCAGCTTTTTTTCTCCAAAGGTAATTAATATGACATTCGATATGGGTTCGGACAATGTGAAAACGCATAAAGTTACCAAACTTAATACATACTTAAGTTTGATTTCCTTTCACACTAAAATAAACACAAATCACTTAAGAATCATAGAATCTTATTATTTACATAGACCTACGTAATACCTTACAACTACTAGAGCATCTACATATGTATATTTGACATTCAGATTTGAAAGAAAAAACTACATATCATCGAAAATTCAATTTTAATACTGCAGGTAGTTTTACATCGAGATTTCATTTCCATTTTTCAAAGGAGTTAAATTTTAATTATTACAGAATTATTTAAATGTATTAATATACAACTGGGCATTTTCGCGATAACAGTTACATTGTTATTTTTCACTTTCTAGGAGAGTTTACTAGATGGGCGCTTACTACGTGTAGAATAGGGCACTAGATCCACCAATTTTTATAGAAATTGGATGATAAAAATCGACAAATGAATAAGGCCCAGACGGCGCGGGCGCGGTTATCTAAAAATGGAGATTGACATCTTTTTTATTATCTCTGATCCAAAGAGAATTTAAATAGAGGCGTATTGGCAAAGTAAATTTTGTAGTCACAGTAAATTTACTGCCATCTTTCGATACATGATAAAAACTTTTAGAATGCCATTTGATTTTGATCCTTATGCTTTCACGGATATGTGTTAAATTTGTTAAATATCACCAAGATGGCAGTACTTTATTACGCTTCTATACTAAATTATTTTTGCTCTGAACAAACCAAAATCTTATCGGATTCAGTATTTCGTGAAAATGCCCATCCTTCTCCTACAGATAATTATTATATTATATTACATCTAAAACTACGAGATTTCATAGATTCTCCACCGCGAATAATATTAAAAACAATATTAAAGTAAATCACATTTGTCCGTATTAAAGCCTACTTTATTTACAAACAAAAGTACAATAAAATGGGAACTAATACCGGCCCCGTTTGAGAGCTTCGTCTCTTTCTTAGGAATGAGAGTGAAAGAGACAGAGATTAAAAGAGGTTTCACCCTTAGCAGAAAGGGACCATAGTGCGGCTGACGCCTCTACCCTCATCATACGTGAAGTCCATAACATCATATAGCATAGAGAAATAAGTCCATAGTTCCATCTATTGTCGAGTAGCAGTACTGATAAATCCGCTACATAACGGTAGGTGTCGACTACGAAAATAATAAGCGTTTTGGTAATAAAACTGATGTATGGAGTGAGCACCTCTATGCTGACTTATTTCTCTATTCTATGGTATCGTTTACTAGATGTCTTTCTCTACACACTTTAAGGAGGCGCTCCTTAAAAATCTAGTAACTCTTTAGGTAGATGTCGCTGTGTTCTAAGCCTTTGAGCGACATCTACCGTAATCTTAAAATACTTTCAACTAATTTTCCCGAGCATTGCTCCTTGGGGGTTTGTGGGGGAAAGTTAATACAGCATGTTGTGCGGATTCAGAGGAATTTTCTCCGCGATAACTCTGCCCATAGAATGGGCTACAGATGTTTTTCAAAATAGTGTACAGTATTTTAAAGGGTTGCTCATGTAACACTCTTTAAATTGCTATCGCCCATAGGCTACGGTAACCTCTTACCAGAAGGGGATTATGCTTGTTTACTACCGACGTGGTATAATAAAACGAGCACTCCATAAACTTTGTCCCGTAGTAGTTTTCTATAACGCTAGATGGCGTTGGTACAATCATAAATTACTTTTCATTTTAAATATAGATGGCGTTAGTATTAATACGGCATGTTGTCCCTCAAATACGCCCGCTTGGTGTACGAGCGCCGCAGACAGCGCCCCCACCAGGACCGCTGCGTGCAGGACTTGACCGGCTTCAGCACGAAGCACCGCGTCTGAACCACGTTGAAGAACAGCTTGCCCACCATGTTGGACATCGAGGTGTTGGCCAGCTTCAGGCAGGCGCGGAACCTGGAATTCACAAGGACTGTTAGCGACATCTAGGCAATACTCATCGAGACAATAATAACCCCAAACACAATTAGGTTGCGTTGTTTCATCACAGAGTTCCTATGGCCACCTCCTGTCTCCATCATCGGATCAGTTGGATGGTAACATAATATTATCATCCGACTTACATATGTATGCAAATTTTCAGCTCAATTGGAAATCAGGAAATGGCGGCCTTATTCGAACTTTAAGATACGTCAAATATTACGAGTAGATACGATATGGATTAGTTATGTCAGTGTCAAAAGTGATGTTTTTGTTTGAAAGAAACGTCATATTTGACACTGACATATCTAATCCATATCGTATCTAGTCGTAATATTTGACGTATCTTAAAGTTTGAATCGGGCCGTGGGTCAAATTTAGCTTCCAAGATTGACCCACACTAACATCTACTAACACGGTAAGTTAAATAAAGCTTGTAAAAAGAATGGCAAAGGCGATAATTCTTTTACAAATATGCAAAAAAAACGTTGAATTAGTGATATTTAGTAGAAGGACCTTCTGAGTATATCCGAGGCCACAGATCTTTCAAAATTATAATTAGAGTACGGGTTATTATTTAAAAAATATACAATCTAGTTAAATGAATACTAATGTGCAATCAAGCGTAACAAAGTGGATAAAACAAACATTAAAAATTTGCAATAAAATACATCACAATTATTTAATTTACCAACTTTTTTAAAATTAAAATGGAAAATAGTTTCCGTAACCAACCAACTTAAACACAATGTTTCAACAAAAAAACAACAAATAGTAGATGCTTAGTAGTTTTCCATAAAAAAATACAGCGCCATCTAGTGCTCTCCAAATAAGTTGACAGTGCATTTGACAGATGTACAAAAATGAAATGCATATATATGCAGGGAGTAAGCCAGAAAAAAAATGCATGTACAATAAGCGCCATCTACAACAATGATAAGGCACGACGAATTATTGATAACGACACTCTTTTCTATTAACCTATGAAACCTATCTATGGTAAAACTTAAACTTAACGTTATTATTATAGAAATTAAAATTCTTCCCTGCTTCAAATGAAGGTATATATAGTCTGTCAAGCCATTCGTGAGTAAAAAAAGCGGCAAATTTAAAAAATTTAGGCGCGAAGGGTTATCCTTCCATGGAAAATTAGAATTTCGCGCCTTTTTCTACTGACAAACTTGCTTGACCGGCTGTACTCTGTACTATTTTAATATGATTTAATATCTGACTGCGACTTTTATTGACCGAGCGTTAGCGAATGTGTCCGTTTCAGCGTGAGTAAAAATGTTATCATATGTCCGGATCCGGATGTTCTGTACAGGTTGCATTTTTCAACCGATTCTCGTGAAATTTTGTGAATTTTTAAAGATTTTTTTTGTCGATTCAGTTTTTGTTTTTTTAATAGCCAATGGGGGTTCCCGAGGTCTACACTGGGTCTACAGTTCACGGAGCCACTAGTAACATTATTTTATGTTGGACTGCGTCTTTTATGTAGGTATCTATTAGAGATGCCGAATACCGAATATTCGGCCCCTCTCTCGGCCGAGGCGCCGAATAATCGGCATGACAATCTTCATACTAAATGTGACTCAAAATGTTCACAATTTTGAGTCACATTTATTAACAAAACTGTTCGATACCTTTTTAAATATTAAATATACCTAGTTTTTGATTATTTTATTGTATAATTTTTATTTTAGTATAGATTAGTAGGCAACATTCGGCCGAATACCGAATATTCAGCAGAGTGGCCGAATAGGCCGAATACCGAATAGTTGCCGAATATTCGTGGCATCTCTAATAGTATCTGCACAAGTTAGTAATAATACCAGTAGATATTTTACTGTCCATCCTTCAAAGATCATAAACTTTAAGTCGCGCGCCAGACCGGCAAACCGGCAAAAAATCAAACGTTCAAATGTCGTTAAATACTACATTTACTCACTTGAGAGCAAATTCGCGCCGATTTATGACTGGAACTGTCATAAAACGTTTTCACGGAGAAAGGACTGGTGCGGCAGGTGCTTAGCCCATTATTATCTCTACTAATATTATAAATGCGAAAGTAGCTCTCTCTGTGTGTCTGTCTGTTAACTCTTTGAGAAATTTGGTACCTGTTATTGCTAGCTATTATCCCGCGGAGCGCCCTATAATATCAAACGTGTGATGTGTGATAATAACTCAATTTGGGTCGTAGCGACACTCAGTATCAGACGTGTGTCAATATGGGTCAAATTGCTTTGCATCAATTTGTTGTATGATGGGTGTTCGACGGGTTAAAAAAGACAGAAATGTTCGATTATCTTGAAAATCACGAAACTTTTCCTAGACCTATAAGTGCATTTTCTGGACCAGCCTAAGGTGATCTGTCGGTGGTTAGAGGGTTATCCATTAATTACTGGGCACCCTGTATATACACCGTGTTTTTTTAACTCCGTTAACTGAATTATAAGTTATTTACTTTCAAAATATAACGGATGTTTTATAGTTTTTAGGGTTCCGTACCTCAAAAGGAAACAACGGAACCCTTATAGGTTCACTCGTGCGTCTGTCTTTCTGTCCGACCCCCCCCCCCCCCTTTATCTCTGAAAGTACTGGGTCTAAAATTTTGAAAAAAATACAAAAATTTTTTTTTATTACTTAGTGTTTGATCCGACCCCTACCTACTGGTTTTTAATGACATTTCATTCACGTTCCACATAAAAAAAATATTGTTAAAAAAATAATAATGTACGGAACCCTTGGAATGCGAGTCCGACTCGCACTTGACCGGTTTTTTTTTGCAGGGATGTCCAAATATATTACACGCAGAATTATGAATTCTTTTTGATGGCGATAATAAAGTTTAGTATGGATACTTTTGCGGTGAACACGTGCTATAATAAAATTGATGTAACGGTGCTTGGTCAGACATCATAATATTAAATGGGTCAAAGAATAGTTATTTGTACAACAAGAGATCAAAGTTTGATATTTCTTCGAGTGCTTATTTTGAGTCCCGTGCAAGCGAAAGATTCTATAATAGATTCACGAGCGTAGCGAGTGAATCTAATTTAGAATCTTGAGCGTAGTAAGGGATTCAAAAGCGCACGAGATGTAAATAACTTTGATCTCGTGTAGTACACAAAATTTTTCACCCTAAGCAGTGAGAACATACCTAGAGGGACAGAGATAATAGAACCCAAGTATATCGAACTTGTATTAGACCCCGCATGTTGAAATTACATTTGACTATAAAGATCACTTGAATGACATTTTGTCTCACTGAGTGAGACAAAATGACTTAGTGAGCAAAATCGCATTTTGCTCACTGTTTTTAAGAAGCAAAGTACCCTTGTTCGAGCTGCTGAGGTGAAAACTAAATTAAACTGCCTTATTTAGTATCATTACCATTATTTTGATCATAAAAATGTTTTGTCAATTTGAACTATAGTATGTGTCTTTAGGTATTTAAAAAAGAGTAAACAAACACTGACGACCGGTCTGGCCTAGTGGGTATTGACCCTGCCTGCGAAGCCGATGGTCCTGGGTTCGAATCCCAGTAAGGGCTTTAGGGCATTTATTTGTATGATGATACAGATATTTGTTCCTGAGTCATGGGTGTTTTCTATGTATTTAAGTATTTGTATATTATATATATCGTTGTCTGAGTACCCACAACACAAGCCTTCTTGAGCTTACTGTGGGACTTAGTCAATCTGTGTAAGAATGTCCTATAGTATTAAAAAGAAAAAAATATTTAAAATCTAACCTCAAATGGCTTCTTAAGCCGGTTGAGGGTAGATGAAAACATTACATGATCAAATAATGTAGGTTAAAGCCAAGTCGTTCAGTGACTGATCCAGGCGGTTTTGTATTTGGTTGGTTAATCAATAAATGTTATAATTATAACTAACCGAAAATGTACAAGTTATTTGTTTAGTTTTATTTAAGTACCTAAAGATACAGAGTATGTGTACTATACTATTCAAAGGCCTCTCCAAACATCACCGATAATTTCACGGCATTTTCAATACATTACGGCGTAGGTCGATCGACTAAATTCGTTGCTCCTATTTAGCCAGCAATAATCTAAAATCGCATGCAATTTGTTGCAACGTCTATAAAAGCCTTAATAAAATTGTGACATTGTAGAACTTTCCCAACTGCAAAACATTTCTATTCGCTCAACTGCCCACCCCTATCGCAGTTCAAAAATAGAACCAACAATTCGAAAGTCAAAGGTGCGGGCGAAAACGAAAAACCTTGGTCAGCACTTTAGCTAACGAGTAAAAAAAAAGAAAAAAAACAAGTGGCCAGTATTTCGTTAATTCCTTTTTGGGAGCGTAAGCCGTCTTTTGTTCTTAGTTCTTACTTCTTACCCGCATTGATCGGTGTTTGACGGTAAGTACTGTAACTAAGCCACTTATGGCTTACGCGGGTGGCGGTAGGGTGGGCGATAGAACGGGGGATTCGATATCGATAAAAATGGAGTATGTTTATCTTTGTGATTTTATTTGGATCACATACGTATTGTCACACAAACTTACCTCAAAAAGCCGCTTCCATACAATAGACGTTACACTCGCATTGTAATTAAAACATGTTTTAGCAACGAAAACTATGAGGAGACATACTATATTAAACAACATACTAAATTTTTTTCATGTTACATATCTCAAAATGTCGTGTTAAAATTAGAGCGTAACTTCGATTGTATGGCGGCGGCTAGGTTCGTGTGACTCTTAAGACTTGATGCTCATACTTTTAAATGCAATGCCGATTTTTATAAACGCAAAAAGATAAATCATAGCTAATTAGGTTTAGGTATAGAACTTTATTTTCTCAAAGAAATTGTACATTTCACTCCATGAGTCAGGTTACAGCGTAAGCGAGAATTTTACTATGCATTTCTATCCAACATATACACCGTGTTTTTATTGAATTCCGTTAACTTCGGGGTATGGTTAAGTACGTTTAAGAGAACTAAATGGCATAGTTAATTTTCAAAAAAAAAATTTTTTTTTTTGCTTTTGTGAAAAAAAAAATTAAGTTAAAAAAGTAATTAAATGTAGCATATAGCGTTGTTGTAACACGGGCATTAGATTTAACTCAACCAAACAATTGAAATCTGTGACATATTAATGTCATTTCGAACATCGATCGACCGAGATTGTATTTAAGTTTAGTAGCAAATGCATGAACTCATTCTAAACACTAATCAATATGTAAACCGGCCATAAGGCAAGTGTACACGCTTGTAGAGGCCTTATAGGAAAAAAATAAATTATTGATTATCTCCGAAATGGAGTTAATTAGAATATCGGTGTCTTTGACAACGTTACTTGATTTAAGCTCAGGAATGCACCCCTGAAATTAACGGAAATCAAAAAAAACACGGTGTATAATATGACATTGACATTGACATTGTATATATTATGTTATAGACGAAATGACATACTTTAGATATTTTTATTAATAGTTACACTATTGTCTTAGGTTTACCTGTCAAAATAGTTGTAAGTGTGGAAATAAAATAATTGACTATTTCTTTAATTTAATGATCATCGAATATATATGTTTAACAAATAAAATTAAATCCACTACAGAAAAAAAGTTTCCTAAAAGATTTGATTATAGTTAGGTTACCTGCAATATATGTTACCCTTCGAAGGCAGCAAAAATATGTGACACGCTCTTATGGCTCTACAAAAAAGATCGTGTCAGATATTTTTGCGGCCTTTGTTGTGTAAAATATTACTGCAGGTGACGTACTTAAGTTAACTCAAAGTTTTATATTTTATAAAGGTTGGTTGGTATTGGGTATTGCAGTATTATATTCTTTGGTATTACACAAGCCAACATTATATTTCCAAAAGAATCGATACTAAATCAACGCCGTTGACGTTTACCGGCCTGTTTGTGATTTATGGCCATTTCACGTTTATTGAATTTCACCATAAAAATATCATTAACATTCTTGCGTACCGAACAATGGACTTGAAGTATTTTTTAACTTTGTAATAATATTCAGTGCTTTTTAAGAAAAAGGCAATCAATTTAGGCAACTAATATACACTCATGGATACCTAAATTTAGAGGAACACAAAAAAAAAATTAATTACTAATTTTCAAATTACTTAGGTGCTGTAAATCCAGTAGTTTTTCGCGTTGCTTGAGTATAGTTAATCTAATTTTTTTATCAAGTCGACATCGACAATAGCTTGTAAGAACTTAAAGAAATGACTACGTCGCAGTAGAATGGTTCAGGATTGTAAGCACTATATTAATTACGTTGCTTTATGTTAATAAGTATAGTCTCCTGGCAGGTTTTTTTATGTATTGGCAGTTTTAAACAAACCCCTACTTGATCGATGAAGTAAAGGATGACTCACGTTAGACCGGGCCGTGTCCGGGCCGGAGCTTCCGGCGCGTACTTTTCTATGACATGACAGGTGATCACGTGATGCTTTCCATAGAAAACGATGCGCCGGAAGCTCCGGCCCGGTCACGGCCCGGTCTAACGTGAGTCATCCTTAACAGTCCTTCTTACTGTTCCTTCATCATTACCCCTAGTGTAAATTTCATTCAATAGCGTGACGTACGCGTTTGCGTTAAGTCACATTTTGTATGAAATTTCGGGTTTCCAAAACGTCCCACTTGGCGCGCTGTTCAAAATCCCATACAAAATAATACTTAACGCAAACGCGTACGTCCGTCACGCTATAATGTAATTTACTCTAGCTGTTCATGTATCGATAATGTCGATATCTAAATCGACTCGGTCGCATCCCTGCGACTTGACCACAAGTTTGGCAAATCAAGCACAGAGTGCGCTACAAGTTGGGCGCAGAGTAACTCTGCAAACAGAGGCTATAGAGATAAAGTTTATTGCGAGCTAATTTTTTTACAAGCTTTTATTTAACTCACAATGTTTAGTTTAGCTATTTTGGTAAATCATTTTATTTCTGTAAGTTTGGATCGTCTTCGGGCTCAAAGACGCGTGAATTTTTAAATGCATGATGTAAAAAAAAATTAGAAAA
This sequence comes from Cydia splendana, assembly GCF_910591565.1. Lineage (NCBI taxonomy): Eukaryota > Metazoa > Arthropoda > Insecta > Lepidoptera > Tortricidae > Cydia > Cydia splendana. The sequence continues at coordinate 755,213 of NC_085985.1, forward strand.
AAAAAATTCGCAGAATATTTACCACCATTTTTTGGGTAATGTAAAAATATTGTCTTCTGTTAACGCATTTTTTTTATTCATGTAACAAGTAAAGGAGGTTCGAAACGTATATAGGGACGTATTTTAAAGTCATTATACGAGATATAATATATAATTCGTTTTAACTGTTTTATTTCCGGTAATTTTAACATTTACTGCGAACGGTTGGTCAGAGTATATTTTATTGAATAAATAAATCATTCCACTGTTCTCTACTCCGCCCTACTCTGTGCCCCTTAAGTGCATACAAAGACCGACCATAAGCCGGCGCTGATCCTCCGATCAAACACCCTACGTGCCACTTCTTGTACAAATAATAATATGTTGTTGGATATAATAAGGTAAATACTTATTTCTACTAATTAGTGTTGTGCAAAAATCACGCGATTGTAGCATTACGGCATCAGAAATGTTTGTTTTCCAAAATGGCACTTCAAAATTAAGTGTTTAAAAAAAAACACGCTAAAAAAAGCCAGCCAATTTTCTCTGTAGTAAAGGGCGCGATTTTTTTTAAATTAGTAACTTGTTGGGAGATATCGCGCGAGACTTCGCGCCTAAAGTTTTTAAATTTGCCGTCTTTTTCTACTACCAAAGCTAGCTTGCCAGATTTAACAGATTATTGAAAAAAAAACCTAGTCTTAAAAGAAACTATAACGATACGTAAAATTTAATGTTAATGTAAAATTCTGTGATCACTGATTAAGTAGTTTAGTTCTTTGACAAATTTAAAAAAAAATTAGCTTGTAGGTATTTATTTATTTCGATAAGTAGTTTAATGTAGTTTTAACGGCTCCAAATACTTATATCTCATTTAATTTAACATACATAAAATATTTAGACACTAAAATAATATTCAATAAAAATCTGTGCCTGAAACGTTCAGACCAGGTTCTCATAAAATACGCGAAGAAATTGAAAAATAAAAAGACATCGAAAATCTTCGCGCCAACTTGAATGCACAGATAAGCGCACTCGAACAGGCATAGATAATAGACTGGGGGTGTTATTACAAACGGCGGTCGAGTGGTTGACTCATGCGAACCAGGGCAAGTGGGCGTTTTTATTTTGTTGTAGATTTTTTTTCGTCAGATATTGATACAATTTGGTTAGTTTGAAGAGCTCCTTCTGGGCGGAATAAACATGGAATTTCAATGTCGGACAAAAAATTATGTAAGATTTCCGTTGAGTTACCAAACTTCGTGACTCAGGTTAGAAGATTAAAAAAAATTAAGACAAAAAGAGGGGTGTTATTAGTTTGACCGCGGTGTGTGTGTGTATGTCTAGTCTTAAAAACCCGTTTTGGATGCAGATAGACGCGTCAGCCCATGTGGGTTGAGTTGAGCCATATACAGGATCGCATGAGTCCCAAACTCGCCCGTTCCGCACAGTGTGTAACATGATAAACTGAAAATCGTAATTAGATTCCAAAAAAAGTAAGACAATGTTGCCACTGCAATAATTTGTTTGTAAAATAGTAAATTCCTTTTTATAAATAAACACGCTAAGATAATTTATTTATTGGTAATTTTACTCCTACGATTTAAAAAAGTACTTTTATTTACTTATTTTTACATAAATACAAGACGAGACAAGGCTAGAAAAAAGTGGCAACATTGTAAGACAAGTTGTTTTTTTTGGAATCTAATTATGATTTTCAGTTTAGTGCGTAATTTTAGGGCGCGGTTTTGAACTGAATAGATCTTTAATCGGTCTATCGACCTCAGTATGCGGCAATGTACCTATATCGACATCAATGAGGTAGAGCCCTGTTATAGTCCGACAAGAAATTGTAGAAAATTTTGAGGTCACCACTTCCTTTTTCCTACGTAGGTAACTCTCAAATATTTGACGTAAAATGTTAAGCATAAACATGGCAACAATTTAGTATGGAATTTTTTTAGTTCCATTTTATTTAATTTCTACTATTTTATATCGTACTATAGACTGGTTCGCCTGAGTCAAAAGCTCGCTCGTTGTCGGGGCGTGTGCAACAGGGCCGTGCATTTGACAGGCCGTGACGGACCGCACCATTTGTTGGCGATTTGGCGCCGCCGTGCTGGCACGGCGTCAATAATGTTGGGGGTCGGTTTAACAAAGCCAATGGAGTTTTGTTAAGATATCTGTTTGATAACTTTGATATCAAAGAAAATATTTTTTTATTTTAGGGTTCCGTTCAAAAAAAGGTGAAACGGAACCCTTTTGTCACTCTGTCCGTTTGTATGTCTGTCGGTCACATCATTTTATATCTCGGGAAGTATCTATATCGATCTCTATCGATTTGGGATAGTTATAAACAAGGTTGAGCAAGGTTTTTTATGTTATGACCCATTAATAAGACAACCAGTCTGGTCTAGTCGGTAGTGGCCCTGTCTATGAAGCCGATGGTCCTGGGTTCAAATCCCAAAAAAAGAGCAAAAAGAACAAAGATTTGTTCCTCAGTCTAGGGTGTTTTCAATATTATATTTAAGTCAAAGATATATATAACTTCGTTCTGTTTGATTTAAGTATTTTATTATATCATTTTATTTAAATTATATCGTTGTCTGAGCATTCACAACACAAGCCTTCTTGAGCTTACTGTGGGGCTTAGTCAATGTATGTAAGGATATATTATTTATTTAAATGACCACAAAATTTGAGCATGACCCATTAATAAGTTCGCGTGCAAAGCATCCGTTATCTCCCGATCGGTGCCAACATCGTCTCCCACGCGGAAGTTCGAGCATAGACAAGCCGTTTGTTATTTTAGGTAACTAGGGCTCTGTACTAAAATGGACAACAGTACAGAATTTACGGTGTCACGGAGGTAAGAGTCCGTCTAAGATATGGCCTCTTTAAATGTGACCGATAATCGCATGCGATTTGTGATCAACTGAATAGAAATCGTTGGCCCTAGTTAGTAGTTAGCCAGAAATTACTTTAGATCACAGAGCATTGGTTACAAGGTCTGTAGAAGCTTTAAACATACCTTTAACTATGGAGGGTTCTACAGTCACCAGCAATAATATGTTACTCTTCAAAGGCCGCAAAAATATGTGACACACTCTTATAGCTCTATAAATAAGATCGTGTCAGATATTTTTGCTGCCTTCGTTGTGTAACATATTATTGCAGGTGACTGTACCTTCCATACCTTTAACTCTGCAACAAGGTGGCAGTGACACGATGGAGATGACAGCAAAAACACAACAAACTAATTGTTAATCTGACTTTTGTCACTTTTGTTTGAATAATAGTCTGGCCAGCCAAATCCGTCTATAAAATGCCAGAAAATATTTAAAAACAATCTACTGCACCTACAATTGCATTAATTCTTTCATTTTCACGCCTTTTGACACGGATTTCGCGTTGTTTTGATAGAGATTTGCCGAGAAATAAAATTACTAGACTATTTAGCATCTCTTCAGCTTCCTAAACCGAATAGATACTGGTTAGGTAGAGTTTGTGCGGAAAGAGAAGAGTCCTAGAATGTATGGGGCCCAATATACAGTCTGTGGCCTGTAATATGAGCAAAAAATTTAACTGTAGGCTGTACTCCTCATACTGACCAACATTTGTTCAGCAACTTTTAAAAATAACTTGTGGTTTGATTTTTAATACACTTTAAAGTTTATTCTAAGACGCAATGTATTGCGAATTTTGTTATGTTTAAGGCGTGACAAGACTCTTTCCGAACAGACTCTACCTATTTCCTAGAGTAGGTTATACGCGCGCATGAAAAATGTGACAATCAATATTTATGTTTACGGCAAAAACAAAACTCAAGATGAAATGAGAGAGAAGCCATATTTCCGTAAAGCGGCCGTTTGCGCGACAAGTTGACACGCGCCATTTTGCGAGACGTTCCAAATTCGAAAATCGCACGCGCGGTTGACTGGGCACGCAATGGCGCGGAAACCATAGAGTAAACAGGTGGGTTTTGAGTTTATTTTTCTTGTTGGAGGGAGACAATCGTCGAAGTCGTCGCAATACTTTGGACAAGGATCGCTGTCAACGAAGTTATAAATTTTATTGTCGTTACTGACAGTTTTTGCCAGCTAGCCTCTTACTTATAGTCTGTCAAGCCATTTCGGTCAGTAGAAAAAGGGGAAAATAAAAAAAAGATGTAGGCGTGAAGGGTTCCTAAGCGTGTCGTAAAAAAAAAATTCGCGCGTTTTTCTACTGACAAACTTGTTTGACCGCCTATATTACTATTTAATTCTAAATTTAAAAACAAGTATCGATTATTCAAAAACCAAAGCTTAATAATCAAATATTTCATAATTTATAGTGTGTGTGAAATATTTTTCTTATTGATTCGTGAAATAGAAATCCTCAATATTGTCCCAACTCACAGTTTTGGTGGCTGTTGGATTACACTTACAAAAAAGCTCTTTCTATGTATATTTCCATACAAAGTGACCCGTTTGCCGAATGTAACAACACGACCCGATGTTGCGTCTCCGTCAGCTTAATGCATTAGCGTTTGTTTGGTTCATGTTCTTTAAATACTTTAATACTAGTAGGTACCTACTCTTTAAGAGAGATTTCTTGACGTCGAAAGAAACTTTCTATGCAAAGGGATTTGTGAAACCATTTTACTACCTTACCAAATCTATGAATAAACAAGCTAAAATACAGTTGTGTCCTGATTATCCAGATTTTATTTAGGTGTTTTATATTTTAACGTTAATTTTATTTTAATATGTACCTACGTCAACTTTTAATATAGTGTTCTGTTTTTATGTAAAGGGGGCCACTGATTAACAGTCCGCCGGACGGTATCGGCCTGTCAGTTGTTCGGAACTGTCAAGATTTTGTTCTAACTGACAGGCCGATAACGTCCGGCGGACTGTTAATCAGTGGGCCCCTTAAATAGTATATTGTTTTTGGATATTCTCGTTCCAAACGACCATCATTTCAACTATCCGAGCTTTTGACTACCTATTTTAACTATTCTTGGTGTTAATTAGTTCGGATAATCGAGGTTCTACTGTAAAATATAATATACTGTTAACACACCCACTTTTTTTTTTTTATTCTGGATTACTCCCTGCAATTTTGCACAGGGTGAATTTGCCAATGTCGGCGCTGACTTTCACACGCGAGGAAAATGTTCGGTATAATAATTTTGTACTTTTGGGAGGGACGCACCCACTTATCAGTAGAAAAATGCAACTTTAAAAAATGTAGGCGCAAAGAATTTGTTTCCCAAAGAAAATTTGTTTTTCGCGCCTTTTTCTACTGACAAAGTGGATGTGTTTGAGTATAGTAACCATAAATAACGATTAAAGTCCATTCGCGCCAAAACCGCTGTCAAAGAACTGTCAATCGCCATATTGGCATTACGGGTGCGTTCCGTTATCGCGCGATTTATAATGTGTGAGTAATGCGCTTAAATACGTTGTCTGACAATACATAAATTATGAACCGAGGGTGGAAAGGTGGTTTCTTTGTCGCAGATAACTATTCTCTTGTTTATCGGGGCGGAAAGGTTCGGGAACAACAATGGGTGTACCTTGTGTTAGATTAGGGCTTTCGGATTCCATTTTTCATGTAGTTTCATTGCGAAAATGCGAATATATATCGAATAAATGTTACCCATTGGCTGCTGCTGTTAATGATTATTTATATCTAAAGATTTCCATTTAATATTCACTAAAGACATTATATTCATAAAAGCGTTACTGGCCTGATTTAGCTATGAATCGTTTGTCTTTATCTGTCGTTTTGACTTATGTATTTGTAAGAAAGGGATAAAACATATTTTAACTAAATCAGGCAGGTAAAGTTTTATGAATTAGGGGTTAAAAAAAATAAACATTACTAACAAAACTAAACCTATACTTATTCTTCCTTAAAATTAAAATTACAGGTTTTTTTTACATTTTGTATAATAATAATACTTAACCCGGTTAGGCTTATCATTTTAAACTTGAATTATCTTTGAATGCACCCTCAAATTAAAACTAACTAGGTGTTTATGGCATCTATACTTTTTTTTAACCATCAATAGGACCATGGCACGACCGTGTTCAGCCTATTATGTCTGTCGCCATCCGAAGATCGGCTCGGCTGATACTGTTCTAAAATGCCTACAATAAAATACCCATTTCAATTTTTTGTCGATTTCGGGTGACTTCATTGTGTTGTGTGATTTGGACCAGAATGAATGAGGAGTATCGATGACTGTTTCTTTGAAGTTTGAGGTTAATAAATCTATAAATCATTTGTTTTTTACGCTTTATAACGCTGAAATTAACGAAAGAACTTGATAAACTCACAAGTCTTTTTAGTTGTCTGATTTTGTGTCACTAAAGAGAGAGAAATAAAATATATTTAGAGTGAGGTAATCAAGTATTGTAGGTAATTAGTACAATATTTAATATAGAATCTGCTTAGATATACTTACATAGCATAACGCTCTCAATATTCAGGGTAAATTACCTAAAACTAAGTTAGAGCCCGTCCATCTAAATTAACTTTGCACCGACGTTAACAGCGCCACTACGAACGTATAGTTGATCAAATGATCACGCTTCACGCCATATTTTCATAGGACTTTCACGTTTTTGGAGGCAGTAGAATACTCTTGCCAAGTTAGAGAAGAGTTTAGACAAATTCTATATCTGGGGGCCTAGCCAAGAAAACGCCAATTGAAACTTAAATAATGTATGGAAATAATCACGCGACTTTCCGTAGCATCTGTCATCCCGATAGTTAGGTTTTAGCAAAGACATATGTAACTCTTAGGGTTTCGTAGACACCTAGAAACCTTTATAGTTTCGCCATGTCTGTCTGTCTGTCTTTCCGAGGCTTTGCTCCGTGATCGTTAGTGCTAGAAAGCTGCAATTTGGCATGGATACATAAATCATGGGTATCTCCCATACAAAGGTTTTTTATGATTTTTTTTTGCTTTGTCCCAATAGTGTGGAGTATCGTTGGATAGGTCTTTCAAAACGAATTAGGGTCTACTAAAACCATTTTTTGATATAGTTAATATTTTCGGAAATATGCGCACCGAAAGAAAAAAATATGTGCCCCCCTCCTCTAACTTTGGAACCACGGGTCCAAAAAATATGTAAAAAATAGTGAAACAAGAGCTTAATAAATACTTTTAACAAAAACTATAGCGAACATGATCGGTCTAGTTGTTTTTGAGTTATTGCAAAAAATCTTTTTTTCTTAGTAAAAAGACTTAAGTATGTACAAAGCGCTGCAACGGCACTCCCCTATTATGATACTTACTAATAGCCACCGTTTGGCCTATTTTGACAGAATGGCAACTACGAAATCCCTATACTGAGCATGGCCCGACATGCTCTTGGCCGATTATTTCTTATGGCGTTTGTCAATAACGATTGTCAAATTGTCATCTCGGCTAGGCAGTCCACTAAGACACCTTTAAAATGTAAGTTTGGAATTCATCGCAGTCCCGATTCAACTCCAGTTGAACTGTATATTATTTTAATAACCATAATCTAAGTTATTAATTATTTCAGTTGTGGTCCAAACAGACGGAACGTTATTTATGAGGACCAATTAGGCCCCGAGATGATATCACGGTTTTTCTAATTGTCGTTCGGAACAGAGACGACGCGGAGTCGATTTAATATTTGTTATGAAACTTGTTGTTTAACCTGGATAGGAAATGCAACCGGTAAATTTTTTGTTAAGTAAGTTAACCGGTAACTTCTATACAATTTATTGTGCCCCACCGCGTCTGTCTGTTTGTGTGTTTGTTCGCGATAAACTCAAAAACTACTGAACAGATTTTCATGCTGTTTTCACCTATCAATAGAGTGATTCTTGAGGAAGGTACCTACAGGTGTATAATTTGTTAACCCGTGCGAAGCCGGAGCGGGTTGCTAGTACCTATATTTAAATATATGTAGGGGGAAAATTTCCGATTTGAACATATATCATAAACTATCTGCGATCTGCCTCATGAAATGTTAAACTGGTTATCCCACAGGCGCCAAATTTCAACACTGTCGAGGCCAAAGCCATTAATGTTTTTTTGTTCATAGAATGATTAAGATATAAGCTTCCGATAAAAAGCCTAAACTGCTTACTTACTCTCGGATATCGGTACTTTGAGTCTATTATCGTTAATAAGCTAAGCGGATTAGATTTATAACAAGATTTAGAGTAAGTACATTTAAATTGTGTGAGAACCCATTTTAGTAATTTATTGTTTATTAGCCAGTGTAATTGGTGAAAATCGTTTGTGTAAATGAAGTTAAGTAATTAATTAAATAAGTATGTTTTTAAACCCTTTTCAATTGTTTCTTGTCTGAATTATTTATTAAGACACACGTAAGCTAACTTTAACTATTCCGGTTATAGAAAAATATCAATAATATTAAATAATTACATCTATTCTACTCTATAGCTTTTAATTTCCTTCCAAAATCTCGTCGCCTATCGCGTCCGACGACAGCATTTTTTATTTCATTTGTACTTTTTATTTCATTTATAACCCATTTATTTTTATTTTTACTATTTCTTCGCTTCGTTTGGGAAATGACTCTATTAATATGCAACTGTTATTTGGAGACATTTAATTCCGTAGTCCAACTTTCGACGTAAAATAGTAAAATATAAGTCGAAATTGATTATCTATAAAAAGGTTTCCTGGGAAAGATCGTTATCTAAGCTATAACACCACTGTACTATACGATAAACCGCAGTGCACTTAATACAACACCGCACAAACAAGTGCAAAAAAAACATAAACCTGCAAAGCATGCACAACACTTACCTTTTCAAATTCAAATTTCGAACACGCGAAACCATAGACAACTTTTTTCACAAACCTTTCATCACACCGGCAGTGCATAAGCGTGTTGACACGCCAGTTGAAAAGTCCGTATTTCTTCTCCATGCCCCCGATCCAGAACGGGCAGCGGAGATCGTGGACCCGACAGCATCGGTCGGTGCGTGTGTAGCCCCCCAACTGGGAGTACCGCGTCGCCGAATATCCCTTGCCACACCACTTTGTCCCTGGCACTCTCAGTAACTCCATGGCGTCACGTTTTTTTCTGTCAATTTTTCTACTTTTGAGCCGTGTTTATTTACAGTTTGCAAATGCCTCAAAATGCCATTTTCGTAACGGTTTTGTATTTTTTTGTTAAGGGCCCTACACATTTGATAGCCACCCTACACTAGCGTTTTTTGGGCGTAAGTGTCTAGTCAGCGCTATGGAAAATGGCGTTGTTGCGCAGTTGCGTCAATGTTGCGTCGAGCAGCAGCCATAGAGTTGAATAGAGCTAACGCTCGAGAGACGCTAGTGTAGGGCCACCTAATGCTTGAATTATATTCAAAAATGAGGACGCGATGATTAGAGTTACAAAAACCGTTACAAGTTAGAGTTAAAGTTACAAAAATCGACAATGTCGGGGAACAAGCTGCGAAATCAAGTCGCGGAAATGTTTAGGGCCATTTACTCTGTTTATTACGGCCCTTCGCATATAAACAAAGACAAAACCGAACTTAAAACGGCATTCTAAGGACTCTTGACCATCCGCCTGTAATGACCTGTTCCGTAAACGTTTCGTAACGACAGACCACCAACGTGTTTTTATGATTTAAAATAATAATCGTAAAAGAGATCGTTTAGAATCTAACGCCACAAACTTAAATATGCCGACGGAGAAATGTTAATCGCGTAATAACTATGTTTTGAGTAACGAAGATAGGTTATTGTTGATAGTAAAGTTAATTTTGTACACTCATCTGATCCAGAGTGCTATAAAGTTAAAGGAATATATATTTCGGAGTGAGTACTATGTCCAAAAAGTGTGAGAGAGTACTATGTCCAAAGAGAAGTCATACTAAAGGATCGGATCTCGTTTTGATTAAGAGAGCAATGATGATGTTAGACAATAATGCCAACATTGCCAACATTACAATAAGTCAATATACGGTTAGTGTCCGACCGAAATCAGATTTTGCCAAAACCAGGACCGAATGTTCAGTTTTGCTTTTATTTCGGCCGAAACCGAACCTTCGGCGGACACATAATTTTTATGCCGAATCCTGCTGAAAACGAATGGCAATACTGTTACTAGTGCGACTGAGACACAGTCCTCTGGTTTGATTCTCTTTTTCGGATCGTTTTCTTTAGTTTCCTATAACCTGTCTTGCTCTGTGATAAGGGTCAATATTGATTATCAAAAATTAACAGTATCCGGGTTTTAATCTATGGCTATAAAGTTGCCAACGCTGTGAATGATCTATCGATCACGTTAGTTTATGGTTTTATAGATCAGTAAAGTGTTGATGCGTAAAACTGAACGCATCTTGCACAGATCGTCTGATTGGACAGAAATAACTTGTGCAAACACAATTATTGTTTATGTCTATTTTAATGTTCTCATTGCCTTTTGATATATATTTTGGCCCAGGACTGTCTCATTTCAAACAGACTGAGAGAATCATAATGTCTTTGTCTTACTAGCATCCAAAAGAAAGTGATGAGTATAGTTTTCCTGGCTCTTAACTGACTAGTTGTGTTAGCCAGACTATACTTGCGTTTGAGAAGTTATATTACATAAAATTGTGGCGATTCTGGTGATTTTAGTTTAAAAAAATATTTTGCGTGTCTATGATTAAAATTCAAACGAGTTTATTCAAACCTTGGAAAATAATTAGAATCTTATATCAGAAAGTGTTTTCATTAATTGTTTTTGATTTAATACTTTCCGCAATGCATATTTTGAGTGTAAACAGTTTCCTTTATTAAATTCGCTTTTGAAATATTTATATTTATAGCTGGTCAAGCAGATCTTGTCAGTAGAAAAAGGCGGCAAATTTGAAAAATGTAGGCGCGAAGGGATATCGTCCCATAAAAATTTGAATTTCGCGCCTTTTTTTACTGACAAGATTTGCTTGACCAGCTATAATAATACATTTTGTAATTTTATGTAACCAAACCATATCGCCGCAAGCACTGCTCAACCTGTTTAAGCCTGGTTTAAGCATCTACGACTCTCAGTGAAGACATAAAATCCTATGATATAGAGCCCTAATTAAGATCCTCGTGATACCTCTAACGACTTCTCGGAATGTAATCGGTGTTAATAAAAAATACCATCCTTAATGCCCTACAAAACATTAAATAGTTCCGAGATCAAGTTATTGACAAAACAATCTATAGAACACAATGTTAATTTTCTATTTACAAATGTTTGTGTAATTTACAACAAAACCACCACCAGAAAACCAAGATCCCCACTCAAAACCTTACAACTGTCAAAGTTCCAAAAACGGTCTCGTAAAACGTGACCTAAAGCTGCTCAAACGTAATTAAAAAAAAAACAAACCTTCTATCGCACGCGCAGTTTGAAATCGTGAATGGCCTAAAGTTGAAATAGCCGAATCTTCGTCTGAACGGGCCTATGTTGAGCCTGCAGTTGTCGTGGGCCCTACAGCACGTATCTTCTTTCCTATTCATGCCGAGTTCGCTGTACTTCTCTGCGAGGTCGCCGGCGCCGCACCATTTCGTTCCGGGTACTATGAAATTCTCTTTCAAAGACCTCCGTGACCTGTTCGTTAGTCTATGGTTAGTGTTAAAAAAATTAAGTGACAGTTTCGGCGGGAAACAGTTAACTGACTTTTTTAAAACTATATTATGGCCTGGCTGCGAGTATTGTAAGCCAAGCTAACTGACATTTTATTACGTATTTTATAGTGAGAAGAAAGAGATTGATCCCAAAGTTTGTAATTTATATTAAAATATATAAAATTATAGTAAAGTATAAGGATGATGATTTGATGATATTAAACAATTATGATTCAAGTTTGTTAGAAGAAAAATAGAAAATTAACAGGTGAAGAAGATACATGACATTAAAGATGTTTATTAAACTATCAAATTAAGTTTTTTATATGTTAGATACGCGACATTCGAAACTATTTAAGTTAATCACTAAAATAAAAATATTATATATTAGTTCAGTGTTTTAGTAAGTATATACTTACTTATGTTACATTTATACACTTTGTTGGGTGTAGAATTTTACAGATTAGGTACTAACGCGATTTTTATTTCACATTGTAAAATATGTGTAAGTTTATCATAGATCCAGTCCATAAAGATGACTTGGTCAGCTTTGTTGTCTGTCTTATTTATTTCTATTAATTATATTTGTTATTTGACTTCTTTATTAGGTATAATCTGTAAGGCTAGGTAGGCAGATGTCATAAAACACCCTACTACATACATTATGTAGATTTTCAAAACTTTCAACCTGTTGAAATACCATAGGAATCATATAAGTTTACTTAAATCTGTATCAATTACTTGTATCCATATTTATTTTATTAATCTATTATGCTACGTATTTTTTCGTTGGAAATACGTTAATACGAGTGGAATAGTACGAGTGGTTTTTGTTTTTATTTCCCGCCTTCCATATTGATAATAACGGCTAACGGCATACGACAGTCAAGATCCCTTAACTTTTAAGACATAATATATAAGTATATATGTAGCGAATACATACAACGAAGCAGTGGTGTGGCGATCTCCAGAAGTGACGGAAACGTGGAATAGGTCATTGCATTGATGGTCATGATAATCGTGATATTCGTGAACATAGTAATGTGGCGTAGCACGGAACGTTCCGTTCTTTTTTTATTTAGGCGTTTAAACAGACACTTTAGCTCGCTCCACACTCGTGCGCGAATCGCGGCGCGAAGCCGCGAACGCGAGTGTGAAGTCGATTTCTCAGATCAGCGAAATGGACTTGGCACACTCGCGTTCGCTCGGCTTAATAGTGGTAACACACTATCATACCGCACCGCGACCTTGATGCGTCGTACCCACAAGTGAGAGCGAGGAAGAGATATCTGTTTCACGCTCTCACTTATTGGTGCGACGCACCAAGGCCGCGGTGAGGTGCGATAGTGTGTTACGGCCTTAAGACTGCCCAGAGTGCAGGCGGCCTGTTTTAAAGCCGTAATACATTACCGCACCGCACCGTGGCTTTAGTGCGATGCTTGTGTTACGGAATTTATATTTGTGTGTGTGTTTATTTATGTGTATATAACGAAACAGTCCTCGCTACGCCACAGAAATCCTTGTTTCAATGTCCCCGATACTGAAATGACAATTCGACTGCCCTAATCTGTCATTGACCGAGCGAAAGCGAAGATCTCCGTTTCAGCTTGAGTAAAAATTATTTCGTATGTCCGAATGTTCTCTACATGGTGCATTTCTCAACCGATTCTCGTGAAAGGTTTGATAACCATATAGAATTTATTTGTCTTTCCAGTTTTTGGAATTTTTTGATAATGGCGGAGCCATGGGGATTCGCCAGTTCTACAGCTCACAGAGCCACTAATTTTAATACATATTATTTATTTTAATACATAATACAAAACTGTTACTATAACAGGATGTACTGCGGGCGCAGCATGGTTCCATTTTTATCGTCTGTCACTATGCCCGTCACTTTCGCACTTATATACTTGTTAGAACGTGACAGGCATGGTGACAAGCGATAAAATGCGACCGTGCTTCCGCCGCTGGATAGAATTGGCCAATTGAACTCTTGTTTCAGTATCTAGGATATAAAACTCGGATATAAAAAGTAAAGTAGAGTTAGAGCAAGAAAAATCTGCAACGATTTTGATAGCATACGCAGTGCAAGTGTTATTTATACGTCATAATTTCATAGAAGTTTGCCATGTGCTATCGAAATCGTTGCAGACTTTTCTTGGTCTAACTCTAGAAGTAGAAGCAGACAGAAATATTGTAGAGTTTCGCGAATTGTGAGCATCTACTTATGACATACATCATTGTAAAGAAAATTTGGTACCTACGGTCTAATTCACAAATATTGATCAGTATTTTAGAGGCATGTAAATATATTTTCGGAACGTTGGCTGGTAAATGTTTATAAACTCGACTGTAGGTATATCTACAATAAATTATCAATAAATATATGCTCAAAATTTGCGGATCTTTTTGCGAAAACACCCTTAACGGATACATGGCGATTGAGAAGAGTAGGTAAAGCACTTGGACTGTAGAAGTGCCACCATAAACGTTAAATGTATACACAGATATGACATTTATTGTGGCATTGCCACACATTTCTATAAGTTTGTATCTTTAGGTACCTATTTAAATAGAAGTAAACAAACAATTTATACATTTTCGGGTAGTTATAACATTTATTGGTTAACCGACCATTTTCAAAACCGCCTGGATCAGTCACTGAACGACCTGACTTTAACCTACATTATTTGATCGTATAATGTTTTCATCTACCCTCAACTGGCTTAAGGAGCCATTTGAGGGTAGATTTTGTTTACTTTTATTGAAATACCTAAAGATACAGACTATAGTCCCTTGCCAAGTTGATATAGACAGCTTAGACGGGCTCTAGACGCCATGTGGTACGATTTTGAATTACAATAGATATGCAAAAACATTTCTCGTGTCAACCGCCATATTTAAAGCCACATACAACAGACAGTTACTCAACACAAGCTTTTTATTCAATAGGGTCTATCATAAGGCATTGTATATTCACAACTTTGGATAGCTAGTAGGTTAGGTCCTGTTGATACACCCAAAATTAAGGAGTATGCAGCCTAATTTTCAACTTGAACCCTTAAAACAGGTATGTACCTACTAAATCATTACTTATATGCAGAAAAGCTGTTTAACCCTTTTCCAGGCATAGTGCACCTAACGACCACATACGCGCCAATAGAATTTCAACTTCAGGAGTCCGGTATAAGGTTCATATTCGATTTGACTTGCGGGAAAAGTGACTTGTCATTAAATGAATCATTAAAGCTGCATTACTTTTAATATATTTGATTTTTTTGGGAAAATCTTGTAGTTTGGTGCGGCCTGGAAAAGGGTTAAATATTGTACACCTTATGATAGACCCACAAAACACAAAAAATAACATAAAATTTACCTAGCGAGCGTCGCATCTGAAACTTTATTCTTATTGGCCATCATAAATTTCAGCTCCTCATGCCTTTCCAAGCATTCCATTTTCAACTTGTCAAAATCCAACCAACTAGCAACATCTATCGGCAGAGTCTCTCCGTTTCTCAAAATACGGAGCGTCACATTGCTAAAATGGCGGTAATATTTCTCATCTTCATTTGTTATTTCATTTTGGGTTAATTTAATACTTTGTTCCTCTAATGCGAGTTTTAGTTCTTTCCGTAATGTCTTGAGGAAGTTTCTAGAATATTTTGTTTGGGTTATGTACTCGCAGTCCTGGATGGCGCCATTTGGTGTGTAGATGACCTGCACAAGATGGCGGCCGTCGGTCAGCTGACGCAGTCGCAAGCCGCTCCTGTGGAAGATAGAGTCTCGATAAATAATTATGTCACTAATATTCATATGTTTCATGTTATTTCAGAATGTAGATTTAAAATGATAAGTAAACGTGTCACAATGACGTGTAAAAATGTTTCAAAAACAAGAGGGAGCTTGTGCTTTCCCAAAAGATTGTAGATTGTAGAGCTGTATATTGTATAACTAGCTCTCTTGGGGTACTTATCAGGTCCTCGTGTAGTAGCTCAAGGAGAGAGTAAATAAAAAGGGTCCCTACTAGTACAGCTACAAGTCGAAAGATTTTTTTTATGACCCATTTTGTTGTCGATTTTCATATTGATTGTCACTGTGACAAGGTACGAAATGGGCCATAAAAATCATAAATTAATATTTCGACCGTACGGACCGTACCTATAGCTATAGGTAGATAACAAATAGTTTAGTATTTCATGACTTCATGAGTAACTATCGCGGTAACAGACAATATCAAATAATTTAGTAATTCTTCAAACCTTCAAACCAGTCTTTAACGAAAGAAAAAAAACCGGGCAAGTGCGAGTCGGACTCGCGCATGAAGGGTTTCGTACCATAATGCAAAAAAAAAACGAAAAAAAAGCAAAAAAAAAACGGTCACCCATCCAAGTACTGACCACTCCCGACGTTGCTTAACTTTGGTCAAAAATGTATGGGAGCCCCATTTAAATCTTTATTTTATTCTGTTTTTAGTATTTGTTGTTATAGCGGCAACAGAAATACATCATCTGTGAAAATTTCAACTGTCTAGCTATCACGGTTCGTGAGATACAGCCTGGTGACAGACGGACGGACGGACGGACGGACAGCGAAGTCTTAGTAATAGGGTCCCGTTTTACCCTTTGGGTACGGAACCCTAAAAACGACATCAAAATAAAAATCGGTCCCAATACACCTCATTAATTTATCAACAAAATTGTTCACATTGCAGCCAAAACTTAAGTGACGATCTGTAGGGGTGCGAACGCGAACTCGCGAAATGCACCCTCCGGATTACTTAACTTGGGATGGTAAGTACAACAATGAAACAAGAATATGTATATTTATTTAACATATTATATCACTTCTGTGGACAAAACCAAGTCACAGTCGAAGTCGGAGAACATCTAGGATAATAAGTTTTATTTTATATTAAATTTTTACCTAATGCATTACCCCATCCGCGACTCGGTCGGCGGTCCATTGGGAGAGGTCTCAACTTGGGCCCCAACTTGGACTCCCCTGCTAACACTTGCTGTATTATTGTTTATTAATAAACAATATCGAGTGACATTTGATGTTAATTCATCTATTAGGTTTTTCTGTTAGTTGATATGGGTGTAGTTAAGATTCAATGACTAATAATATTTTTAGGTGTATATGGTAACACTAAATGCGATAGATGTGACGTCCCACGGGTAAAGGTACCTTATGGCGGTTGGCGCTTACGCTATTATTAACGTCGCTCCAATATTATTGCGGCGCTATGCGACGTAAGCGCCAGCCGCCATAACGTGGAACGTCACATATTATATAAAGATGGTCAAGCAAATATTGTCAGTAGAAAAAGGCGCGAAATTCAACTTATGACACGATATTCCTTCGCGCCTACATTTTCAAATTTGCCGCCTTTTTCTACTGACCAGATCTGCTTGACCAAGTTTATTTATTATATATTTTTCCACACATAAAACTTTAATGTTGTTTTGCGACTTAGGTTAGTATACCTACAAAATTTACATAACGCAAAAAAAAACCGGGGATAACTTTTTCTTTTATAAAATATTTCTAATAATATGATTTAAACGCTGAAACTAAGTTATGATAGGTTTTTATTTGAACAAAAAATGTCATCACCTACCTACTGATTTTATTTTGTTAGGTAGGTACTAAAATCGTATATGTTCGTGGAATTTGAATCACACAAACCCACCGCCTAAAAACCGCTCCCATACAATGTAAATTACGCTCTCATTTTAAAACGACACTGAAAGAACATTAATTAATGACATGAACATTCGAGTTACATATACTTACATATCTGGTAAACTGGTTTTCATACTATTAGAAATATTAGA
Source organism: Cydia splendana (assembly GCF_910591565.1). NCBI lineage: Eukaryota > Metazoa > Arthropoda > Insecta > Lepidoptera > Tortricidae > Cydia > Cydia splendana. The sequence continues at coordinate 772,634 of NC_085985.1, forward strand.
ACAAATTAAATTATTTTCAGAAAATAAGAAAGATGAAAGTAGAAACACTACTATATAAATTATAAACTGAAATAAATGGGGGGCGCCATAAGCCTTCAGTAATAAGTGCATATACTTGGAAAAATTCGACCTATGCCGCTGTGGCCCGGTGGCCGAATGGCACAGGCACCTGCCGCGACGCTGGTTCGATTCCAGCCTGGGGCACTGGAGGCCTTGGTCACTTTTCTTAGTACATAAGTATATGACATTTATTCCAGTTCATATTTTCTCGGAAACTTTCTTATTGGTCTTGCTACTTCAGTCAACTTCAGTACTTTTTGTACCGAGACTGACTGAAATAGCAAGACACGTTCGTACGTTTCCGTGAAAATACGATGGAAAATAGTTATGCACTATGTACATATGTAACTAAGCTGAACCACAACCTAGTATCATTACATGTCACCCCACCACTAAACGTCAAAGTGCAACCGAGAGTCCCTCAGGGACGTATTCTAGGCCCCTCGATGTATCTCATAATCTAATTACTCCCCCTACTGTCGAGATGATTTGATGATTATTTTACTACCATTATATCTTTCATCAAAGTATCAATATTAATATTGCAATTTAGCGTAATGGGTCGTACAGATTTAGATTTTAATTTGTCTTTTCTATCGAATAGTTAAGGATTAGGAAGTGATTATACTGATTATATAGTTTTATTCACAGTTTAATCGATGGGTTACAGATGTAATGTAGTAGTTCATAATTGTTTTCCATCGTATTTTCTCGGAAACGTTCGTATTTGTCATGCTACTTCAGTCAACGTCATTACTTTTTCTACCGAGATTGGCTGAAATAGCAATAAGACACGTTCGTACGTTTCCGTGAAAATACGATGGAAAATAATTATGCACTACATCTGGTCAGAAATGTGACCACATTGAAACCACACCGCGATTTGAATTGTATTATTGTAACTGACCCGCACAAAAGGCCTTAACTATGATATCGATACATTCTGCACCCACTTCATCCTACCAATCTTCACCCTCGCCAAATTGAATAAAAATAAACATACAAATGTAACAGTGATTAAATGCAAAAGAAAATACATCAAATGCACTGGGGTTACCACCCTCATTGCTATAAATATGCATAAAAAAAGAAATTTAACGCCTATGGCGCTTACAACATTTTTAAACCATCTTCAATATGAATGTGATGCTTTATGTCGTAACCGCCAATAGTATTAGGGTCCTTTTTAAAGGGTCGACACATGTGCGGACCATTTAACAGATTCGACACATTTGTCGGTGCGAGCTGTCATTCGAAATGTCAATTGATGCGCTTTCTAATTGGTAGCAATGGCCAATGGTATTTGTAACGAATACATTGGTGTTAAGAAATTGTTGATCTTTGAGATTTAATTTCAAACATATACTTATATTTTGGCTACATATTTCTACCGGTAGTGTAGAACTATGTTAAAGCTCTGGTTTCCTAAGATAGCGGTGCCGTCATATAGCGGCCGTCTCCATACAAAATAATACGACATCCATATTTGGCCGTATTATTTTGTATGGAGACGGCCGCTGTATGACGGCACCGCTATCCTAGGAAAAGAGAGCTTTAGCACAGTGTTTTCAGTTCAAAGAAGTATTGAATCCGATGTACTCGGATATGCTTGGGAAACTTAACGACAGAGGGCGTGAAAACCAATTTTATAAGTCTTTCAAATCTTGTATAATCTGTGATGCCGCATCCATCTTTTTCGTTATGCGCAATTAACAAAAGAAAATAAATAACATAATAATTTAGTTTTACTTATTGCTTGCCTGTTAAAATATTTTTGGTTCATATATCTAATAATAAAATATTCATTGAATGTTTTTTCTTTAAATTAGTCCATTTTAAAATCATAATTTGCACAAATTTTAAGATACAATTTAGATAAATATGAAAGGAACGGAACGTTATTGACAGACCCGCCATAACGTTTTTATTTCAATATTTTACTTTCTTGTTATCCTCGATGCTTGAAAGTGCTCTGAAACGATTCTCTTGTGATTTTATACGACTGCGCTTGCCCTGGACTCTGATAAATCTGTTTTTATGTGAATATACCTGGTGTGCTCAACGGACTCTGATTTGCTGCTTGGATTGGTTATTTGCGACAATGGTTCGAAACAGTGCGATGTGTTGTGTACCTAATTGCGGTAAAACGCGTAAGTATTCATATGAATATTTTTCATTTTCAAGTGTGGGGCAATAATATTTAACCCTGAAATATAAATATGGAACTATGACCCCAGTAAGGCCTACTTCATGTGCAATATAACTTGGCGTTTTCGAATATAACTTTGACAAAATTGTCATGATTTATTAGCACTGCATGGTATTTTATTGACATGTAATAATACTTAGATTATATTTCTTTAATACATATAACACTATCAGTATATACGCAGTCTGGGTATTTTTCCAAATAAGTGTTATAAGTTATATAGAGTAGAGGTATTTTCCTATTAAGGACCGGGTCCTTCGAAGGCTTTTCTTTAGCATTGTTAAAGAACAGAATATCAACACTAGGTTTTTATCATTTCTTACCTTGACTTAAGTGCAGTTTCATATGTGATATTTTTTTAACTTATTTAAGTTAATATAGGTATTCATTGAACATCTAAAGATCATTCTGATAGTGTACCTACCTACTTAAGTCTGTACTAGTGTTACTGTAATTATACATATACATTTCTTTTTTTTTTCAGGATTAGATAATGTGATTCTTCACAAATTTCCCTGCCCAATTAATGAGGCTGATCGGTTTCGTACTTGGATTTACTCTGTTGGTGGAGATGTGTTACCTTTGGATAACCAATTTATTCATAAGTACCGAAAAGTGTGTCATATTCACTTTGAGGAAAAATTTATTACTCGAAGCGGAAGACTCAGCGCTATTGCAGTTCCAACACTGCATTTAAAAGGTAAGATACACAATTTTAGCCGCATTGCACACTTGTACGATTTAATTGTTGTGACATTTAGGGTTCATATTACATTGGACATATCATAGTGTTAATATTAGCCCCCAATGACAAAAAAGGTCTGTCATAAGTTCAATGTGTATGTGTATGTAGTAGTTAGTTATCTCTGTGTATGTAGTTGTATGTCTGCCTGCGGCAATGTATGTAGCACTCGAACGGGTGAACTAATTTGAGTGCAGGTTTTTTATCAAAAGCCTTGTTTATTGGAATCTTCACTTACATTACAGATCACTTACTATTCTAAAATATGGCTTAAGTTTCATGTACTACCTATTATTTTAAGGTGTTTTAGAAAAAAAGACCCGTTGCCCTCTAACTTAACTTTTGGTCTTTCATTGTTATGACTTATGACAACACTTTTTAAGAATAAATATTTCTGTAATAAATTTGTTAAATTTTCAGGAATGGCTACGCAAACCGCATCGGTGCAAATTGCAAGCAATTTCCAACAACCATTGCAAGATGATCATGGACCCCGAGCCCCACTGATCAACATCACGAATCAGTACAATGCGGGTGGTGATGACACTTCTCGGCCCTCAACTTCAGGTCAGTTTGAATACCTATTAATTTTCTTACAATAATATGTGACGTCCCACGGATAAAGGTACCTTATGGTGGTTGGCGCTTACGCTATTAGGGTTCCGTACCCAAAGGGTAAAACGGGACCCTATTACTAAGACTTCGCTGTCCGTCCGTCCGTCCGTCCGTCCGTCCGTCCGTCCGTCCGTCCGTCCGTCTGTCACCAGGCTGTATCTCACGAACCGTGATAGCTAGACAGTTGAAATTTTCACAGATGATGTATTTCTGTTGCCGCTATAACAACAAATACTAAAAACAGAATAAAATAAAGATTTAAATGGGGCTCCCATACAACAAACGTGATTTTTGACCAAAGTTAAGCAACGTCGGGAGTGGTCAGTACTTGGATGGGTGACCGTTTTTTTTTGCTTTTTTTTTTGTTTTTTTTTTTTTGCATTATGGTACGGAACCCTTCGTGCGCGAGTCCGACTCGCACTTGCCAGGTTTTTTATTAACGCCGCCCCAATATTATTGCGGCGCTATGCGACGTAACCGCCAGCCGCCATAAGGTACCTTTTGCCGTGGAACGTCACATATATCAATTTTTAGGGTTCCGTACCTCCAAAGGAAAAATACGGAACCCTTATAGGATCACTCGTGCGTCTATCTGTCCGTCTGTCACAGCCCATTTTCTCTAAAAGTAGTGGACCAATAGGGAGTATGTACTGCAATGTTCTGCCGCCAGAGTGCAGCACTAATTTGTTTAGTAAATCATAAAGTAACTTATACATACTAGGCCTTAAACAGTTGTTTGACAAGTTTTCACTATGACATTGATGCACCAAGGCGGTTTGTTTACAGGTGGCATACCGCGAAACGCGAAAATCGTAATTTCTTTATCTGCCTCTCTATCGATCGAATAAGCAAGAGTGATAGAGAGGCAGAAACCGAACTTTCGATTGTCGTGTTTCGATTTCGATTGTAGGCCCAGTACCGTCTTTACCATAAGGGCACACGGGGCCCGTGTCCAGGTCCCCCATTCTCAGGGGGCCCCGAAAGACAGACAGTAACAGTATATTTGACTACCCCATAATAAATAGAAGGTCATAGTAGAAAAATGTTAGTTCAATTTTGCTTTCTTTACTTTCCAAAAGGGCTCCAAATTATTATGTGCCTAAGGGCCCCAGCATAGATTAAGACGGCCCTGGGTAGGCCTTGTGATTGACCTAGTGACGCATGATGTGTCATTGATAATGTCAATGAGATTTGTTTACTGTATGTGCTAGTGGTGCCACAAATGAGGACTACGTTTGTATGAAAAGGCGATTTCACACGGTTCCTCCGCTTTCGTCTTAACTTTACAAAAAAACAAATATTCTTTAGGTATTAAATTGGTTAAATATATGATTTTCAGGAATGGCTACGCAAACGGTATCGCTGAAAATTGCAAGTATTATACAAGAACCATTGCAAGATGATCATGTACCCCGAGCCCCATTGACCAACATCACAAATGCGGCTGCTCACGACGCTTCTCGGCCCTCAACTTCAGGTCAGTTTGATAATAAACCTGTAAAGTTTCTTACAAATAATATATGCATTTTATTATACTACGTCGGACCGTGGGTGTCAAACAAGCATACGGCCCGCCCGATTGTAAGCAGTCTCCGTAGCCTATGGGCGCCTGCAACTCCAGCGATGTTACATGTGCGTTGCCGACCTTAACACCATAGATAGAGTAATATGTATAAGTAAAGATTATATCAGTACTGCTAGTCGACAATAAATGTCGCGGCGAACAAATACTCTAATGCTCAACAATTTTCAGCTAATATTATGACCGCATTACTCGAAACTCTATTTTCAACTCCTTCTGCTTCTAATATTAGTTGTAAATTGTTTTAGCAGTACATTTTTTCGTCAGTAGCGACACTCGTGCCATCTGGTGTCAAATAGCGGTAGTGATAGTTCCACTACTATGACGTTACATGTCGACTGTGAAATAAAGCGCGTTTTTGTTAGAAAATTGATGTATGGAGTTACCACACTTTCTTTATTTATATTACCCTATGCTTAACCCTCAGCACTTTTTCGCTTACCATAAAGACGAAATTTGCTTGTATCTTTATACGAATAACCTGACACAGCGTCCTTATGGCAAGTGGCAATGTGGTACCTTTTGATTGAGAACGTCACACCTTATGAATAAGTGCTAAGACTGCTAAGTATTTCTTCCTATACTTCTAAGTATTTAATTATATTATAAAATTTATTTCAGATCATAAGCCACCCTACACGACTTATATTATAAAATTTATTTCAGATCATAAGCCACCCTACACGCCACAATTTTGCTCTGAAGCTAGTAGTTTGGCCAAACATATAAAAAAACTTACCGAGACGAAGGACAAATATGCCGTCAGACTAAAAAAAGCTATGTCTCTCTCAACCAACACAGCTTTTCAGAAAGCCATCGGTAAATTTACCACAATGGCTTTGCTATTTGTCATGATGCAATTTAGAGAGATAAATAAAAAGAAAATGGGAAGGAGATTCACAAAACAAGAAAAAATAATGGCATTATCTCTTTATAAGCAAGGACCTAAGGCGTATAGATGGCTGAGGCACATTTTTGTACTACCATCGCCTCTCACATTATCAAGGATGATATCCGCTGCAGCCTTAAAAGCCGGTATAAACGATAACATTTTCGAAAATCTTAAAAAAAAGGCCAGAAAAATGTCGATATCTGAAAGGCTGTGTATTTTATTATTCGACGAGATGGCAATTAAACCTCATTTTGAGTACAATTCAAAAAAAGACATGATCGTCGGATTTGTTGACAACGGAAAAAGGAGGGTCAAAAAAATCGCTGACCACGTGCTAGTATTTATGATAAGAGGCATCACAAAAAATTATAAACAGCCTATTAGTTACAGCTTTTGTTGTGGAGCCACCGAGAAACACGAATTAGCGCAGGCCATAAAGGACCACATAAGAAAATTAAAATCCAGTGGATTTCACGTGATCGCAACTGTCTGTGACCAAGGCTCATCAAATATGAGTGCCATCAATGCACTCATTGCAGAAACGAAACATGAAAATAAAAATTCGACAGGTTACGTGTTTGACGTGGATGGTGATGAAGTAATACCTCTGTATGACCCTCCTCACCTTATAAAAAATATAAGGAACAATTTAATCACAAAAGATTTGACTTGTTCCATTGATAACGAAAAAAAAACTGCCAAGTGGGAACACATCGTTAAATTATACGAGGAAAATCCAGCTTATAAAGGCATAAGGTTAATGCCCAAGTTAACAGAACTGCATGTAGATCCAAAGAAAATGCCAAAAATGAAAGTCAAATATGCAACACAATTACTTAGCAGTTCAGTCGCTGTCAATATGGGATATTTAGCAGGTAAATATGAACAATATTCAATTTATTTATCACATCACAGCTACACTAGGTAACACTATTTTTTATTCAGTTCCTACGCATCAAACTGCGAACGGTATTTTGACCAGATCCCGTTAATTAACTGACAATTCGTAAGCTTTAGTGCAAGATGACGTAAGGGCTAAGGTTAAGCGTTGCTGACAATCCACCTACGCTGTCACGATTTAGCACTGCAGCTTATATTAAGAAAATGAGAAATCTTTTATATGCTCCCGATATCACACATTGCATCCTATTAAAATTTGTTCTTAGACGTACACTTTTCAAGAATATTATTTTCCAGTTAAACTTTTCTTACTTAGGTATGCTACATCTCGATAGTCGATACTTCATCTTTATTTTACGTTATTTTTTAACGCTGACACTATAAGTCTTATCACTATTTTTCAGAGAAAGGAATACTAGATCCGTCAAGCAAAGAAACAGCCGACGTTATTCTTTTTTTTGACGAATTATTCGACTCTGTCAACGGAGGATTCATGAATGAAAAGAAAAGACCTGGCAAAGACTTACTGGGTCCACTCACACCCAAATCAAGCCATCAGAGTGTTTGGACGAAAAGTAAAGAGGTTTTAAAAACAATGACATTTGTAACACCCCAAGGACGCAGAAAAAGTCATGTTTCGACCGTGCCTAACTGGCTACGCACCTTAGAAAATTTGGAATATTTAAAAAATCTGCTGTTTCAAAAGCATGAGATAAAGTCCATATGGTTACGTCACTTTAACCAGGATCCACTTGAAAACTTTTTTGGCTGTGTGAGGAGCCATGGTGCAAGAAGCAACAACCCGACGTGTGTACATTTTGAGGTTGCCTTCGCGGCATTGTTAATCAACAATTTAAATTCGTTGCATTCTCCAGGATATAATTGTGAGAAAGACCAGGGACGTGGATTTAAGTCTTTAAGTAAGATCTTTTTTGACAAACCTGCACTTTATCGCGCTCCGGAGAAAAATGACATTAATTTTGATCATGTCAGTGACCATGTCTTGGTGGGAATAAATAATAAGAAAGCTAACGTAAAAATTTTGGCTCAAATTGAGTATGTTACAGGATATATATTAAGGAAAACTAAAATTATATTCAAAGATTGTAAGACATGCAACGGCTGCCTTTACGATTGTAACAAAAGCAGCCGATACATAAAATTAAAAGAATTTAACAAAGGAAAATCATATTTATCATATCCTTCAGATGCTTTAGCTGAATGTTTCTCTAATATTCAAGATGTGGTCACGAACATATTAAAAACGGACTGTGACATGGTCAATATAAAACAATATTTAGAAGATGCTGTAAACACAGTAGTAAATTTTAATTGTTTACAATGTGCTAACCATAAAAGTGCCCTTACCAACAAAATCATAGACTTATCTTGTAGGTTTTTCCTACATAACTGGTGTAAAGACACAAATAAAATATTAAAAGGAACGCGATCCGACTTCGATACAGAAGACAGAATGCGAGAAATGACGAGGAACTATTATTTAAAACGAAGGAAATGCTCCAATCGATGAACAGTGAGCTAAATAAGTTTTTCCATAAGAGTGTAGTCTAAATTGATAGAAGTTTTTACTTATTTCTATACTTTTAATAGATAGCTTGTCTTAAAAGCGATGATTATGAATGAATATTGTCAATTAGCATTGATTTTGTAATGTAAAAATAAAACTGTAATCACATTTATTGTTTTTCAATTACTGGTCTGGGCAAACTGAACGAGGTCACATCATTGTGTGATCTTCGTTAGCGGTTTTCTGGCGAGGACTACAATGAAGGTTCACACTTGATGTGATCTGGTTCCGTTTGCACGGACTCAGAACGCAAACGTCAAACCTTAGCTATTTAAAAAGCCCGCCACTGCTTGTATAGCTGTATTAATAGGTATGGATATATACACATTTGAAAAGTTGCAGTGAACTATCAATAGATGGCGCTGCATTCGAAAACCTTGACTGATAACTCTATACCCTAATATTCAATATACTCTATGAGCTTTAGTATACTCGTATTTTTTATACATACCTAGTAAGATAAATTTACCCACATAATAGATAAATCAATGAGTAAAATGAAAAAAAAAATTGTCTAAAATATTTTTTTCACCTCAGCAGCTCGAACAAGGGTACTTTGCTTCTTAAAAACAGTGAGCAAAATGCGATTTTGCTCACTGAGTCATTTTGTCTCACTCAGTGAGCAAAATGATGCGATTTTGCTCACTGAGTGAGACAAAATGACATTCAAGTGACCTTTATAGTCAAATGTCATTTCAACTTGCGGGGTCTAATACAAGTTCGATATACTTGGGTTCTATTATCTCTGTCCCTCTAGGTATGTTCTCACTGCTTAATAGGGTGAAAAATTTTGTGTACTACACGAGATCAAAGTTATATACATCTCGTGCGCTTTTGAATCCCTTACTACGCTCAAGATTCTAAATTAGATTCACTCGCTACGCTCGTGAATCTATTATAGAATCTTTCGCTTGCACGGGACTCAAAATAAGCACTCGAAGAAATATCAAACTTTGATCTCTTGTTGTTGTACAAATAACTATATTAAAAGGCAAATTTAAAAAATTTAGGCGCGAAGCGTTGTCCTACCATTGAAATTTTGAATTTCGCGCCTTTTTCTACTGACAAAATTGGATTGCCTAAGTATATATCGCAGTATCTAGAAACAGCTAAGTATATAAGGATTAAAAGTAACATTAGTTTAAAACAGCGGCTGTCCACCGGCACCTGTCCCGTTCTCACACGCGGTAATCTTTATTGCTCGCTCGGAACTAGTGATGTATCACGAACGTTCCCGGGAATGAATAAAGAAATAAATAAATATAAATATTATGGGACAACCTAACACAAATCGACCTAGATCCACAGTAAGCTCAATAAGCTCGGCTTGTAATGTGGGTACTAGATAAAGATATATACTTAAATACGTAGCACACATCCATAACTCAGGAAAAAATATTCAAAAATACAAAATTTGAGTTATTTAGGGAAACGTATGCATCCCGCAGAAATCTGTCAATAAAGTTTAAGTTTTCTGCCAAAACCAAAAGTGTGTAAATGTATAATGACAAGTTTTTGAAGACGGATTCTTTTACACAATGTATCCTGTAAAAACTAAATCTTAAGCTGAAGGCTAAAAGCTTAAGGGTAACTTCTACAACGGGATAATTTGGGAAATTGCTAATATCTACTAAACTAGAAGTACTTTTCATAATTTGGCAACACTTAAGCTACTGCAACACTTAGCAAAGGTTAGAAAATTGCTTACTACTACAGTAGAAAGAAAAAGCTTTTAGTTTAGTAGAAAAGTATTAGCGATTTTCAAAACTATCCCGCTTTCGGAGTTATAAAAGTACCTTATACCACAACTTTGATATATTTACATATACTAAATTAGTAAACAATCCCACAAATTTATGAATATTCCTGGGAACATAAGACATGTTCCCGGGAATATTAGAAACGCGGCACCTCACTACACGGACCGAAGGCGGATTGCGGAGGAACTCACTTCGTTCTCATCTCCAATTCGCATCTTATGCGCTTATGCGCGCCTGGTACTTTTGAGGCGGTTTTAGTTAGTTTATTTGCTTAGTTTCATTAATTAATACTCAATTAATTAAATAGGTAATACAAGTATAATAAAACAAGAAACATATAAAAATTATTAAAGTATTTTATAACAATTTTTTTCTCTTCGACACATCCGGTTGGCGTGGAGATAAAGTGTATGTAGTTAAACATAATGAATTCTGACCATGATTAGTATTTAAACCCGCGCCTACATTTTTTAAATTTGCCGCCCTTTCTACTGACGGAAGTGGCTTGCCAAACTATATATATAAACACTTATATACATAGGCAGATTAATAACGAATTGAAGTGATATCAAATCAACTACGTAAGAAATGTAAGCCACAATTACCACATACCGACGGCGCACGAAACGTTTCGCACGCGACATTCTTCCCTTCATAAAGACATAACTATTAATTGTTAGAAAGTGCATTACGATGTTGTATCTTTAGGCATCTTTAGGGTATTCCCCAATCATAACTGCGGCCCATCGCTACTAAAACCTAGCCCATAAAAAAAATACATTTTTGTAACAGCAACACCAAAAAGAGTTTACCGTTAAAAAACAAAAGCATTTGATAGTGCCGCGAAGAAAGCACTCGAATGAAACATTCGATTTTTGAAATAAAATAAATTAATGATGCATCTATCGACGGGCAGTTACACATAATTAACATTACAATTAATTTTCGAACAAGTTAATCTTAAATTAATAGTAATAGAGTCGCTTTTAGAATAGCAAGTAGTTTAGCAGCTGTAGTGTAATAGTGTTGTTCTCGTAAATGATTTTAGTAATAAATCTTGAGCGTTGTAATGATTCATTCGTTCCATCATTACTAATGAATGGTCGGTGATATTGACTTATGGATGTTACTGTTTTATGGTAAAGGTAATGTAAGATTAGGAGTGAAATAAGTCATCGTATTTGTAGAGGTAAAAAAATAATACAAGCTTCTTTTATTTCTTTAATTTCTTCTACATCAAAAAATGGGACCTAATAATACTGGCAATAAAAATACATAGAGTTAGACCAAGAAAAGTCTGCAGCGCTTTTGATAGCCCATGCAGTGCAAGTGTTATTTATACGTCATCATTTTTTAGAAGTATGACGTTTAAAATAACACTTGCACTGCGTGGGCTATCGAAATCGCTGAAGACTTTTCTCGGTCTGACTCTAATTATATTTCATGGCAATGAAATTTAATATGGACATTCAAGTAACTTAAAATGTCTATGTGTGGTACTAGTTTTCGTTGCTAGAAATTACAATATACCTATTGTAATTTCTAGCAACGAAAACAAAGAAATCAGAGGGAGTAGCAGACATACACAACTTCCAATAAATTTTTTTGTATAACAATTTATAGCAATGAAAACTAGTCGACATAGATATTTGTTACGTAAAAGTCTATGCCAGGTTTCATGTAATTTAACTCAGGTTATTTAAGCCCTCACCTTCGGCTTCGGGCTTCAATTCACACTCGTTCGTAAATTCTTGTTTACCGCCCTTAATACACAATGTACTATTACAGTACACTAGTGCGATAATTAGCACATTACGTGACTGTGCCGACAATTTAAAGGGCCATATGTACTGTTTTTGTAAAACGTTGTAGGTACGATACACGTGCGAATAGGTAATTCGCAACTCGTGTCGATCTAAAACACTCCCTTCGGTCGTGTTCGTTTCGTTTCGTTTTTTTAAATAAACAAATACCAAAAAATGTAATACGTATTTGACGTTTTGTAAGTACCTAATCTTGACATCCGCATCCGCGGATGTGAGCCTTTAAATATCCGCATCCGCATCCGCGGATGTCAAAAAATCTGCATCCGCAACATCCCTGCTCTATAGGTTCTATTTCCATTTTATTTCACTGACTTGCTCCTAGAATTGTTGTAGCCCCAACAGCGACCGCAGCCCCGACTCGCCAACAAGATTAGCCCTCCATTTGCGGCGGCCATTTTGGCGAGAACGTCAAACTTACAAAATGGATTCCCCGCGGACGGGGCATTGAGATTTAACTTTGGAATAATTGGTAGTTAGTTGCTAGGGTTTTTTGTGCTCTTATTTATTTGTGGCAGTTTCTCAATTTTCTCGGGAAATAGATTACCACTGAAAATCCGCAATATGGCATAGGTCAAATAGATTCTTGTCTCAAGGAACTCATAGTTTTTTAAAGGCTTCGGCAGGCTTACTATCAGAGAGACTGTATGTATATTCACTTGCTAACATGATATAAAAAATGAAGAGTATTTTCATTTAAAAAAAAATTTTTGGTTGCTTAATTCATCTGAGTCATGTAGGGCTAAGATGGTCGGCTCTTTATCATTTGTCACCATGCCTGTCACGTTCTAAGGGGTCATCCATTAATTACATCTCACGTTTAGGGGGAGGGAGGGGTCAAGAAAATGTGACATGTTGTGACAAGTGGGAGGGGGAGTCATAAACTTTGTGACGTCACTTTAACTTCATCAGTAACCGAAAATGTATTTAAATTATTTTATACGCTAATTATCATTTAAATAACAAGGTTTTCAAACGATAATCGTTTTTCTTCGTTTAATTTAATTTCTTAATCAGTTTTGGGTTATAAACTTATAAAATTACTAATATTTCTTTTGTCAAAAATATTGTAATAAAATATTCAATAAATATTTGCCGATTTCGTTGAAGAAATGTGACGTCACACCAGGGGGGAGGGGTTTGCCAAATGTGACCAAGTGTGACAAGGGGGGGGGGGTAAAAAACCTTGAAATTCGTGTGACGTAATTAATGGATGACCCCTAACAAATATTTAAGTGCGAAAGTGACGCATGGCATGACAGGTGATAAATTTGCGACCATGATACCGCTTATGGTTGTTTTCTATGTATTTAAGTATTTATATATTATATTATGTCGTTGTTTGAGTACCCACAATATAAGCCTTCTTGAGCTTACCGTGGGGCTTAGTCAATTTGTGTAAAAAATGTTTTTCTATGGTGGAACACACCATTTAAACCACACCAGCTCCATATGTATGTATGTGATATGAATATTAAGTACAGCTGTCTCATACAACTTCTTAGAAGTCATAAAGCTCAATGTGTTCAAAAAACTTACTACTTCAAGCGTGACTGACAGAAACTCAAACTTATTATAAACACCTAACTTAATGTAGGTCTATTTCGAATTTCAACTTTCTTTGTATCAAGTTAGGGTTGAATTTAGATTGTAGATTTTAAGCGGTTAAGACTTTTGGTGAATTGGCGAACGCTTGCAAAAAACGAAGAGCTTTGAACTCGGGCGCAGACTGCTGGTCGCGTGTTCTCATTTTGAATTTAGAACATCTGATACATGAAAATATGATGTCTATGGTCACGGACGTCTGTCAGATAGAAAGAGAACTTATATCTGTACCTAAGTTATATCATATTATCCTTGATTTGAATTCAATCTGATAGCTCTCAGTTCCATCTGACACCTTTTTGCAAACAAGTAGTCGAATCACAATAGGGAATATTAGGCAAAGCTCTGCGTAAGTAATAGCACCACTAGCACATACAGTTAACAAACCTCATTGACATCATCAATGACACATCATGCGTCACTACGTCAATCACATGGCCTACCGTGAAACGCGACAATCGAAAGTTCGGTTTAATTCTGCCTCTCTATCACTCTTACGTATTCGATAAAGAGGCAGATAACTAGATTTCGATTTTCGCGTTTCGCGGTAGGCCCTTGGTAACAAACCGCCTTGATGCATCAATGTCATATTTTATTGTCTGTGAAAACTTGTCAAAAGAGTTTAAGGCACAGTATGTATAAGTTACTCTATGAGTTTACTATTTATAGAGGCGGTAGTGCTGCACTCTGGCGGCAGAACATTGCAGTAATATCCCCTATTGAAATCGCCCATTGACACCGTCGCAAGTGCGTTGCCGCCATTTAAGATGGGAGTACGCTCTTTTTCTGTAAGTTTCATTAAGTAAGTTTCGTTAAGGTTAAGTGTGCATGTACTGCCATAAACGTCAAACCACCTATGAACATTTATTAGCTTAGAAGCTAATACCTATCTATGCACACTTGTAGAGCACACTTTCTACAGTTTTGCAGACTTTATGAATTAAGTTATTACCTATGTTACCGTAGGTACCTATATCTTTATTTGACATTTTATTTATTGTTCTAATATTAATTTTATTTTAAATTAAATTCATTTTGTACTATACCTACTTTGATGTAACATTGTAAAATGACATGTAATATGAATTATTATTAATAAACGAATATGAATATGAATATGCCTAGAAGTAGAAAAGTCTAGAATACAATTGTGAACCTTAGATAACTGAACTAAAGCTATTATTACTCATCGCCTCGCCCTCGGGCAGCGGTATGCGTTTTTTGCCGTTTGACTCATACTTTTCAATTTGAAGATACGTTACTTGTACGGTAAAAACAGCGACGGAATATGTATAGATGAAGCTCTCAATACATTTCTGACTTCGAAAAACGGTAGGACAATATTACTGACACTAACTTATCTGAAAACCCTTTAGCTAGGAGATATAGACCGTCAAGCAAATCTTGTCAGTAGAAAAAGGCGCGAAATTCAAATTTTCTATGAGACGAAGTCCCTTCGCGCCTACATTTTTCAAATTTGCCGCCTTTTTCTACTGACAAGATATGCTTGACCAACTTTAGTTCTGCGGAAATGGCGCTGGATAGGACTTGTTTTACGAAGGCCAAACGACCACCTATCCAAGCAAGAGCTGACTTGGAAAATTCCCGGAAAAGAGGGCAAGGTCGCCCACGTACCAGAGGCGCACAGTGGAAAAGGAGGCGGCATCAGTTGGCCTCGGCTGGGCGGAGCTGGAGGAGGCCGCGCTGGACCGCGAAGAATGGGAATCCCTTCTGAGAGCCCTATGTCCCTGATGAGGGATAACAGGATATCATCATCATCATCAACTTATCTGACACATAATAGCTGAAAGTTATCCCTTCTTCATTGAAATATACCCCCCCCGCAGCTTTGAATATTACCCAACATATTTTGCTATTAAAATAGTTGTGATTTTCAATAAAAGTTTTGATTGGCTAAAATAAAATGTGATGTGTCAAACCTCTTGCGCGGCATTACAATCGGCCCGATTCGAACTTTAAGATACGTCAATTAATAGATCTAAAAACGATATGGATTAGATATGTCAGTGTCAAATATGACGTTTCTTCAAACAAAAACGTCACTTTTGACACTGACACGTCTAATCCATATCGTTTCTAGATCTATTAATTGACGTATCTTAAAGTTCGAATCGGGCAGAATACCTATTTGACGTCAAATGCGTGCAGTAAGTACAGTGGGGTTATTTTTGAGCTGTAGATGACTGTAGTCAGACTATCGTTATTTATTATTATACATAAATAACGACCAAAACGCAACCATACATTAACTTACCAAGTTACCAACTAAAACGCTTAATAAATAATAACTATTCCACCTAAAAAATGATCTTGCACATCTGAACCAAATGTCAAGATTCCACGTGAGTGTTACACACATAGGTACGTCCTTTGAGAATGAATGTGTGTGGTCGCGTGCGCAGGTGTGTGATTCCAAACATTCGGCGAGTCGAAGGACCACTCTAACTAGTATACAGTCAACGTCAAAGATATGTTTACACTTTTGCACCTTACTCCTTTGTAATACGGCGAAAAGTGTAAACATATCTTTGACGTCGACTGTACCTATTTAATATTTATATATTTAAATTTCATTGCTCAAAATACACCTTGTGAGCTGTAAACCCCGAGAACCCGCATGGCACCGACATTTTTTTGAATTTCTAAAAACTGAATTGACTAAAAAACAATTATCACGCGAATCGGTTGATAAATACGACCTGTAGAGAAGTACATCTGGACATATGAAAGAATTTTTGCCCTTGCTGAAACGGAGACCTTCGCTTTCGCTCGGTCAATAAAAATGACAGATGGCGGACTTAATGCCTGCATAAAAATAATTTAATGCATTATCTACCAGTCAACCATAGGGCTAAACAAACACAAAAAATCTTTTATTTTTCTTGTTATGGACTTGAGAACAAAAAATCTTACAACAATGTGATTGTTGAGACAAATCAATTGGTGTTGCCATAATCATTACATCATTAGTTCATTTTATTGAATTTCAATTTTTTTTGTATCATACATAAATAATTGATAGGTCTTTTTATACTGGTATAAGAACGCTCCTCACGCAATAAGAACATAAAGTTGGCCAATTAATTTGAATCAGAATCGTTTGGCCAATTGCCGCGCATCCACGTGCCTCTTATGTAACTTTGCTTGTCTATGGTTTCAATTGAGCGTTGCTGGCCGGTGGGTTGCCAAGTCATATCGAATACAAATAACAATTTGTTTTGACTTTCAACAGGTCATAGATTTTCCCTCTTTAAAGTTCAGATGGCTGCTTTCAAAAAGCACCGACCAAACTAAACGCAGAATGGAGGGTTCCATACCTTCATACGATATGAAAGTCATACCAGCAAAAGAGCGTATCCATCGGCACCTTTAATATGAAGATATGTTTTATTCACATCATTTTTTCTGAAACCTTTATCTTATTTTCGAGGACCTATTAAATTCGTACAATGTGAAAACGCTCTGAGGTTTGTGAATTAGTGCAGAAACAATTGAAAACATTGTAGAGTTAGACCAAGAAAAGTCTGCAGCGATTTTGATAGCCCACACAGTGCAAGTGTTATTTATACGTAATAATTTCACAGAAGTTTGACGTTTAAAATAACACTTGCACTGCGTGGGCTATCAAAATCGCTGCAGACGTTTCTCGGTCTAACTCTATTAAACGAGAAGCGAGAAAACTAATAAATTTCATAAGCAGACACGAAATTGGTACTAATCTTTCAATGATTTTAGATGTCAACGTCTTACTCGACTTCAAAAGCCCATTACATTTTTCCGCCCGCACATTCGAATTTCGAACGTGTCAATCAGTGCAACTTAAAGTCAAAATGACGTTTCCTGTTGCTTAACTTTTTAATTTCTGTGTGGCCAGTGTCACTGCTCTATGGGTCGGTAACGGTTTTTATAATGGAACATGGCGCTCGCTAATTTGACCACAGATTGTTTATAAAGCATTATATTTAGTTGCTGTGGTCTGGGAAAAAAAAACTAGATACCGTATGACAGAGTCTGTGCGGAAAGAGAAGAGTCGTGGAATGTAGGTATGGGGCCCAATACATTTCACGACTCTTCTCTTTCCGAACAGACTCAAACATAAAGTAACCATGTTATATAGTATAGTTTGGCGGCCTACTAACCTAGTCCGCAGTAACCCTACCTACGAAACTGGAGGTCCTATGTGTTTAAGTAGGTATTCATATTTATAAATAGGTATCTATCTGTAATATTATCGTCGTCTAATATCAACAACACAAGCCTTATCTGTTATAAACTCAAATAAATGCCTATCCAAAATTTGAACCCGGGACCTCCTGCTTCGTAGGCAAGGTCACTGACTAGGCTAGGAGGCCATCAAATAATATGTGAGATATACTATGGGGCTATTCATAAATTACGTCATTTCAAATTAGGGGGGGGGGGGGTCTGGACATCGGATGACGGTAGCATGAAGTAGGAGGAAATGGGGTCATTTGAAGCATGATTTTTGGATGATTATAGGGGGGGGGGGGGGTCCAAAATCGTCAAAAATCGATGACGTAATTTATGGACAGCCCCTATGTAGACAAAAAATGAACTGATACTCACCTACTTTTGCATAAACGATTACTTGCGTATTTTTTGCTATTTCAAAGAACTAATTTAGTAGTACCACTGTATATATATTGTATGTAAATAAATGTTTTAATCACTGAAAAAAAAAAAAAAAAAAAAAAAAAAAAAAAAAAAAAAAAAAAAAAAAAAAAAAAAAATTGTACTAAGTAAAAAGTATGTTACTAATTAAATATTGAAAAGTTATCAACGAGTAGGCGCACCGTAGACAACCACTTGCAGATTCCGTTTATGAAGTATTTATGAAACAGCGCTGGTTTTCCGTAGGGCCGATTTGGTGATGCCACGACTGATGATAACACATAAAGTTAAATTAAAACATTACAAAAATATATGTCCAAGAAGGAATAAAAATAAAAACACACAAGGGCACATGAAGAAAAATATAGGTAGAGTTAGACCAAGATAAGTCTGCAACGATTTTGATAGCACACGCAGTGCAAATGTTATTTTAAACGTCAAACTTCTATGAAATGATGACGTATAAATAACACTTGCACTGCGTATGCTATCAAAATCTTTGCAGACTTTTCTGAGTCTAACTCTATCCATATCCATGCACGCGACCGTGTGTCACCGTTTGCTTGCTGCTGCTAGCGCCAAATGTCGCGCCGCATTACTACAACAGACCTGCTAGCACGAGTTGCGTTCTCGCGCGCGACTCCATACATCAAGCGCGACTTCAAGTATGGACTCGCGCGCGAGAACGCAACTTATGCTAGAATGCTGGTGTACCTAGTTTGAATCTGAACGGTGCTTTCATGTTTTATCTACATGTAAGTGATCCGTGAGACAGCGACAGAGACTTTGTATTGCGAATATTGTGCTTTGTCATAGCCTCACAGCTTTCGCCGAGCTTTCTATAAAAAGCTGGATTGAATCTTATAACGGCCGATCGGCGCAGAAACAATAGCTGTTATTGTAATACCGTAGGAAGGCGTGGCTCACTCCGCGATTTTGTCGCTTTGAAATGAAATGAAATGAAAATCTTTATTTCAGGCAACTAATGGCCCATACATAAATACCTTAAAACTAGCATACATATTATATAAAAATATATTTTATAACTAAACTTTAAAAAACTAAACACTACATATCCATTATGGTTGCGATACATTACGCAACCCCGCAGTGTCAGGGAGCCGGCCGCGGAACCGCCGAAACTTGACACCTTTCGGCCAAAACTCCTCCTTGGTGAAGGTCGCTAGATGGTCAGTCGGAACGCTCACCACAAACGAATTAAAATTCGCATTGTGTCGAGATTCCAACTTTGCGACCCTCAGGATGAATCCGGTCTACAGGTAGCTAAAAGTACATCCGTTCCACACCAATTTTAGAGGCTAGCCATAAGCCGCGCGTGGCGCTGTCGCCACCTAGCCGCCATATCTGTGCTGATCGTAACAGACGCGTTTTGTTAGAGAACGACGGCCCGATTCGAACTTTAGCATACGTCAGTTAATAGATCTAGAAACGATATGGATTAGATATGTCAGTGTCAAATGTGACGGTTCTTCAAACAAAAACGTCACTTTTGACACTGACACATCTAATCCATATCGTTTCTAGATGTATTGATTGACGTATCTCAAAGTTCGAATCGGGCAGTGAGTCTTCTGTACCTAGTACTATTATTTATTCTGTGGTCATATGCAAACTAGACTCTGACCACGCTAACTGTGCACAAATTTGGCAGTAAGAATGCATGCAATGCATAGCACGGCACTTTGTCAGTAGATAAAGGCGCGAAATTCAAATTTTCTATGAGAGGACAACACATCGCGCCTAATTTTTTTATTTGCCGCCTTTTCTAGTCACGGAAATGGCTTGGCAAACTATACAAAGTAATACAAGCATTGCAAGTAAAATAAAAGTTTGAAAAAATAAAACCTTCACGCCTACATACTCTATGGTCCGTTAGTCCGTACAACATGGAACAAGTTTAGCTATCGATTCATTAAAAATCGAATAAATTGACACTTCACTAATGGATGCGTTCAGTGATCTTAATTATTTATTTTTAATTTCGAGCTCGGATCGATTCGATGATGAAATAATCGATTTGATTGAGAACGCTTGCACCGAAGACAAGAAAATCAATAAGACTACACAAACGGGTCTACCGCGATATAATTTCATTGTTTTTATCTTAAATTCCGACGTTTCAGCTGAGTTGCACCAGCTGTGGTCACGGAAAGACTGACGTTCCAGCAAATGTCAACAGAGATACTAATAAAACACCACTAAACTACCCGAAACTGTTATATCGCGGTAGACCCGTTTGTGTAATTAAATATGTGTACAAAACGCGAGAGTTTAAAGTGTTATATCAATAAGGCCAAGCGCGCACCACGACTTTTGTCGCGCGATAATTTAGTCGCAGAAATGTAACGTATGTGTTTATATGGCAGTGCGCGCATATGCGACAAAAAAATCGCAGCGATTTTAAAATTGTGATTTGTCACATTTTTCCGCGACTGCTCGCGACGCGATTGTCGCAAAGTGAATTGCGGCATACGGAGTTGTATGGCCCCGCGCGCACTGCGATAATAAAATCGCACCCGGACCTCAGTCGGCATATCGCTCTCCAAGCGTCAACATGTCGGAACCTGCTGCTGAAGACGCTAGATGTTGACCATTTAATTATGGAAATAGAAGGAGATCACCTTTGTGGTATAAATACTCAAAGTCATACAGCGATCACATATTAAAGACAACGTTTCATGACAAACGACTGGTACGAAATCCATGTTGAGAATGAACAAACCGCGACTTTTTCATCGCAGTGCGCGCAGTGAATTTTCTGCGATATATTACAGCGCGATTCTAAAATCGTGTCGCAAAAACTAAAATCGTGGTGCGCGCTTAGGCTTAGACTGTCAACTTGTATAAAGTTAAAAAAAATATAAATGAATACCTATACTGAGGATAACCCTATACATAAAATAAAAGACGTACTACTCAATAAATATAATTAGTTTTTAATTTTTTCCTACTTTTATAACGGCATTGTACTGTAAAGGCGTATCCAGATTAGTAAATTTTTCGCCAATCTGATTAAATTGCCCGATCGAATCAGGAGGTACGGACGCAAACGGCAATTTGGCTCGCTGATTTCATTGCATAGTATCTATGGAATGCTAGGATTTGTACGTGCGTTTGTTTATGGTTCTAAAATTGGTGATTAAATTGTGTACGTGTGGACGCTAGATGAGATTGGCGCCAATTATTTTCCTGATCAAATCGACAGATTTGATCAGGCCTGTCTGGATATCACTTAATAAGTATTTTTATTTATCTGTAATATGTGCTTAATTGCAATCAATCGCGGACCTCAGTTTGAGAGTATTGTAGAAATTGAGGGTCTTTATTTAACTTGTCCCTGAATTTGATAAACAACGCTTACTAATACACGCTTAGGGCGTTGCCGTTAAAACGGAATTCGAATTTCAAAAAGCATAAATACACGTTTGTTTGTTTGGAACTTATGTTATTTCGGTTTTGAGGTTATGTTCGATTGTTTTTTTTAATAAAAAGAAAGCGGAAGATAACTTTCACAAGCGTTAGTTATAGGGAATGATAATTAATATTTTGTACGTAGGAGTATTGCGTTAGCTACGTTAATTGAACGATTTAAAAATGTCTTTCATTTTTGTCAATACCATACAGGATGATTTGTAATCTGTGACCAATGTCTATATAAAAAAAAAATCTGAGAGGTGAATATGTAGGTCATACTGTACAACTTTTACCATGGGGCCAACCCCGAAATAACAATCAGCTATTCTATAGAAAACATTGACTCTGTTTCACCGAAATGTATGAGACAGCAGATTTGTTTTCCCAATTTTGGATTGACCCCTCACCGGCAGGAACACAGAACTATGATATCGTCACAGAATAAATAATAGTATGTACTAGGTACAGAAGACTCACTCTCTAACAAAACGCGTCTGTTACGATCAGCACAGATATGGCCGCTAGGTGGCGACAGCGCCACGCGCGGCTTATGGGAAACCCCAAAATTGGGGCCGAACGGATGTACTTTTAGCTACCTGTAGCAAAGCGACGAAATCGCGGAGTGAGCCACGCCTGATATCGTGTAGATACTTATTATGCCAAGTTATGTTCGTTGTTTTTCAAAAGATTATTCATAAAACTTTACGAGCCCGATTTTGTTAAATTATGTTTTATCCCTTTCTTACAAATACATAAGTCAAAATGACAGATAAGGACAAACGATTATTAGCTAATTGAGGTTTGTAGCGCGTTTATGAATAACTACATAAATATTTTAAGTTATGGATGTTTTACAGGGCTTCAATTTAAAACTTTTATGTCCTTTCATTCAGTTTTAGCTTATCAACGATTTTTAACCTTTTCACCTTAAAAATAAAATAAACAGAGGCGCAGTTAACGCCAACGAAGTGTCACGAGGGGTGTAATTATAGAAACACTTCATGACGAGTCGAACGGCTATGAGGAGTATTAGGTCTGGTAGCCTACAGTGCGACAAAATATTAGAAAATTATTGAGGGCGCCACTTCCTACGTAACTGTCACATTTTTGACGTAAAATGCTTAAACATGGCAATAATTTAGTATGGATTTGGAAGTGAAGGAACCACTCGGACTATTTTAAGAATATCAAGAATTCTAATTTTGCTCGGCCATCAAATCGCAAAGAATTCTAAAATTTTCTACAAAGCCTAAAATCTAGTCTTTTTTACCTTATATTTCTTGCTAAAAGGTTGGACTCTTCGCGTTGGCAACACTTATTAGTACTCGCTGGGGTGTTTTGTTCGTTGACAGCGAGCATAGACAATGCAGATTAGAGCGGGAAAATGTCTTTGGAAATGGAGCAGACGTTTGTTTATGTTTTGAAAACCGGGCACCATTTTATTTGCTGGCTAATCAATTATTATTATTAGTCAGGCAGTCGAAATAACTGATAATGCCTATATCCAGAGTCATCAAACAAGTTTTCAATGTTGAGTTTTTTTTCATTAATTACGAAAAAATTTTAAATGTGGTAAAAAAAAGTAATTGTTGTAATGTGTGTGTGTGTGTGTGTGGTAATTTAAATGTGGTAAAGTAAAATGGTGTTCCGTAGGTTGATGTTATCTTATCTAATACTAATTGCGACCCGCCCCGGTTTCGCACGGGTTAACAAATTATACACCTAAACCTTCCTGAGGAATCACTCTATACGTGAAAACCGCATGAAAATCCGTTCAGTCGTTTTTGAGTTTATCGCGAACAAACATGCAAACACACAAACAGACAGACGCGGCGAGGGACATTGTTTACTAAGGTGTAGTGATTGGGTTTTTTCATTATTTTAAATTTTACGGATAAAACTTCTACACGCTCTATTTTCTTTGTACTATATGTATGTATATGTAGCATATATTACGTAAATGTTCAAGCCAAGTATGCAACTGATTCCTGTCCTTTTAAAATGAGAGTGTAACTACGATTGTATGGGAGCGGCTTTTTGGCGACGAGTTCGTGTGAGTTGCTCAGTATGACCTACAAATCCACCAAGCAGAGTAACGTTGAAAAAACACCCTGTATATATCTGCTGTACAGTAGGTACGATACATATCGTGTACTGGTTAGGTTGAGTGGGTGCACTCGCAAAGAAATCAAGCGGGCCTTTTGCCTGCGCCGCTCCCGAGGTAAGGACATGCGTAATGTAGACTTTCCATATTATAACCAGGGATGTTACGGAGCTCCGGTTCCGTTTCCGTTAAGGCGGAACTTCCGTTTGGTATTACACATCCGTTTCTGTTCCGGTTCCGTTATGTTTGAAACGGAAGTTATAACGGATGTCAATGTTTCGCGCGGCGGCGGCGTACATTTTATTCGTGTTATTAAAATTAAAATCGTATGTGTTACTACATCGTTAAAAAGTCAGGCTCCGATTCTGGTTCCGGTTCCGTTTTCGTTTCCGTTTTCGGTTCTGTTTCCGTTTTCGGTTCCGTTAAACTAAATTGAAAACATCTGTTTCCGTTTTCGGTTCCGATAAAACCACATCCGTTACATCCCTGAATTATAACCTACCAGGCCGAAACGTTAATGCAATTGAATATTTTGACCATTAACCAGTACAAATTAACCCGTCAACTGTAACCGTCTTTTACCGTTTACGGTTCAATTTGTACGGGTTAATGGTTAATTGCAATTAACGTTCGGCCAACACTGTAACCTACAGCACACATTTCACTCTCACACTCGTTTTTTCCCTACAGCCCCGTGGTTTTAAGGGAATTTTAATTCTTCACTTTCCGACCACTCGGACTATAAGAATATATCAAGAATCCAACTTGGTTCGACCATCAAATCACAAAGAATACTAAAATTTCCACTTAGTACGACCATCAACCACTATAGCTTACTTATTTAATTACTAGCTTTTGCCCGCGACTTCGTCTGCGTGGAATCAGTAACAGCAGCTAGTGTAAGCATAGCGCCTGAATAAAGTGTAATAGCAATCATTCAATTTGAGCATACGTTTCAATCAGTGATCAGGCAATTCATTAACTCTCTCAATTCCACCCCCCCCCCCCCCTTGTCACTCTCTTTAGGGATGATTCCCGACATAAAAACTATCCTATGTCCTTCCCCGTGACTCAAAATTATCTCTATGCCAAATTTCAACTAAATCGGTTCAGCGGTTTAAGCGTGAAGAGGTAACAGACAGACAGACAGACACACTTTTGCATTTATAATATTAGTATGGATTGTACCTTACCTACCTATATTAATTATTGTACCTTTTAGATATCCTAGAAACTCTATTAACCTTTTGTCTCCGCCATTCCGAAGGACTGTCCTTGGCTCTAATTCCCCCATCCTAAGACTATGTAAGTTGCATAACAACTATAACAAAATTGATATGTTTTGCACTCCTAGGGGCCCACTGATTAACAGTCCGCCGGGCGGTATCGGCCTGTCAGTTAGAACAAAATTTTGACAGTTCCGAACAACTGACAGGCGGATACCGTCCGGCGGACTGTTAATCAGTGGGCCCCTTAAACAAGCTTAAACGTCAGCTTCACAAAATAGTCCATAGTTCAGTAATTAGTTCGTTATTAAATTTCGTTTGGTAATACATTTTAATTTGCATGCAGTGTTTACCTCATTTTATAGTACACTAAGTTCTTAGTTATTAAGCATTTAATAAATTTATGTATAAGGTTTACTCGGGTAATTCCGAATGTCGAAAACTGTCGGATAATTCCGAAAACAGACTTTTATTATGATGGAATTAAGGGTGATTTTCATCTGAATTTCGGAATTATCCGACATTCGGTATTACCCGAATACACCTTACGTCAGTATGCTTTACTATTACATATAGCTGTAATGCTGTAAAATTATCTCCGAATAAATATCAAATAAATATCAAACCAACAAAAATTCTAAAAACCACTTAGTTCGATTATCAAGAAAAAAATTTTCGTAAATAAAGTGCCTAAATCGGAATATCCACGTTTCCTTTCGTCCATTTCATAATGGCTTCTCATATGAGCGCCCACCGTGCACAATCAACTGCAACTTTTCCTCCTTATTGCTTAAACCATAGAGTTCAAAACTCTTTAGCACAGTTAAACAAGTAATAAACCCTATGAGCTTTAAGACTTATGTCTTATTTCAATGACAATATACGTTCAAGGGTTTTTATGAGGTGAAATGTATGAACTTGGAACTTGTGAATAAATATAATTGTTAATTTGGTAATTAGGTAGGTACTTACAATTTTCTTGTGTGCGTCTACAAAACTTTTACAGTCTTAGCTAATATAATCAGGTAGGTACCTACGACATACAAATGGGGGGCATTAGCTACGTTTTTACCTATATCCTTATTAACTATTTTTTTTAATAAACCTAAGTAAGACCCAAGCCAATTTTGCCGCTTTTGAATTTGGAACTTTCTTTTATTTCTATGTTCGAGTTCATAACTCGAATTTAATTTAATACTTGTACAAGTTGGTGGGCGAGTCCGACTCGCATTTGGCCGTTTTTTTTTTTAATATTTGTAGCATCGCTTCCTAAAAATAGCTTTTGACCTATGTATGTACTGTGAATTCGCGCACACACGTAACGCTATCAACAAGCTCCCGTTAGGTATGCTAATAACGGCCGACCTTGACTGCTGCCCACTCGCTAAACTAGGGTGAACACTTAAAACATGACTTTTGAACACTTTGTCTGGCCATAGAGAAAAAAATACATAGAGTGCTCACTCCATACATCAGTTTTAGTACCAAGTCGACTATTATTTTCGTAGTCGACATCTAGCATCGAGTAGCGGCATTATCAGTACCTACTACTACTTGACAATAGATGTTCCGACGACCGAAAAGTCTAATGTTCAACAATTTTCAGCTAATATTATAACTGGATTAACCGGAACTCTATTTTCAACTCCTTCTGCTTTTAATATTCGTTGTAAATTGTTGTTCAATACAATTTTCGTGAGTCGCGACACTAGAGAATTCTAGTATCAAGTAGCGATACTGATAATTCCGCTACTCGATGCTAGATGTCGACTGCGAAAATAATAGTCGTTTTGGTATCAAAACTGATGTATGGAGTGAGCTATTCTTACTATATTTCTCTATGGTCTGGCCTAGTGGGTAGTGACCCTGCCTATGATATTTTATTACTTATTCTTTTTCTTTACATTGCAATTTGCATATATTATATTGTAACTATATTCCTTTACAAAAACAAAAGCCATCAACCATATGGTCCTTTTCATAGATAGCGTCACAATTATACGATCGAACAAACAAATCGGTCAAAACCCGACTATTTTTAATCACTGCTCCAGAATAAATAACATTAATAGGTATATGAATACAGTATACCTATTGGTTGATTCCCCACATCTCCGCGTCCGTGAACACACAGCCTTATGACAGCTAATCAGTGCACCGTATTTTAGCGCATGGGTATTATTTCGCGAATTCATGGCCTTGAGCGAAATTCAACTCCCGCGCACACGCGCCGTCCGTGAAATGTAGAGTCTGCAGAAACTATTTAAAAACTCAGGGCTTAAGTGACACAGGAACCAGCCGCTCCCATACAATCGAAGTTATTGCATGAAGCTTGGCATGAACATTTACGTAACATATCTATGTATATCTATGTCTAGTTCTAGTTTTCGTTGCTAAAATGTTAGGTATACTTAGGTACAAAGAATATAGAGCGATAGAAGTTTTACATGAAAAATGTATAGGACGTATAATAAAGTTTGTTGAATAAGTGACAAAATAAATTAAAAGTGGAAAATTTCACTGTCTCTAGTAAGGTCTTGGTAGCTCAGATGGCAGAGCACTAGTGGTCGTGGGTTCAAGTCCCACTTAAGACAGTGAATATTTCCATTTGTTTCTTTAAGCTTAACACATTCACTGCCCCCGACGCACATGTGAATCCACCGTCATACAAGTTTGTTCCTAGGCCACGCCCCCTGGCAGTGAATGCGTTAATAGTATCATTTGCAGTCGTTTCTGTTCTACTTGATATAAAATTAAATTAGAAAATATGTAGGAAAGGTAGGATAGTGAAGTTTTAGCTTGGACAGACTCTATGTACCTACCTAGTATGTACCTATCCATACCCAAAGAGAATATAACCAGCACTACGTTTTACCTATACCTACTTATTTATTAACGTTTCCTTATACAATCTAAAGGAAGTACGTAAATTGAACTAAAATATTACAAGAATCATACTTACGCGAATTTCATAAGGATGTTTTCATTCGTATTCACGTCATAGTTCCCGGTATACGAAGTTAAAAACATATTCACGGAAAACCCATCCAGATAACATTAATAGGAACTTTAACAAGAATAAACACATGATTAATCTGCACATATATTAATAATAATAAATAACCTAGTCGTTCACACCGGTGTTGCTCCAGCAGGCGTATTATGGATGGTTTTATCCACGTGATAAAATAACTGTCACTTTTTAACACCGTGGGATATTAGAAAGACAGAGTTTTAGACAAGAACGACCATCGAATCATATATATCCGTACTGGTCGTGTTCACGGTAATAACTTGATAAGTAATTTTCATCACACCTCTTTCACATTCTTATACTCTGTATCTTTAGGTATTTAAATAAAAGTAAACAAAATCTATCCTCAAATAGCTCCTTAAGCCAGTTGAGGCTAGATGAAAACATTACACGATCAAAATAATGTAGGTTAAAGTCAGGTCGTTCAGTGACTGATCCAGGTGGTTTAGTATTTGGTTGGATAACTAATAAATGTTATAACTACCAGATAATGTCCAAATTGTTTGTTTACTTTTATTTAAATACCTAAAGATACAGAGTATAGGTTACATCAACTGCTTTACTATCAGAACAAACACTAAAATGTCTAGAAAGCTTATTTGCAGTTTGATTTATAGTTTAAAGAATATTCTTAGATTCACCGCATTCAGAATTAGACAGCTTATTTATTTACCTTCAATAGTTTGCTTGTATCGTTAATGGCAGCCATTTCTTGTTTACTTAAATCAAGATGGCGGGTGATAAAACGCTTTCCGTATCCTGTGTGGCGTGAATCCTTTATTTTGTTAATATGTATAAATAAACATTACTTACAATGTTTAGTTAAATAAGTACCTAAACAAACGATAGACGCGTGATTTATAGTAAAAAAAAATATGGTTGTCTGTAAAGTCAGTTTACGGACGATAATTTTGCGTGATAACGTCATAAGAAAACATTTACATTACATAACGTTACCATGGAGATCTGTCCACAACGTTGGAGATCTGTCCACAACGTGGCACTTTTTCGTGCATGTTACCGGTGTTCATCGATTTATAAGACGTTATCACGTCAAAATGTGTGTTGACTCGATCGGTAGCAAATTTTGTTTAACCCTCGTGCCTTAAAACCCTCGCA
The DNA here is from genome assembly GCF_910591565.1 of Cydia splendana. NCBI lineage: Eukaryota > Metazoa > Arthropoda > Insecta > Lepidoptera > Tortricidae > Cydia > Cydia splendana. The sequence continues at coordinate 801,981 of NC_085985.1, forward strand.
ACTTACAAAATCCGCTTTTTGAATCACTCGCTCTACACGTGGTTAGATTTTGATATTTCTCAATCTTGGGTATCAATTAGCACGAAGGGTTAAACAACAACTTGTCCCCTTGTAAAACAAATAACTACTTATTACATTTTTACTTTTTAAATTTAACGTCTTTACGCCGTCTTTGCCACCGACTCCCATTACCTAATGTAAAGATGAAAAAAAAAAACAATCGTGCTACTTGGCAACCGACATTGTCATATGTCAACTACTACAACTCGACTTTACATCGTAAACAACTAAAAATGAACTTTAACGTAATAGTCATTAGGCGTAATGAAATGCAACTGAAAAATTGTAAGCATTAGACATGTGGTTTGAGCAATTTTGAACCCTAAGTAAGTGATATAAGGAGTAAGTCAGCGGCAAAACTGTCCATCCATTGTCACTGATCGCGCGATTATATAATTTTTGGCGTGTTTTTTTTTCGCGTCCAATGACTTCATGAGCTGTCAAAGTTAAAAAAAAATCTATGTGAACTTCAGTGTACAGTCACCTGCAATAATATGTTACACAACGAAGACCGCAAAAATATCTGATGATCTTATTTCTTGAGCCATTAGAGCGTGTCACATATTTTTGCGGCCTTCGAAGAGTAACATATTTATTATTGCATGTGACTTTACGAGTAAAATCTTATACCTCTAAATGAGCAATTCTTGGATACATAAAATTTGCTATATGGGGGTTTTCGGGGGCGAAAATAATTGATCTAGCTAGGTCATATCTCAGGGAAAGCGCGCATTTTTGAGTTTTTATATGTTTTCCGAGCAAAACTCGGTCTCCCAGGGACTCTGACTATAATATGAGAATGTGTATTTATAATTAAACTACAATGTTACTTGCTGGGTTAAAATAATTTACAACAAAAACAATCATAAAATGCATAATCATAGTGGCTTAATACATTTAAAAAGTTTAACAGTTAAACGCGCATTAAAACTAATAATAGTTTTGCTTTCTTACATCTATTCTGTAAATAAAGTTTTTATGTTATCTAACCTGTTTGTAATGAAACTTTTTGTTTCGTTTATAAAAATAGCGTTAACTGGCTACAACGTGTCAAAAACTTCTCGGATGCCACTAAAAAGAAAATGCTTTTATTTTTTTAAGCGTTCTAATGGCGTGCAAGATGCCAGTGTCACTTGTATTTTATAAAATTGTTAATGTCTTGTTATTATTTTTGCTTGTATGTAAATTCAATATTAACGTGTAAAAGTGCCCTTGTGGCCTATTTGCTGAATAAATGTTGATATTTGATATTTGATAAAAATAAAATGTAAAAGAGGTTGTATACATAGTTTAATTTAATAAAAATAGTATTGCCGTAAAGAGTAAGAGTTAGATCAAGATAACTTATTTATACATCATCATTTCATAGAAGTTTGACGTTTAAAATAACACTTGCACTGCGTGTGCTATCAAAATCGTTGCAGACTTATCTTGGTCTAACTCTAGTACCTATTTTCAAATATTTCGTTTTAGTATATGTTACAGACATTCGGCCATCATGATGTTAATTAATTAACAACGAATTTATATTATATAGCGTAATGGGGTTCATGTCATGGTATAATAATATACTCCGCCTGGTACTCCATTCCCGTCTTTTCTAGGTCACCTAACTGACACGCGCCTACGTCATCATGCGACAGCGCTATATGATAATATGCGATAGCGCTATATATAGCGGCCATGTTGTTGTGACGTAGGCCCGTGTCACTCTGGGAATGGAAGACCATGTTTTATTAGACTATGGTTCATGTATTAGTAGTAGTAGTAGAGCTATTTATTCCAATAAATATTACATTTAGTTTACAAAACATGCAATGTTTTTTTTTATTAATAGATTTAGTATTTTATGAATAATATTTACTTACAACAAAAACAATCAGTTAAACGCGACTAGACTTTTCATAATTCATGCAGTTTAAATTTTATTGTTCCAACCATTTTAATAATTTAATTTTATAAGTAATTTAATAATTATGTAATTTATGTATTATATTTATTTATTACTATATTTAAGTAATTGTTGTTGAGATTTTCATTTGTGGACATAGGCCTCAGGGTAAAATGGGGTTCATAGGGTGTTTTATTTTACAAGTAGTTTTAATTTTAGTGTTTTTATTTCTAAAATTAAAAATATAGATACCATAGCTATTGTATTATAGGTATGTTTTGTATCTACAACACAAATCTTATGTATACTGAGCTTACTGTGGGACAAGATCGATCTGTGTAAAATGGTCTTCATATAAAAAAAACAACGGGTTGCACTCCGGGAGAGCCGGCAGAAGTGAAACTCAATGATATTGTAACCGTTTTTCGATCGGGTCACGTGTCCGTCTTACGAAGCGTCTTACGTCTTACGCTGTTGCGAGTTTAACATTTTTTCCCCATCACAAAAAGTGCACAGCGCCGCTAAAGAAGTTTTCACTTCAAAAAAGTTTCGAAGAGACATATATTCCAGGTATCTCTCGTGTCTACGGCTAACAATCCAACAGGCAAGGTCAAGATAGCGATCCGTAGGAACGTAAACATGCACTCCTGATGCACCTGTTGACGGATGCAATCCGCCCCCGCAGTCTACAACACACAGATATTTCACTTTCAAGTCACATAAACCTAGCCGCCGCCATACAATCGCAGTAAAATTAAGCTCTCATTTTAAGGCGACATTATTAAATTACATGAAAGTGGCATGAGGTCGTCCATTAATTACATCACACAAAATTTGGATTTTTATAACCCCTACTTGTCATACTTTTTAATAAGAAAAATGTCTTCTTAAGTGAATTTCGTTTAAAATAATTAAAATATTTTTTTTTGGAATATGTATAAAGGATAAATCCTAATATCCTTTGACCTAGGTAGGTACTTAATTTTTTTGTGCCGGATGCACTGAGATGCTAAAAACAAAACTTTTTTTTTTGTGGAAAATAAAATATTTTTTTACTAAAAACAACTTTAACTCGCTATTTGTACAGTTTTTTTTTAAATAATCGATCAAAAAAGATAAAAAATTTTTTTTCGAAACCAATGTCTGGGACTGGGAACGAAAGCGCGAGCATTGGCGGATTCGATAAAAAACTCCCTACGCATAACTTTGGGAACAAATTTAATAATTTAAGTTATTTTCACCACTTCAGGGCTTCGTCACTTTATTTAATATACCTATGACATTTATATCAGTTTAAATTTATTTACCGTTAAAAAATTGATTCTCATCGTTTTTCCCTGGACTATGGACCTTCCAAACGGTTGTGCACTGTAGTTTTCTATCTGTGTGTATAAATAGATCGCGTCGGAACGGTGCAGTTACATCACTAGAAACACTTGTCGGATTTAGATCTCAAACTATCTAGGAACAAGACAATTTTTAGATTACTGAGGTCACGGTTCCAAATCCCGGCTCATATCATAACATCATGAATTAGATCTTCTTCCTCGCGTTATCCCGGCATTTTGCCACGGCTCATGGGAGCCTGGGGTCCGCTTGACAACTAATCCCAAGAATTGACAGGTACTAGTTTTACGAAAGCGACTGCCATCTGACCTTCCAACCCAGAGGGGAAACTAGGCCTTATTGGGAATAGCCCGGTTTCCTCACGATGTTTTCCTTCACTGAAAAGCGACTGGTAAATATCAACTGATATTTCGTACATAAGTTCCGAAAAACTCATTGTTACGAGCCGGGGTTTGAACCCGCGACCTCCGGATTGAAAGGTGCACGCTCTTACCGCTAGGCCACCAGCGCGATGCAGCGCTTCCCAGTCATCATGAAATAGATATCAGATCGAAAATATAAAGCTTTTGACCATTGTGATATACCTATATTACCTATGGGGTTGTGCACAAATCACGCGAGGTGTTTTCGGCTACTTTTTGAGCCCCCCTCCCCCTTGGTGATATTTTGTGAGGTTTTTGGCTACCCCCCTCCCCCACACAACCTCACATGTATTTTTTTGAAATTTTTTCATTCGACCTAATTTTAAGATAAATATTAGTATTGTATATAGAAAATCTAGTTTATTTATCTATTTTCGTTATGAATGTGATGAGTTGATGACTGATGACTCGCTATTTTTAAGTGCGGAGTGAAGATTTATGTTTAACGAAACCGAGAAAAAGTATCTACTCATGTGAAAAATACACGTGAGGTCTCCTCATACCGCCCTCCCCCAACGTGATCTGTCGTGATTTTTTCGTGATCCTCCCCCTATCGAACCTCGCGTGATTTGTGCACAAGCCCTATGTAATAAACAAAAGGAACCTTATTTACTTCAGGCGCCGCGATAAACGCTAATAAAGATCTCTCTCAGACAACAATTTTATGTTTAAGCTGTTTGTTTACAGTTTATCTGCAACGATAACACTAACTACTATATATAATTAATATTGCGGATAACCTGTGACTTCTGATAAACCATGTTAATCCTATTTAGTTATATTATTTATATTTTATGTTTACTTTAAGTATCAATTAAAGTACCATGAGACTCAGACATATTATACCGGGTGTGGCCTGTAACATGAGCAAAAAATTAAACTGTAGGCTGTACTCCTCATACTGCCCAACATTTGTACAGCGACTTTTAAAAATAACTTGTGGTTTATTCTAAGCAAATTCTAAGACGCAATATATTGCGAATTTTGCTATGTTTAAGGCGTGACAAGCAACGTCAATCACAATGATATGACGTGGCGATGGCGTCCATTGAGGATAATATTTATTTTGTATGAAAAATAGGGAGTCTAAATACTTCATTATTTTTTTAAGTTGTTGTACAAAAGTGTCCCCGTTTGAGGAGTACAATCTATGTTTTAATTTGCTCGTGTTACAGGCCACACCCGGTATATAGCAGTCAAACAACTTTGTCAGTAGAAAAAGGTGCGAATTTTCTATGGGACGATAACCCTTTGCGCCATTTTTTTAAATTTGCTGCTTTTTTCTATTGACGGAAATGGCTTGACAGACTATATGTATATAACGGATGGTTGACGGATTATTTGCCTAATTTCGCAAGACATGTTTCGATCCAGCGTACTCTGCATTCCCGGCAGATGTCTATTTCTCAAGACAATCCTTTAAATTGTAAATCTAGGATTTTGACTGAAGAACTTTGTATCCCTGGTTAAGAAAATTAAAAAAATCCGGTCAAGTGTGAGTCGGACTCGCGTTCCAAGAGTTCCGTACATAACCCAATTTTTAAAAATATATATTTTTATGTGGAACGTGAATGAAATGTCTTTAAAAAACCCGTAGGGGTCGGGTCAAAACCTAAGTAATTAAGTCCGACTTACGCTTGACTGCAAATTTCTGATAGGTTTTCCTGTCACCTATAGGTAAAGAACTATATAACGTATTTTTTTTTAATTTTAGACCCCGTAGTTACGGAGATAAAGGGGGGGTATGGTCGGACAGACAGACAGACGCACGAGTGATCCTAGAAGGGTTCCGTTTTTCCTTTTGAGGTACGGAACCCTAAAAAACAACCCGGTTCTGAATAATCTAAATTGAAACTAACAACCCTAAATATATATCTAAAATAAAACAAGGAATATAAAAAAACCGGGCAAGTGCGAGTCGGACTCGCGCACGAAGGGTTCCGTACCATAATGCAAAAAAAAAACGAAAAAGAAAAGCAAAAAAAAAACGGTCACCCATCCAAGTACTGACCACTCCCGACGTTGCTTAACTTTGGTCAAAAATCACGTTTGTTGTATGGGAGCCCCATTTAAATCTTTATTGTATTCTGTTTTTAGTATTTGTTGTTATAGCGGCAACAGAAATACATCATCTGTGAAAATTTCAACTGTCTAGCTATCACGGTTCGTGAGATACAGCCTGGTGACAGACAGACGGACGGACGGACGGACGGACGGACGGACATCGAAGTCTTAGTAATAGGGTCCCGTTTTACCCTTTGGGTACGGAACCCTAACTACTGAAAGAGGCCTCCCCGCGCTACCCCCGGCGCAAAGGTGCCCATCACACTCGCTGCGTTACCGCGTTGAATTGCGAATTGAAACTGGTGCAAAGTTTATGTCAACACCAAGGCATAGGCATTGTGTAAACAATAAATGATATTTAATTTACGTTTTAATATTAAATTATTTATAAGTTCCACGTGTCTTGACCCGTGAGTTGCATTATATAATGATTTATAAAATATTTTAATTTATCCGACCCGACATACAACCGTCATAACAGCGATAACCCGGGGCAACCCGGGGACAGTACGTCATTCTTGGCAACATGTATGCAATTATTAATTTTTACAACAGATCCGCCTTTAGTATTTAAGAACTGGTTTATCAGAGTAGATAAAGCAATATGTGTGTGATATAATTGCTATTTACGATACAACTACGAAAAATAGGAATGCATATTCGCGGGTGTATCGTACTACATTTTAAGGTACATATGGCCCTTTAAATTTTCTACGTAGTGACGTAATGTGCTTATTGTAGCACCGGTGTCGTAATGTAGCACCAGACGTACTGTAAAATTAGTAATGAAGGCCACTTGTTTTCTTTTTAATTTGTTTAGAATTCGAAGAATATGGGTCACCATAGTTTTTCTATAATTTTTTTATTTACATTGCCTAAATTCTGTATTTTGACTTTCTCGATTGGTTACCGTGTAACATGGCCTTTACAATCTCAATTTTTTTTTAATCTGATGAAAGTACAAAAAAATGTTGCCAGCTCAACTCACCCATTCGCGCCAACATAAGTCTCCTTCGCCGTAATCCCATTAAAGTGAACACGATTCTCCACCTCACCATCCACCAAATAGTCAGTCATCACAAAATTCACTATTTCCCTATTTAAACGCCGTCTTAAATATTTAATGTCACTCAAATCTTTTTTTCCACTGGTATTACGTCCGTGCCTATGCGAGTGTTCCATCAAGCTTGTGTTTTGCAATTCGGAATTCGAATTTTGAATTTGAAATTGGAATTCGTCTTCGCTGTCGTCGCAGCTAGTGCTACCCAAAAGGAAGAGGATGAGAATCGGTATCCGGAACATTTTGCCGCGCGACAGGAGTTTTGTGAAACTCGATATCTTCTTGTCTTTGGGCGTTTTGAGCTCCATGGCCCTGGAAAGAAAAGAGAAAATTATGAACAGATGTATTAAGGTTTAGAAGAGTTCTCGATTAATTTGAAGGGTAAATGCAGTGGTTGAGTCAAACACAGAATAGAAGAAACCCTTGTGTGAACAAAACAATAAAAGGTACCTACTAACTACCCGGGTAGTTTCAGGTAGGTACTGTAGGTATTAACTTTAAAAATATACTTCTCGTGGCAAAGTGCTAACTTATAATAAACATTCCTCAATTGACTGAATCTTAACCCGATTCTAGCACATCCATTTTTAATTATTCTTGGGTAAGTAAATACCAGCTTCAAATATCACATTTCCTAGAACATCGTTGTAGGCCATCATATTTGATTTCTCTAAACATTTTTTCCGCGCCATTTGAAATTTAAGACAATGTCAACATACCAGATTTCTGGTATCTGGTATCGGTACGGCCTTATTAGTTTTGCTTGAGCGGCAAAAACTGCGCATGTTATGTTCGTTGGGATAAAAATAAACTTCGTGTGCCAGAGACAAATTGATGAATTTGTATTTTATCGGATTTGGCTAGACTAAGGAGGCATATTTAACCTCCTAAGTCCCAATGTCCTTTAAAAAGGAAAAAAATCAAATCGATTTTTGAACTATAATGGAATGAAAGACGGTTCCAAATTCAAAACTGCAAAATAATTCTAGGACTTAGGAGGTTAAAAATCTAAGTATGTACCTATAACAGTGATGCTTGGATATAAAAATGGGCCCTGGAGGCTGGAGGGAAAGTGCCTTAGAATTAAAACCTTAACTTAGCTCATTTTACTTAAAGGAAAATTTCTTTATTTAAAAAAATTAACGGAACAGCATTTACAGATTTTTTTAAATCGCTTATCTATATCGCCTGGGAATCGAACAGACTATAAATAAAAATAAACTTTTGCTATTTTATTCCACTATTCAATACAGTTCATGTTCATTTTAAAATTTCTCCAAGAAACATTAATTAGGTTTTACACTCGTCTGTCGTACAAAATATGCATAAAACCGAATATTAAGTTTTTTTTTTTAGTTTTTAGTCGGTTCGATTCCCGGAAAAAATCTTTAAATGCAGTTTTGTATCTTTAAAAAAATAAAAGAATGTTTCCTTTCTGTAAAATGAGCTAACTTAAAGTTTTAAGGCAAGAAGACCACTATTGGATTCGGTTAATACATGATAACACCTAGTTAGATAAATATCCTAGAACAGTATGATTTTACATAATATTAAACTATTAACAAATTCAGGACAAGGTTCGGAAACCGCGGACACCTCACAAACCACATAATCTGAAACCGACTCAATATTCGTAATCAGGCGGCTTAGCACGGTCGCGTTTTTATCCCTTGTCACCATGCCTGTCACGTTCTAACAAGTATGTAAGTGCGAAAGGGACGCGCATAGTGATAGTCGATAAAAATGGAACCGTGCTGAGCCCGCAGATATACTGGAGCGAAAACGGTCATATTACTTAAATATATTAAGAACGGGTCACTCACGTATTTTAAATCGAAAAACGCTCGACATGTTTCACTTCATTTCGACTTAAAATACGTGAGTGACCCGTTGTTAATATATTTAATATGTCTGTGTCTCTCTGTGGAAGGTTTGTTATCGAAAACGATACTCACAACTCTCTAGTTTTGTCCTATAATTGACTTAAAGAGCTAAGATCCCTGGCTCCAATTTCACCACGGTGACAGGTGCGACAATTGTAAAACATCACTGTTGCTGACGTCACAGGCATCCATGGGCTACGGTTACCGCTTACCATCGGGCGGGCCGTATTCCTGTTTGCCACCATCATTGTTTTATTAAAAAAAACAGATATTTCTCTTGCTAAGTTTATGACAATTGTCACAAAAACACTACAATTGTCACGAAATTCCGACATATAACTCATTACCTGTCAAGAATTACCTACAATTCTTCTAAATCTTGACAATTGTCAGAAACTTCGCAATAGAAATATCTGTTTTTTTCCGATATAATAAAGTTTTTTTTAATAAAACAATGATGGTGGCAAACAGGAATACGGCCCGCCCGATGGTAAGTGGTAACCGTTGCCCATGGATGCCTGTGACGTCAGCAACAGTGATTTTACAATTGTCGCACCTGTCACCGTGGTGAAATTGGGGCCAGGGCCATAAAAAATTGACATTATTCGTAAAAACTAAAACAAGGTTGAAACTTATGCTGGCGCCATTTGAAAAAAAAAAATACTTCAAGGAATATGGTTGCCAAGCTAGTCGAAATATATTAGGTACGCATTATGAAAAGGTAATACGATTTGTTAGATACTTATAAAATAACTGACATCAGACGGCGTAGCACGGTCGCGTTTATATCCCTTGTCACCATGCCTGTCACGTTCTAACAAGTATGTAAGTGCGAAAGGGACGCGCATAGTGATAGACGATAAAAATGGAACCGTGCTGCGCCCACAGGACATCACAATGCATCGACGTCCTCCTTTAAAAGAGTTACCCATTGCTAACTTTTTTTTTTTTGATGGCGCAAGAACATGACCTTGATTTTTCAGTTCTTTTTAGGGTTCCGTACCCAAAGGATAAAAACGGGACCCTATTACTAAGACTCCATTGTCCGTCTGTCTGTCTGTCACCAGGCTGTAACTCATGAACCGTGATAGCTAGACAGTTGAAATTTTCACAGATGATGTATATCTGTTGCCGCTATAACAACAAATACTAAAAAGAACGAAACCCTCGGTGAGTGAGTCCGACTCGCACTTGACTTTTTTTTTAATTTGACTTCATGTCGGCTATACAATTTAATGTATATACATATGTACATATTTATGTATATGAAGGCAGTCAATTGTGTATATATAGCGTTCTAGGAACATTCTATCGCGTGACAGTTTTCATAAAATTGTAACCGTTGAGATCTTAGAGGATATAACCAACGGAGACGCCATGTCTAAAATTTTCGGTGCAAAATAGTCTGCCGTTTTTTGCGGGGGAGGGGCACATCAAATGTATAGGTACGTCATGTCAGATAAACGTCAGTCCATACATATGGTTGACAAGTTGTTGACCATTGGCCGCCTATTTTCGACAGAGGGGAACGCCTGTTAATGGCGGCTCCATTGTTAATTACTCCGAGGTTGAGATCCACGTGACGCTATTTTTTTAATCGACCTTCATTCGTAGAATCCAATTGCATTAATTATCAGATAAATGAAATAATTGTTGTATGAAATGAAGAACATGATACATAAATCTTCAACCTACTTACCGACAGATAAGTTCCCGATATATTTAGCAATGTGACAGAGTCGCACCATAAGGGTTCCTTTTTAGGGTTCCGTACCTAAAGGGTAAAAACGGGGCCCTATTACTAAGACTCCGATGTCCGTCTGTCTGTCTGTCTGTCACCAGGCTGTATCTCATGTACCGTGATAGCCAGACAGTTGACATTTTCACAGATGATGTATTTATATTGCCGCCATAACACCAAATACTAAAAGATGGCGCTGTACTGCGTCATTTATTTTGCGGTCACTGAATTGTCAAACGTCAACTTTTGACAATCAGAGTTACTGCAAAATGTACGGAGCTGTACGGCGCCATCGTGTTTACCTGTCAAATTCGAAGCACGAAATTGTCAATGTATCTTTGCTATTAGGTAGAGTTAGACCAAGAAAAGTCTGTAGCGATTTTGATAGCCCACGCAGTGCAAGTGTTATTTACACGTCATAATTTAATAGAAGTTTGACGTTTACAATAACACTTGCACTGCGTGTGAGTCTTTAATTCTTTATTCTTCTTTCTTATTATAAATTCAAAATTGTCCTAAAAAAGAAACAGACATATTAGATTTTTAGATTTCATTGCTTGATGGCAAATGCTGTTTTTGTGATCCTTGTAAATACTAAAATATAATTAAATACACTCGCTAATCGTCGTCGTAGATTTAAGAGTTAGGCTCTTGTCGGTGTAGCTCTCTCCATTTGACTCTATCCAGGGCCGCCTAATATCGAAGGTAAAATCCCGCTTATCATTTTAATACAGTCCATCCTCATCCCACCTTTTTCATAGATCAAGTGCGTATGTACTCGCGTTTTCACAATAAATGTGTTCTGTGAATTGGCAGCGCCGCCGGCACTGAACTTGAACTTATTTATATGATAACGCGATCGATGCGCGTGAGCAAGGCCAATCATAAAGACGGGTTATTCTCGAATGTTTCTCAGCTCATACACCATCATACTGAATTTCTTCAGTCACGCATAATTATGAGAATTTTAATTAGGTGTTGAAATAAAATAAGAGTTAAACCAAGAAAAGTCTGCACTCTGCAGAGGTTTTGACAGCACGCGCAATGCCAGTGTTATTTATACGTCATAATTCCATAGAAATTTGACGTTTAAAATAACACCTGCACTGCGTGTGCTGTCAAAATCTCTGCAGACTTTTCTTGGTTTAACCATAGAGTAATATAAGTAAAGAAAGAGTGGTAACTCCATACATCAGTTTTCTTACCAAAACGTAGTCGTAGTCGACATCTAAATCTGGACATCGAGCTGACTGAAGGCCTGTCCAGACGGGAACAATTTTTCGCTAATCTGATTAAATTGTCCATGAAATCAGGCCGGGCGAACGCAAACTCCAATTTGGCTCGCCGAATTCAACCGCTGATTATGACCGATATTACCGATAAAATGGGGTGCGAACGCAAGAATACCAATTTGTGACGCTATAGTATTCGCGTTTGAGGCCTTTTTTAATGTAGAGCGCTCAAATTGTCTCGTGCGGGATTTCCATTGAGGAAGTTTCGAACAAACGCCGTAGACATTTTCGACAATATCGATAGCGTACAAAATAATCCACAAGACTTTTGCAAGCAGTCAACAGTGCTAGGGTTGAAATGGTCACCTACAAATAATACACTACAGTTTTCTTCAGAATTTGAAGACATCGAAAAGGTGACAAAACGCAATGGGGGTCCTATTTAACGTCTTATATGTCTATGTAAAATTTGTAATTTAACTGGTTGGTTGACGTAAATAAATGTGTTTTCTTTCTTTCTTTCAAATATCACCATAAATTTAAAACTGGTGAAAGTGGCCAAATTGGCGTTTGCGTCGCACCACCTGATTTGATCGAACAATTTAATCAGATTGGCGACAAATTGTTCCAGTCTGGACAGGCCTTCACTCAGCTCGATGTCCCGATGATTTAAATGGTGGCATACTGTTTTAAATGTCGGTAAATTTATTGTTAAACCTTATTATGTTAGCACTCGATCAAATTATAGGTTTAAATCGTCAGCCACTAATGGGTTATCAGTCTACATGCAGCAGTCACGGACATATAATAATAGATTCCGTTTTGGCGCGGCTGCAGTCAGGGTTTACTAGACATATCGGCGCCCTACTACAGATATATGTCTATTTTCAGCGCCGCCCTACTAAAGGTTTGCGAAGTGCGTAGTGGGAGAACTAAAAACCGATGTCGCTTGTCGCTACTACTATTAGTAAGTTCATGTTTTTTCGAGAAATTATAAATTAAATTATAAGTTACTTGCCTTCGCACGGGTTAACACATTATACACCTAAACCTTCCTTAAGAATCACTGTATCGATAGGTGCAAACCGCATGAAAATCTGTTCAGTAGTTTTTGAGTTATACCTGTTGACGTGTCTTGGTCGGCCTCACCTTAGCCTAGCAGTTTTTGCAGTCCAACCACATTTTTAACAAGCTTTTATTAGGTCGACCTGTATGTAACCAAAGAGAATTAAATCACTACGTTATGGAATCTAAGGTAACTAATTTAACCATCTTCCAAGGATCGTAGCGTCATGAAAATTGGCAGCTGTATGTAGTTCTGATGACAATACAATAATATGGTACTGTCGAACTGATCTGATGATGGAGACAGGAGGTGGCCATAGGAACTCTGAGATGAAACAACGCAACCTAATTGTGTTAGGGGTTTTTAGAATTGTCTCGATGAGTATTAGTTGTCTGTCGTAAGAAAAGTACAGTCAGCGATAAAAGCTTGTACCAAAAATGAAATTTTTGCCAAAAACTTATTATTTTTAATAACGTCATGTCAAATGTTAAGTGCCCTTTCAGAAACAGAGTTTGATGGAGTTTGATACAACTGATAAAAGATAAATGAAAACATCATTTCTCAAGGTTTGTGGTTTGTGTTCATAGTAGATTACGTCTGTATACAATGTACACAAAAACTCTATTTACTCAAATGTGTTGAATAACCGTGAAGGAGCCAAAATCATGTAATTTAAGCATGTCGTTTTAAAATGAAAGAGTATCTTCGATTGTATGGGAGCGGTTTATTGGCGGTGGGTTTGTGTGACTCTTATTATATCATCATCATCATCAGCCTACTCTCGTCCACTGCTGGACGTAGGCCTCTCCTATTGCACGCTATTGAGCACGATTTGCGGCAACTCTGAGGATCTGATCTAGTCTGAGGGCGTCCTACGCTACGTTTTCCGATGCGCGGTCTCCACTCGAGAACTCGTCTACCCCAACGGTTATCGGTTCTACGGCTAATATAAAAAAAAAGTACTTAAATCTACATACATATGTGTGTAAAATCTCTAGTATGAGATTATGTGCGCGGTCACTAAACTCGCGTTTTGTTGTTACCTAACTAATTCAGAATATAAACAAATATCTACTTACCTTAATTTAGCTAATGGTTTTTTTTTAGTTTGTTTGCCAGTATATTTGCCAGAGCATTGTCATTTGTGAAATATTCTTTTAGAATATTATTGACTTGCGATGGTTTTATATTTTCTAATATATGTACTAATTCCTTAGGTAATTTATTTAATGTATCTGGGAGAATATACCAACAAGTTCTTTTGGAATATACATTATTTGCCTTTGTCACCGTGTACATTGGTAAATTCTGGAGTTGACGCAATTTATTAGATCTCTCTAATTTTTGCAAGTGAGTTATTTGATGAGATTGTTCTTTAATGATTGCTGCATCAACTTTATCAAATACATTCATTACTTTGTAGTATTTAAACAATAGGGCATAGTTCTCTCTGTACTTAGTTTTTAGGGTTCCGTACCCAAAGGGTAAAACGGGACCCTATTACTAAGACTCCGCTGTCCGTCCGTCTGTCACCAGGCTGTATCTCACGAACCGTGATAGGTAGACAGTTGAATTTTTCACAGATGATGTATTTCTGTTGCCGCTATAACAACAAATACTAAAAACAGAATAAAATAAAGATTTAAGTGGGGCTCCCATACAACAAACGTGATTTTTGACCGAAGTTAAGCAACGTCGGGCGGGGTCAGTACTTGGATGGGTGACCGTTTTTTTTTTGCCGTATTTTGCATTATGGTACGAAACCCTTTGTGCGCGAGTCCGACTCGCACTTGCCCGGTTTTTTTTTTATATGGTACTATGGTTTTAATAAGTCTTAGTTGGATATCATATATTCTTTGTAGGTAGGTTTTGTACGTATATGACCGGCCCACTGCCACTTTAGCTTGCTAATCCGGTGGGCTATGTCGACGACTTTAGTTCTCTGACGGATAACTTCATTACGAATACGATCCCTCAGAGAGACTCCGAGCATAGCCCTTTCCATAGCTCGCTGAGCGACTTTGAATTTATGGACCAGTCCTACCTTGAGTGTCCACGTTTCGGCTCCGTATGTCGTCACGTATATGTATAATAGCCTAATAATAAAGAATGTTTCATAACATTTCCCCCTTTTCGGCCCGACACGGCATCTTGTTAGTACACTACGTCACAATCCCATAACACGATTATCACTGACGTGGACATCAGGTGACGTGACGTAGTGGAACGAGTAGGTAACTGTTTGAACGGTGCTAATCACACATCGTCACCGAAATCTAGGTGAATAGTGAACTATTTGGAAAAGATTTAATTTAACCATGATGTAGGTAGGTTAATATCTATCCAAAGACAATTTTCAAAACTTGCAAAGCTCCTATGTAATGTTCTAGGTTTTTTCTGCACGTTTATTGTGACGTTTATTATTTGTTTGTTTTTGTGCACGTTTGTGGTGTCGTGTTTCGGAGGTTCCGGGGCAAACTGCCGAATCCGACACAAGAGCAGCCGATGCAACGGAGCCACGCCGTTTTGTCGACTAAATAGTGTTTAGTTTTAAGTTTATAAAATACATATGTATGTTAGTCTGTAAGGTATTTGTAATATGGGCCTTGTTGCCTGATTTAAATTTCTTAAATAAATTGCCAAACCTTCTTACAGTTAGTTTCTATTTCTATGACACTTAAAATAGACGCCAATGAGTGACGCAAATGTGAAATGAATCAGTCGTTAACAGTTAAAAACATTTGAGGAATAATCCCTAATTTGAACGGGAACTTTCTAACTGGAAACTTACATGAGTATTTTCTCATGAAAGTTTTCAGTAATTTTACCTTGGGAATGTTGCTAAATCTGGGTGAATCCAACGAACTAGAACAACTACTTATAGCCCAGACACGGGTTCCGTACCTCAAAAGGAAAAAACGGAACCCTTATAGGATCACTCGTGCGTCTGTCTGTCCGTCTGTCACAGCCTATTTCTCGGAAACTACTGGACCAATTAAGTTTAAATTTGGTACCATATGTAAATTAGTGACCCAAAGACGGACATGTAACGTAAAAAAAAGAAATTTTAAACACGGGGGCCACTTTTGGGGGATAAATAAGAAAGTTAAAAAATAATGTTTTTCAAATTAAATCGTGTTACATATCAAATGAAAGAGCTCATTTTGAGATGTTCAAATATATTTTTATTATAATTTTAAAATAAATAGGTTAGAAGTTATTTAAGAAAATAGCAAAAAAATTACCATTGTCGCCCCCCCTTTATCTCCGAAACTACTGGGTCTAAAATTTGAAAAAAAAATACACAAAATAGTTCTTTACCTATAGATGACAGGAAAACCTATTAGAAATATGCAGTCAAGCGTGAGTCGGACTTAATGTACGGAACCCTTGGAACGCGAGTCCGACTCGCACTTGGCCGGTTTTTTCCTAAGAGCCTGGCTCTTGTCGGTGGAGTAATCGCCATTCCGTTCTTCTCTCTGCCACTGTTTTGAGCTCCTGATACGTCACTACGTTCATTTTCTCTTAGGCCTGGCCTCTATTTCACCACCGTGACAGGTGCGACAATTGTCGACATCACTGTTACTGACGTCACAGGCCTCCATAGGCGACGGTAACCGCTTACCATCAGACGGGCGGTATGCCTGTATGCCACCAACATGTTAATTAAAAAAAAAACTCCACTATATCGCCAGTTAATAAGTACTTATTTTGCGAAGCTAATGACAATTGTCACAAGAAACACGACAATTGTCACGAAATTCCGACACAGAACTCATTTGCTGTCAAGAATTACCGAAAGTTCTTTTAAATCTTGTGACAATTGTCATCATTATCATCATAAACATCGCAAGAGAAATACCTGTTTTTTGCCAATATAATAAAGTTTTTTTTAAATAATACAATGATGGTGGCAAACAGGAATACGACCCGCCCGATGGTAAGCGGTAACCGTAACCCATGGATGCCTGTGACGTCAGCAACAGTGACATTTGTCGAATTATCGCACCTGTCACCGTGGTGAAATAGGGGCCTGGTCCAAATACGCACGTCTCGATCTTCCTCTGCCTCTCTGTTTTTCTATTCTGGCTTCAATTATCCTGTTGTCCTTTTCATAGTACATATAAAACAAACAATTATGAACCTTATTCATAACCAAACCAAATGCATCGCGTAACCTCCCGAAAGAAAAGCTTTGACGCAATAAGGTTGAAATTTCGATTTTTATTCTTTGTCTTAGGAGGATAGACTTTATGTAAGTATCGTAGAAGATATTTATCTGAAATATGATGTCAAGAAGTTATTTTCTTTCAAACAGCCCCCCATGCCCTCTACTATAATTAAAGGTAATTTGATAATTTGTGTCGCCGTATTTACCCGGCAGAGGTCGTTGTTGTCCCATCTTTAATGATCCCCACTTATTTATCAGGTGATGTTTGTTACAACACGGACGTCAACAACATGTCACTTTTTTTACCTGGCCCCTGTTATCATGGTGTCACCAATGTCACCACACTGGTGTCACCATGGTGAAACAGTGACAAATCGTTCGTACCGTCCATGGAGTATAGAGTAAAAGGAACGAAATCTCTTATGTTAGAACAGTTGTAAAAGTGTCCAGCAGTCAGCTGTAAATAACAGTTCCAAATCTCTCCAGAGCAGCGCTAGAGTAGCTAAGAACGTAGGCGTTATTGACGGAGTGAAGTGCGCTGTCAATGATTTGAAATTTTTTATCAAGTATTCTAGGTATTGTAGCGCCACCTATAAGGTTTTTTGACGGTTTTTGATACATACCTCTACCATCCATAGTACCGTCCGTACTTGACCCAGAAAGACAGTAAATTGTTAGGTTCAGGTGGTCAGTCACCGTGGTGAAATAGGCCCCTGGGGGCTTAGCCAAGATGACAATCTTACATCGACTAACGCCTATCGAAAGGTCAAAACTGACAGATGCTACAAAAAAGTTACGTGACTCCAACTTTCCATGCGTTATTTAATAGAGATGCACCGGATATTCGGTTACTATCCGGTATCCGGCCTATCCGGCGAATATTTTAATATCCGGCCGGATACCGGATAGTAACATTGCTTGATTTCGGAGTAAACAAATTCGATTTATGAAACAGTCATGGTCATAATCGTACTCGTTTATTATTTTAAAACAATTTAAAGATTCCACTCACTTGCACGCGCACTCATTTCAAACCTAGAAATAAGTCCACGCGAACGTTAACTACGGAACAGGTCAAAACGTCAAAACCTGCACAATGCACACCTGAAGAACCGAAATGTTCGGCATCCGGATACCGAATATTCGGCCGATGGTCAAGCCGAATATCCGGTATCCGGCCAAACAACTATCCGTTGCATCTCTATTATTTAAGTTTCGATTGGCGTTTTCTGTCAACGATTGTCACCTTGGTTAGGCCTCCTGCCCCTGGGCATACTGGGAGCTTCGTCTATACATATTCCGTCGTGAGTTTCATTGAGACAGTTTATTGTTTAAATAATTTAGTGGCCGTATGATCGGTCACCGAGGTCCCGTCTACAATTGTGTCGACACTCATTATCATGTTGCTTAAGTAATCGCTAATCATTGTTTACAATAGCGTAGTGCTTATAGTAATCGCCTAATTGAATATATCGTATCTGCTCCATATCTCTAAGGGCTCATTTTAGACGATGCGAGAACTCGCATGCGAGTTTCTTTGCGGTTTTTGATCGGTCGTTTGAATTGGACGTAACCAACAGTCCGCAATGTAACTAAAATCGCATGCGAGTTCGCCCGCCGTCTAAATCAACCCTAATTCTCTGAATAAGTAATAGTACTGCCGTACAGAAAAGAATCTTCCTACAAAACCGAAGTTTAACAACGATTCATGATGTCCCTTTCTTTTTGTACTATCCCTTTCGGCTATTTAGAGTTGTCAAAATTCAAGTCATTACCTTATCTGTGGTCGTAAACAGCTATACACAAAGGACGTCAAGTTGTGCCAACCCTAATATGTAATGGATCGGAGCAATGCCAGGCGTGGCTCACTCCGCGATTTCGTCGCTTTGCTACAGGTAGTTAAAAGTACATCCGTTCCACACCAATATTGTTGGCTACCCATAAGCCGCGCGTGGCGCTATCGCCACCTAGCGGCCATATCTGTCCTGATCGTAACAGACGCGTTTTGTTAGAGAGTGAGTCTTATAATAGTTTAATAGTACTAGGTACAGAAGGTACCTAGTACTATTAAACTATTATTTATTCTGTGGCAATGCTGAGCCGAATGGAGCCGAGAATGCCCGAAAGGATCAGTTTCGCCCCCCTGCTAAGGTAAAACGTAACCTGTGCGTCAAGCAAATCTTGTCAGTAGCAATGTAAAGCAAACTAAAGTAGGGCAACACTCAAAGAGTAGTATTGCGCCAAGAAAAGCAGCAATGTACAATGTACATCGAACCAAAACTTTTTTTTCCGCTGAGCGCGCCCGTCAATTCAAATTGTCAGATTGTCACTCGCGGATTCTCTATTGAAAATGTTTGAAATTATTATTAATAGTTGTTAATAGGTATGGACGGACAATTTAAAAGTTGTGTGTGATGTTGATAAAAATGATTAACTAATTTGAAGATCTCAAAATAAAATTAGAAGTGGACTATGCCGTTAAACAAGAATGTATGAATAAAATCATTGCTTCAGCAGGTAGATGTCCTACTACTGGATTTTAATATTTTATTAGATTTCTCATTTGGCACTGTAGGCATTGTAGGCATCTTAGCTTTAATTAAGCACAATCTTATTTAATATATTGGTATTTGATGGTGACACAGCAGAAATATCTCTTGAAATAGAATCGATTCAGAATGTAAACAAAGATGATGGCTGTCATTCGCGATCCACATTCCACAGATAATAAAACACAGATGACACGCGATTTTCGAATTATTCGAACACAGTGTTGCTAACACGCGATTTTTCAAATTTGCCGCCGTTTGCTACTGACAAGATTTGCTTGACCCACTGTAAACTTCCATTGTCTGCCCGTCTGCTTGTCTGTTGGTTGTATCTTCGTACGCATCTGTTTTAGGTAAATGACCGTTTTTTATATTTTTTGTTTTGTAATGTTTAATATTTATCTTTTAAATTTACTTTCAATTTGAATAAGCTTTATTCGTAAATATAAACAAAAAAACCATAAACCAGGTCGGCAATATTGAATGAAAGTCCATTGCAAACGCCGAAACTGCTACCAAGATGATGTTTCACAGAATATTACAATATCGTAGCTATAGCTAAACATATATGTACAGTCGCCATCAGATATATCGGAGCGGCCAAGGTGCTCACAAATATCGGAACACGCCTCTATTGTCAAGGCGTTAGAGCGCGTGTTCAGATATTGTGAACACCTTGGCCGCTCCGTTATATCTGATGGCGACTGTATGTAACATTGAGGCCGATTTACGGTTTTGATACGACCATGAAGATGGCTCACGCTGGTTGGTGTGTGCTATGCTAAATGAAAGACAATGGCGAGGTCGTGTCAAAACAAGATCAAAATCATAACAGAATCGGCCTTCTTATCATAATATTTTAGCAGAATATTTGTGAATAAGAGCAATAACAGCTAGTGAACTAAAAAATAGTATGCATCAACTGAAGTTTCTGTTTCGGCAAAAAAACCGGTTTCGGTTGGACACCACTTACTAAAAAACCGGGCAAGTGCGAGTCGGACTCGCGCACGAAGGGTTCCGTACCATAATGCCATAAACGGCAATAAAATGGCAAAAAAAACGGTCACCCATCCAAGTACTGACCCCGCCCGACGTTGCTTAACTTCGGTCAAAAATCACGTTTGTTGTATGGGAGCCCCACTTAAATCTTTATTTTATTCTTTTAGTATTTGTTGTTATAGCGGCAACAGAAATACATCATCTGTGAAAATTTCAACTGTCTAGCTATCACGGTTCGTGAGATACAGCCTGGTGACAGACGGACGGACGACCCTTTGGGTACGGAACCCTAAAAAGGATGCACGAGACCTAGGTTCAGGCAACGGGCTATGTGAAATTAAAGTTTATTAGTATTTTATTTTATAAACACGATTTAAATCCCCATTACAGCATTAATACACCTGTCAACACAAATGTCGGACATGACACCCCTTCACAACACTTGACTTTACAAACTTAACCAAACACTAAAACAATCCAAAATATTACTTATTGCAAATGTAATAAGAACTTCAGTAAATTACAGTTAAGTTGGTCGTATCCCGGATGAAATGCGTTTTTAAAACTGCGTATGAGTCTCTGAGATTATGCTAATTTAAATCTTCTTGTGAAATATTAAGGTTGTTTTTTAAACGGCATAGGTATTTAGATGCTGGCTATTATATCATTTAATTGATTTGCAGGTAATGAGTACAATATGATGGGTTTGGAGGCAATTCTTTTTAGGGATTTAAAGTAAAATATTTTTTTTAAGTTGAACGAAATGAGCTGACATTCAGGAATGATGTACTTATGTACAAAATATATTTTATACTAAATAGTTATTTACAAAACCCGGTCGTTTTTTACCGCCAGCATAATTTCCTAGACCTTTTTAGTACCTCCTAAATATTGATCATATCAAATACGGATATAATTTATCTTAAATATTATTAAATTATTATGCATGCAGTAAACTATTACGATAATAACTGTCAATATATTTAATAATGCGATAAATTTACAACTACATCTTCTAGATAATTTATTAAAATATGTTTAACATTATTAATGATTATTGATTGTTTAACAAATTGCATAATAAATTTAACCACAGCAGTTAACTTCAGCGATTGCTATACCAGTTTTCGTGCGGTAAAGGTGAGAATCGCTTTAAGGTAAATATAGAAATTAATTGACACTTAATAGGTTGACTACACTTGCACATTGGATTATAAAATGGCATAGAAATCAGGGATGTTGCGAATATTCGCATCCGCAACCGCGGAACTTCCGCATTATTTTCAACATCCGCATCTGCATCCGCATCCGCATAAAATCGATGCGGAGCTTATGCGGATGCGGATGTGGAACAAGTCGGTACCAGGAACGTCTTAGCGGCGGCGTAAGTGCTAGGTAATTTCGTCATTACCTATAACGAAATCGATTAGATCTAGAAAAGTCGGCCAACTTACTGTTTATAAAATATAACGCACCTAATATATTCTTACTCAAATACTAAACGTTTCGTTTTTTTTAAATAAAAATTACTAAAAATGTAACATTTGTCGTTTTTTAAGTACCTAATCTTGATATCTGCATCCGCATCCGCGGATGTGAGCCTTTAAATATCTGCATCCCTGATAGAAATTTCTACCTAGAATCGTTAGCGCTTACGATTCTTATGGGATATTCCATATATGTGTGCATATGGAATGCAGGGTATCCTGTTCATCACGTGTGTGTTACATACCTATCTAGAGTTGGACCAACAAAAGTCTTCAACGATTTTCATAGCATACGCAGTGCAAGTGTTATTTATACGTCATAATTTCATAGAAGTTTGACGTTTAATACAGTACGTTACGTTTAAAACAGTTAAGTAAAAACAACAAAAAGACAACTCCAAATCATAACGGGGGTGTTTACCGGCCATTACTGGGTCAAAGGAATTCTGGCCAAGATGGGACACTCTGACAACACCGATTGTTATGTGTGGCGAAGAGGAAGAGACAGTGAAACACTTAATGTGTGAATGTCACGCCCTCGCCAGACAAAGAATGAAGGACTTTGGAGCAGGATATCTGGAACCAAAGGACTTTAAAACGCTACCCATGAGCTCCATCATCCAACTCATGGACATGTTGGGAAAAGCTCTTGAGTAGTTGACGGATCTTCTCTAGGGGGTATTTGCACAAAAGTCGAATATGTGTCGAAGTGTATCTGCAAGGGCCCCCGAAAACAATAAGATAAGATAAGATAAGTAAAAACAAAAAGTACTGCATCTACTAGGTATAATAGGTATAATAATTTTCTAAAGGTGCAGGAGACACAAAACAAACCAATTTAGACGCAAGGTTAAAGTGGTCCACTTATCATTAAGATAATCACCTATTAAAGTAATTATCACTTGCAGAGAAACGGTAAAACAATAACAACAAGAACAAATCATCGGAAACATTTAAATATGAGTCACTTTATTCATTACTAATTTGAATAATTTTTTGTACGTGAAGTATATAATTTTTATATCCATATTGTAAAATAACCTAAATTAAATTAAAAGACAAATAACGGACGTCAATTGTTCCGGATAATTACGATTTCTATTAATTTTTATTTTCCTGATTTAGAGATGTTTTCTGTTTAGTGTTTATACTCGTACCTATAAGATGGTCAAGCAAATCTTGTCAGTAGAAAAAGGCGCGAAATTCAAATTTTCTATTGGACGATATTATTGACGCAAACGCAAAATGTATAATTTTACTGTATTATATCCTTTCGCGCCATTTTCGCGCCTAATTTTTTAAATTTGCCGCCTTTTTCTACTGACAAGATCTGCTTGACCAGCTAAGTTAGAATTTTTTAATCAGCCCTTTTTTATGTACCTACATATTGTAGATTATGTATACTATAAGTATTTATATATAACTATATATTATATTATATAGGTAAATAAATAAATAAAAATAAAAAGCCTTTATTGATTCTCTACATGGTACATAAAAAGTTTAAAAAAATGATTTGCGTAGTTAAAAAAATATATATTATTATTTTGTAGAGACCCCTCTTCGGGTGAAGGCCTCCTCCAGACTCAGCCAGTTTTTCCTGTCCTTTGCCTTCTGTGACCAGTCTTGCCCGGCTGTAGCCACGATTTCGTCGAGCCATTTTTCTTTAGCCTTCCCTCTATTCCTTGTCCCCGCAGGGCCCCGCCATAGGGTGGTTATTTTTGCCCACCTGTCTTTATGCATTCGTGCTGTATGGCCACACCATTTCCACTTTAATTTTTGCGCAAATGATAATGCGTCGATTACACCATATTATATAGGTACTATACATATATTATACATATTAACTGGGGTTTCAAAGGTTAACAGTTTCAAAAACTGCACTTGCAAATAAAGATCCGTTCGTTGAGAATGTATGGTCGCAAATGCTACAAATAAGGTTACAATGTAGCAAATGTTTATGCAAAGTTTATGTAACCAATAAAATTCGCATAAAGTTTAATCTACGCCTCCATAATTGTTTAACAGCATTACCTATAAGGTCAGGGGTATATTTGAGAATATATATACCTATTGAATTTAATAACAAGATTATAATTAGATTTGTAAGTTCGCACGCAGTTTCTACCTGTGGAAACTTGTAATTGGCTTACTGTTTCTATGTTATTACCTAACTTGTTACACTAGCTGTAAGTTTTCCTAAAAAATGAAATAAAATAAATAAAATAAAATATCTGGGGGAAATAGCTTTGCTCGGAAAACATGTAAAAACTCAAAATGCACGTTTACCCAGAGATAAGACCTAGCTAGATCGATTTATCGCCACCGTAAACCCCCAGATAGCAAATTTCATCGAAATCGTACCTATAAATAAACAAGAATTGCTCTTTTAAAGGTATTAGATTTATTTAAAATATAGTATCTCTATTGTTTTTTTTGTATTTAATAATACTTTACACCTACATAATCTACATAATCTAGTGTACAAAAGAATATTTATTTTTAGACGGAATACTGAGAATTTGCCCTGTAGTATGTTGTTCTTTAGTGGTCTTAGTTACCTGACAATAAATGTTATTAGATTTAGCTTTTTATTTGCTCAAATCTAAATGTAATGTAAATTCATACAATAAATAATTAACTACACAAATACTCGATTAATTTCAAGTTTCTCCCAGCCTTAAGGGGCCCACTGATTAACAGTCCGCCGGACGGTATCGGCCTGTCAGTTGTTCGGAACTGTCAAAATTTTGTTCTAACTGACAGGCCGATACCGTCCGGCGGACTGTTAATCAGTGGGCCCCTTAATGTTCCGCCGTCGGCCACAGTTCGGTGAATAACAATAAATTACAATATTTTACAGGAACAGTTATCTTGCTGAAGAGATCGCTCTTAGCTATAAGACCGTCTGTCAATGCCGGGGGCTACCTGCGTTAACTTAAAAAAAAATCTGTAATAAGATATTTTTGCACGGTAATTTTCCATTTAGTTTTTCTTTTATATTTTATTAGGCTTATTCAACGTTAAAATAAAATAAATAAAATAAGTAGGTTAGAGTGGTCATTTTTTTAACTATTAATTAACATAGAATTATTAAAATCGTAATTAATATAATAATCATGTTTTTTATAGTTTCTTTAAGTAAGTTCCTTAGATTTAGACCAAGAAAAGTCTGCAGCGATTTTGATTGCCCACGCAGTGCAAGTGTTATTTATAGGTACGTCATAAGTAATTTCATAGAAGTTTTACGTTTAAAATAACACTTGCACTGCGTGGGCTATCAAAATCGCTGCAGACTTTTCTTGGTCTAACTCTACCTTTTTGGTACCCTTTTTGGGACTGTCTATTTATCGTTATAATAATGATATGATGATTTTCTATAGCTACGCCCTTATATTAAGGGACGTGCTTATTAAATGCCACATGTAACCAGTCATGGCAAACTTGTAATGATTGCACCCTTGGCTCAAAATTAAAAAGTCACCGGCTCAATAAGCAAGATTGCGAATAAACCTGTTACGCAACAAAAAATCGAACCATACCTGTCAAGGAATAAGGTCAACGTTCCGTCGCTTGCACAAGATCCATTATTGTTTAACACAAATTAAACTAATTATGCACTTTTACACGCACGGCAAAAATAATGTACATTTTTTTACACGTATTTAACAGTCACTAATTGTTTTATAAACCTTTTTGGTTATTAAAAAGTCACTCAACGATTTTTTTCTGTCATCGAAGTTTGCCGCGTTAAGTTTTGGCGGGATCCAAGATGGCGGCGATACGTGCTCCTCGCACCGCTGCCGACCGATACTGACCACGCTACGTATGCAACGTGGTGCTTCTGCCACATCCCTGCACATCATTACACTCTTATTACAAACAACATAGAGTTTAAATTCGTAAAGCTAGTTGCGTATAAAAATGCAACGTGGTGATTTTTGGCATATCATTCAAATGCGTTTGACTTACATCTTATTCTCATAGTTTTAAAGTCTAAATTGGTTTGATTTAGGTGTATTGAAGAGTTGTAAAGAGTATCGTACGATACGATGTAAAAGTGGCTGGAATACTTTCGAGTAAAACTCGTGAAAAAACTTGTTGGGTGGGTTTCAGGAGACTACGCGGAGTGCATAAGACATATTAAATTACAATCTGCTACAGTTATTGGTATAGTAGATTGTTAACCAAGGGATGAAATGATGCCGTTCACCCGAGTTAAACACTCTACTTTTCGTTTCGAATACGAGGAAAGTAAAATGCTTGTGTTTTTTAAAAAACATGACTAAGTATACATTTTTATAGTATTTTATGAGGGTACTTTCAATTAACAATTTAGGCAAAAGTATCGTTATTTATGGAAAGTCAAATATCAGAATGGACATTGTATAACAAATCCATTTATACCCAAATTTTAATTGCTTATCGTAAAAAAATCGTACTTGGAACCTAAAACTCTAGTGCAGAAACGTATCATTTTCTGCACACATTTTAGAACAACAATGACTCTCTTTCAGAGCATGAGAAATAAAAAAATATTTTAGAAAGGGCTGATCAGTGATCATTTTGTTCATAGAATTTCCAAAGCCATTTATTTTAAATATACACGATAGGTATTAGCTACTTTCTGTAATTAATATAGGTAAGCGTAATCAATATAATATTGATTATTTAAAATTAGATGACTTCTTAAAAATGATTTTTTCCTATTTATCCTGTAATAATCCAATCAGGAATTTCGGAATTAAATCGAGCACTAAAAATTATAATAATTTATACTTAGTCTAAAATTCTCTCCAAAATCTTATGGTGTAATTTTCGTCTATTTATCATTTATGCTAATCATTTACTTAATGCTAATGATGTAAATTATTTTTCTTTATTTATTTTTTAACACCGCGTAATCAGGATCACTGTAACCCCACAATGTCAAAGTCACCCCGCGTTCACTTTTATTTAAAAAAAGACAATAGGTAGCTACAGTCAGCAGCAATAGTTGCTAAGCGGGCGAGGTGTTCAAAATGATCTTGACGCGACTTTATTGTTAAGAGAATAAGAGCGTGTCAAGGTAATTTTGAACACCTCGCCCGCTAAGCAACTTCTGCTGCTGACTGCCTAACGTTTTTAAATGCATAAGTACCTATTAAACTAATTTCAAATAGATAAACATGCATACTTAATTAATCGTATTTAATATAATGTATGTAATTTAATCAAATTTTATGTAATAACGTTATATACATAAAAAATTGCATTAAAATCGGAAGTTTCGATTTTATAATAATATTGTATTGTATGTATATTTGTATATTTAGTGGCTTTCCATCAGAGGAGGGTCCTTATGCTTCATGTGCATTGTGCAATAAGGACATTTCTTTCAGAATTTCGGATGGTTTTCGGATAAAAAGGACATTGAAGCATAAGAACCCTTCTGTGAAGGAAAGCCACATATGATATCTTCGAGAAGTCTGAAACTTCAGCCTACTCTACTTATAGTAGATACCAGTGTCTTGCGTAGCATTTACCTAGTCCGGTATTTCTCTTCTGTGCTATGTGAAAGAAATCAGGACTTTATGAAAAATACATTTCGCCTCCATACCTCCTGAGACCCTGAAGATTTGTTTTATTTATGAATTTGGAACCCTTGATTACTCAATATAAGTTCAAAATAGATAGTGGAATATGTACAAAAATTTGTATAGTCACCTGCAATAATATGTTACAGAACGAAGGCCGCAAAAATATCTGTTACGAACTTATTTGGAGAGCTATAAGAGCGTGTCACATATATTTGCGGCCTTCGAAGAGTAATATATTAACATAATAACAGGTGACTGTACCCAGGATCTTAGGCGGTTAGATACAAAATACAAAACCTCTAGGCGTCTTTCAGTAGTTTTTATATTCCTTTTTTAATTTTAGATATATTTAGGGTTCTTTAGTTTTAATTTAGTTTTATTCATAGATATATATAATCGAATTTAAACTGTTGTGAGACATACGAACATTGAATAATTTTACGGTTTAGACTCACTTGTTTTAAGTCACTCGCGCGACATGTTTCGGAGAGCCTAGGTCTCCTTTCTCAAGCACTAACAGTGCGAGCAGCGTTCACGACGGCCGTTAGATATATTTAGTTCATAATTTATTTATTTGTCTTTTTATTGTCTTATTCATACGTAATAAATACAAAACAAATGTTCATAATGTTTATACCGATTTATACAGCGTGACCTTAGCCATTGGACAAACCCTGAAATCCCACGTAGGGTTACTTCTCAGAAATGCTCTAACGGTAATATTTTTTAATTAGAACAAAAGATAAAAAAAATAATTATCAAACTTAAGTTATTTCCAATAATCGACAACAAATAGAAACATACTGTATTTATCATTGGCAGTGCTTTTGACAATTTGTTTGAAAATGTGCGGCAATGATGACATTTTAAATAGTCAGAATCTTAATGTAATAAATAAAAAAGATAATCAAAACGGTCGAAGAAGGTTTCATACTATTTATTACCTCAGGAGCTACTAACTCCAAAGTTGCTCCAAAGTAAAAAAATCGTAATTTGTTAATTTCTTCGTAACCGCTACACCGATTGTAATGCTACTTTGTATACTGGTTCTAAATACCCTAATGCATATGTACATTTCGGCTTTGTCCAACGGCTAGGGACACCCTGTATTTTGAAATCAATCCTGAAACAATTTAATTAGATATAAGATATAAATTAAAAATTGCATGTAGGTATTGAAAATCTGTCTACGCCTAAAACAGCAGGAATGCAGATTATTAAATGCTGTAAAAGTGACTTCACTTCAAATAACGTTGCGTCAGAATAGTCAGCGACACTTGTCTTACGCCAAAGACGAGTAAACAATGCAGACGTGCAACTTGCGGAAAGTTTTCAAAAAGTTGGAAATATATCGAAAACTTCACAATATAAGAAATTTCCGTAAGAAAGTTGCGTAAAGTTTCAATAAAAATGTAAGCAAGAAATGTCTGAAAATTTCGTAATTATTTAAAGTTTCCGTCTACACATAGTAAACAATAAAATATATTTAAGCCGCCGTCGTGTGCATGTAAAGATTGCAAAGTCATCTGAACAAAAACCGAAAAGTTGCAAGACATTCTCAAATAATCCACAAGAAACTCTCATGAGAAAATTCTCATGCAAGTTTCCACTTGGAAAGTTCCCGTTCAGATTAGGGATTATTACTCAATGTTCTTAACTCTTGACGACTGTTTCAGTTAACATTTACGACATCTATTTCAAGTGTCATAGAAATCGCAACTAACTGTATGAATAATTGGCAAAAATGTGCAGTAATAAATACAGAATACATCCACTTTGCAATTATTGAAAATTCTCTTTGGCACATTGCTAACACAGCGAGTGTGATGGCCACCTTTTCGCCGGGGGTTGCGCGGGGAGACCTCTTTCCTATGGTTTTATATGGTATGTTTAATTTTTAGATTTATTTAGGGTTCTTAGATTTAATTTAGTTTTATTTATAAGGTCTATCCAAGCAAGGGCTGACTTGCAAAAATCCCGGAAAAAGGGGGCAAGGTCGCCCACGTACCACCTGGAGGCGCACAGTGGAAAAGGAGGCACCAGTTGGCCTCGGCTGGGTGAGCTGGAGGAGGCCGCGGTGGACCGCAAAAAATTGAATTCCCTTCTAAGAGCCCTATGTCCCTGATGAGGGATTGTGATCCCTCCTATGATGGTATCCTGTGGGATACCATCATCATCATCATTTATAGGTAGGTAAGTATATTTAGTGTATAAGTAATTTATCTATTTATTATGTTGTTACTTCTTAATCTTCTTATTACAGTTACATATTTACTCGTCTTTGTCCCCGACCAAAGTGCAAATCTTTCAATTGAACTTCGTATCTTGAGTTAACGAAACTCAGAGAAATATTGATTAGATATTATGCACATAAGGTAGGCGACCTAGCTTTTACCTAACCTGGCGTAGGTTATTTGCTAGACGAGTTAAATCAGTAACTAAAAAAAACAACGGGTTGCACTCCGGGAGTGCCGGCAGAAGTGAAAACTCAATGACATTGTAACTCAAAATTTTAATAACAGCGCCATCTAGTGCAAAATGTCTGCAGCACTATGTACAATTGAGGTTAACGCCATCTAGCGTTATTTCGTCGCATTACTTGAAACCCCTAAGCACATCACTGTGAGTACTAGAGTTATATTAGTACCAGTTTGAGGGAAACTCACTAGATGGCATTTAAATCAAAAAAGAAAAACTTAATGACATTGTAACAGTGTCCGTCACACGTGACGTCACGTCTTACGTCTTACGCTCTCGCGAGTTTAACATTTTTTCCCCATCACAAAAAGTGCTCAGCGCCGCTAAAGAAGTTTTCACTTCAAAAAACAGTGGGTAAGTAAGGTGTTGGTACTAGGTCGACAACGTTGCCCGTGCCCATGCCAACAATACCCATTAGATGACACCCTGCTGTCACCTCTATTGACAATGACTTAAGTTTCAAGATGACATGTACTGGGACCACGTCGCGTCGAGCTACCAGTACCACCACCTTATCTGTTTATTTTAAAGGCTGGCCATCGCTATCCAACGTGGTAACGCGGCAAGTGTGATGGGCACCTTTGCACCCGGTACAACTCGCGGAGGTCTTTTAGATTAAAATATTTTAATTTTTAGATATATTTAAGTTATTTTTGTATGATTTTTTAGGCTACAAATATAATGACCACCAAAAAATACTTTGGTACCCTAAATAAAAAAATCATGCTTACCAAAAAAAATTACTGAACACCAAAAAAATAAGGCCTAAAAATACAAAAGTACCACCGTTTTAAATACGACTGCCCTTCAAATTGTATTCAAATACCAAATATATTGAATGACCACCAAAAATCATTAATGATCATCAACTCTTGAAGACCAAATTAATGCGATATTTTCACCTAAATAAACCACTATGATTACCAAAAAATGTATACATATTACCAAATAAAGTAAACTGATGCCAAAATTACTAGCCCCTCCCGCTCAATCCCCCGTACCACGTACCACATACCTACCTAACCTAACCTACTTTTCTAGTAGCATTTCGTTATGCTACTAGAAAAGTAAGTTAAACTGCTATGCTATCAGTTAAGTGGGTTAGGTTAGGTTAGCACTGCGACCTTTACAGAAACGAAGTGGTACTATAAAAGTAGGTTAGGTTAGGTTTGAACTGCGACCTTTACAGAAACGAAATGCTACTATAAAATTGGGTTAGGTTAGGTTAGAACTGCGATCCTCACAGAACCGAAATGCTACTAGAAAAGTGGGTTAGGTTAGGTTTCAACTGCGACCCATACAGAAACGAAATACTACTAGAAAAGTGGGTTAGGTTAGATTTGAACTGCGACCCATACAGAGACGAAATGCTACTAGAAAAGTGGGTTAGGTTAGGTTAGGTTAGGTTTGAACTGCGACCCTTACAGAACCAAACTGCTATCAGAAAAGTGGGTTAGGTTAGGTTTGAATTGCGACCCTTACAGAAACCAAATGCTACTAGAAAAATGGGTTAGGTTAGGTTTGAACTGCGACCCTTACAGAAAAGAAATGATTCTGGAATAGTGGGTTAGGTTAGGTTTCAACTGCGGCCCATACAGAAAATAAATGCTACTAGAAAAGTAGGTTAGGTTAGATTTGAACTGCGGCCCTTACAGAAAAGAAATGCTATCAAAAAAGTGGGTTAGGTTAGGTTTGAATTGCGACCCTTACAGAAACCAAATGCTACTAGAAAAATGGGTTAGGTTAGGTTTGAACTGCGACCCTTACAGAAAAGAAATGCTACTGGAAAAGTGAGTTAGGTTAGGTTTGAACTGCGACCCTTACAGAAAGAAATGCTACTAGAAAAATGGGTTAGGTTAGGTTTAAACTGCGACCCATAAAGTAACGAAATGCTACTAGAAAAGTGGGTTAGGTTAGGTTTGAACTGCGACCCTTGCAGAAAAGAAATGCTACTAGAAAAATGGGTTAGATTAGGTTTGAACTGCGACCCTTACAGAAACGAAATGCTACTAGAAAAGTGGGTTAGGTTAGGTTAGGTTAGAACTGCGACTGTTACAGAAATAAAATGCTACTAGAAAAAGGTGACGAAGTGGATTAATAAATTTAATAGTATTATATTAAACATTTGCACATTTTTTATAAAAATGTGGTTACAATTTTGGTGGTCATTTACTATTTTTGGGTTTACAATGATTATTTTGGAGTAATTTGCTTTAACCCTTTATAGGGCAAGATTTTTTTTTGGGCAATCTTCTTTATTTTTAGTTATATTGTAGTTTAGGGTTATACCGAAAATCTAATTTCTTAAAATTTTTGGAAATTTTCGGAAAAGCGAGATAATTGGCGGTCAACCATATGACCGTTGACCATTTGATGTTACTTCTAGGGTGGTCATCCATTTGACCAGTGATCATGCAGCGTTATACAATGCGGTCTATATATTGACCACTGCTCATTCACCTACAACTTATTTAAACCACACAATTAAACAACTTGTAAGAAAATAATATCGTTTTTATTAAATAATCAACTTTTAAAGTTTACAACTAACGAAAAGATTCTAAGGCACAAATGAGATCAATCATTGTTATAATATTATACTATTCTATAGGTTACACCTGAAGGAACTTTGTTATATTGGACAAATTTTTACCTTTTATAAGTTATTTCTTATTTGTTATATTTTTACAATTATTTTTATGCTTCCAGCTCAGCTTGAAACAAATTCAATGAAGTGCCCATTTGACTTGCATACCGGTTGCTCTCAACAATTATATTGGTCATAACATCATAGGTAAAAAATAAAGTGAATATTTTTAACGGATTGAGCAAATCAACTTCAACATTAATACCTGCATATGAACTGAATTTAAAACCTTTGTACTCTTGGGGGGTCCTGTAGATTCGTTTAAAATCAAACTGTTCCTGAGATGGCTGGCTTGCAGTTGCTTGAGTTTCTCCACATACTGCAGACACCCTACCACGGCTACCTATGCCACCACGGCTACCTCTGCCGCTATGGCTTCCTCTGCCACCATGGCTTCCTCTGCCACCAAGGCTACCTTGGCTACAGTGTTGCACTGATGACCCTGTTGCACTTGTGGATGGAGAGTTTATGTCATTCACAGTTTGTCGTTTAGATGCAGCGTTAGTGCCTCCTCTGGTTCTAGCTCCTCGTCTACGTTTTTCAGATGTTTGTACCTCTGGTGGTGGTGGTGATGGTGAAATAGTGCTGCCTGTCTCTTGGGTTATGTCTCCATTAGGGACTTTTCTTTTGCGAGAAAGAGGCTGAGGTTGTATTTCTTCCTGAATATCACAAGGTGGAGAAGATGTGGCTATATGGGTTGAAGCTCTAGTTGGTATGTTTCTTGTTCTGGCTGGTACATCTAAGATATCTTCCGCATCATCATCTCCTCCAATATCTGAATCCAGAGCCTGTTCATCAGTCAGTGAAAATAACTGTTCTATCTGATCATCTAATAGATCTTCCAGTTCCGCAGCGGTGAAGTATCGTTTCCTGTACATCTAAAACATAAGACCACGTTAATGTTTCTCATGGTAGAAGCTGGAGGAGTGAAAAGTGGACCTGAATTTAGAAATGATAAGGTTATATTATCTTTGCCGGTTGCAATTAATCAAAAACAATAATTGTAAATCAAAATATATTATTTCAGCCTTTGATATAGAAAACTACAGCAAAATATATTATGTTTTAACATAAAAATATAAGATTTGAACATGAGGGGGCAAATTACGGACCGATTGTTTTTTTACCGGGAGGTTCAGTTCTAAGCCCGATTATTCTTGTAAGAATGAATGTACTTGCTTAAAACTGCACAAATAAGACATAATTAAAGATAAATTTACGTAAATAACTTACCTTTTCCTGGTTTTGTTCATTATTTATGGAGAAAACCGCCAAATAATTGTTGCATAGCTGTCAACTGCATGTTTTTTTTTCTAATAGTGCAGCGGTCGCGTTCGAGACCACTTTTATGTCGCGTCAAAATTACCGGTTTTTGTTGTCTATGGTTAACGCGGTCGCATTTGAGACCTTTGCCCATTCATGGTTTACACAAATAATCACAAAATACGTTATATGCATAAATATTTTTGAAATTTGAGCTACACAAATATAGGTACTCAAGTGGTCACTTTTGCGACCGAAATCGTTAATTGCCCTATAAAGGGTTAATAGGATAGCAAGATTTAAAAATTTTGTTATAATTTTACATTAAAATGGAGTTCTAATTTTGGTGGTCATTTATTATTTTTGGGTTTAGAATGATTATTTTTGTGTCATTTTCTTTAATAGGATAGCAAGATTAAAAACTTTGGTTATCATTTCACATTAAAATGGGGTTTGAAATTTGGTAATCATTTACTATTTTTGGGTTAATAATGATTAGTTTGGCGTCATTTCCGTTAAAAGGATAGTAAAATGTAATAAAATTGGTAATCATTCCACATTAAAATGGTGTTATCATTTTGGTGATCATTCATTATTTTAGGGTGGTAAAATATATTTTTTTGGTATTAAATTTTACTAAATATGGTGATCAGTTAAATAGCAGCCGATTTTTTATATACCATTAACCTTTCGTATAAATAAACCATTTTACCATTTCAGCAATATTTAAGTATTTTTGCAAATTTTATAGTTAAGAGTCACACAAACTGCTGACGATATTTCAAAACATCGTTTTAAAATAAGAAGAGCGTAACTTGGATTGTATGGCGGCGCTTCACCGACGGTTTTCGCTAAAGAGCCGTGTCAAAAAAGAGCAGTTATTTCGGGCCGGCTAAATATACGGTGATTCTCAGACAGTCTGTCTTCGCGGCGTCGGTCACACTACAGGGTGTCAAGTCAATTAAGTATGACCAGTAAATAACTAGTAGTTCGCCCCGAACTGAGAACTCGCGGTTTGCCAAAAATTATATAGAGCGATTGACTTTGTTGCACCTACTTACTCGTATTAAGCTCACACACGTCATGGATCTATAACCACCTCCCATGTGAAATCATCGCTGCACAGAGTGCAGTAATATTTAAAGGTAAACTTAAAAAATGGCTTATAGAGCAGGCGTTCTATCACCATAAAGAATTATTATCTAGCAATAGTACCTTAAACTAATAATGTTATTTACAATTAATTGTATTAAAATTATATACTGTTGACATGTAATCACTCATTACCAATAAAATATATGAATATGAATATGTATAGTTCGACATAAAATAGTAGAAAATAATTTTTGCCCCCCCCCCCCTAAAATTATCCAAAAATCATGCTTCGAATGACCCCGTTCCTCCTACGTCATGCTACATCATCCGATGTCTGATCCGATGTCCAGACCCCCCTCCCCCCTAATTTGAAATGACGTAATTTAAGAATAGCCCCTTAACGGCGCGTGCGGTGCGGTGCGGAAGGTGCTAGTGAGTTTGGCATCATTATACTTTATACCTACGTTTTATGGTAGGTAATCATAGTGGTTTATTTAGCTTAGGTATCAGTGGTTTTCCGGGTCAAGGTCCGAGTCCGGGTCCGGGTCCAGTTCCGGGTCCAGGTTGAGGTCCAGGTCCAAGTTCAGGTCCAAGTCCGGGTCCAGGTCCGGGTTCAGGTACAGATAAGAGCCCTGATCCGGGTCAGGTCTGGCTCCAGGGCCAGCTCCGTCAAAATCGAAATTCGAAATCGTCAAACGTGTAGTCATTGAAGAGTTCTATTCTGATCATCATCAGCAGTTCCACTTCATGAAATGTAATTTTTTTGAATGTATATGTTTGATTTGTTGATAAAACAAATAAATC
The DNA here is from genome assembly GCF_910591565.1 of Cydia splendana. NCBI lineage: Eukaryota > Metazoa > Arthropoda > Insecta > Lepidoptera > Tortricidae > Cydia > Cydia splendana. Next base: position 837,819 of record NC_085985.1, read on the forward strand.
ACTATTATGTATGCCTTTAAGATTTGAGGAGTTCCCTCTATTCCTCATGGATCCCATCATCAGAACTGTGTTTTGACAAAAACGGGACCAATCTGTATGCATATACATACAATCAAAAAAAATATTTTCAAAATCGGTCCAGTAATGACGGAGACATAGTCTAATAAAACATGGTCTTCTCTTCCCAGAGTGACACAAGCCTACGTCACAATAACATTGCCACTTTGTATAGCGCTATTGCATACTATTATATAGCGCTGTCGCATGATGACGTAGGCTTCTGTCAGTCACGTGGTCGGAAGAGAGTACCAGGCGGAGTTATTATGATATTATTATACCATGGACGGAGATATGGAGTAACAAACATTTAAAAAAATCACAATCGAATTTCCTCCTTTTGAGATTTGGAAGTCGGTTAATAAATGAAGGCACCACTTTCTACGTAGCTGTCACATTTTTGACGTAAAATGCTTACACATGGCAACAATTTATAGTCTGTCAAGCCATTTCTGTCAGTAGGTCTGGTTATCGTCCTATAGAAAATTTGAATATCGCGCCTTTTAAACCGACGAAAAAAACGGAGGAGGTTCTCAAGTCGACGCGTATTTCTACTGACAATCTTGTTTGACCGACTATAGTATGGAAATTTTAGAGTTCCATTTTATTTAATTTCTACTATTTTATGTCCCACTATAGGCGGCAACTTAACTGATACTGTATCTGTGGTAAGCCGCAATATTTCTTGTCAAATGTCAAATACCTATATTATGTTTATTTTTATATTGCCAATTATTTCAAAACGGTAAATTTAAAAACGATATTATAAAAGTGCAAGCCGAGCACTTTCATTTGATACCAAACTCGACCATACTTTCTTGCAAAAAGATGACCAGAATAGCAAGACCCCTCACAAATAGCTTTTTAGCCTTCTAAGCTCTTCTAGCTCAATATAACCCCTTGATCGAGCCTGCTCATAATTTAATGACTAAAATATAATGCCCTCAACTACACGTTTACCCAATTTCATTTAAATTAGAACAAATTTACTTATGTTCTTGAGTATCAAACTATCCTCTGATAGTTCAGCTTAAAAACATCGAAATGCCGGGGCGTGCCCCTAGCCAGCCGCGTGTCTCAAGTCGAATGTAAGAACTTCGTTCGCTTCGCTCGCTCGTTCGAATATAATAATTAGTACCCTACCCAAGTTTCGGTTTCGGTTTCGGTTTCGGCAGGTCTCAGTGTAAAAATCATGTTGTGGTCGAAACTAAATAAAAAAATCGGGCAAGTGCTAGTCGGGCTCGCGCACGAAGGGTTCCGTACCATATAAAAAAAAAACAAAAAAAAAAGCAAAAAAAAAAACGGTCACCCATCCAAGTACTGACCACTCCCGACGTTGCTTAACTTTGGTCAAAAATCACGTTTGTTGTATGGGAGCCCCATTTAAATCTTTATTTTATTCTGTTTTTAGTATTTGTTGTTATAGCGGCAACAGAAATACATCATCTGTGAAAATTTCAACTGTCTAGCTATCACGGTTCGTGAGATACAGCCTGGTGACAGACGGACGGACGGACGGACGGACGGACGGACAGCGAAGTCTTAGTAATAGGGTCCCGTTTTACCCTTTGGGTACGGAACCCTAAAAACCGGGCAAGTGCGAGTCAGACTCGCGCACGAAGGGTTCCGTATAATAATGCAAAAGACGGCAAAAAAAAACGGTCACCCATCCAAGTACTGACCCCGACGTTACTTAACTTCGGTCAAAAATCACAAAAATTACGTTAGTTGTATGGGAGCCCCACTTAAATCTTTATTTTATTCTGTTTTTAGTATTTGTTGTCATAGCGGCAACAGAAATACATCATCTGTGAAAATTTCAACTGTCTAGCTATCACGGTTCGTGAGATACAGCCTGGTGACACACGGACGGACGGACAGCGGAGTCTTAGTAATAGGGTCCCGTTTTTACCCTTTGGGTACGGAACCCTAAAAAACGTTTTTGATCAATAACTAGAGGGTAAATTATGCAAAAAACGTATTTTATTTTTTAATTATAATTACACATGATTGCCTACACTAAACTTCAATACCTTAAGTTCATTCCAAGTCCGCATACTCATACTGCTCAAGTCTAAAAAAAACCAGGCAAGTGCGAGTCGGACTCGCGCACGAAGGGTTCCGTACCATAATGCAAAATAAGGCAAAAAAAAAACGGTCACCCATCCAAGTACTAACCCCGCCCGACGTTGCTTAACTTCGGTCAAAAATCACGTTTGTTGTATGGGAGCCCCACTTAAATGTTTATTTTATTCTGGTTTTAGTATTTGTTCTTATAGCGGCAACAGAAATACATCATCTGTGAAAATTTCAACTGTCTAGCTATCACGGTTCGTGAGATACAGCCTGGTGACAGACCGACGGACGGACGGACGGACGGACGGACAGCGGAGTCTTAGTAATAGGGTCCCGTTTTACCCTTTGGGTACGGAACCCTAAAAACAATATTCGGATTCTGTATTCTTATGTTTTTTTTTTATAAATGGCGCCGAGAAGGCTATTGTTGTGTGCCATCTCAGTTTTTTTGGCATACCAATGTGATGACTCCAATACGAATAACAGTTTAAGATACATATTATTATATTTTACATAAGATAGAGGAAGATTTTTAAGAATTAATGAGTTAATGAGTACCTTAGGTAACTGTAGGTTAGGTAGATACCTAACATACAGTTACACTTGTCTACAAAAAATAATTAAAATAGACCTTTTCTTTTTATTGATTTAAATCGCAGTAGATGATAACTGAAATTAACGGAAAAATATTTTTCATACCAAGCAAAGCAAGTACCATTAATTATTTTTAATCCATTTATAAAAGGTTTTTTTTTATTGTAACTCTTTGTGAAATTCAGTTAAAATATAGCTTTTTAATAAGTACTAAAACGGGTTTTACATCTAAATCTAGAAAGACAGATGGACAAACTGATATATAAACACGACGAGACAAAATTCCTTACTACCGCGTATTTTCAATACTACATTTCATCAAATCATCGCTCAAAAACAACGCGCGTCTCACTTAACTTTTTAATTTCGTCACACGGGCACGGGCAGTTCTCAGACAGCCACTTAAAAAGGTGTTACCAGCCAACAATACTCAATAATATAATAGACAATTCATTCAAGCAAGCTATCTTTGAGGCGTCAATGGCATTCCACGTGAGTGCGCCCGCCATTTTTGTTTTTTTTTACGGCGGCGTCTTTTAACTGGCCTTTTTTAGGGTTCGTTTTTTTGAACACATTCTACATTTAAATTTGATTCAGTACATCAGTGTGAGAGGTCCTGCGTGGAATTTACTCCGGTACTGAACGAAATTATAGAAATTAATATGTTTATAAATCTTATAATTTAAAAAATATATTAAATTAAAGGTAAATCTTAAAAAAACCTTTTTAATTACAAGTGTTTTTTTTAGACATCGGAAAACATTTTTTTTTGTGGACCAAAAAGAGCAAAAAAGGAATACTTTACGTGTAGATGGACGTGGATGGATGGATAAATTTGGACTTAAAATAGAATTACATGAGGTTCAAATTTCTTCACTTTTATATCTCGAGTTATCAACATCTTCCTGCCGAGTTAGCTAGGAAGAAAAGAGAGAAATTAGAGCAAAAATATTACTTAATTTAATCCGTGAAATAGAAACTTCATGAAAAAAAAGCAACTTTAATTCATTCTAAAAAGTGAATCCTTTAACGGAACCCTGTCTGTGAATCCTCGCTTCGCTCGTCGCCGAGTCTAGAGCACACATTATACGTTGACACCTTTGTGCTGGCGAATGACTCGTCGTTATTGTTCTACTATACAGGGTGCTAATAAAAATATTATTTAAATGTATGTTTTATTATACTTATTATAAAACAAAGTCCCCCGCAGCGTCTGTCTGTTTGTATATTCGCGATAAACTCAAAAACTACTGAACGGATTTGCATGCTGTTTTCACCTATCCATAGAGCGATTCTTTAGGAAGGTTTAAGTGTATAATTTGGTAAGGTTTTGTGTAACCCGTGCGAAGCCGGGGCGGGTCGCTAGTTAATGATATGGGAGGCAAACGAGCAGACGAAGTGCCTGATAAGCGATTACCGTCACACATGGACACCAAAGGGGTTGTAAGTGCGTTACCGTCATTTAAGATGGGAGATGATTTTTTTTGGGATGAGATGTGTGGGATGGAGTACTTTATGTTATGAGATGTTTGGCGAAATACAATATTATTTATATAATTTTGTTAATCGTCTTTTATAGGTACGTTTTATTCTACTTTGTGAATTTATGACACAAATTTGAGCATTTTTAGGGTTCCGTACCTCAAAAGGAAAAAACGGAACTCTTATAGGATCACTCGTGCGTCTGTCTGTCTGTCCGTCTGTCACAGCCCATTTTCTCCTAAAGTACCAATTAAGTTGAAATTTGGTACACATATATGTAAATTCGTAACCCAAAGACGGACATCTTACGTAAACAAATGAATTTTAAACATGGAGTCCACTTTTGGGGGGTAAATGAGAAAATTAAAAATGTTACATATCAAATGAAAGAGCTCATTTTGAGAATCTCAAATATATTTTTTTTGTAATTTTAAAATGAATAGTGTTGTAGTTGACCTCTTTTGTGCAGACTACTGTTAAGTTTTCTATTTTCTATTTTTGATAAATATGTATTTTAAATTTGCCTAGTTACCTTACTTCGAATAAAACACTCTTGTCATGAACATCTCTTTCTTACTTTATTTTACAAATACCTAATTTTCACAACACGTTATCAGCACGAATGCTATAATTTATAATGACAGCGTTTTACACAAAAATAAAACGCTAATTAAATAACTTACCATATTCGAAACCTAAGAATAATATTGAGAATGGCAACATTGTGTTGTCGGTCGTATTGTCCTTTTCTAGCATATACGTCCCTCTCTCTCTCTCACATTCCCACCACAGAGCAGTTGGTTTTGACAGGTGTTTGACAGTTACCGCCAAAACAAATTTCCAAGTCATTGTCTCAAAATTATACATATTTACACCAGGCAGGATTAAAAGTTTAGGTTTCGAATATGGTAAGTTATTTAATTAGCGTTTTATTTTTGTGTAAAACGCTGTCATTAAACAACTGTACCGATATTCGAAACCTAAGAATAATATTGAGACGTGTTTGTTATCGCCTGGTGGTGGGAAGACGCCAAGCCAATGTGATTATACATGTACTTATTATGTATATGTAATACATATTATTATATTACGTGTGTTTAATTAGTTATGTAGTACACCCTTTATTTTAACACCTGTGAGGAGAGAGGTATTATGTAAAGCATACAATTTGATATACCATTATATTATGTTACTAACTTTACATTTCATATACGTACTTAATGTACTTATAAATGTTCAAAGAGAAAAAATGAGTCACCACAATGGTGCTATACTTAATTAGTATGTGAAAACTAGGTAAAAGAAGATGAGATAAGTCAGTCTACTCTTCAAGGAGCATACAACATCTGTGGTAAGGAGTGATGTAATTCAAGTATGAAAAGAATAAAATCATAAAGTACTCGAGTAGTTTTTATTTATAACTCCCAATTATTAACAAATTTGATAATAATCATCTAGTAAAGTAAGCAGTTGCAGGGATATAACAAGGACAAGACCTTTCTTATTTTCAGAATCCCTCGGGATTAAGTAGACGAATATTTTAAATATTCGTTATAATTCACTATCACTACCCACAAAGTTAATATTGGGTACCTACTTACTAAAATGTCATAGGGAATTACTGAATTCCTTTAATGACTGTTAGTCAGTGTGAGCTATATACTTGGTTATAGCTATAAAATGCATTTAATCCTTTGTACGCTTTACTAACGCGAACGCGAGCTAATGTACCTAAACAAACCTTACTTAAAATTGTGAAGGTTACTTTGAGAGCTTAAGCCATAACATAACACTCATGTGGGCACGCCTAGTTATGACGCTTTTTGGTGCTATTGGCGTTCAAATGGTTAATATAGAAATGCCACAGAACCTTATCAATTATATTTGTAAAGGTGCAGGCTCATTCTGCTTATATTCATGTTTAGCTATCATCAAGTGACCTTAATTGTACTCATTAATTTCTATATATGCAGTAAGAGTAGTTTACCTTATCTGGTGCCTACTAGTAGGCATAAGCTTGATTGGTTCTGAACGCTAAAGTGGTTTAATTTATGTAAACCATTCATAGCATTGCTTAATTCTGAATATTCAGTTTCCTCTTTCCAGTGTGTAAATTATTAAGAATAAGGTACTTAATTCGAAACCTTAGCTCATCGCATATGTGTTTTTAACCAAAATGCAAATTTGTGTGTTTATTTAGTGATCATACATTATTTGCAATAACTATGCGGACCATGGGGTCCCCGACCTTTTTCCGGGCACCCGTGGGCCCAAAGCCAACAGCGCAGAGGCCCTTTAAGAGGGACCTATTTCATCCAATGCTAGAGTCAACACTTTGTCGAATCTATTTGATATTTATGTATACTTATCCTCCTTATGAACTAAGGATAATTGTAACTTTTTGATATCAAATATACGCCGAATTGTCAATTATTTTATATTTTGAAATACATATAATATTACTGGATTTGGACCAGTGTGCTTTTGAATACTATATTTCTGGCCTACTATATAGGGTAGTCTATTAGCATCCCGCCTCCTGGAAGGCAGACTTTTTAGATATACAGTAGCGCTAAGTGTGTGGACCTAGTTTTCCGACACTTGACTGCATGAGATTATAGTGAACATTTTTTTCAGGTCTCGGGCAAGAAGGGTACCTAGATAGGTTGAGGTCCTTAACTTGTGGATTTTGTAAGAGCAAGACACAGGCGGGGTGTAAATTAATTAATCCACCATGTTTCAAGAGATTCATGTGCAATTGTGCATTGATGCCTTCAGGTTACGCTGTACAGACAGACTAACACTTTGGCAGAGTTTTGCCAACATATAATAAATGACTGCATTTGTTTGGGTGTACATGTTCCACACCAAAGACATATTTACATATTTCAATCCATTTTTGAAAGTTTGGCGTTTCAAAATAGCTTCGCCTTTTCGCAAGGCGTGCTCCTGTTTCTCTATTTTATTGTGCAAGCGAACAGTATCACAATGCTATAATTTTGTATAAATTGAGAACTAGAGGGTCATGCCCTAGGCGTGACCGCCCAGAAGTTGTGCTAGAACCTTTCGTGCAAACCATTCAGTCACTGTTTTTAAAAACCTTTTGTAGTGGGTACATTCCACGTTCTTAAATTTGTTAAACGTCTAGTATCAAACTATGACAAGTCATGATAAGTGAATTAAGCGGTAACAGTATCTGGTCCGTGCATAGAAGCACTTGCCCTTGAGGTTAGGGCATGGGTAGTTTATAATAAACTTAATCCGTGCATGGGAGCACTTACGATACAGGTGGTTTAAAACTTCCAGGGTCACAATACAGACATAAGGGTGTAAAATACATAATTCATAAAGGCCCGTTAGGCCAGTTTTGTATATTTTATTTCAAACATGCTTGTGCAGCACCGCCAGCACATAATAATTTCCCATACCATGGCAGTCAGGGATATAATAATTAAATAGGTAGGTAACCTTGGTCATATCGTGTACATAGGTAGGTACTCGTAAACATATTAACTGAAAAACTAGTGCTCTCGAGGCAAATATAATGTATGCAACTGTGAGCTGCTTTTACATTGGGATCATATGTATTTATTTCTAGTCTGCCTTAGCAGGCCTAGACTTCAAAGGTTTTTAGATATTCATAGGGCCGTTAAACGGACCTTTTGTACACCTTGAGCAGGCTGTTTGTTTCACACTATGAGTAATATATATTGTAAACATAGCTTATTTCAGAATGGAATCGTAAGCTCTGTCGTGTCGTGAGCTTACCGAGCCTGATTTAATTAGAGTCCACAGATTATCTGGACCTTGGAGGATTGACCACTCCTTATTCTAATTATCAATATTCTGCCTGGGCTTATAGTCGAAATTCAGCGACAAAATTTCTTAGTATTATCTATGCCGCCCAAGTTATGAGGCTTAGCGTCTCCAGACCACAATTTTATTTATATATTAGGTTGCAAAGATTTTATCATCTTTAAAATAAAAATGAGTCGAGATAGGCCTGGAATCGTAGGTTATTTTTTACCTTTTATGATTTTAGAAATGTTATTGTAAATAGTAAGTAGTTTTCACTTTTACCACAGTTAATTAGCCCAATTTTGGGTTTAGCCATCAGGGTGTTCGGGACCCTTAGAATAGATTGGTAAACAGAAATGAAAACTCTAATAACGAAGCCTTGCCTATTTCGACTGATTTTTACTCAAAACATTATTTTAAACCCTTTATACTTTCTCTAAGAGGAGATATTTACAAATTCATCTTTGTAATATTTTTCTGATTGTGGCCTACTCGCTCGCTTGTGTTATAACCATATCATTTATATTTCTGTGAATATGTCTGACATGCCTTGCGCAGGCTTACATAGGTTATAATATCATCATCAATAATTTGACGTCAGTTTGTGAACGAATCAAAGATTCTTTGGCACACCTTACGCAGGTGGAAACATGGCAGCCTTGCGCAGGCTTAGATAGGTACATAATATATTGGTTTTATCACAAATAACATGACGTTAGTTTGTGAACGAATAAAAGATTCTCTTAGGCACACCTCACGCAGGTGGAACCATAACAGACATAGGTTTAAGAATATCATTCAAATCAAATACCCTGTGGGTAATATTCCCTTAGTTGCGGGTTCCTTGCTCGACAAGGTGAAAGGCTTTAAGCAGGCTTTAACAGGCACTTTTAGACAGTGTCATTCACGGTGACGCGCAGATTTGCCAAAACTAAACTTTAACTCTACAGTTAACTAATATAATTTGACAATATGAACCAAACCATGCGTCTTCGTCAATGAATCAATCTAAAGATTCCCGTATCGTTAATGCCCTTCCAAATCACAGGCTTCCGATTTTATTTGAAACGTTTACAAGTGTACTATTTATGTAGGTAGGTAGGTAGGCTTAAGAATTGACCCTCTTGGATGTAGTTACGTATAGAATTAATAATCAAATTATTCAAATCCAAAATAACACAAGCACATATAGCAACTACATGCAAGAGTTCTTTCCTTAACCTTTTTAGGCTGTAAGTACCTGCTAAGTTATTTATTTAAGTAGGTACCTATTACCTACATTTTAACCATTTTTTTTTTTTTTTTTTTTTTTTTTTTTTTTTTTTTTTTTTTTTTTTTTAATCAATGATCTAGTTGGAGAGATATAAGTTGGTAGATAAAGAGTGAAATACTTCACGATTTCGCATGTCATTCTTGCGCAGAGCCATGCTAATCTCTCTCTATGTCTAGTCAGATTTAAGTTTATGTACTGCCGAAGTACTCACTTTCCACAAAAATAAATGCAATGTTTGCGATGTAGGTTTGTTCGTTACCTTGTGTCCCTCAGAGCGGAAATAGAAGCCCCGCAAAGCGGGGCTTCGTCGACTCCTAAGCGGATACACATTATTTATCAGCAAGTTTATTACCAAAAAATAAATTTTGCAATAAATATTATATTAACCCGGAACGGGATAAAAAGACAAATTGCTGATAGATACTTGGACAGATAAAACCTACACGTCTATAAGCTTCTACCTTCATACGTAGGTTCTACGTAACACGTATTAACTATCCGATCCTTTCGTATTCGAAAACACAAATCACTTGAAAACTGAAGGGTATGCCTCCACAGATCACCATTTAAGTATTAAAATTTCAACCGTTATTATACACACACACAAAGATTTAAACTAACAAGACTCTGAAGAGACTTAATGTAGGTATAAAATTAAATTATAATGGTGACACGTGCACGCTTTACCAGCTCGATGTGTTTTCTAACATGTGTTTTAGTATTTTCATTGGCATAGCCACGGTGCGCGCAGGCAGCCTTTGAAAACACTTGCACATCACTATTCCGGATCGTTTTTATTTGCTAGATTGTTTAACGGACAATTAAATTTAAATATTTATTTCGAACGGCAAAAGCCGTTAGAAACTGTTTTTCAATATAGTCAGCTAAACTGGGGTACAAGTTCAAAAACTCACCAGCAGTTTAGCTTCACGACCTTCCAGATGGAAAAACAGCAAGCCAATGACTTGGAAATTTGTTTTGGCGGTAACTGTCAAACACCTGTCAAAACCAACTGCTCTGTGGTGGGAATGTGAGAGAGAGAGAGGGACGTATATGCTAGAAAAGGACAATACGACCGACAACACAATGTTGCCATTCTCAATATTATTCTTAGGTTTCGAATATCGGTACAGTTGTTTAATGCAAAGTTTAGTGTAAAGTGTATTTCGTAAAATATTGCGTTGTAGTGATTGTGTGATTGATGAAAATAATAAAAATCGTAAAAATGTCACACGAATCGGGAGATGCTTCGAGTGGTTCTAATTCCCGTTCAAGCTCATCTTTTCCATCGTTTTGCCTGAGGAGCAAAGATGGATACCCTGCGTGGAAATTTAAGATGCGCAATTACCTATTGCACGAGGATCTGTGGGAGACAATCGGTGGCTACCCTGAAGGAGACACGACCCCTGCCTCTACAAAGGTACGAAAAGATTCGAAAGCCCTGGCAAAGATATGTTTGACAATAGATGGTGCGGCAATCATTCATGTTAGATGTGCGAAAACCGCAGCCGACGCATGGAAATCTTTGCAGAAAGCTTTTGAGGATAAGGGAATGGGACGAAGACTTTCTTTAGAGCGAAAATTGTACAGGTTAAGTCTGTCAGACTTTTCGAATATGGAACTGTACATTAACGCAGTTATGTCAACCGCACAGGATCTGGCGGATATAGATGTAGTCTTAGAGGATAAGTCTATTGCCGCGATACTTTTGGGAGGTCTCACTCCAAAATACGAACCTCTCATTATGGCTTTAGAAAACTGTAATGTCGATGTGACTACAGACTTAGTTAAGACAAAACTGCTGAATGAAATGTCCAAGGATGCGGCTACACCATTAGAATCGGTTTTTCATGCGAAAAGGAAGCCGAAGTCAAAGAAGAAGGATCTGGTTTGTTACGACTGCAAAATGCCTGGACATAAGCGACCAGACTGTCCGATGAGAGGCAAGAAGGAGAAAGCCAATGAGTTAACTGTCAACGATACGACATTTACACTTACAGCTCTTAATACTTCTGGCAGCTCAAGTAAGGACATCATTTATGTAGATTCGGGCTGTACTAGACACATGGCTTCTAGACGAGATTGGTTTCAAAGTCTTACGATACAGAATCAAGGTACCGTTACTGTCGCAAACGGAGAACAGATTAAGTGCTGCGGAATTGGAAATATATCAATAAACACACCCGAGAACGTGGTCAACAAGATCAGTGATGTTGATTTTGTACCAGATTTAAAAGCTAATTTGTTGTCTGTATACAAAACTGTTGAAAAGGGTTTTATATGTGTTTTTGATATTAATGGGTGTAATTTTTATAAATCGGATAATTTTCGTTTTACAGGTGAATCTGTTGCTCATGCCTCGCCCTGTGGTGGACTGTACGTTTTAGACGGTACTGTCAATGTTCCCGAGAATGTGGCAGATAATTATATGACACAGGATGTGCACTCTGACTGTCAGGATAGTTATCAACTTTGGCATAAGAGGCTAGGACATTTGTGTCGCATAGGCATGAACCAACTGAAGAATCACGAGGTAGGCGTAAAGTATTCAGTAGTAGATAAAAATAGTTGCATCGCTTGCGTGGAAGGTAAACAAGCGAGGAAACCTTTCAAGAAGGTAGCGTTTAATAGAGCTACTTCCCCGTTAGAGCTGATCCATATGGATCTCATGGGACCGGTGTCAACAACCTCTTTTCAAGGAAATAGGTATATGTTAACGATAGTAGACGATTATACACGAAAGGTGTTTGCTTATTTCATTTCTTCCAAAACAGAAGTAAAAAATAAATTCTGTCTGTTTCAAACTTTTGTTGAAAATCAATTAGACAAGAAAATAAAAGCGGTTAGGACTGACGGAGGTAAAGAGTTCGTAAATAAAGAGTTTGTTGATTATCTTGCTTCGAAAGGTATCGAGCATCAAACGACGACGCCTTACAGTCCTCAACAGGTTGGTGTCGCGGAGCGCACACATCGTTCGGTTACAGAGAAGGCGCGGACGTTGCTAGCTGAGAGCTCACTGTCGAAAGCATTCTGGGAAGACGCATTTCAAGTTGCCGTGTACCTAAAGAATAGGTCTCCTCATCGAGCCTTAGGTGGAAAAATTCCTTATGACAGGTGGTATGGTCGTAGAGGTGATCTTAGTCACCTGAAAGTGTTCGGATGTAGAGCACTTGTCCATATACCCTCGATTCACAGAAGGAAATTAGATGTCAAGGCACAGGAAGCGATTTTCGTCGGTTATTCAGAAAATCCAGGTACTTATATTTTTAGGGATCCTGCTAACCCACGAAAAATGTATATGTCCAGAGATGCAACCTTTTTTGAGAATTGTTTTACAGAGCTGAAGCAGAGGTCACCAGAACCTGAGGTACAGTCAGACTCTATTTTATTGTTCGAAGATAAAAGAGAGACCGAGTCTGAAAACTGTCGAGATTGTCAATTTTATGACTGTGACGAGAGCAATGACCCTGCACCACCGCCTTCGCCGATAAATCTAGAAAGTGCCGAAGATTTAGTATCTATGGAAGAGCGAGAGCCCTTCAGTGAACCACGGCTACCTAGTGCGGATGAAGAGCCTGCAAGTGTGGAAGAGGAAGCTCATCCTGAGCCGAGATACCCCTCAAGAGATAGGAAACCACCAGATTTCCTAACATACAACGTGTCTACGGTTGATTCTAGAGAACCTACGACATATCTTGAAGCTACTCATGCCGATGATGCAGATAAGTGGAAGCATGCTATGGCTAATGAGTATAGTTCACTGAAAAAACTCCACACATGGGACCTAGTAGATAAGCCTAATAAAAAGGTCATACCATGTAAATGGGTATACAAAATTAAAAAGGACGCGTACGGTAATATAACCAAGTATAAAGCGAGACTCGTCGTGAAAGGCTTTCATCAAGTCGAGGGAGTAGACTACGATGAGACGTTTGCACCTGTGATTCGCCATTCTTCCCTCCGCACTTTATTTGCATTAGCTGCAGAGATGGGATTAATAATGAAGCACTTGGACGTTGATACCGCGTTCCTAAACGGAGATTTAGAAGAAGAAGTTTTCATGGAGCAACCTCTTGGTTTCATCGAAAAGGGCAAAGAAAACAAGGTTTGTTTGCTGAAGAAATCCCTTTACGGCCTTAAACAGGCACCGCGAGCATGGAACAAAAAGTTAAATGAAACGCTTTTAAAAATAGGTTTTACAGGAACTCCTTCCGAGCCTTGCGTATATACGAAACTTTTTGGTAAGGAACTCGTGATATTGGGTATTTTTGTCGATGACATAATAGTCTTTTTTAAATCTGATTCGACCTTTGACACTGTCAAAACGAATTTATCGAAATATTTTTCTTTGAAAGATCTCGGAATATTAAAATGTTATTTAGGTTTACAAATTGATTGCGATTCCGAGTGTATTAAATTAAATCAGCGAAGTTATATTCTTTCTATATTGGAAAAATTTAACATGAAGGATTGTAAGACTGTGGATACTCCTCTAGTTAAAAAGAATATGGAAAGAAGAACTGATGGTCAAGAAGGTGAGTCTTATCCGTATCAGAACTTAATAGGATGCCTCATGTATCTTACGGTAAACTCACGACCCGATATCGCTTACGCTACGAGCTATTTAAGCCAGTTTAATACGTGCTTTACTAAAGAACACTGGAATGCTGCGAAAAGGGTTCTGCAGTACCTGAAGGGTACTTTAAATTACTCCTTGGTTTACAGGAAGAGTGGAGAACCTTTAAAAGGCTTTAGTGACGCCGACTGGGCAAATTGTCCGATTGACAGAAGGTCGTACACTGGATACACCTTCAAGTTAAGTGGAGGTCCAGTATCCTGGGAGTCCAAGAAGCAGCCTACAGTGGCTTTATCTTCAGCCGAATCGGAATATATGGCACTAGCGTCTGCCACGAAGGAAGCATGCTACTTACGACGGTTTATCTATGAGATAACAGGTAAATTGCATATAGTTCATTTAGCTTCTGACAGTCAGAGTGCCATCAACCTCGTTCGAAATCCTGTACACCACAACAGGACGAAACATATAGATACCAGATTTCACTTTATTAGGGAAAAGGTCTCAAATAATGTTGTTAAATTAGAATACATCAAAAGTAGTGATATGCCTGCCGATGTACTAACGAAGCCACTAGGACCTATAGTACATAAACGGTGTATACTTAACTTAGGAATAGAGACTTAAGTTTTTGTTTTGTGTTTGTCTAGCACAACTTCGATTAAGGGCGGATGTTGTAGTTGACCTCTTTTGTGCAGACTACTGTTAAGTTTTCTATTTTCTATTTTTGATAAATATGTATTTTAAATTTGCCTAGTTACCTTACTTCGAATAAAACACTCTTGTCATGAACATCTCTTTCTTACTTTATTTTACAAATACCTAATTTTCACAACAAATAGTTTAGAAGTTATTTAGAAAATAGCCAAAAAAATTACCATTACCCCCCCCCCCCCCCCCCCCTTTATCTCCGAAACTTCTGGGTCTAAAATTTTGAAAAAATATACAAAATAGTTCTTTACCTATAGATGACAGGAAAACCTATTAGAAATATGCAGTCAAGCGTGAGTCGGACTAATTATTTAGTTTTTGATCCGACCCCTACGGGTTTTTAAAAGGCAATTCACTCGCGTTTCACATATCAAAAATTGGGTTATGTACGGAACCCTTGGAACGCGAGTCCGACTCGCACTTGCCCGGTCTTTTCAGTATAATTTCAATAACGTGTTTACATACATATTTGTCATGCTCATGGTAGAAAATTGAAACCCCTTTATCTTCCTAAAATATTCACATTCAAATTCGAGATAAATGAATACAAGAAATATACAGTAGAGTAGACAATAAAGGTACTTAAGTATATAAGTATAGACCAAATCAAGGAATACTCCATTTGTAAACCATCCTGTATTTCAAGGGCCGCCCAGGCAGCAACTCCCGCGCAAGCAAACAGACTCAACGATCAGCCATCATTGTCAAGTGGCAATTTTGAGGTAGCACTGGACAAGAGCCAGGGTATATTATGGTCATTGGGATTGCATAACACTTTTCTCTGTAATGAAGGCAATCTGACACTGAAATCCAAGCGCCATCTATTTTAACATGAAGACTTACTAAAATGTCGCGTTTCACTTGGTAGAATGCAAAGTTTTCTTAACCGTGCCTTGAAACCCTCGCAACGGCCAAGATTTCACTGTTTGAACTTTGAACCAATTGCTAGGCTTTACCAATTAAATTTAGGAATCTTACGCATGCAACAACTTTGTCTCCTTGTGAATCAAATAACTACCTAAGCTTTTCTGTTTTTATAGGAAATATATGTTGATATATTACTATACTAGTAGTAGGTAGGCGCTTGTTATTTAATATGATACGTGTCGCATTTCGCGCGTCTAGTTTCTATTAGTGTCAGCGTATGTACAGTCGACGCCAAAAATATGTTTACACTTTTGCACCTTACTCCTTTTATTTGTAATAAGGCGAAAAATGTAAACCTATTTTTGACGTCGACTGTACCTGCGTAATAAAACTAATAAAACAATATTAAGTATAGTTACCTGTTAACACACTTTGTAGGTATACACTGAGAGAAAAATCGGCCGACAAAGCACAATAAATGCTTTGTCATTTTTTTTGTTGTTGTAAGAGCAATAAGCTTTGTGGCGAAAACAAAACGAGCTTATTGCCACCGACAACTTTTTTATTGCTAACCGTAAATCAACAGTTTATTGTATCGGTAACAATATTTACATTGCTACCGGAACAACCTATGTTTCCTTTGTCATGGCCTTCATATAATATTGCTAATTTATCAAGGTTAGACTTAGCTTTTACAACAAAGCATCTATATTTTGTCGTAGCCACCAAACTACTTTGCTGTTTTATCAAATCACGTGGCTTGTTACTGCAACAAAACGGTTCTGTTTGTTCCAGTGACAATGTCACTTTGCAATGTTATCAAAGTTTTACCTTGTTGCTGGAGCAAAGATTGTATCCTTTGTTGCAGGTACAAACGTACCTTGCTAATTTATTAAAGTTAGATTTTGCTTATATAACAAAGCAGTTATATTTTGTTGTTCTAACTACTTCACTTTGCTCATTTTAAAACTATAACGATTTGTTGCTGCCACAAAATGTTTTTTTTTGTTCCAGTTACAATATCACTTTGCAATGTTAACAAAGATTTACCTTGTTGCTGGAGCAAAGATTTTATCCTTTGTTGCAGGTACAATGTGCCTTGCTAACTTATCAAAGTTAGATTTAGCTTATATAACAAAGCAGTTATTTTTTGTTGTTCTTACAACATCACTTTGCTCATTTTTAAAATAAAACGATTTGTTGCTTCCACAAAATGTTTTTGTTTGTTCCAGTTACAATATCACTCTGTAATTTAATCATAGCCCAACATTGTTGCTGAAACTAGGTGATTTTCTTTTATTGCACTAACAAAGTGCCGTTGTTATTATATTCAAATATGACTTAGTTTTTATAACAAAGCAGTGTATTTTACTGAAGTTAGACTTTGTTGCTACGAACGTTACTAAGGTAGGTACACTCGACGTCAAATCAAGACTTTAACAAGATTTTAACAAGATATAAGTTTACGACCAATTTAAGCACTAATACATCATTTCCCGCCCCGATTTCTATTCATTTCATAACCGAATATTGGAAACTCGAATAACCGGTTGTTACGGTTATTTTCGGTTATAAATTCTATGAATTTATCTTCTTTTTTGGCTGTGACACCTGTGACTATAATTTTTGTCATTCGTGTACTTAACGAAAATGTATCAAATTTACTTCCCTATTTATGAAATACATATTTTGATTGAATATTGTATCACGTCCAAGGTCATATTTTAACTTTTACTGTATTTTGTGTGCGTTATTAAATAATTACAACCGGCCGAGTGCGAGTCAGACTCGCGCACGAAGGGTTCCGTACCATTACGCAGAAAACGGCAAAGAAATCAAGTTTGTTGTATACCCTACTTCAACTGTCTAGCTATCACGGTTTATGAGTTACAGCCTGGGGACAGACAGACCGACGGACAAACAGACGGACTGCGGAGTCTTAGTAATAGGGTCCTGTTTTTACCCTTTGGGTACAGAACCCTAAAAACGAAGACTTACACTCACATTCCTTAACACTGTACATTTATTGTCGTAATTTTGTAATTATATTATTGTAATAAAGTTTATCATTTTTTGTCGAGATTCGAGAATAACCGTAACCGATTACAAACGATTATTTTTCGGGCATAACCGTAACCGAAACCGGTTATGAAGAGCCCATCAACGTGCACACTAGCGCCACTGCTAAATAATGGTGATTATTTAAATTTAACGAAAGATATTTAAAAAAAGGGGGCCGCTACGTACTGTATTTTGTATTTAAATACCTTTTGAATACATCAGACTAGGTTTTATGTTGCTGGATTCGTCGATCTAGGAACTCAAAACAAAAACGGCCGCTTTAACTTTGGACGCATAGATTGACGAATCCAGCAACAGATCTTTCGTTAAATTTAAATAATGACAGCGTTTTACACAAAAATAAAACGCTAATTAAATAACTTACCATATTCGGAACCTAATAATAATATTGAGAATGGCAACACTGCGTAGTCGGTCGTATTGTCCTTTTCTAGCATATACGTCCTTCTCTCTCCCACACTCCCACCACTCAGGCAGGTTGCTTTGACAGTTAAACAAGGCAAATTTTCAAGTCATTGTCTCAAAATTATTCATATTTACACCAGGCAGGATTAAAACTTTAGGTTCCGAATATGGTAAGTTATTTAATTAGCGTTTTATTTTTGTGTAAAACGCTGTCATTAAACAACTGTACCGATATTCGGAACCTAATAATAATATTGAGACGTGTTTGTTATCGCCTGGTGGTGAGAAGACGCCAAGCCAATGTGATTATACATGTAGTTATTATGTATATGTAATATTATTATATTACGAGTGTTTAATTAATTATGTAGTACACCCTTTATTTTAACACTTGTGAGGAGAGAGGTATTTAGTAAAGCATACATTTTGATATAAAATTATATTATGATACTAAACTTTACATTTTATATATGTACTTAATGTAGGTACTTATAAATTTTCAAAGAGGATAAGTGAGTCACCACAAGGGTGCTATACTTAATTATATGTATGTGAAACTAGGTAAAAGAAGATGAGATTTTAAGTCAGTCTACTCTTCAAGGAGCATACAGCATCTGTGATAAGGAGTGATGTAATTAAAATATGAAGAGATAAGAATTATTTATAAAGTACTCGAGTAGTTTTTATTTATAACTCCCAATTATTAACAAATATGATAATAATTATCTAGTAAAGTAAGCAGTTGCATGAATATAACAAGGACAAGACCTTTCTTATTTCCATAATCTCTCGGGATTAAGTAGACGAATATTGTACATATTCGTTATATCACTATCACTACCCACAGAGTTAGTATTGGGTACCTACTTACTAAATTGTCATAGGGAATTACTGAATTCCTTTCATGACTGTGAGCCAATGTGGGCTATATACTTGGTTATAGCTATAAAATGCATTTAATCCTTTGTACGCTTTACTAACGCGAACGCGAGCTAATGTACCTAAACAAACCTTACTTAAAATTGTGAAGGTTACTTTGAGAGCTTAAGCCATAACATAAAACTCATGTTGGCACGACTAGTAATGATAATGACGCTTTTTGGTGCTCTTGGCGTTCAAATTGTTAATATAGAAATGCCACAGAACCTTATCAATGATATTTGTATAGGTGCAGGCTCATTCTGATTATATTCATGTTTAGCTATCATCAAGTGACCTAAATTGTACTCATTAATTTCTATATATGCAGTAAGTTTACCTTATCTGGTGCCTACTAGTAGACATAAGCTTGATTGGTTCTGAACGCTTAAGTGGCTTAATTTATGTAAAGCATTTATAGACATTGCATAGTTCTGAATATTCAGTTTCCTCTTTCCAGTGTGTAAATTATTAAGAATAAGGTACTTAATTCGAAACCTTAGCTCATCGCATATGTTTTAACCAAAATGCAGATTTGTGTGTTTATTTAGTGATTTTACATTATTTGCAATAACTGTGCGGAACCATGGGGTCCCCGACCTTTTGCCGGGCACCCGTGGGCCCAAAGCCAACAGTACAGAGGCCCTTTAAGAGGGACCTATTTCATCCAATGCTAGAGTCAACACTTTGTCGAATTTATTTGATATTTGTGTATACTTATCCTCCTTATGAACTAAGGATAACTGTAACTTTTTGATATCAAATATACGCAGAATTGTCAATTATTTTATATTCTGAAATTATAATATTACTGGATTTGGGCCAGTGTGCTTTTGTATACTATATCTCTGGCCTACGATATAGGCTAGTCTATTAACATCCCGCCTCCTGGAAGACGGTATACAAACTTCTTAGATATATATTCACGGTAGCGCTAAGTGTGTGGACCTAGTTTTCCGACACTTGACTGCATGAGATTATTGTGAACATTTTTTCAGGTCTCGAGCAACAAGGGTACCTAGATAGGTTGAGGTCCTTAAATTGTGGATTTGGTAGGAGCAAGACACAGACGGGGTGTAAATTAATTAATCCACCATGTTTCAAGAGATTTTTGTTCATTGATGCCTTCAGGTTACACTGTACAGACAGACTAACACTTTGGCAGAGTTTTGCTAACATATAATAAATAACTGCATTTGTTTGGGTGTACATGTTCCACATCAAAGACATATTTATATATTTCAATCTATTTTTGAAAAGTTCGCGTTTCAAGATAGCTTCGCCTTTTCGCAAGGCGTGTTCCTGTTTCCCTATTTTATTGTGCAAAGCGAACAGTATCACAATGTTATAATTATGTATAAATTGAGAACTAGAGGGTCATGCCCTAGACGTGACCGCCCAGAAGTTGTGCTAGAACCGTTCGTGCAAACCATTCAGTCACTGTTTTTAAAAACCTTTTTGTAGTGGGTACATTCCACGGTCTTAAATTTGTTAAACGTGTAGTATCAAACTATGACAAGTCATGATAAGTGAATTAAGTGATAACAGTATCTAGTCCGTGCATAGAAGCACTTGCCCTTGAGGTTAGGGCATGGGTAGTTTAAAATAAACTTAATCCGTGCATAGGAGCACTTACGATACAGGTGGTTTAAAACTTCCTAGGTCACAATACAGACACAAGGTGTAAAATACATAATTGATAAACGCCCGTCAGGCCAGTTTTATTTCAAACATGCTTGTGCAGCACCGCCAGCCCATGATAATTTTCCTATACCATGGCAGTCAGGGATATAATAGTTAAATAGGTAGGTAACCTTGGTCATGTCGTGTACATAGGTAGGTACTCGTAAACATGTTAACTGAAAGTCTAGTGCTCTCGAGGCAAATATAATTTATGCAACTGTGAGCTGCTCTTACATTGAGATCATATGTATTTATTTCTAGTCTGCCTGAGCAGGCCTAGACTTCAAAGGTTTTTTAGATATTCATAGGGCCGTTAATCGGACCCTTTGTACACCTTGAGCAGGCTGTTTGTTTCACACCATGAGAAATATAATTTGAATTATATTGTAAACATAGCTTATTTCAGAATGGAACCGTAAGCACTGTCGTGAGCTTACATAGTCTGATTAAATTAGAGTCCACAGATTGTCTGGACCTTAGTGGATTGACCACTCCTGATTCTAATTATCAATTTTCTGCCTGGGCTTATAATCGAAATTAGGTGACTAAATCTCTTAGTATTCTCTATGCCGCCCAAGTTATGAGGCTAAGCGTCTCCAGACCACAATTTTATATTAGGGTGCAAAGATTTTTTCATCTTTAAAATAAAAATGAGTCGAGATAGGCCTGGAATTTTAGAAATGAAATTTTATACCTTATAATTTTAGAAATGTAATGTAAATGGAAAGCAGTTTTCACTTTTACCACAGTTAATTAGCCCAATTTTGGGCTTAGCCAATAGGGTGTTTGGGACCCTTTTAGAATAGATTGGTAAACAAAAATGAAAACTAATAACAAAGCCTTGCCTATTTCGACTGATTTTGTTAGAACCCTTTTTACTTTCTCTAAAAGGAGATATTTACAAATTCATTTTTGTAATATTTTTCTGACTGTGGCTTACTTGCTCGCATGTGTTATGACCATATCATTTATATTTCTGTGAATATGTCTGACATGCCTTGCGCAGGCTTACATAGGTTATAATATTATCATCAATAACTTGACGTCAGTTTGTGAATGAATCAAAGATTCTTTGGCACACCTTACGCAGGTGGAGACATGGCAGCCTTGCGCAGGCTTAGATAGGTACATAATATATTGGTTTCATCGCAAATAACTTGACGTTAGTTTGTGAACGAATAAAAGATTTTCTAAGGCACACCTTACGCAGGTGGAACCATAACAGACGTAGGTTTAAGAATATCATTCAAATCGAATACCCTGAGTTTATGGGTAATATTCCCTTAGTTGCGGGTTCCTTGCTCGACAAGGTGAAAGGCTTTATGCAGGCTTTTACAGGCACTTTTAGAAAGTGTCATTCACGGTGACGCGCAGATTTGCCAAAACTAAACTTTAACTCTTCAGTTAACTAATATAATTTGACAATATGAACCAAACCATGCGTCTTCGTCAATGAATCAATCCAAAGATTCCCGTATCGTTAATGCCAAGTGTACTATTTATGTAGGTAGGTAGGTAGGCTTAAGAATTGACCCTCTTGTATGTAGTTACGTAACGAATTAATAATCAAGTTATTCAAATCCAAAATAACACAAGCACATATAGCAACTACATACAAGAGTTATTTTCCTTAACCTTTTAAGCTGTAAGTACCTGCTAAGTTATTTATTTAGTAGGTACCTACATTTTAACCTACCTACATTTTAACAATTTTTTCAAAATTAAATATCTAGTTGGAGAGATATAAGTTGGTAGATCAAGAGTGAAATACTTCACGATTTCGCATGTCATTCTTGCGCAGAGCCATGCTAATGTCTCTCTATGTCTAGTCAGATTTAAGTTTATGTACTGCCGAAGTACTCACTTTCCACAAAAATAAATGCAATGTTTGCGATGTAGGTTTGTTCGTTACCTTGTGTCCCTCAGAGCGGAAATAGAAGCCCCGCGAAGGCGGGGCTTCGTCGACTCCTAAGCGGGTATACTTATTTATCAGCAATTTAATTCACAAAAAAATAATTTTGCAATATTATGTTAACCCGGAACGGGATAAAAAGAAAAATTGCTGATAGATACTTGGGCAGATAAAACCTACACGTCTATAAACTTCTACCTCAATATATAGGTTCTACTTAACACGTATTAACTATCCGATCCTTTCGTATTCGAAAACACAAATCACTTGAAAACTGAAGGGTATGCCTCCACACATCACCATTTAAGTATTATAATTTCAACCGTTATTATACACACACAAAGATTTAAACTAACAAGACTCGGAAGAGACTTAATGTAGGTATAAAATTAAATTCTAATGGTGACACGTGCACGCTTTACCAGCTCGATGTGTTTTCTAACATATGTGTTTTAGTATTTTCATTGGCATAGCCACGGTGCGCGCAGGCAGCCTTTGAAAACACTTGCACATCACTATTCCGGATCGTTTTTATTTGCTAGATAGTTTATCTGACAACTAAATTTAAATATTTATTTCGAACGGCAAAAACCGTTAGAAACTGTTTTTCAATATAGTCAGCTAAACTGGGGTACAAATTCAAAAACTCACCAGCAGTTTAGCTTCACGACCTTCCAGATGGAAAAACAGCAAGCCAATGACTTGAAAATTTGCCTTGTTTAACTGTCAAAGCAACCTGCCTGAGTGGTGGGAGTGTGGGAGAGAGAAGGACGTATATGCTAGAAAAGGACAATACGACCGACTACGCAGTGTTGCCATTCTCAATATTATTATTAGGTTCCGAATATCGGTACAGTTGTTTAATCACGATTATTTAGCAGTGGCGCTAGTGTGCACGTTGATGGGCTCTGAAGTTTGGCCGGTTATTGCATTTCCTAATCATGAGTGAAGTGAGTAATCGAGCATCACTCAAATCGAACCTTTACATCAAAAATGTCAAAAACAATTTCCCTCTTTAATAATTTTTTTAAAGTTAAAGGCACAAACTTATTCTGCCATTTAATTCAGTACCATTCAATATATAATATACTTGGTCAAGCAGATCTTGTCAGTAGAAAAAGGCGGCAAATTTGAAAAATGTAGGCGCGAAGGGATATCGTCCCATAGAAACTTTGAATTTAGCGCCTTTTTTTACTGAAAAGATTTGCTTGACCAGCTTTAGTTTGTCAAAGGACTGCCGCATTTCAAAGATAGACAGAGAGAATCATACTACCTTTGTCTTGTACCCAAAAGAAAAGGATGAGTATAGTTTTTTTTGTTCTTATTTACTGACAATTTGGTTTGACCAACTATACTTAATTATGCAATAAAAAATAATAATTGTGCAATATAAGCTGTATGAACACGGATGAGATAAGTTGTTATTAAGTTAATATTACTGTATTGTTTTTTATTTCCCGTCCGCTAAAACAGGACAGTAATAGTTATTTTTTTTTTTTTTTAGTTTCACAATAAAGAAGAATTTGGAAAAATTGGTTTTTTTAATGCATTTGCGATGATTTTACGCGAGTGTACAAGATTTAATTCGTCACAAATTTAATTTGTCAATTCGACAACCTACCGAAACTAACTTTGTAAAAATGGCAACTCGCGGGCACGGGCGGGGTACGGGGTAAGGGGTATGTATGTTGTCGTTTCGTTTAGTTTTTTTGTCTTCAAATACTAATGTCAACGGTAGAGAATGGACGCACGCCTATATTACTTAGTGCTACGATTCGATCACCAAGTAAAGTGCTTTTATTATGAAAAGTGCAAAATGGACATAACTAGTTTTCTTGACAGTGCCGGGCTGACACATTTGTCGCAGCGTATGGTGGGTAAGTGTTTATTTATTCTTATGAATGTTATAAATATGAAAGTGAGTTTTTATGTTTATTTGATACTCTTTTATTCACGCATTAACTTTTCAACGGATCATCAAGACCATTTTCGTTTTTCTGCTAAAACATACTGCGTTCGATCGGGTCGGATCGGGTCTTTGGGGTGATGGAGTGTTATTTTGTGTACTCATGTCTGTATACATGGCCACAAATCAAAATATAACCAGCAGAGGTGCGACACAACGTGTGAAAACACGAGGCGTGTTAAAATAAAACTTGATGTGTAGCCGTGTAGATATGACGGCCGTCAGTCCAGAGCACATTATTTTGGCTACCTCTATGAGCAGGACCACCGTGCTATTGTTTTGTACAAAGATGTGGATCTGAACTTGGAGTATAATATACCAAGACTCCAAGGTGATGGGTTCCAAAGTTTTCAAACACATTGCCTCGCACTTTTGACCATAATTTGTCGATCCAACAAAACTATTGTCATATCGACAAAGGTACATATTTACTAACTAAACCTTGTTTCTGTAGCAATGTATAACATATTGTATTGTCGTTTCGGTGACGGCCGGTCTGGACTAATGGGTAGTGACACTGCCTGTGAAGCCTATGGTCCTGGGTTCGAATCCCGGTAAGGGCATTTATTTGTGTGATGAACACAGATATTTGTTCCCGAGTCATGGGTGTTTTCTATGTATATAAGTATGTATTTATCTATATAAGTATGTACATAATTATATCGTCACCTAGCACCCATAATAGTACAAGCTTTGCTTTGGGGCTAGGTTGATCTGTGTAAGATGTCCCCTAATATTTATTTATTTATATCGACAAAGGTAACTATTAACTAGTTACAGAATGTTGTTTCTGTAGCGATTTACCTGAACTTTATCTTTATCTTGCTTTCAGAGGAGGGAGTGACACTTGATTTTTTGCTGCAAGCAAATGATGAGGAGTTGTCTGAACTGACAACAAAAGTTGCAGACAAAATAAGCCTGAGATCTTCATTAGAGAAAATTAGCCAAAAAGTTGGTAATCTTTTTTAGTAGTTAAATAGTAGTATTATTATTGAAGCTTTTCCGTAGCAGCTATAGTTTTGTAGTTCAGTTGTTAGTCTGGTTGAGTAGTAGCAAAGAGAATAGAGTGTATAGAGATTCCGTCATGGTAAATTATGTAGTCACAGTACATTTACTGCCATCTTTCAACAGAAGATTAAAACTGTTAGATCGCCATCTACTCGAGAAAAGGCTGAAGGTTATGGCGCTATCGCTTGAATAGATAGGAGGCTGCCGCCATGCGCCTATGGAAGGCGCCGAGGCATCTTCGAGCTCCCCGTAGGGTTAGGGTTCCCAGGCGTGTGGCTCTGATGCGCCCGAGGCTGGGGTGCTGCCGCGGTGGCGCGAAGGCAAGCGGTGGGCCCTGAGCTCCCGCGTAGGCCGCCCCACGTGCCGTGCTCCATCGCCGCGGACCTCGCCTCGCCGCGATCCCAAGGTGACACTTCGACAGGCGCCTCTTCATAGCAGAGGAGGAGATTTTAAGTAAGTATCTTTATAATATTTAAAACTTTCGCGATAGACGCGAGATATATGTATCTTTAGTTAAGCGGCCCATATTAGGATATCAGCATATCATATTTGGCATATCACGATTACACGCCTATTATCACACGTTTCACGACATCGACAACAGCTACCTTGGTTGGCAGGTAGGTACATAAATAATCCTGACACCTTGACGTATTTATGTAACTATGTAATGTGGTGACTGCGTTCAGTCTCGCTACCTTAACGACAGCTCCGTAGACACGGTCGCCACTCACCATCGGTTCTACGAGTTATGTAAAAAATATAAAAGATTTAAAATTTGAAATAACATGTTTTGTATTAATGGATTTTCTTTAAAATGAGCTTGTTAACTGCATTTTACGTGTAAGTTTCTGGACTTTTATAATGCCACCTGCTAGGGTCTGTGCGGAAAGAGAAGAGTCGTCGTGAATTGTATGGGCTCCCCTACATTTCACGACTCTTCTCTTTCCGCACAGACTCTATTTACTTGTTATTGTGACAAAAGTCTTAATTTAATTTAATTTGTTATTGTTTTTGGTTTTGGGTTTGTTTGTTTTGTATAACTTGCGATGCTCACTGATTTACTTTTATTTTAGTAAGTATATATTCTCATGAAGTGAAATGTACAATTTCTTTTGAGAAAATAAAGTTCTTTAAGCATAATACAGAATTCTTAAAATTATTTTTTTTTTCAGAACGCCCCTTTTATGAATGACCCCGGACTGTTCTCTCCAAGGTCCAGCGCATGCAGCAGCCCAGTGCCAGTAGCTTTGCCTGAAAGGCAAAGTATATTAATTCTAGGACCAAATGGAACTCTTGAGGTATGTATTTTGAATCTTAATCCTTAAAAAAAGAATTCTGGGTGGGTAACGGAAATTTGGTGGGTAAAGATTTTAAATCATTTGAACAGCTTGGCAGATATTTCTGCCGGTGACTGTACCTACCTAAAAATTTTTTTTTCAGGGTACTCCATTAGAGATCAGACCAAGTGTACAGCCCACTATACAACAGATCACACCTGTGCAACCACCTACGATACCGGCCACACCTGTGCAGCCTCCACAGCCTCCACAGGCGTTGCAAGATTATAATAGGGAAGGATACTTCGAACCAAAGGTAAAAACTGTTTTCATTAGTCTTAAGAGGATATTCCGCGTTAAAATGGAAAATCTGCCTTTTATTTTTATTAAAACACTTTTCAGTCTTGAAATCACCAAAAACGCAACGTTGCCAGCTAAGTCCGAGTCCAAGTGTCCTCTAAGCGATATTTTGGTAATTTTTGTGATTATGGAATTTTTAATTTTCACAATAGGATTGTGAACTGTAAATATAAACTAAATTTTCCATATTGAATGCTCATACACACACACACACACATAATCACGCCTATATTCCCGGATGGGGTAGAGTGGTAGACAGAGCGTTAGAGGTCACATCATGCCACTTTTGACAAAGTTTTGAGGCTTATGATATCATCAAAATCGGCACGCGGTGACAGGTTATCAGTCTATCGCCCACGGTCCAATCCATGTCCCTTTACTGATTTTTACAGTAGGTATGCCCGGGAAAAAAAGCAACTGGAACATTCTATGTTTATCTTTGTCTCCCAGCCCAGCATGAAAGTTAAGCTATTGGTCATAATATGGTAATGTATTATAAATGGTTGCATTTGATTGTTTTGCAGTTGGTGAGGAACAAGCAAATTCAACCGCGTTGCTGGGAATTGTTGTTTTGCTCCGGCAAATGCACACTATCGCAGTATCGAAAAAAAAAGTGTGGAGGCTGTCAAGGCACGAGGCAAGCACTGGTTTCCTGGCGCGCGTTGCAGCAGCGTCAGAGATTGCCACATATTGCCCTCAACAAGAGGCATTCAACCTCTCAAAAGGCATAGAAACAACCATACATACTTGCGGTCGGACCTTCATGGGCTAATATACATACGTATGAAATTGTTACCACTGCTGGAGGGCTAAGATATCAAGTATCCACCATTTGTGAGACTATAAAGGTGACGTGTAATTTATACTGGGCATTGGACTTAGCGTACCCTAAGGTAGCTGCACCTTGTTGGATGTTTATCCAACGGGCCATATTTAAGATGAAATCTAAGTTTGACTCTGAAGGAGTTCCATTAAGAGCTTTCGCTATTAAATTAGCTTGATTAAACTTTTGAACGCCTTTTGATAAGTGTCTCGCGCCATTAAACTAATTTACTAATAAACCTTATTTGATAATACCTAGCTTGATACAGTTGCGTTGACATTAACACGGCGTTCTTGACGTCCAAGGGGATAAAGCAGTTACACTTTCTTTGCACGAATATTGTAGAAAAAAGGAAAATGACTACTTGTGCGGTATGCAACACTTCCTTTGGCAGTTTTATTCGGTTGAGGAAGCACATGGCTTTCTATCATAAATAAGTTACAACTTTGATGATCATTACTTTGCATACCGTGATCAAGATGCTCCTTCCGAAGATGAGCCCGTATATCTTGATTATGACACTATGCAGTATCATTTTCCTTGCAATCTCATCAATATGAGTCATGGTGGGCTGACTATGAAATATGTTTTTTGCGTAAGCCATTGTAATGTAATTAAGTGTACTCATTACTACTGTTACTGTTCCGATTAAAGGATCCGGCATATTGAAAGCAGTTTCGCCGCTGTACTAATAAACCATTCCTCCTATACACGCTGATGTTGGTCTCTGACGCGTCGGTCACATGCAGGAATAAACACAATGCTCTATGAGACGCCGCAAAGCGACGCTGATAGATCTGCCGCGCAGACATGAGTATCGCTGTGCGGTGTCCCATACCTACAACATTGTTTATTGGTACGCTTGACCGATACCATCGTTAGCAGGAAATCAACCCTTAAAAACGCAACTGTCCGCAACCGCGTTTGACCCGCTTTACTACAGCCATTATGACAGTTTGCGCGGCCCCACAGGGTCATTGACGTCATTGTATAACTTCAACCCAATCCGGAAAACAACGCAAATGTATGGTCTAAATAAACTAAAGCTGACACTCAGCTCATACGTTTCCGTTGTTTTTCAATTAGCAACAACCCTTTCGGCTCGGCCACGACATTCAGTGCTTTGCGACGGCGGCAGCGATAACCATAGGTTGGAGCGAAACAGCGATCGGACCTTTCGTTCCCACCTATGGTTGTCGCTGCCGCCGTCGCAAGTCGCTCAACTCAGCTCAGCTCTCAAACTGCGCCGCCCCGCGCTGTTTCTGCCTTGCTTTTTAGTGTGCCGGAGCCTTAATAAAGAAAATAATTATTATTATCTATGTGGACTTTAGAGTGGTCCAAAAAACGCTTTTTTTTATTTTTGAATGTGCTGTTATTTGAGGTTGGTAATATTGTAGGTAGGTACATGTAACAAAGGACCATGTTATGTTATTTTCTAGAGACCTGGGGCCTCAACTGCTGTTACTTAATTACTTAGTGATTAGTTAAAGTATATTTGAAATAAATACACATTAATGTACAAGTTAATGTTTTATTCACTATTTTTGCATTTCCCTCCTATCATAAACATAGAGGGCAAATTTCTTTTTAATCACCGCCAATTAATTGTTTTATTTAAATAGTTTCTAGTAATGTAAGTAATTGTTTTAGTCATTACATAACGTCGCGTTGTTTTAAGCTGTCAACTCTGTAAACATAGTATTTTAGCTATGTATTGCAACTAACCAGTTGTGCCTACCTTACCAAAAGTCTTCAGGGGCCGATATTATAAGGGGGCTAGCTGTAAGTTACAATTTACAAGCGGAAGTCTCTTTCTATCTTCTTCTGCTGGAAAGAGACTTCCGCTTGTCTGCGCTAGTAGTTGTATCCATGAACAGAAAGCGCTGTTATAGCTATAGCAATAAAATAATGGCAGCTAAAATTATGAATAATCCTTTAAAATATTGCAAGATATATATTTTGTTTATTTCACTGTCTGATAATGTAGATTCAGGCTCTCTCATTCAGGATTAAAGGCTATTTAGTGTTTATTATTTATCTGTCAGATTTAAAAAGTTTATTAGGTACCTTAATGAATAATGCTATTTGCGAAAGTATATATAAAAAAAATGTATTAAGTATTGTTCATATCTAAGGCATAACACAAAACTAAACAACTTGCATGATTTTTGAAGAATACTTTTTCATACATTTTATAATTTAAGCTGCCTTTTTCTCATCGCTATGATGACAGTCTGAAGAGTGAGTGACTATTGATTGGGTAGCACCAACAGATTTGTTGGAATAGTTAACTAAATGCTGTGTTTACAGATCAGTGTGGACAGCTTAGCAACATGTTATTGGTATTAATTACAGTTGCTGGCATATTAAAAAGTAGCTTGCTCTCACATAATATAGGTATATTGTGTCACTGTAGCAATACATTGTGAGACACACATAATATAATGTCACTGAAAATTAAAAATGAAAATGAAAAAATGTTTATTCGGTTTTAGAATTACAATTACTTATACAATTGTGTGTTGGCGCCTCTTTTTAAGTAACAAATACCTGTGTTAAGAGGCACTCTGAAAACAAAAATGTTGTCAATTTTACAGCAGATCTGTGACTGCAAAACTGAATCACTATAGCAATATGTCGTGTGACACGCATATATTGTTGTCACTCTGACAACATAAATGTTGTCGATATGGCTACATAACTGTATCACTATAACAATATGTTGTGTGACACGCATATATTGTTGTCACTCTGACAACAAAAATTTTGTCGGTTTGGCTGCAAAACTGTGTCATTATAGCAATATGTTGTGTGACACGTATATATTGTTGACATTCTGACAACATAAATCTTGTCTGTTTGGCAGCGGAGCTGTGTCACTGTAACGATACATTGTGCGACACACATAATATCGTCAGGTGACAAGCAAAACTCACTAATTACCACCACAAGTTCATAGCCATAGTGAACCATATTAGTACTAAAAGAAGGTCGATTTTTGTTAATTTTTTTTTAGTAATTAGTGACTTTTGCTTGTCACCTGACGATATATTGAATATATTAATATATTGATATTGATATATTCAATATATTTAGTGTGGCTCACAATGTATCGCTACACTAACACCGTCCGCTGCCAAATAGACAACATTTATGTTGTCAGACTGACAACAATATATGCGTGTCACATAACATATTGCTATAGTGGCACAGTTTTGCAGCCAAATCGACAACATGTTTGTTGTCAGACTGACAACAATATATGCGTGTCACACAACATATTGCTATAGTGACACAGTTATGTAGCCAAATCGACAACATTTATGTTGTCAGTCTGACAACAATATATGCGTGCCACACAACATATTGCTATAGTGACACAGTTATGTAGCCAAATCGACAACATTTATGTTGCCAGACTGACAACAATATATGCGTGCCAGACAACATATTGCGATAGTGACACAGTTATATAGCCAAATCGACAACATTTATTTTGTCAGACTGACAACAATATATGCGTGTCACACAACATATTGCTATAGTGACACAGTTATGTAGCCAAATCGACAACATTTATGTTGTCAGTCTGACAACAATATATGCGTATCACACAAAATATTGCTATAGTGACACAGTTTTGCAGCCAAATCGACAACAATTATGTTGTCAGACTGATAACAATATATGCGTATCACACAACATATTGCTATAGTGACACAGTTATATAGCCAAATCGACAACATTTATGTTGTCAGTCTGACAACAATATATGCGTATCACACAAAATATTGCCATAGTGACACAGTTTTGCAGCCAAATCGACAACATTTATGTTGTCATACTGACAACAATATATGCGTATCACACAAAATATTGCTATAGTGACACAGTTTTGCAGCCAAATCGACAACATCTTTGTTGTCACACTGACAACAATATGTCACAAAACTTGTTTTGATTATATGACAACGTTGTACACATTGCTATAGTGACACAGCTCTACTGTCAAATTAACAAAGTTTTTTGTTGTCAGAGTGACAACAATTAATCACGAAATTTGTTTTGACTTTATGACAACGTTGTATACATTGTTAATAGACATTGTGTTCTGGACAATTGTAAAAGTTGTTGCAGAATGTTGTTATATCAACAATAAACTAGCGACAATAAAAACGTTAACTCAATAGCAATGTAACAATGTGGGTTGTGTGGCGTTAAAGTTTTATTGTTAGATCAACAGTATTTTTCTCTCAGTGTAGTAGGTACCTACTATACCTACTTGGGTAGTCATAGAGAAATGAGTACCTAAGCATAGAGTACTCACTCCATACATCAGTTTTGTTATAGTACGATAAAATGGAACTATAGTCTGTCAAGCCATTTCCGTCAGTAGAAAAAAGTGGCAAATTTAAAAAATATAGGCGCGAAGAGTAATCGTCTCATAGAAAATTGGAATTTTGCGCCTTTTTTTACTGACTAAGTTATTTGACCGGCTATTAAAAATCTCCATACTATATTGTTACCTTGTTTAAGCATTTTACGTCAAAAATGTGATAGTTACGTAGGAATTGGCGCCCTCAAGAATTTTCTACAATTTCTTGTCGGACTATACCAATGGCATCACTAACAATCCAGATTGGGAGCACATCGTGCGGCTCCTTCTTAAGGAGAAAGCCGCATTTACCTTTTTGGGAAATGCCGGTGCACTCTGCAGCCATTAGAACCTAACTAGGTGCCCTAGGACATAGGCCACCTAGTTAAGTACGTGTTTAGATAGTAATTAGTTACTTAGAACCTTTCATACTTATTTTGTAGATGTAGTTGGTATTAATCTACTAGTTGAAGTTGAATTAGGGCTGATTTAGACGGCGCGCGAACTCGCATGCGATTTTAGTTACATTGCGGACTGTTGGTTACGTCCAATTCAACCGACCGATCAAAACCCGCAATGTTATGAAACTCGCATGCGAGTTCTCGCATCGTCTAAATGAGCCCTTAACGTTTACTACATAATAATAATAATGTCACTTAGCTTAGGCCATCTTAGGCTTACCTTAGGCCTACAGATATTTTAATATAAGTGATAGTAAATATCCATGTATAAATCTAAAAATGTAGGTAGAGTTAGGCCGGAAAAGTTTACAAAGATTTTGATCAGCACACGCAGTGCAAGTGTTATTTTAAATAATAAATAACACTTGCACTGCGTGTGCTGTCAAAATCTATTCGCACGTGTATTGTATAACGGTATACTTTTCGATGTAGTTACGTAATGTGCTTATTATAGCACCTGGTGTCGTAATGTAGCACCAGATGTATTGTAAAATTGACTATAAGCTTACCAACTAAACCACTTTAAATAATATCCAATTAAATAGTTAGGTATAGAACTAGTTTATGAATATCAGATCTGTCCGAAATGATACCTTGGAAAGGTCCAGCCAACATGTCATTACGCTGAATTAAACGGGCAATTTTCTGCCTAGTCGCATTCCCATTGCTTTACTAGTTAGCACAGTCACAGAATAAATAATAGAACTAGGTACAGAAGACTCACTCTCTAACAAAACGCGTCTGTTACGATCAGCACAGATATGGCCGCTAGGTGGCGACAGCGCCACGCGCGGCTATGGCAAACCCCAAAATTGGGGCCGAACGGATGTACTTTTAGCTACCTGTAGCAAAGCAACGAAATCGCGGAGCGAGCCACGCCTGGCACAGTGGTTAAACCACCTCACACTAGCGAGCGTCTCCCGAGCGTCAGCGTCTCATCAACTCTCTGGCTGCTGCTCGACGCAACGTCGGCGCGACTGCGCAGCGACGCCATTTTATAGCGCTGACTAGACGTCGACGCTCAAAAGACGCTAGTGTGGCGTGGCTCTTAGAGTCACGCGACACGAACCCGTCGCCTAAAAAGCCGGTCCCATACAATCGAAGTAGCGCTCCTTTTAAAAAGTTAAATTACTGAAAAAAATATATATATACATCTTATAGGACATTTTTACACAAATTGACTAAGCCCCACGGTAAGCTCAAGAAAGCTTGTGTTATGGGTACTCAGACAACTATATATAATATATAAATACTTAAATACATAGAAAACAACCATGACTCAGGAACAAATATCTGTATCATCATACAAATAAATGTCCTTACCAGTATTCGAACCCGGGACCATCGGCTTCATAGGCAGGGTCACTACCCACTAGGCCAGACCAGTCGTCAGTCTATTTCTATTAAAATAACTCTATTGGTATATTTTTCTGTATTGTTTTCTTTTATTGAGTTGGAATTTAATTAAGGAAATAACATACCTATTCCCATCTTAAACACTAACGCACCCCCCCCCCCCCCCCCCTTGGTGTAGGTAGTTGAGGTTTCGTATGTAAAAAGTAAAAACTTCGACTCGCTCTAATTTCTTTGTATCTCACCCAAGACAGGCGTGGCTCACTCCGCGTTTTCGTCGCTAGCTACAAGTACATCCGTTCCACACCAATTTTGGTGGCTAGGCATAAGCCGCGCGTGGCGCTGTCGCGACCTAGCGGTCATATCTGTCCTGATCGTAACAGACGCGTTTTGTTAGAGAGTGATGAGTCTTCTGTACCTAGTACTATTATTTATTCTGTGCCCAAGACCATATTACATTGGTTGATTCGAGAACTCGTCTGCGCATGCCCTGCCAATGAGAATAATGAAACTTGATGTCATTACAGAGGAATGCTATGGCGAAATGATTACCAGTCTGATCCTATCTAGGTATATATTTACTTTCAAAAGGTTTTCTACATTTTATATAAGTTAATTCCTTTAATAATTTGAGACGGATAGACAAATATCTGTCTAAGCTATTTAACCTTTTCGACGCCGTGTCAAACACAAAAGCTGTCACTCGGACGCCACGTCACCGAAGTGTCAAAACTGGAATTGAACTTTATGAATATGCACGTAGGGTCGTAGGTCTATGTTGCTCTGTGGTTTGTGACCGATTAATCCGTCTTTAGCGTTGGACCTCCGGTGCGGATATATCGGTAATTGGCGTCCAAAAGGTTAAAAGTGGAAAAATTACTGTCTTGCTTGAGACTTGAACTCACGGCGTCTGGATCGATACTCCAGCGCTCTGCCATCTGAGCCACCAAGACCTCATCCATAGCCAGAAAATCTTTCCACCGTATGGATCAAGAGGACCCTAGCACAAGAACACAATAATTCTTCCACTTTTAAATTTATTCTAAGCTTAATAGCAGCGTTCGCAGACGTTTCTGCTTGTTAAAAATTAAGATATCTGTCTGGAGATAGAGGGGGCAGGAAGATAATAGGAGAGAGAGCTTTCTATAAATAACGAGCATTTGATATCTTGGTCACCAAGCAAAGTTCGATAGTCAGATTTATCATACTTAGGGTCGGTTGCGCCAAACCGTCTTCTTCTTCTTCTTCCTTCCCTTATCCCATGTGGGGTCGGGTCTCCTTGTCAGTTTGCGCCAGAGTGGTCGGTTCTGGGTTGTCTGTTCTTCGATGTTCAGGTTCTTCAGGTCGTTTCTAACATTGGACCACCACGTGGATTTTGGCCTGCCTCTTCCTCTAGGGCGTTCAGGAAGGTTTAGCGCAATTTTTACAATATGGTCATTTCCTCTTCTTCGAGTGTGGCCGTACCATCGTAGACGAGATTCAAGGAGTTTGTCTTTAATTGGTGCCACTTTGAAACTTCCGCGAACGTACTCGTTTCTTATCCGGTCTAGTCTTGTGACACCACCAGCCCAGCGTAGCATCTTCATCTCATTTACGTGAAGGGTTTGCTCGTGGTATTTCTTTATGGCCCAGCACTCAGAGCCGTATAGCATGGCAGGTCTCACGGCAGTTTTATACACCTTTCCTTTCGCTTTAATGGGCATACGGCTGTCACATAGAACCCCTGATAAGCTTCGCCATTTGAGCCATGCCGCTTGTGTTCTGTGGGAGACGTCTGCATCTATATTGGCATCGGATGAGATGACAGATCCTAGGTATTTAAACCTAGTTACCTTAGGTACAGGATGTTCTCCGATGCACAGGTCTCTGTCGTCTTGGACTTCGGTAGAAAATTTGCATTGCATGAACTCGGTTTTGCTCCTGCTAATCTTGAGGCCATTTTGTTCCAATGCTTTAATCCAGGATGTAAGCTGGGTCTGCATGTCTTCAGCTGACTTGGTTAAGAGTACTACGTCGTCCGCGTATAGCATACACCATGGCACCGGCAGTTGTATATCCTTGGTTAAATAATCCATTACTAAATTAAACAGTAAAGGGCTTAAAGTGGACCCCTGATGAACACCAACTTGGACTTCGAACGGTTCGCTAAGGCCACCTGGGCTTTTGACTCGAGTTGTGCAGTTGTGGTACATGTCCCTGATTATGCTGATATATTTTTCGGGAATGTTTTGCGCCCTGATCGCTTGCCACACTAATTTTCGGGGGACTCTGTCAAAGGCCTTTTCTAAATCAATAAAGACAACATGCAGGTTCTCTTTATTTGCTCTGTGTTTTTCCATAACGATTCGCAATGCCTGAATAGCATCTGAAGTCGACTTATTTGCTGTGAAGCCAAATTGATTTTCAGATAGTGTTATTTGGTTTAGTAAACGTCTACTTATAATTCGCTCCCAAATTTTGAGGGTGTGTGATGTTAATTTGATTCCTCTGTAATTTGTACATTCGCTAAC
Organism: Cydia splendana; assembly: GCF_910591565.1. NCBI lineage: Eukaryota > Metazoa > Arthropoda > Insecta > Lepidoptera > Tortricidae > Cydia > Cydia splendana. The sequence continues at coordinate 874,389 of NC_085985.1, forward strand.
ATCTCCTTTATTTTTGAAAAAGGGTGCCAAGTAACTATTTCGCCAGGAATTAGGAATACTACCAGTTGAGAGAATAAGGTTGAATAATTTCGTAAGCCAGTTAATCCCAATATTACCCAGCATTTTCCAGATTTCGGCCGGGGTTTCATCTGGGCCAACTGCTTTCCTATTCTTCATTTTTCTTACTGCGAGTATCACTTCATCTTCACTAATAGCTGGAATCGGTCCAGAGGTAGGTATTAAATCTGGTAGTGCCTCACTAGGAAATTCTTCATTTGAGAGTTCATCAAAGTATTCTCTCCACCGCGTTCTTATGGCTTCATCAGAGGTAAGAAGGTTTCCTAATTTGTCTTTGATATATTTATTTGTTTTGATGTCCAATGTATTTCGAAAACGTTGTTTTGCAATTTTGAATATTTCGGTGTCCTCCTTAGCAGTTTCGATTTTGTTATAAAAACCCACCCTGGCAGCAGCTCTTTCTTGTGCAACCGTTCTTTTAGTTTCTAATTTGGCTTTCTTGTAGTTTTCGTGGTCTTCGTTAGAGCAGCTAATTTGTCATGTCTTAAAAAGGTCTTTCTTGTTTTGGATAGCTTGTTTAACGGTTTTGTTCCACCAACTGGGATCTTTATCTTTGATAATGCCTTTAGAGACACCTAAACAAATTTTCGCTTGTACTTTGCACTTATCTTCAAACTTGAGCCACATATCTGAACTATTTTTATATTCTACATTTATATCTTCCTCTAGATAATTATTCAGTGTTCTAATCAGTGTGCCGCCGTTCTCGCCGGTCAGATTTACCCATTTGACTCTTTCTGTTTTATCGGTTATATGTCGGATAGGTTTGGGAAGCTTAAATTTTGTTAATAAAATTCTGTGCTGTGCGGTCAAAGACTCACCAGGTATAACTTTACTCTCTCTTTAGTCTCGAAAACAACGTCTTAGACTTTTATCTCCAAGTATGAAATCTATTTGTGAAGTCTTTCCGCCGCTTTTATAAGTGATTAAATGATGCTCTTTCTTCTTAAAATATGTGTTTACCAAATGTAAATCATGTCTTGTTGCAAAATCTAATATTTCTATTCCCTGAGGGTTTATACTGTTGCGCCAAACCGTCTGTCGCCGTTAAAGCGTTCGCTAAATTTTATTGTATGGGAAGTTTCATAGATCTCAGTCTGTTAACTGGGGGCCGATTTTTGAATTTCGATCGCTCGATTTCGTCACTCGAAAATCGGTGGAAAACGGAGAAATGCAAATTTTTTAAATACGTGCGAACGAAATTTGGAATCTATTGGTATTGACCACTCGATTTCAATTCTATTAGTAGAATTTAAATGCCTAGTAGTGGAGATATTATTTAACGAAATACACGAAATCGAGTGGTCAAAATTCAAAAATCGGCCCCCTGTGGTTGGTGCAACTGGCCCTTAGTGTGCTTAAGGCAGAGACACACTTACCCCGCGTACGCATCGTATGCAATGCATTATGACATCTGTACCCTGAAATTTGTATGCTTAGAAATATACTTGTTATACGCAACGCAACGCATGACAAGTATGTTTCTAAGCATACAAATTTCAGGGTTCAGATGTCATAATGCAATGCATAACGTTGCGTACGTGGGGTAAGTGTGTCCCTGCCTCAACTCTTTGACCACTTTGACCACCAAAGACGTTGACCGTCGTCAACTGACGTGCGCGGCTACAGCCCAATGTCAACCTTAATGCATTGCGACAAGGTTCATGATGACGCGCACACGATAGGCGTGGCGTTCAAAGAAACAGTAGACACCAGGGATCTTGCGAATATCCGCATCCGAAACCGTGGTACTTCCGGATTATTTTCAACATCCGCATCCGCATAAAATCGATGCGGAGCTTATGCGGATGCGGATGTCGAACAAGTCGGTACAGGAACGTCTCAGCAGACGGCGTAAGTGCTAGGTAATTTCGTCATTACCTTTAACGAAATGGTCTAGATCCAGAAAAGTCGGCCAAGTTACTGTTTATTAAATATAACCTATATTCTTGCTCAAATACTAAACATATCGTTTTTTCTTTCTATAAAAATTACTAAAAATGTAGTATTTGGATTTTTTTTAGTACCTAATCTTGACATCCGCATCCGCGGATGTGAGCTTATAATCCTCATCCGCATCCGCGTCCGCGGATGTCAAAAAATGTGCATCCGCAACATCCCTGGTAGACACCATCTGCCCGCGTCTGCTTATGGCTCGCACCACACCACAGGGGTCACAGGGAAGCTGCAAAATCCCTGTAAAAATACTCATCGACACCTGCAGGGTTGTCGACACCTGCTTGTAAGTTTTAACTAAAGAACCTAAAGGCTATTTTTCGAGACATGCGTCGCTTAATGACATAGTCCGTCGGTCTCTTGCCACCATCAATGTGCCTGCTCTTCTTGAGCCGACGGCATTATCAGAGATGATGGCAAGAGGCCCGATAGAGTGTCCTTAGTTCCTTGGAGCTTGGGACGGATGTTGGTGTGGGCTGCTACCTGCGTAGACACACTGGCACCGTCCCACCTCCAACGGACTACTGTAAAAGCGGGCGGAGCGGCGGAAAGCGCCGAAATTCTAAAACGTAACAAATATAAGAGCCTCGGTAGAGAGTACCATTTTGTACCATTTGGAGTTGAAACTCTAGGTCCATGGGGTCCCAGCGCGCATAAGTTGTTCGCAGAAATCGCGAAGCGTCTGGTTGACGTAACTGGTGACCGAAGAGCTGGCGGCTACCTCGCACAACGTATCAGCATTGCGATACAGCGAGGAAATGCCGCCAGCATCCTTGGTACAATGCCTCAAGGGCCTATTTTAGATTTAAGCTAGTTATTAATTTAGTTTAGTAGTACCACTGTAAATACATGTATTATGTTTAAAAAAGCTAGTTATTAATTTCGTTTAGTAGTACCTCTGTTGTATATATATATTGTATGTAAATAAATGATTTTAAGAACCTAAACGACAATTTCCATTTTTGTACAAATGTGTCAAGTCCCCGTGGGTTCAGGTTCTTTTCTCACTCTCACTGAGCGTGAGCGTGAGCGAGATGGCTATGCGTGCCCGAAATCGCGGAAATCATGTTTTTGAACATTATTTCTTTTTCGTTTCATGTAATTTAATTAAAATGCTAACGTAACTTCGATTGTAGGTAGCTTTTTTGCGGCGGATTCGTTATACTCCTAGGGCCGTCTGGAAGAGATCGCTTGTAGTGATAATAGGTACCGCCTATTGCCTTTAAAAGCAGCAATAACTTTTATAAGTCTATTTCTGTTTTTTTTTGTACTTTACTCTGAAACCTCTATACATATACTCGTAATTTATACGAGTCAAGAAAAGAAATATCTTGCGGCAGCCCTGGAACCAATGCAGTGTGACGTCATCAATTGTGCATCTGCGTTTGACCCCGGCAGTGGCGCCCTCTAGAACTGGCGCTCAAGAACCACAGACAAACTTATTGCTTTTAGGGTTCCGTGACTATTTAGGTACTGATTTATTTATTAAGTTTTGTAGTAGTAGTAGTAAAACACTTTATTGTACAAAAAAGGAAACAGGAAAAAACACTCGTCATTAGCACGGTACGGTACGGTACGTCTTTGGAGGTACCTCCAACGACGAACTTATCCCTTTAAGGGATGTCTTCCAGTTAACGTTTGAGGAATAGGGTATTTGACTACTATACTAGTCAAATCAGTTTCTTTTTTAGGGTTCCGTACCCAAAGGGTAAAAACGGGTCCCTATTACTAAGACTTCACTGTCCGTCTGTCTGTCTGTCACCAGGCTGTATCTCATGAACCGTGATAGCTACCGTGACAGTTGAAATTTTCACAGATAATGTATTTCTGTGAAAATTTTATTTGCAATATAGAAGACTACTAGCGCCATCTCTCGCGCAATATAAATTAGAATTGGTATTTCTACTGAACACTAGATGGCGTTACAAACACAACAATTTAATGTTTTCAATATGATTTTATATCGAGTTTTAGAAAATATAAACTGTATGCACCTTATAAAAATATAAAAAACATAACCAATGTCCGATAGGGCAATTACTACATTACATTGTCCAAGGTAATTAAAAAAAACAATCATAATTTTTTTTATAATATTTTCAATTTCAAATCAGTATCATTTGTCGACTTATTCATACAGTATATTACATTATTTTAACTATTTTGGGGCACATTTATCACAGTGAGTATTTGTACTAGCCGTAAGCATAGAGAAATTTTTCTATGCCGTAAGTTAGAATATACTTACGATCAAGGATTCTTTATTAAACAAATTGCCGTATTCTTATCATTCTTCATGCTGTCACAGTATGTACTAATCATTTATCAAAGCTTTGAACAATATTCATATGTGTGAATTCAAAAACTCATTAACTTAGTACTTTAATGGTATTTCCAACTTCTTAAAACCTGAGTAAAATCATTCAACTGTTGAGCTTACACTTGCACACTTCATTTTGTCTAAAGAACACATTCTTAATTCTTCTTAACTTTCTTTCCTTCCTTCTTAGCGGGCTTTCCGAATATTGAGTTCAGCGCCATCTTCAGGCCGCATTTGACCAACTTCACGACCACATACAGCGATATTAAGACCACGGCGAGTTGGTCGAGCATGTAGCGTTCGTACCACGCGTAGTGGTAGGCGGGGGAGCGTAGATGTAGTGCACCTGTGAAATAACATACAAATCTTTATTAATTTATATTTAACTATTACTTTTTTCATCACAACAAAACTTGGAAAACTGTTAATTAAAGTTCTGCTATTGGACCATAGATGGCAGTAGGAGTAGGAGCTGTTAGTGAGCCGTTACTGATATCATAGAGTAATAACTCCAATAAGAAAGAGTGGTAACTCCATACACCAGTCTTCTTACCAAAAGACGAGTTTCGTAGTCGACATCTAGCGTCAAATAGTGGATTTATCAGTACCGCTACTTGACACCAGATGTCACGAGTGTCGCGACTGACGAAAAGTGTATTGCTGAACAATTTTCACCAATGCAAACATACATTGCAAGTTAAATAAAAACTTGTAAAAAATACCTTTGGTCTCGATGGCGAGCTCCACGTAGTGCGCGATGAGCTTGGCGGGAGGCACGGGCCGGTTGTTGAACAGCCGGGATAGCTCCTTTGCTTTATTGTAGTAGCTAAAAAAAGGAAATTATTTTAATGGACGATTAAAAACTAGAAGTTACATTCCAGGGAGCTGATTTTTGAATTTCGACCGCTCGATTTCGTCTATTTCGTTCAATAATATCTCCAATACTATAGCTGGTCAAGCAAATCTTGTCAGTAAAAAAAGGCGCGAAATTCAAATTTTCTATGGGACGATATCCCTTCGCGCCTACATTTTTCAAATTTGCCGCCTTTTTCTACTGACAAGATCTGCTTGACCAGCTATAGGCATTTAAATTCTACTAATAGAATTGAAAACGAGTGGTCAATACCACTCGATTCCCAATTTCTATCGCTCCTATTTCAAAAATTGGCATTTCGCCGTTTTCGACCGATTTTCGAGTGACGAAATCGAGTGATCGAAATTCAAAAATCGGCCCCTAGAGCCTAGCTAACGTTGTTAGAAAATAAATAGTATCGTGACTTTTCGTAGCATCTGTCATCCCGTATCAACTTTTTTTTCGTTTGGCTCTGTAGAGGCATAGAGTAATATAAGTAAAGAAAGAGTGGGCACTCCATACATCAGTTTTCTTACCAAAACGCGCGTTATTTCGTACCTAGTCGACATCTAGTGTCATGTGGCGGAATTTATCAGTACCTACTGCTAGTTGACAATAGAGGTCTCGGTGAACCAGAACTCTAACGCTCAACAATTTTCAGCTAATATTATAACTGGATTAACCGGAACTCTATTTTCAACTGCCTCTGCTTATAATATAAATCTGCTTATGTTGTAAATTTTTTTAGTAGGACATTTTTCGTCAGTAGTTACACTTGTGACATCTGGTGTCAAGAAGGGGTACTGATAGTTCCACTACTTGACGTTAGATGTCGACTACGAAATAACGCGCGTTTTGGTAAGAAAACTGATGTATGGAGTTACCACTCTTTCTTTACTTATATTACTCTATGGTAGAGGAGAAGATCGTACATAAAAAAGCATCATTTTTGCCCAAGCTGTGCTCGCTTGGCCAATCATCTTACCTATTATCCGAAAGCATCTTATCCAGCGCCACCTTCAGCCTGTCCCCCATATCGGGCGCGAAGGGCACGGCCAGCGCGTACCCGGCGCGCTGCGCCCGCTCGGCGTTCCCGGGCTGGTCGCCGAACACGGGCACGGCCAGGAGGGGCACCCCGGCTTGGATGGCTTCGAGGGTGCTGAGGAGGCCGCCGTGGGTGATGAAGAGCTTGGTGTTAGGGTGCGCTGGAAGAGAAATAGCCCATTTAGGGGAGGAGGAGCCAAATCTCACATGGGGAGAGGAGGTTATTCGCCAATTTTTCTGCAAGAAAAGGTTTTGCACTAAGGAAAAATCATGTGTGATTAATGTACAACCTTAATAGCCGAAAGGGATACTGCCATTCATTAGAAAGGGATCTCATGATTCGACCCTGAATCGCTGTCAAACTTCGGTTTTGTAGGAAGTGTCCTTTCCGTACGGTAGTATTAGTTATTCTGTGCCTCAGGAGGCTATAGGAATAACAGATACGCACCTAATATAGCAGGCTGCGGCATCCACGGCCGGATATGCACGTTCTTCGGGAGCCCCTGGAGAGGCTCATCGAACTTCCACAGCACGGTGCAGGGCAGGGCTCCCAGGATCCTGATCAGCTCCTGCCTGGTTTGCTCCGGGAACGCTGAGGCCTTAAGAACGGATCCCATGCTGAAGTATACGACGCCGTTCTTGGAGCTGTCCATTAGGTCTTGGAGATCCTGAAAATTATTATTATATATTTTTTTAGTTCTAACATACACAATAAACAAATTTACAGCTTTGAAATTTCGCCAAACTGCGGAACAGTTTGTTGGCGAATATACATATGTCGCAGTCAAAAGTGTGAACTGGTCAAAAGAACTTTTAACCGACAAAAACAGGCAAAACTGCTTTTGACTGAGCATGTTGGTCAAAAGTAGTTTTACCTGAAAATCATTGGTTAATAGTAATTGTGACTGTTACTATCAGTCAAAAGTACTCCCAGAAATAGGTAGGTTAGGGTTATTTTTTTTTTTGCTACGCCCTAAAAACGAAACTGTTCCCAGAGATAGGTAGGTTAGGGTTATTTTTTTTTTGCTACGCCCTAAAAACGAAACTGCTGCCAGAAATAGGTATGATTTTCAGGTAAAACTACTTTTGACCAACATGCTCAGTCAAAAGCAGTTTTGCCTGTTTTTGTCGGTTAAAAGTTCTTTTGACCAGTTCACACTTTTGACTGCAACACATATACATATAAATAGGAAATGATGAAAACTTCGTGTCTTCGGTTCGTAAATTTATATGTAATATCTGCACTACCCGTTCAAAGTTGTAAGTACTTAACATTCCTGCTACCCAAAGGTTGTCTGAAAGAGATCGCTTTTTGCGATAAGGCCGCCTGTTATTACCTATTCTAATCAAAGCGTGTATTTCGCTTTCTGTGTATTTTTTAACTTTATCGTGCACAATAATAGTACATTACATACTTAGGGATGTAAATTCGTAAATGCTCCAGATCGCAGGTGTTTGTGGCCCGAACCGAAGGTGAGGGCCATAAATATGCGATCTGGGGCTTTACGAATTCTTACCGCCCGTGGTTTGTATAAAGTTTTACGTCTTGCCTTGGCCAGGAAGTGAGATTTTCTTCCCGTCCCGTGGGAAGAAAATCCCACTTACGGGTCTAGGGTGACGTAAAGAATATTTAGGTACTTACTTACTTTTTTGGAAAACAGAAAAACTTAAGGATTCGAAGTACCTACGCTTAACGAAATTGCGTTGGGTATCTAGCCAACATTCCAATCATTTACGCTCCGTAGCGTGGTCATCTCTCCTATCACTCTTCCATATTAGTGCGACAGGGTTTCGTTTGCTACGGAGCGTATACGTTTAGCACGTTGGCTACGCACCCTGGTTTTCGTTGTTAAATTGTTCAACTATTGTAGACAATTTCTTGCAGGTTTGCTGCAGATTTTGGCACTTATGTGGGCCGCTGGCGGCCTACTTGACCTGCTGGTTAAGTTACTATTAAATCTGCCTACTGGACACGATTTTTTTGGGCGACCAGCAACCCACATGGAAGGCCGTCTTAAACTATGCTGGGGCCCCTGGGCACATAAGAATTTGGGGCCCTTTTGGAAAGTAAAGAAAGCGAATTATACTAACATTTTTCTACTATGATCTTCTACTTATCATGGGTAATCAAATATACTGTTACTGTCTGTCCTTCGGGGCCCCCTGAGGATGGGGGCCCTGGGCACGGACCCAGTGTGCCCTTATGGTAAAGACGGTACTCCACATGGCCTGCCACAACAGAAATTAAATTTCTTCTATAGCGCTAAGTGTCGTTTCCTTACCTTAGGCAGCGGCGTGCGGTGATCAGCGATATGGTACCCAGCAATATCCACCACATTAGGAGGCAAACTGATAGCCGGCGCCAGCGACGGGTGCGAGTTGGAGAGCAGGATGGAGATATCGTGGATGGCCATGGAGTAAGGGGGAAGGACGATGCCCTTCTTCTTGGCAAGGGGCTCGAAGATCTCGTGGTAGTATTTCTCGCTAATTGATATGTCCAATCTGGAGTGATTAAAATATTCTTTTATTAAATTGTATTGAATATAATGACTGTACAATATCAACAGTTGGCAATGAACATAAACAATAAGTTTGGATTTTAAGCCGCCAAAGTCAGCAAAATCTGTACAAACGTTGTTAGGGTATAGCCACGTATAGCTGAATGTGTTACAGTACTAATACCTACTAACGCCATCTGTTGTAGAGTCCTAGCGGTCAGCATCCCGTAGCAGTGTTCGCTGCCACAACTTCATCGGCAGCGGGGAGTCACTATCATGGACAGTTCTAGTCTGTGGGCTGTAGCGTAAAGCAGGATCTACTAGCGCCATCTGTTGGCAAGTTACAGTTTACACTTACAAACGTCCGGCAGTCATCATCCCAATCGTAGCCGTGTTCGCCAAACGCTGCCACAGATTCATAGGTATTGGGGAGTCGCTCATCATGGTGGGTACCAGCGCGGTGCTGCCGATGTCGGCCACCATCGCCTCCACTCCGGCGTGGATGACGGTGCCGCTCAGCACGATCCAGGGGACTTGGAGGACTGCTGCGAAGCTGCGGAGTGGATAGAAAGATTAATCGTGGGTAATAGTAACGACGGTATTTTTCACTAGGATTTATCAGGGTGTTTGGGATAATGTCCGGACTTATGTCAGGATAAACCTTTTTTCATGTGGCTACCCTAGTCTGACCCTGATGAACCTGAACAAGTACTTAATAATTCATCCTATATACGTCCCACTGCTGGGCACAGGCCTCCTCTCATGCGCGAGAGGGCTTGGGCTATAGTCCCGACGCTAGCCCAATGCGGATTGGGGACTTCACATACACCTTCCCATATAACCATTCCAGTCGCAGAATCACAAAGTGGTAACTAAATGTCAGATGTGTCGTAACAGAGTCCACACAATGTGTCTAGAATTGTTTCGAAACAAAGTGTCTTCGCCGTGTCTATACTTTTCCGTAACAAGGTGTCGACACATTTGTGTGCACTTTGCGTGCGGTTTGCGACTAAATCTGACAGCAAATTTGTGACAGCAAATGTCAATATAAAATACCTCTTGAAAACCAAGGTTTGTCAAACTACTATTAGTGTCTCGTGTGCTCGTAATTCTAGTAAGTCATCATGGGCAATGCAAATGATAATAATCGACCGAAACCATATAAACACCCAACACCCGTCAACCTTTTACAGAAAAGTTTTTAAAGAAATTCAATAAGCTACTTAGGTCAGGCAACGAATGCTCTAAAAGTTGTAGAGGGAAATGCTCGGAACACAATTTTTGACTCCGTAACTCGGTTTGACAAGTTAGGAGGTGAACATATCAAAAGTCCCCGGCCGTAGCCCTTGAGCGGGGGGGAGAGAGGGGGCTTTGAAGGTCCCATTTTCCCGTTTTTCGATTATATCTCGGAAACTATGCATCTCAGCGACATGGCCACTTATACAAAATGAAAGTTAATTTAATTTGTTACAAGTTTATTCAGTAAATTTTTTTGATATGTTGAATAGTTTTTGAGATATCCGCTCTTGAAAGTTTATTTAGGGCTCTCAATTTTATCTTGATATATCTATATCAGTGAAGGTGCTAGGCCGTGTTTGGTATCGTTTTCGTATAAATCTGGGGTGCTGAATCCATTTAAGATATCACATTGACACCATTCCACAAAATAAAAATAAATCTTTTTAGGGTTCCGTACCTCAAAAGGAAAAAAACGGAACCCTTATAGGATCACTCGTGCGTCTGTATGTATGTCCGTCTGAATACACAAAATAGTTCTTTACCTATAGACGACAGGAAAACCTATTAGAAATGTGCAGTCAAGCGCGAGTCGGACTTAATGTACGGAACCCTTAATACGCGAGTCCGACTCGCACTTGGCCGGTTTTTTGAAACTCTTCTTGACGCTTAACCGCTGAACCGATTTCGTTGAAATTTGGCATAGAAATAGTTTGCGTCCCGGAACAGGACATAGGATAGATCTTATAACCAAAATCATCTTTTGAAGGTGTGAAAAGTGGCGTGGAAATTTGTACGGGAAATCAATAACCGCTGAACCGATTTATATGAAATTTGGGATGGTCTACATCTTTGATTTAGTTAAAAATTATGAAAAAACATGACTTCACCTAAACTTAAACAGTATTAACTTCAAGAAGTCAATTCTGAATTCCCCCCTACACCTCATTTCACACCTTTAAAGGATGATTTTTGAGATAACTTATTATATCCTGTCTCGGGACTCAAAATATATGTGTACCAAATTTAAATTAAAACTGTTCAGCAGTTTAAGCGTGAAGAGGAGTTTAAAAGAAAGTATTTTAATAAGTTTATATGTTTTTACTTCGGAATGGTGTCATTGTGATACCTTAACTAAATTTGGTACTGCGAATTTATACGAAAACGATACCAAACATGGCCTCGTAGCTTTACTGTTGTAGAAGTCAAAATAAAATTGAGAGCCCTAAATTCTTATTACTTGGCCAAACTTGTGTAGAAGGAAAAGGTAAAATAAAAGTCTTCGGCAGGAATATAATATAAGACACAAATATATTTTTTTTTTGCGTTACTATTTCATTCATCAAATATAAACATACCTTGATTATACTATTCTAGTGAGATCCTCATAGATAAACAAAAACATTTACTTAAAAAATTACAAGGTCGAAATGTCACGGAACTTGTGAGAGTAATATGTGAAAAATAAAAACTTTTATGACAAAAAAAATCTGGACACAATTTAAGAATCACCCAATTGCGTCGAGGAATCATCTGTATATTTGCTTGTTTCATTACCTCCTCGCTTCTTTTTTGTCCTTTGTATTCTGTAGCAATTTGTTAGATCTGAAAATAAAGATAACTTGCGTTGTCACGGATGTCGATTTATAGGTTTTAGGGAGTGCAGAATTCGAAAACGATGATCATTTTATAATCCAAGATGGCGGCTACGTATTTTGTCATAAAAGTGGAATCCAAAATGGTTATCATTTTCTAAATCTGCGCCCCCCAAAACCTATAAAACGACACCCATGACGACTTTTATGACATAGTGCATGGCCGCCATTTTGGATTTCAAAATGGTCATCATTTTCGAAATCTGCGCCCCCTAAAACCTATAAAACGACATCCATGACGACTTTTATGACATAGTGCATGGCCGCCATCTTGGAATCCAAAATGGTCATCATTTTCGAAATCTGCGCCCCCTAAAACCTATAAAACGACACCCATGACGACTTTTATGGCATAGTGCATGGCCGCCATTTTGGATTCCAAAATGGTCATCATTTTCAAAATTGGGGCCCCCTAAAACGTATAAAACGACATCCATGACGACTTTTATGACACAGTGCATGGCCGCCATTTCGGATTCCAAAATGGTCATTATTTTCGAAATCGGCACTCCCTAAAACCTATATATCGACACCCATCTCGACTTTTATGACAAAGTGTTTTGCTACCATCTGCATGCAAGACATTTCTATTATTTTTACGTACAAAAATGGCCCCCTGTCAACTTTCAATCGAGATTTAATCGATTAATATTCAGATTAATTCAATTTCAATCTATGTTAGGTCGACTAAACTAATCGCGATTAAAATTTGAGAATTAACTTTTTTTATTCCATTAATTAGTCGAATAAACAGTTAATCGATTAATGCCCATCTCTGACCACGGAATTTTTACACTTTGAGAATATCTGAAAACAAATCAACACAAGGAGCCATTTTGCAAATCCAGTAACATACCAGTAACTTTGTTATTACTTTTGACAGCGCGTGTCATGTGTCAACACAGAGTCGACACAAAGTCGAAACATTGCAACTACTTTGTGACTGCAATATTTCTCAGCCTTAAACCATATTTATACATCATAATTAACAAGTTTCGTAGTATGTAAAGCGTTATTTCTGTTATTTAAGTATAGTATACGCATCGAAGTACTAAAAATGCTTCAAATAATATAGTTATGAACACAGGCACTGAGAAGTAAACAATTTCATTTCCGGCTAAACTAAAACAATATGGTGGCGCGTTGATTATATTACACTTAGTTTATCAAATCACTCGAGCAGTTTAATTCCCCATAATAATTTAAGTCCTATTGTAATATAAATGCAAACAATATATAATTACGTCTTGTAATCCGTTTTAGTGATGGCGTATTAATGTCACTTATTTTTATTTAAGTATTTTTCCATCTGACAGTTTCCATTTGACAGGAACAAAATGAACGAATGAACGAATGATTTTGGCATAAAGTAGTCGCAAACCCGAAACAATGTGTGCACACGGCGACCACACTTTATGTCACTTTGTGTCATGTGTCGACCCTTCCCCATTTCTGGTAACTGTGTCGACACGGCGACGACTCTGCGACTGGAATTGTGACCGAAACAGACGGTGTCGACACAAGATGTGTCAACACCGCGTCGTAACGGCGACTGGAAATGGTTGTATGGGTTTGATTTTCTTCGCAGATGTATGCAGGTTTCCTCACGATATTTTCCTTCACCGAAAAGCTAGCGGTAAATATCAAATGATATTTCGTACATAAGTTCCGAAAAACGCATTGGTACGAGCCAGGATTTGAACCCGCGACCTCCGGATTGAAAGTCGGGCGTCATATCCACTCGGCCACCACCGCTTCGCCACAAGTACTTAACGTTCATAATTAATTATTAAACTGAAACGGGACTTAATAATGGAGTACCTACACTTACTAGGTACTTATTTAGTCTGACATTTCGAGCGTGACATTACGTCCTTGGTCACAGGCAGACTCCAACTCAACTTCAATATATGCAACGCTTTTGTAAAAGACACTACTAGCAGTGACTTTAGGTAGGAAGAAAATGTGAAAATCATAAATATGTAGGTACTTACCCAGCCTGCAGATCGGAGAAGAAGACCTCAGTGATGACAGCATCATATTTGTCCAGCAGCGCCCGCCGGACCCCCTTGTTAGAGGCGGCCGCGATGGATATATTCCGCCCGAACTCCATCAACTTCCCGATGCTCATATGCGGCACCTTCAGAGGGTCCATGTCTGAAAATACGCCATGTTAAGACAACAGCAGCTTAGGCGAAAAATCCTGCGTAAAAATTACAGAAATCCAGGCTACGCCAATCGATCGCATCAGGTGTCAGATTGGTGTAGAGGTCCTCCGGGCCGCCCTGGAAACGTCTCTTTGGGCATCGTTCAACAATGTGTTGGGTAGTTGTCGACGTATATAAGCAAGCAGTACTTATGAGCCGTGGCAAAATGCCAGGATAACGCGAGGAAGAAGAATTTAATTTGATTGGCCTACTAAGTTATTCTAGTTCCTGTAATCTTGGTATATATGTCGCAGTCGGATCGTATAATCCGCCGTATTACATTACGGCTAGCCGTTTTCAAAAACAGGGGCGTTTTGAAATGCGGCGGTTTAACGATTAGCCGGATTGAATGCGGCTGAATGAGAATCCGCCGGAATGTATTCGGCGCCATACGTTCTTCAACACGGCTAGCCGTAATGTAATACAGCGAGTCATTAGCCGCCGCTTTGACAGTTTTTAGTTCCCATTTTTAACACCCGTGGCGCTGCCTGACAAACGCTGGGGTGTCCATCAAATCTGGAGTTCGTCGGACTGTTTCTTTTCAAAAAACATTTCTTTCGCAACTTAAATAGACGGAGCCCCGCTTCGCGGGGCTCCTATTTCTGAGCGGTTTGCCCTTCGGGCATCTGAAGCTACCTAACGAACCTAACCTACCTACCTATTGATTTAGTGAGACGTCCGTGAAAACATTACACTTTGGGGAAAAAAGCGTAGGTAGGTAAGTAGGTTAGGTTCGTTAGGTAGCTTCAGATGCCCGAAGGGCAAACCGCCCAGAAATAGGAGCCCCGCTTGCGGGGCTCCGTCTATTTAAGTTGTGAAGGAAATGTTTTGGAAAAGAAACACATGTAGTGCGGTGGGACCATGGTAAAAATAAATTAAATTGCAAACATTGTCAAACTCCGGTTACGTAGGCGACCGAAAGAACTGGTCACTCTACAATCTAAAATAGTAGTACGATGCGGCTAAACGTTGGCCGCCTTATTGAAGAACGTATCGCAATGACAATCCGGCTAATCGTCGAACCGCCGCATTTCAAAACGCCCCTGTTTTTGATAACGGCTAGCCGTAATGTAATACGGCGGATTATACGATCTGACTACGACATATACATTACATTTTGTTGTGAAATATATTCATTCAACTAATACGTCATGATAATGATCACAAAAACGAACCACTTGAAGGTAAATGACACTGAGGCAATCAGAACAAGATAATATTGTGCATTATCACAAACATCAACATGTCATTAACATATTATTATGAAGCACCGGGCATAGGCCCGCATACAAGATCAACCTTCATAGGAATTAGGTATTGCGTATCATCGTGACAATCATGTTTTAATTTTAACAAACAAAAACTGCCAAAAACTCTGTATTGTATAAAATGCGTAAAGTACGAAAACGAATACACGCAAAGGCGGTTATTTTTTAAGATAAGATATTATTAGAAAGATAAAGTTAGATCATTTATTTGCATTAAACATTACCAGGTACAACGTGTTCATAATACTTATGGTGGTAGGTATACATGTTTAACCTCATGTTAGCCTAGTTTAGTCTCGCACTGCTGGGCAAAGTTTAGTGTCCACTCAACCCTGTCGTTTGTACTTTCCCGCCAATCCGGATAAAATAAGTTCCGAAATCACATACCCCACTGCGTGACGAAACCCCATCCTTTAAAAAAATAGATTTTAAAAGTACCAAAAAGTCAAATCATTGCAAATCCTAGAGTTAGCTTGATTCGACTCTAATATATGTATCGTTACAGATTATATAATAGTTATGACGAATAATTTCCTTCAGTGAGCGCGTGTCAGCCCTGGCTTTTTGCACCGCCTGCGGTGTACGACACGTAGGTATATGAATCATAGGTCGCTCGCAGAGTTCCATAGGTCTGGTATCGTAATAATGCTGTGACTTACATGACATAATCTCTATAGTTTCACTGACATCGATGAATGTGAGGCCCTTCTGCGCCTCCTTCTTAGGGAACGGGGTCGCCCAGGTCACCTAAAATCAAACGTTTCAAAAAGATTACAATTTTGCTGTTTTTCAGGTTCCGTACCAAAAAGATACAAAAGGAACCCGTTTGGAGAGGCTCTGTCCGTTCGTCCGTCCGTCTGTCTGTCACATCACTAAATATCTATAGAACTACTTGCGAAAAGAAATAGTGATGAAATGATCATGAATAAAGGCATTGAAAGCATTTTTTGCACTTAAAACAATACCTAAGTACAAATGGTAGAATTAGAATTGTCACTGAAAGAGCGTTCCTTTTCACATTGTTCGATCCGAAGCCTGATGATAAGATACCACCACAAAAAAGTAAAAAATTTCAAGAGCGCCTTTATATTCATTTATTCACTTCATACCGTTTTCAACCAGATAGCATACCTCATGGCCAGCCTTCAGTAGGGCTCCAACGATGCCCTGCCCCAGATGGTTGTGGCTTTTGGAAGGCACTGGGAAGATCGCCAGGATCCTGTAGCCTAGTGCTGGCGACAGCAGCGCCAGTGCTGCTAGGATCGTCAGCTTCATCTTGGATTCTGAAAATAAATACTAACTCATCATCATCATATTACCTTGTAGAGCATTAGAGTTTTCGTTCGTCGCGACATCTGTTGTCAACTAGCAGTACTGATAAATTCCGCTACTTGACGCTAGATGTCGACTACGAAATAACTCGAGTTTTGGTAAGAAAACTGATGTATGGAGTTACCACTCTTTCTTTTTACTTATATTTCAGTGATGACAAAAGTGCAAGCCTTCGAAGAACAGAGGCGAGTGGAAATATTAACTAGGGTGAAGCCACCAAAAGATGAACACTTGAGCGACTAAAACCAAACTTAAGAGTCACACGATCCCGCCACCAAAAAGCCGCTCCCATACAATCAAAGTTACGTGTTGACACTGTTGAGCACTTGGCCTTAGTTCAAGCGAATGTCTCGTATTTACTTATCTGTCTGTGTCTTTGACTGATAAACATCCGAAGTACCTATCTGGTACCATCGTCCACACTGTTAACTGTACATCGGTGGACCTTATGCATTTTGTAATAAGATCTATATTTGATACCTACCTACTTAGATAAATATTGACTCAGTATTCAGGTGCGTGATTTATACTGTGACTTGTTGATTAGATATTACAACACTATCTGATAAGGGGATTGAGATACTATTTGCGTGGATACTATAATTACTAAACAGACATACTACAGACAAAAAATCTTAGTGGTTGTAATCTTCTTTTTACCAAGGTGTAAAAACAAAACGTGTCGTGTGCAGAAAACACACATACAGTAAAAAAAAAATGTTTTGATGAAGTAGACCAAAAGTTATACATACTTATAACATTTTTTGCTCCTCATGACCTCAGGAATGAGTGGTTAAAATCCTAAAATCTGTCGGGTTACTCGAGCCCACGGTGTATACAGATGTAGAGATGTAGTGTTCCATCGTATTTTCTCGGAAACGTTCGTATTTGTTATTCTACTTCACTCAACCTTAGTACTTTTTGTACCGAGACTGAATAAAATAGCAAGACACGCTCGTACGTTTTCGTGAAAATACGATGGAAAATAATTATGCAGTACATCTGTAGACTGCTAATCTTCCCGTTCCCAAAAACCGGCCAAGTGCGAGTCGGACTCGCACACGAAGGGTTCCGTACCATTACGCAAAAAACGGCAAAAAAATCTTCTGTTTTTCGTATTTATTGATGTAGCGGTAACAGAAATACATAATCTGTGAAAATTTCAACTGTCTATCTATCACGATTCATGAGATACAGCCTGGTGATTGGTGACAGGCAGACGGACAGACAGACAGATAGACAGACAAACGGACAGAGGAGTCTTAGTAATATGGTCCCGTTTTTACTCTTTGGGTACGGAACCCTAAAAAAAACAACTATTCCCTATGTCATTATACCATTCATACTGAATTTAAAATATTTAAAAATAATTCACTGTTAAAACTGATAAATAACAACCTAAGGTCCTCCAGTGTCAAGGGCACTTGAATGATATCTTTATTCAAAAATCTACCTTTACACTACCACATTACGGTACATAATACTTTGCCATTGTACTAGTCATAGGAGTCATATTATGAGAGGTGAATTATTATTCGAAAAGACACCTAAACGTAAAGTGTTAAGGTAGATAACGCTTTATGATTCAATTACTTTAATCGACCTAGCTGGATGATATTTTGTATGTTGTATGTTGGCTAATTATTAGCTCGTTTGAGATAACTGGCAGAAATATGAGAGAACTGAGAGATATGAGATAAACAGAGTGTAATAAAATTAAAAATTTCATGTACTTAACTGACACCTTGTTTCGATTAGATAGATAGATAAATCATTTATTTGTATTAAAAATACACTCTGTTTATTGTAGATAACCTACGCTCTCATATGTATATACCTACAGGATGTTACCTATAACAAGGGCCAACTGTATGCTGTACTCCTCAAACTGACCAACATTTGTTCAGCGTCTTTAAAGCGGTTCACTGATAACCAGTTCGCCGGACGATATCACCCTGTCAGTTAAACGCATAATTTGACAGCTCCGAACAACTGACAGGCTGATATCGTCCAGCGAACTGGTAATCTGTGGGCCGCTAAAAATAACTAAAGTATTTTGATTTTTATTACAAGACATCGTAAATTTTATAGCATTTTTGGTGCAACGGAGTGGTGTAAACGGAATTGGTATAGATAATTCCAACTAAAATGGTAAATTAAGATTAATATTAACGCTAATTAATCATTAGGGTTGAAATTGTTTATACCAATTCCGTTAACACCACTCCGCTGCAACGAAAATGCCAGCGTACGTTAAAAATATTTTTTTTTATGAAAAAGAGAAAATCTAAAGATTTCATATTTTTTATAGGTTGTTAATCAAAAGTGAATTCGTTTGGGGGTATTTTTATATATGGTTTAATTATTTGCTCGTGCTACAGGAAACACCCGGTATATTATTCTTATTAGCAGCAGTTAGCAGCAAGCGTCAATTGACATAAACAAAACATATAAATTAGGAACGTACACAAAAATAACACAATACTCACATTAAAACTATAAAAAAACACAAATCACAATCACTTTCAAATGTGTTTCAACATAAATGTTCACTTTACATAAACCGAAGCGATAGACTACATACCTACCTACGCCGCGCGTTAGAAACAAACTGGCAAAGTAGCGAAGTCCGGTATAGTATACCTACGCATACATATGTGGCATTATCTATGAAAAGAGACCTTATTGTCGACGGCGCTTACACCGCACAGCGGCGAGATGCGTCGTATTTAGTGCGGAGCATTCGTTAATAATGGCAGAAGCGCTATCGACAATAAGGTCCCTTTTCATGGATAACGTCACATATGTACTTACGACACTTACGTTGTAGCTATAATTGATCGCGTGTGGAGATGATTTTGTGTGTTCAGAATGGGTGCGCGGGCGCCGGCGCCGCCGACAAATTGCGATCTCGGCCGACCAGTTTAACGTCTTCATCGTATTTTCACGGAAACGTACGAACGTGTCTTGCTATTTCAGTCTCGGTACAAAAAGCACTGATGTTGATTGAAGCATGACAAATACGAACGTTTCCGAGAAATTAAGATGGAAAACAATTATGCAATACATCTGTACATTGCTAGTCTGGCCACAATGATCACAACTCGCTCTTACTTGGATGGCAATTGGAATTAGTCAATGATGTCATAACTCAAAACTTTACATTAGAGACGTAAATATTTTTTAAGAAACAAAAAAGGACCGACCTCACAAACCGGTCTGAAGAGCTTAATAGTACGAGTAATAAGTAATAATAATAACCCTGCCTATGAAGCGGTTCAGGCGGAGTATGTCACTTTCTTAGGACGTCACATTCTGAGGACGTCATATTCTGAGTTCGTCACTTTCTGAGTACGTCACTTTATGAGAACGCCACTTTCTGAGGACGTCACTTTCTGAGTTCGTCACTTTCTGAGTTCCCGGAGGTCCCGGGTTCGAATCCTTGTAAGGGCATTTATTTGTGTGTTTATTACAGATAATGATATTAATCTACCATGATCTAGCACTACGACGGCGACTCGCGACCGGTCAGGCCTAGTGGGTATTATAGTGACCCTGCCTGTGAAACCGATGGTCCATGGGATGTCCATGGGTTCGAATCCCGGTAAGGGTATTTATTTGTGTGATGAACACAAATATTTGTTCCTGAGTCATGGGTGTTTTCTATGTATATAAGTATATATTTATCTATATAAGTATGTATATCGTCGCCTAGCAACCATAGTACAAGCTTTGCTTAGTTTGGGGCTAGGATGATCTGTGTAAGATGTCCCCAATATGTCCCCTAATATTTATTTATATTTACTACATCAATGGATAAATAGTTTATATGTAAGTACATCTATCTAATACCTTTAAACGAGCGATTCTTGTTTATTTATATATATATTTCGGGGATCTTGGAAACGGCTCTAACGATTTCGATGAAATTTGCTATATGGGGGTTTTCGGCGGGGAGACAAATTGATCTAGCTCTAGGCCTTATCTCTGGGAAAACACACATTTTTGAGTTTTTATATGTTTTCCGAGCAAAGCTCGGTCTCCCAGATATTAACATATATGTATATATGTTCAACCGGTGTATTATGGTACTCGTGGATGGCTTTATCCATCTTTATCCACGTGATAAAATAACTGTCACTTTTTAACACCGTGGAATAGAAAGTGACGGACACCGTTTTATCACGCTGTCACGTAGACAACGACCATCATATCCGTACAGATTTACCTACATTGTGATAAATAAATATGTATATGTCGGACCCTGACACCAGAAAGACGTATTGCAGCGTTATAGTTCATTATTTTAGACGCCTGTATAAAATCGATTAGCAATGTTAAGCTACGTATTATTTGGTTGTAACAAAATAAATAAAGTTGTGTAGAGAGTAACTCCGTCTATTGGCGCATTGTTGAAATAAAGTTGCGTAGAGAGTAACGCCATCTATTGGCGTGTTGTTGAACTGAGATGACAGGTAGAAGGCTTTGGAACGTCGAGAGGTTTCTCTCGAGTGAGCGTAGGCACGAGTTGGCATTTTTGTCGGTATGTTGGTAGACTGGTCGAGCAGGTTTGCCAACTTGACTTTGAGGCGGGAGCAGAGAGGCTCCGCCGCTGGTAGTTCTTCTGGATCGGACCGCGCTAGAGATCGGACGTACTCGTTAGCCAACCTCGTGCCTAACTCGCTACGTTCCTGAAGGTTTATACCTGAAGGATTATTCTGATAGCTTATAGAATCCCGCGTTCTTTAACCATTTAGCTAAGTGTTTTATTTCAAGTGTTATTTTGATTTCTTATGTTTCATTAGAAGCTTACTTTTGTGAAATAAAGAAAGGATGTGTTATGTGTTGTTTTAACTTGTTTTGAAAAGATTTGTCCCTCTGAGTTTGTTGCCGGTCCCATATAGGGCTAAATCTTCTCAGGTCAGATATGTAGGGTTGGAGCCGGCCTAGTTTGACTTGAATAAAGATTTAAACGGTTTCTTTTTACTTTCATATCGCTCCCTTGAGTTAAAAATAGCAATTAGTTCTTTTAAACATTTAGTACTGAAGTATAGTAGGCACTAGTATGGTTAACGAGTTCCAAATTCCAAATTATTTATTTGTTAAACATAGGTATGTACAACTGAACAGTAGGTCTTACATGTATAATATAGTAACACTATGTTTCGCCACATGGTACACAAATAGCTACAGAGCACATGTAGCATGCAGTTATAAACTAAATCTTATAACATATAAAACAGATACAAATTAAAAGGTAATAAAGTTTCCTGAGTCTGACAAATAATCTTGAATAGAATAGTATGCTTTAGTTATTAGGAAATCATACAAGCTTTTTTTAAATTTATTTAAATCGTTAATTTTTAAAATCTGTGTTGGTAGCTTATTATAAATTTTTGGTGCCATTCCAAAAAAGCTTTTTGCTAGTAACGCTGTTTTACATGATCTAGATTGTATTCTATGTTGTTGGCGACAACTATTGAAATAGGAGAATTGGTGAGGGTTATACTTATCATATAATACGACTTCATATATATAAAGACAGGGAAGCGTGAGAATATTTAGCTTAATAAAGTAGGGTTTACATGATTCTATGAAATGTAAACCGCATACTGATCGTAAGCACTTTTTTTGAGCTCTGAACACTAGTTCTCTATCAGTACAGTTACCCCAAAATATAACCCCGTATCTCAAAGTTGATGTAACGTGAGCGTGATAAGAGATTAAAACAGTCGACTGGTTTGCTACTTTTCGCAAATTGCGTAAGGCATATGAATATTTGTTTAGTTTTTTACAAACGTTGTCTACGTGGTTATTCCAACTTAATGTTCGATCTAAGCGTATCCCCAAAAAAGTTGTTGAAACCGTTTCTTCAATGTCCTGATCTTTGTATGTAATTTTTAAATGTGAAATAAGTTCTTTTCTCTGTTTAAACAGGGTGACCACTCTTTACTATAACCAAAATTCCCTGACTTTTCCCGGTTTTCCAGGCGTTTTTTCAAGTTTTTCCCTGACCATAATCTTAAATGTAATAAATATAAAATATGTAATTGGAATACATTTTTGAGTTTTTGCAGAATCTGAATTAGTCCAGTCATCCAAATCCAAATCCAAAAAAACCGACCCTATCCGTGAATAATCAGTTCTTGGATTTTTTTTTCGTAGGTCCCTCGGGGTGGTCACTGGGAGTGTGAATTCAAAAAGTAAACTGAATCAGGCTCCTGTGTATATTCGAAAAACGGTTTTTCTTGAATAACTCGGCCATTTTTGATTTTACAGTAAAACCGTGAGGACAAAAATTGTAGGAAATTTGATTCTCTACAAATTTGGTCCTCACAATTTTTCTTCTAGGATCGATATTTTGGAAATTAAATTTGAAAAAAGCGACTAATTCAAAATATTTTCATCATTTACGAGATGCGAGCGATAGAAATTGGGAATCTAGTGGTATTGACCACTCGATTTCAATTCTATTAGTAGAATTTAAACGCCTAGTAGTGGAGATATCATTTAACGAAATACACGAAATCGAGTGGTCGAATTTCAAAAATCGGCCCCCTGGACTTAAATTTTCTATCTTTTTGTGTAGCTCCTCCGTGTACAAAAAAAATGATCCACGCGGCTCGTAATGCTCACTTTACGAGCCGCGTGGATCATTTTTTTTCTTCAATATTTATTTTGTATATACCGCCGTGGTAGGATATTGCGTTACCTATTATTAACCTATTTAGCGGCAGACGTACGACCCCAATTTCATAGAAAACCGCAAATCGATTATTTATTTATTATTATTTATTATACTAGAGATCAAAATAAAATTTTTGACCCGCAGTTCCTAAAAAAATTTCCATAGGAGGGGAGTGCTGAGTCATTGTTTTTTTTTACGAGAAAAAAAAATTTTTAGAAACCAATCGTGTATGGTAGGGTTAAAGAGGTATACCCCGTTGGATATATGGATATTACGTATCATTTTATGATTAATAGGCACCGTATCTGCAGTACAGTTCCATTAAGTCTCGTAGAATAGATACTGAAGTAGGACTGTATCACTTAGTATTATTGAAAAATTAAAAAAAAAAATACTTAATGAAATTATTTTCAAAATTGCTTTATTAGGGTTAGATATGAGGATATCACGTATCATTTGAGGTATATTGTACAAAAAAAAATCAGCCATACGTATCTGGAGAAGCCCAAACTTGGTATGTTTTGAAAATTATTTTTGTTTTAATTAAAAAAAAAATGGCTGAAATGTAATGATGTGGTATAGTTTTAGAATCGCCTCAAAAAGCTTTTCTGAAAAAAAAATTCTTTCCCATACAAAAAAAACAATGACTCAGCACTCCCCTCCTACGGGAAATATTTTTAGGAACTGCGGCTCAATAATTTTGTTTTGACCTCTAGTATGCGTGTGCCAAACGGCTAATCTGTACATCGTTTGCGGTTTTTAAAGTGAACAGGTTAGCACATTCACTGCCCCCGACGCAAATGTGCGTCCACCGTCATACAAGTTTGTTCCTAGGCCACGCCCCCTGGCAGTGAATGCGTTAGACTAATTACAGTAGATATATAATGTTTGCAGATTATACATAGATTATAGATATATAATGAAGCGATGGTGGCCTAGCGGTAAGAGTGTGCGACTTTCAATCCGGAGGTCGCGGGTTCAAACCCCCGGCTCGTACCAATGAGTTTTTCGGAACTTATGTACCTACGAAATATCATTTGATATTTACCAGTTGCTTTTCGGTGAAGGAAAACATCGTGAGGAAACCGGACTAATCCCATCAAGGCCTAGTTTCCCCTCTGGGTTGGAAGGTCAGATGGCAGTCGCTTTCGTAAAAACTAGTGCCTACGTCAAATCATGGGATTAGTTGTCAAGCGGACCCCACGCCTATTACTTATTCTGTGCCCAGGCTCCCATGAGCCGTGGCAAAATGCCGGGATAACGCCAGGAAGAAGAAGATATAATGTTTGCAGATGGTAAAATTTATATATTTATTTTTATTTTATTATGTACATACAGAGACAATTTTTATTCCCCGACCTCCATTAAATTTCCCTGACAATTCCCTGACTTTTCCATGACTAGCGAAATTCCCTGACTTTTCCCGGTTTTCCAGAAAGTGGCCACCCTGTTAAAGGTCATTGTTTTGGTTTTATTTAAGTTGATAAAGAGATTATTTTTATGTAGCCAATCGATTATTAATTCTATTGTTTTATTAATGTGTTGTTCAAATAATGATGGCTCTTCGCTAGTAAAAATCACTGTACTGTCATCTGCAAATAAAACAATTTTATCTGTGATTGCTTTTGGCAGATCGTTAATATAGATTAAAAAGAGGAGCGGGCCTAAGACGCTTCCTTGTGGGACGCCATAATTTGTTTGTTTTAAATCTGAATAAAATGTGACCTCGTTTTTATACTTAACACAAATCCGAGTTATTTGTGTGACTTGCTCTCTATTCGTCAAGTAGGATTGTAGTAAATTGTAGGTATTTCCGCGGATACCATAATTATACAGTTTTGATAGTAAAATTTTATGATCCACAAAATCAAAAGCTTTTGTTAAATCCATATACAATGCTGTAACGGGTACTTTTTTATCTAACTGTGTCGTAATTGTGTTAAGTAGATCATAAATGGCCATGTTTATGGATTTATTTTTCCGGAAACCTTTTTGCTCGTCAGCAAAAAGGTTATGTGATTCAAAAAAGCTACTTAGATTTAAATAAATTACTTTTTCTATTATCTTGGAGAAAATAGGCATCAATGCCACTGGTCTGTAATTAGTTATATCTTTTTTATCTCCTTTTTTATACAAAGGTCGAACGATGGTAGTTTTTAATTTGTCCGGAAATATTCCATGTTCGATACACATGTTTATAATAAAACTAAGCGGTGCTACAATGATTTTTGAAACTGTTTTAACTATTTTTGTATTTATCCCGTCGTTTCCTGTACTATTGGTGTTTTTCAGAGAGTTGATAATTATTCTTATGTCATCTGGATTTGTTGGCTTCATAAAAATCGAATTAATAGAATTGTACGTCATTGTCGTTTTACTTGTGGTGTGTTTATTTATATTCGATGAATTATCACCTATTGTATTGAGATGAATGTAGTAGTTATTGAATGCCTGCGCTATATCTTTGGGGTCGGTAATATCTTTCCCATTCAAGTTGATTGCTGAAATGTTATCTTTTATGTGTCTCATTTTTGAACCATTTATAATATTCCAGGTAGCTTTTGATTTATTTGATGAATTTTTAATATAGTAATTATTTTGAGACTTTTTTGTGAGCAACATTATTTTTTTGAGTTTTTTAGAGTAGTTTTTAAATTCATTTTTATTGTCGGTAGTTGGCTGTAATCTACTTTTCCATAATAATTCTCTTTTCTTTTTACAGCATTTCTGAATGCCACGAGTAATCCATTTTGGTTTTTTCAAGGAAGCTATTTTGCATTTTATATAGGGAAAACATAAGTCGTAAAAGAGTAAAAATTGTTCATTAAAGTAATTAAAGGCTTCATTTGGGTCATTAGACATGTATACTTGTATACTTCGAGTCCGAATGTTTATTTCATTCACTGGTAGCAATGGTAGGTACTGGCTTAGCTGTGAAGTAATACATCGAGATACTACCCCACGCGCCCACCGCCTTTGAGACCATCGATATTCGACATCAGAAGTGGGATAAACGCAAAGGTTTATTAAATGCAAGGCAAGCCCGATGGACTGGGCACTACTGTTTTGCTTTCGATGGACTGAAGGCACGCCCGATGGACTGGGCACTACTGTTTTGCTTTCGATGGACTGAAGGCACGCCCGATGGACTGGGCTCTAATGTTTTGCTTTAGATGGACTGGGTATTGTTTAGTGACCGCATCAGAAGTGCCGGAGCATGTAAGAGGTGCACGTGGTCTGCTTTTTATGTGCAGAATGCTCTTTGCGAGGAGTAGCACTTACGCGGCTGAGATGGTTACTTCTGACGAGGGTCTGGTATCTGCCGAAGGACTGGCAATGCACCGAAGGAATGGTGTTGTTTCGTTAAAAATGAATTCCCGTTGATGTACTGTGTTCATATGAGTAAAATTGGCATTATTAAGTCAGAGTGCTATTTATTTTAATATGTCCTACAATGATTATTATCACATTTGACAAAAATATTTTTTTTAATGCCAGATAATTTCCCCGTAAATTGATATTGATGACAATAGTATTGATACTGTCGAGCAATGAATTTGAGCTGTTGTGATTTGTGTTTTTGATGTTTGAGATTGTTCTGTTTTCACATAAATTTGCGAGTATCCGCCAGATGGAGGCGATGATTAATGGAGTGTATCCGCTAGATAGCGGCGATGATTACTGATTATTTTTATTAAGTCGTTGCTCGATGGACTATTTTTGACTAGAGAATTGAGGATTGTTAAAGTAATTTTGAACAATCATTTTTTCTGGTTGGATTGATAACAAAGTTTGATTTTAATAGTAATTTGAGAGAGACCCAAATTGTGGGTCAGGAATGACCGAGCGATGAGATACTGTGCTGAGTATTTTGTTACAGAATCAAATGCATACACCCACACTCGAGGACGTGTGTAGCGCAGGACGGCCGTGTCGGACCCTGACACCAGAAAGACGTATTGCAGCGTTATAGTTCATTATTTTAGACGCCTGTATAAAATCGATTAGCAATGTTAAGCTACGTATTATTTGGTTGTAACAAAATAAATAAAGTTGTGTAGAGAGTAACTCCGTCTATTGGCGCATTGTTGAAATAAAGTTGCGTAGAGAGTAACGCCATCTATTGGCGTGTTGTTGAACTGAGATGACAGGTAGAAGGCTTTGGAACGTCGAGAGGTTTCTCTCGAGTGAGCGTAGGCACGAGTTGGCATTTTTGTCGGTATGTTGGTAGACTGGTCGAGCAGGTTTGCCAACTTGACTTTGAGGCGGGAGCAGAGAGGCTCCGCCGCTGGTAGTTCTTCTGGATCGGACCGCGCTAGAGATCGGACGTACTCGTTAGCCAACCTCGTGCCTAACTCGCTACGTTCCTGAAGGTTTATACCTGAAGGATTATTCTGATAGCTTATAGAATCCCGCGTTCTTTAACCATTTAGCTAAGTGTTTTATTTCAAGTGTTATTTTGATTTCTTATGTTTCATTAGAAGCTTACTTTTGTGAAATAAAGAAAGGATGCGTTATGTGTTGTTTTAACTTGTTTTGAAAAGATTTGTCCCTCTGAGTTTGTTGCCGGTCCCATATAGGGCTAAATCTTCTCAGGTCAGATATGTAGGGTTGGAGCCGGCCTAGTTTGACTTGAATAAAGATTTAAACGGTTTCTTTTTACTTTCATATCGCTCCCTTGAGTTAAAAATAGCAATTAGTTCTTTTAAACATTTAGTACTGAAGTATAGTAGGCACTAGTATGGTTAACGAGTCCGAATGTTTATTTCATTCACTGGTAGCAATGGTAGGTACTGGCTTAGCTGTGAAGTAATACATCGAGATACTACCCCACGCGCCCACCGCCTTTGAGACCATCGGTATTCGACATATACATACTTACATATAATAAGTTTATAATTACATATATGCTCACTCATGATGACTCTTGTTTTTTAAAAGTCTTCATGACTCGTTATTTCATAGCCAAGTAACAGTTATTTCAGTTATTTGTTTTACAAGGGGTCAAAGTTGTTGTTTAACCTCTCGTGCTAATGTTGATTCCAATATTGAATCACGAGCGTGGCGAGGGGTTCGAAAAATGGGATTTAAAAAATCGACATTTTTGGTTTAAACACAAGCATGCATTAAGTCCGACTCACGCTTGACTGCAAATTTCTAATTGGTTTTCCTTTCATCTATAGGTAAAGAACTATTTTGTGTAATTTTTTCAAAATTTTAGACCCAGTAGTTTCGGAGATAAGGGGGGGGGGGCATTTTTTGGCTATTTTCTTAAATAACTTCTAACCTATGTATTTAAAAATTATAAAAAAAATATGGCGTAAGCGATTGGCATTTTGGCTACGCGGCCTGCTACTCAACACTAGATGTCACGTGTGTCGCGAGTGACGAAAAGTATATTTCTATATTTCTCAACAATTTACAACTAATATTACAAGCAGGGGCCCATTTCTCGAACGATATTAGTCTAATATTATTAGTGTGTTGTCATGGCAACCCATACGATTTGACAGTTCGTGGACTAATAATATTAGTCTAATATCGTTCGAGAAATGGGCCCCAGAAGGAGTTGAAAATAGAGTTCCGGTTAATCCGGTTATAATATTTGTAACGCATTCCTGTTGCCATTCAACCGCCCAGCCAGCCAAGCCACGTCATCGCCCCACTACCACCAGCCCCGCCATGCTGCCTAGCCGAGCCTCGGAGTGGGAGATGACAAGCCAGCCTATAAAAGCCAGCGCACCCTCATTTTGGGTGTTCATTCTGATTGATAAACTACTAAGTGGAAACTCTGTCCGATTAATCATAATTAATTATAAATAAAATAAATCACCGATCACAAAGTATTTGACTTCTCGCCGTCCCATTTCACCTGCTAATTTACATTCAGAAATTGGGATACGAGTACCTACAATTTAATGATGACGCGAGCGGCAACAAAAAAACGACCACGACCACCTGACTGGAACACTGAACACGTGGCCGCTTCCGCCAGTGACGAAGACATCGAAATTACGGACGCTACTTACGATCAAGATGAAGAAGACGGTACGTCTACGCCACCAGCAAGAAAAATTCTTAAAAGTCTTTTGACCCAAGAAGTGCATAAAGCCTTTGAAGCCTTGGAAGACGATATACCGGTGCTAGCACGTACAAAACACCATCGTGCTGCATCCCTGATCCCTGAATTCGACCCTGATAATGAGGACTGTACCGTTCAGACGTGGCTTAAGAAAATCGACCAATTAGGAGACATCCACGGTTGGAATGATAAAACAAAATCATTCCATCTCCAGGACAAGTTGCGTGGCCAAGCTCGTAAGTGGTATAATCGCCTTGAAGAGTACGATCATTCATGGGAAGACTGGAAGGAAATGATTCTTCGTGCTTTTCCGAAACATCGAGATTATTCGAATATACTAGAAGAAATGCTTAACAGGAAGAAAATGCCGAACGAAAGCATGACAAAGTACTACCAAGAAAAAATCGCCATGTGTCATCGGTGCAAGCTGTCCAACGCCGCTACAGTATCCTGCATCATCCGCGGCCTCCCGCCAACCCTGCAATCAAATGCGAGAGCATTCCAATGCGATCAGCCGACGGAGTTGTACGAGCGTTTCCTGTCTGCGTTGGACGACTACCGTGCGCCATTTTATGGCGCCGATGTAACTCGTGCCGGTTCTAAGGACGGTACACGTCAGTCTACTGAAAAGAAAGCGCCGGTAAATATTGAGGCAGATCCGTGCCCACGCTGTAAGAAAACCGGGCATTTGGTACGGAATTGCCCTTTACCTGACCAGCGCACCTGTTTCAAGTGTGGCGCAAAGGGGCACATTGCACCACGTTGCCCAGATAACCTAAAAACTCGAGACGAGACGACTCCAGCTGTAAAGGAAATCAAGATGATTCAAAAGCATAATAACATCTACAAGAAGACCGCTCAAATCAACGACGTCTACGTGAAGGCCTATTTGGACACCGGAAGCGAGGTCAACGTTCTCAATTCGGAAATCGCAGATCTGCTCAACTTAGAAGTGAAACCATCACAAGTCGCATTTAAAGGATTTTATGGCGACAGGGTGGAGAGCAAAGGTGAAGTCGAGTTTAAACTACAAATTGACAGCCTGGACGTAAATTGCCAAGCATATCTAACGGACGTCGAGATGACCGATATTGACTTAATAGTTGGCCAGCCTATTATTAATAAGGACGGCGTGACCCTGATAGTCAACAGAGGCGCAGCCACTTTAAGTATCACCGAACAAGATTTTATGGCAAACATGGATGTGGATAGCGAAACCCAGCGCTTCAAGGTTGTTACCGCGGTGAAGGAATGCTTGCCACCAGGAACATCCATCATCAAGGTTCGCATACTTGGGAACCGACCTGATAATGATGTGGTCACACCTGCGCGACACCACGACTTGCACGGAGTTACCTACTCGCTGCCCGCTACTCTTCTTCGCGGCGAAGCTGGCTACCTGAAAGTCGTCAACACTGGCAGCAAGGACGTGGAATGGAGCGAGGGCACCGTTCTGCTGCGTGCCGAGAGCTGCATGGAAGCCCAGGTTAGTCAAAATTCCGATTTATTGCCATCTTCCTCAGCCCAAAATGTTTTATGCATCAGCTCAGCCGATTCAGCTAGTAAACAACATATTATAGGGGGTGTTAAAATAGTAGATTTGAAGATAGGTCCGTTAAATGAAACGCAGCATAAGGTTCTTGTCGATTTATTATCCGAGTACAGTGATTGTTTTGCCAACGACACGAAGAATTTAGGCTGTTCCAATTTAGTTCAAATGCAAATCAATTTGAAAAATGATAATCCTATTTACTATCGTCCTTATAGACTCTCTCTCAGTGAGCAAGCGGTCCTAAAGTCTAAAATAGCCGATTTATTAGGTGCAGGCATTATCAAAGAGTCAGAATCAAGCTACGCCTTTCCAGTTATCCTCGTTAAAAAGAAAAATGGCGATTATCGCCTCTGTGTCGATTATCGATCACTTAATGCCATTACTATACGCGATCGATATCCTTTGCCTAACATAGACGACCAGCTGTCTAGGCTGGCCGGTAAAAATTATTTCACTAGCTTGGATCTGGCTCAAGGATACCACCAAGTCAATATAAGGCCTGAGGATACACATAAGACAGGATTTATTACGCCTCAAGGACATTTTGAGTATACACGTGTCCCGTATGGTTTGGCCAATTCGCCGTCAGTTTTCATGCGCTTGATTAATAAGGTAGTAGAATCTGTAGGCGATCACGAAATTCTAGCTTTCCTAGACGATATATTGCTACCATCAATTGACGTCGAGTCCGGTATTGAACTACTAAAGAAAGTCTTGGTCCGTTTGAAAGCTGAAAACCTGAAATTAAATATGAGTAAATGTTCATTCCTGCAAAAAGAAGTTACCTATCTAGGTCACCAAATTTCTCCGAATAGCATACAACCTAGTGAATTAAAGCTGGCAGCCGTATCTCAATTCCCAGTCCCACGTAATGTGCACGAAATCAGGCAATTTATAGGCCTCTGTAGTTATTTTCGCAAATTCATATATAATTTTGCAACTATAGCTCGCCCGCTTACGACACTAACACAAAAAAACACTCCATGGGTTTGGGGCGAACAACAAGCACATAGTTTCGATGAACTTAAACGTAAGCTATGCGAAAAGCCCGTGCTAGCAATATACGATCCCTTACTGCAAACAGAGATACATACTGACGCGAGTAAGCTAGGCATCGCAGGTATATTATTACAGAAACAATCCGATGGCACCTTACGTCCCGTTATGTATTTTAGCCGCGTCACGAGTAGAGAAGAAAGTGTTTATCATAGCTATGAATTAGAAACATTGGCGGTAGTTGAATCGTTGCGCAGATTTCGTGTGTATGTATTCGGAAAAAGAGTGAAGATAGTCACAGATTGCACGGCTGTCACCGCCACGTTAACAAAACGCGACCTCATTCCCCGAATCGCGAGATGGTGGCTGTTGATACAGGACTTTGACATTGACATTGATTATAGACCGGGCGAGCGAATGAAGCATGTAGACGCACTTAGCCGAAATCCCGTGGATTTAAATTCTTTGATAACGAAAAGTAAATCGGAGTGTGTATCGGAACGTCCCTCGCCGGCCATAGATAGTGTCAATGTCAATCGCCTCGAAGTGACAGATTGGTTTCTTACGGTTCAACAACAAGACGAAAAACTTAAAACTGTGATCGACTTGATAAATAGTGGGTGTACGGACTTGGATATAGTAAATAACTATGCCTTAATTAATGATAGACTTTATCGTAAAACGCTCAACGGTAATCGGCTTATAGTTCCCAGTTTCGCGCGTTGGAAAATCCTACAGATGCATCACGATGACATCGGTCATGTAGGTCTGAAAAGATGTACCGAGTTAATCAAATCGGTGTACTGGTTTCCTAAAATGTCGCGGTTTATTAGGAAATACGTCTCGAGCTGTCTTCACTGTGCATATGGCAAGGGTGATTACGGAAAGAAAGCAGGTAAATTACATCCTATACCTAAACCCTCGGAGCCCATGAAAATGATACATATAGACCACCTGGGACCCTTTTGCAAAACAAAAAAAGGGTACCAGTATATGTTAGTAGTGACAGATTCCTTCTCCAAGTTTGTTATTGCGGAACCTACGCGCACTGTTAACTCTGTCGAAACTATACGCGTGCTTAGGAAGATATTCAGCTTGTTCGACGTTCCTGAACGGATCGTATCCGATCATGGGAAAGCTTTTACCAGTAGGTATTTTAAAAAATTTTCACTTGAAAAACAGTTTCGTCATACGCTGTGTACCATTGCTTGCCCAAGGGCGAACGGCCAAGTGGAAAGGTCAAACCGTACGATTCTTGACGCGTTAAGGGCTACTGACCCTAGTAGTGCTAGCAACAATTGGGCTAATAGTTTACCTAACATAATTTGGGGTATTAATAACACTCTGAATGCCTCCACTGGATACAAACCATTTGATTTAATGTTTGCTAGGGTCAGTAGGTCTGTGTGTGATCTTGCGGTTCCGGGTCAGGTTCAGGAACCCATACAAACTAGGCGTGAAAAGGCAGTAGCTCGAAACAAGGTTGCTAGTGCTAGGATGAAACGACAATATGACAAAAAGCGTAAAAACAGTGTTCTATATAAAAAGGGAGACCTAGTTCTCTGGAACCAGGCCCCTGTAAGTAGTGCTAGCAAGGTAAATTCCAAATTAGATGATTTGTACTCCGGTCCTTATATAGTGGTTAAAGTGTTAGGTAATGACAGGTACAAAGTTAGGAGTATAAAAGGGGTAAGAGGGTACAAAAAGTTCATGGGACTTGTCTCTGCAGATGCCATAAGACCATACAAAAGTGTAGCATGTATGTCAGATAGTGAGAGTAGTACTGATGAGCAATTAGAAACTGAGGACCTTATTGATCTCTTGGAAAGTTAGAATTTTAATGATGCATGTGTCTATTTATTCGATTATTAATAGTGTATTCTCTCCCCATTGCGGGAGCAATTGTTTCAGGACGGCCGAGTGTAACGCATTCCTGTTGCCATTCAACCGCCCAGCCAGCCAAGCCACGTCATCGCCCCACTACCACCAGCCCCGCCATGCTGCCTAGCCGAGCCTCGGAGTGGGAGATGACAAGCCAGCCTATAAAAGCCAGCGCACCCTCATTTTGGGTGTTCATTCTGATTGATAAACTACTAAGTGGAAACTCTGTCCGATTAATCATAATTAATTATAAATAAAATAAATCACCGATCACAAAGTATTTGACTTCTCGCCGTCCCATTTCACCTGCTAATTTACAATTAGCTGGAAGTTGTTGAGCATTAGACTTTTCGTTCGTCGCGACATCTATTATAGAGTAGCAGTACCATGTAGGCATGTACTGATAACTCTATGCTTATTATTTCTCTATGCGCACGCCTCACCTCGCATTCAATGCTCTTTCAACTCGCTCGCGAATCGCTAGTGTAATAGCGCCCTTACTAGCGGCATCTAGTAAACATATCAAGTACCTGTCTACTTTTTCAGTTCTGCTACTCGTCGACAGATGGCGAACGTTTTCCATGTGTTTCCACATTTTTATATTAGATGGCGCCACTTATTTACTGTTTATTGTAACGGGGTAAAAGAGCAGAAACTTTGGCAGAAATAGAGGAAAAGTGGACATTTTCAATCTCGGGCTAGACTCGAACTCGCGACTTTTCCATTATTTCCATTAACGGCCTCCTAGCCTAGTCTGTAGTGACCTTGCCTACGAAGCTGGAGGTCCCGGGTTCGAATCCTGGTAAGGACATTTATTTGTGTGTTTATCAATGGTTTATCACAAATATTTGTTCCTCAGTTGTTTGTGCTGGATGTTTTCATGTATATAAGTATTTATATATATGTGTATATTATATATATCGTCGTCTGGTACCCACAACACAAGCCTTAGGTAAGACCATGGATGGTAGAGACAAAGAGAATAGTACAGGTGAATTCAAAACTACAAGGGTGATTTTAGTCCCCAGGTAACTAAGGGACCTGATGATGAAGGCGGCCACAGGATGTCTGTTTTAACAGAACATGTATAACTTGCCTTCCTATTTCCTTCTGTCTTTGAAATGGTCACTTAGTGCCTCTTGCACCATCCCACTAACCCGGGGTTAACAGTCAATTTGAAATACATATACTTAATAGGGTATTATAAATGCGAATGTAACTTGTCTGTTATCTCTTCACGCTTCAACCACTGAACCAATTTAGATCAAAATGTGGCATTTTCAACTTCAACCTAAATGGTACCACTTTGTCAGTTGTGAAGTTATTTGGAAATAGCGCCTTATTGACAACCAACAATAAGTACCCTTTTGGTTGAGAATGACACAAATTTAGTAAGGAGATAGTTTGAGGCCTGGGGAAGGAAATAGGATAGTTTTTATCAACCATCATCATTATTGCAAGCTAACAAAGATGCGGGCAGAAAGAAGTGGATCCATAATTTGGTTAAGGCTTTTCAGAATAATTTTGAAGAGCAGTTAACATGTGCAATGTTAATAGTTTGCAATAAGCCTGATACCATAAATAAAAAACCGGACAAGTGCGAGTCGGACTCGCCCACCGAGGGTTCCGTACTGTTTAGTATTTGTTGTTATAGCGGCAACAGAAATATTATTATCTGTGAAAATTTCAACTGCCTAGCTATCACGGTTCATGAGATACAGCCTGGTGACAGACGGACGGACGGACGGACAGCGGAGTCTTAGTAATAGGGTCCCGTTTTTACCCTTTGGGTACGGAACTCTAAAAATGTTGCCAGAAACTTGTTTAGACTCGAGCAGGACAACCAAGCAATCTTAGAAAGGCTAGTAATAAATCACGGGCCTAGTCAAACCTAGCTTCAAAAATTATTTAAGCACACCTACCTTGAGGGATATGATAATTAGAAATAAAAACACCGGATTAAGAATAAACTTATACTTAATAATCACGCACAATCTTAGGTTGTAGCTTATGAACTAGTTTATCGTCGTCCGCGACCTCTGCCTCCTCGGCCTCCTCGGCCGCCTCTTGGGCCTCCGCGGCCTCTGCCGCGACCGCCGCGAGCGCCGCCGCCTCTCGGGAATCCTTCACGCTTGCCACGGCCTCTCGGCGCATCATCAATGAGAAGGGTCTCCAAAGGTAGACTGTCAGGCAACAGGTAGTACCTAATATTGTTCCCGCGGATGCTTAAAGTCTCCAACTGCAGTTCTTCTTTGTTTTTAAGCGTAACTTTAACAGCCTTTAAATGCGTGTTCATGGCGACATCGACGCCTGTGATTGTTCCGTGTACAACGCTGCCATTCTTCAGTTCTATAGTCACTGTTTCATGACTGAGTTTCATCAAAAAACGCACCAGTTTCATGGTTAAGTTTAATTTTAGCTAGTTAAATACAAAAACAATTCCGGCGTCTGCCCGCCTATTATAACCTCAAACCGCAAACAATGCAAGATGGCGGCGTCAATTTTTTTTTCTGATAAACAACTGACAACAGTAATGTAAAGTTACCATTATAAAAAATACGTAACTATGAAATTGAAGTCGGTTAAAAATGGTAGAATTTAATTCTAATTTTAAATTCTGTCGAATAAAATCTCTTTCTTCAGTGTTTAATTAATTTACTGGCAGGTTACTGTAACCTCTATTCTACTCTTTTGACGGACTTCAATACTTTAGAGATTTATTTGTAATTTAATGGTAACTGGGCAGTGTTCTTAAGTGTATAAGTTAATTAAATCTAAGCCGAAACAAACTGAAACTTTGTTTCTAGTCCTCGTTTCTGTTTTTTTTTTTTCAAATTTATTAACACAATAATAATGTCATTCGATGAACTATCAGCCATCGTTGGTATTGTGGAAGAAAATAAGACGGAGTTAGTAAACAAACCAATCTTTGCTCGGCTAAAGTTCACACTGGAACAGGTAAATTACTTAATATTATGTACTACTACAAACCACAAGATGAAGACCTTAAATACTTAAATGAAATGAACGCAGCATGTAAAGACCGGAGACTACAAGATGAGTAGATGGACCGATGATCGGCAAAACCGTGGTTGATTTAGCGTGACGAGTGACTGATCAGGTACTTGAGAGAGGCATTCCACTATTAGACGTCTTTGGACTTATGAAGATGTAGTAAGGTTAATGTGATGAAGACCGTCTAGAGGAGTATGTATGACTATTCGTTTTATTGCTAGCCTGAGGCATCTATCAAACAAAACCATAACATACTCATACTCATTTATTCATAATATTCTTCAAATATTACATGTCAACATCATAAAATAAAATACATGTTATCATCACATTATTGAGAATAATAAAAAATGTATGTCTAGAATTAAAATTACAATAATCATTATGTTCATTAAATTAAAAATACAATTGAAATAATATGTCAAGATTAAAATAGGTATCATGTCATGTTAGTAGGTACACAGTTATAGTTAGGTTAGGTTGCCTTCCTATTTCCTTCTGTCTTTGAAATGGTCACTTAGTGCCTCTTGCACCATCCCACTAACCCGGGGTTAACAGTCAATTTGAAATACATATACTTAATAGGGTATTATAAATGCGAATGTAACTTGTCTGTTATCTCTTCACGCTTCAACCACTGAACCAATTTAGATCAAAATGTGGCATTTTCAACTTCAACCTAAATGGTACCACTTTGTCAGTTGTGAAGTTATTTGGAAATAGCGCCTTATTGACAACCAACAATAAGTACCCTTTTGGTTGAGAATGACACAAATTTAGTAAGGAGATAGTTTGAGGCCTGGGGAAGGAAATAGGATAGTTTTTATCAACCATCATCATTATTGCAAGCTAACAAAGATGCGGGCAGAAAGAAGTGGATCCATAATTTGGTTAAGGCTTTTCAGAATAATTTTGAAGAGCAGTTAACATGTGCAATGTTAATAGTTTGCAATAAGCCTGATACCATAAATAAAAAACCGGACAAGTGCGAGTCGGACTCGCCCACCGAGGGTTCCGTACTGTTTAGTATTTGTTGTTATAGCGGCAACAGAAATATTATTATCTGTGAAAATTTCAACTGCCTAGCTATCACGGTTCATGAGATACAGCCTGGTGACAGACGGACGGACGGACGGACAGCGGAGTCTTAGTAATAGGGTCCCGTTTTTACCCTTTGGGTACGGAACTCTAAAAATGTTGCCAGAAACTTGTTTAGACTCGAGCAGGACAACCAAGCAATCTTAGAAAGGCTAGTAATAAATCACGGGCCTAGTCAAACCTAGCTTCAAAAATTATTTAAGCACACCTACCTTGAGGGATATGATAATTAGAAATAAAAACACCGGATTAAGAATAAACTTATACTTAATAATCACGCACAATCTTAGGTTGTAGCTTATGAACTAGTTTATCGTCGTCCGCGACCTCTGCCTCCTCGGCCTCCTCGGCCGCCTCTTGGGCCTCCGCGGCCTCTGCCGCGACCGCCGCGAGCGCCGCCGCCTCTCGGGAATCCTTCACGCTTGCCACGGCCTCTCGGCGCATCATCAATGAGAAGGGTCTCCAAAGGTAGACTGTCAGGCAACAGGTAGTACCTAATATTGTTCCCGCGGATGCTTAAAGTCTCCAACTGCAGTTCTTCTTTGTTTTTAAGCGTAACTTTAACAGCCTTTAAATGCGTGTTCATGGCGACATCGACGCCTGTGATTGTTCCGTGTACAACGCTGCCATTCTTCAGTTCTATAGTCACTGTTTCATGACTGAGTTTCATCAAAAAACGCACCAGTTTCATGGTTAAGTTTAATTTTAGCTAGTTAAATACAAAAACAATTCCGGCGTCTGCCCGCCTATTATAACCTCAAACCGCAAACAATGCAAGATGGCGGCGTCAATTTTTTTTTCTGATAAACAACTGACAACAGTAATGTAAAGTTACCATTATAAAAAATACGTAACTATGAAATTGAAGTCGGTTAAAAATGGTAGAATTTAATTCTAATTTTAAATTCTGTCGAATAAAATCTCTTTCTTCAGTGTTTAATTAATTTACTGGCAGGTTACTGTAACCTCTATTCTACTCTTTTGACGGACTTCAATACTTTAGAGATTTATTTGTAATTTAATGGTAACTGGGCAGTGTTCTTAAGTGTATAAGTTAATTAAATCTAAGCCGAAACAAACTGAAACTTTGTTTCTAGTCCTCGTTTCTGTTTTTTTTTTTTCAAATTTATTAACACAATAATAATGTCATTCGATGAACTATCAGCCATCGTTGGTATTGTGGAAGAAAATAAGACGGAGTTAGTAAACAAACCAATCTTTGCTCGGCTAAAGTTCACACTGGAACAGGTAAATTACTTAATATTATGTACTACTACAAACCACAAGATGAAGACCTTAAATACTTAAATGAAATGAACGCAGCATGTAAAGACCGGAGACTACAAGATGAGTAGATGGACCGATGATCGGCAAAACCGTGGTTGATTTAGCGTGACGAGTGACTGATCAGGTACTTGAGAGAGGCATTCCACTATTAGACGTCTTTGGACTTATGAAGATGTAGTAAGGTTAATGTGATGAAGACCGTCTAGAGGAGTATGTATGACTATTCGTTTTATTGCTAGCCTGAGGCATCTATCAAACAAAACCATAACATACTCATACTCATTTATTCATAATATTCTTCAAATATTACATGTCAACATCATAAAATAAAATACATGTTATCATCACATTATTGAGAATAATAAAAAATGTATGTCTAGAATTAAAATTACAATAATCATTATGTTCATTAAATTAAAAATACAATTGAAATAATATGTCAAGATTAAAATAGGTATCATGTCATGTTAGTAGGTACACAGTTATAGTTAGGTAACAATTAATTAGTTATTGCATTTTTCAGTGTCAAATAATTGCATTACAGTATAAAAAGTTCTATCAATAAGCCATTTTTTTAAGTTTGTTAATAAACATATTAGTACTATCCAACATTTTGATGTCATTGGGCAGTGCATTATAAATCTTTGGACCTAGGACATACATAGGACCTAGGATATACACTATATTAAGACACACCAACAATACTATGTATAATAACACATATTTATGTGATATGTAATAACTTAAGCGCCGAGCTATCTAGGAGTCGAAGTGGTCGCCATGGTCGTAATTGGCCGGAAGAATCATCATCATCATCAATAACTCAATAAGTGAACTAATGAACTTGTGATTTTCTGGTTTGCTACACCCTTTTCAGGGTCCATGTATATTTATAAAATACATGGTATGCAAATAAAGAACTCTATCTCTATATATCTAAGTACATTACAATACAATACTCTTTATTGCACATTACTGTGTATATTAAAAAGTAGGTAGGACAGGTAGGTACATAACAGGCAACATTATAGCTAAGAGGCTGTTTGATCGATGCGGTCATAGCCCTGTAGATGTAGTACACAATGGAGGACAACATACTTTCGGTCACTGCCGAGTTCTCGCTTGAGAAAGAGGAAAAAGTTACGGAAACAGAAGAAATCACTGGCAACCGTGAAATTCACGCCAAACTTACGTTTACAAAAGAACAGGTGGATGCAACAACTTTGTTAACATTTTTTTAGCCTATTTGTGTGTCCCACTGCTGGGTAAAGGCCCCTCTCCCTTTCCAATCCTCCCTGTGCTGAGCAAGATCCCGCCAATCCCGCTGGAACGCTTGTCAACATTATTCAATTTAATATCACAGTAGTGATCGCCTGTTAGCGGAGTTTAGGCGTATATCTAATGTCATTTCTGTAAAGGAAAATATCGTGTGGAAACCTGTATCAGTCGGCCACAATAGTAGATATTTAATCTGCCAAGATATTTAATGGTGTTTATGAAGTCCTCTATTCGCTTAGGTCTGGCATAAATACTACCCTTGTAAGAGGATACCTGTTTCCAACAGTAGCTAAGCTATATTTAGTTTTTACTTACAGCATTTCACCTTATTCATTATAGGAAAATGATTTGCGTGAGGCATTTAATCTGCTGGATTACACTGGAGAAGGGAAAATGAACGCTCAAGATTTTCGAGTGGCTATAAAAGCTCTTGGTATGATATAATAAATAACAATTTGAGGTGTCTAATGGTATTTATATCTAGGTCACAGTCAGACCTAACTGTGCAATTACACTGGGTAATTCACCGTAACTAAACGTTGGTGATTGCCTAGCAACCTCATCACAAGCGCTTATCTTCACCGTCGCCAGCCACTTTATGAAAGGAGGCTGACCGGCTATCCTAAAAAAAGTTCCCGGCGACCGTATAGTCTGTTCGGAAAGAGAAGAGTCGTGGAATGTATGGGGCCCAATACATTCCACGACTCTTTCCGAACAGACTCTAGATGGAATAACTCTTTTGAACTAAGACTTTAGTACAAACGTATACAGGGTGGCCAAAAAATAAGTGCATTCCCGTTGCCAGGGAAGCTTTGGGATTATACTGAGCAACTTTTACTATAAGACCAACCCCGAAATCGTGAAAAATAAATTTGGCTGTTTCATACATTTTGGCTGGTCCATTTTCTACGGGAGAGTAATTTTTTTAGTGATTTCGGGGTTGGTCCCACAGTAAAAGTTGCTCAGTATAATCCAAACCTCCCTGGCAACGGGAATGCACTTATTTTTTGGCCACCATGTAGGTATATCTCGAGCATATTATTTTGCTGACGTTTACTTACTAACCTCCAGGTTACGAACCAACGTTTGAGGAGCTACAGCAAATGATCAACGGCGTCGACAAGGGAGGCTCCGGAAAATTAAGCTTCGAGAATTTCCAGACGCTTCTCATGCGTAAAGTCATGGCGCTGGACACTGACGGGGACATCATGAAAAGTTTTCGTCTCTTCGACGTGGATGACACTGGTACCATTTTTTATTGCCATTGTGACAGGGTTCGGAGCACGAGCTTCTTCAAATTTATCAATGTGTTAATATATTCGGCAATTTTACACTTACTAATTCAGATATCTAAAACTGTTCTGTTCTACACATTTATGATTGATATGAGGACAATCATAACTTCCCGAAACAACGAGAACAGCCTCATGAGACCCAGGGTAAATATTGCGCTATTGAATTTGGAATCTTCTTTTATTTCTACATTGGTATGAGTTCAAAACTCGAATTGAATTGTATTTGTATCGCCCATATTGTTAACTACATCGGTAGACCTTATGCCTTTTGTAATTAGGTCTACCGATGTATTTATTAGGAGTGTTGCTGTTTGTACATGTAGGCTGGGACTTACGAGGCTAGATGATGGGAAATGGCGGCGGCAGATGATCAAGATGATCAGTGGCGGATTTGCAGTGTTGGCCGCCCTAGGCCCCAGGGGCCCAGGCCCTGTAGTAACTATTAGCCGCCCCTTTTTCAGCGCCCATCTGCCGCTCCTAATATATTGCCGCTCTAGGCCCGCCACTGATGATGTTGATTATGAGGTCTACAAACGGTCGATTAAGTTTTCGTAGTTTTGTTACGCATTTGTTGCAGAGTGCACATTTTAACCACTATTTATTTTCTGTGCAGGTTCCATAAGTTTTGAGAATGTGAAGACGGTTACAGAGATTCTAGGCACGTATCTTACGGATGAAGAAATTGAAGAGATGATGGACGATGCCGATAAAGATTACGATGGAGTTGTAAGTAATCATTTCTACATTAGAGTCTGTGCGGAAAGTGATGAGTCGTGGAATGTATGGGGCCCAATACATTCCAAGACTCTTCTCTTTCCGAACAAAATCTAACGTGTGTGAAATGGCCCTGTTTATTTACAATTAATACAAGTAATATAAGTAAAACTGTTGTTTTCCTTTACAAGATTTTAAAGTGTATTCCCATTTGTCTCCTCCCCACTTGACCGCCATCATACTCATACATGAAGCGGGACAACTGGGATTGTATTTGTTTTTAAAAATATTAAAATGTTATTTATTTACATTTTTTTTTTATTTTACTTACTTTATTATATGGTTATACTTTGTTTTAGGTCTCAGTGGAAGAATTCATGAAGATGATAAAGAGCAGTGTTGATATTGTGACTCCTTGATTCCATATTAGTATAATATTATTAATATTTAATAAATTTATGTAACATTTAACCTTTTCATTGCTTGTTAGTAGTTATTTTAGTTTAGCTCTGGCAAGTCTAGTAGAAAAAGATATTTTATAAGGATACATTGAAGCATGATTCACGAAACATTTAATTTTAAGTAGGTTTTATTACTTCTTTTAGTTCTTTTTCAATCTTTCTGAGTTTTTATATTAGTTTTATTTTTATATTAATCTCATTTACTATTTACCTTAATTTTAACATACTGTTATCACATGAAAGAACTCTAAAAAAATAAACACGGGCAGTAATGTTGCCACATTTTAATTTTAGTATGTTGAAAATGTCAAATTGTCAAAATTAACGACTTTTTAAGAACAGAAAGATTCCTGTTCAATTTGGTTGTTTTTAATTTTAATTTTCCTTACAAGTCGAGCAATTACAATTGTTTTAAGTATAAAATTAAAGCTAATCTTATGAATAATGGGTACGTACTTCAATAAATACATAACAACGATGTATACACACTAAAAGCATTCTGTTTAATAAAATAAAAACAAACTGATTTTCAGACGTCGACGAGCTATCATTAGTGGAGAGATGCGAGAATTTAATGACTGCGGTCGTGGAGACTCGCAAACAGTATGGAAAGAAATGTATTGACTACCAGCACAAAACTTCTCGCGTGGAAAACCAGTTGCTTCAACTGCGACTCGAAAGCTTCGCGAATTACGAGAAACGGAAGCTCCCTCAGTTCGATATCGACGACATGGCCCTGAACATCGAAGATATCAAGGCAGAGATTATGGAGAAGCAGATGAGGATCGAGAATTTGTGTAAAAGACTTAACGATACTCAGGAAGTGTTGTTGCAAGTTCAAAACGATAATGTAACGAGGAAAATGCATCAGCCGGTTACGATAGAGACGCTTATGGCGCGAGCTAAGGCTAGACAATAGACATGGAGGGGAGATGTAAGGTGCCCATGTATAGTCTGACAAAAAAGAATAGAAATTAAAAAGTGGCAATACCACAGAAAAAATAATAGTACTAGGTACAGAAGACTCACTCTCTAACAAAACGCGTCTGTTACGATCAGCACAGATATGGCCGCTAGGTGCCGACTGCGCCACACGCGGCTTATGGCTTTCCCCAAAATTGGGGCAAAACGGATGTAATTTTAGCTACCTATAGCAAAGTGACGAAATCGCGGAGTGAGCCACGCCTGGCAAAACTACAGTATTCATCGTCCCGTTTTCTTATATAGATTGATTTGAAAAGGACGACACAACAGTATCAGAATCAAGTATTTAATTTGTGATAAACTTAAAACTAAAATTACATACTAGAGTTTAACTAAATACTACAAATATTCATAAAATTTGTAAGCGTTAAAGTTTACCATGAAATGGGCTCGCCTCAGCATAACACTGACCCGAAAGTCAGCGCTGATCTTCCAGTGAAACCATTACAACAGTATTGCCACTTTTTAATTTCTACTCTTTTTTGTCAGACTATAGAGGTATCAGTGTCTACATAATTACTTGTTTGGCTGCATTTCCACCAGAGATGTACGAGAATGCATAGCGAGGAATGTGTTTGTTAAGAACCTATAGAATCATTTCATTTACCTAGGGCAATATTCTATTGGTTCTTAACTAATACATCTTTTACTATGCATCCTCGCACATCTCTGGTGGAAATGCAGCCTAAAGGTGTTAGGAAGTGGACTTATAAATTCATATAACTTGGAAAACTTTGTTAAATTTTGGCCCTGTCTAACAAACAAATCTTAAAATGACAGATAGGGCAAACATTTAAACTTTTTTTTTTATAAATGATGGCTTT
This sequence comes from Cydia splendana, assembly GCF_910591565.1. Taxonomy (NCBI): domain Eukaryota; kingdom Metazoa; phylum Arthropoda; class Insecta; order Lepidoptera; family Tortricidae; genus Cydia; species Cydia splendana. Next base: position 918,991 of record NC_085985.1, read on the forward strand.
TACTCCTAGCTAAATTTAGCAAGGTAGATTCTGCCAATGTTGCGGTGTTGACTTTTGACTTGTGAGACGAGAATGGTCAGTAAAATTTTGATTTTTGTGGAAGGATAGACAATTTTACTGTCAAGGACTTGTTACACTTGACAAGTTTATGAATAACTCCTAACATTACAAATATTTATGTATGTCTTCCAAACCTTGATAATTATAATTATGTTCTAATTCTTTAATTAAATATTAGAAACTAGAATTGATGATCAGTCCTTTTTGTCATTGACTACATTGCTCTTAGCCCTTACTTATCTTTCTGTAGTGCACAATGTTAGAAATCACTTTTCCAAATGTCCAAACATTGCCAAATATGAGATACATTACATATGACAAATCTAATTTTAAATTTAGTGATTAATTTTTGTATAGGTGGGTTAAAACATATTATTAATTCTAAAAGTGTGTAGACATGCATCTGTGCGTTGTAATATATATAGTTCGTTTTTTTAGCATTAGAAAGAACTTGAAAGAAGGTAAGCAATCTTGACATGTCTTTTAATTGAAAAACGCATTTTAAAAATCAGTAACTATTACTTATGAAAGCAGAAGAATATAAATGATCGTATTAGATTCATAATTGTTACATCTTTGCCGTAACTTATTTTTAAAATGTGTTTTTCAACTAAAAGACACTTCAAGATTACACCTTATTTCTAATGCTAAAAAAAACCAACTACCTATAGATCCGTATTAGAGATGGCACACTGCTTGTATGACATGTGTATGCACAGCTCCAGCATGTATGCCCACGCGCATTTCTATGTCTATGCGTATGCAGCCAGTATGTTCTGGCCTTAAATACTTCTTCAAAATATATTCCACAAAAAATTTAAATATCATTATACCACAATAGTTACAGCAATAAATATGTTTTGTAATTAAAGTATTTAAATATTTTATTTGACCTTTTATTTTTATTTATAATTACCGGCCCAAGTTACCGGCAGTTGGCATAATTGCAGGAAAAAATTATTAATACTACTTTTCTTGTGGTGCAATTTTTAGTATATCTTCATTGCAGTTGCAGTTGAGTATGTGCAATGTTCATACTTTATTCATCAGTCCTTACAGGATACATATTATTATAGGTATATCGGAGAGTTACCAGTGTTTGTTCAGATATTTTTAAGCATCTTGGCCGCTTCGATGTTTGATAGCGACTAGGATAGTCGTAAAAAGTAGATATAAAATAATCGCGATAATAGATATGAACTTTGTATTTCGCGGTAAGAGCGCTGTTCACTCATGATTAAAGTAGTTTGACTTGTATTGGAAATGCATTAAGGTTTAATTTTGATTGAAAGCTGATGAAACTGCGATTACAAATTTGAGTCTGGTAACACGTAAAACTAAGTTGTCAGATTAAAAAAAGATTAACCATAAACAATTTGGTTTTTATGAGTGGCTTTCTTTACAGCTGTATTTTTGTTATTAATTTAGTTCATTAAAATATAAAGCAAAATTGGTTAATTCAATTATTTTAATTTTTATCGCTTTAGTTCATACACCAAATTGTTTTATTAGTTATTTTAACAAATACTATTTGAAGTGGTTGTAAACAAGCTTAGAGGATATGATTAAGAAACATACTCCTTAATTTTTTTTTTGTTGGTTTCTTAGTAACGAGATAAATAGAATTGACTTGCTTGTATTGACGTTTTCCAAGGTTTTATTGAACAAGATTAAACGTATATAATGTCAGATATCCAAGGCATTTTTAAGCAACACTGTGTTTTACCTGATGTAATAAATGCAGCGCCTTCAGAGTTACTGACTATTCGATACAATAGCGGTGTTAGTGTTGAGACTGGAAAGGAGCTAACCCCTACACAAGTCAAAGAAAAGCCTGATGTCAAATGGGCGGCTAAAGATACTGAGTATTATCTTCTAGCTATGGTTGATCCAGATGCACCTAGTCGAGAGAAACCGAAGTTTAGAGAGTGGCATCATTGGCTGGTGGGAAATATTCACGGCGGTGACATGAATAAAAGCGAAGTGTTGTCTGAATACATAGGATCAGGCCCACCAAAAGGCACTGGTCTACATCGATACGTGTTTTTGATCTTTAAACAACCTGAAAAGAGTGATTATTCAAAAATTCCGAAATTGCCAAGTACCTCTGGAAAAAATAGAGGCAACTTCTCTATTGCTAAGTTTGCTCAGCAATTTAAACTTGGTTCACCCGTTGCTGGGAATTTTTATGTAGCTCAATGGGATAATTATGTACCTAAACTATATGCAAAACTTAAAGATTAATTTGTTCACTTTTCGTAACATAATTCTCAAAAGTTAGTGAATGGTCGGCATTAAATTTATAAGTAAAAATACGATTGTCTATGGTTTCGATCGATAACAATTTCCGCCTCCGCGTGACATTCTCATTTTTTCGGTCCGCCATATCGTCCGCCATTACATTTCTAGAGTTTGCGTAAATTGGTCGTTGCTGTGTGCGATCATCAACCTACATCGGTTATCAGTGACATTTTACGTGCGTCGTGTCGCAGCGTTTCGTTAAAACAAAGAGACTGTACGTTCAATCGTATGTCCATCCAGAATCTCAACACATTCGACCCGTTCGCCGATGCTATCAAAAGCTCGGAAGACGACGTTCAAGATGGATTAGTCCACGTCCGAATCCAGCAGAGGAACGGGCGTAAGACGCTGACGACGGTGCAGGGCCTGTCATCGGAATATGACCTGAAGAAGATCGTGCGGGCATGCAAGAAGGAGTTCGCGTGCAACGGGACCGTGGTCGAGCATCCCGAGTACGGAGAGGTGCTTCAGTTACAAGGCGACCAGCGCGAGAACATTTGCCAGTGGCTCACCAAGTCGGGGCTCGTTAAGCCCGAGCAGCTCAAGGTGCACGGCTTCTAAGCCGCGCCGCGGTCGTCCGACGACCCTAACATGTCCGCATCGTGAAATCATCATAGTCCTCTAAATAAAATGAGAACGTGCGCGTTATAACCCTATCGAAAATGTATTTAGAAAGTACCGATGTTTACAGAGAAAATCGTATAACGAGGCTTAGGCCTCCCGCGCCCTGTGCCTTTCTGACTCCCGTGTATAATAAAGTAAATATTATCGAGCAACGCTCCCGCGTTCCTGGAAAGCTTTAGTTGCAATTGTACGCCGAACGAAATAGTAATAATCACTTTGTTTTTTACGACATTAATACTTATTAAATTGCTGTAATGATTATATGATGTGTCTCGATTAAACATGTTTTTCTAAGAAAACTGGTTTCTTTATTGCCACGGGTACACTTGCAGGCTGATAACGGGACTCCAACGTCGACAATAGCAGGTAATAGTGAAAGTAGGAACGAGAGTTCGCGCCTTTGCGGCAATTCCTAATTGTCACGCGACGCGGACACTGCATATTTTTTGTTGCCATGCGACCTACTCTCATTACGAACTAAACTACGAGCATTACAAGTTTACAACTAATTTGCAAGGTGGTGGAATTGTATTTTTTTTAAATAGCATGTTTTTTTTTAACTTTATAAGGTTTATTATTCAGCTTCCTGTTAGTGGCAAATTATTCATACTTCCTAGTATTGAGTTGAGAACGTGCTATCCGAGAGAAACAATTCATTTGCCTTGTGTCTGACATCGATAACGTGACGCATAACGGCTCGGCCACCCGCGGACTTCGCCATATGACTCATTTCTCAATTTAGGAAACGGCGGTAGCCACGGCGAGGACAAAGCAATCAAAGCATCAATCATAGGTTTTGTATCTTTCTAGAATTGGTGCTTCAGCAAGAATGTCTTACTCAACTCAAAGTCAGCGAATCTAATGTAGTTCTGTCACCTTTATTCAATTACCCGCAGAGCGAGAGGGACGAACAGGAAAACGCTACGTTAGCCACAGGAAATCATAAACTTTATACCTAACTATACTTTGCGTTAAACTTAATGTCAGGTTGGTGACAGCCGCCCGATAGTTAACGGTAAACGGTCACCGCAACCTATGGACGCTAGCATTGCTAGCAACCCCAGGGGGTGTCACAAGAACGTGGCCGATGTGAAGCGTTTTATCCTGGTGGTTGAATTCGACTTTTACTCCTTACAATACGATTCTGGTATCTAATATGGTGACGAATGATCAAATTCCACCATATCTGGCTAGCCTAGATGACGTCATTTGAAAACAATGTCATTGACTCTCCACGTTCCGTCGGTGGCACAATTAGTTGACCAATTCTAATCCTTATTTCAAGGATATTAGAGTTTGCCAATGGTTGTTCAGTTTGTCACAGTACACAGTCAATTCATTATTTACAAATGTGTAACAACTGTTTCAAAACTCAATATCATTTATTGCACACCTATTACTAATAATATAGACCCTATAAGGGACGGCAACTTAAATAAATACTTTAGTTAGGCCTTATTATTATTATGTACATTTAAATTCTCCACAGATTATTCTGGCCCGATTTTGAAGGTGTAAAAGCTTTAGAGATGAACATAGGACACTTATAGTTCGTTTTTTTTGCATTAGAAAGAACTTGAAAGAAGGTAAGCGATCTATACATGTCTTTTAATTGAAAAACTCTTTATAAAAATCAGTAACTATTACTTTTGAAAGCAGAAGAATATAAATGATCGTATTAGATTCATAATTGTTACATATTTGCCGTTACTTATTTTTAAAACGCGTTTTTCAATTATAAGACAAATCATGATTGTTTACCTTATTTCTAATGCTAAAAAAAACGAACTATAGTTATGATTAACATAGGAGATGAACATAGGATACTTAGTTATAAAAATATGATATGATTTCAGCTACCTATTAGTTTTATGGAAGAGAGAAAATATGCTTGTAGAGGTTTTTTATTAAAGAATCAGTTATGAATGAATTAAATTAACAATAATGCCCATTTCTGGATGGATGGAGAACTCTGTCAGGAGTACTCTGCGACAACAGTATGCCAATCAAACTTAAGGGTAAAGTCTATAAAACAGCGGTTAGACCAGCCATGCTATATGGTTCCGAGTGTTGGGCTGCGAAAAAGACTCACGAAAATAAACTGCACGTGAACGAAATGAAAATGTTGCGATGGTCGGCCGGCGTAACAAGGCTCGATAGGATACGCAACGAATACGTCATAGGCTCCTTCAAAGTCGCACCCATAGGGGATAAGCTGGTGGAGAGACGAATGCGTTGGTTTGGCCATGTTATGAGAAGGGACGAAGAGTACCCAGTCAAAAAGGCCTTGGCTATCCCGGAAGAGAGAAGAGGAAGAGGGCGCCCGCTAGCTACGTGGTGGACAACCGTAGCCAAAGATCTGGAACGGGCACAGCTGAACACAGAGACAACCCAGGACAGGTGGTCCTGGCGCCTAAGGACGAGGAGAGCCGACCCCAAATGAAGGGATAAGGCAAGGAAGAAGAAGAATAATGCCCATTTCTCTTCACCAAGGTTCACAGAGCTGGTATTTCTCAATGCACTCAATGAGCCAGCCGATGGGCAGCACCTTCAGATGTGCCATGTTGTAGAGCGGCTCGTACATGTCCTTGTATATAATGTAATGTGAACAGTTGTACAGCTTGCCGTCCCTCTGAGCATGGTATGGTACCAACTTCTCTGCTTCCGGTATCGACTCTGGGTTTGGAGCTCGTCTGAGGGCTACTCCTCCTGCATCCGTAACCAACTTACTTAAAATTGCTTTGGTAACTTCTATTTTATCTGAAATCTTATATTTTGTATTAAAGTTATGGAAGTAAAAATGACAGCCGTTGAAAATTCCAGGCAAATGCTTATATTTGTTGTACCGAGCGTTTTTTGGGCCTCTGTATGTAGTTGTACCGACACCAAGCACTTCATACTCTTCAAAGGATTCTAAGTTATCATCGGTAGATGCAGTCACCCATTTTGTAGTTAAAATCCACAGGTTATTGACAATGCCTTGTAGGACTTCAAGGCTGGAGTCACAGATGCCATCTTCAGCATCAACTATGAGATGTGTTACTTTATTACTAAATTTTAGTTCAACACGGAGATTGCTGTGATGTTTTGTTAGGGCTCTCAGCTTATTAGTGATGGCATGAGACTGTGACACACAGTAAACCCTAATATCTTCACGATCCAGTTCAATCTGCCTATGTATAAGTTCAAAATCAAAACTATCTTCTGTTATAATTCTTTTTGCAGCAGCATCTTGTATAATAACTCTTATATCAGGAGCAGCAAGGGTTAGTGGTGTCTCTCCTTTACAGTTTCTAGCATTAATATCAGCTCCATGAGCAACTAGATCTTTCGCAATGTCTATGTGGTTGTACCGAATGGCTTCATGCAGCGGAGTTTCATTGCCCTGCCCTGGCACATTAACCAGCGTATTGTGTCTCAGTAAAAGCCTGACCAAGTCCTGCCGGCCGTTCTGCACAACCTCATGCAACGGAGTCCAGCCAGCATTATCTTTAGTATTGGTACTCGCTCCTTCGCTCAACAGTTTGGCTAGTTTATCAGCTTTTCCCATTCTACAGGCTATGTGTAACGCTGTCTCACCTTTGTTGTTTATTTTCTCCGCTATTTTACTTAGAAAAGATACATTAGAAGCTAGAGATAATGTCGAATTATTTAAAATATCTTGTTTGGAGGCAGCAGTTCGTTTAGGAGCTTTAGCATTAGATAAAGGCTTGTCAGATAAAGATTCACTGGTTTTAGCAACCATATCCATGTCGGGCGATTCGTCGACAGAGACGACAGAATCACAAAAAATATTTTCTTTGAAAGGCTCGATCATTGCCGTCAAGTTCTTCGCGGCGTGAACTGCAACATTCAATTTGTCGTCCGACCAAGTTGTACAGCCTTCTAGAGACACTTTACACTTCGGACAATGAGACATACTTTGAAAATGCTCGGAGCAGATCAAATGGAAACATTTACTTAGCGTCACTGGATTTTTGCAAAACTGATGGCATTCTACACAGAATAAACACTTATTCATGTCGTCCAGAGCTTTAAATAAATGATGATATTCTGTTTTAGACATTTTTAACACTATGTTACAGTTTTGGTACTATTAAAGTTATAAAACTTTGCTTTTTTGAGCGGGAAAATTCACAGTAGATTGAATGAAACATAGACATACCCATAACTTTATAAAACAAGGAGAAAGAAGATGGAAAGAAGACTGAGGCGCTACCGCGAAAACCGAAATTCGCAAATTGCGGGGATCTGTCTCTTTTACTCCAATGAAGGCGTAATTAGAGTGACAGAGAAAAATGCCCGCAATTTGCTAACTTCGATTTTCGCGGTAGCCCCTCTGACCATAGTAGACATAGACCATAGACCTATTACACGGACTAGCCTGGTTATGGTCCTTGCCTATTTAGTAAAATTTAATACCAAAAAAATCTATTTTACCACCCTAAAATCATGAATGATCACCAAAATTATAACACCATTTTAATGTGAAATGATTACCAATTTTATTACATTTTACTATCCTTTTAAAGGAAATGACACCAAACTAATCATTATTAACCCAAAAACAGTCAATGATTACCAAATTTCAAACCCCATTTTAATGTGAAATGATAACCAAATTTTTACATCTTGCTATCCTATTAAAGAAAATGACACCAAAATAATCATTGTAAACCCAAAAATAGTAAATGACCACCAAAATTAGAACTCCATTTTAATGTAAAATGATAACCAAATTTTTAAATCTTGCTATCCTATTAAAGCAAATGGCTCCAAAATAATCATTGTAAACGCAAAAATAGTAAATGATCACAAAAATTGTAACCACATTTTAATTAAAAATGTGCAAACATTTAATATATCGTTATCCTATTAAATTAATTAATCCACTACGTCACCTTTTTCTAATAGCATTTTATTTCTGTAACAGTCGCAGTTCTAACCTAACCTAAGCCACTTTTCTAGTAGCATTTTGTTTCTGTAAGGGTCGCAGTTCAAACCTAACCTAACCCACTTTTCTAGTAGCATTTCTTTTCTGCAAGGGTCGCAGTTCAAACCTAACCTAACCCACTTTTCTAGTAGCATTTCGTTTCTGTATGGGTCGCAGTTCAAACCTAACCTAACCCACTTTTCTAGTAGCATTTCTTTTCTGTAAGGGTCGCAGTTCAAACCTAACCTAACCCACTTTTCTAGTAGCGTTTCGTATCTGTATGGGTAGTAGTTGAAACTTAACCTAACCTACTTTTCTAGTACCATTTCGTTTCTGTAAGGGTCGCAGTGCTAACCTAACCTAACCCACTTAACTGACAGCAGTTTAACTTACTTTTCTAGTAGCATAACGAAATGCTACTAGAAAAGTAGATTAGGTTAGGTAGGTATGCGGTGCGGGCTACGGGGGGTTGAGCGGGAGGGGCTAGTAATTTTGGCATCAGTTTACTTTATTTGGTAATATGTATAATTTTTTTGGTAATCATAGTGGTTTATTTAGGTGAAAATATCGCATTAATTTGGTCTTCGAGATTTGGTGATCATTAATGATTTTTGGTGATCATTCAATATATTTGGTATTTGAATACAATTTGAAGTGCGGTCGTAATTAAAGTGGTGGTACTTTTGTATTTTTAGGCCTTATTTATTTGGTGTTCAGTAATTTTTTTTGGTAAGCATGATTTTTTTATTTAGGGTACCAAAGTATTTTTTGGTGGTCATTATATTTGTAGCCTTATAAATATATTTCAGTGACATAGACTGATAAAAACGAGAGTTCGTTATCAGCCTCTCTCATGAAGTTATAAGATGGAGTGAACTGTCACTTTTTTTGCCATACTAAATTTAACCTTATCACCGAGCCAGAAAGACGTTCGTACCAGACTAGAGAAAACGGTCCACTTGAGATAGCAAAGGTGGGTCGCGGTGTCTCACTCGCACATGTTGCCAATGTTAAAAATATACCATTGTGGTAGTATTTATGTCAATATACTACTGAATGTAAATACCTTCTTATATTATTTAAGTGCTATATTTAGAGTAAGGTTCTGATATCTTTTAAGAAATTTGTAAATAATTATGATGTCAATATTAAAACTGATTTAACCAAGCATGTGCACAACAAAAAAATAATAATTTTGATATGGTAGACATTGTAGTAACTTTGAATATTAATTGGTATCCCTAACGTGTGATGACATGTTATCAAAACACGTGAATGAAAAATTTCTTAAAAATGGTGAATAAATGTTGCGTTAAAGGTTGTAGGAGTGAAAGAATTTCTAATTGTGGAATATTGTTTCACAAGGAAGCCACAATTATTACATTTTGCGATAAAAATACAAGTCAACATTGTCAAACTCATTAGGGTGACCATGATGTCGGCACGATGAGAATCAGTGTTACACAATTCTTATTACGTACTTAAAAGTAAGTTTATATGACTAGGTATGTATTTATTTCGGCATGTTTAAATTGGTGAAATGAGAGCACATACAGAATAAATAATTGGCAAAATTGAAATCCAAAGTCCTTAGAGTTAGACCGAGAAAAGTCTGCAGCGATTTTGATAGCCAACGCGGGGCAAGTGTTATTTACGTCATAATTTCATAGAAGTTTGACGTTTAAAATTACACTTGCACTGCGTGGGCTATCAAAATCGCATAAACATTACAGATACATTTATAATAAAAGAAAAATAGAACTTTATGGTAATTTACTGACATTTGGGACGATACCAGAAACGTTACTGGGAATTTACCCTCTTTGGAAAATTTACTGGGAACGGCACATCACTAGTTTCTTTACGTTTCACGACTCTTCTCTTTTCGCACAGATGGCCTACCACCGTGAACACCGAGGTTCGCAAATTGCGGGCATCTTTCTCTTTTACTCCTATAAAAGAGTAATTACAGAGACAGCGAAAGATGCTCGTCAAACGATACAAACTTCGGTGTCTATGCTCCAGTGACAAGCGTCCTAGTTAAAAACTATAGCAAACGGCCGTAGCGGTCCCACGCTACCCTGTGGCAGTGGCGGATTTGCCCTAAGGCCGAGTAGGCCCGGGCCTAGGGCGGCCAGATATTTTAAGCGGCAGTCTATAATTATGATGGGTGCTGAGAAAGGGGCGGCTAGTGCTTGCTATGAAGGGCCTGGGACCTAACGCGGCAAAGACTGTAAAAGGCTCTCAGGACAGTGGGGGTGTCCTGAGAGCCTACCCCGAGCCGCTTTCGACGTGTTGCCTCTTTGTAGCACTTTCGTACGTAAGTGTGGCAGAGGGGCGACACGTCGAATGCGGTTCGCGGTAGACCCTCTGGTTCTGTCAGCATATCTGTCTCCCTATCTCTCTCACTCATACCTGTATTCTTGACAGACGTTACGGCGGACCACCTTCTGAGGATCGACCATGTTCGTGGTCAGCATCTACGCCTATTAATAACAGTTTTTAGAACAACTAAATTAAGTGTTGTGTGAAGCGTTGTACAGAAGAGAAAATAAAAACTATATCCATCCCTTTTTAGGCTATAATACTAGTACAGCGAAAAGACAGTATGATTCTTTATAACTAATATAACTATGCACGAATAAGAAAAGATCCTGGCCAAACTATATATTCAATGTTATCCTAATATCCCACATACATATGACTTATGGTCACCCTAATTAGAAAGAGATGCAACGGCCCACCTTGACTTCTCATGTGGACACACTTTTTGGCTAATGTACACTATCCGGTTTACTCTCTAGGTCCGTGGCCTCTCTATCGCTCTTGCTCATTTCGATTTTTGTTTTTCGACGTTTTTCGCTGTAGGGCCTCAAAAACTGTGATTCTTGGAAAACACAAGAAATAAAAAATTAATAAACAATACCTTGCACCGTTTTTTTTTTTTTTTTTTTTTTCAGTTTTAGAAAAATTCAAGCTTTTCTTTTCAATTTTCCATTCTGTGCAATAACGAAACGTTTCGCCATCAGAAAATTTGACGTATATTGACTTGACATTTCTTAATTTGCTAAATGTTCAATTTCGTCAATACTTTCGTGTATTATTGTTACTGAATTTTGTTAATAAACGTGAAACATGTTTTAATCTTGGACCATCTTGGAACAATTATATTCTCGTAAATAACATACAGGTATATATACTCTCGTTTTACAGTTATGAGCCATAGAGAGTATGGAGTAATAGTATTACTCATATGTTCGTTTTTTTTACTAGTTAGCTTCACCGTTTTACTTTACACTAAATCTATCATAATTCCTATACGATAGATTAAGTAATGTTAGAAATTATTACGTAGTATTCAATCATTTGCTGCTTATGAAATGACCAGAGAGAGCAAAAACCATGAGCAAGTTTTTCTGTGTTAACATTCAAGCTGAAACTCCTATTATTGAAAATATTCTTTCGTGTACATATGCAACTCGAAATTCTTTTCAAAATTATGTCTGGAAACCAATATGCATGTTTTACTTACTTACTAATTACAAAATAATGCAAAACACACATTTTGCATTGGGGTGAACTGTTTTAGTTAGTATTCATATGTTCATATGTATTATCTCTGTTAAAAAATTGCTATAGAGTCAGAGGTTTTTAGGCAAAGTATCAGCTTACTATCAAAATATTAAAAACTTATTTATGTTCAATATTTAGCCTAGGTGTGTACTTTTAAAATCAAAATTTATGTGATATACGACTTTGAATAAATGGGTATTAATTAACCTCTTGTTTGTGTATAATAAGGATGCTGACCGAATTTTGCGTTTTTTTTGGGTGTTGAGCTCACGGTTCAAAGTTATTCTTAAAACATTAATTTAGTCAATGTAATGGAGTCATACATACTTAAGCAATGCGATAGAGAGCTTTAAATTTTTTCAACAATGGCCTTTATTTAAAATAATATTTCAGCAAAATTGGGGAATCATCCATCACATAGATTTGGAGAAAAAAAATTGTTTTGGGGTTTATCGGGTATTGTGGACCCGAGGGGGTCAGAGGGGTTTGAAATGTTGTATTATCCTCTTTAAAGGGCATCATTTGGCTATAGTTTCGTACCAAATGCTTGGAAAGGCTATCCTGCTACACCCTTCTGAATTTTGCAGTTGATACAAGATGTCCGAGAAGTTGACACTAGGGCAGCGGGTGAAGGTGGTGGGCAAGGATGTGAAGGGCTCCGTGGCGTACGTGGGGCACCCCACCTTCGCCACCGGCAAGTGGATCGGGGTCATACTGGACGAGCCTAAAGGAAAGAACAATGGGACCATTCGGGGACACGCCTACTTTACTGTGAGTTGATTTTGTGTTACTATTATTATTTATCTGTTATATTTTAGTCAAAGACAGCCTGACAAAGAAAACTAGAAAAGAAAAGAGTAAAAGCATACATAAATATAACACAGATAGTTACTTCTTGTATAATTGTAAAAGAAAATGTAAAATGTATATGTCAGGAGTAAAGGCTATTTCAATTCAATTATATTTTAGTTAGTTTTGGCCATAGGCCTAGAGTACGTTAATTGTACGTACTGGGCATTTTTCGCACCATTGTGCCTATTTATTAAAATAAACTCAGAACAAAAAAAATAAACCCATGACATGACCCATGAACATGAGCATGACACAAACAAAAAAACTACATATACTATTCCTAAATAATGTTTTGATTGAAAATTTTAATTGTTTTTCTCTTTAAAAAGGTTAAATTTAAAACAAATAAAATGTGACGTCGCACGGGTAAAGGTACCTTATGGTGGTTGGCGCCTATGCTATTATTATCGCCGCTCCAATATTATTCCGGCGCTATGCGACGTAAGCGCCAGCCGCCATACCTTTTGCCGTGGAACGTCACAAATATCAGTTAAAACAACAAGAAGGCCCCGTTCGCACGGCAGCTTTTTCAACGCGCGTTAAAAAAGCGTTTGAATGACACAAATGGATAACCATGTATGTATTCACACGACAGCGGTGGCGCTTTTTATCAAACGTTTTTGGATTTTTGCCTTGGTCGTTAAATCGAATTTAGAGTGCAGACAGATTCAAGCGCTTTTTTAACGCGCGTTGAAAAAGCTCCCGTCCGAATGGGGGCGAACGCAATTTAAGTTTTTCAGTGTTAAATAGTAGGTAGTTTGATATTGTACTCATATTTTTTTCTGGAGGTAGTTTCACATTTGTACAGAACTGTGTGCTATCATTTTTATATTTTGACAAATAATTTATAGTGAAATAATTAACGTAATTCATAGTTTAGTGTAAATAAAGGATATCTTAAATCAAAAATATATTTGAGTGGAACAATTAAAGAATTAGTGTTAAAAAAAAATGAGTTTAGGAGAGATTGAACCCTTTGACTTAACGTCCAACTGGGCACATTATATCGACCGTTTAGAACAGTATTTAATTCTAAACAAAGTACCAAAAAAACACAAAGTCTCAGCCCTAGTAACTCTAATGGGTAAAGATGCCTACAGCCTGCTAGTTCAATTGTGTTTACCAAAAAGTCCTATGACAAAAACATTTAAAAAACTAGTAAAAATCATGAAGATACATTTAGACACAACTCCAAAGCTCAAGGAGCGGAAATTTAGTCAACGCATACAAAATACAAGTGAATCTATCATGGATTTCGCAACAGATTTGAGAAAATTGACAAAACTCCGTGACTGTAAGGATATTGACAGTATTCTATGTGACCAATTTATATTTGGATTGGTTGATGATGATGTCAGGAGACGACTTCTTAAGGAAGATAAATTGATGTTTACTAAGGCAGTCAAGCTAGCGCTTAAAATGGAGAAATGTGAAAAAGTGGCATCGAAGGAATCCCGTGCATTTAATGTAGAAGAGACTTTGCAAGAAGATACTAGCATAGAATGTTTATGTATAGATCAGTGCAATAGTATAACAGGTCCAGAAACATCATATTTGAGTGTAGAAAACAAAAAAGTCATTGGTCAAAGCAAACTTAGTGTTACGGTACTTCCTAATATTTCCATACCAAGTGATACTTCAAATTTTGAACCAGTCAAACCATTTCAAGATGGCGGTGAGAACTATAAAATAGTCAAAGCAGCGCTCAACTGTTCAATAGCTATCACAGAATGCCGTCTAGCTCTGATACAGGCGAATAAACAAGGATGCTATTACCACAGAGCAGAAACATGCAATACAGCTATAAAGGCAGCTTTAAACTATGCTATAGTAGTCGCAGAGAGTCGGTTAGCAGCGTTACCAGACCATAGTCAATATAAGGACAGTGTAGATATATGCAGCCGGACTGTGAAATCTGCTCTACAGTTTGCCATTGCTGTAACTGAGAATCAGCTTATAGAACCTGCTAAAAAAAGCATGGGCATAGACAAAAGTGAGGAAAAGCTAGTCAAAGGTAACTTAACCGTTGCTACTGCTAGTTGGTTTGTTGAGTCCGAGGAATCGGAAGATAATACCAAAAATCAGCGCCCAGAGAATATCAAAACTCCCGATACAATAGCTACTGACATTTGGCGTGTATCTGAGCAGTCACAAGTTATAGAAACTTTATCTAAAAATAATTTAAAAATAGAAAACGTAAAACCTCCTAATGTTCCCATAGCTACCCATAATTGGCTTGTTGAGTCGGAGATATCGCAAAGTAACGATACTGTGGTCTCTATAAGCCAGGACGTGAAGGTGGAAGATGAACTCATAGCTGTCAATCGCTTTGATCCAGATATATTGGAAGAGTTGGGTGCCACAATGTCAGATGAAAGTGTCAAGGTAAAAGGCCCATAGGCAAATGAGCAAACCCTGTTATCAATGTTGGACTTCAATGAAAATAAGGGTTGGCAATCATACGTACCCTAAATTCACCTTTAGTACCTAACTTCGCCTTGAATAGCGTTAACTCATAAGTCCTTTATCAATTGTATCATGGGATTTCATTGATAATCAATTTGCGTAATAATGTTCTATAATAAAATATCAAAATCAAAATATCTTTATTTGCTAGAATATGGTAACAAGGCAAGATCTTATGGCTAAGTTGTCCATGCATATTCAACCTGCATGCAGGCGTGGAAATTATTTACAGTTTTATTATTATTTAATACTTTTGTCATTACAAATTCTAAATTAAAAATATAATATTAAAATGTCAAACGACTCCATACAAAATAATGGATTAAAAAATAAATCTAAATTACTAACAATTACAATTTCACTGATACATGTAAAAAAAAAATTAAAAATAAATCTGTTTATTAAAAAAAAATAGCATTACAATTTCTTAAACCTAGTTACGATCTTTAATATTTAAAATTTTATTTACTAGGTGAAATACTCTTTAACGCTATAAAAATATTTGTCTGGTAGCCATTTTGATAATTTAGTTTTAAATTTAAATGAGGTATTATTTTCTAATATTATGTGTTCCGGCGGTGGTGGTGGCGGTGTAAATTATTTTATTGACTAGGTTATTGTAAAGGACTATACACATGTTGTAGCAGTTTTTTTGTAAATGGCTGTCAATGTATATTAATTTATTTCTATTTTTTTTCCAGTGCGATGAGAACTACGGCGTATTCGTCCGCCAGACTCAAATCCAGCTGCTGGACGGCGAGGACAACCCCATGGAGACCTCCGCAACCTCCGTGGACGAGCCCCGCGCCCCCGCCGCCAATCGCCGGCTCAGCAGGTGAGCCCTATTATAACGGTCTAAGGCTATCCCAGTAAATTTTAAGTAAAAATTGTTGTTTAACCGCTCGTGCTAATATTTATACCCGAGCAAGCGAAAGATTCCAAAATTGAACCACGAGCGTTGCGAGTTGTTCGAAAAATGGAATCTTGAGCGTAGCGAGGGTTTCAAAGCACGAGGGTTAAACAAAATTTGCCCACGAGTGAAACACAAAAATTTTCACCACACCAACCTGAAGTAAATATTAAATGTAAAATATCAAACAAAATCAGACCAAATCAAATCCAAATGAATGTTATTAAATATCTATCACCCAAAATCATCATTTAAAAGTCAATTCTACCAGCAAACATAAGAAAACAACTCAAAATTTGCATTTTTTTACTTTGCCTCACATGTGAATAAAATGAAACTTTGCTATCAGTTTTTGAAATGCAAACTTGCAAAGTAAGCCTTTCCGGGCAGGTGTGGTGAAAATTATATTGGTGGTTGCACGTAGAACGTAGGTTTGGAACCGGTTTATAATATACCGGTTAGTGAGTAATCCCAGTGTACACCGATTTATACCGTAGTCCATCTTCTAATAAAAAAAAATTGCACTTTGGTGGTAATAGCACCATATGTACTGTAATTACAGTATAATCATTATAATATGCATATGACTTACTTGGGTAAGATTTCTTACAGTATTCTAACATTAAAAAAAGTATCTTGATTTATTTAACGTTTATTTTATTTAGCAGTGTGGTGCGTAGCCAAAAACATGTAATTTCTAGGTTAGTCTCAAGTGTGTCTCACCCAGCAAAACAAAGGCATGGTCAACTATTTTCAAATATTATCTTACAGAGAGGGGAGGCCTTTGCCCAGCTGTGGGACACCAAAGTAAGCTAATAAAAAAAAATGTTACAATGAAAACATTACATGTTACGTTCGGCAAAAGGTACCTTATGGCGACTGGCGCTTACGTCGCATAGCGCCGCAATCATATTGGAGCGGCGTTAATAATAGCGTAAGCGCCAACCGCCATAAGATACCTTTACCCGTGGGACGTACATTTTCTCTAAATTGACTCTAATTCGGTGAGGGGCACATTTGGGAGTCTTAAGCATGAGTGTTTTATAGGGGTACTTGGTAATGTTTCTATTAGATCTAGTTTCCTACCAACGTTACGTGTTCGCATATTTTTTTCTAAAGAAAAACCGACGAGATATATTACGTCGGCCTTATATTATTGTCTGTATCTTTAGGTATTGAAAAAAGAGTAAACAAAATCTACCCTCAAATGGCTTCTTAAGCCAGTTGAGGGTAGATGAAAATATTATATGTTCAAATAATGTAGGTTAAAGTTAGGTCGTTCAGTGACAGATCCAGGTGGTATTATATTTGGTTGGTTAATCAATAAATGTTATAACTACCCGAAAATGTACAAATTATTTGTTTACTTTTATTTAAGTACCTAAAGATACAGAGTTATAGTTATTTTACCGCTCAGTCCGCGCCCAGCGGCCACTCCAAGCCCGGAGCGAAGCACAAAATGGTACACAATATACATTCACTACAAGCAAGTGATCTTCTTCTTTTGTGTTGCCAGACTTGTCAGTATATAGCCAGTGTTGCCAGGTGTAAAATAAAATTAGTTACATTAAAAGCCAGATTTGAAATTATAAAAAGGTATTGAAGTTCGTCTACGATAAGTTTGCACTAACTTGACAATGGCAATAGTATGTGTGAAAACTTGGCCCATTAATGACACAATGTTTATGAATAGGACCACACCATAGATACCTTAAATTTTGACTGAATATCTTGTCTATGGTGTCTATGGTCAATTGGTCATAGAATCCAACATAACAGACATCCATTAATCAGATTTTCAGACAATTTGCAGTAAGAAATAAGGTGTATTCCCATTTGTCGACGCCGGACACAAATGAGAATACGTGTCTTAATATGAATCGTTCCCAACTGTCTGCTTCGATGGCGACGGTCACGTGGGCCGGGGACAAATGTGAATATTTACACCAATAATAATAAGTTATAAATTTACTACTTCTTAGGGCTAAAAAAACATTTACTTTAAGACTTAAGTAGTTAGTAGTTCTGTAACTATCATTTTACTGGTGTTTCATGGGAGTCTTAAGGCACGTCTACACAGACCGAGCTGGTTCACGCGGCAATTTCCTTGCGAGGCGCCTCGTTCTGTGTAGATGATGCCTTTAGTTTATTTTTTCCGTTTCAAATGTAAACCGATCTGGACAAGTGGTTTTTGAGATAACCCTCACTAATTGCTCGTAACTTTAAGGAATTAGTACATATTATTATTTTTCATTAGTTTATACAGTTATATGTAGATAAAAATAATTGATTGTTTGAGATGAGTAAAGTCTAACCCCCTTATTCATAAACGCGCTACAAGCCTCAATTAGCTAATAATCATTTGTCTTTATCTGTCATTTTGACTTATGTATTTGTAAGAAAGGGATAAAACATAATTTAACTAAATCAGGCCCGTAAAGTTTTATGAATATCTTGCTTCGAATTTGACAGATAATGTACAGGCAGCAGCAGAGGTTGCTAAAGCGAACCAGGTGTTCAAAATGATCTTGACGCGACTTTATTGTTAAGAGAATAAGATCGTGTCAAGGTAACTTTGAACACCTCGCCCGCTTAGAAACTTCTGCTGCTGACTGTACAATAAATGCTTGAATGAAATACTTATGGATGGTCTAGGTCACTCTAGGACATATCAAAACCCGCTTGTCAGAGCGGAAGTGTGAAAACTAATAATTTAGTAGAGCTAGCATTAGTATTAGTAGTGTGGGTTCTAACCGTGTGTTTTCTTCGCTAGTATTACAGTGGCCCAGCGCTCTAGACCCACCACGTGAGTAATCACTGTACCCATAGCACAGTAGCTTAGTGCACCAGGTTGTGGTGTCTAGTGGGGTAAGATCGACATTAGGCGGCTCCACACAGTACGACCCGCGGCCATATTGCCTCGTGCGAGGCATGTCTCCACCGACCGAGCTGCTTCGCGCGGCAATTACCTCACGAGGCGGCTTGTTCTGTATGGGCCGGTCTATAATAAGGTGTTTGACTAACTGAATATTCAAATCAGCTTTTAAAAAAAATAGTTTCTGGTGTAACGAATGACATCAACTTAATATTCTGCGTACCACCAAGATACTCACTATTCTTATTCGTACATTTCGTACACCTTAGCGTTTTGATATAAATATAAGACACAAAAAACACACAAAAAATTGTGTGTTACTATAACGATCTTATCCCACACAAATATAAAGTACAAGTATAGCCGAGTGTCTGTATGTCATTAACGATTTTTTTACTCGTTTGAACGTCTCTAACTCTAATATTGCGATATATGTACGCTCGGCCAATAGCAAACTATCATAAGATGTCCAAATCCGGTATATCTAGAATCCTTAGTAACACCTGCATTGCCTAGTGCGGGGACCCCTGGTATCTCTGTAACCTATTGCTGAAATAAATGATCTTTATTCTTAACACTGTTATGACATGTCTACATACTGTTATGTCTATGTTAAATAGCGATGGTGGCCGAGTGGATATGACGTCAGACTTTCAATCTGGAGGTTCGCGGGTTCAAATCCGATATCGGAATCAGATCGATTAACTAAAATTCGAATTGACCTGATAAACACAGCTGATGAGCTTGTAGTATTCGCCTATAATTTGGACATCTATATAGTTTTCTATTTAGTTAATTATTTCGTTCTAATGAGAACGAAAGTAATGACTTTAGACGCATGTTATTGTACTTTTTCCTTGGTTTAAAATTTTCTTTATGTTTTGTAAATAATTTCACTGCACAAATTAATGTACACCACAATTTTTGTTACTTTTAGCTAATTTATTATTTATGCTCAGATATAACATAAACAAATGAACAAACGCACAGTGTGCAAAATAAAGCAGCCGTATATTTGACAGCTGAACTTGATGGCGCCGTTCAATTATACAGTAATTAGGTGGTCAAGTACTAAGGTTACGCAGTCTAGTTATAGGTACCTCAAAGCGTATGACGCCGTATAGCGCCATCTGATTCAGCTGTCTAATTGGCGGCTGCCTAAGTTTGCATCTTTTGTACGCGTCTAATTATCCATGTGTCTAAGAATTGGTTTTAGAATTGGCTAAAAGATTTTATACCTATTGTTTTTGTTTTAATGCTCCTATCTATGTTCGTATTAGACAATTATTTCTAACTTATGTAATTAATTCCTTATTAATTATCTTTTATAAACAGTATAAAAATATAGTTTTTAGGTGAATTAAATATGTTTTTTTTTTACGAAAATCGCATTAAAATAAAATAAGTTACCTAAATACTATATTTTTTTATTACTATTAAGTAATACGTTAATATGTAATCATTGACCTCTTTAAAAAACTTAACAAATAAATGAAATAAATCTTAAAAAATACCGCATGAGTTTTATAATCTGAAGAAACAGTTAAATCATAGTTTTTTTCAGCAACTCAAGAGATTCCTGAGTAAATAGGGTAATTCGTCAAATGGCCACCTTATACTAAAAAACTAAAAATGAATTCTATTCGCCTATAAACAGGCTTCATTTTAGTATAAGGTGACTAGTTATTGCAGGGTGGCCAGTTATTGACACCTTATAGTAAAATGAATTCTGTTTATAAGTGAATAGAATTAATTTTTATTATGAGGTGGCCAGTTATTATGCGGTGGCCAGTAATTGACGATTTACCCTACATATTATAACCTCCTAAGGCCCAAGGTCCTACCTATAGTTCGATGAAAATTTAAACCATATTAAAATTGGAATAGAGTTGCAATTGTTTCGTTTCCTTCAACTTTCAAACAAAACAAAATCAACTCTATTCCCTGCGTTATAGGTTCAAATTTCAGTGGCAAGTTTTGGATTTTTCATTTGTATGGCTGGATCTTAGGAGGATAAGCTTTTTGGTGTAGAAAGGTCAATGAACTCTAGTAACTAGTATACTACTAAGCCTAACAAATAACATTAACATTATCACAAAGGGTGCGCCGAAAGACGGCGCCGGCGGCGAAGGGCACCCTCTCGATGTCGAGGTAAAGATGGTGACGTCACTATATAGTAGTTACAGATGTATGTATAATGATTTTCCATCGTATTTTCACGGAAACGTACGAACGTGTCTTGTAGAGTTGTACGTGCTCGTTCACTGAAAATATCACTCCAAATTAGTACAATCTCACAAATGTACTAGTTCGGTTTTTTAGTACATTTAGTACAGTAGTACACCGAGACAAACTGAGCTTAATAATGTAACTGAGCCGTTTTTGCGGACATTTTGTGAAGTAGTACAATTCAAAATTTGTTGTCTCGCTTACTCCTGTCTCGCTCATATTAGCCGCGAGCCGTTCGGTCGTCTTCGTATTCACACGGCGTTAGTTCGTTCGGATCATTCGGATCGCTTTGCTCTCAGTGTCACTCCTCGCTCCCGTTCCGATTCGCGTGTAGTGTACTAAAATGTACTAAGAGCAGAATCATTAGGGAATAGTTCGGTCTAGTACAGTGGAGGGAATTGCGTCTTTTTTAATTTAGTACATGTACTACACAAGCCTAGTGTCTTGCTATTTCATTCAGTCTCGGTACAAAAAGTACTGAGATCGACTGAAGTAGCATGACAAATACCAAAGACATATGTAACTTCGTATAAGACGAATAAAGTCTAAGGAAAAAACGTGCCTCGGAATTCAAGTAAAAGTCATTCTCGAATAGATGTCGCACACACCTTTAGCCTATCCTCGGCTAGATGGCGTGACGACACCGTTTCATATTTAACAATTTTAACACATAGATATCAGTGAATGAACATGGATGAAAATGATATAAAAATAATAAAATCATTTATCCATATATATACATTTTTTGATAACTTTATACGTTTTAATTTTGAGTTTTAGTCGTGTGTCGATAGATGGCAGTAAATTTACAGTGACTACAATATTTACAATGACAGGACCCCTCTATACTATCTATTCTTTTTGCAAATACGAACGTTTCCGAGAGAATACGATGGAATACAATTATGATCTACATCCCTATATAATGCACCCTGCGCGCAGTACACGCAACGTATATGCTTGGTAGTTTACCTATTATTTAATTGGTTTTGATTTGTTCTACTTTTTTTTTTGCTAGAGTTAGACCAAGCTTAGTTGACAGCGATTTTGGTAGCCCAGACTGTGAAGGTGTTATTTAAAAGTCATAATTTTATAGAAGTTTGACGTATTAATGCATATTATTTTAATTGGGATATTTTTATAGCTTTACGTTTCTTTCTATATAGGGTATTTCGCTGGTAACTGGCCACCGGGCAATAACTGGCCACCTTAAACTAAAAATGAATTCTATTCACCTATAAACATAATTCATTTTAGTATATATTAAGGTTCAATAACTAGCCAACCTTATAATAAAATGAATTCTGTTTATAGGTGAATAGAATTCATTTTTAGTTTAGGGTGGCCAGTCTGGCGAATTACCCTAGGTACTATTAGTTATTGTAGTAGCCTCAAATGTAAATTAAAGCTTTGTGATTTTAGACATTTTATGTTAAAAGCTGTTTTAAAGCTTGTTACCTAAAAATGTAGCTATTGCTGTATAATTCAGTTGATTTTTTTTTCTGAGTAGGAAAGAGTAAAAGAAAAGTATGGAGCAGGGCCCTATTTCACCAACTTGACAGGTCCGACAATTGTCGACATCACTGTTACTGACGTCACAGGCCTCCACTAGGCTACGGTAACCGCTTACCATCAGACGGGCGGTGTGGTTGTTTGCCACCAACATGTAAATTAAAAAAAAACTCCACTATATCGCCAGTTAATAAGTATTTATTTTGCGAAGCTAACGACAATTGTCACAAGAAATACGACAATTGTCACGAAATTCCGACACAGAACTCATTTGCTGTCAAGAATTACTGAAAGATGTTTGAAATCTTGTGACAATTGTCATCGTAAACATCGCAAGAGAAATACCTGTTTTTTGCCAATATATGTTTTTTTAAATAATACAATGATGGTGACAAACAGGAATACGGCCCGCCCGATGGTAAGCAATAACCGTAGGCCATTGATGCCTGTGACGTCAGCAACTATGAGACTTGTCGAATTGTCGCACCTGTCACGTTGGTGAAATAGGGGCAAGGCGGCTTAGCACGGTCGCGTTTTTATCCCTTGTCACCATGCCTGTCACGTTCTAACAAGTATGTAAGTGCGAAAGAGACGCGCATAGTGATAGTCGATAAAAATGGAACCGTACTGAGCCCGCTGGTTGTCCAAGTCGTGTGGTCAATCGGAGATAAACGAAGTATGTATTTTGTGTTTGTTTGCTCTTAAAAAATGTTTTACCTACTTTTTCCTAATCAGATAACAATATCGATTATGCCCTTAAACGGACCATCTTTCTTTTCTTATACCTTGTATATTTAATGTTATTTTAAGAAATATAGTCGGTCAAACAACTCTGTCAGTAGAAAAAGGCCCAAATTCATATTGTCTATGGGACGATTATACCCTTCGCGTCTACATTAGGTATTTTAAATTTGCCGCGTTATTTTACTGACGGAAATGGCTTGACAGACTCTAAGTATGCGCATTTATGTATTACAAATTGCAGCATATTATTTATTTTGCATTTCCTGTGTTTCTTTTCAGTGCTTCTGTTTTATGCTATTTTTGTCTACAATTGGGTGGATCAACTATTTTTTTGTTTCGCTAGCCATCACGTTTTAATAACACGCATAAGTCGCATAACTATCACAAAAAATCGTGTTTAGCCCATTTCAACAACTTAAAATCAGATTTTAATCCTTTAACACTTTACCAGGTCAAGGGATATAGAATAGAATAGAAATGTTTATTTGCCAGAATACGTTACAATTAGGTCTTAATGCGTGCTATACCCAAAAGCAGTACAACGCTCTTCGTATACAATATAATAACGCCTTCAGGGTGCTGATGGGACTACCTCGTTTTTGTAGTGCGTCGGGGATGTTCGCGGAGGCCAGGGTGGACTGTTTTTACACCACAATGAGGAAACGCTGCACATCCCTGGTGCGCAGAGTACGGGCTAGTTCCAGCGGCATCTTGAGGGCGTTCGCAGAGAGGTTTGACTGCCAGTACCTGAATCACTGTCATATGATTCACGTACTGGTGTCCAAGCCTCTCTAAGGCTCTTATTGTTTGTTGTTTTAGTATAAGTTAGAATATAATGATTTAATTTATTTTAATTTAAATTATTGAATTTAATTTATTATAATTTATTTGAATTTTAATGTAAAATAGTTAATTTAATTTTAATCTTAATTTTAATATAATAAGTAAATGTAAATGTAATATGATCCTAAGTTGGTCGAAATAAACGATTTTTATTTTTTATTTTATTATTTATTAATTAGTGTCCGACCGAAGGTTCGGTTTCGGTTTCGGTTTCGGCCAGTTTCGGCCAAAAAATCATGTTTCGGCTGTAGTTTCGGTTTCGGCCAAAAAACGGCCGAACCTTTCGGCCGGGCCGAAACTTACGAAATGGTACTGACGTACTATGAAACTAAACTATGTGACAAAGACCACAAATTGGGGAATAAGTAGGACAACAATATTAATATGTACCTACATATACTGATTCATGTATAGGTACAGAAATTAATTGGTTTATTATAAAACACAATTCCACTAATGAGGGCGCTACTAGACGGTCGACGCAGTCTTAAGAGGCTGTTAATACCTATAACGCGCACACTGTCTAATTGTATCGGAGTAAATGAGATAGCACACTGTCGCATGTTACTGGGCCAGGGCAAAGGAATAATAAGAAAACTCATCATCTTCCTCGCGTAATCCCGGAATTTTTGCCACGGCTCATGGGAGCCTGGGGTCCAATTGATAACTAATCCCAAGAATTGGCGTAGGCACTAGTTTTTACGAAAGCGACTGCCATCAGACTCACCTTTGAACCCAGAGAGTAAACTAGGCCTTATCGGCACTAGTCCGGCTTCCTTACTATGTTTTTCCTTCACCGAAAAGCAAATAGTAAATATCAAATGATTTTTCGTATATAAGTTCCGAAAAACTCATTCGTACGAGCCGGGGTTTGTACCTTGCGACCTTCGGATTGAAAGTCGCACGCTCTTACCGCTAGGCCACCAGCGCTCAAGGAAATATCTCGCTTTTAATACAATGGACATTGGTTGGAGTCTGTGCTCAACTACTTATAATGAAGCCTGAAGCACGGCTTTGACTTCGCATGGAAGTTCGCCTCACTGGGGCACTTCGGACGTTTAGGCCCAGGTGAAGATCGGTACCCGGCCTTGCGATATTGTCAACAAAAAATTCGCGCTCGCTGCGCTCGCGTTTTTGGTTGACCCTGTATCTACATGTTGATTTGACTGGTTAATGAATAGAGTTAGACCAAGAAAATTATGCAATTATTTTGATAGCATACGCAGTGCAACTAGTGCAAATGTTATTTATACTTACGTCATAATTTAATAGAAGTTTTGACGTTTAAAATAACACTTGCACTGCGTGTGTTATCAAAATCGTTGCAGAATTATCTTGGTCTACCTCTAGTAAATTTCTTAAAAAACTGATCAAGTAACATCAATTTCGTTTCATTGGGTGTTGACAGCCCCATAATATGTGTGTAAAGGCGGTTTTATAACATTTTTTCAACGATTTTAACAAGTCTACAAAAGGTTCGGTTTCGGTTTCGGTTTCGGCCGAAACTAGAGCCAAAGCCGAACATTCGGTTTCGGTTTCGGTTTCGGCAAAAAAACATGTTTCGGTCGGACACTAGTCTTAATACAGTTTTATATTCAGTATTCAGCCGACATAAAGCCAACATTCCCCACATACGGCACTTCAAACATGTGTTCTATTTTCGATCAGTAAGACTGACATTCGATTGTCATTTTTGAACTGTCAGTATGGTAAAGGGTTAACGGTCCTCATTAAAAAATCCTCAATTCAAGCCTCATTGCCACCTTATTTATAGAGAAAAAAAACAAAGAGATGACGTTATAGGGCGTTTTTTTTTTGCAAGGAATAGTTGATTCACCCGCTTACGCTATGGGGCTACAGTATAACTATTATTTCCTCTTTTTGAAATCTCTAATTACATCATAATACTATATATTTCAGTTCTCGAACGTCACTGGCGAGTAGTCGGCAATCGCTGACGTCGTACGCGTCGCCGACGGCCGAAAGAGCCGCGTCGCCCGATCAGGCGGCGAAGCGAGCTTCATTTGTCGAGGTGAGTGAACCACTGCCGATATCAGCTGTCGCTCCGTCGGTGGAATAAGAAACGGAGACATATGTCAGTTCTCGAACATCACTGGCGAGTAGTCGGCAATCGCTGACGTCGTACGCGTCGCCGACGGCCGAAAGAGCCGCGTCGCCCGACCAGGCGGCGAAGCGAGCTTCATTTGTCGAGGTGAGTGAACCACTGCCGATGTCAGCCGCCGCTCCGTCGGTGGAATAAGAAACGGAGACATATGTCAGTTCACGAACGTCACTGGCGAGTAGTCGGCAATCGCTGACGTCGTACGCGTCGCCGACGGCCGAAAGAGCCGCGTCGCCCGACCAGGCGGCGAAGCGAGCTTCATTTGTCGAGGTGAGTGAACCTCTGCTGACGTCAGCCGCCGCTCCGTCGGTGGAATAAGAAACGGAGACATAATATAATCATGTCAGGTCACGAACGTCACTGGCGAGTAGTCGGCAATCGCTGACGTCGTACGCGTCGCCGACGGCCGAAAGAGCCGCGTCGCCCGACCAGGCGGCGAAGCGAGCTTCATTTGTCGAGGTGAGTGAACCACTGCTGTCGTCAGCTGCCGCTCCGTCGGTGGAATAAGAAACGGAGACATATGTCTGTTCTCGAACGTCACTGGCGAGTAGTCGTCACTCGTCAGTCGTTGACGTCGTACGCGTCGCCGACGGCCGAAAGAGCCGCGTCGCCCGACCAGGCGGCGAAGCGAGCTTCATTTGTCGAGGTGAGTGAACCACTGCCGATGTCAGCTGTCGCTCCGTCGGTGGAATAAGAAACGGAGACATGTCTGTTCTCGAACGTCACTGGCGAGTAGTCGTCAGTCGTTGACGTCCTTAAGCTTAGCCGACGGCCGAAAGAGCCGCGTCGCCCGACCAGGCGGCGAAGCGAGCTTCATTTGTCGAGGTGAGTGAACCACTGCCGATGTCAGCTGCCGCTCCGTCGGTGGAATAAGTTATACCTAGATTGGGAAGCTGTGAATATCGATGTTTGGTTCGAGGTTCAGAAAGGGTTTGATCCACACTTAATATTATAAATGCGAAAGTGTGTCTGTCTGTCTGTTACCTCTTCACGCTTAAACCGCTGAACCGATTTAGTTGAAATTTGGTATAGAAATGTGTAGTTGAGTCCTGTGTAACAGGTTAGGACATAGGTTAGTTTTTATTCCAGAAGTCATCCTTTAAGGGATGAAAGTTTGTATGGGGAATCGATAAAAAGCATATTGGATAAAAAATAAACTACCTAAACTAACTCCACGCAGACGAAGTCGCGGGCAAAAACTAGTAATATAATAAAAAAAAAGATTATTTAATGATGTTTTTCTGTTGGCAGACCGGATTCGTGGAGACGCTGACCCCGCAGTACACGCCGGGTCAGAGCATCACGTCGCCCGCGCTGACGCCGCATGCGGAGGACCGGCTGGCCAACCTGCAGGCGCAGCAGGAGGTAACATGACCAGTTTTGTTTGACAACGCAGCGACACCAATTAACTTCCTGATTATAACATTTTCTATTAAGACTCCGAGTTGGTATTAATTGACCGAAGCGAAGCGAAGGTCTACGTTTTGACTCGGGCATTTTGCTTTCGTATGTCCGGATGTTCTCCTCTACAGGTCGCAATTCTTAACCGATTCTCGTGAAATTTTGTGACCGAATTTTATGACTAAATAAAATTTTTTTGTCAATCCGGTTTTTGGAAATTTTTAAAAATGGCGGAGTCGTGATACCTGGCGCCTAAACAAATAGTCGTATCGATATCATAAGACTTTTTTCTTTTTGAAACATGTTTACAGAGTTAATAGCAAAAAATGCAGAAAAAAATTATCGCTGGTTTAGGCGGTATTTAGATATTTAATTTTAACTAATTTTAATTTGAGAAGGAGTAGCTAAATTTCGTCAACCCATCTAAGAACTATTTGGCTCAGTTTGTAAACGTTCGCTTTTTCTGTTTGCACAGAGGGTCTGGGTTCGATCCCCAGTAATTGTATGCTGGGATATTATAACTTTTTGTATTTTTTTACACATAAATTTCGTATTGTTTTTCTTTAATTTACTATACACCGTGTTTTTATTGAATTCCGTTAACTTCGGGGTATAGTTAAGTACGTTTATAAGAACTAAATGGCATAGTTAATTTTCAAAAAAAAAAAAAAATTTTGTTTTCTTATTTGTTTTTTTTTTGTTTAAAAAGTAATTAAATGTAGCATATAGCGTTGTTGTAACACGGGCATTACATTTAACTCAACCAAACAATTGAAATCTGTGACATATCAATGTCATTTCGTACATCAATCGACCGAGATTGTACTTAAGTTTAGTAGCAAATGTATGAACTCATTCTAAATACTAATCAATATGTAAGCCGGCCCTAAGGCAAGTCTACACGCTTGTAGAGGCCTTATAGTAAAAAAATAAATTATGGATTATCTCCGAAATGGACTTAATTAGAACATCGGTGTCTTTGAGAAAGTTACTTGATTTAAGCTCAGGAATGCACCCTTGAAATTAACGGAAATCAAAAAAAACACGGTGTATTTAAAGCTCTTAGCACCATGTTATTTCAAGCTCTGCTCGCGAGGTCTACAGCTCACAGAGCCACTAGTTGGTATTACCAGCCTCGTGATACTAAACGTTCTCGCTCGCTTTGCTCGTTCGTTTATATCACACTCAGCCGGCAATAGGGATGTTGACTGTATTTAAAATAAATGATTTCATTATATTCATTTCAATTATGGCAGATTTTGGACTTTATTGCTAAAGGCAATAAGGGTCGTAATACATGACTTTATGCTCTAAAACATAATAAGTCACTTTATGTCGTCTATGCACGACAAAGTCGAACTTTACGAGCATGAGAAGTGAAAAGAATGTTACTGATTGAAAGTGCTACCTTGAATAATCAATGTTTTTGACTTGACTATAATATGTCGCTGTTCTTTCCAGATAACCCAACTCAAATCCGAAGTAGAAGACCTAAAGGAAAAGCTGGAGACCCTCCGCGTGAAGCGAGCCGAGGACCGCGAGCGACTGCGCGAGTTAGAGCGAGTGCGACTGCAGTTAGAGCAGGCCAACGAGTTCAAAGCTCGCATCATGGAGTCACAGGCGCAGCTGCAGAGGGACTTGCAGAGGGCGAAGCAAGAGGTGAGGCCTGGAACAAATCGAGGAAGGCAATACAAAGAAAATAAGTTTTTAAGTTATATTAAAGTGTCTATGAGCATTGGTTGCCTAATAATAAACGTTTTCTTTTTGATAAAATAAGTATCTTCGTGGAATTTTAGCTTGGAGTAGTATAGTTGTGATCTAGTTAAATTTAGCACATAACTTGAGCTAATTAGAGCTAGTGCTTCGAGCAACACCGGCTTCCGACACATCGGAAGGGAGGGGCCCAAGCGATATCTCACCGTACAAATCTTTCTGCCATTTTTCGCGGGGGGAAAGGTGCACACAGTCGCACTTCTCACACACTTACATACAAAATCCAATCTGTAATGACGACACAAATACATAGAAAATGACACACGTCAAAGACAAATCTTGCAAACCTCGATCTCTTTTTGTGTACGGACGAGTGACAAGTGTCACAACACGCACACTAACACATTTTCGTTGAAGTATGTTATTGTATTCTGAGAGATGAGAAGTCGGATTTGTCGCTCGACCGATCCGCAATTTGTACTGAGCGAGCAAAATCGATAAATCCAACAATTACATGAGACTAAAATATAATAATTGTGTTTGAATGTAATTAAACGTATGATATGTAAAAAAAATATTACATGTGAAATGTAACACTTTCTTTTTGTAAATTTGATGTCCCCGACCTCTTTTTATAACAAAAAACCGAGCAAACAGGCATTTTTGTGCAGCAGTGTTCACGCGCGCGTCTGGACTCGGTCTAGTGAAAAATCCAAGTGCAACTAGTTTTATTACCCGCGCTAGATTAGATTGACGCGCTAATCTTGTACCTCGGCAGAGGGGAAATAGTGCGAATGCCGCCTCCCTTCCGTGTTGCTCGAAGAGCTAGTGCGACTGCAGTTAGAGCAGGCCTACGAGTTCAAAGCTCGCATCATGAAGTCACAAGCGCCGCTGTAAAGGGACTTACAGAGGGCGAAGCAGGAGGTGAGGCCTGAAATAAATCGAGGCAGGCATACAAATATTTTTAGTTTTTAAGACATATTAATGGTATAGTCGGCTGATAATCAATATTTATCTATATTATTTTGATATGATTAAAGAGATATTATATAAATACTGCTTGCATGTTTATTTAGGTTCGCGAGGCTCAGGAGGCCCTGGACAACCACAACGACGAGACAGCTGAACTTCAGGAGGCGGCCGAGATGGCGGCGCTCGACAAGGAAATGGCTGAAGGTAACAAAATAATTATCTTAACTTATCCTCATAAGACCCACGTACGTACGCACGGATGGGGGAAGATCGCGCAGTCTGGAGGGCGTACTCTGGAGTACCAAGTGGCCGAAGGCCGTCGGGACGCCCTGGGTACCGCAGGAGAGACGAAGTGCAGAAAGACCTTAGCGAACTGGGCGTCGTCGACTGGACAGAAACGGCTTTGGACAGAGTAGCATGGCGGTCAAGGCAAGCTATTATACTTAGTAACTTTATTTTTATTAATTAATTACAGTGAGACGCCTCATTCTGCTCTCGTATGTTTCTTTTCTCTTAATGAATGTATTAATTATACAGGATATTGACTCTTGGAGACCCTATACATCTCTAAGGATAACTTGATAAACTATATAATCTTATAGTTCTGACACCTAGAGACATTTACACCTCTAAATATTATAGATTTTTTTTTGTGTTTTGTATCTGTATTTTTTATGTAATTCGACATTAAGAGACCATATACATCTCTTAGTAATTGTAATACGTTAGATTGAATTGTTAGTTTTATTTTATAAAATTGTTGATGTTATTATTTTTCCTTGTATGTAAATTCAATGATGACGTGTAAAAGTGCCCTTGTGGCCTATTTGCTGAATAAATGTTGATGTTTGATGTTTGATGATGTTTGATGGTCTTTGGTGTCGGAGGCCGAGATCCACTTCGGGTCGTTACGCCACAGCAGTAAGTAAGTAGTATCCTCATAAGGCTCAACGTGTATAGAGAGTTATTGTAATAGTAAATTATGTGGTCACAGTAAATTTACTGTCACCTATCGACACAGCATTAAAACTATAAATGAAAATGTATAAAAAAATAAAAAAATATATATATTTATGGCTAAGTCATTTTTTTTTCTTTTTTTTAGAACGCCATTATGACTTTAACCCATGTTCTTTCACTGATATGTGTTAAAATTGTTAAATATCAAACGGTGTCGTCAACGCCATCTTCCCGAGTATAGGCCAAAGGTGTGGCGCCATCTATTCCAGACTAACTTTTTCTTGATTTCCGAGGCACGTTTTTTCGTTAGGCTTTATTCATCTTATACGGAGTTACATATATCTTTAGTGCAGTGCCCTGTTTATCAACTTGTGATACAAGTGGAAGTCCCTTTCTAACTAAAGCTGTCAAAAAGTGACATCCGCTTGTATTACAGATTACAAACTTTTGATAAACAGGGCACTGGTCAGGATCTCGACAACTAAGAAGGGAGTTTCATTTTTTTTTTTCATTTTTTTTTCAGAGCGCGCCGAGGCACTTCAACTAGAGCTGGAATCCTGCCGCGAGAAGTTGGAGGAGGCAACCTTGGACCTGCAACTCATGCGCGCTGAAATGGAGGCCTCGGGAAACACCCGTGAGTTCTGGTTTACTTCACACACGCTTGTAAACGGGGTCTTTTTACACGTGTAGGGCACTTTACCGCACTCTAGTGCGGTGATCAGCACTTTACGTGACTAGGTCGAATATTTAAAGGGCCACATGTACAGGGCCGTCTTAAACTATGCTGGGGCCCTGGCAAATAATAATTTGAGGCCCTTTTGGAAAGTAAAGAAAACGAATTAAACTAACATTTTTCTACTATGATCTTCTATTTATTATGGGTAAACAAATATTCAGTTCCTGTCTGTCCGTGTCCTCCGGGGCCCCCTGAGGATGGGGGCCCTGGGCACGGGCCCCGTGTGCCCGCATGGTAAAGACGGCACTGCATACTGTAAAACGTTGTACGATACACGTGTGAATAGGTAATTCGCAACTCTTGTCGATATGAATTTATCGCCATTCGTTGCTTTTCGCACTTGTATCGTAATGTTTCAATAAGCATGGCACAGTCAGGATTGGGATAGTATTATAATAATTATGCACGGGATTTTTTTGCAAATGCTTTCTCGGATATAGATTTTATTTAGTTAATTTTTACATTTTGGGTGTAATTTCTAAACATAGAATATTTTTTTTTAAATAATATATCAAAATATTGTTCGTTCGCCATTTGGGAGCTAAAAATACAATGAAATAAAAACTGTTAGTTTTCCATTGGAACTTGGGAAATTGTAATTTTTAACTCTCATTTTGGCGGCCATGTACACTCAAAAGCAATGAAAGTGACCCAATTTTTATTGCTTTTGAGTGTATTCAAAAGCAGCACACACGGTTATACAAAAATATTCGGGCTCCACGTCTCAAATTGCTTTATATTTTTACATTGTAAAGTATATAAGTACTGGAAATATTTTTAAATTTGAATTTAGATTATAAATAATATATTTATTTTATTTTATGTTATATTTATTTATATTATATTTTTATTTTATAGAAAAATTTAAACAGCTTATGGTTGTACGTATATATCGCAATTTTTATTTTGGGTCGCACATAGGTACCATTTATTATGTATTATATGCTCATATAGTTTCATATTTTATATTTTTATATTTATTTTATGCACGACTTTAACACATTCACTGCTTTGGGTGTTTAGAGGGTTGCTTATTGGCGGGGTTTTATTTTGGTTAGAAAAAAAATACATGGCGTAAATATATGGTTTTCTTTGGTTTAAGTATATGTTAGGAATTATTACATTAAATTTTTTCTGAAACGGCAATGTGGTGCATGTATTTTTCCACATTTTATGTAGTTACATATTTACATTATATTCTTGAAATTTAACAGCTTAAAATAAGATAGCAAGACTCTAGTTTTATTTTCAATGTTATTTTAGAATTTTAACGATAAAAAATGATGGGATTGAATAATCATACTTAAATGATTTTTACTAAGGTGAATGTGTTAGGTCATTGTATGTGTATAATATTATTTGCATGTATTTTGTGTCTGTGTTTGTGTTTACACTTTGTTTACAGTCTCCCGTCGACACGACTTACTCGTATATTTTATTGATTCTTACATATTTTTGTACCTACTATTATCCGATATTAGGTCACTAATATCGGAATAAAATAAATCTCAGATTAAAAAATACCTATTGAAAATATCTTTAGCATTTTCTTAATAGAATTTTTTTTATAAAGAAATTAAGAAAAGAGATAAGTAATGTATTCATTAAACTAGAAAGAGAGAATATAGGTGCCATTATATTTGCTTCACTCCCCTTCAAATTTCGAAACCTAAAACTAATCCATGAAATCGGTCATCAATATTTTATGGAGGTCAAAACATTTAACAGGCATTTTGTTTTAAGTCAAAATAAATATAACGTAAGCTGTCGCTAGACGGACACCTTTTTGAACTTTGAACAACCTTTTACAATAACCATTTTCTCAAAAATGGACGGCAAAGTCGACTTTGCCGTTTAAAAAATAGGTTGCGAAGCGCGTAGTTTATGGTCAGTCAAAAATTAAAAAGTTAAAAACATTGCAGTCTCGATTTTGGGACTGCAATGTTGCATACAAATTCCATTATTTGTCGAGTTCCAAACTTTTTAAAAGTTGAAACATTGGCCATATCAAATGAAGGCACAGGCCCATTAAACAGCCAAACAGATGATTAGTACCGCGACTATTTAGCTGTCTCAAATAGGTTGGCGTATTTTCGGCAGAAAAATACACTTTTATTTTTTTATTAAAAAAATAAAAGTGTATTTTTCTGTTGTGTATTTTTTTATTAAAAAAATAAAAAGGCGGCAAAGCTAATTTTTTCAATTGTTTCTACTTTTTTCTGTGAAAATATATACGTAAGAAACTGCTTTTGTAAAATATTTCTATGATATTTATATTTCTTGCACCATTTTTGAGAAAAGCACTATATATGACTCGGCTGGAAGGCTACTTGCTGGCTTCGGATTCAATTAAACGGACTCCCAAGGTCGTCCGTTTAAAACGAATCCTCAGCCTGCAAGTAGCTACTTCCGAGCCTCGATAATAATGTACTATTAACTACTACTCACATCCCAAATTACAAAAATACCGAGCCTCAAGCCCCGTTTCCCCCGACGCGACCGACGCACGGGAGCTGCATGTACCCGCCCCGTAACCGGCAACCGTGTGCGCTGACCAGAGCACCCGTACGCAGCCGCCGACGACCGCGCCGCCACCGGCTACGAGATGCGACAGCTGCAGCAGCAGAACGCCCGCCTCAGGGACACGCTGGTGCGCCTCAGGGACCTCAGCGCGCACGACAAGCACGCCATGCAGAAGATGAACAAGGTGAGACTATATAACACTTTAAACTCTCGCGTTTTGTACACATATTTAATTACACAAACGAAAGTAAAGGTAACTAAAGGTAAGAATATGAAAAAAGTGGTCACCATTTTGAAAATTTCATTTTTGGGCCGATTGCATCAGGCTTTAAAAGAGCCTCGTCGTTATAACAGACCTCAGCGCCTACTCAGCAGATAAACAAGGTGATTCTTGACAGACAGACATTTTTAAATAAAACTGGACGCCATTAGATGCTGCCAAAAGATGAACAAGGCAAGACGACAAAAATAGACAGTTTTATAAATAATGTAAACGCCATTTTGAGAGTTTACATTTTTGGGCCGATCGCATCAGCCTAGAGAGCCTCAACTTCGCGCGGCGGCAGCGGCGAGGGGCAGCCATAGGTGGGAGCAGAAACAGCCATCGGAAGTTTCGTTCCCACCTTTGGCCGTGCCGTAACGGCTGCAGAGGCTGTCATAAACATTAAAAAAAAAACTGTAGTAAAATCGACAAAACGAAAGCGCTTATAAATGTTTCATCTTCATATATCGACATCCGAATCTCTGATATACTTTTTCCCCATGTTAAAAAAAAAAGATTATGTTGCTTAGCGAGCCAATAATCGATAAAGCCAAAGAAAAACGCATTAGATGGTACGGGCACGTCCAAAGACGCGAAGAAGACCACCCGGTGAAACTGGCCTTGAACCTGCCTGTAACCCAGCCACGCGGCCATGGAAGACCACCCTCCACTTGGCTGACGACGGTCGAGAAAGACCTCAAAGAAGCTCAAATCGACACCAACGCCGCACGGAATCGTGCTCAGTGGAGGATGCGGACGAGGAGGGCCGACCCCAAGTAAATGGGACTACCGGTCTAGGGGAAAGAAGAATGTTGCTTAGCGAGCTTGGTGTGCAAAATGCCCCTTTTCTGATGAGAAGGTCCTAAGGGTGGTATTCCACCTGTCTAATTTCTTGGTCCTATGTGTATTTGCGTCTCACATTTTGCTTAATTTAATGAGAGAGTGAGCATAAGGACCCTTTTCTCATGGACAGTGATCATTGATAACTTTTTGACATTTGAAACAGTTTTAAACCTCTAAAACTTTTTCTAAATTTTCAGGACATAGAACAATACAAATCCGAGATTGCGGAACTGTCTCGTACCAAGGAGAAGCTGTCAACCAGGGTTGAGGAGTTGGAAGCTCAGGTTGCAGATCTCAGGGAACAGGTGGACGCTGCACTTGGTGCTGAGGAGATGGTGGAACAGCTGGCTGAGAAGAAGATGGCGTTGGAAGACCAGGTGAGAACATTAGGGTCGAGGAGTTGGAAGCTCAGGTTGCAGACCTCAGGGAACAGGTGGACGCTGCACTTGGGGCTGAGGAGATGGTGGAACAGCTGGCTGAGAAGAAGATGCCGTTGGAAGACCAGGTGAGAACATTAGGGTTGAGGAGTTGGAAGCCCAGGTCGCAGACCTTCGGGAACAGGTGGATGCGGAACCTGGTGCTCAGGAGATGGTGGAACAGCTGGCTGAGAAGAAGATGGCTTTAGAAGACCAGGTGTGACCACCAGCAGCGATTTATTGTATAAGTACATAATTTCCAAAACTAAGGTACTGGGTGGCACCTCCCTACCTCACAATGTTCTATCATGACGAATGATCATTTTTAAAATCCGAACCCCCGAAAACCTCAAAACGAGTACTATAGTCACTTTCACGAAAATGTAAATGATCATCATCATCATCATCATCATCATCATCATCATCATCATCATCATATCAGCCAGAGGACGTCCACAGCTGGACATAGGCCTCCTCCAAAGAGTGCCACAATGACCGGTCTGCGCCACCCGCATCCAGCGGACTCCCGCGACCTTTACCAGGTCGTCAGTGCACCTTGTGGGGGGTCTACCCACGCTGCGCCTTCCGGTACGTAAATGTAAATGATCGCCATCTTGAAATTCCAAGCATCATTTTCGAAACCACCACCCCCGGAAACCTAGAAAACGAGTACCATTTGTTTATGCAATAATATATTAATGTTTATTCATCCATTTGTATTTCCTGTCCAGGTGGAACAGCTCAAACAAGACGTGTCCGAGCTGGAAGCACTTCAAGAAGTCCACGAACAGCTGGTGGAGTCCAACCGGGAGCTGGAGCAAGACCTGCGCGAGGAGCTGGAGATGGCTCAGAGCGCCACTAGAGAGGTATGTTACTATATTGCTATAACTCTAAACCAGTGGTTCTTCACCGGTGATCCAGGGGCCACTGATGGTCCTTTGGAAGCACCTGAAGTGGTCCACGAATTTATAAAAAAAAATCGTTAATTTCTCTTTTTTTCTTAGCTGTTCATCTTGATATAAATATCTTCCACGGCTTTGGAGCCTAGAGAAAACGCACACCTTTTGATTTTGGATTCTTTGAAATTGTAATTCTACACAGGGATTTTTATAAAATAGTATTCTTTTTATTTCTCAATTTATTCCCCTATGGAACTGAGACAATGTATGCATTTAGGGTGAGAGGCAGTTTATTAATAGTGAGTTTAAGCATACAAATGAATTTTGTAGATTTTAGTCCAGCGTTTTTAAATTTTAAAATAATTTTTATTAAGTCCTAGGTGAAAGAAATAGGAAGTGTTGAGATTTTTTTTTATTTGAGAATAAACTCTTCATTTTGTAGTCGATTTACAAAGAAAATCCAAAACTTATTTGAAAAATAGTAGTTTGTGTTACAAGGGATCAAAATGATATATTTCCGTCAAGGACGTACTTTGAATCCTGAGCGTAATGAGGGATTAGAGTGTTAACGCCCAAGACGAAATAATTTTGATACCGTGTGACACATATATACTGCTTTTCACATCAACTATGAGGAAATTGTTATGTTCCAAAATATGTATTATTTGACCAAAAAAAAAATAGTATGCAAGAAAGAAAAAATCGTGTCCTAGAACAGAAAAGTACAACTTTGATCCCTCCTAGCAGGGAAGAAAAGTGCCACTTTGATCCCTCTGAGCGGGGAAGACAAAGCCCTTTTTCGAATAGGTGATGTGAAATAGTACGGGTAATATTATTACGCTCCGAGTTACACACAATGTTTTTCATCACACTTGCGATACAAAAATTAAGTATAAAGACAAAAAACTGTTAATTATGACACTAGAAACTTCATAACTCCCTAGGGAGAACGCTTTTTCTATAATTCCCGCTAAACCTGCGTGCAATTCCACTGAGCGAGTGTGATGAAAAGGATATTTTCTTTTACCCAGGTGGTGCGGGAACGAGAAGCAGCGTTTGAAACCATCATGGACCGTGACTCCACGATTCTCAAGTTCAGAGAACTGGTGCAGAAGATGACTGAACAGTATAATGAGATAAGGAACCAGCTGGAGTCCAAACAAGGTATTTAATTGATTAGTATTTTTTTGATGTTATGTATGCTGTGAACACTTACACAACAGCAAAATCAATTTTTCACCACACCAGCTCGGAAAGGCTTACTTTGTATACTTCAAAAACGAATAGCAAAGTTGCACTTTGCTATCAGTGATTCACATGTGAGGCAAAGTAATCAAATGCAAATTTTGAGTTGTTTTCTTATGTTTGCTGGTAGAATTGACTTTTAAATGATGATTTTGGATGATAAATATTTAATAGCATTCATTTGAATTTGATTTGGTTTGATTTTGTTTGATATTTTACATTTAATATTTGCTTCGGGTTGGTGTGGTGAAAAATTTTGTGATTCACTCGGGGGCAAATTTTGTTTAACCCTCATGCTTTGAAACCCTCGCAACGCTCAAGATTCCATTTTCCGAACCACTCTCTACGCTCGTGGTTCAATTTTGGAATCTTTCGCTTGCTCGGGTATCAATATTAGCACGAGCGGTTAAACAACAACTTTGCCCCCTTGTAAAATAAATAACTATTGTTTTTTTCAGGTTCCCCAGCGCCATCGTCCGAGCAGGACACCCCCGAGCCGTCCCGCTCTCCCCCGGTGGAGCTGGGCTCGCTGGTGCAGCTGTCCCGCGCCTCCACGCGCTCCGTGGACCTGCAGCTGCGCGCGCTGGAGCTGGCGCAGGCGCGCGCACGCGCGGACATGCTGGCCGCGTGCCTGCCCGACCACTTCATGCAGCCGGCGGGTGGGTATTATCATGAACAAGTATAAGTAAAGAAATAATGGTAACTAGCAGTACCGATAAATTCCGCTAAATGACGCTAGATGTCGACTACGAAATAGAAACAAATAAAATAAAAACAAGAAAAATAAAGTTCCCGCCGCGTCTGCCTGTCTGTATGTTTGTATGTTCCCGATAAAATCAAAAACTACTGGACGGATTTTCATGGGGTTTTCATCTAACAATATAATGATTCTTGAGGAAGGTTTAGGTGTATAATTTGTTAACCCGTGCGAAGCCGAGGCGGGTCGCTAGTTCATACTAAAAGTAATATATTTATCAGGTTTATTTTACTCCTGGTACTTGTTTCAGGTGACCACGACGCCATCTTACTGATTCTGCTGCTGCAGCGGCTGACCACCAAGGCGGACATCATTCTGGGGCAGATCAGGGAACGGTATGTTTCACTTTAACCCCTTCTTTGTAACTATATATTTAACAAAATGTATTTTTAACAAGCAGAAACGTCTGCGAACGATGCTATTAAACTTAGAATTTAAGACTGATATTTTTCTCTGTACAACAGGTTCCCGGCTGTCAACGTGTGGGACAGAGAGGCGGTGACAAAGACGCACACCGCCGTGCAATACAGCTTCCGATGCCAACTCGAATACCAGCTACACATGATACAGGTAACCGCGTGACGATTGTTCTCTGTACAACAGGTTCCCGGCTGTCAACGTGTGGGACAGGGAGGCGGTGACAAAGACGCACACCGCCGTGCAATACAGCTTCCGATGCCAACTCGAATACCAGCTACATATGATACAGCTTTTTTTTTATATACTACGTCGGTGGCAAACAAGCATACGGCCCGCCTGGTGAGAAACGCCTGAACGGAAATGTACAATTTTCTGCACACTTTTTAGAACAACGACTCACTTTCAGACCATGAGAAATGTAAATATATATTCTTGCTATATAATGGGGTTGGCCGGCAAAGTATTTAGCAGATGGCGCCAGCATAGCTTGCCCTATCAGTGCCCAGAATTGTACCAAAATTTTGTTATTTTTAAATGGAATTTTATGCCCTGCCACTTTTATGTCCAAATCTCATAGAAAAAGCGGCAAGTTATGATAGCGCCATCTATGCAAACCTTTGACAGTTGCCAACCCCATTGTTACAATAATATCCTCTCGAATGCCGGAACGCGGATCCACGTTAGTAGGTATTAAACTCTAATGATTAATTAATTAGAATTCAATACTTATTTTTTTTTTTTTTTTTTTATTATAATGTCACTTACAGTATACACCAAACATGACACAGCGCAGATCCACGTTCTGAGGATATTCGCTGTAATTTATTTTTCAAAAGCGTTTTTCAATAAAAAGCCATGTTAGATTGTTTACCATTCTTCTAATGCTAAAAAACGGCATAAAGTTAATTTTGAAAAGGGAATAATATTTTTATTTGATAGATTTAACACCTTTTACATCTGATTTTAATTTCTCCAGTGTATAGTATCGATGTGGGTGTGGACCCTGGACTCGTGCAAGCCGGAGCTGCTGCTGAAAGCTGCCAGCGCCCTCCCAGACGCGAGTCAACAGGAGAAGGCGCTGGACGGCGCGCTGCAGCTGCTGAAGACCAACGAGTTAGATGAAAACGTGGGGCTCGACGGTATGTATCACTACGCCTTATAAAACAACTAGCACAGCTGTATTTCACGACCGGTCTGGCCAAGTCGTGACCCTGCTATCTCGGGCTTGCTGTGAGGCTTAGTCAACTTGTGTAAAAATGTCCTATAGTACTTATTTATTTATTTTATCTCGCAGGTATCGAGCGCTGCTGGAGCTACCTGTCCGCCATGTGGTCGGCCCTCGGCCTCTCGGCGCTGGAGCCGGAGTACCCGCGCGAGGCCGTGGCGCACGCGTGCTGCGCGCTCGACGCGCTCGCAAGAGCGCTGCACGCTGACGCTAGCGCCCTACAACAGACTTTACTGGTATGTAAGGATGGGACCCCGGACAGTAGTAAAACACAGGAGTTCCGAGTAAATACTGTAATTTTTTCATTAAAAACTAGTATATATAAACTTGGGAATTTACGTGGGGAGGCTTACACGTGGAAGGTGTCCAGTAGCTTGACCTAAATTCCATTCCTTATATAGAGGAGAGTCATCTTACATCACTCTCCGTATATGGACTACATTCCTAACCTAATATGGAGGAGAGTTATATTACATGCCTCTCCTTATATGTAACTACTACCATAATATATTATGTTACTCATACCTACATTCCAGGTAAATCAGACAAGTATTGTTGCCCCATAATATGATGCCATAACTTATCTTTGAGTGTATATGCGCAAAGTAGAACGCATGCTTAAAAAGTCATGAGACTTTTATGTTGTTCTCTACACGCTGACGACAGTCCATTACACTACAACAAACTGTACTGATAAACCAAAAAGTAAAGTACACATTGACAACAGTTTCCAGGTAGCTATCGTTGCTCCTTACTTTAAAAAAAACATTTTTTTAGTGTACATACGCAAAGTAAAACGCACTCGTAAATAGGGTCGAAATTTTTACTGGGAAGACCGTCATAGACCTGTCGTATTTATAAGTAATATCAGGGAGACCGAGTTTTGCTGGGAAAACAATACAAACTTAAAAATATGCATTTTCTCAGAGATAAGACCTAGCTAAATCGATTTATCGCCCCCGAAAACCCCCATATAGCAAATTTCATCGAAATCGTTAGAGCCGTTTCCGAGACCCCCGAAATAAATATGCATATAAGTAAACAAGAATTGTTCTTTTAAACTTTAAAGGTATTACATGTCGTCCAGAAACAGTCAGAATGGAAAAGCTTCGCTCCTTCTGGTCTACCGACCTTGCGTAAGTGGAGTACAAACGCAATATTTAAAAGGGACGAAAAGGCTTTTCCGCATATTGGCCTTACATTGAATCACAAACGTACATAAACATAAGTTTTTTTTTTAATACCACACTGGTGGTAAACAACCATACGGCCCGCCTGATGGTAAGCAGTCACCGTAGCCTATGGACGCCTGCAACTCCAGAGGTGTTACATGCGCGTTGCCGACCTTTTAAAAACCTGTATACTCCTTTTTTGAAGAACCCCATACTGTAGACCCTCGGGAAAACTTCGGAAGGGAGCTCATTCCACAGCCGAAGCGTCCGCGGGAGGAAATTCCTCTTAAATCGTTAAGTTTTTATTTGTGTTGCAGCAAGCCGAGCACGGG
The DNA here is from genome assembly GCF_910591565.1 of Cydia splendana. Lineage (NCBI taxonomy): Eukaryota > Metazoa > Arthropoda > Insecta > Lepidoptera > Tortricidae > Cydia > Cydia splendana. The sequence goes on from NC_085985.1 coordinate 960,911, forward strand.
CTGGAGTTAGGGCAGCTCCACACGCACATGATCGCGACGGCCGCCGCCCTGCAGCACGCGCTCAAGGCCGCGCGGCGCCGCCTGCCGCCCGCGCCGCACGCGCCGGTGCCGCTGCCCGTGCAGGTATTCTTTAAGATGGGTCCAGACGGTGCAGACTTGCGCTACGCAGACTGTTGCACGGACAATAGTTATTTGTACAACAAGAGATCAAAGTTTGATATTTCTTCGAGTGCTTATTTTGAGTCCCGTGCAAGCGAAAGATTCTATAATTTAGAATCTTGAGCGTAGTAAGGGATTCAAAAGCACACGAGATGTAAATAACTTTGATCTCGTGTAGTACACAAAATTTTTCACCCTAAGCAGTGAGAACATACCTAGAGGGACAGAGATAATAGAACCCAAGTATATCGAACTTGTATTAGACCCCGCATGTTGAAATGACTATAAAGATCACTTGAATGTCATTTTGTCTCACTCAGTGAGCAAAATGCGATTTTGCTCACTGTTTTTAAGAAGCAAAGTACCCTTGTTCGAGCTGCTGAGGTGAAAAAGTATGTGCGACTCACATCGTCCACACGATACAGACATGTTAGTTGTTCTTTAAACCTCGTGGTGTGCGGACGTTTGCAATGGCAGATATCAATCGACGGCATCGTCGGAAAAACATATCTCATAAGCCTGGGTCATATCCCTATTACTGTACTCTTTGGACTTAATTTTCCATACAGCTGGAAGGGAGTTATATAGATCTATAAATTCAACTAAGAATTCTCTCGTATATTTTCTTAAATCGTTCATTTTTATAATAAAAACAAAGCAAACTGTGAATTAATTAACCAAAGTTGTCGTAAGTTGACCCAAACAAGTCTGAACATGCGTCCACACAGTGCAGTAGTCGGCGCAAACACACATGTCTGCGCCGACTTTTTGATGCCAGATACAAAAATGCACAGATGTCGTTACAGACTTGAGTACGAATCACGTCCACACGTCCCATTTGCACCGACTTAAGTCTGTACAGACACGCTGCGCAGACTAAAGTCTGTGACGTGTGGACCCACCTTTAACCTTTTGACCCATTGATGTATAATATCTAAGGACGGGCACTACGGGCACTAAAAATGGTGCTAGTTCAGCGGTGTCACTCACGAATTCCAGCCAAGCGTGCAGTCTAATGCAAATAGCGCGCGTGATGCGAACTCCTCAACCAATCGCGTTGTACCGGTGTCACACCGCTGTACTGGCCCCTGTCATGCCTCATTATTATTGGCCGTAAAGCCAGTCCCTAGATATATATGTCAAGTTATGCCCGGCAAAGACGTCAAATGACGCTACTGCAGCCCGTTCGACAGGTTAAAGTGTCTTTTCTTCAATTTTGTTGGTTGTGAGACATACTAACATTGAATAATTTTACGGTTTAGACTCACTTGTGCTTGCTAGTGCTTGAGAAAGGAAACCTAGGCTCTCCGAAACATGTTGCGCGAGTGACTTAAAAACAAGTGAGTCTAAACCGTAAAATTATTCAGCGTCTTTTCTTAAGTTCGTAAGTTTTTAGGGTTCCGTACCCAAAGAGTAAAAACGGGAGCCTATTACTAAGACTCCTCTGTTCGTCTGTCTGTCACCAGGCTGTATCTCATGAACCGTGATAGCTTGCAGTTGAAATTTTCACGGATGACGTATTTTTGTTACCGCTATAACAACAAATACTAAAAAGTGCGGAACCCTCGGTGGGCGAGTCCGACTCGCACTCGTTCTGTTTTTATTGAAATCGGTCTCTTGCTCCACACACTGGGAATAAAAAAAAGCAATACTCAAAATTTCATTAGTATATAAATTAAATACTAACACATTTTTTGAAGTTTCTCAAGAAGTATTTGTCACACGGCTGTGTTGATGAGCTTAATGTTTTGAATTTAATTTGCTCTCAACTCAAAATTACATTACATGGCAATTTATGTCATAAAACAAACAGTGTTTTAATAAAATTGCAGAAATTGAAAAAACTGTTTTTTTTACAGTTTTTCGTAATGTAAGGTGGTGATACTAGTGCTCGACATGCTAATGCCCAATAGATGACACCCTGCTGCCACCTCTATTGACAATGACTTAAGTTTCAAAATGACATTTACTAGGACCGCGTCGACCACCAGCACCACCACCTTACGCTAGGAAGCACTTTTTTGCTTGAAAAACATAGTTTCACATTCCTCCAAGGAGTTCAAATGACATACTAAAAGTACATCTTTGACGACCGGTTAGGCCTAGTGGGTAGTGACCCTGCCTATGAAGCTAATGGTCCTGGGTTCGATTCCGGTTAAGGGCATTTATTTGCGTGATGAACACAAATATTTGTTCCTGAGTCATGGGTGTATTCTATGTAAGTAAGTATGTATTTATCTATATAAGTATGTATATCGTCGCCTAGCACCCATAGTACAAGCTTTGTTTAGTTTCGGCAGAGAAGAAATAATAGTACTACCGTACAGAAAGGACACTTCCTATAAACCCGAAGTTTGACAGCGATTCAGGGTCGAATCATGCTATCCCTTTCTAATATATGGCACTATCCCTTCGGCTATTTAGGGTTGTCAAAATTAAAGTGATTATCTTATCTGTGGTCGTGCACGCGCAAGGACGTCAAGTAGTGCCAACCCTAATAATGAGCCGAACGGAGCCGAGTTCGACCGAAGTCAGGGGTGTCTCCCCACTGGTTTAGGGCTAGGTTGATTTGTGTAAGATGTTCCCTAATATATCTTTCTTTATTTTTATTTTCAGTTGATCGAGAAGCTCCGCACAGAATCAGCAGCCACGCTGTCCCGCTGCGCGCGCGCGGCGTGGCTGGCGGCGCGCGCGGCGTGCGCATGCGCGGCCACCGCGGGCGAGCGCGGCGACGGCGCGCCGCTGCAGCACACCGTGCTGCTCAACGTGTGGACGCAGGCCACCAACAAGACTTACCAACAAGTAAGTTTTCACTTCTCATGCTCAAAAAGTGCACCTTTATGTCGTGCGTAGACGACATAAAATCGCATTTTATGCTCTAGAGCATAAAGTAAAATCATCTATTACGACCCTTATTGACTTAATAGCAATAAAGTCCAAATTCTGCCATACAAACTGCCAGCCCTGCCGGCGCGCCCCCGACCGGCGCGCCCCGCGCCTCCGACCGGCCCAAGAACAATTTTCTTTAGTCTTGAATAAATACGTTAAAGTAACCTAAAATATTTGATTTTTTGTATATTTTCCTCGCAATCGAAGTGAAAAGCAGAGTGTACAACAAGGGCATAAATGTCAATTTTTACCCTCGTCTACAAAAAATTGCCTCGGGTAAAAATGGGTCACTTTATGCCCTTGTTGTACAATCTACTATTGTGTGCAGGTTCGGTAGTTAGGGTGGTAGGTATTCCACCTGTCCACCGTGTATTTTGTCTCACATTTTGCTTAATGACAGAGTAAGACGCAATGAGAGTGGACCCATATATTGGACAGATGGAATACCACCCTTAAATAGAATTCTGGTTTCGTTTTTTGACAAATGTTCAAAATGGCGGTATTGGCATAAATAACTTAAGTGACAGTAGGGTCTATAGCACTTATGACCATTGTGGGTTCGCTGTGATAATGAGACAACGTTAAACTTTTTTTGACATTATGAAGTTTATCGCGGAGTCTACAGCTCGTACAGGCACAAAAGCTTGTACAGTCATCAGCAATAGTATTTTACACAACTAGGGCCGCAAAAATATATGACACGTTCTTATTTGGAGCGCAATAAGAGCGCGTCACATATTTTTGCGGTCCTAGTTGTGTAAGATACTATTGCTGATGACTGTACAAGTGTACAACACATATGTAGGCGACAGACCTACTAACCTTCGTGCTGCGCGCGTGCTGGCAGCCTGACCAGTATGTATGCCGCTGCCAGCGCGACTACTACGTAAATAGCCCCACATTATAATGCCATAACTGAATCCCGAATACAACTCCTGAAGAGTTACATGCGCGTTGCCGACCCTAACACTCCGCACCCTCGTTGAACTCTGGCAACCTTACCCACCGGCGGCGGTTAGCTTTAACAAATTGGTCTTCTTATGATTATGTATAAAGTCTTGCATTTGGTATATGTCTAATATGTTAGTCCAATGTCATTGCTTCTCACTCTCTCGTTAAGCAAAATGTAAGACAAAATACACATTGGACAGGTGGAATACTACCCTTACAAACAATTATTTTTCCTTTTATAAAGTGCATTAAAACGACTCATTTTAAAAGTATATTAAAACACCGTTTTGTCACAGGACGACCACGGGCCTGTACGCACGATCAAGCACGCTTTAGCTGCCGTGAGTGCTGACGTCAACAAACTGGCAACCATGGCCGCCGAGAAGGAATATGACATGATGTCACTGACCAACGTAGCCGACAAGGTAAGATAGAATATTATACATTTACAGTTAGTATGGATCAATTAGCAGCCGTGATGACGTCACCAACCTGGCAACCATGGCCGCCGAGAAGGAGTATGACATGATGTCACTGACTAACGTAGCTGATAAGGTAAGATAGAATATTATACATTTACAGTTAGTATGGATCAAGCACGCTTTAGCAGCCGTGATGACGTCACCAACCTGGCAACCATGGCCGCCGAGAAGGAGTATGACATGATGTCACTGACTAACGTAGCTGATAAGGTAAGATAGAATATTATACATTTACAGTTAGTATGGATCAAGCACGCTTTAGCAGCCGTGATGACGTCACCAACCTGGCAACCATGGCCGCCGAGAAGGAGTATGACATGATGTCACTGACTAACGTAGCTGATAAGGTAAGATAGAATATTATACATTTACAGTTAGTATGGATCAAGCGTGCCTTAGCTGCCGTGAGCGCTGACGTCACTAAACTGGCAACCATGGCCGCCGAGAAGGAAAATGACATGATGACTGACTAACGTGGCAGACAAGGTAAGATGTAGGTTAGGATACGTTATATGATTTCGCGGGCTTGGTTTCTGCAATTCGACGTTATATCTAAAATAATTTTTAAATACGGTGACATAGTTCACAACCATCCGCCAAATTGTCATTTTTGACAGGTTCGGGGCATAACCCACTGCGTCCGATTCATCCTTATCTCAGGCTACGTCGCGGGCAGAAACTAGTTTTTAGGGTTCCGTACCCAAAGGGTAAAAACGGCGGGACCCTATTCATAAGACTACGCTGTCCGTCTGTCACCAGGCTGTAACTTAAGAACCGTGATAGCTAGACAGTTGAAATTTTCGCCGCTATAACAACAAATACTAAAAACAAAATAAAATAAATATTTAAGTGGGGCTCCCATACAACAAATGTGATTTTTTTGCCGTTTTCTGCGTAATGGAACAGAATAAGTAATAATACTGCCGTACAGAAAGAATACTTCCTACAAAACCGAAGTTTGACAGCGATTCAGGGACGAATTATGATATCCCTTTCTAACTTATGGCACTATCCCTTTCGACTATTTAGGGTTGTCAAAATTCAAGTCATTATCTTATCTGTGGTCGTGCACGCAAAGGGTCGTCAAGGTGTGCCTACCCTAATAATTGATCGGAGCAATGCTGAGCCGCACGGAGCCCAGTTTGCACGAAGTCAGGAGTGTCTCCCCACTGGTAATGGTACGGAACCCTTCGCGCGCGAGTCTTACTCGCACTTGCCCGGTATGTTCTAATATGTATATGTGTTGCAGCCGACTCCGCCCGTGGTGCTGCGCGCGCAGCTCGTCAAGAAGCAGCTAGAGGAGACCAAGACCCTGACCATCAAGCTGGAAAACAAGGAGGCTGACATTAAGGAACTCAGAAAAGCGCTAAAGGTATGTTTATACTTATTTTTCACATCACCTATTCGGAAAAGGGCTTTTTCTTCCCCGCTAGGAGGGATCAAAGTGGCACTTTTCCTCCCTGCTAGGGGGATCAAAGTGGCACTTTTCCTCCCTGCTAGGGAGATCAAAGTGGCACTTTTCCTCCCTGCTAGGGGGATCAAAGTGGCACTTTTCCTCCCTGCTAGGGGGGATCAACGTGGCACTTTTCTGGTCTAGGACACTGTTTTTGTTATTTTTTGCATTCTTTTTTTTAGCTTGAATAATATTTTGAAACAATAATTTGTGTCAACACTAAGATTTTTTTATTTTCCTCATAGTTGATGTGAAAAGTAGTATATGTCACACGGTATCAAAATTATTTCGTCTTGGGCGTTAACACTTGAATCCCTCATTACGCTCAGGATTCAGTGACGGAAATATATCATTTTGATCCCTTGTAACACAAACTACTATATTCGAATGGGTAACTAACGTTTTGCTCCGTAACTAAGAGCTTTATTGAGAGCCATTCTCTCAAGCTCATTTCTTTAACATGTAAGTCTCATGGAAGTTTTGTAATTTAGTTTTTAGGGTTCCGTGCCTCAAAAGGAAGAAACGGAACCCTTATAGGATCACTGTTGTCCGCCCGTCCGTCTGTCTGTCAAGACCCTTTGTCTCGGGTACGCGTGGAGGTATCGCGTTGAAATTTAAACCATATACTCAGATCCACGGTCCCTTGAAGCTGTAAAAAATAAAACTTGTAAGTTAACTTTTAAAGCCAGAGATACTTAACCTTACATATCCTCCAGACTGAGCATAGTAGCTCTACCCCCTCTGCCACAAATACGGTAGTTTTACTCCATTTTCGAAAGTGTCTTTGTGTGACGTCCGTGTCTTTGAACCAATCACGGCACGGGACCTCGCTCACCTCGTCCCCCGCACCCCCGTATTTTTGGCAGCATCGGTTTCATGAAATAATTGCTCTAAACTCCGTGTAGAGGATTCCTAGTCTATGGTTAACCTAGACTGCTATATCTGCAGCTGACTGTACAGTATAAAACATTTTATAAAGGGCTCATTCTGTAGTGTGTTCTCTTTTTACTAACCTTCAACATTCGATCGATAATGTAATGAATTAATTCCGTCCAAATCTTTTTAGTTCTAGCAAAGATATATGTAACTCCGTATAAGATAAATAAAGTCTAAGAAAAAAACGTGCCTCGGAAATCAAGAACAAGTCATTCTCGAATAGATGGCGCCATGCCTTTGGGCTATTCTCGGGAAGATGGCGTGACGACACCGTTTCATATTTAACAATTTTAACACATATCAGTGAAAGAACATGGGTCAGTATGGAACAATAAAAATTAAAAATTATTTATCCGTATACATATTTTGATTGAATCGTGTGTCGATAGATGGCAGTAAATGTACCGTGACTACAAAATTTACTTTGGCAATAGCCCTCTATACTATCTATTCTCTTTGGATAATGTAATGAATTAATTCCGTGCAAACCTTTATAGTTCTAATATTTTTTAGAACAATAAAAATACTTATATAAACAGTATTCATTAAGTTAACATTTGTGTGCAGGCGAAGCAAGAGGAACTATCAGAGATGCAGATCCGTCGCGAGCTCGGCGAACGTAAGCTGACGTCTGCGGCGCGCGACGCGGAGCTGAAGGCCGAGCAACTAGCTCGTAAACTCGACGACGCCAACAACCAGCTCAAACGGTAACTTATCCTTATTAATTTCTGATCATTTTATTAATTCATAATTACACAGGTCGAAAACACAGAAATACAATGTCAAAAATTATACAATTAACACATTCAGGGCCCACGCCAATTCTTGGGATTAGTTGTCAAGCGGACCCCTGGCTCCTATGAGCCGTGACAAAATGCCGGGATAACGCGAGGAGGAAGTTACTCTTCTGTAATGACTTTTGTGCCAAAATAAAGCACTGGGTGCAGCTACATGCCCCATTATGTAAAAATCCGTTTTAATGTTAATGTTATGTTTGTACTAACCCTAGATTTAAGCATTAGTATGTTACTAACACATATGGACTTTTTGTTCGAAATAAACTGTTATTGATTGATTGATAAAAAGAAAAAAACTAACTTCATACACTTGTAAACGAAATAAACTGTTAGAAAAAAACGTGTAGAAAGGAAAACAGTAGAACTTGTTCATTTTAAAAACGTTAATTTTGTCCACAGGAAAGAGAAGGAGTTCGAAGAGACGATGGACCATTTACAACAAGACATAGATTCGCTGGAGAGCGAGCGCGGCGCGCTCCGAGACAAACTCAAACTGTACGCCAAGCGAGGCGGACAGCACCACGGTATGTTCACTAGCTTTATCCACTGCTCATTATGGCTCATCGTCAGGGGTTTTTAAAAAAAAAATGGTACCATTTACTTTTTTTCGAATAACCATCAACTTTTGTGTTATTTAGACTCAGTATAGAATCACAAGTAAAGCCTGACCATTAATATATGATCATTGTCAAGAGGGCGCTATTATTTTCATTTATATGGCAACAGTTCAGTATAGTCTGAACAATGTGGATTGGCAACTCGTTATTTTTACTTACATAATTTTATTCACTCTAATCATAATCAGAATCCAAGTATTCGGTGTTCACTTTTTTTATTGTCAGTTTTTACCGTATAAAATTCATGTATTTTCTTACGCGTCACCCTATACCTATGTGACTTCAAAATTACCTTACATAATAGGGACTGCTACATTGTCAATGAACAAAATTGATCGTCTCCAAAGCCCATAGCAAAGAGAATAGAGTGTATAGAGAGTCATTGTCATAGCCATTTTAATCTTGTGTCTATCGACACAAGATTAAAATTAAAAATTAAAATGTATTATATGTATATCTTTGCCCATAGCAAAGACATATGTAACTTCGTATAAGACGAATAAAGTCTAAGGAAAAAACGTGCCTCGGAATTCAAGTAAAAGTCATTCTCGAATAGATGCCGCACACACCTTTAGCCTATCCTCGGCTAGATGGCGTGACGACACCGTTTCATATTTAACCATTTTAACACATAGATATCAATTCAGTGAATGAACATGGATCAAAATGATATAAAAATAATAAAATCATTTATCCATATATATAAATTTTTTGATAAGTTTATACGTTTTCATTTTGAGTTTTAGTCGTGTGTCGATAGATGGCAGTAAATTTACAGTGACTACAAAATTTACAATGACAGGACCCCTCTATACTATCTATTCTTTTTGCCCATAGTAAATATTTTTCAAACACATCTTTGTACTTAAGTATTTCCTCGCTTGTATAACATAACACTACAATAACCAAGTCGTAATAACCAGACTATAATGACATTTTGATTTGTTTACCTGTCAGCTCTGATGTTAATTTGGAAATGTTTCGTAGCGAAATAGTTTAATTTCCCGAACGGTTCTTTTCCAGCAGTTTATTATTTACATTATTTACAATGTTTCGCTCTTGATTGTGTATAGTTTTGGCCATTTTTTGTCATTTATTATTTAATATTCAACACTTAAGTATTATTCAAGTAAACCGCCACAATGACACTGACAACAGTGACAACCTATCATTAAAATTATTGCCAGTGTAAGAAATTAGTTCCAACGAAATTCCGCAACATGTCGCGTGATCATATATTCCTGGTCAGGCTTTACTATTGAATGAGACAAAGAAAATATGTCTCCAGTTTTTTATACACATTTTGGGTGTCAGGGCTTTTAATGTATATAGTAGTATTTCTACTTGAAATACTTAACACAAATTAAAATATTTTCATAAATAGTTTAATTTGTTCTAGATAATTTATTCAAATTCGATTTTTTTTTGAATTTAGACCTTTTCTCTTATAAAAAAAATGAAAATAGAGGTTGACTATAATTTATTTTTAAGTTAATTGTTTATTTTAATTTATAATTTATGAAAAATATAGACTGTGTAGTAAAATTTTACTTATATTTTTAGATTTTGCACTTCTGCGTAAGTCTGATTTTTGTTGCGTATTAACAGTTTTTTTGTTGTTTTTGTTTGAACTCATTTCTATAACTCTTAGGTGCAAAGTACTTATATTATTTATTTATTTTTAAATAAGTAAGAAAATATATATATTTTGAAAACGTGCATCTAAGGGTTATACAATATACTCGTCATAACTATTTAAATTGTAATATTTTTATTATGTGTTAATTAGTCTTATGAAAATGTTGAACATAGTTAAACCACTTTAAAATAAAGTTATTTTAATTCTATGTAAATTTTGAAGCTTTTCAATACACGTTTCAAGTGCTCAACATTTTCTTAGACAAGTGCCAACACGTTTACGAGACGTGTGTAACGCGTGTGTAAAGAGTGTGTAACTAGTGTGTAACTGGTGTGTTTGCGCGCGCAGCGGTGGCGCCGCCGGCGGTCGTCTCCAGAGACTACTCACGTAAGGCTCGCCTACTAACGTTTGTCGACATCAACTCTGTTGAAATAACTACAGGGGCCCATTTCTTGAATGATATTAGTCTAATATTATTAGTAGGGCTCATTTAGACGATGCAAGAACTCGCATGCGAGTTTCATTACATTGCGGTTTTTGATCGGTCGTTTAAATTGGACGTAACAAACAGTCCGCAATGTAACTAAAATCGCATGCGAGTTCGCGCGCCGTCTAATTCAGCCCTAAAGTGTGTTACCATGACAACCCATACGATTTGACAGTTTGTGGACTAATGAATAATGATATTAGTCTAATATCATTTGAGAAATGGGCCCCGGAGTAATATACAGCGTGTTTTCTTCCTTTCAAGGGTGCATTCATGTGCTTGAATTTATTTCTGAAAGACACCGGTATTCTAATTACTCTAATTAGCTCCATTTTGAAGATAATCATTTATTTTTATCTGATAAGGCATTACAAGCGTGTGCACCTGCCTTAGGACCTGTTAACACATTGATTAGTGTTTAGTACGAGTTTATACATTTGTTGCTAAACGCAATTACTAATCCAGTAATTTTGTTGAATACTATCTCGGACGATCGATGTTCGAAATGACATTGATGTCACGGTTTTCAATTGTTTGGTTGAGTTTAATATAATGCCCGTGTTACAACAACGCTATATGCAACATTTAACTGCTTTTTATAAAAAAAAAAATCTTCGGAGAACAGAAAATGTAGGTATTTTAAAAGCGTGTTGTATCAACATAGTCGATGTCGATAAATTAAAATGGCTTAAATGTTGTCTGTCCTAACCAAGCATGTCTGATGCCTACCCGTATTAATAATTAATTAATAGGTAAATGGAAATGCTAACAACTAAATCGTTGAAAAATAACTTTGGTTGTGTTTTAATTTAATAGTTTATTCAAATTTATCACTTTAAAAGCCACCACCAGCCAGCGTAAGGAAACAAATAAAAATTTACACCATATTACTTTTCTATTCGTGCATATAAAATGCAACTTTCTCATCAGTTTTTGACGAATAAAGAGAACGTTTACGAGCTGGTGTGGGGAAAATTAATTTTAAAATTGTGTGTTTTCATAAACAAGGATTATACTAAAAGAAAAGTGTGTAATTGAATTCATTTCCAAAGAGAGAGAGAGGGGGGGGGGGGTTACGTTACGGTCGGTGGAGTTTCGAAAACTAAATCCCTATTTTATAAGTGATTTCCATATGTGTAATTGTTAATAAAAAACTTTATGTTCTTCAAGCATAGTTTTCTATGTACTTGTACAATGTGTATGAATGTAATGTATGTTATGTATATATATTTATGCAGCGGCAGTGACGCCAATACACGCACCTACGGAACTCCGTAAGAAAAAAATGTTCAATTTTTTTCACTATCAGTGTCGCATGATGTCAAGTACTTGTCGAGTCAGCTTCGAAAGTATAGTGACGGCCAAAGTGGCCAAATATACAGGGTGGAAAGGCACGACGATCCTTCCCGGAAGTATTAGGTCGTTTAAGTGATACAGAGACTATTGGTAATGGTAAGAATCGTTAATTGAGTAAAAAATAAAAATTGCAAAAATACTACTTTTTAACTGTGGTGATAACCCTATAGCATGTGCACATGACGGCTAGATTAAGGATCTCCGTCGGGAAAGCTCGGGACTTTACACTTTTTTCCGATCGTTGACAGTATCGCAATGATGTATGAATGACGCATAAATGTCAAATAAATCAAATGCAAGCAAAAATATTACAAACAATTTTATTACTTTCTTAGATAATTACTTTTTTCCAATATTTAATACTATCTTCTTTTCACATACGGTGTTCAAATGTACCTCCGTCAACGCCGCCGCAGCCCGTATCCGAGTATGTCGATGCACATGCGATATAGTGTATGCTCTTCGTCATTTATCCTCCGCAGAAAGCACCAATTAGCCTTTGTCTCATTTCGTCCGCAGTTTCACATTCCGTTTGGTTTGGTACACCATATCTTTTACACAGCCCCACAAATTTAAATAGCCACGAGCATCTAACATTTTTATTTGAAGAATATGACATTCAATAAGTATAGTTCAATGAAAATTTAATTTCAAACATCAGACGTCTTGTCTATTTCCTACCACGCAAGAAGGTTTGTTAGTTTGGTATTGAAGAAGTATTTATTCTTGATTTATTCTTAGTATTTCATTTTTGCAAGTTCATTTGGTGCAACTAACACAACCTACTTGTTATTTTTAATTATTTTAGATAGTTTCCAATTATTCGAAAATAATTTTGTGAAACGTGTTAAGAAACTAAAACCTTTTTATCAGTCAAGGAAACCAGAGATATTTATAAGACGATTGCGTACTTTTGAGTGGTTGTCAATGTCACCATTTGAACTGTCGTTGTAAACAATGTTGTGGTTAGTATTATTAATATTAAGGAATAACATAACTATTTCATTCAAGTATTGAACAAGTGGAACCACTAAGAAAGCGAAAATCCTGCAATGATTCTTACCGTACTGTAAGCAGACCTAAAAATGGTTAGATGGCAACAAATTAGCATAATTTCCTGTCGAATACTGATTGTTTACAAGTAAGTTCATTGACCCTGACACCTGTTAGGGTTAGAACAAAGTAGTTTTTTGCGTGGATGTTTAAAAGGTCATAATTTAGAAACGGTTGCCCATATTAACATAGTTTCTATGGAGAAAATATAGAGCTTAGGCTAAACTATCTCCCATTTCCGGAAAGGATCGTCGTGCCTTTCCACCCTGTATATTAACACAACCTTTGTTAAGGGGCTACCTGCGGTTTTCATCGCTTTTTGTCAAGTTTTGAATCGTATCTCCCACTTTTGCACTACAGAAATCAGAAATCAGAAATCAGAAATTTATTTGCTAAAAACATGGTCATTACAAAGGTATTTACAACAGAGGTATTGAGTCTCACATGCTTTGTCAGTAAAGACATGCAAATATAAACACTTATTCTAGTCTAAACTATTTTTACAAAACCATAATCAATACATTTAATTACATAAATACTTAATAGCTACGGGCAATTTCATTTCTCTTCAGGAATTCGTTAACAGAATAGAAGCATTCTTCTAGCAACCATTGCGAAAGTTTTCTTTTCAGTTCCCTTAAAGACAAGTTTTTGAGACTGTTCGGTAGAGCATTAAATAATCTGATGGCCATTGGATAGCAGCTGTTCTTAAATAATTTCGTTTTTATTCTCGGCAAGTACAAGTTATCTGGGTAACGGGTATTAAAGCTCCACACATCACTCACCTTTTTAAATAGGTTTGGATTTGTCTTTACAAAAATACACATTTCATAGATATACAGTGATGGTAATGTTAAAAGTTTAAGCTCTTTGAATAAAGGTTTACAAGATACATGCTGTCGTACATCACAAATATTGCGTATGCATTGTTTTTGTGCGATAAAAAGTCTATTTATATGCACCGAGTTACCCCATATCAAAATCCCGTATCTAAGTATTGAGCAAATGTAGCCATGATATGCTTGAATAGCAGTTTGTCTATCTGTTACTTTAGTCAAACGCCAAAGAGCATAGGCAAAGCTGTTTGTTCTTCCACATACTTTGTCGATGTGCGATTTCCAAGAGCACTTATCATCTAAAAGTATTCCAAGAAATGGTACTTGGTTATTCTCTACTAAAGTTTTTCCATCATATTCAACTTTTAGGTCCTGTTTTTTGCCATATATGTTGTGAAATTGCACATAAGTAGTTTTATTAATATTTACATTCAAATTATTACATTTAAGCCATTTAATTATTGTATAAATAGTATTGTTTATGTCATTATTATATTCTTCATTATTATAATTATCATTAAGGGGTACTATCAAAGAAATGTCATCGGCAAATAAGGTACAATCGTGATTTGATACATCAGGTAAGTCGTTAATATAAATTAAGAAGAGTAACGGGCCTAAGATGCTGCCCTGTGGGACGCCTACTCTATTATGTCTGTTTTTGGATCTTACCGAACACAGCTCATTTTTATCGGATAGAGTACTTATATCTACATGTTGTATTCTATCGCAAAGATAACTTTTCAGCCATTCATGGGTTTTACCACGAAGACCATATTGGTAACACTTGAAAAGAAGTAAGTTATGCTCCACGAAATCAAACGCCTTACTCATATCAAAGAAAATACATGTGCATGGCACTTTCTTATCTACATGTTCTAATATCTTATGGACTAAATTGAAAACCGCTAATGTAGTGGATTTTCCCTTTTGAAACCCGTATTGCTCTGGTTTTAGGACATTGAATTTATTTATAAAGCTTACGATACGGGCGTGCATGGCTTTTTCGAAGACTTTTGATATGACGGAAAGTAGGGCGATGGGTCTGTAGTTCTCAATATTTTGCTTATCTCCTTTTTTGTATAAGGGTTTGATTACGGAGATTTTTAATTTCTCCGGGAATATACCCCGCGCAAAAGACATGTTAATAAGATGAGTCAGCAAAGGCGTTATGACTAAAGCTGAGTATTTTAATATAGCAGTGGGTATTTGGTCAAAGCCCACAGAATTAGTATTACGTAAGGACATTATATATTTATAAACTTCATCTTGGCTCACCGGGTGTAAAAATAAGCTGGATATTACTGATTCTATACGGTATGGATAAGAGTAAGACCCATTTGTTCCCTTATTTAGATTTGTTGAATCGACAAAATTATCATTAAACAAATCCGCAATGGTATTCTGGTCCGTGATTATTGATTCGTCGTGTTTAATTTTATCAAAGGTCTTATCCAGAATTGATTTAAGATTATGACCGGTGTCTTTTTTTATTAGAGTCCAGGTTGTTCTACATTTATTTTTACTATGGTTGATTACTTTCGTATTCTGAATTTTCTGGGCTGTTAAGATACATCTTTTAAGTAACTTACTGTATTTCAAGTATTTTAGCTTAGAGCGGTCACTAGGCGAGTAATAATAACTGAAACGTAGTTTTCTTTTGACGGCTGTGGATTTTTTAATGCCTTTTGTGATCCAAGCATTCTGTTTTTTTGTGTTTGTTATTCTCACACGTACAACAGGGAAACATAAATTAAAGAGGAGGGTGTACAGATAGATTAATAAGACAAACGGCTATCGGTTCTTCAATCTTTTATCTCCATTCTTGTCTACCGGATTTTGAAAGAAATGAATACTTATTGAAGTGAAAACTTCTTTAGCGGCGCTGTGCACTTTTTGTGATGGGGAAAAAATGTTTAACTCGCGACAGGTCACGTGACCGTAAGACGTAAGATTCGTAAGACGGACACGTGACCTGATCGAAAAACTGTTACAATGTCATTGAGTTTTCACTTCTGCCGGCACTCCCGGAGTGCAACCCGTTGTTTTTTTTGTATGATTTTTTAATCATTGTCTAAAAACACACTTTTTTTCTTATCTAGATTGCTGTGAAGGATCTTACATATACGAAATATACATATTTGGGTTCGTCTTTGACGTATCGTAAAACGTTTTAATTTTAAACTAATTAGCACAAAAGTTATGCCGAGAAAACCAATTATTTGGCCTGAAATTGTCCAACTTTGATGCCAAATATCTCGAAGGTAATGAACTTTGAAGTAAATATGGGATACTACATTGCTTAAAGCCGTTGCTGTTAATATGATAAGCTACAAAAACATTAGAAAACTAAGGGATTCAGTTCGAGGGTTATTGGCGTGGGGGAGCCCCTTAACATAGAAATAACGATGTGTTCCGATATATTAGACCACTTTGGTCGTTACTGTGTATGTGATACTGACTTGCTGACTGTTATCATTGTTATCAAATATGTAGATCCATTTTTTTATTTGCATTTATTCTGTATGTTCAAGTTTAATTTAAACCTGTTTTACTATCTTAAATTATGTCCTTTTGGTTTGTCTTTAAACATTACAAAATGTTGTAATTCTTTAACCTTTTAACCGTCATAGATTTTTTCACCTAGCTTGCTCGTGTCGCTTAGTTACACGAAGTTTTGTCTTATTTATCAGACTACGGCGAAATTAGCCCTATTTTGTATGTATTATATATCAGTCTAAGGCGGTTAAAAGGTTAAAAACGAAGGGTAAGGTTTAACTAATAAGCTATGATATGGAATGGTTACTAATTTGATTTTGTCATGTCGCCATTATTACTTTTTAACTGTGAATGTAAAATTTTATCTAATGTTTACTTTCATACACTGCTTTATTTTAATTTAATTCAATTATAACTTTTATTTAATGTTTGCGATACATTGAAATGTTTAACTTCACAAGGCCTTAACAATTTTATTTATCAAAATTTTGCAAATTAGGCTTTTTATTTAATTTAAGTTGATTAATGTTCCATATGTATTTGACACAGCTAATCAAGTCCTTGTGAGGTTATATCATTCATGTGTATCAAATGAGAAATGACTTTAACAACTTCGTATCAAAAAATCTTATTTCTAATAGGGTATTTGACTGTATTTGAAATAAATTATTTTTCACCATGCATGAAATAAAGCATCAGAAGATTAATAGAGAAACGTAGACAGCGGTTATTTTTAGACACAATTTCTATTTAAAACCCATATAAAACTATAAAGAGTAGGTAATTTGATCGTGACGTCACATGCTAGTGTTTCATATAAATTCCATAGTAGTAATATCGTTTTGACAGTTCGGAAAAAGAAACTGATTTTACTAGTACATAGTCAAATACCCTATTTGAGTCTTATATGATTATCAGACATAGGAATCCGCGGGGCAAATTGTGAATTAAGACTTTATGTTTGTGCACTTATTACAACTAAATTTAGGCTGTTTTAAAACGATTAGGCAATTAAAAACTAATTTTTAACTATTTTGTTGTAATTAGTACCATAAGTGCACAAACATAAAGTCTTAATTCACAATTTGCCCCGCGGATTCCTATGGCTGATGATTATTAATCATTTTTATATATGTAATATATTTTCCAAGAATTATAAGAAATACGTTAAAGTCATTGCTCAATACAATATTCATTCGAATGCGATTCATGTTAATTTTGTAACTTGTGTCATGTCATGTGTACCTACCATGTAACATTTTTACTAAAGTGTCATTCTATGGAACTTGCTAACTATGTAAACAAAAGTCACTAGTAAATTCATCAGTTAGAGACAATTCCAATATGGCGGTTTGTTTACATAGTTAGCAAGTTCCATAGAATGACACTTTTTACTATTAATATTCTACTACCATGTAATTACAAAATTAACTACGCTACTTAATTTTTTTGTAATTCACTCAAAAAGAAGGGTTTGAAAAGACCTGTGGTACCTTATCGTGTCGTACAGATGTAGTGCATAACTATTTTCCATCGTATTTTCACGGAAACGTACGAACGTGTCTTGCTATTTCATAGTCTCGGTACAAAAAGTACTGAGGTTGACTGAAGTAGCATGACAAATACGAAGGTTTCCGAGAAAATACGATGGAAAACAATCATGCACTAAAGTGGCATTCTATGGAACTTGCTAACTATGATGTAAACAAACCGCCATATTGAAATTGTCTCTGAATGATGAATTTACTAGTGACTTTTGTTTACATAGTTAGCAAGCTCCATAGAATGACACTTTACATCTATACCTCATCGTGTCGTACCGTACTTATAGTTTTTTTTTTTTAACATTAGAAAAAAGGTAAACAATCTTGATGTGTCTTTTAATTAAAAAACACATTTTAAAAATAAGCACGGCAAATATGTAACAATTATGAATCTAATACGATCATTGATATTCTTCTGCTTTCATAAGTAATAGTTACTGATTTTAAAAAAGCGTTTTTCAATTAAAAGACATGTCAAGATCGCTTACCTTTTTTTTAATGCTAAAAAAAGAAACTATAGTCCATGTATTAAAAGTGCACGTGTTGTAGAAGAGACGCCGGTGAAGGTGGCGCCGGGCGTGGCCGCTGGAGAGGTCAACGAAGCCCTGCAACAGCAGTTGAAGGTGCTTAGCTGGTGAGTGGGTGTTCCATTAAAAGTGCACGTGTTGTAGAAGAGACGCCGGTGAAGGTGGCGCCGGGCGTGGCCGCTGGAGAGGTCAACGAAGCCCTGCAGCAGCAGTTGAAGGTGCTTAGCTGGTGAGTGGAGGTTCCATTAAAAGTGCACGTGTTGTAGAAGAGACGCCGGTGAAGGTGGCGCCGGGCGTGGCCGCTGGAGAGGTCAACGAAGCCCTGCAGCAGCAGTTGAAGGTGCTTAGCTGGTGAGTGGAGGTTCCATTAAAAGTGCACGTGTTGTAGAAGAGACGCCGGTGAAGGTGGCGCCGGGCGTGGCCGCTGGAGAGGTCAACGAAGCCCTGCAGCAGCAGTTGAAGGTGCTTAGCTGGTGAGTGGAGGTTCCATTAAAAGTGCACGTGTTGTAGAAGAGACGCCGGTGAAGGTGGCGCCGGGCGTGGCCGCGGGAGAGGTCAACGAAGCCCTGCAGCAGCAGTTGAAGGTGCTTAGCTGGTGAGTGGAGGTTCCATTAAAAGTGCACGTATTGTAGAAGAGACGCCGGTGAAGGTGGCGCCGGGCGTGGTCGCGGGAGTGGTCAACGAAGCCCTGCAGCAGCAGTTGAAGGCCAAGCCACTATTTTGTCTAATACAATTCTAGAAAGAGTTAAGAGGAAAGGGGACCGCCGGTTCTCGATACAAACGGAGTCCCCATTTTACTCTCTGGGTTTCGGAAAGTATTTTTACATAATTTGATGTATATAAACCGTAGGCAAAGCTATTGTAGGTAACGTTTGATTATCTTCGCTTTTTTAGAAGCGAAAAACATTTCATACATACATACTTTTAAATACTCCAAAAATCAAATGTAGGAGCATAGCTGGGCCATTTTATTTAAAGTGGTCCCCTACACTTTTTTTTCAAAATTGGGATTTTTTATGTTATTTCTACTCAGAATCACGAGCTCTTTCTATCCTAATAGGAGAAAAAAAGTGTCCCAAGGTTTTTTTTCCCATTCCGTTACCATTTTTTCATAGACTTTGTATGGCGGTTTCGGAATGGAAAGATAGAAAAATGTATGGAAATCTTAGGACACTTTTTTTCTCCTATTAGGATTAAAAGAGCTCATGATTCTGAGTAGAAATAACATATAAAATCCCAATTTTGGAAAAAAAAGTGTAGGGGACAACTTTAAATAAAATGGCCCAGCTGTGGTTGATATACGGCAAATTTTGTCAAAATACTTTGAATAATATTAACATCCAGAGAAAATGAGGACTGGTTTTGTATGAAAAGGCGATTTCGCACAAGTCCTCCACTTTCGTCTTTATAGATTAGATTAGATTGATTTATTTCATAATACAGATTACATTATAAAATGCAGGCATGTCAATCTACAGGAATTCATATTATGATCGTCAAAAACAGGGATGTCACAACAATATAATCAATAAAATATCAAATTAAAAGTGAAATGATAAGATTTTAAAATAATGTCAATATAGTATCTCCTGTGGTGGATCGTCAAAATCTATACATCATTCATAAATTCAGTAACAGAATACAACGGTTAATCAACAAAAAATCTCTTAATCGGCGTTTGAATGCTTGATCACACAGTTCATTTCTAACAACGGCCGGAAGTCGTTCATAATAGGTAGGTCCTATGACACGAGGGTTTTTCTGTGCTAGGGCCATACGGCGAGGAACCGTTCTTAGCCGTCCTGTGGAACGGACGTTTATACCCTCAACGTGAACCCGTTTAAATTCTGATATATTGTTTCTCACGTACATAATGATTTCAAAAACATATAGTGATAAATGCGTCATAATGCGATATTCAACAAATAGATCCCTACACGAGTGTCTAGTTTTCACTCCAGCCAAAATGCGTAGCGCGCGCTTTTGAATAATAAAAACTCGTTTTGCATCTGTCGAGTTTCCCCAAATTATTACTCTGTATGATATTAATGAGTGGAAATGTGCGTAGTACACAGATCTTAAGGCAACCTGAGATATAAGGGGTTTTAGTTTTCGTAGTGCAAAAACGGCACCACTCAGTCTAGCGCAGAGTTTATCCACGTGACATTTCCAGTTCAGGTTTGAGTCAATCGTGAACCCCAGAAACCGGTTTTTATCGCACATTGTCATTGGGGTATTTGCAAAACAAGGAGGCACTTCAAGATGACGTCCCGAGAAAAGCATAATGTTAGACTTAGTTATGTAATATGTTCAAGAGTAATCCATTTGCAGAGAACCACTGTTGCAGCTGCGTACACGCCTCGTTAACCCTTGCAATGAGTTCTTCGTATGTCTGGGCACTAGCAATAACTGTGGTATCATCTGCAAACAGCACAGATAGGCCTGTAGTAATGGCAGTTGGAAGGTCATTGACGAAAAGTAGAAATAAGGTGTTGCCGAGTGCTGAACCTTGAGGAATGCCAATATCAACATTTCCTACGTCAGAATCGTATCGTTCGTGGCCCACAAAATGGTCTCGCCGGAAGATCAGCGCTGACTTACGGGTCAGTATTATGCTGAGGCGAGCCCATTTTCGTGGTAAACTTTAACGTTTACCAATTTTATTAATATCTGTAGTTTTTAGTTATACTTTTGTATGTAAGTTTAAGTTTTGTAAGTAGCTTTAAGTTTACCACGAATAAAATGCTTGATTCTTGATTTTATCGTTTACCATTTGCATTTAACTATAATGTGGTGTAACGTTTTAAGTTTTCGTCTTTACAAGTGGTGTAACGTTTAAGAAAATGAAATAAAAAAATCGTAAATGAGAAATTTTGCGTTAAAATGACAATGTCAAGCTTGAATTTCCCTCAATTTACGCGCAAGATCCTTATAGTTTAAATTCTTGGCATTTTCATCGACCCTGGTCAATTTATCTAGGTACTTTGATTCCAAAATGTACGATGCCACGAAAAGTTCTATTAGATTAACAACCAATAAATTGAAATAAAACTATTGAAACGGATTATATCGCGTATATTGAATTCATACTACATCCCGACGTTTCGAACTCTTTATACCCTACCCCCTTATATCCCTTTATAACCTATAAATTTTCAGGACCCTGGACCGCGAGCGTGCGGCTCGCGTGGCCGCGTGCCGGCGCGCCGAGACCGTGGCGGCGCGGAACCTGCGGCCGCTCGACAACCCCGGAGCCCCGGCCGCCGTGGCCCGCCGCCAGGCCGCCGCGGCGCTGCAAGCCAGGCTCGACACATTGCAATCGGTGGGTGCATTGGTTACACTTATGTGCACTTAGGGCTCATTTAGACAATGCGAGAACTCGCATGCGAGTGTCATTACATTGCGGGTTTTGATCAGTCGGTTGAATTGGATGTAACCGACAGTCCGCAATGTAACTAAACTCGCATACGAGTTCGCGCGCCGTCTAAATCGGCCCTTAGGCAGGTCAAATATACCACATGTTTTCGTACGAATTTTACCCTTACCGACTTTTACAAACGCGCAAAATAATTCTTACCTTCATAACAAATAAACTTAAAAACTTATAAACTTTACATTACAACGCTAGAAAGATATCAGCACTAAGTAGTTTGGAAAAAACTCGTATCTTGTTCCGTCAATGAAAAGAAAAATGTGGTATACGAGTATATGGTGTGGTATGGGACGCATACAGAGTTACTGCCTTTCAACTATAAGTAGTACGTAACGTAGGGGCTGTCCATAAATTACGTCATCGATTTTTGACGATTTTGGACCCCCCCCCCCCCCCCTATAATTATCCAAAAATCATGCTTCAAATGACTCCATTTCCTCCTACTTCATGCTACCGTCATCCGATGTCCAGACCCCCCCCCCTAATTTGAAATGACGTAATTTATGAATAGCCCCGTACGTAAGTAGTAGTAGAGTAGTGAGATAAATATTTTAATATTTATTTTTTATGACAGGAATGGACGCTATTCGTAGCTCGCTCAGGGCTCGTCAAGTTCCCTGAGGACCCGAGCAAGTACGCCAAGACGTTAGACCAGCATAAGGAGAAGCAGAGAGAGATGAGGAGACAGCTAGAGGTCAGTTATCTCCCTCGCACACTTATTTTTTAAATAAATAAAAAAATCGATTGTTAATGGGTTTGATAAAATACCCAACAACTCTAAAAACGATTCCTTTGATAACCATTATGAATACCTAATAAAATACTTGGCCTAATATAAAAACCCCGAAAACCTTGAAAATGACTCCTATGGCCATTTTTAGATGAATTAGATGCCTGCTGTTTTCCGTGTATTAGGATGGTATTCAATTTCCTTGTCCAATTTGTGTTGCGTCTCCAATTTTGCTTAATAAGAGAGTGAGACGCAATGATACTGGACAAAGAAATTGGACAGGTGGAATACCACCCTTAAGCACAACCTATTTTGAACGGAAATTTTGTTGTTTTAGAGATTCAATTTTGTGGTTTTTAAGTGTATAAAATAACTTAAGAAATATTTGTGTGTAAACAGTATTATATTAATAATTAAACCTGTTACTAGGAGCGTCTAATCGCCCTCCAAAACGAAGTCCGCGAGCAACTGCTCCTGCACCGGCCGTGGCGCTGCGTGGAGGCTTCCCTCGCCACCTTCCCCGCGCCCGACCTCACGGGCGCCCTGGCGCCGCGGGCCGTCCCTGTCGGAGCCCTGCAGTACCCTGCACCTACCAATACTGAACATACCGTGTATGTCACACCGAGGCAGCTCGCCACGTGAGTATTAAGAACACAATTCAAATATTCAGTAATATGGTTTGGAAGTTTATTGTAAAATCTTACACAATTACCCATGAATGACTTTTTAATTTTATGGAGCCGTTTGAAGGGCACTGCGAGCTTATGTTTATTTCTAGTATTAATATTATGAATTTCACAATTTTTCCTAAAGTTTACAATATTTTTATGTACATACAGAATATTCTCATAAATGTATTGACAGTGCACTGTCATTATGTCAATTTCCTTAAATTTACCTCTAAGTGAGTCTCTATGGTTCATTTTGTATATAGCTCGAATAGCCCTCTTCTGCAGAACAAAACACAGTAAAATACCATATGCCATAATGCGAAAATAATGGTAAATAATACATTAGATTTGGAGATGTAAAAGGTCCCTAAAGTAGAAAACATTCATAATTACTAGCTTTATTTGTTTTATTACAGTTTGTTTAGTAATATTCAAAATCTCCTATTGTAATTCACAGAATTACATTGCAGTATTCATCATATATTTGTATGAAGTGAAAACTCAATGACATATTGTAACAGTTTTTCGATCAGGTCACGTGTCCGTCTTACGAAGCGTCTTACGCCTTACGCTGTCGCGAGTTTAACATTTTTTCCCCATCTCAAAAAATGCACAGCGCCGCTAAAGAAGTTTTCACTTCAAAAACACAAAGGTGATATAGTATTGGCCGGTACTGTAATTGTATGTATGGGAAGTTTCATAGTTCATTGTCGCCATTGACAGGCGTGGCTCACTCCGCAATTTCGTTGCTTTGCAACAGGTAGCTACAAGTACATCCGTTCCACACCAATTATGGTGGCTAGCCATAAGCCGCGCGTGGCGCTGTCGCCACCTAGCGGCCATATCTGTCCTGATCGTAACAGACGCGTTTTTTTAGAGAGTGAGTCTTCTGTACCTAATACTATTATTTATTCTGTGCCATTGATCAGTCCTTCATTTGTGGTCGGCCCTAAATCAAGCTCGTCCATTAATATATCCTCATAACATAACCATTTGCCGACAGGCTGAGAGAACTGGTGGCCGAACTCAAATCCGACGACGTGAAACTGGAACTCAAGCCGCTGGACACCACGGTCTGCGCTGCGTAGACCCTTCAATTATATGGTACACGTAACTTAGGTTGGTTGTACCTGTCCAATTTCATGGTCCAATGTGCATTGCGGAGTCTCTCTCACTAAGCAAAATGTGTGACGCAAATACACGTTGGACAAAGAAATTGAATCAGAATCAGAATCAAGCAATTTATTTGTGATAACCTTAAAACTAAAATTACATACAAGAGTATAACTAAAAACTACAAATATTAATAAAATTGATAAGCGTTAAAGTTTACCACGAAATGGGCTCTCCTTAGCATAATACTGACCCGAGAGCCAGCGCTGATCTTCCGGCGAGACCATTTGTGGGCCACGAACGCAGCCGTACGACACGGCCCTATCATAAGCTGAACGCAGCCTTTGCAGCAGCGACCGGCGCCTCTTGTCTACTGTCTATGGCAGTAGCTGAAAATGACATTTGACAGGTGTAATACCACCCTTAGGAACAAAAATCTGTCAACGAAATGAACTTTCTGTCAATACGAAAAGCCGTATAAGGGGCGAATCAACTTTTTGATCGACACAAATCTGTCCACAACTTATAAACTTCGTTGTAAAATTTCACCTTTAGCTTAAGCTTGCCCTAGTGGTAAGGTAAAACCATGTCAATGAGGGACTAGAAAAAGTTGATTCACCCACATATACTATAATGATTAATGATTATCCAATCTCTAGAAGTAGAGATGTCACGCGATGAACTATGTTATATGTCCGTACAAACTACGATGACATACAAATAGACGATTTAGAGTTTTCCCAGTGAAAATTTTATTGTAAATCAAATTTTAGTAATAGGAAATTCGTGCACTTGACCTGCTACTCGGTAGCTTAGTTGTGGGTTCGATTCCCGGATATTTAATTATTTATTAACGTACGCTTGGAATACATTTTAGCAATGTAAGTATAAAAGACATTATGAAAGAATTTATTTACTTTAATATGGCAACTAACGCTGAGATTACAGAATGATTAAATGATTTGTTTAATGTTATATTTATTGTATGTTTGAATGTATGTTGCACACAACCTTGGAAATCACTGTACCTAAAGTGAATTTCAATAGAAATTGCAAAGAATGTAAACAACAAATTTACCGACATTACTTCGTAATATCGCACTTTTTAAGGAAAACCATGATCAAAGACATATGTAACTTCGTATAAGATGAATAAAGTCTAAGGAAAAAACGTGCCTCGGAAATCAAGAAAAAGTCATTCTCGGATAGATGGCGCACACACCTTTGGCCTATGCTCGGCTAGATGGCGTGACGACACCGTTTCATATTTAACAATTTTAACACATAGATATCAGTGAATGAACATGGGTCAAAATGATATAAATTTTTTTTGATAGTTTTATACGTTTTCATTTTGAGTTTTAGTCGTGTGTCGATAGATGGCAGTAAATTTACTGTGACTACAAAATTTACTATGGCAGGACCCCTCTATACTATCTATTCTCTTTGCCATGATGTTGTTGTTAGTTTATATACTCAAATATTTTATTTATATCAAGTTCTAATTGAAATATTTGTTAATTATTAAGATTTCAGGGAAAAAACCTTCCTAAAAATTATATTATTTGCCATTTACATTGAACTCCACTTTAAATGTTAATAGTTCGATTTAGTGTAAATTTAGGATTATCTGAAATTGTATATGAATATAGTTTCAAAATGTACTATAAAGTCTAAAGGGGCCCACTGATTAACAGTCCGCCGGTCGGTATCGGCCTGTCAGTTGTTCGGAACTGTCAATTTTTTGTTCTAACTGACAGGCCCATACCGTCCGGCGGACTGTTAATCAGTTGGCCTCTTTAATGGGGACAAGACAATGAGATTATAAGGAGACTTCGCATCAAGATCGATATGAGTGGAAATACATATATAAAGACTCCTAAATCTCAAAAAGCAAGTTGGGGGTTGTATACTTTAAATAGAAATGCCCAATTAGAGGTTTTTGCATTGTCTATGGGATTAAAAGAACAACAAAATATATTGGTAACCTGCATCGTGATATGGATTGTTCGTGTTATATTATAAATAATATTGTGACATTATTTATTTTCATGTTTAATTTCTAAAAACATTCGACGCACCAGCTAATTTGTAATATAATAATAAATATAATAATCGTTAAAGTTTATATCGAACATGTACTTACACTGGAAATAAAATGCTTCTTATTTAATAAATAAATGGTTTTCATTTATTTTAAATATTATACAGTCCTTTTTACTAAAAATAATCTAGTCAATTTTGAATTTAACCGACTTAAGTCTTTGTGCTTAGTTGGATAGTTGCTCAGTCATCCGCGAAAAAAACAAAAAAGTTTTTCGCGGATTAGCAAAGTAATATTTTGGTTCTAATTAATATGGATTTCCGCAAAGTACAGGAGTCGGTTCCCTAAACATAAGTATCCACTTGTCTGTACAATTAGTACCTATGGCAACTTGGGTACCTAAGTTGGGGAACCGACCGTACCTAACTATGTTTGTACAGGTCAAATCTTGCAAGTTTAATTTGACCCACTTCCCAACTTCCAATGAAGCTGAAAATTTGCATACATATTGTAAGTCGGGTGACAATGCAATATTATCGTACCATCGAGCTGATCTGATGATGGAGACAGGAGGTAGCCATAGGAACTCTGTGATAAAACAACGCAACCTAATTGTGCTTGGGGTTTTTAGAATTGTCTCGAGTATTAGTTGCCTGTGGAAAGAAAAGTACAGTCAGCGATAAAAGCTTGTACAAACTTATTGACATTTCAAAGTACTGAGAGTTCAGAGATTAAGTGTTCTTGTCCTTCAAAGGGCCATCTAATTGACATGTATGTGTACTGACTGAGTGATAATCCGTCGCCATGGCAACGCTTGACCGGCCTTTGATCGGCGATGTCTTCATTAGAGACCTAATAAAGGGTTCATTAGATAAGCCGGTACTTTAATTAGTTACAAGTGTAGTTACCAGTTATTTGGTAAGTACTTACTAGTGGCTCTGAGCTGTGGACCTCGCGAGCATAGCTTAAAACTGAATAAATGGTCCACCATTTTGAAAACATGTCAAAAACTGAATCGACAAAACAATTATTGAATCAATGCTCACAAAATTTCACGAGAATCGATTGAGAACTGCGACCTGTAGAAAACATCCGGACATTTGAAAAAAGATTTGCCTAAGCTGAAACTTTCGGTCAAAAAAAATCTCTAATAAGACTTTTTTGTAAGTATTTAGAAATTATTAACTTTTATATAAGATTTACGTCTGCCCCCGCGACTATTATGTCCATCCCCGGGCCTCAAACTATCTCCATACCAGATTTTAATCTAAATCGCTTCAGCGGTTTAGGTAAATGTGAAGAGGTATGTACAGACAGATTATTTTCGCATTTACCTCTATAACATTAGGTAGTATTGGTAGTATAGTAGGGATTTTGATGTGTTTGCGGTAGCTCTTGTACTTGTTTTTAACCGTATTAAAAAAAAAGTTCTGATTGAGTTGGATGCGGTTTATTTTATAAAGTTACAAAAACACAAAACACGCAATGAACGCATTTAAAAAATATTTCTTGAAAACATATACAGCTAATTCAAAACAAAAAATGTTGCTGGATTCCACTTGTAAACCAACATGTAAAAAAGTTATTAATAAAATAAACACTGCCACAGTTTTCAATATCACAATAAAAAGCAACTTTCAAGTGTCTTGCAACATAGACGACGGCACGTGCTCGACAGGGCGCCGGTATTTTTATGAGTGCAAATCGCTGTGTATAATAAAAGTTTACAAATTAGGCGCTCCCTTAGGGGGATTATATTAAAACCTATCAGACCCTTGCGACAAAACGAGAGTTCAAACATATTGTTACAACTCCCCTTTAGTTTACAAAGGATTTTCAACTTTAAAACAGTGGTATAAGGTTGGTATTAGCGTTATGAGGGAACGTGACAGGACTTTTTTTGTCGTGGGGATATAGTGTTGTCATGAATTGCCCTAATCCGTGGCGAGAACCGACGCCAATGGGAAGGGTTCCGTTACTTCCGTTAAAGCTTAAGTAAGTATGTTTTTTTTAAATCAATATATAGGTATGTTAAACTTGTATCTGTGTTTTTATTAGTTTTCTAAAAAAAAATCTAAAAAACAAACAACGCCGCAGCATGCATTTACTAGGCTGCAACTGTGCATTTAACTGTGTTATTTTAGTGTGTAGGTACTTATCGTAGGCATGATACACACTACTTACAAGTATTGCCTAAATCGGCCCTTTCTACGCACATTTTTACTACTTAAAAGTTATTCAATGTCTGTACACTGCGAATCAAGTCAATTTTTAATGAATAAGTATTCAGCCTCGGGCACATTGAACTATTATTACTATGAGTTGTTGCCGGCCGACAAACTATGGAAGCGGAGCCTAAATCTCGCAACCTAACGCGTAAACGCCATGAATTTCACGGCGCTTACGACGTTTTCGTCACGCGGTAAGTACAGAGGGCCTACTGCGAACCACGTCCGAAGTGTTGCTTCTTTGTCGCACTTATAAATTCGTACGTAAGTGTGACAGGGAGGCAACACGTTAAACGTGGTTCGCGGTAGGCCCTCAGGTTGCGATTGCGACAATTTCATTGTTCGGTATGGCTTCTCTGTATTTATTTATTTTATTTTATTTTAGTACATGGAAAACCAACAGCGCTATATATATCCAGAAATTACAATAGAATCACAGAGCCAATTATAGGTTCTCACATATAGAAATATAATAAATTATAGAAAGTTTTTGCCCAACTTAGTTACTTACACACACAAGTTCACAAAGCACAAGAACAGATGATCTATATTCTATATGTATATGATCTATGTTTACAAAAATAAATAATATATGAAGTAATAATAACTCAATGCTCAGGCATGGGAAGCGTTGGGGTAGTTGGTATGAAATCTATTTCAGTTTGATGATATTAATTAAAAGTACCTATCTAGTAAAACCAACCGTCTCTAGTTCCCACGGACCCCTAAAACAGCATACGGGCCACCTGCAGCGGGGGTCCATCCCCAATGATCCCCATCGAGTGGGTCCCACTTGTCGTTGACATCGCTACATGCATTACTTGCGCATTTATGTCGCTGTTTAATGGGGTGTCCTTATGAGACAAACCGGCTAATATTTATGGATGTTAGCTTTGTAACTATGAAGTTAGAAACACGTAAGGTGCAGGGAGACAATTTCGACAGCAGGGTAAAAAAAATATATTTAAAATTTAATCTGTTTATTTTTCAATCGAGAGGTTAGTTGTGGGTTAGGTGTGTGTGTGTGGGTAATTTCAACTAATCGAAATATCTTCCAAGTTTTACATTATTAACTAGAGTGCCATATATGTCCAGATAGCGAAAAAGTTGTGTTGTGTGTGTTGTGTTTGACTCTTAGTTAATAATGTAAAATATGGAAGATATTTCGATTAGTTGATAATATCCCGCAGTCCAAATGGCCCCCCTGCACCTTATCTACGTGTTGCGAAAACAAAATTATATTTTAACAATCACCTATTCGGAAAAGAGCTTTTTCCTCCCTGCTAGAAAGGATCAAAGTGACAATTTTCTGTTCTAGGCATTGAGGTATTTACATAATACCTCAATGGTTCTAGGACACGATTTTATTTCTTTTTTATTTACAATTTTTTTAGCTTAAATAATCATTTGGAACATAATAATTTCCTCATAGGTGATGTGAAAAGCACTATGTGTCACATGGTAGCAAAATTATTTCCACCTCGCTACGCTCAGATTTCAATTATAGAATCCTTCGCTTCGTTCAGGATTCAATGTACGTCCTCGCCGTAAATATGTTATTTAAATTTGCTCCCTTGTGACACAATTTAACTATTGGAAAACGAATGTGGCATTTTATATAAATAAATAAATAAAATCCACAGAATCTCAAACATACCTACATGCTATATGATATGAGCAAATACGATATTACAAAGCCAATTTACATTGTTTCCGATAAAACAATTCATAACACAATATCAGCCAAAAATATGCGCCGTTTAATTTACAAAATAGTTATCGTGGAGTTCAAACGAGAATAATTTCATAAAGTGGCCTTTGATGTGCGCGCTGAGACACACCGTCGAGCTGAACGGACAACATGCTTGGTGACCGGTTCTCTCAGTGTGGCCGATTAAGGTCCATTCCAGACGGACCTTAATCGATGTCTAGGTCGCAGGCTAGAGATCATGCTTCATCAAGTCGGCCTTTACCCAGGGGCGTATTTTGAAATTTGGCGCCCCGGGCCAATACGTATCGCCGCCCCAGAATTAGGATTGTTCATTTTTTTTTAAATGTTCTATTTCGAAAACCATTTCGAGATATAAGGTTTTCAAACAGTTTCCGACATTTGCTGCGATATAATAATTGAGGATTGAAGATATTTCAACAAATATCCTTATGACCTTAGTTTGACCTTTCTCGTTGGCTGAATGTAAAGTCATCGCATAATAAAAGTTATCGGACCATAGTAAATCAATCCGTCACTCACGTAATTGTCAAAGTTATCATTGTCATAATGAAATTTTTCAGTTAAACCGCTGCGCTGGTTTGTTATGATTTGATTTATAATTGATACCTAAACAGTAGTTTTCGTTGCTTAATATATCAAAGACCTTGTTCCTACGTGTGGGAATGATTCACAAAAATAATTGTTCGAATCCGCGAAGACCTACGACGTGAAACATGGTGCCGTGAATTGAACTTGGAATACCTACCTACTTACACACAGTATTGCTGTGAGGATCACGTCGATGTAAGTATAAAATTAATATTATTTTACTACAATTATTTAAAAGCTCACTTTGTAGGTAGGGTCGCGGGGACCTATGTGTTTTCTGTGGTAATGTAGCCAGAGTATATAAAGGCAAACCGTTAAACAGAGATGGTGCCTACTAGAAAGAAACACTATACAAGAATACATAGTCATACTCAAAATTCAGCCTGAAACTGCTTTAAAAAGATATAATTTCTAATTTCCAGGTACATGTTGCAGTTCAAGCTGCTGATATCATGGTGGACAAGACTTAAGTTAATAGTTGTGAATAATAAAACATGTTTTTGTTTACCTACTTTTTTATTAATTTAGGAAATATATGTATATGTTTCCCAAAAAAAAGTAACTATACATATATGTATGTTCATCATGTTCTGCACGAGCAGCTGACAATGATGGCTTCTTGTTGACGAACCAGAAGAGAAGTGTATGGTTTGTTATTTACTCTGTTCCCAGGCATTATTTACTGTCGTAAAGTATTATGACGATTAATATGACGTTCGTTTCGATACAAAATGCTCAACTTTGTTCAGGGCCCAAGTGCCTTAACAAAATCAATCTCCTTCGTACATTACGTATCCCACAGCCGTATCTAAATAGGAATCACATGATGACCTGAAATTATAGGATATAATTAGCAAAATTGGCATGTACCTAATATAGTACAATATCCAAACAATGGTGACAAGCCGGTAGAACCCACTGGGTGCTAAGCTACCTTAGCAATGGACGCTTATAACGATTTTATGAATCCAATCATCTTACGAATCGAATCAGTTAAAAAATATATGATGTAACTTACATTTGTATTTTTGCTCCCCTGATTTCAGCCAAGTTATGGTTGGAGTTGGATGCTATATGGATACATACTCCAAGAAAACTAAGTTATATTATATAACTTAGGCAGATTTCTGGAATCAGCTTTCACAAATTTATAGCGTAGGTATTTTGAAATTATTGATTTAGGGATTCAAAATAAACGAGTTTTCCAGACGATATTATTTATAAAAACGCGTGACACTGACATTGTAGACAGGTGACATTACAATCAATTGACAATTACAACTATTTTTTTAATGTTTGTTATTGCTTGTGCTTTATCAAATCAGCCACTACATGTAATTTACTAGAAGTCGTATCTCATCATCATCATCATCATCATCTCAGCCATAAGACGTCCACTGCTGAACATAGGCCTCCCCCTTGGACCTCCATACGTGCCGGTTGGAAGCGACCCGCATCCAGCGTCTTCCGGCGACCTTAACAAGATCGTCTGTCCATCTTGTGGGTGGACGTCCTACGCTGCGCTTGCTAGTCCGTGGTCTCCACTCGAGCACTTTTCGACCCCATCGGCCATCTTCTCTGCGTGCAATGTGGCCTGCCCATTGCCACTTCAGCTTGCTAATCCGGTGGGCTATGTCGGTGACTTTAGTTCGTCTACGGATCTCCTCATTTCTGATTCGATCACGTAGAGAAACTCCGAGCATAGCCCTCTCCATAGCTCGTTGAGCGACTTTAAGTTTTGAGATGAGGCCGATAGTGAAAGACCACGTTTCGGAGCCGTAAGTCATCACTGGTAACACACATTGATTAAAGACTTTCGTCTTGAGGCACTGAGGTATGTCGGACGAAAAGACATTACGTAGTTTCCCGAACGCTGCCCAACCGAGTTGGATTCGGCGGTTGACCTCTTTCTCGAAGTTGGACCTACCTAATTGGACTACTTGTCCTAGGTAGATGTACGAGTCAACAACTTCGAGTACCGAGTTCCCAACAGAGACTGGGATGGGCACAACATTGGCATTTGACATAAGTTTCGTCTTGTCCATGTTCATTTTCAAGCCCGTATCGTATCTCATATTTTCAATAAATTATAAATATTCAACCGAGCCGTGAATTAATAAATCATTCAAATTGGTATCTTAAATTAACCTATATTTTCAGAAAATAAAATAAAAATGGGGGTCTAATAAAAATGAACAATCCTAATTCAAGGAAGAAAAACAAAATGCATTCCGCCAGGGGCGGCTTATGCCGCCCCTGGGGGTTGACTTATGTCGCCCCTGGAGGTTGGCGCCCCGGGCCATGGCCCGGATGGCCCTAGGGTAAATACGCCCCTGCCTTTACCTGTAGTAAGTAATAATAAGTTATAATTCGTACTGTACTTAGGTACTAGGTCTGAGGCCCGTGGCTAATTCATCGAATGGCAGCAATGCGGCCTGTGCTCACGACCTCTCGATTCCGATTGCGTACCACTAAAACGTAATGATTATATGCTTTTTGCGTACCACGATAGACAACTTTAGTGATGGCCAGTCGTCCGCCTTTGCCCCCTGTACCTGTATTGACGTAGTTATATCTCAGGACGGGCCTTACGAGCACTAAAAATGGTACTATTAGTTCAGCGGTGTCACTCAGGAATTAGCCATTCGTGCAGCCTAACGCAACTAGTTGCGGCTAATCGCGCGTGATGCAAACTCATCAACCAATCGCCTTGTAGCGGTGTCACACTGCTGAACTGGCCCCATTGTTATTGCCCGTAAGGCCAATCCTGAGACATACGTCAATGCCCTGTAGGTACACAATGGCGATGGCTTGTTATGGACCATCCTTGACCACTGTGTACTGGGGCCTTTAGGCTTTAATATGGATGTCCGAATTGTTCTCTGCGCGGGCGACCCGTATGCAGCGCTATAATAAAAATATTCAATAAAGCGCGGTGGCAGACAGGTTAACTTTTATATCGCGGGCCGCGGCCGAGGGGCGGTTACAATTAATACTCGTATATAGGGACTCATGAAACATTAATACAATACCTACAGAATGGACAATAACAATCAGAACAAATTTGACCGGGTATTCCAGACAGTTTTAGGGCCACTTGCACCATCTCACTAACTCGGGGTTAACCGGTTAAACCTGGAGTTACCATGGTTACCAATACAATTTGACACTGAGCTAACGGTTTAACCGGTTAACCCCGGGCTAGTGGGATGGTGCAGTGGCCCTTTGAAGTATTGTTACTTAAGTTTATCAATAATGACGCCCCCGCTTAAATATTTGTGGTGTCTCCTCCGTCAGTGCCATAGTCTAATAAAACATGGTCTTCCATTCCCAGAGTGACACGGGGCTACGTCACAACAACATGGCCGCTATATATAGCGCTATCGCATATTATCATATAGCGCTGTCGCATGATGACGTAAGCCCGTGTCAGTTAGGTGACCTAGAAAAGACGGGAATGGAGTACCAGGCGGAGTATATTATTATACCATGAGTGCCACAATAATCTAACAGATCGCGCTAGCGAGCTACAGCGCTACTTGTAGAACGCTACATCGCGCTCACGGAGTCCTATACAACTTCTGGTGGACTTCGGTCCCCAGGCATAACACCCGCCTGGAGAGAGTACTCTCTATTGGGCCTTGGGCCTCTCTACCTTCCCACAGATTATTCATCAACAACAATTCCTTAATTTTCATTTTTAACAAGCAGAAACGTCTGCGAACTATGCTATATATACTATAAGCTTAGAATAAATTTAAAAGTGGAAAAATTACTGTCTTGGGTTAGACTTGAACTCACGGCCTCTGCATCGATACTCCAGCGCTCTGCCATCTGAGCCACCAAGACCTCATCCATAGTCAGCAAGACAGTAATTTTTCCACTTTTAAATTTATTCTAAGCTTAACAATTCCCTACTTATCTAGCAGCATAATAGGTAATGTTACCCCCATCTCTAGGTAAGTATGTGACGGTGAATCTGGCTAACTATCCAGCTCAAATTATGACGTGCAATTAATTGAGGGTAGACGTAGTACGGCGTACCTTTTCACTCACGAGGTGAGAGAGAGAGGTAGCAAGATGGTTGATAAAGTGTGGGGGTTATGTCATTCTAGTTTCGAGTGGAGGGATGCGACAAGGAGTAAATAAGGAAACGGAATGGATATTCCATAATTTCATTATTTAATCAACAGTTTTCGTTTCACTGATTTAAACTTTCACGATTTTAAACATTATTAAATAGCACAACGGGACTTAATCGCGTATTTAAGTTTTAAGATTTACCTCCGACGTTTCGAGGATGGCGTTGTCCCCGTGGTCTCGGGAAGACTGGCTAAAGTTGTCATCAACATCTTCTAGCCGCGCGAGTTTTTCGAACTACCCGCACTTGGACTTGTTTGTCAGTTTTCGTTTCATCTCACACTTTATTACGAAATAGATGAAAACAAAAAATGGGTAAAAATCGTTAAACGTTGAATCAATTATATATTACAGGTACATCTACATAAAAGATCAGATTTTCTAAGTTCTCATAAACCTCCTAGATCTCTAAACAAAGCTCCTAGAAATGGGAATTCGCCGTTTTTCGAAAAACCCTATCTTAAGATCACTTGCACCATTCACTAACCCGGGGTCACAGAAAACCGTGGTCTGTGCCCGGGGTTAACCGGTTAATATTTATTGGTTAACCGACCAAATACAAAACCGCCTGGGTCAGTCACTGAACGACCTGACTTTAACCTACATTATTTGCTCATGTAATGTTTTCATCTACCCTCAACTGGCTTAAGGAGCCATTTGAGGGTAGATTTTGTTTACTTTTATATGTTAATATTTAAATGCCTTCTCCGACGTCGCTCCGTGGCTCATGCACTGCGCATGATTAATTATAATGTTGTTCCGAATTAATAACGCCGCAAATTGGTTCGGGGGTAAGGCTCCGTGTACACTGTACACCAAAGGTTACTTACTAGAGTCTGTTCGGAAAGAGAAGAGTCGTGGAATGTATTGGGCCCCATACATTCCACGACTCTTCTTTTTCCGCACAGACTCTAGAAGTAACTGTATTTACCGAGGAGCAGTTTATCCAACATATTTTTCAAGACCTTACGGCACTTCTTAGCAATGTGCGAAAAAGAATGTTTAAATACCTATTGCTAAGTTCTCATGATACTTATTCACAGTATTTTTTACACGTTTATTACCAAACATCTCACAGTTAGTTTCGATTTCTATGATACTTCAAATAGACGCCAATGAGTGACGTAAACATTAAATAAAACAATCGTCAACAGTTAAGAAAGACTACAACCCTAATCTGAACAGGAACATTATAATGCAGGCTGTACAAACTCACCGAGAGACCCCGAGAAAGGTCGAGAACGAGACAATTTTCTCATGAAAGTTTCCAGAAATTTAAAATTTAACAAAAATTTTGAATGTTCCACAACTTGCACATTGCTACCTAAACCCCATCAGTCCTAAAGAATACATAAAAGGCTCATGTGAACGCCGCCTTACCTACATAGCCGGGTCCCGTGGTAAATTGGGAAATCGTTATCCATCTCCAATGCGAACAATAACAGGCTCCGTATTATTCGGTTACGCGGACACAGACCGTTCCATAAAGTAGACTAAGCATGACTCACGTTAGACCGGGCCGGGTCCGGGCCGGAGCTTCCGGCGCATCGATTTCTACGGAAAGCATCAAGTGATCACCTGTCATGGGGCTGTCCATAAATTACGTCATCGATTTTTGACGATTTTTGACCCCCCCCCCCCCTATAATCATCCAAAAATCATGCTTCAAATGACCCCATTTCCTCCTATTGCATGCTACCGTCATCCGATGTCCAGACCCCCCCCCCCTAATTTGAAATGACGTAATTTATGAATAGCCCCCATGTCATAGAAAAGTAAGCTCCGGAAGCTCCGGACCGAACACGACCCGGTCTAACGTGAGTCGTCCTTAATTCGGTTACCGACACAGACCGTTCCATAAAGTAGACTTATATCGACCGGGATGATGGACCGTGATCACCTTTAGAGATCCCTCTTAGGGATAAGTTCCTTGTACTACATTTATGTTCTATCTGATGTACCTTTATTCCTCTATTTCGTTCAATAAAGTGTTTACTTACTTACTCATGACTCACGCTAGACCGGGCCGTGCCCGGGCCGAGACGTCCGGCTTTTCATTTTCTATGACGTCTGATCGGTGATCACGTGGCGCTTTCCATAGAAAACGGAGTGCCGGAAGCTCTGGCCCGGCCCCGGCCCGGTCTAGCGTGAGTCATCCTTTATACTTACTTTTTGTATTGTTTTTCAAATATCGGGAGCTCGAAAACAATACACTGAAGGTAATCACGGTCGATATACGACGACCTGTCTGGTCTAGCTGGGTAGTGACCCTGCCTATGAAGCCGATGGTCCCGGGTTCGAAACCCGGTAAGGGCATTTACTTGTGTGATGAGCACAGATATTTGTTCCTGAGTCATGGTTGTTTTCTATGTATTTAAGTATTTATATATTATATTATATCGTTGTCTGAGTACTCACACCACAAGCTGTCTTGAGTTTACCATGGGGCTCAATTTGTGTAAAAAAAAAGTCCTATAATATAATATTTATTTATTTAAAGTAGATACATATTTTTAATAAGGACATTAACAGTCTTTATTTCTGAGTCGTCTGTCACCGACGGTGGATGTCGTTATGAATCGTTCGGAGCTGAAATTGCGTGTTTCCTGAAAACGATTATTTAAATATTTAATTAATGATGGCCGCCTTGGATGGCTTTTGTTATATTATTTAGGAAGTCAGTAGTTGTTAATGTAAATTATTAGATGGTGCCTTAAGTTAGGACTCTATTTTCGTGGTACAACCAGCAATACTCCTAACTGTACATCGGTGGACCTTAAAAAGGCATAAGGTCCACCGATGTACAGTTAACAGTGTGAGCGATGGGTATGTACCGACCTACTTAGTATATGTTCTTACTTTTTAAGACTGTACCGTAACATGTACGGGTTAGCATCAAAAATAGGGGATCAGACTACGTACGTACGTTGGAACTGGCCATCAGGTACATACTTTTCTATATGACTGCTGTATTTTAAAATGTATATTTGACAGACTTCAATAAAAATTGTCCTAGAGGAATATTTGTTTCAATAGGTTATGGGCCCAGCACGCTTCCACTGCGTATAAACACTATAGCAAATAATTCTGCACTATATAGGACTGTAGGGATTTATCTCTATTTAAAAAAGTATTTCGGCGGTAGATACGGACGATCAATTAAATGCCGCAATATATTGCAAATCACATGCGATTATCGATGTATGTATTTGTAAAGATTTATTTGTAATAAGATGTTTCTTTAATCAACCGCAGATTTTTATTTATTCACCATCATTGCGTTCAAGTTAAAAGTCAAAATATAAAAAAATAGAAATCAATCTGTATCTTTAATAATTTCTAAACAAAAACACCCCCACAACATCAAATTCAAATAAAATTCAAACGAACGCATAAACCCATTACCTCTCTGGCAAAAAAACAAGCATCCGAATATTCGCGCATAGACAAGATTTAATTGTTTTTCGGCGCGTGGCGACAATGGATGATAAATGACGACAAAGGCCGGTTTATTGGCGCGGGTGGCGTGCCGCCGGCACAGGGCGGCGAAGGAGTCGCCAGTATAAAACGCTTTTTAGACTAAAACATACAGAAAAAAAATACATAGAGTACTCACCCCATACATCAGTTTTGGTACCAAAACGACTATTACTCGTATTTTCGCAGTCGACATCTAGCATCGAGTAGCGGAATTATCAGTACTGCTACTATCTGTACCGGCCCTAAACTCCATTTTTAGGGTTCCGTACCCAAAGGGTAAAAACGGGACCCTATTAATAATAATAAATAATAATAATAGCGACCTCACGTACCCGAGTGCTCCTGGGGAGTTCTGTTACCCGCAAGGAGGGTGGGTGGGACAGGATTCTCTGCCTCTGGCTTACCTTAGCCGGCCGGCCAGAGTGGAGTCGTTAGAGCTATAAGCTCCAGGGGTGGAAGTGAAATATGCATAAGACGCGAGTTGGCACAGTGGCTGTTAACAGCCACTGGGTAGAAAGCGGCGCACACCTCTCGACACCCCTGAGCCGCTCACACCGGTGTTGCCCTTGAGCCATCCTAGATGTCGCTTTTTGTGGGGGCCCATCTTGTGAGGGCGAGTCACCGTCTGCCGGAAATAAAATTGCATACCGTTTTATTAGGCAGGCGTCCGGTTTTTTACCCCATAGCTCAGTTCTTAGTCCATCGCTTTCACCCAATAACCTAGTTCATTTTAGATTCCATCAACTCTCAATAGTCCTTACACCCTGGCGGGTGCTGCCTCTGCGTGCGTCCCATGACACGGGCAAGGGCAGCCTCCGCTCGGTGTACCCCTTACATTTCATTAAAGTGTCAAAAGGGCCTCTACGTGTTGGCTTCGGCTCCGCGCACGCCTCCCAAAGGTCCGGAACACCATTGTTCCGTGATGGGAAAGACATACATATAATAATAATAATAAACTCTTTATTTGGCAGGCAAGAAACCCAAAAAAATAAATACAATACAATATAATAAAATGTGTAAAAGTAAATATAAAATACAGTAAAACTTACAACCTAAAACAATGAAATAAAACATTTACAAACTTTTGCACTAAAGATGGCCGTTCTCAGACCGGTGCAGTTTTCGCCAATGTTTGTTAAATTCGTCACTGTAGTCTTTAGCTACCAGTGACAGAATTTCATTGTCAGAGGCTAGCAGTCTCGCCCGGAAGGCAGCCGACCTGGCTCTCAGAATGGCGAAGAAGTCAGGGACTCTCGCGTCCGCAAACATACCTTTCGAACTGCGAAACTTACTAAGACTCCACTGTCCGTCTGTCCGTCCGTCCGTCTGTCTGTCTGTCACCAGGCTGTATCTCATGTACCGTGATAGCTAGACAGTTGAAATTTTTTCACAGATGATGTATTTCTGTTGCCGCTTTAACAAGAAATACTAAAAGTACGGAACCCTTGGTGGGCGAGTCCGACTCGCACTTGTCCGGTGTTTTCTATGATGTTCACAGGAAAGATGCGACAGGCTACTTATAAACTATAGAGGTATCTACTAACTAAAATAAAACATTTGCATTCTAGTCAATTTAATTACACACTGACACGAGACAACTCCACGGCACCCCTGTGCCGCTGTGATTCAGTATGTACATAACACATAATGAGATAGCGACTGCGTTATTATAGCCATTATTAGCTTTATGGTGCTCCGAGCTCGGAGCGGGCTCTATAGCGTTATACAGCGCTGAATAGCGTAGTTATAGCGCTGAATAGCGTGGTTATAGCGCTACGAAGCGGCATGTAGCTATTAGTAGCGATTACCGAACGCGCTTTGGTAAAGGTATTGTTACAGATTGGGATGCGCTGTCGCGTTAGTTTCTGGGAATAATTTTGGCGGTTGCAGACTATTAGCATTGTATCTACTTTTACTTTATATAAAAGACGATATTAACTTCATATATTGCATTTAGACGGCAATATACTCGTACATGTCAACAGAGAATTGCTAATGGGGCAGAAAGGTTCTGGAGTGGAGACCATGTACCGGAAGATGCAGCGTGGGAAGGCCTCAGACTAGATGGACCGACGATCTGGTTAAAGTCGAGGGAAACTGGTGGTTGAGGGCAGCGAATGACCGTTCGCTGTGGAGATCCTTGCCAGTCCAGCAGTGGACGTCTTTCATCTGAGATGAATGATGATACATAACAAACAACACTACATAAATCCATCTCATAAGTTCTGTCGCATAAATGCGTCCAGTAAAAAAAATTGCTATTATCTTAGATACCTACTAAAACGACAGTTCGATTGGTCAAATTGATGATTGATACAAAATTAGTATAATTTGGCAGTAAATCGGACTATAATTTTAAGTTACGGGAATATAAAAATACAATTTGGTTCGTTGGTACCTATTTCTTTTGACCGAATAACTGCGACACACAAATTATGTCCTTTCAAACGCTTTTAAAACATAACAGTAGATACCTAATTAAGTGCTTTTAGGGCCATTTGCGCGTTCCAGGGTTAGCCAACTAACTCAGAGTCAACCATTTATACAGGGTTAAACCGTACTGTATAAACGGTTAACTCCAAGTTAGTTGGCTAACCCTAGAACGCGCAAGGGGCCCTAAACGAAATAAATACAATACCGTAAAACGGGGTGAGTAGGTTTCGCGGGGAGAGGTGGGTTATGAATGGGGAGAGAAGGTTTGAGAGGGGAGTGAGAAGGGATTTTAAGGCTACTGCTACAAAAATAATGTATTCCAAATGGAGCTATAGTAATACGCATAATAAAAAAAAATCGATCCAACAATCTTTCAAAATCACCTTTATATGAAAACCCTTCTCACCCCAAATACGAGGCACTACGGGGTGAGGTGGGTTTTCCTCTTTATCGTCAAAGCTATGAAATTGAACTACCCAAAATAAAAGAACACTGATTATATACACCATTCAGTTTTCATATGTAAAAATAAAATGTTATCGAGATTTGAATTTCAGTTTTGACCCTACTCACCCTATTTTACGGTACATAATAAAACAACAGAGATGAAATGCTACGTGGCAGACATTCGAACGACGAAGTTTTTCAATAACGAGAACGTGATGAATGTCGAGCGAAATGATGGCGACTGGCGCAGTCGGCAGGATCACATGTACTAGAGCGTTTTCCAAAAAAAGTGTACTTTCATTCATGTCTTCAAAATATTGACTTCTTGGGCTCATTTTACTCAGAATCATTTGTACATTCACACCTCATACATGAAAAAATGTGTCCAAAGATTTCCTTTCCAGATCGTCACATTCTTGCATGAAATTTTTTTTTATTTGTATGAACGTGACGCACTGGAAACACATTTTTTTTATACAAAATTTTGAGACACATTTTTTCATGTATGAGGCGTGAATGTACAAATGATTCTGAGTATAATGAGCCCAAGAATTCAATATTTTGAAGACATGAATGAAATGTACACTTTTTTTGGAAAACGCTCACTAACGCTTTTATAAGTCTGTATCTTAAGGTATTTAAATAAAAGTAAACAAACAATTTGTACATTTCCGGGTAGCTATAACATTTATTGGTTAACTAACCAAATACAAAACCGCCTGGATCAGTCACTGAACGACCTTACTTTAACCTACATTATTTGATCGTATAATGTTTTCATCTACCCTCAGGCTTAAGGAGCCATTTGAAGGTAGA
Organism: Cydia splendana; assembly: GCF_910591565.1. Taxonomy (NCBI): domain Eukaryota; kingdom Metazoa; phylum Arthropoda; class Insecta; order Lepidoptera; family Tortricidae; genus Cydia; species Cydia splendana. Next base: position 1,002,991 of record NC_085985.1, read on the forward strand.
TTTTGTTTACTTTTATTTAAATACCTAAAGATACAGAGTTATAGGTAATACATTTATTTGTTTAACAAGGGAGCAAAGTTGTTGTTTAACCCCTCGTGCTAAAGCCGGGTATTCATTAGGCAACATTTGTTAATAAACTGTTTATGAATTAGATCACCATGTTTTGCAACAAGTTTACCGTAAACACTGTTTCTGAAACTTAGCAGTCCACACTAGTTTAGTTGTTGCTAAGATGTCGCCCGAGGAGGTAGTATGCTCTGTGTGTTGGACTACACTATTTCCATGTTTCTAAACACGTCCACACTCGATGACATCTGTTTATAAACTGAATGTTTCGTCTTGCTCTCCATCTAGAGTGGGGAACACAGCAACATGTTTATGCAACAATATTTCATCATCTTTGTTTATAAACATGTGTAAGATTCATTAAAATTACTAATTATTAGAAACAGATTTAATGAAATAGAGTTGAATAATCTCGATAATTTAATAAATTTAAAAGTAACGTGATTGATAGTTGACCTTTGTAAATAGAAGGTAGTTGGAAGAAAGAATAAAAGACGACTGGCATGGCGGTTAACGGGCATTCGGTTACGGGCAGAGGTGAAGGGAGGACGATTGTGAAGTGAGGTGATTGGAGATTGAACTGTAACGGAATATTGTGATCAGGAAATATATTGCTGTTATGGAAGAAGGAATTTTTATTACAGATCAGAAGTGGGATGTACCTACAAGTCAGTATGGTATTCCTGAATGTATTATATTATGTAGGTATTAATATTAGAACTGATTGATTTAAATCTTAATTGCCCAATTAAGTTGTTACAATAGTAACAGTGGTGTAAAATTATTATAATTATATACCTATACATATATTAGTAACACTTATATTGGTTGTTGTTTAGTTGAACTTAATTATCATTTCGTATATCCTATGTTAGGAAGTTTATGTTTAACGGGCGCTTAGAAACAAAGACACCGTTAATTTTATCAAGAACAAAATAATTGGGTAAACCCATTTCGGCCTAGTCGATCACTCGAGAGCATTATACTGCAAGTTTTCTCTTCAAGACCAACAGTTAGGTTTTTTTAGTGTTTGCTGTAATGACTATCCATAATATAATTAAAGCATTCATTACATCGCGGGTAGCGTGAAACCTTTGGAACACCGTTTTATTTTGAATAGTTCGGATACCTTTATGATTATTTACAGGTGTAGATCGGATTCTTTTAGTCTATGTATGTACCGCTTATTTGGTTACAACTTTTACCATATTTTCAATATATTACTTATCAATACGTCAGTATTATATAGCGGGGTTAAGTGTTTTCGAAATTATAAACTACTCAGACTGTAAATAAGTAGGAATGATACTTTTACTGGTAGTTACCGACCCGCCGACCTAGCCGGAGTTACAATCGCTGTCGCTTCGACAACGAAAAGCATTATGTATCTATATCACTCTTCCATATTAGCGCGACAGTGACAGTTGCGTTCCGATCGCTACGGAGCGTAAGCGATTGGCATCTTGGCTACGCGGCCCGTTTCGTATTCCGGATCCCGTTTCGAATATCGGATCCATCTCGCGTTCCTGGATTTGGGTCCGTGCCGGATACTGGAACCGTGCCGGATGCATACCTGATTGGTGCCGGATTGGTACCGGATCTGTGCCGGATTAATACCGCATGTATATCATTTGCCGGATTCGTGCCGGATCTGAACCGGATGCATGCCGGATTGGTATCGGATCAGTGCTGGATCCCGAATTTGTTCTAGATTCCGTTTCTGTACCAGTTTTAGAATTTTCTCGTTTCGAAAAGCCCGTGTTCCGGATCCGTACCGGGATACGGATCTGTTTTGGATTTAAGATCTGTTTTAAACGTCCCGCATTCTACCCCGGAAGCAGTAACGTAAATTAAATAAATAAATAAAACAGTTGAATTTAGCTTAATAAGAACAATTTATATTTGTCTACTATTAACAATCCAAAGATTTAGAACTCTTCCATTGTTGGTGTTGTTTTCGAGTTCCAGACTATGGACCATGAGGAAAAAAACATCCAGGCGGCGCTTGAAAACTCCTGAGCGTGACGGAAAATCGAAATCTGATGATGGACAAGAACGTCGAAGCCGAAGTCGCAACCGCCGCCAGTCCCCGAGGAACAACAGACGGAGTCGCAACCGGCGAAGCCGCAGCAGCGGCAGACACGGCCGAGGCAATGAGAGGTGGCTTCGAAGATCAACACGGAAGGACAACACGGCCAGGATTGCTTCCACGTGGAAGCCGCACAGAACAGGAACGGATGGCTTGTATATCTTTGTCGTCTTCAGTTGTAGATTTTAATAGATGTCGTTTATTGCTTAAACTGCGAATATTTTGGTACAGTACCTTAAAGTTATTTGTATTGACGAAAGTTGTCTCGAGGTACGGGTTCACAGATTATGGGGGTGGAATCGTTGTCCAGGCAATGCTGTGGTGTCCTGTAGTTCGCTCAAGTTAGTTGTATGGGGCTCGTTAGCCTAATTTATAAGTTTTGATCTTGGTTGTTTCCTCTTTTGGCAAAATGTGACGTTAACGCTGGTAAAGGAAAGACTAAGTTACGTTTCTTCAGTATTTGTTCATAATTTAGTATATTAAAAAAAAAAAAAAAAACAATAACGATCGATGCGCTATACGCTATACACCGATATTAGTACTTACCTACGTAATAATGGGTTGAGCTAGGGCAATATAGGTTGATTGGCGCTGTGGTATATCCATGATATTTCGAAGATATTTAAATGAGTGTTAGGTTATTTCCTGACACTATTTAACTGTGATTTGAATGTACGCTGTAAAGTTGAGTTTCTCATCTTCCTCTGTCGGTTGTCAGTCTGCTCATCCAGAATAACACCTAAGTACTTTATAGACGAAGTTTTTCTATTGTTTTACAATTACATGACGTCTGGTAGGTACCAGTGGTAACTAATATATGAATAAACTTTTGACACATTTAGAGACCACGAGGCGGAAGCAGCTGTTTTATACACGCACACATATCTCGTTTAGTCTGCGTTTAGAGTTACAAATTGTATTGAAGCCAGTTCGTCACCAAAGCTAGACCGCTTTCTGTGAAGGCGCTTACTGCATCCCAGGAAGCACCGTGAAATAGTATTGCCGTGTTATCTGCGTAGCACAACGTCTGCATTGGTCAGATCCAAGAAAGTCAAGTCGTTAATGTAGATTAGAAACAAAGTTAATCCAAGTATATGTAAAGTTGTTTGTTTAAAATTACCGACTTGTTCTTTAACCCTAACACATGTGTGCGGCCTGACAGGACAGTTCCGCGTATCCGGGAAATCTACAATTTTCTAATTATTATTAGAATAATTTCAATCGACGGGAATTTTTTTTTCAATCTTATAAATCTTATAATGTTGGCGGGATCATTTTGGCTGGTGTTGATTGAATAACCAAGGTTGGGCCTACACTAGTAAAGTATTCATTATAACCGTGTATTGATTCGCTTTCAGTATCCTTGGTTTTAAGAAGTTCGTTGCATTTTAAATATTTTAGCTTGGTTATTGTAGCAAGCAAAGCTCTGCTGATTGCTGTTGATCAATTCGTCAATTGTGGTTGGTGCAACTGACGCTTTAAGTGGCAAGTAATATAACGATATGATGATAATACCTACATATGATGATAAGTATAATATTATCGAATTATAAAATTGCTGGATTATTTTAATTAATGAGTTACGTATTAATGAGTTACGTATTAATGAGTTACGTATTAATGAGTTACGTATTAATGAGTTACGTATTAATGAGTTACGGATTGATGAGTTACGGATTAATGAGTTACGGATTAATGAGTTATGGATTAATGAGTTACGGATTAATGAGTTACTGGATTAGTGAGTTACTGGATTAATGAGTTACTGGATTGATCAGTTACTGGATTGTTCAGTTACTGGATTGATCAGTTACTGGATTGATCAGTTACTGGATTGATCGGTTACTGGATTAATCAGTTACTGGATTGGTCAGTTACTGGATTGATCAGTTACTGGAGTAATCAGTTACTGGATTGATCAGGTACTGGATTACTGGATTAATCAGTTAATGAATTATTGAGTTATTGGGTTATAGAGTTATTGGATTATAGAGTTATTGGATTATAGAGTTATTGGATTATAGAGTTATTGGATTATATAAATATTGGGTTATAGAGTTATTGGATTATAGTTATCGGATTATAGAGTTATCGGATTATAGAGTTATCGGATTATAGAGTTATCGGATTATAGAGTTATCGGATTATAGAGTTATCGGATTATAGATTTATCGGATTATAGAGTTATCGGATTATAGAGTTATCGGATTATAGAGTTATCGGATTATAGAGTTATCGGATTATAGAGTTATCGGATTATAGAGTTATCGGATTATAGAGTTATCGGATTATAGAGTTATCGGATTATAGAGTTATCGGATTATAGAGTTATCGGATTATAGAGTTATCGGATTATAGAGTTATCGGATTATAGAGTTATCGGATTATAGAGTTATAGGATTATAGAGTTATCGGATTATAGAGTTATCGGATTATAGAGTTATAGGATTATAGAGTTATCGGATTATAGAGTTATCGGATTATAGAGTTATCGGATTATAGAGTTATCGGATTATAGAGTTATCGGATTATAGAGTTATCGGATTATAGAGTTATCGGATTATAGAGTTATCGGATTATAGAGTTATCGGATTATAGAGTTATCGGATTATAGAGTTATCGGATTATAGAGTTATCGGATTATAGAGTTATCGGATTATAGAGTTATCGGATTATAGAGTTATCGGATTATAGAGTTTATTGGATTATCGAGTTGAGTTTATTGGATTATCGAGTTGAGTTTATTGGATTATCGAGTTGAGTTTATTGGATTATCGAGTTGAGTTTATTGGATTATCGAGATGAGTTTTTTGGATTATTGAGATGAGTTTATTGGATTATTGAGATAAGTTTATTGGATTATTGAGATGAGTTTATTGGATTATTGAGATGAGTTTATTTAATTATTGAGTAGAGTATTGGATTATTGAGTAGAGTTTATTGGATTATTGAGTTGATTTAATGGATTATTGAGTTGAATTATTGGATTATTGAGTTGAGTTATTGAATTATTGAGTTGAGTTATTGGATTATTGAGTTGAGTTATTGGTTTATTGAGTTGAGTTATTGGATTATTGAGTTGAGTTATTGGATTATTGAGTTGAGTTATTGGATTATCGAGTTGAGTTATTGGATTATCGAGTTGAGTTATTGGATTATCGAGTTGAGTTATTGGTTTATCGAGTTGAGTTATTGGATTATCAAGTTGAGTTATTGGATTATTGAGTTGAGTTATTGGATTATTGAGTTGAGTTATTGGATTATTGAGTTGAGTTATTGGATTATTGAGTTGAGTTATTGGATTATTGTGTTGAGTTATTGGATTATTGTGTTGAGTTATTGGATTATTGAGTTGAGTTATTGGATTATTGAGTTGAGTTATTGGATTATTGAGTTGAGTTATTGGATTATTGAGTTGAGTTATTGGATTATTGAATTGAGTTATTGGATTATTGAGTTGAGTTATTGGATTATTGAGTTGAGTTATTGGATTATTGAGTTGAGTTATTGGATTATTGAGTTGAGTTATTGGATTATTGAGTTGAGTTATTGGATTATTGAGTTGAGTTATTGGATTATTGAGTTGAGTTATTGGATTATTGAGTTGAGTTATTGGATTATTGAGTTTAGTTATTGGATTATTGAGTTGAGTTATTGGATTATTGAGTTGAGTTATTGGATTATTGAGTTTAGTTATTGGATTATTGAGTTGAGTTATTGGATTATTGAGTTTAGTTATTGGATTATTGAGTTTAGTTATTGGATTATTGAGTTTAGTTATTGGATTATTGAGTTTAGTTATTGGATTATTGAGTTTAGTTATTGGATTATTGAGTTATTGGATTATTGAGTTTAGTTATTGGATTATTGACTTATTGGATTATTGACTTATTGGATTATTGACTTATTGGATTATTGGGTTATTGGGTTATTGGATTATTGGGTTATGGATTATTGGATTATGGATTATTGGATTATTGGATTATTGGGTTATTGGGTTATTGGATTATTGGATTATTGGATTATTGGATTATTGGATTATTGGATTATTGGATGATTGGATGATTGGATTATTTGTTTATTGGATTATTGGATTATTGGATTATTGGGTTATTGGATTATTGGATTATTGGATTATTGGATTATTGGATTATTGGATTATTGGATTATTGGATTATTGGATTATTGGATTTTAAAATTATTGGATTATTGGATTTTAAAATTATTGGATTTTAAAATTATTGGATTTTAAATTATTGGACTTTAAAATTATTGGATTTTAAAATTATTGGATTTTGAAATTATTGGATTTTAAAATTATTGGATTTTTAAATTATTGGATTATTGGATTATTAAATTATTGGATTATTGGATTATTAAATTATTGGATTATTGGATTATTAAATTATTGGATTATTGGATTATTAAATTATTGGATTATTGGATTATTAAATTATTGGATTATTGGATTATTAAATTATTGGATTATTGGATTATTAAATTATTGGATTATTGGATTATTAAATTATTGGATTATTGGATTATTAAATTATTGGATTATTGGATTATTAAATTATTGGATTATTAAATTATTGGATTATTGGATTATTGGATTATTAAATTATTGGATTATTAAATTATATAAATTATAAATTATTATAAATTATAAATATTATTATAAATTATTGGATTATTGGATGAAAAAAAGACGGAAATAGAGAATGTTATGTTGTGATGAGACACGTTTGTGTCATGAGAGTGATTCGGTAAGTAGCACATTAAAAAATAAGAATGGAATCAAAAAACAAGAGAAATAATGTGCTACACGTAAAATTTGATTAAAAAAATGGTATGTTGTGAGACACGTTTGTGTCATGAGAGTGATTAAAAAAAAAAAGACGAGAAATAATGAGTAAAAAAAAAAATAGCAATCGAATATGTTAAGTAATGTACTTTATATGTATTGATGCATAAAAATTATTGTATATTGTTGTATAATTATTGAATAGAAACTTAAATATTTCGATGGATTTATTGGATTTGAAATAATTATGTGAAGATATAGATTAATTCAATAAATAATAAGAAAAATGTATATAGACAGACAAAGAAATTGTATTAAATGGGTAATGAAGGATTAATAACTTTCTTACTGAATGCCCGATGATTTGACATGCCGAGTGTAAGATTAGATGACAGACGCGATTAGTATGACTGTGCATGAGGACATGCACAATGTCAGGATGGGCGAGTGTAAGATTCATTAAAATTACTAATTATTAGAAACAGATTTAATGAAATAGAGTTGAATAATCTCGATAATTTAATAAATTTAAAAGTAACGTGATTGATAGTTGACCTTTGTAAATAGAAGGTAGTTGGAAGAAAGAATAAAAGACGACTGGCATGGCGGTTAACGGGCATTCGGTTACGGGCAGAGGTGAAGGGAGGACGATTGTGAAGTGAGGTGATTGGAGATTGAACTGTAACGGAATATTGTGATCAGGAAATATATTGCTGTTATGGAAGAAGGAATTTTTATTACACATGTTTACAGAGGTGATGAAACATCGTGCAACACTGTTTATAAACAGTCATGAAACAGTGTTTATTAACAAAAGTTGCCTAATGAATACCCGGCTTTATATGCAACTTTCCAATCAGTTTTTGAAATACAAAGAGAGTCATTTCGAGCTGCTGTGGTGAAAATGATATCTTTATACCCAAATACCGCCGGGGAGACAGTGTGGAAGCGGATCTGCTTCAGCTTCAAGCCGATAATCGGCAGGAAACGGCGCAGGATCGGGAAAAGTGGCGCGCTCTCGTTTCGGAGGCCAAGACCCTCTTTGGGTTATTCTTATTAGTTAGTTAGGTAGTTATAGTTAGTTATTGACTACGCCTTAAACGAGCAATTCTTGTTTATATTATATATTTCGGGGATCTCGGAAACAGTTCGATGAAATTTGCTATATGGGGGTTTTCGGGGGCGATAAATCGATCAAACTAGGTCTTATATCTGGGAAAACGCGCAATTTTGAGTTTCTATTATGTTTTTCGAGCAAAGCTCGGTCTCCCAGATATTAACGTTAAAAAGGCCCAGATATTAAGGTTAAAGGGTTATATATTGTTTAATCACTTATGCAGGTGTCATCATAGCTCATCTTCACCCTTCTACATGTCATAAACCACCCTCATTTGTCGTAACGGCTCGGCCACGACATCGAGCGACTTGCGACGGCGGGAGCGATAACCATAGGTTGGAGCGTGACACAGGGATCGGACCTTTCGCTCCTACCTATGGTTATCGCTCCCGCCGTCGCAAGTCGCTCGATGTCGTGGCCGAGCCGTAAGTCCAACGAAGCAAGTTTTCATTTCACTGACACTGAGGGCCTACCCGAATCACGTTCGACGTGTTGCCTCCCTGTCACACTTACGTACGAATTTACAAGTGCGACAGAGAGGGAACACGTCGAACGTGGTTTGCGATAGGCTCCTGGTGTTGTATACACAATATTAATCCCCCCCCCCCTTTTCCCCTCCTGTTTAAGCGACCCGCAATCGTATGATGCGCTTTTTGATACGCGCACCCTCTTTCAGGGTTGGCGATGTCTTAAAAATATATTTTTATTATTTTGTGTTGTTTTTTTTTTATTTTCCAGTAGGTAGGTATTGATTGTTTAAAAGAAAAAAAAAGGATAAAGGCAAAAACATAAACCTAACAAAACTTTCGTGAGACACAGACATATTAAATATATTAAGAACGGGTCACTCACGTATTCTAAGTCGTAATACGTGAGTGACCTTCTAAATATATTTAACATAACAAACCATTTATCTTTTTAAGTACTTTTAAGGTACCTTTATGGATAGTTTATTGTATTCGTTCTATTATTTTTTAAATATTTATTTTTAAATTATTATATTATTTAGTTATTGTTAATGCTGTTATGTTTTTAGATTACTCTTTAAAAAACGATATTTATAATAAGGAATAAAATTGCTAATTTTTTAAGACCTGAAATATATATATTTTTTTTAATTATATTATTATGTGTGTTCGTCACCTTAGGACCTAGGTAATACATTTATCACTTGCTATTTTGTAGTCATTCTGTACTTAGGTAGGTATGCTACGTTTAACAAGAAGATAATTGTAGGTAGGTAGGTAGGTAGGTAGGTGCTGACCTGTGGGCGACGGCAGCTGACCGCGATAGGCCTTTCAAATTACAAAAACGCGCTGTTCGTATCATTAGCGGAAAGTCACATGATCATCCCGCAAAAAGTTTATTTAAAGACCATAAGATACTCACTCTTCCAAGTGTTTACATTTTAACTGCTTGTAAGTATGTTAGGGCCAACGTGGATCGATACGCTACCCATTTGCAGGCCCGTAGAAAAAACCGGTTAATCGTCCCGGGGTGCAGGCTTGCAAGGGCTCGGAAGTCTCTTGGCATCTTAGGCGTAAAATTATATAACTTGCTACCCGAGGAAATAAAGATGGCAAAAACTGAGAAAATGTTTGACCGAAATCTTAAAATAATGTTAATTGACTTAGCATGCTACAGCGTCGACGAATTTGTCGAAACGTGCACTGACCCAAAGTAATCTACTATACCTACTTATACACAATTATAAAAATAGTATACTTAATTTATGAAATTAATAATTTAATAACTTATGTTTGTTTAAGCTATATGCGATCCTATTTGACTACTGATTGTTTACTTGATTTGTTTCGCTTAAAACATGTTGTTTATTTAATAGATTAATAAGTAATTAATATAAAAATTCCTGTGCAAATGCTGTACCTACCAACCTACCTACTACTGTTACTAATTTATTTGTACTGACTTGTAAAACATTGACTTTTATCAATAAATATCTTGTATCTTGTATCTTGTATCTTGGTAACTATGTATTGTATTGGACCATTTATTTTATTTTATAAATAATTTTTAAAACCATTTTTTTTTTCATTGTATAAAGACCCTTTTTATTATATCTGATTGCCATTTTTAAACTATTGAAATTTATCAATAATTTATTATAGTTTGCCTTATTATATATTTTTTTGTAATTAATCCGTTAACTACCTACATTTCGTCCGAATAAAGCTTTTTAATATAATTAAATTTAATAAACTAAATCAGCTTGTCAACCCTACCCGTCGTTGTCAATAGGGCTGTCCCCTGCGGTAATTAAAATTCCACGTCCTAATATCGCGGGCCATATATTAAGTGCCCTAATCGGCGGAACAGACAGCCCTGCGTTTTATTACTTTTTTATAAGGCCCACGACAGCCTCGAGTGCCTGTAATGTTTAATTATTTATTTGAAGGGATCAAGCGTTCGAGTAGAGACAAAGCATTTAGAGAAACAAATAATAAATACGGATATTTGGTGATAACATAAACAATCCGGACAAGTGCGAGTCGGACTCGCCCACCGAGGGTTCCGTACTTTTTAGTATTTGTTGTTATAGCGGCAACAGAAATACATCATCTGTGAAAATTTCAACTGCCTAGCTATCACGGTTCATGAGATACAGCCTGGTGACAGACGGACGGACGGACAGCGGAGTCTTAGTAATAGGGTCCCGTTTTTACCCTTTGGGTACGGAACCCTAAAAACGGCACGTTTGTTGTATGGGAGTCCCACTTAAATATTTATTATATTCTGTTTTTTTGTATTTGTTGTTACTCGTATAGCGGCAACATAAATACATCATCTGTGAAAATTTCAATCACGGTTCCTGAGATACAGACAGAGAGACGGACAGCGGAGTCTTAGTAATAGGTCCCGTTTTTACCCTTGGGTACGGAACCCTAAAAACCGATGAGGGTTCCGAAATATTATCACTATACACAATACCTTATAACTTACAAAGTCACCGCCGCGTCTGTCTGTGTTTATGTATGTTCGCGATAATTTAAAAATTTGTGAACGGATTTTCATGCGATTTTCACCTATTAATACAGTAATTCTTGAGAAAGGTTTAGGTGTATAAGGGTCAAACAGATCAGTGTGTTATGTCTTTCCTGTAGACATACACAAGAGTTAAGGGCTATAAAGGTTAATTTTCTTATTTAACCCTTATCCACGTGAAAAGGTCCTCCTTTTATTTAGAGAACTATGATAAAATCATTGCTTACATGCCCACAAGCTGTTAACTATTGCCCACAGGAGAGAAAACTAGTGTGTTATCGCGAACAGCACATTTTTCTCTCCTGTGGGCAATAGTTAACAGCTTGTGGGCATGTAAGCAATGATTTTATCATAGTTCTCTAAATAAAAGGAGGACCTTTTCACGTGAATAAGGGTTAAATAAGAAAATTAACCTTTATAGCCCTTAACTCTTGTCTCTTGTGTCTTGTCTTGTCTTGTCTTGTCTTGTCTTGTCTTGTCTTGTCTTGTTGCCTCATTTGAATTTACCAGTCGCTTTTCGGTGAAGGAAAACATCGTGAGGAAACCGGACTAATCCCAATAAGGCCTAGTTTCCCCTTTGGGTTGGAAGGTCAGATGGCAGTCGCTTTCGTAAAAACTAGTGCCTACGTCAAATCATGGGATTAGTTGTCAAGTGGACCCCAGGCTCTCATGAGCCGTGGCGAAATGCCGGGATAACGCGAGGAAGAAGAAGAGATAGCCCTTAACTCTTGTGTAATTCTACAGGAAAGACATAACACAGTGATCTGTTTGACCCATTAATAGGTGAAAATCGCATGAAAATCCGTTCACAAATTTTTAAATTATCTGTTTGACCCTAATACAGTAATTCTTGAGAAAGGTTTAGGTGTATGATTTGTTAAGGTTTTGTGTAACCCGTGCGAAGCCGCCGGGTCGCAATTTCACATACATATTTTAGAAAGTTTAAAAATCTTTCCTTAAGTGTGACTCGCACTTAACTAGTTTTTATTATTCATTGTTATGCAGTATTTTTAAAATATGTTTCTTTGTTGGACATAAAGCAAGTCATAATGTATTATTTGTCATATTCTCATTAGTCCTAAACGTGAGTAGGTAGGTACGTATGGATAGGTTAGGTTTATTTTATGGCAATCCTGAAAAGTTACGCGTTTCTGAACCAAACATATTATGACAAATATTACCTAACGAAAATGCGGACAAACAATACATTATGACTTTAAACTTATTGGGAAACAATAGAGACCCATAATAATCATTTATTTAAATGGGGATAAATAGTTTATAAATACACGAATTTGGACAAATAAACTAATTAATGGTAACAAATTGAAAAAAGGGAAAAATAGAAGTTAGAAATTTTACAGCCTAGGGACGGAAATTTAACCCTTAAAAAGTCTAAAAACACAAAAAATAACCATTAACCATATAATTCCAAAACAAATGCCTGTAGGTACAGAGTTTTTCAATCTTGTGACGCCGCAGTGAGCTCGACAAAAAACGAGGTTAGAAACGAAACCTCAATTTCCTACAACTATACAGGTGGTGGGCTGACGTGCCCAAAATGCGCTGTAAGTGAGCCACCTAGGGGCGCACCAGAGAGTGGCTGACTACACTCTAATAACACGAGTTAAAAATTGCCTATCCAGAGCACACAGTCGCTGTGGCCGAAATCGGTCAGGAGAGCATCATCAGTCACCTGCAATAATAAGTTACTCTTTGAAGGCCGCAAAAATATGTGACACGCTCTTGTGGCTCTACAAATAAGATCGTATCAGATATTTTCGCGCCCGTCGAAAATAACATATTTTTGCAGGTGATTGTACAGAAGCAGGTAATTAATTTAGAAAACTCAGCATCAATAGTATCGGATGAAACAACGCGACAAAAGTATCTGCCACCCAGATATTTCCAAATAGCTTTTTTTTTAGTAAATATTGAATTATTTATAAAATTTATTTAATGCAGTAAAATCTCGTTACCAGTAAAATTGTGAATTGTGCAGTTTTGCGGCTGAGTTCCGAATCCGACGGCTTTCAGTCGAGATGATACTCACCTACCAAACAGATTGATGCAAATTTAATTTTATTTGTTTGGTACATTTGTTTTCAATCTCAAATTATGAATTGACTATTTATTTCTACTTTTATTTTTATTGTTTTGAAATGTTAACTCAAGCAACTACTTCGGTTTACTAATTGGTAAATTATTTTGTGTTCGAAACCTTGTGTTGACTACCTACGAGTACACTTTATTTTCATCTGTGTTTTTTTTTTATATCCTACTCAATCTCATTTATGTACACACGCAGGGTAAAATTTAAACTACCTATCTACTTACGGAATATACATATATTTTACCTAATATAATTAATTATAATACGGATCATGAGAGAGCAGAGAGAGTGCTAAAGCTGAACGATCATAAAAGTACCCGAAAAGACTTTTTTTTGTATGGAAGCCCATAATCATTTTCTTTATATACCTTTTTATGGGTAATTTAATTTAGGTTTTGTTTGATAACATTTGATATTTTTCAATCGCTTTTCGGTAAAGGAAAACTCTTCAGAAAACCCGACTAATCCCAATAGGGCCTAGGTTCCCCTCTTGGTTGGAAATATAGGCAGCTGCTTTCGTAAAAACTAGTGTCTACGCCAATTCTTGGGATCAGTTGCCAAGCGGCATGCAGGCTCCCAAGAGCAAAAAGCCGAGATAACGGAAGATACGATCCTCCTCCAGTCCAATTATACTGTGATTTTCCACCCAATCCGAAGTCCCCCGAAGTCTGCCGACTCCACCCGAGTATCTCGATTGTTTTTTTGTGCCCGCTTATTGGCCGGGCTGCGAGCACAGCTCCAACTGCAGATAAGGGGGTATACAACGTGTAACATCAATTACATACAAAAAACTATAAAACATACATATTATAGGTACCTACCTACCTCAAAAGAGAAAGTTTCAGAAAATATTGAATACTTAAATAAATAGCCATAAATGTATTAATTTCCGCTACATAAAGGTTGTCTGGAAGAGATCGCTTTTTGGCGATAAGACCTTGGTTAGAGGGTTTCGTACCCAAAGGGTACAAACACGGGACCTTATTACTAAGACTCCACTGTCCGTGTGTCTGTCACCAGATGATGTAACATAACAAAAAATACTAAAAAGTACGGAACCCTCGGTGGGCGAGTCCAACTCGCACTTTTCCGGTTTCTATTATTGGATAATTTTATTTTAAAATTAGATTATAGTCTTTTATCAAAAAAGAGATGGCGGGATTACCTCGACGCTTTTGGCAGCGACTGACGGGAGAAAGGGGAGGGTTTGCCCAACAGTGGGACACAAGATGTAGGCTATTTATTTATGTACCCCCTTATTCATCAACGCGCTACAAACCTCAATTAGCTAATAATCGTTTGTCCTTATCATTTTGACTTATGTATTTGTAAGAAAGGGATAAAACATTATTTAACTAAATCTAAAGTTTTATGAATAAGGTGTCCTTTAGAATAAATTTTACCGTTATCAAACTGCACAACGGGACTTAATCGCGTATTTAAGTTTTAAGATTTACCTCCGACGTTTCGAGGACGGCGTTGTCCCCGTGGTCTCGGAGAAGACTGGCTCAAGTTGACATCAACATCTTCTAGCCGCGCGAGTTTTTCGAACTACCCGCACTTGGTCTTGTTTATCAGTTTGACTTGAGCCAGTCTTCTCCGAGACCACGGGGACAACGCCGTCCTCGAAACGTCGGAGGTAAATCTTAAAACTTAAATACGCGATTAAGTCCCGTTGTGCAGTTTGATAATGTTTAATAATCGTAAATTTTACCGTTTAGTAGATTCGCACGCTGTATATGCAATTGCGTCGTGCTGCAAGTGAGCCGCGCTCAGCCATTCGTCTTGTTGCAATTGCTACGGATTTATTAGGTCATTACCTATGAAATTGGCGTTTTGTTCGGAGAATTTCAACGAAACACGAATTTCCATACAATTAATTTTGCGGATATTTTTTTGATGGCTAATTCAAACCAAACAAAATTTTTCCAGTAATTTTTGACACCTTTAAGGTATGTTTTCAATATCTCCATTTCTTGAAAATTGGTACCATTAGAAAAATATAAGTAATTTTAATACTCGAACCGACAGCACATGAAAAGACCTATTTTCAAGGCTTAATTCTGAACACTTAACAATAAAAAATAACAATTAATTGTATGTAAAATCGTTGTTTATTGAGTGCACTGTAGTTTTATTGTAATTGTGTATGTACTTTTGTAAAAAAAAAAAAACTAGGATCAGACTTATATCTATGAACAAAAACGCCAATTTCATAGGTAAGGACCTAATATATGCACCGAGAGTTCGCACTATGCAGCTATGTTACCAGATATCCTACACTATGCTATGCATTTTGGTATTAGATAAACCGATCAAACGCTGTACCAAAAGTCCTTACCGTATGGGAGAATAGAGTGTATAGGGGTTTATCATACACAGTGAATTTTGTAGTCACAGTAAATTTACTGCCATCTTTCGACACAGGATTAAAACTAAAAATTAAAAGAATAAAAATACTAAATATTTTATATTAAATATTTTTATTCGTTTTAATATTTTTATATATTTTTTAAACATATTAATTATTCATTTATTTTAAATACAGCGAAATACTCTTTTTAAATAAATAGGTATATAATACATATATCATATGATATATACTCGTAGTTTGTCAAAGGAGTGTCTCATTTCAAACATAGACAGAGAGAATCATACTATCTTTGTCTTACACTAGTACTAGCACCCAAAAGAAAAGGATGAGTATAGTTTTCCTGGTTCTTACTGACTGACAAATTGGTTTGACCATAGTTTGACCAACTATATATAATACGAGATGGTGTGGTGTGGTGAAAAATCACACTGCCTCCTCCATGGCTTAGTCGCTCCTTAACCATGCCGCCTCCATCGTTACTACTGTTCGCAGCTCCGTGGCATCGGCGCACAGATTATGATATTAAATTGTTTCACGGGGAGGGGGCAAGACGCGCAGGGCCGGGCTTAAAAGCCGGATCAAAAAAAAAATAAAGCGTTATCATTTGATATTTACCACTAGCTTTTCGGTGAAGGAAAACATCGTGAGGAAACCTGCATACATCCGCGAAGAAATTCAAAGGTGTGTGTGAAGTCCCCAACCCGCATTGGGCCAGCGTGAGGATTATAGCCTAAACCCTCTCGTACTTGAGAGGAGGCCTGTGCCCAGCAGTGGCATATATAGGCTATTTGTTTTTAAAGCGTTATTCTCAATCTTACTTACAACTAAATACATGCATTCTTCAGCCAAACCACAGAGTGAAATAAGAGAACGTTCGTTTTTTGTGAAGGGTATATATACTTGGTCAAGCAGATCTTGTCAGTAGAAAAAGGCGGCAAATTTGAAAAATGTAGGCGCGAAGGGATATCGTCTCATAGAAAATTTGAAGTTCGCGCCTTTTTCTACTGACAAGATTTGCTTGACCATCTATAGGTATGCAAGATTAGTGATTCTTAAACGGTGGTCCGCGAGCCACTAGGGAACCCTGGAAGTACCAGAAGTTGTCTCCAAGTTAAGTCCTCACTGGAGAGTTAGGCACCCCTGACTTAGATCAACCCAACTAGAGTTAGACCAAGAAAAGTCTGGAACGATTTTGATAGCCCACGCAGTGCAAGTGTTATTTTAAACGTCAAACTTCTAAGAAATTATGACATAAATTACACTTGCACTGCGTGGGCTATCAAAATCCCTGCAAACTTTTCTTGGTCTAACTTTACAAAGTCTAAAAGCCCATTAAGCTAATTAAGTGATCCGACATTGCATCCACAACGTCTTGCGCTATCCCTACTTGGGTATATTATAAATGCGAAAGTAATTAACTCTGTCTGTCTGTGTTTGTCTGTTTACCTCTTCACGCTTATACCGATTTTGATGAAATCTGGTATGGAGATATTTTGAGGCCCGAGGAAAAACAGGATAGTTTTTATCATGAAAATGTAACGTAGTACGTCACATTTTCACACACGAAATGGACGTTTATTATTTGGCGCAGACTTAGATGAGATACGGACTCTAATAGAGCTCAGATTTTGGTATTTTTGTTCTCGGAAAGCAACTTTAATTTTTTGAAGTGGAACTGTTGATGTATTGTACCTATACCATGTGTATACTATACCATACAAAAATCACATGATGTAAGTATATTACTAAATTAGGTAGATAGGTACATGCAGGTGAGACACATATGCTCCTAGCTAATATTCCTATTATTAATCACTAGACGAACAATTGGTGTATCACTTCACAGCTAAATCATAATGAAAGCAGCGAACATCATTAGATTGCAATTTGCAATCGGCATCACGCCGAATGCCTCCCTGGCTCAATCAAAGGCTTTCGGGACCGCAAATCACTGCGGGACCACTCCCTCCTAAATCTGGCCCCGCCCCTCCGCGCACGCGCCGCCCCGACCAATCACAGCCCTCAAACTCCCCCCACCACCCCCCCAAATCGCACCCTCAATTGACCGCTCTATGCGATGTCATTTTTTTCCCGCCAAACCGATCGTTTGACGTCGCCCCGCCTTCCAATTTTAAAATACGCTTTAAATCATAAACCGCAATCGCGTCGCGGCGGCCAGTCGCTTAATAAACTCTAGTCAATTAAAAAAAAAATGTGATCGTTCTAAATTTGAAATGTGAGTTTGTGTAAAATGGAGCGTCCGTCTGTGTATCCGGCGAACTTGACGGATTTGTTAGCTGTGTCGTATCAAGATGGCTTCGATCGGTCGTCGCCTGTGTCAACGGAAGATGATAGTCAGTTCGGAGTGGATTTGACAGGGAAGACTAGTTTGGCGGGCAAGTCGTTTACGATCGCCGCCATCTTGGGGCTGTCGGGGGCAGAGCAGGATGCTATGAATTTGAGTGTGGAGCGACTGCGGAGCCCACAGCTGGGCTATTGGGCTGGGCAGGAGATCCAGAGGCTCAATGAGGGGTTCTGTAGGAGCATGGCGCCGTCGGGGCTCCGGCAAGGTAGGGTTACAATAACATAGATGTGCAAGTTGCGGAAATTTTCTAAAAAGTTGGAAAGGTCTCGGAAATTTCAGGAAATTTTCTAAGGAAACAAAAGAAACTTTCTTTTGGAAATGTTTTCGATACCCATAAAATATGAGAAGTTTCCAAAATTTTAAAAATTTCACAATTTAGGAAAGTTTCCGACGGCACATCACGGCCTACCGCAAAATACGAAAATAAAATTTCGTTATCTGCATCTCTATCGCTCGATTATATACAAGCGATCGATTATAAAACTCTTGTAGTTTTAATGTAGGTACGTTACAATGTAGTGAAATTAGTGTGTTTAAGTAGTTATTTATACCCCGCGGTGGCAAAAAAGTGGCTCACGTTATGTTAAGCGATCCCCGCAGCCTATGGGCGCTTGCAACTAGGTGGAGATACACAAGCGTTGCCGACCCTTTTGAAGAGGCTCACTAACATTTTAATCAAGGCTAAAGGGGCTCACAGATTACCAGTTCGCCAGACGATATCAGCCTGTCAGTTAAACGCAAAATTTTGCTCCGAACAACTGACATCGTCCGGCGAACTGGTAATCTGTGCCCTGTGGGACCCTTAAATGCCTATATTTAATTACACAAACGGGTCTACCGCGATATAACCCGACCCCCGTTTGTGTAATTAAATATGTGTAGGTACATAACGCGAGAGTTTAAAGCCTTAAATGCCTAATCATTTAGATTTAAGTACATTGCACGGAATTTAGACTATATTTGCAAGGGCAGACTAAAACCAAAATCTAAAACGTTTAAGTTGTCTCGATAGAAGAAAATCACAAAAGCGTAATATCTAATTTTCATTAATTTTCAGTTCCACCTCTAGGTATAATCGTTATCATACCTGTAGGTACTTATAACTATATGTAGGCACCATACTTATCTTGGTCTATCTCTACCTACTATTCCGTGCCGTCGGGACATTGGCAATTTTACATATCAAGCTTTTATTTAGTTTCACCTGACCGTTGTCTGTCTGTGTGTAATCAAATCTTGCAAGTTAAATTTGATCCACTACCGATTGAGCTGTATTTTTGCATGCATGTATTTATCGGATGACAATGCAATATTATGGTACCATCGAGCTGATCTGATTGTGAGGAGTTATGTTTTGTGCATGTCTCTAATAATGTAAGCATATAAATAGGTAATAGGCTTGAGTCGGTCCTGAACTAAGAACTATTAAGAATGAAATCCCATCAAGGACCGAAAGGAACTAAATCTTTTTGCACGCTCTTAATCGGTCTTTAGGTCCTTTAGTTCAGTAGGATTCGAGAGCGCTTGACTCAGTGAAACGTAAAATGGACGGAACGAAACGGTTGTCAATGTCGCTGGCACGAGTGTGAACGAGATGAAAGAACGACGTGACACTCCTAAGCCCGTAAAATATGAAGGAAAATCAAATATATTTCGACATATTTGATATTTTATTAAATATGTTAAGGTGTTTTAATGTTTAATACCGACACATCGTATCGTACAAGTTGAATTGGATTCAGTTACCAAAGATTGGAAAGAAACCAATGAAAAATCGACTCCTATTCATTCCCGGCTCTCAACGACCGAACTGAACTAAAGGAACTAAAAGACCGAACTAGTTCGTTTGACCGATTGACCGAGAGCGGAGCGCTCTCTGTAGTGACCGAGCAGGCACAAGCCTAATAGGTAAGGCTTTCTGAATAAATGTCAGTATTTACGCAATACTCGTGTTGTTACTTGCTGCCCTACTTCCCGCTCCACGTACAGAACATAACTCCTCACATGATGATGGAGGCAGGAGGTGGCCATAGGACGGTCAAACAGATCACTGTGTTATGTCTTTCCTGTAGACATACACAAGAGTTAAGGGCTATAAAGGTTAATTTTCTTGTTTAACCCTTATCCACGTGAAAAGGTCCTCCTTTTATTTAGAGAACTATGATAAAATCATTACTTACATGCCCACAAGCTGTTAACTATTGCCCACAGGAGAGAAAACTAGTGTGTTATCGCGAACAGCACATTTTCTCTCCTGTGGGCCTGTGGGAACTCTGTGGTGAAACAACGCAACCTAATTGTGTTAGGGGTTTTTAGAATTGTCTCGATGAGTATTAGTTGTCTGTCGTAAGAAAATTACAGTCAGCGATAAAAGCTTGTACTTACCAAAAATGAAATTTTTGGCAAAAACTTATTTGTTATCAAATCGAAAGAAACTAATTTATCATACCAATAATAAGATTTTACAGTACTTTACCGCCCTAGTGCGGTAATTGGCACAATACGTACATATTTCGTAAATTTAAAGGGCCATATGACTAACGACCGGTCTGGCCTAGTGGGTAGTGACCCTGCCTATGAAGCCGATGGTCCCGGGTTCGAATCCTGGTAAGGGCATTTATTTGTATGATGATACAGATATTTGTTCCTAAGTCATGGTTGTTTTCTATGTATTTAAGTATTTATATATTATATATATCGTTGTCTGAGTACCCACAACACAAGCCTTCTTGAGCTTACCGTGGGGCTTAGTCAATTTGTGTAAAAATGTCCTATAATATTTATTTATAATATTTATTTATTTATATGTACTGTAAAACGTACAATACACGTGCGAAAAGGTAATTCGCAACTCGTGTCGATTTAAAACACTCCCTTCGATCGTGTTTCAACTTATCGCCACTCGTTGCGAATTCCCTACTTTTCGCACTTGTATTGTAATGTATACTATTTCATCACACTGGCTCGCAAAATGTGTTATTACCAATACGTTGGCGATGCGGTCCGTAAACCAGGGCTGTACTGTACGTCCGAAACTATACTCTGTATCTTTAGGTATTTAAATAAAAGTAAAAAAAGGGGTCGAAAAGTGCTCGAGTGGAGACCACGGACTAGCAAGCGCAGCGTAGGACGCCCACCCACAAGATGGACAGACGACCTTGTTAAGGCCGCCGGAGGACGCTGGATGCGGGTCGCTTCCAACCGGTACGAATGGAGGTCCAAGGGGGAGGCCTATGTTCAGCAGTGAAATAGAAATAGAAAATATTTATTTGGCATAAAAACATACATTAGGTACAGCAAATTAAATAAGTACAAAAAAAAACGTACATCAAATAGGATGCCGCTCAGCATAAGCAGTGTCTGTAAGACACGGCGCTGGTTTTCAGGGCACCCAAAATTAAAACTAAAACTTAAAACTAACCACCAGTGGACGTCTTATGGCTGAGATGATGATGATGATGACCTAAAGATACAGACTATATCAGGCAGAAGTCTTATTTATTTTCCTTTTCCTCACAAATGTGATTAAAAATATTGTATGTGCCACGGGCGGTGGTTATTTACGAAAACAAGGTAATTAAGTTTAATGTACACTCGTTCGTAAATTCTGGTTTACCACCCTTAACACATTCATTGCCACTAAGTGCTACGGGTTACGCTCGCAGCGCGTAGCCACGGTTTTGCCGTATGTAGCGCGTAGTCGCTTCGAACAGTGTACCCGACAGTCGGGTTCTTGGCCCTGAATGTGTTAATACACAATACCTACGGCTCGATTCGGAAAATGAATTAGACTTCAACAAGTTACGATACGGATAATTTAAAGATATTTGTAATATAGATATGTCAAATTTGACGTTTCCGCGATTCTGGAGGTCCTCCTGAACGATTTCGACAAGTTATGACTTAGATATCCAAGTCACATCTAGTCGATATCTAATGTAGATCTAGTTGATCTCTAAATCGTCTCAAGATCTTGTGATTATCTCGAAATCCGAATAGGCCTGCTATATATACTATTGATTGTCATTTTGATCGTCAGTTTCTACAACCGCTGCTACGGCCTACGGCGCAGCACACGTAGCGTTATTTTTACCCGTCTACGGGAAGGGTTATTAACTTGAGGCCAATTCTAACTAACATTTTGAATTATACCTATATTGAAATCTAAATTATTATCATTTTATTATCATTATTTATGAGACACAAATGCGAACGTATGTTATTCTCAACAATATGCCGCAGTAATATTAGACTAAAGTGGTATCCAGACGGGCCTCGACCGATTTGATCAGGAAAATAATTGGCGCCAATCTCATCTAGCGTCCATACGTACACAATTTAATCACCAATTTTAGAACCATAAACAAACGCACGTACAGATCCTAGTCTTCCATAGATGCTAGCTTCGAAAATTGGCATTTTTTGTCCGCACCTCTTGATTTGATCGGGCAATGGAATCGCCTTAAGGCACGAAATGACTGACTTTATATCTTGTCAATGGCGGCGAAAAGTATAAATTATATTATTTACTTAAAACTTTCGCGTTTTGAACACATATTAACTCACATTTATCGACGGCTCTTTATTTTATTACCTTTATTTGCCGACGTTTCGACACAGGTTTCACTGGTCGTGGTCGCGGCTAACTGATGTCCCAGCAAAATGTCAAAACAGAGATTTGTGCAACTACCCGACGAAAAAGTTTGGGGTAGACATCACATTTTCAAACCACTCACTACACATAAATGTGAGTTAATAAGTATAAATTAAGCGCAAGCAAAAGAGATTTGAAGGAACTATCGTAAGGGCTTACTAGATCCATAC
The DNA here is from genome assembly GCF_910591565.1 of Cydia splendana. NCBI lineage: Eukaryota > Metazoa > Arthropoda > Insecta > Lepidoptera > Tortricidae > Cydia > Cydia splendana. The sequence continues at coordinate 1,025,746 of NC_085985.1, forward strand.
GGCCGCCGGGCACTTGCGATCGTGATCGGACCCGATGACTCTTGTAAGGGTCATTTTCCGTTTCTCGAAATATCGGAATATCGTTAACAATATTTGAAAAGATAAAAAAAACTTTCGTCTCGAATAGCCAAAAATATTTAATGTTTTATGTTTTATTGATAGTTTTTGTTTACACTTAAACTATTTTTTTTTCAAATGTTGTCAACGATATTCTGATATTTCGTGAAAGGGAAAACGGGCCGACACCGGATCTGCAAGCGTGGATCTAATAACCGCTATTATAGGGATCATCGTCCGACCCAACACGCAATGGTCGAGCACTGTGCGGCTTATGAAGAATTTCCTCCCGCAGACGTTCTCCAAAAAAGTAGTGTACAGGTTTTTAAGGGGTTGGCAACGCGCATGCCACATCCTTGGAGTTGAAGGCGTCTATAGGCTCTACGTTCTACGTCTACCGCCTACGGTGATCGCTTACTATCAGGAGGGCCATATGCATGTTTGCCACGGACGTGGTATAAAAAAAATAAAGGTAGAGCCTTATCACAGAGTTGAATGCGAGGCAAACGCGCAACGATTTCGTTGCGAGCGCGTAACGATCTAGCCGCGAGAGCTGGCAACGAATTTTCAACGAGTTTGCTTATATTTAGTGGTCACCTCGCTTTCTCCTCTCCTCAATTCGCCGGTATGATTTATAAGGCTCTTCAACAACACAACATCAACACAATCACAACACAATTGCATCAAGTCAGTTTATGTTGCAGATAGTCCGCGGCCGGAGACGAGGCCGCCGCAGCTGAAACCCCCTCGCAGCCACGCCCTGTCCTGTAGTAGCAGGTAAGCACTACGTAATCTTGACGGCTCGGCCACGACATTGCGCGACTGGCGACGGCGGCGGCGGCAACCATAGGCGGAAACGAAAGGTCCGATCGCTGTGTCTCGCTCCAACCTATGGTTGCCGCCGTCGCCAGTCGCGCAATGTCGTGGCCAAGCCGTAAAGCTTTAAGGCCTTTAAAAAAGTACCTACACACACTCTTGAATTTAGTAACTGTGACACAGAATAAGTAATACTACTACCGTACAGAAAGGACACTTCCTACAAAACCCAAGTTTGACAGCGATTCAGGGACGAATCATGCTATCCCTTTTTATGTATGGTAATCCAAATTTTATATTAAAGGAAAGAAAGAAAGAAGAAGGGAGAAGGAAGGATGTATGGTAATCCCTTTCGGTTGTTTAGGGTTCGCAAAGAGACATCAAGTTGTGTCAACCCTAATAGTTGCTCGGAGCAACGCTGAGCCGAACGCAGCCGAGAATGCCCGAAAAGAGGAGTGTCTCCCCACTGACTGTGACTGAATTTTAGTCCTTAGCCGCATAGTGACATCTATCGTAAGAAGGTTCTATCTTAACGGTGGTGTGGTGTTTCAGTTCCGGGCGAAGCAAACGCATCAGAACCATCTTCACTCCGGAACAGCTTGAGAGGTTGGAGGCAGAGTTCGAGCGCCAGCAATACATGGTCGGCCCCGAGCGACTATATCTGGCTCATGCGTTACAGCTCACAGAAGCACAGGTCAGTATTGGTGCAGGTGTTGAACTGCTGGAGGCAGTGCGTGGACTGAGCGGCTGTATCTCGCTCATGCTCTAAAACTCACAGAGGCACAGGTCAGTAATGTTGCAGGTTTTGAGCAACTGGAACCGCTGGAGGCAGAGTTCGAGCGCCAGCAATATATAGTCGGCCCCGAGCGGTATATCTCGCGTGTGCCCTACAGCCCACAGAGACACAAGTCTTCAGACTGAATAATATTTTCTCCTATTTGCCTTGTCAACGTATTCACGGCCTATCGAAACAACGTAAGGGTCTGAATTCAGAGCGTGATAGTAAATAAATATATTACTATTTGCTCCTTATACTTAAGTAGATCAGATTTCTAATGGTTAAGCTGAAGGAAGTCTTTCATTTAGCTATCTCAGTTTGGGGCTGCTGTAATCTCCCCGCTCCTACCCAGCACACCCGTATTTTTTTAACAAACAAGAACCCGAATGAAATAATCACAATGGCATAAAACAGAACAAATGAATATCAGTCTATTTCTGTTCCAGGTGAAGGTGTGGTTCCAGAACCGACGCATCAAGTGGCGTAAGCACCACCTGGAGGTGACGCAGCAGCGGTTAGCTGTGCTGCAGAGACACAGACCTGACGGAGACGAAGACCTGTAATCTTAGAGCCACTAGCTAGAGTAATCCTTGAACCTGTCAACACTGCTGTAGCCGACCTGCATCATATTGTGCTGTGACCGAGACGAGGACCATTTCAGCATTACCAGAGTTGAGAACTAGGACAGATAGTGACACAAGCACCGCATGGAGGAGACGAAGACCTGCAATCTTAGAACCACTAGCTAGAGCAGGGGTCTCCAAACTCCGGCCCGCGGGCCAAATCCGGCCCGCGACACGTTCCAATCCGGCCCGCCACCACCCAAAAGCGAGTGCCCCCTGTCCGGCCCGCGGGAGCCAGGTCCCAGGGGTTGAGCATTAATTGAGAGTGGAACTGTTCCTAACAGCAGCAACCAGACACCCTCCCCCGGCGCAAAAACCCGAAAGTTTCTGAGGTGCAATATGGCCCTTAGGTAAAAAAGTTTGGAGACCCCTGAGTAGAGTAATCCTAGAGTGATATGACAACAAACGATCGGACCTGTAACCTTAGGAGTAACGCTTAATATTTGGATAGATTGTGACGTTTACCAGACCTGGAAACGAGGACCTATGTTCCAGGCTGGAACTTCCGGAAGTTACTAGACTTACGTCAAAAGATAAGCAGCCAAGAATCGACACAATAAGCACCTTCACTCGTAATGAGATGTCCTCTTGAGTCTTGGCTATACCAAGTCTAGAATGACTTGGGACTACGCGAGAGTTTTCATAAACAAAATCTAAAGTAAAAGGGAATATTAAATCTCCATAATGCTCCTAATGTCTGGAGAAGAATTACGACGAATCAAGTGGTTATTTATTAGTCCTATAGTGGCAAAATGATGTATACATGTTTTGGTGCGAAAATTGACTTTAAAAATGTGAGACTACATTAAAAGTGATTTAAAATTATAGTTTAGTGTAGTGACTACAAATAATGGTAAGGTGAGAAGTCTAGGTGTTTAAAATATAAGAACTTTAAGTGTTATCACGGACGATTTGTGGGAACATTATTTGCGTTAATAATTTAACATAGTTCGTAAAATTATAACATAGTTTACATGTGGCTTGCTATATACTAAAGAAATGTGGTTCTTCTATTTAAGCAGGAAAATAATCTATCCCAAAGTCTCAAAGGTATCAGTTGTATCTAACAGCCGCAACACACTACCGCACCGTGCACCGCTCCGCGAACTTGGTGCGGTGCAGTAGTGTGTTGCGGCTATAATACCGAGCACACTTGGTGCAACGTAAACGATTCTCAATCGAATGAACTGGAATCGGTGCGCCAATTTATTTTTTGCGCCCACATCACACAAATTGACAATCAGATTGTGCCAAAAATAGCCCAGTCTGGACTGGCCTTAAGGTGTAACATATCATAAGCTCACCGATGACGCAACGGAATTGTATATCATTTTCCGTATTCTCTCAGCTCTTTCGAGTCTTATGCGTAAAAAAACACACAAGGAGGGCCCAGCGGGGCTCACCGTGAGCTACTTTGTCTATTTGCCTCTCTATTACTAGAATATTCAAGGCGATAAATAAGAAATTTCGTTGTCTCTCTACCTACTTATACTGCCGGTTTTAAATTCTTTTGAAGTGTTTGCAAGCCCCAAATCTTATATTTAATACATTTATATGTATTGGTAGTGTAAACTAGTGAAAAATACAATCAAATTATCACCATTTACCTATAGGTAGTTCTTGAGAGTACATTCTTCATCAAATATATCGCGGCGGCCAAGGTGCTCACAAATATCTGAACACGCCTCTATTGTCAATGCGTTAGAGTGCATGTTTAGATAATTTTGAACACCACGGGTGCCGATATATCTGATGGCGGCTGTATTGTCTTTCTTCTTATTAAAGCCACTGTCAATCATCAGCGGTTTCCTTTTCGGCATCGCCAAACCATGACTCACTTCCCAAAACCGAAATTTCGTAATCTGCCTCTCTATCACACTTGCATAGATATTTGAGCGATAGAGAGGCAGATAACGAAATTGCATTTAACGCGGTATTGGCTTTAAGAATGTCGAGTCAACGATTCGAAAAATTCGTTCTGTTTGCAGCGTCAAATGAAGTTTATCGATATTTTTTTGCATTTTTTTGTGGGCAAAGATCTCTGTTGATCTGTAAATTGTGACGATTTGATTGGGAAGCTCGAGTGGTGTATAATATATTGGATAAGAAAATGTACATTTTGGTCATTCATTAAATAAGATCTTTTAAAATAAATCCTGTTTCTTTTCAGCCTGTAAGCTAGGTAATTTGGCCCTTTTAATAATACTTCGCAATGATATCTACGCAAAATACTGCGTCCATTTCGGTTTATGAAAAGAAAAAAAATACGCGCCAAATATAACTGTCTGTCAAACAACTTAGTCAGTAGAAAAAGGCGCGAAATTCAAATTTTCTTTTTTAAATTTGGTGCATTATTCTACTGACGGAAATGGCTTGACAGACTATATTATAAGGTAAAAAAAGATATGAAACCAGAATATTTCGGCAAATAAATAGGACGAAGTGTGTAAGGGTGGTATTCCACCTGTGCAATTTCTTTATCCGCTGTCATTGCATCTCACTCTCTCATTAAGCAAAATCTGAGACGCAATTCACATTGGACAAAAAAATTGGATAGGTGGAAAACCACCCTACGCAGTATTAAAGTCTGTCAAGCCATTTCCGTCAGGTAAAGGCGGCAAATTAAAAAAAATGTGGGCGCGAAGGGTAATTAATCATCGCTTAAAAATTTGAATATCGCGCCTTTTTCTAAAATATATAGCCCGCTCCACACTCGTGCGCGAATAGCGAAGTATGGAGGGAGCATGAGTATTATATTCTTTGGGAGGGAGCTTTTGGCGCACGCAACGCATGGCAAAAACTTGTGGTATCTGAACATAATTTGTCACTGTCAGTGTCACTAATGTCAATCAAATGCACGTCAAATCAAAATAACCTATAAACTTTGTTTTAGTATTCTTTACACATCGATTTAATCACGATATAAAATATTTACACGTTACAATAAATCTAAATAAGTTAAGTGATAAATTTGCTCAATTAAGGAAGACTATGAAAGTTTTAAGAGAGTGGACAATCGACGCACCATGGGGAAAAATAGCAAGTAAGTTACCCCAGTTATTATTGTTATTATTATTTTAAATGTACTTATTGTATAATTTGAGATAGGCTTACATATTTATAAGTTTGTAAAACATACTACAAATACTCACATGTAGAGATACAGGCTAGGAAATGACCTCCAAAATAGTAACGATGATATTACACAACTGCGAATCAAATATGTCAAATATCACAACTGATTGAAAAAAATTGAGTGACACCGACATAACCAAAGGACATAACATAACAGTCAACAGAATAATCAAATTCATTTGTTTTATTCCTATTTCACTTGTTTTTACAAAGATAAAATAAATAAATAAATAAATATTAGGGGACATCTTACACAGATCAAACCTAGCCCCAAACTAAGCAAAGCTTGTACTATGGGTAATAGGCGACGATATACATACTTGTATAGATAAATACATACTTATATACATAGAAAACAACCATGACTCAGGAACAAATATTAGTGTTCATCACACAAATAAATGCCCTTACTGGGATTCGAACCCAGGACCATCGGCTTAGCAGACAGGGTCACTATCCACTAGACCAGACCGGTCGTCAAAAAAATCAGAGAGGTCTTTAATGAATTAAACAAATTAACAAACAAACTTTACCATCATTATGGTTAACACATTGTACGGAATTACAGTGATATCATGGGGCAACGAGGCAGGCTTGCCAGTACTGCTGGTACACGGAAGGCAGGACAGCGCCGCCACCTTTGAGCCGCTACTACAGTTGTTGCCGGACTCGTACCATTATGTGGCTCTGGACCTACCCGGACATGGGCGCTCTGATCCTTTCCCTACAGGTGGGTGTATTCGCAAGTTACGGAAGTTACCTAAAAAAATCATATGAAACATACAAAACTATGAGATTTATCCATGTGATAATTTCGTAATTTTGAAAATTTTCAGATTCATTATTTGACACACCAGGACGGCAATCTATTGATATATTTGAAAGAGAGTTTAAACTAGAGAATGCTGTACTTCTCTGTGTAGTCTGTGTTTCTTAATAAAGAGTATTTGTATTGTATTTTATTTATTGTATTGTACTTCAAATCACAAAAGTTCAACTCTGTATTGTATTTCTAAACAGCAGTTAGTACCTACAAATCTTTGTAATATATATTTAATCCCATCAAAAACATTACAATATGTAAAAAGATGCAAATCTCGCAACAAAAAAGTTTTGAGATGTAATGTGAAACCAAGTCGGTTATTTTAGTCAGTGCCAGGGGGTGTTAAAACCATATCAATATTAGATTTCTTTGGACCTTCGCGTTGGACCAAAAATGTGACGTCATGGAAAGGGCCACTAGGAAAACGGGGTATAGGAAAACCTGTGACTAGATGGGAAGACGAAATAAAAAATATCGCTGGTCAAAACTGGATGCAAATAGCTCAAGATAGAGATGAGTGGAAAACTCTGGAGGAGGCCTTCACCTGCGAAGACGGGGTTCTTGCTAAATATTAACTTTAAAAACTATCCTAAAATGTCATAATTGCAAGAAATAAAAGGCTATTTATTTATTTATATTTATTAGATTTCTTTATTTCTTAATACCTATAATGGCTTGGACATGTGAGAATGTTTATTTTATGGAATATATTCTTAAGTTTCATGCAAGGGCATTATACTTTATACAGAATTACCATATTAGGCTCTATGTCGTTGCACTCAATAGCCAGGTCCACACAGAGCGAGCATACGCGCGAGGCAATTTCCTCGCGCACAAACCGGCCAGTGTAAACGTCTCTGACTATAATCTCTACTTTGCCGGCGCAGGAGTGATGCCAACGAGGCTGCATTTCGTAGGCGCCGTGCACCTGCACGGCGCCTACGAAATGCAGCCTCGTTGGCATCACTCCTGCGCCGGCAAAGTAGAGATTATAGTCAGAGACGTTTACACTGGCCGGTTTGTGCGCGAGGAAATTGCCTCGCGCGTATGCTCGCTCTGTGTGGACCTGGCTATTGAGTGCAACGACATAGAGCCTAATATGGTAATTCTGTATAAAGTATAATGCCCTTGCATGAAACTTAAGAATATATTCCATAAAATAAACATTCTCACATGTCCAAGCCATTATAGGTATTAAGAAATAAAGAAATCTAATAAATATAAATAAATAAATAGCCTTTTATTTCTTGCAATTATGACATTTTAGGATAGTTTTTAAAGTTAATATTTAGCAAGAACCCCGTCTTCGCAGGTGAAGGCCTCCTCCAGAGTTTTCCACTCATCTCTATCTTGAGCTATTTGCATCCAGTTTTGACCAGCGATATTTTTTATTTCGTCTTCCCATCTAGTCACAGGTTTTCCTATACCCCGTTTTCCTAGTGGCCCTTTCCATGACGTCACATTTTTGGTCCAACGCGAAGGTCCAAAGAAATCTAATATTGATATGGTTTTAACACCCCCTGGCACTGACTAAAATAACCGACTTGGTTTCACATTACATCTCAAAACTTTTTTGTTGCGAGATTTGCATCTTTTTACATATTGTAATGTTTTTGATGGGATTAAATATATATTACAAAGATTTGTAGGTACTAACTGCTGTTTAGAAATACAATACAGAGTTGAACTTTTGTGATTTGAAGTACAATACAATAAATAAAATACAATACAAATACTCTTTATTAAGAAACACAGACTACACAGAGAAGTACAGCATTCTCTAGTTTAAACTCTCTTTCAAATATATCAATAGATTGCCGTCCTGGTGTGTCAAATAATGAATCTGAAAATTTTCAAAATTACGAAATTATCACATGGATAAATCTCATAGTTTTGTATGTTTCATATGATTTTTTTAGGTAACTTCCGTAACTTGCGAATACACCCACCTGTAGGGAAAGGATCAGAGCGCCCATGTCCGGGTAGGTCCAGAGCCACATAATGGTACGAGTCCGGCAACAACTGTAGTAGCGGCTCAAAGGTGGCGGCGCTGTCCTGCCTTCCGTGTACCAGCAGTACTGGCAAGCCTGCCTCGTTGCCCCATGATATCACTGTAATTCCGTACAATGTGTTAACCATAATGATGGTAAAGTTTGTTTGTTAATTTGTTTAATTCATTAAAGACCTCTCTGATTTTTTTGACGACCGGTCTGGTCTAGTGGATAGTGACCCTGTCTGCTAAGCCGATGGTCCTGGGTTCGAATCCCAGTAAGGGCATTTATTTGTGTGATGAACACTAATATTTGTTCCTGAGTCATGGTTGTTTTCTATGTATATAAGTATGTATTTATCTATACAAGTATGTATATCGTCGCCTATTACCCATAGTACAAGCTTTGCTTAGTTTGGGGCTAGGTTTGATCTGTGTAAGATGTCCCCTAATATTTATTTATTTATTTATTTTATCTTTGTAAAAACAAGTGAAATAGGAATAAAACAAATGAATTTGATTATTCTGTTGACTGTTATGTTATGTCCTTTGGTTATGTCGGTGTCACTCAATTTTTTTCAATCAGTTGTGATATTTGACATATTTGATTCGCAGTTGTGTAATATCATCGTTACTATTTTGGAGGTCATTTCCTAGCCTGTATCTCTACATGTGAGTATTTGTAGTATGTTTTACAAACTTATAAATATGTAAGCCTATCTCAAATTATACAATAAGTACATTTAAAATAATAATAACAATAATAACTGGGGTAACTTACTTGCTATTTTTCCCCATGGTGCGTCGATTGTCCACTCTCTTAAAACTTTCATAGTCTTCCTTAATTGAGCAAATTTATCACTTAACTTATTTAGATTTATTGTAACGTGTAAATATTTTATATCGTGATTAAATCGATGTGTAAAGAATACTAAAACAAAGTTTATAGGTTATTTTGATTTGACGTGCATTTGATTGACATTAGTGACACTGACAGTGACAAATTATGTTCAGATACCACAAGTTTTTGCCATGCGTTGCGTGCGCCAAAAGCTCCCTCCCAAAGAATATAATACTCATGCTCCCTCCATACTTCGCTATTCGCGCACGAGTGTGGAGCGGGCTATATATTTTAGAAAAAGGCGCGATATTCAAATTTTTAAGCGATGATTAATTACCCTTCGCGCCCACATTTTTTTTAATTTGCCGCCTTTACCTGACGGAAATGGCTTGACAGACTTTAATACTGCGTAGGGTGGTTTTCCACCTATCCAATTTTTTTGTCCAATGTGAATTGCGTCTCAGATTTTGCTTAATGAGAGAGTGAGATGCAATGACAGCGGATAAAGAAATTGCACAGGTGGAATACCACCCTTACACACTTCGTCCTATTTATTTGCCGAAATATTCTGGTTTCATATCTTTTTTTACCTTATAATATAGTCTGTCAAGCCATTTCCGTCAGTAGAATAATGCACCAAATTTAAAAAAGAAAATTTGAATTTCGCGCCTTTTTCTACTGACTAAGTTGTTTGACAGACAGTTATATTTGGCGCGTATTTTTTTTCTTTTCATAAACCGAAATGGACGCAGTATTTTGCGTAGATATCATTGCGAAGTATTATTAAAAGGGCCAAATTACCTAGCTTACAGGCTGAAAAGAAACAGGATTTATTTTAAAAGATCTTATTTAATGAATGACCAAAATGTACATTTTCTTATCCAATATATTATACACCACTCGAGCTTCCCAATCAAATCGTCACAATTTACAGATCAACAGAGATCTTTGCCCACAAAAAAATGCAAAAAAATATCGATAAACTTCATTTGACGCTGCAAACAGAACGAATTTTTCGAATCGTTGACTCGACATTCTTAAAGCCAATACCGCGTTAAATGCAATTTCGTTATCTGCCTCTCTATCGCTCAAATATCTATGCAAGTGTGATAGAGAGGCAGATTACGAAATTTCGGTTTTGGGAAGTGAGTCATGGTTTGGCGATGCCGAAAAGGAAACCGCTGATGATTGACAGTGGCTTTAATAAGAAGAAAGACAATACAGCCGCCATCAGATATATCGGCACCCGTGGTGTTCAAAATTATCTAAACATGCACTCTAACGCATTGACAATAGAGGCGTGTTCAGATATTTGTGAGCACCTTGGCCGCCGCGATATATTTGATGAAGAATGTACTCTCAAGAACTACCTATAGGTAAATGGTGATAATTTGATTGTATTTTTCACTAGTTTACACTACCAATACATATAAATGTATTAAATATAAGATTTGGGGCTTGCAAACACTTCAAAAGAATTTAAAACCGGCAGTATAAGTAGGTAGAGAGACAACGAAATTTCTTATTTATCGCCTTGAATATTCTAGTAATAGAGAGGCAAATAGACAAAGTAGCTCACGGTGAGCCCCGCTGGGCCCTCCTTGTGTGTTTTTTTACGCATAAGACTCGAAAGAGCTGAGAGAATACGGAAAATGATATACAATTCCGTTGCGTCATCGGTGAGCTTATGATATGTTACACCTTAAGGCCAGTCCAGACTGGGCTATTTTTGGCACAATCTGATTGTCAATTTGTGTGATGTGGGCGCAAAAAATAAATTGGCGCACCGATTCCAGTTCATTCGATTGAGAATCGTTTACGTTGCACCAAGTGTGCTCGGTATTATAGCCGCAACACACTACTGCACCGCACCAAGTTCGCGGAGCGGTGCACGGTGCGGTAGTGTGTTGCGGCTGTTAGATACAACTGATACCTTTGAGACTTTGGGATAGATTATTTTCCTGCTTAAATAGAAGAACCACATTTCTTTAGTATATAGCAAGCCACATGTAAACTATGTTATAATTTTACGAACTATGTTAAATTATTAACGCAAATAATGTTCCCACAAATCGTCCGTGATAACACTTAAAGTTCTTATATTTTAAACACCTAGACTTCTCACCTTACCATTATTTGTAGTCACTACACTAAACTATAATTTTAAATCACTTTTAATGTAGTCTCACATTTTTAAAGTCAATTTTCGCACCAAAACATGTATACATCATTTTGCCACTATAGGACTAATAAATAACCACTTGATTCGTCGTAATTCTTCTCCAGACATTAGGAGCATTATGGAGATTTAATATTCCCTTTTACTTTAGATTTTGTTTATGAAAACTCTCGCGTAGTCCCAAGTCATTCTAGACTTGGTATAGCCAAGACTCAAGAGGACATCTCATTACGAGTGAAGGTGCTTATTGTGTCGATTCTTGGCTGCTTATCTTTTGACGTAAGTCTAGTAACTTCCGGAAGTTCCAGCCTGGAACATAGGTCCTCGTTTCCAGGTCTGGTAAACGTCACAATCTATCCAAATATTAAGCGTTACTCCTAAGGTTACAGGTCCGATCGTTTGTTGTCATATCACTCTAGGATTACTCTACTCAGGGGTCTCCAAACTTTTTTACCTAAGGGCCATATTGCACCTCAGAAACTTTCGGGTTTTTGCGCCGGGGGAGGGTGTCTGGTTGCTGCTGTTAGGAACAGTTCCACTCTCAATTAATGCTCAACCCCTGGGACCTGGCTCCCGCGGGCCGGACAGGGGGCACTCGCTTTTGGGTGGTGGCGGGCCGGATTGGAACGTGTCGCGGGCCGGATTTGGCCCGCGGGCCGGAGTTTGGAGACCCCTGCTCTAGCTAGTGGTTCTAAGATTGCAGGTCTTCGTCTCCTCCATGCGGTGCTTGTGTCACTATCTGTCCTAGTTCTCAACTCTGGTAATGCTGAAATGGTCCTCGTCTCGGTCACAGCACAATATGATGCAGGTCGGCTACAGCGTTCCGGGGTAATTAGTAGTGTTTTTTCATTAAAATATTACATGACAAAATATCCAATAAATTTTGTTATTTTCCAGGTTTGTTTTTCAACGCGGTGTACCCTCACCGGATATCGAAGATGATTCTCCTGGACCCCGGGCCGGCGCTGTCCCGCCTGCAAGTCCACGACCCTCAAGAGTACTTCGCCTCCTTCCACCAGAAGTACTATGATAACTATGACAAGTTCGCGCAGAAGAGGATCTACAGGTGTGTTTGACATTCATTTTTAACTCCCGATGCAAAAATAGTGTGGATCTAGTTTAACCACTATGTGTCTGTTTTTTAGGGTCCCGTACCCAAAGGGTAAAAACGGGACCCTATTACTAACACTCCACTGTCCATCTGTCTGTCTGTCTGTCTGTCACCAGGCTGTATCTCATGAACCGTGATAGCTAGGCAGTAAAAATTTTCACAGATGATGTATTTCTGTTGCCGCTATAACAAATACTAAAAACAGAATGAAACAAATATTTAAGTGGGGCTCCCATACAACAAACGTGATTTTTTTGCCGGATTTTGCGTAATGGTACGGAACCCTTCGTGCGCGAGTCCGACTTGCACTTGGCCGGTTTTTTTTTTCTTGGCAATGTGTTGAATGTGTGTCAGACGACCGGTCTGGCCTAGTGGGTAGTGACCCTGCCTATGAAGCCGATGGTCCTGGGTTCGAATCCTGGTAAGGGCATTTATTTGTATGATGATACAGATATTTGTTCCTGAGTCATGGTTGTTTTCTATGTATTTAAGTATTTATATATTATATATATCGTTGTCTGAGTACCCACAACACAAGCCTTCTTGAGCTTACCGTGGGGCTTAGTCAATTTGTGTAAGAAATGTCGATGAAATGAAAGAAATGAAAGAAAGAAATGAACGGATTTTTTTTGTCGGCAGTAAGCAGCGCGCTCTGGAGGCGGTGATGAAGGCGCGCGGCTTCACCGAGGCGCAGGCGCGGCTCGCGCTGTCGAGGAATATGGTCAAAGTCGGAGAAGACCTCTATGAGTAAGTCTCACTCTTCGAACGCCTTAGCGCTGTCTAGGAACCAACTGCGCAACTCTAATGCTCAACAACATAAGACTTTCCGGTCGGTGCTACATCTATTGTCACTTGACAGTACTACTACTGCTACTTAAAGTACTGATAATTCCGCTACTCGATGCTAGATGTCGACTATGAAAATACTAATATTTTTGGTACCAAAACTGATGTATGGGGTGAGCACTCTTGTCTTACTATATTTCTCTATGCTTGTGACACAATCTACTATTTCAATGCGTCGACATCCCTATTATTTTCAGATTAAGCTGGGACCGTCGCCTCATATGCCTCCCGCCGCCAAACTACCCCCCCTCCTACTACTACCAGCTGTTCTATACCCCCACACCAACCCTGCTCATCGCTGCCAAAGAGTTCCAGGGTGGTTATACCAACGGCGTGAAGAAAACGCTGAAATTAATCAGTGATTTGGAGAAAAGTCTGGATAGTTTCACCGTGGTGACGGTAGAGGGCGGCCATGATGTGCATTTTACTAATCCGGAGCGGTTTATTAAAGTGCTTTGTGAGTTTTTGGATAAGAAATTTGAGTGTAAGTCTAGACTGTAGAGGAAATATCCTCTACAGCATAGACTTACAATGTGTAACCAACTATAAAAAAAAATGGTGTGTTTAGATTATTCCAAATACTTTAGTTTGAAAGGTGATTTTAAAAATGGACTGGTTTTAATGTTATTATGGAGATTATATCAATTCTGGAAAAATTTATAAATAACCAAGTAATTATGTACCTATATATGCCCATTTTTTAGGGTTCCGTAACTCAAAAGGAAAAAACGGAACCCTTATAGGATCACTCGTGCGTCTGTCTGTCCGTCTGTCACAGACAATTTGCTCAAAAACTACTGGACCAATGAAGTTGAAATATGGTACACATATGGAAGTCTGTGACCCAAAGACGGACATGTAATAAAAACAAATGAATTTTAAGCATAGGGAGCACTTTTAGAGGAAATTTGAGAAAATTAAAAAACAAAGTTTTCCAAACCATATCGTGTTACATATTAAATAAAAGGGCTTAATTTGAGGATTGCAGATATATTTTTTCTATAATTTTATATGAAATAGTTTAGAAGTTATTTAAGAAAATAGGCAAAAAATGACCATCCCCCCCCCCCCCCTTAACTCCGATACTACCGGGTCTAAAATTTATAAAAAAATAGACATAATAGTTGTTCACCTCTAGATGACAGGAAAACCTATTAGAAATCTACAGTCAAGCGTGAGTCGGACTTAAGAAAAAAAACGCGGTTGGGCTGTTTTAGGGACACAGCCGTAATGGTTTACGTAAAACGTGGTGTAACGTCTGAAACAGCTTTTGCGAAGGCCGAAGGCCAAGCTACGCGTAGGGCCGAAGGCCCGAAGTGTCCCCCAGAGACTTTCTGAAACTCACGGCCGAAGGCCGAGTTGCGGGAGGTTAGTGCTCAAACACAGAACAATTATAGTACAAGTGTCTGAATGCGAAGGTCGAAGGCCCTGAAGGCCCGGAGCCTCTGACATGTGCATGCTTCCTGCAAAGGAGATCGTCGATTTTGTTCTATGTTTTGTTAAGCGATTGGGCCCGATACCTATAGATTACTGGAAAAACGTATAAGAAGTCTGCAATTAAGCGTGAGCCGGACTTAAGAATAAGAATTGCGGATAAGCTCTATCAGGGCCACAACCGCAATTGTTTACTTGAAACGTGATGTGGTCAGCTAGTGCGAAGGTCGAAGGCCAAGCTCTGCGTTGGGCCGAAGGCCTGAAGCATCCGAGAGAGGTGCGCCTCCACGTAAGGTCGAAGGATGAGCTGTAGGAGGTTAGTGCTCAAACAGAACAAATAATTGGTTTAAGTACGAGTAGCTAAATGAGAAGGCTGAACTGTCGTATATCAGAGGGTCTACCGCGAACACCGAAGTTCGCAAATTGCGGAGATTTCTCTTTTACTCCAATGAAACCGTAATTAGTGTGACAGAGAGAAATGCCAGCAATTTGCGAACTTCGATTTTCGCGGTTATAGCCCTGTTATCTTGAAATAACAGAGATCCGCCTAACCAATGCAAAAAATGTAGGCACTATGCTTCACACAATACTTGAACAAAATTAAAAAAATATATTGCGTAACTATCCTCTGATACATATTTATAGATTATTAACTATAAGATATATTAACTCACATTTATAAATGGGTCTAACGCAAAATTTATTTATTTATATGTGTTCAAAACGCGGAAGTTTTAAATATTATATTCGGCAACTCTGAAAGTTCTTAGAAAAGGCTACTTAGAGATCATATAACAAAAAGAGGCATATTATTTATAAAAATATACCTCTTTATACATTTTTTGGGGTATATGCAATTTGGTCATTATCTGTGTTTCAGGATTGATGGCAATTTGGAAATTGTACGTCGAGCGTTATTCCAATTTCGACCTAAGAATTTTTTCGTATTACTATTTATAACGATTTTCATTGTGGGCTCAGCCAACAACAGAGTTACATTAGGCTTAAGTTATAGTTTCATAATGAAGCCTAGTTCTTGTACGTCTGTTTATTTTTTAAATTACACATTTAATCGCTTTTGTAGTTATTCAACGGATGATCATAGAGAAGCATGTCATTCAAGAGGGACGTCAAAAGTTTACATCGCACAGTTGGGCGGTTAATAAAAAATACTGGCAAAAAATTGTATATCAGTAGTTTTTGATATCCCTCAGTATTCATATGACACTGTTAAAAAAATCTTGCTTAAATTATTTTGTGTCGAAAAAGCTTGAATCCCGATGGGTACCTCATGAATTTCATACAAAACCTCCGAGGACCTAAAATTGCCATACAAAAAAGGCATTGGAAGAATGAGCTGTGTGCGCTTCAGGGTAATCCGATCCTAATGAAAATTTGTACGCGTGGTCAGAAAGAGATAAAGAACGCATTAAAATAAAGAGTAACGTCCTAATTACTTCAGCTTCTTCTATTCTAAACACTTTCAGTTTGCCCTAATATCCTCTGATAGCTCAGTTAAAAAACACGGAAAAGCCGGGGCGTGCCCCTAGCCAGCCGCGTATGGAACAATTATTTAATGAACAGTTGAATGTACTTAAGACTTCGCTTTGCTCGCTCGTTCGAAAATGTGTGCAGTACGGAACCCTTGGGACGCGAGTTCGACTCGCACTTGACCGGTTTTTTATGTATTAGTCTTCTTTAACTGAAAGGGTCAAATGGGCACTTAGTTGCACATTTGGATTAGTGTTAATGACTTATGAACACATTCACAATGTTTAATAAAAAATTTCAAAAAGCTTGTGAAAACAAATAAAATAGACTGATTGTTAAAGACGAGTTTTAAGAAGTACCTAGTAATTATATGGTTAAGTGTATTTATTTAAATTTTATATTAAATAATTGTAAAAATGAAAAATATATATGCTTTATTATTGCTTTATTCATTATATTATTGTCTTGACATGATTTGTATTACTCTCAAAACTCAGCTACTTTCTACAAAAAAATCTGATAAGTGCTAGACATGTAGTAATGTCTATGGCTCTTCTCAAAAGTTTGCTGACTCATTAGGACTCCAACGTATGTAAAGATTAGACCCAGGGCTCCCAGCCGGCGCGGACAACGCTCAGGAGCTCCGGCGACGTACAGTGCCGCAACAAGCAGGATATCTGCAACATACAGAATCGATTGACAATATGATGACGAAATTATAGGCTATAAACTGAAATAGATGTCTACAACGAAATCAAAATTTATCAAGAGAAGATTTTTTACAAGTTTTTATTTTATTTAAGTTGTAATGTATGTAACTACAGATGTAAATAGTGCATAATTGTTTTCCATCGTACTTTCTCGGAAACATTCGTATTTGTCATGCTACTTCAATCAACGTCAGTACTTTTTGTACCGAGACTGGCTGAAATAGCAAGACACGTTCGTACGTTTCCGGGAAATAAACGATGGAAAATAATAGGCTAGATGACTAATTTTCATTTATGGTATCAATCGATCAGGTTTGTTTTTAGGATCAAATGTCTATATGGGACCCATTGCATTAAAGCAATACAAAAGTCAGAAATGATAGTCAAAGTCCGACAGTCGTACTTCACTCGCGAAACGCCCCGAACAAAACGATATGTGACCGTGACGTCAAGGTCACAGAGAGTCCATCTCGAAGTATGAGTGGTATGAACAAAACAAGAAAATTGCGATTTTGTCGGTGAAATATTGCGTTTATGTATATAGTTTCTGTACAATATTTTTTTGGATAAAATGTGAGGAATCGAATAGTATCCTTATTTTTGTCGTTTTTGGAAGTTGAAAAAAAACTAAAATTTTGAAAGTTTCAGGTGCTGTACTTTTGTATTAACATATATTTTTTTAATATTTACAATATTGTGATAAATTGCTCATTTGCCATCTATTTTACTCTTCGAGCAACACGGAAGGGAGGCGGCATTCGCACTATTTCCCCTCTGCCGAGGTACAATATTAGCGCGTCAATCTAATCTAGCGCGGGTAATAAAACTAGTTGCACTTGGATTTTTCACTAGACCGAGTCCAGACGCGCGCGTGAACACTGCTGCACAAAAATGCCTGTTTGCTCGGTTTTTTGTTATAAAAAGAGGTCGGGGACATCAAATTTACAAAAAGAAAGTGTTACATTTCACATGTAATATTTTTTTTACATATCATACGTTTAATTACATTCAAACACAATTATTATATTTTAGTCTCATGTAATTGTTGGATTTATCGATTTTGCTCGCTCAGTACAAATTGCGGATCGGTCGAGCGACAAATCCGACTTCTCATCTCTCAGAATACAATTACGTACTTCAACGAAAATGTGTTAGTGTGCGTGTTGTGACACTTGTCACTCGTCCGTACACAAAAAGAGATCGAGGTTTGCAAGATTTGTCTTTGACGTGTGTCATTTTTTATGTATTTGTGTCGTCATTACAGATTGGATTTTGTATGTAAGTGTGTGAGAAGTGCGACTGTGTGCACCTTTCCCCCCGCGAAAAATGGCAGAAAGATTTGTACGGTGAGATATCGCTTGGGCCCCTCCCTTCCGATGTGTCGGAAGCCGGTGTTGCTCGAAGATTTTACTAGATTTTGTTGTAAAATTCAACATGTGTCATCATCCCTATTATGCACTAAGTGTATCTGTATATGTTTGTATTTGACCCACTTTCCGGTTTCCGTTGAAGTTGAAAATTTACATACATATGTAAATTGGATGACAATGCAATATTATATTACCATCGAGCTGATCTGATCTGATCGGGACAGGAGGTAGATCTTTCTTTAAATTTATCCATTTATGTATTATAAATAATTAATCTACAAAATAATCTTACTTGTTCTTCGACGCTATATAGGTCCCTGTGCGAGTCTCCGAGCGTGCGATCCAAGAGCTGTATATATTTCTGTTTGTATTTGTGTTGGGAGCGGCCTGTGACGTCACGACACACGTCGTACGATGACGCCTCGCCGCGGAGGATGCCGCGAACGTGCCGCATCTGAAAAACGCACGAGTGCGGTTGGCCGGTTGAAGTGTTGTACAGATGGCGCCAGCATAGCTGCCATGTCAATCCCTAGAATTAGCCTCATGCATGACTTTTCTTTAATTTTTTAAATCATTATTTACATCGTTTGAAAACCGGAAAAAATAAAAATACATTTATAAACCTTCCCATAGTATTATTAAAAAATATTAAAAATGTTGAAAATTTCGAGCGGTTGAATCGCTCATCATTTTTGGCGCGAATTCGTCAAAACTGACGACAACGCAACTGACGTTTGCTACTTAGTGGCGAGTCAGGTCATAATGCCATCTCTTTCACTCTTGGTTGGTCTTAACAATTTGTTGAAACGAGTGTTGTTTCGACTAATGGCGTTGCGTTTCGCTCACTAGCTTTTCGCGGGCAAATTTTTGTACTTTTTACTTATTATTTAAGCAATGAAATGATAATTTAACAACGGAGATGCATTTGTAACGTGATATAACGGCAACAAACATCCGAATAAAAAGTATAATAAAAAATATTTCGTTCAAATATAAACTTCATGCATGAGGCTAATTGTGTCAAAATCTTGGTTTTTTTCTTAGTAAGTTTAGGCCCCGTTCGCACGGCAGCTTTTTCAACGCGCGTTAAAAAAGCGTTTGAATGACGCAAATGGATAACCATGTATGTATTCACACGAAGGCGGTTTTTAAGCGCGGCGCTTTTTTATCGAGCACTGTTCGATTTTCGGCGTTGAGCGTTGGCCTCAAATTGAATAGAGCATACGGAACTCCGTGTATCTGTTCTCACAAGCGTTAAAAAAGCGCCGGCGCTGCTGTCAGTTGGCTGTCAAGTGTCAATTTTTGGTGTCAATCGTCAAGATTATTATTAGTTTCACCTTAAAAATGTCAACTTATGCTTACAAATTCCTGAAATATTCAAGCTATATTCAAATAATACGTCGTAATAGCAAATAAAGTATGGCTTTGCTGAGATGCGTACGTGGCAGTACGACTCACAAGTGATTTTTAAGCGTTCATATGAACACAAATATTGGAAACGGTAAAAAAGCGCCAACGTCGGGTTTTAACGCAACGCTTTTTAAGCTGTCGTGGGAATGGGGCCTTATGGCCTGGATGCCAGCGCTTTATAAGACAAATCTCATAAAACAAAACTAGAGAAGTAAGCTATGATGGCGCCATCTATGCAAACCTTTGACAGTTGGCAACCCCATTGTGTCAAATTCTTGTTTATTTTTTGGAATTTAATGGCCTGGAAGCCAAATATCATAGAACAAAACTAGAGACAGGGGCTAGCTATGATGGCGACATTTATGCGAACCTTTAACAGTTGCCAACCCCATTGCAGTATGAGCGTGAAATAAAATGCACATAGTGTTAGACCAAGCTGAGTTGGCAGCGATTTTGATAGCCCAGACAGTGCGAGTGTTATTTTAAACGTAATTTTAGGAGACCGTTAAAGTAATAAGTATATACATACAATCAGACATTTCCCGGAGGAGTAGGCAGAGACCACGGATCTCCACTTGCCACGATCCTGACATACCTCTTTCGATTCCTTCACTTTCATAACATTCCTCATACACGCTCGCCGGTCTAGGGTGCTCTTGACCTGGCCTTTCTTCAGGATTTCCCCGATTTGATCAGAGAAAGTCCCCCAATGTCTACCCCTTCCAAATCCCGCTTCTACTTCTCCCTTATACACTCTCTTTGTTAGCCATCTTTCATTCATATATTCATATTTATTTGCAGAAAAAGGTTTAGTTACAGATCTTAACGTTAGGTTAGTAATGATCCACCTTAATCCGCTATCTCATGACAGCATGCAAATTATTCTTAAAACTACATTCTACAACATTCATATATGTCGGTATTTACAAAGTACATTAATTAGCTATATACAGTTAAACACAATACATTTACATTAATTTATGAACAATGTCAAGTTAAAATTATGCCAAATAATAAGAAAACAAAAATTAAAAATCAATACATATTTCATGTCATCATGTTTTTATAATTCTTTCATGTTGTAAAAACAATGATCTTGGAGAATTGAATTGGGTTCATTCTTTCCACGTGTCCACACCATCTCAACATACCTTTCTCAATTGTTGTCACTACATATTCGTTCAGTAATATATTCTATTGTACCTGGTCTTCTATCTCGGGCTCCATCCAGTGGAAAGCGACGCGGATGGCGGCCTCAAGCAGGAGGGCGGAGCCCCGCATGGCTGACAGCGACGACTGCAGACGTGCTTCTAGTACTGCAATAAACCAATTAGACAATATATGACGCTTTAACAAATGAAACTACAACGCAGCGTGAGAAAATAATCCACGATACAAGTGCGGAAAAGAGGAAATTCGAAACGAGTGGCGATAAATTAAAACACGACCGAATGGAGTGTTTTAGATCGACACGAGTTGCGAATTACCTATTCGCACGTGTATCGTACAACGTTTTACAGTAGGTGCATATGGCCCTTAAAACTTTTGACATACGCCCGAAAAGTGCTATTTTACGCACTAGTGCGGGAAAATAGGACCATATGTACTGTAAAATACTTTTTTAAAGCTAATTTCGATATAATTTATAGCATATAAATTTACGTATCCAAGTCGAGCATGTTATTCGCGCTGCTGAAGCGACGAAAATATACACTAATGACTAAACTATCCTCATCGTTCGAGTTGAAGTTGTTAAATTTTAGTATAAAATGCATCTTATGTGTTTTTTTGCATGTTATAAACTATGTGTGCTAAATTTCAATTATTTGTTTGACAGTTTTAACATTATGGGGGAACAAACAACCAAATACTTTCATAATTAGGTATAATATCAATAATTGCTGGGAAACAATTAGCCCTTAATTCCAATGTAAATGTTGGCTGCAATGAACTACAAATGTAAATATTGACTGCATTGACCCGGCCTTCATTCGAAGACCGGATCACTGATTGGTCGAGCTAGTGCGAGTGAGATATTCCGTTCACTCCGCTCAGGAGTGAACGATTGCCGTATATAAACTCCAGCACCATTCGCTCTAGCCTCTTCTGCTCTGCCTTCGATATAGAAACACAGACTACGCTCCTGTACCCGTACATAAGCGACCATCACAGAATAAATAATAGTACTAGGTACAGAAGACTCACTCTCTAACAAAACGCGTCTGTTACGATCAGGACAGATATGGCTTTCCCCAAAATTGGTGTGGAACGGATGTACTTTTAGCTACCTGTAGCAAAGCGACGAAATCGCGGAGTGAGCCACGCCTGGCGACCATGTAAGTTATAAGTGTCATAACCCCATCGCACCACGCAATATACAGTATTCTACGATACTCGTCTTATTCTGATCTACACCACCCGTTAGGACCCCGCAACCCAAACAATCTTTCCTCTTTTTAAAAATACGGATCTAAGAAGACATTATCAAATCATGTAAAAGAAACCTTGAATATCTGAAACTGCAAGCAGGTTCCTTGTAAGCCTGGCGGGTAGTTCAGAGCAGCGCCACACGTCGCCGAAGTCCACAGCCCGCACCATGCCGGCGCGGGAGCACATGATATTTTGAAGGTGACGGTCGCCCAGACCTAGTAATTAAAGGGTTGAAGGACTGGAAGGGTACACGGAAAGAACATGCCTAGTAACTTTAGTAACATTTTGAGTAATCGCGTTTTTAGGGTTCCGTACCCAAAGGCATGGAGTAAAAAATACATAGATTGCTCACTCCATACATCAGTTTTGGTACCAAAAAGACTATTATTTTCATAGTCGACATCTAGCATGGAGTAGCGGAATTAGCAGTACTGCTACATCTATTGTCAAAAGCAGTGCTGATAATTCCGCTACTCCATGCTAGATGTCGACTATAAAAATAATAGTCTTTTTGGTACCAAAACTGATGTATGGAGTGAGCACTCTTGTCTTACTATATTTCTCTATGCCAAAGGGTAAAAACGGGACCCTATTACTAAGACTCCACTGTCCGTCTGTCTGTCACCAGGCTGTATCTCATGAACCGTGAGCTAGACAGTTGAAATTTTCACAGATGATGTATTTCAGTTGCCGCTATAACAACAAATACTAAAAAGTAATGAACCCTCGGTGGGCGAGTCCGACTCGCACTTGTCCAGTTTTTAAAGTTTGGAACGAAGTCAAAATGTATGTTAATGGTAATTCCGTGACCAGGCTTTTTAAGTAAAAAAAAAGTTGTGTAAAATATATTATACAGTGGTATAGTTCGTTTTTTTTTGCATTAGAAAGAACTTGAAAGAAGGTAAGCGATCTTGACATGTCTTTATTTAATTGAAAAACGCTTTTTAAAAATCAATAACTATTATTCATCTGAGTTATGAAAGCAGAAGAATACAAATGATGTATTAGATTCATAATTGTTACATATTTGCCGTAACTTATTTTTAAAATGCGTTTTTCAATTAAAAGACGACAAGATTGTTTACCTTATTTCTAATGCTAAAAAACGAACTATAGCAAAAGATATAATAATGATAAATACTTATTTTACAGGATTTCTCTATTAACTATATCATCCCATTATTGGTGCCAGTCCCATTATAAGGGCATCAATTAATCACGTCATACGAAGTAAGGGGGGGAGGGCGTCTGAAAAAAACACGACTGATCGCCATCGGGGGAGGGGGGTCTAAGGAAATATGGCGTGTAATTTTTTTTTTATTGTGGGCTCCGTGAAATATCACTAAGCGCCACTTGCACCATCCCACTAATCCGGGGTTAACCGGTTAAACCAATAACACAGTGTCAATTTGTACTGGTAACCATGGTAACTCCAGGTTTAACCGGTTAACCCCGGGTTAGTGGGATGGTGCAAGTGGCCATAAGTATCACCATGGAGGAGGGGGGTCAAAAACGTATGACGTGATTAATGTATGCCTCCATAGAGGTGGTTACTATTAGTCATTAGAATTTTGATTATACTCACCCAAGAGCCAAGTGAGAAGAGTCATGTCGGCGAGCGAGCCCGTGAAGTTACGTTTCTTCCAGATGAAGTCTTGAACACAAGAACTGCTCTGTTCCATAGCAGATCTAGAACAAATGTTGTTTTGTTTTTGTTAAGTATAGGGCAATTCGCCAGTAACTGGCCGGTTTTAGTACCTGGCCGCCCTAAACTGAAAATAAATTCTATTCACCTATAAACAGAATTCATTTTAGTATGAGGTTTCAATAACTGGCCACCTTATACTAAAATGAATTCTATTTATAGGTGAATAGAATTCATTATTAGTTCAGGGCGGCCAGTTACTGGAGAATTACCCTATCACGGAAATCTTAGGGCGAGGATCCGTCGCATTTGGCCGGTTTTTTTTATTTGCCGCGTCTTTCAAGTCACAAAATGTACGGTTAAACTATGTGAGTGTTACCTTAGAGCGTTTGCAGGAACCTTCGCGCAGAGTTGTTCGTGCGCTTGTAAGCTGGCTACTGGCGACTCCGCCAGGAGAGCGTCGGCCGGGCGACTCACGCCGTGTAGCACTGTGGAGCAACATTCAACGTTACAACTATCTACCTTAGAGCAGTTGCGGGAACGTTCGCGCAGAGTTGTTCGTGCGCTTGTAAGCTGGCTACTGGCGACTCCGCCAGGAGAGCGTCGGCCGGACGACTCACGCCGTGTAGCACTGTGGAGCAACATTCAACGTTACAACTATCTACCTTAGAGCAGTTGCGGGAACCTTCGCGCAGAGTTGTTCGTGCGCTTGTAAGCTGGCTACTGGCGACTCCGCCAGGAGAGCGTCGGCCGGACGACTCACGCCGTGTAGCACTGTGGAGCAACATTCAACGTTACAACTATCTACCTTAGAGCAGTTGCGGGAACCTTCGCGCAGAGTTGTTCGTGCGCTTGTAAGCTGGCTACTGGCGACTCCGCCAGGAGAGCGTCGGCCGGACGACTCACGCCGTGTAGCACTGTGGAGCAACATTCAACGTTACAACTATCTACCTTAGAGCAGTGGCGGGAACCTTCGCGCAGAGTTGTTCGTGCGCTTGTAAGCTGGCTACTGGCGACTCCGCCAGGAGAGCGTCGGCCGGACGACTCACGCCGTGTAGCACTTTGGAGCAACATTCAACGTTACAACTATCTACCTTAGAGCAGTTGCGGGAACCTTCGCGCAGAGTTGTTCGTGCGCTTGTAAGCTGGCTACTGGCGACTCCGCCAGGAGAGCGTCGGCCGGACGACTCACGCCGTGTAGCACTGTGGAGCAACATTCAACGTTACAACTATCTACCTTAGAGCAGTTGCGGGAACCTTCGCGCAGAGTTGTTCGTGCGCTTGTAAGCTGGCTACTGGCGACTCCGCCAGGAGAGCGTCGGCCGGACGACTCACGCCGTGTAGCACTGTGGAGCAACATTCAACGTTACAACTATCTACCTTAGAGCAGTTGCGGGAACGTTCGCGCAGAGTTGTTCGTGCGCTTGTAAGCTGGCTACTGGCGACTCCGCCAGGAGAGCGTCGGCCGGACGACTCACGCCGTGTAGCACTGTGGAGCAACATTCAACGTTACAACTATCTACCTTAGAGCAGTTGAGGGAACCTTCGCGCAGAGTTGTTCGTGCGCTTGTAAGCTGGCTACTGGCGACTCCGCCAGGAGAGCGTCGGCCGGACGACTCACGCCGTGTAGCACTGTGGAGCAACATTCAACGTTACAACTATCTACCTTAGAGCAGTTGCGGGAACCTTCGCGCAGAGTTGTTCGTGCGCTTGTAAGCTGGCTACTGGCGACTCCGCCAGGAGAGCGTCGGCCGGACGACTCACGCCGTGTAGCACTGTGGAGCAACATTCAACGTTACAACTATCTACCTTAGAGCAGTTGCGGGAACCTTCGCGCAGAGTTGTTCGTGCGCTTGTAAGCTGGCTACTGGCGACTCCGCCAGGAGAGCGTCGGCCGGACGACTCACGCCGTGTAGCACTGTGGAGCAACATTCAACGTTACAACTATCTACCTTAGAGCAGTTGCGGGAACCTTCGCGCAGAGTTGTTCGTGCGCTTGTAAGCTGGCTACTGGCGACTCCGCCAGGAGAGCGTCGGCCGGACGACTCACGCCGTGTAGCACTGTGGAGCAACATTCAACGTTACAACTATCTACCTTAGAGCAGTTGCGGGAACCTTCGCGCAGAGTTGTTCGTGCGCTTGTAAGCTGGCTACTGGCGACTCCGCCAGGAGAGCGTCGGCCGGACGACTCACGCCGTGTAGCACTGTGGAGCAACATTCAACGTTACAACTATCTACCTTAGAGCAGTTGCGGGAACCTTCGCGCAGAGTTGTTCGTGCGCTTGTAAGCTGGCTACTGGCGACTCCGCCAGGAGAGCGTCGGCCGGGCGACTCACGCCGTGTAGCACTGTGGAGCAACATTCAACGTTACAACTATCTACCTTAGAGCAGTTGCGGGAACCTTCGCGCAGTGTTGTTCGTGCGCTTGTAAGCTGGCTACTGGCGACTCCGCCAGGAGAGCGTCGGCCGGACGACTCACGCCGTGTAGCACTGTGGAGCAACATTCAACGTTACAACTATCTACCTTAGAGCAGTGGCGGGAACGTTCGCGCAGAGTTGTTCGTGCGCTTGTAAGCTGGCTACTGGCGACTCCGCCAGGAGAGCGTCGGCCGGGCGACTCACGCCGTGTAGCACTGTGGAGCAACATTCAACGTTACAACTATCTACCTTAGAGCAGTTGCGGGAACCTTCGCGCAGAGTTGTTCGTGCGCTTGTAAGCTGGCTACTGGCGACTCCGCCAGGAGAGCGTCGGCCGGGCGACTCACGCCGTGTAGCACTGTGGAGCAACATTCAACGTTACAACTATCTACCTTAGAGCAGTTGCGGGAACCTTCGCGCAGAGTTGTTCGTGCGCTTGTAAGCTGGCTACTGGCGACTCCGCCAGGAGAGCGTCGGCCGGACGACTCACGCCGTGTAGCACTGTGGAGCAACATTCAACGTTACAACTATCTACTTTAGAGCAGTTGCGGGAACCTTCGCGCAGAGTTGTTCGTGCGCTTGTAAGCTGGCTACTGGCGACTCCGCCAGGAGAGCGTCGGCCGGGCGACTCACGCCGTGTAGCACTTTGGAGCAACATTCAACGTTACAACTATCTACCTTAGAGCAGTTGCGGGAACCTTCGCGCAGAGTTGTTCGTGCGCTTGTAAGCTGGCTACTGGCGACTCCGCCAGGAGAGCGTCGGCCGGGCGACTCACGCCGTGTAGCACTGTGGAGCAACATTCAACGTTACAACTATCTACCTTAGAGCAGTTGCGGGAACGTTCGCGCAGAGTTGTTCGTGCGCTTGTAAGCTGGCTACTGGCGACTCCGCCAGGAGAGCGTCGGCCGGACGACTCACGCCGTGTAGCACTGTGGAGCAACATTCAACGTTACAACTATCTACCTTAGAGCAGTGGCGGGAACGTTCGCGCAGAGTTGTTCGTGCGCTTGTAAGCTGGCTACTGGCGACTCCGCCAGGAGAGCGTCGGCCGGGCGGCTCACGCCGTGTAGCACTGTGGAGCAACATTCAACGTTACAACTATCTACCTTAGAGCAGTGGCGGGAACCTTCGCGCAGAGTTGTTCGTGCGCTTGTAAGCTGGCTACTGGCGACTCCGCCAGGAGAGCGTCGGCCGGGCGACTCACGCCGTGTAGCACTGTGGAGCAACATTCAACGTTACAACTATCTACCTTAGAGCAGTTGCGGGAACCTTCGCGCAGAGTTGTTCGTGCGCTTGTAAGCTGGCTACTGGCGACTCCGCCAGGAGAGCGTCGGCCGGGCGACTCACGCCGTGTAGCACTGTGGAGCAACATTCAACGTTACAACTATCTACCTTAGAGCAGTTGCGGGAACCTTCGCGCAGAGTTGTTCGTGCGCTTGTAAGCTGGCTACTGGCGACTCCGCCAGGAGAGCGTCGGCCGGACGACTCACGCCGTGTAGCACTGTGGAGCAACATTCAACGTTACAACTATCTACCTTAGAGCAGTTGCGGGAACCTTCGCGCAGAGTTGTTCGTGCGCTTGTAAGCTGGCTACTGGCGACTCCGCCAGGAGAGCGTCGGCCGGACGACTCACGCCGTGTAGCACTGTGGAGCAACATTCAACGTTACAACTATCTACCTTAGAGCAGTTGCGGGAACCTTCGCGCAGAGTTGTTCGTGCGCTTGTAAGCTGGCTACTGGCGACTCCGCCAGGAGAGCGTCGGCCGGACGACTCACGCCGTGTAGCACTGTGGAGCAACATTCAACGTTACAACTATCTACCTTAGAGCAGTTGCGGGAACCTTCGCGCAGAGTTGTTCGTGCGCTTGTAAGCTGGCTACTGGCGACTCCGCCAGGAGAGCGTCGGCCGGACGACTCACGCCGTGTAGCACTGTGGAGCAACATTCAACGTTACAACTATCTACCTTAGAGCAGTGGCGGGAACGTTCGCGCAGAGTTGTTCGTGCGCTTGTAAGCTGGCTACTGGCGACTCCGCCAGGAGAGCGTCGGCCGGACGACTCACGCCGTGTAGCACTGTGGAGCAACATTCAACGTTACAACTATCTACCTTAGAGCAGTTGCGGGAACGTTCGCGCAGAGTTGTTCGTGCGCTTGTAAGCTGGCTACTGGCGACTCCGCCAGGAGAGCGTCGGCCGGACGACTCACGCCGTGTAGCACTGTGGAGCAACATTCAACGTTACAACTATCTACCTTAGAGCAGTTGCGGGAACCTTCGCGCAGAGTTGTTCGTGCGCTTGTAAGCTGGCTACTGGCGACTCCGCCAGGAGAGCGTCGGCCGGACGACTCACGCCGTGTAGCACTGTGGAGCAACATTCAACGTTACAACTATCTACCTTAGAGCAGTTGCGGGAACCTTCGCGCAGAGTTGTTCGTGCGCTTGTAAGCTGGCTACTGGCGACTCCGCCAGGAGAGCGTCGGCCGGACGACTCACGCCGTGTAGCACTGTGGAGCAACATTCAACGTTACAACTATCTACCTTAGAGCAGTTGCGGGAACCTTCGCGCAGAGTTGTTCGTGCGCTTGTAAGCTGGCTACTGGCGACTCCGCCAGGAGAGCGTCGGCCGGACGACTCACGCCGTGTAGCACTGTGGAGCAACATTCAACGTTACAACTATCTACCTTAGAGCAGTTGCGGGAACCTTCGCGCAGAGTTGTTCGTGCGCTTGTAAGCTGGCTACTGGCGACTCCGCCAGGAGAGCGTCGGCCGGACGACTCACGCCGTGTAGCACTGTGGAGCAACATTCAACGTTACAACTATCTACCTTAGAGCAGTTGCGGGAACCTTCGCGCAGAGTTGTTCGTGCGCTTGTAAGCTGGCTACTGGCGACTCCGCCAGGAGAGCGTCGGCCGGACGACTCACGCCGTGTAGCACTGTGGAGCAACATTCAACGTTACAACTATCTACCTTAGAGCAGTTGCGGGAACCTTCGCGCAGAGTTGTTCGTGCGCTTGTAAGCTGGCTACTGGCGACTCCGCCAGGAGAGCGTCGGCCGGGCGACTCACGCCGTGTAGCACTGTGGAGCAACATTTAACGTTACAACTATCCAACTACCTCGGAAGAAATCAAATTATTTTTATCGAATATTTAAAAAAAAACAAAAACAATAAGCTCTAATGATAGACGCCATCGTGTGGGAATGACTATATTTTTCATATCACCAATAGGGTATTTGACTGTATTTAAAATAAATTATTTTACACCATACATGAATTAACCAGAATATTAATAGAGAAACGTAGAGAGCAGTTATTTTTAGAAACAATTTCTATTTTAAAACCCGTAAAAATTATAAAGAATACGTAATTTGATTAAGACGTCACATGCTAGTGTTTCATATAAATTCCATAGTAACAAGATCGTTTTGACAGTTCGAAAAAAGAAACTGATTTGACTAGTAGTCAAATACCCCATTAGTAAATGGGCTTTTTCCTCCCTGCTAGGAGGGGTCAAAGTATCACTTTTCTATCTAGGACACTATTTTTAATTGTTCTTGCACATTATTTTTTTAGCTTAAATGATATGTTAACATCATAATAACTTCATATGTGATGTGTAGTATGTGACACATGGTAGCAAAATTATTTCCACTTTGGGCGTAACACTTGAATCCCACAACTCAGGATTCTACTTTCGAATACTTCGTTCAGGATTCAATGTACGCCCTCGCCGTATATATGCCATTTTGCTCCCTTGTGACACAATCTACAATGAGAGCATACGTACCATCTAAGTTACAAGTGGTAGCAATCATAGACCTCAGTCGTTCGTGGCCTTCTAGAAACTCGATGAGGGCGCTTTCTTCGTCCAGCAACGTCACCTGTCAAAACACATAGTTAAAAAGTTTAAAATCAAGTTATACATGTAGTGTATAACTGTATCCATCGTATTTTCTCGGAAACGTTCGTATTTGTCATGCTACTTCAGTCAACCTCAGTACTTTTTGTACCAAGACTGACTGAAATAGCAAGACATGTTCGTACGTTTCCGTGAAAATACGATGGAAAATAATTATGCACTACATCTGTACTCAGGTCAAATGTGCGTCTTCATTTTTGTATTGAAATGAATACTGCCAAAATTGGTTTGCCAGACTATACTTACGGTGTACGCGGTAGCATTGAGGGCGGCGGCGACGCGTTGTGACGCCGCGTCGCGTGAGAGCGGCTCGCCCGTCTTGTGTATGACGCAATGCGCGCGTCCATATGACACCAACGTGTACTAGAGTATGACCTGTATGACTCACACTATAACCACTCCCCCGTGACGCGACGCTCGCGACGCGTTGTGACGCCGCGTCGCGTGCGAGCGGCTCGCCCGTCTTCTGTATGACGCGATGTGTGCGTCCACACGACAGCAACATGGATATGACAACGGGGCGGCGGATGGAGTCCGTGAATACTTGCACCTGGACCAAACAAGTTAGATTTTTGAAAAATCAATAACCAAGAAAAGAAAATAATTAGGCAACAATCGCTTTTAAAATTTAAACTTCAGCAAGTGTGGTCCCATTATTTGTTTTTTTTAGATAACTGTACATTATGTACCTAATAAGTAATAACAGAAAGTAACTACATACTTCAAATTAACTGTTTAAATATACAGTGTCTATTTTTAGTTTCGACCACATGGTCCACGGGTGGTTAGTATAGGCCCAAACGGCCCGGCCACTATGCGCGACCGACGGCGGCGACTACCATAGGTTGGAGCGAGACACAACTATTGGACCTTTCGTTCCCACCCATGGTTGCCGCCGCCACCGCTGCCGCTCGCGCAATGTTGTGGCCGGGCCGTAAAATAGCTTGAGGATCTCTTCGTACAGACAGACAATAATATACTCACCTTGTCATAAAACTTGACGATCTTAACCCCTCGCAAGCCGAACCACCTCTCGACCCCCTCGTCCAGAGGTCTGAGTAGTGTTGGGCAGAGGTCCGACAGTCTCAGGGTTGATTGAGGATCCCTTCTTATGGACGTGACGATAGATTTTAGCTTGGTTTCTGCGCGGGAAGCGAATTCAGATGTTGGCTCTGTGAATCAGTTTGAATATTTGAAGATATTGGCTAATGCTACTGCTACTAACCAGGGATGTTGCGAATATTCCCATCCGCATCCGCAACCGCGAAACTTCCGCATTATTTTCAAAATCCGCATCCGCATAAAATCGATGCGGAGCTTAATGCGGATGCGGATGTCGAACAAGTCGGTACAGGAACGTCTTAGCGGCGGCGTAAGTGCTAGGTAATTTCGTCATTATATATAACGAAATCGTCTAGATCCAGGAAAGTCGGCCAAGTTAATGTTTATTAAATATAACGCACCTATATTCTTGCTCAAACACTAAACGTTTCGTTTTTTTCTTTAATAAAAAAAAATACTAAAAATGTGTACTTTGACGTCTTTTAAGTACCTAATCTTGACATCCGCATCCGCGGATGTGAGCCTTTAAATATCCGCGTCCGCGGATGTCAAAAAATCTGCATCCGCAACATCCCTGCTACTAACCAATCAAGTAGTGTGGACGGACTTTAAACGCATTACTGTATGCAAATTACATAGTAAATGACTTTTTCTCAAAACTGGACGGCAAAGTCGACGTTGCCGTATAAAAATTTGGTCGCGAAGTTTATGGTCAGTCAAAAATTAAAAAGTTAAAAACATTGCAGTCTCGATTTTGGGACTGCAATGTTGGATACAAATTCCATTATTTGTCGAGTTCCAAACTTTTTAAAAGTTTAAATGGCCATATCAAATGAAGGCAGATGATTAGTAATAATTATTATAATGTTGGTATCGCGACTATTTAGCTGCCTCAAATAGCTTGGCGTATTTTCGGCAGAAAAATACACTTCTATTTTAAAATTTAAAAAATAAAAAGGCGGCAAAGCAAACTTTTTCAATTGTTTCTACTTTTTCTGTGAAAATATATATGTAAGAACGTTGCTTCTGTAAAATATTCCTATTATATTTATATTTGTTGCACCATTTTTGAGAAAAGCACTATATATGACTCGGCTGGAAGGCTACTTGCTGGCTTCGGATTCAATTAAAACGAATCCTCAGCCTGCAAGTAGCTACTTCCGAGCCTCGACAATAATGTACTATTATTTTTATGAATCTAAAGTGTACTTCTTCTTCCTCGCGTTGTCCCGGCATTTTTGTCACGGCTCATGGGAGCCTGGGGTCCGCTTGACAACGAATCCCAAGAATTGACGTAGGCACTAGTTTTTATGAAAGCGACTGCCATCTGACCTTCCAACCCAGAGGGGAAACTAGGCCTTATTGGGATTAGTCCGGTTTCCGCACGATGTTTTCCTTCACCGAAAAGCAACCGGTAAATATCGAATGATATTTCGTACATATGTTCCGAAAAACTTATTGGTACGAGCCGGGGTTTGAACCCGCGACCTCCGGATTGAAAGTCGCACGCTCTTACCGCTAGGCCACCAGCGCTTCGATCTAAAGGCCTGTGCACACAGCCTTGCGTGACGTGCACGTGCGCGTGCGCTAAAATGTTGGAGCCGCACACGCACACGTCACGCATGCGGTGTGCCGTCTCTCATAAGGATCTGTATACTACAGCGTCGCACGCGCACGTCACGCACACGCAGCCGGTGTGCACAGGCCTTAAGTGTAAGTACTTACTATAAAAAAATTAAAAATATCTCATAGATATATAAATGCAATACTCACCGAATTCATACATTCCATACAAATCGTCCTTGTATTTGTCGAGCAAGTTGTAGCTCGGTCCGGCGTACGGGTTATCAAATATCTTCTCTCTCATTCTGTCCAACGTACTCTTCCAACGGCTGCCATCTTTATTAAGAATAAGAACTATAAATAAATAAAATATACTCAACCACACCCATTAGGTCAGTAGAAAAGGACGCGAAATTCAAAATTTGTATGGAAAGTATGTATGTATGTAAACACTTTATTGTACATAAGACAGGTTAAATTACAATGAAACAAAATATATATAATGTACAAAGGTGAATTTATCCCTATAAGGGATACTCCAGTCAACTCATCCCGCGTACATTATTTAAACTTGCCACCTTTTCTACTGACAAAATCGTTGTAATTTACTTTGACAATCCGCCTCTATTTCAAATTCTCTTTGCTATTACTGTCTAATTGTCTATTAGTCACCCATATCATAGAGAAATATAGTAAGACAAGAGTGCTCATTCCATACATCAGTTTTGGTACCAAAAATATTAGTATTTTAATAGTCGACATCTAGCATCGGGTAGCGGAATTATCAGTACTTTAAGGAGCAGTAGTAGTACTGTCAAGTGACTATAGATGTAGCACCGACCGGAAACTCTAATCTCAACAACATAAGACTGTTGTTGCTTAACTTATTTATAGAGTCGCACCAAGAAAAGTTTGCAGCGGATTTGATAGCCCGCGCAGTGTGTTATTTATACGTCATAATTTCATAGAAGTTTGACGTTTAAAATGACACTTGCACTGCGTGGGCTATCAAAATCGCTGCAGACTATTCACGGTCTGACTCTATTACCTTTGCTTCTCACGGCAATCACTAGCTCCTCACAATAGTGTGTCAGCAAGTGGTTGGGGTCACAGACCAGCTGCAGGCACCTCCTGTACAAACAGATATATTTTATTTAAAACTACCGACCCGCCCCGCTTCGCACGGGCAAAGACATATGTAACTTCGTATAAGATGAATAAAGTCTAAGGAAAAAACGTGCCTCGGAAATCAAGAAAAAGTCATTCTCGGATAGATGGCGCACACACCTTTGGCCTATGCTCGGCTAGATGGCGTGACGACACCGTTTCATATTTAACAATTTTAACATATATATATCAGTGAATGAACATGGGTCAAAATGATATAAAAATAATAAAATCATTTATCCATATATATACATTTCTTGATAATTTTATACGTTTTCATTTTGAGTTTTAGTCGTGTGTCGATAGATGGCAGTAAATTTACTGTGACTACAAAATTTACTATGACAGGACCCCTCTATACTATCTATTCTCTTTGGCACGGGTTAACAAACTGTACACCTAAACCTTCTTCAAGAATCACTCTATGGATAGGTGAAAACCGCATGAATATTCGTCCTCAGCAAGCTTCGTGGCCTAAACACCGTAATGGACTGGAAAGCTCTCTATTATATCGAGATTGTATAAAATACTACGAGTATACCTGTATTTCTCCAAGCTGGCATCCTTAGGCAACATGGCGGTTAAGGTCCGTTGGACCTCTGGTGGGAACTTATACGTGTTCTTCTCTAGTAGCTCGAGGGAGAACGCGTCCAGAGCGGGTAGTATAGGAGCCAACTGAGGAAAATATTCAATCGCATTAAAAACCGACGACCACTCTGGCCTAGTGGGTAGTGACTCTGCCTATGTAGCCGATGGTCCCGGGTTCGAATCCCGGTAAGGGCATTTATTTGTGTGATGACACAGATATTTGTTCCTGAGTCATGGTTGTTTTTCTAAGTATTTATATCGATGTCTGAGTACCCACAACACAAGCCTTCTTGAGCTTACCGTGGGGCTTAGTCAATTTGTGTAAAAATGTCCCGTAATATTTATTTATTTATATATGAAGTGAAATGGGAGTTTAATTTTAATCATTAAATGAGTTTTTTGACAAAAATTTAATTTATGATACAAGGTTTTCTTGACTGTACTTTTCTTTCAACAAGCAACTAATACTCATCGAAACAGTTCTAATAAACCGAAACACAGGCTGCGTTATTTTATCACAGAGTTCCTATGGCCGCCTCCTGTCTCCATCATCAGATGAGCTAAATATGGTACCATAATATTGCATTGTCACCAGACTTACATATGTATGCAAATTTTCAGTTTAATCGGAAACCGGAAAGTGGGTCGCATTTAACTTGCAAATTGCAATATTTAAAACTTACAAACATAGCTACATACATACATACATACAAGTAAAATGAAAGCTTGTAAAAATACTTAAGACGGATAATTATTTTAATGTACTTTACAGAAAGTTACCTTTTCTAACAAATCTCGTGCTGTCTCAATTTCTAGTTGTCCTTGGAACCCGTTCAGCCTGTTCAGCAGAACAGCTAACAACAAGTCAGTCCTGGGCGTGTTGAGAGGGCCGCGCGAGATACCACTGCAGACATGTTTGATAGAGCATCTTACCTTTTCTAACAAATCTCGTGCTGTCTCAATTTCTAGTTGTCCTTGGAACCCGTTCAGCCTGTTCAGCAGAACAGCTAACAACAAGTCAGTCCTGGGCGTGTTGAGAGGGCCGCGCGAGATACCACTGCAGACATGTTTGATAGAGCATCTTACCTTTTCTAACAAATCTCGTGCTGTCTCAATGTCTAGTTGTCCTTGGAACCCGTTCAGCCTGTTCAGTAGAACAGCTAGCAACATGTCAGTCCTGGGCGTGTTGAGAGCGGCCGCGCGAGAGACCACTGCAGACATGTTTGATAGAGCATTTTCCGTGTCTGTTGTACCTGGTTAGAATAAACCATTTATAAGTTACAATTATTTTTTATGAAATGAAATGAATTGTGTAATATAATGAGGTCCGTAAATCCTATATTTCTACCTAGGGTAATGTATTTTTTCATCACACTTGCTCGGAAAAGATGTATTTACACGTAGGGCTTGCGGGCGGGAAATTGAATTTTTCGCCCTAGGGCGGAAATAGTACATTGTGTATTAAGGGCGGGAAATAAGAAATTACGAACGAGTGTCAATTTTAAGCCCGACGCGAAGCGAGGGCTT
Organism: Cydia splendana; assembly: GCF_910591565.1. NCBI lineage: Eukaryota > Metazoa > Arthropoda > Insecta > Lepidoptera > Tortricidae > Cydia > Cydia splendana. The sequence goes on from NC_085985.1 coordinate 1,061,677, forward strand.
AAAATGTTCACGAGTTCGGAATTTCTTTACCGCCCGTGGCACACACAATGTTTTTCATCACACTTGTAAGGAAAAAAAGGAGAATTAATAAAAACAAACTTCTGTATAAAACACTTTTCCGCCCTAGGGCGAAAATTTCAATTTCCCGCCCGCAAGCCCTACGTGTAAATAAGTGTTTTTCATCACACTTGCTCGGAAAAGATTTTTTTCGCCCTAGGGCGGAAAAGTGTTTTATACAGAAGTTTGTTTTTATTAATTCTCCTTTTTTTCCTTACAAGTGTGATGAAAAACATTGTGTATTAAGGGCGGGAAATAAGAAATTCCGAACTCGTGAACATTTTAAGCCCTCGCTTCGCGTCGGGCTTAAAATTGACACTCGTTCGTAATTTCTTATTTCCCGCCCTTAATACACAATGTACTATTTCATCACACTTGCTAGGCGATGCGGTCCGTAAATCCTTAATTTCACCTTGGAGGTGTAATGTACGTCCGAAATTAGGCAGAAGTTTTATTTTTTCCTTCTTTTTCCTCACAAGTGTGATGAAAAACATCGTGTGTGCCACGGGCGGTACAGGAATTACGAACTCGTGTTAATTAAACCCTCGCCTTCAGCTTCGGGCTTCAATTCACACCCCTACGTAACTTCTTATTTTTACACTATTCCGTACAGTAATGCTTAATTCTATGAACCTTATTTTCTTTCTTTCGTTTTCTTATTATCACTTACCTGTTTCCAGTACTTTATCATAGTGACCCACGGCTATTTCGAAAACCGAGCTTACGGCCTCTTTGGAGCACGTGCCCCAGTCAACCTGTGAGGACGACCGGTCGACCGCCACCAGTATTGACTGCAAATCGTGGTGCTGAAGCGCTGAAACATTTATCAACATTTAACTCTTACTGTACCAATGGAGTTGTGGCGTCTCCTCTAGCTACGTCGTGCCATGATAATCTAACAGATGGCGTTAGGGAGCTAGAACGCAATTAGTAAGAGACCTACATCGCGCTTACGGAGTTTTAAATATCAGTTGCTATATATAATTTCCGACCAACTCTCAGTGGACTTCGGTCCCCAGGCATAACACCCGCCTGAGAGAGTACTCTCTATTCCCTCTCTACCTTCTACAGAGTTTTTCGGAACTTATGTACGAAATATCATTTGATATTTACCAGTCGCTTTTCGGTGATGGAAAACGTTGTTGATAATTTGTATAGTACAAGCCACCCGCCCCGGCTTCGCACGGGTTACACAAAACCTTAACAAATTATAGAACTAAACCTTCCCCGAGAGTCACTCTATTGATAGGTGAAAACCGCATGAAAATCCGTTCAGTAGTTTTCGAGTTTATCGCAAACATACAAACACACAAACATACAGACGCGGCGGGGGACTTTGTTTTATAAGGCGTAGGCATGTAGTGATATAGCTTACATACTCGTAGTAATGTTTCTGCTTAACTCAAATTAAAATATTTATCATACAAAAAAACTGGCCAAGTGCGAGTCGGACTCGCGCACGAAGGGTTCCGTACCATTACGCAAAAAACGACAAAAAAAAAGTCGCGTTTGTTGTATGGGAGCCCCACTTAAATATTTATTATATTCTGTTTTTATTATTTGTTGTTATAGCGGCAACAGAAATACATTATCTGTGAATATTTCAACTGTCCAGCTCACGGTTAATGAGATACAGGCTGGTTACAGACAGAGAGACGAACAGTGGAATCTTAGTGATAGGGTCTCTTTTTTACCCTTTGGGTACGGAACCCTAATTATTGGGTCTTATTATTTTGGAACTTACAATTTAAATCGCTTCGAAGGAGCAGCGTCAGATGGTACATTTCTATACACACTGAAGGATCGCTCGGGAATTGTGGAGTGTACTTTTCTAAAAGAAAAAATAAAAATACATACGTTTGAACTCACATTTATAGACGGGCCTATCGCGAATTTATTTTATTACCTTTATTTACCGACGTTTCGACACAGGTTTCACTGGTCGTGGTCGCGGCTAACTGATGTCCCAGCAAATGTTAAAACAGATATATATTTGTGCAACTCACCCGACGAAAAATGTATGAAAAAATTTGGGGTACACGTCACATTTTCAAACCACCCACTACACATAATGTCGTGTGTGTGTGTGTGTGTGTGTGTGTTTTTCCTCCCGCGGACGCTCCGGCTGTGGAATGAGCTCCCTTCCGAGGTTTTCCCGAGGGCCTACAGTATGGGGTTCTTCAAAAAAGGAGTGTACAGGTTTTTAAAAGGTCGGCAACGCGCATGTAACACCTCTGGAGTTGCAGGCGTCCATAGGCTACGGTGACTGCTTACCATCAAGCGGGCCGTATGCTTGTTTGCCACCGATGTGGTATATTTAAAAAAAGAGTCGGTAAATAAAGGTAATAAAATTCGCGATAGACCCGTCTATAAATGTGAGTTAATATGTGTTCGAGTTAATATACGTTCACGGACAAGTACATATTTAAGACTGTTTCTACATACAGTGTAAACTATATATAGCGTCACTCAAGGGACCGGACACTTGTTGAAGTTATAGAGAAGTTAAATCGTAGCGATATATAAGTAAAGAAAAAGTGGTAACGCCATACATCAGTTTTCTCACTAAAACGCGTGGTATTTTGTAGTCGACATCTAGCGTCAAGTAGCGGAACTTATCAGTACTGCTATTTGACAATAGATGTAGCGTCGTCAACAATTTTCAGCTAATATTATAACAGGATTAACCGGAACTCTATTTTCAACTCCTTCTGCTTTTAATATTAGTTGTAAATTGTTTTAGCAGTACATTTTTCGTCAGTAGCGACACTTGTGACATCTGGTGTCAAGTAGCGGTACTGATAGTTCCACTACTTGACGTTAGATGTCGACTACGAAATAACTCGCGTTTTGGTAAGAAAACTGATGTATGGAGTTAGCACTCTTTCTTTACTTATACTCTATGGTTTATACATAACATACAGTGTAAACTATATAGCGACGCTCAAGGGACCGGACACTTTTTGAAGTTTTAGAGAGTTTCCGTTAGAGAGAAATTAATACATATTAAAGTAGCCAATGATACAGACCCGCTTTGTTCAGGACGTCCCGCAAAAGTTCCGAGTTTTCCCGCTCTAGCGCCGTTTGCCGGAGCGCTAGTAGCTTCTGTCTCAACCAAGCCAGAGTCTCGACCCCGCTAAGGTCTCTGCAATAAGTAGTTAAGATTTCAGACCAGACACAATTTAAAAAACTGGACAAGTGCGAGTTGGACTCGTCCACCGAGGGTTCCGTACTTTTTAGTATTTGTTGTTATAGCGGCAACAGAAATACATCATCTGTGAAAATTTCAACTGTCTAGCTATCACGGTTCGTGAGATACAGCCTGGTGACAGACGGACGGAAGGACGGACAGCGGAGTCTTAGGGTCCCGTTTTACCCTTTGGGTACGGAACCCTAAAAACCGGACAGGTGCGAGTCGGACGCGTCCACCGAGGGTTCCGTACAAATTTAACATATTTTATTTCACAAATTATTAGTTTTGAGTTTTTTTTCTGTATTTGTAGTGTAAGACGATATTACTTGCCAAAGTTCATAGTTCTAGGTCAACGGGAACAACCCTATACATTTTGATTCCCTTGAGAGTGTCGAAATATACGTTTTTTGCAGCATAAACGGCCGCATCTATTTTTCACATACGCTCTCACTTCTGAGGTAAAAGTTGTATATACAACACGAGATCAAAGTTATTTACTTCTCGTGCGCTTGTGAGTACCTTTACTACGCTCAAGATTCTAAATTAGATTCACTCGCTAGCTAGACAGTTGAAATTTACACAGATGATGTATGTCTGTTGCCGCTATAACATCAAATACTAAAAAGTAGGAACCCTCGGTGGGCGAGTCCGACTCGCACTTGTCCAGTTTTTTTCACTTTTATTGTTTTTAAAATATCTCTTTACTCACTCTACGTACCTCTCGACGCATTGCAGCGCTACGTTCGGTATGCCCATCTCGTTCGCTCGCATGCACCATCTCAACTCGTGCGAGCGGGACAGCTTGCTAGTCTTGTCATCTCGTTCGCTAAGATGAATCGAGTTGTAATATGATGATCTGTAAGGAAAATCTCGGTATTATTATTAACCGGCGGCCCAAATAGTTTTACGTACATATATTATAGAGATATTATAGGTCTGTTATTTCCTCAACCGTGCGTTGTAGGACAAAAATAATCCTATTTTCGTCCCCCTTTAAAACCCCCATTTAATAATGAAGCGACACAAAAGAGAAAAAAATAATAACGCGTTGCACTCCGGGAGAAGTGAAAACTCAACGACATTGTAACTCAAAATATTAATAACAGCGCCATCTAGTGCAAATAGTCTGCAGCACTATGTATAATTGAGGTTAACGCCATCTAGCGTTATTTCGTCGCATTACTTGAAACCCCTAAGCACATCACTGTGAATACTACAGTTATATTAATACCAGTTTGAGGGGAAACTCACTAGATGGCATTTAAATCAAACACAATGACATTGTCCGTCACACGTGACGTCACGCAAGCGCCCTGCGCCGCCTAAACGAAACAGCAGGCTCAGGCATACATTTTCGCCGCGCGGTAGCAACTTAGCAAGAGAGGGTTACGCCTTACGCTGTCTCGAGTTTAACATTTTTTCCCCACCTCAAAAAGTGCACAGCGCCGCTAAAGAAGTTTTCACTTCAGAAAACTACAAGTTTAAAGTATTATTTTTGGTGACTCGTAGAAAAAGTATTGTAAACAATAGTGATATAATCAAGCTTTTCAATCTCGTACCTACTAAGGCCACTCAGCACGCTTCGTGGCCTTAACAAGGTACTCGACTGAAAAGATCTCCATTATATCACGATTGTATAGAATACTATTGTAGTTTCATTCGCTATTAATCGACTGTATAAATATTATAGCACAATTTTACACAGATCGGCCTAGTACTAGTCCCACAGTAACTTCAGTAAAGCTTGTGTTGTGGGCACTAGACGACGATATATACACCGTGTTTTTTATTTATTTCCGTTAATTTCAACGGTGCATTCTTGAGCTTAAATCAAGTAACTTTCTCAAAGACACCGATATTCTAAAAAATTAATTTCGGAGATAATCAATCATTTATTTTTTTCCTATAAGGCCTCTACAAGCGTGTACACTTGCCTTAGGGCCGGTTTACATATTGAATAGTGTTAAGAATGAGTTCATACATTTGCTACTAAACTTAAGTACTATCTCGGTCGATCGATGTTCGAAATGACATTGATATGTCACAGATTTCAATTGTTTGGTTGAGTTAAATGTAATGCCCATGTTACAACAACGCTACATGCTACATTTAATTACATTTTAAACTTAATTTTTTATTAAAAAAAGCAAGAAAATATATATATTTTTTAATTTAACTATGCCATTTAGTTCTCTTAGGGCCACTTGCACCATTCCACTAACTTAGGGTTAACCGGTTAAAGCTGGAGTTACCATGGTTACCAGTACAATTTGACACTCGGTTAACGGTTTAACCGGTTAACCCGGGGTTAGTGGGATGGTGCAAGTGGGCCTTAAGCGTACTTATCCATAACCCGAAGTTAACGGAATTCAATAAAAACACGGTACTTATATAAGGTAACATAGGTATACATCTAATACCTTTAAACGAGCAATTCTAGTTTATTTATATTGGAATCTCGGAAACGGCTCTAACGATTTCGATGACATTTGTTATATGGGGGTTTTCGGGGGCGATAAATCGATCTTGCTAGGTCTTATCTCTGGGAAAACGCGCATTTTTGAGTTTTTATATGTTTTCCGAGCAAAGCTCCGTCTTCCAGATATTAAACACTTATATACATAGAAAATATCCATAATTCAGGAACAAATTGACTTGTGTCAGGCGTGGCTCACTCCGCCATTTCATCGCTTTGCTACAGGTAGCTAAAAGTACATCCGTTCCACACCAATTTTGGTGGCGAGCCATAAGCCGCGCGTGGCGCTGTCGCCACCTAGCGGCCATATCTGTCCTGATCGTAACAGACGCGTTTTGGTAGAGAGTGAGTCTTCTGTACCTAGTACTATTATTTATTCTGTGCTTGTGTGTGAATTAGTTTACCTGATCATGAGTCTGGCCGCACATTCTGCGAGGCAGTCTGAGGTCTTGAAGAGTTGTGAGGGCATAGTTTCGGTAGGGTCGTGTTGCCATGACAACGCCTCTGTTATCTGTTAGAATAAAACAATCACTTCCATATACAAAAACCGATAACGATTTCGATGTAATTTGCTATATGGGGGTTTTCGGGAGAGAAAAAAAACGGGCAAGTGCGAGTCGGACTCGCGCACGAAGGGTTCCGTACCATAATGCAAAAAACGGCAAAAAAAAACGGTCACCCATCCAAGTACTGACCGCGCCCGACGCGACGTTGCTTAACTTCGGTCAAAAATCACGTTTGTTGTATGGGAGCCCCACTTAAATCATTATTTTATTCTGTTTTTAGTATTTGTTGTTATATCGGCAACAGAAATACATCATCTGTGAAAATTTCAACTGTCTAGCTATCACGGTTCGTGAGATACAGCCTGGTAACAGACGGACGGACGGACGGACGGACGGAAGGACGGACGGAAGGACGGACGGACGGACGGACGGACAGCGGAGTCTTAGTAATAGGGTCGCGTTTTACCCTTTGGGTACGGAACCCTAAAAAACGACTTGGCTAGGTCTTATCAGGGCCGTCTTAAACTATGCCGGGGCCCTTGGACACATAAGAATTTCCCTTTTGGAAAGTAAAGAAAGCGACTTAAACTAACGTTTTTCTACTATGATCTTCTGTTTATTATGAGTAATCAAATATACTGTTACTGTCTGTCCTTCGAGGGCCCCCGAGGATGGGGGCCCTGGGCACGGGCCCCGTGTGCCCGCATGGTAAAGACGGTACTGGGTCTTATTTCTGGGAAAACGCGGAGTTGTTATATGTTTTTCGAGCAAAGCTCGGTCTCCCAGATATTAAGAGTAATGTACTCATCCTCCTCGCGTTGTCCCGGCATTTTGCCACGGCTCATGGGAGCCTGGGGTCCGCTTGGCAACTAATCCCGAGAACTGGCGTAGGCACTAGTTTTTGCGAAAGCGACTGCCATCTGACCTTCCAACCCAGAGGAGAAACTAGGCCTTATTGGGATTAGTCCGGTTTCCTCACGATGTTTTCCTTCAACGAAGAGCGACCAGTAAATATCAAATATATATAAGTTCCGAAAAACTCATTGGCACGAGCCGGGGTTCGAACCCGCAGCCTCCGGATTGAAAGTCGCACGCTCTTACCGCTAGGCCACCAGCGCATTAAGAGTAATGTACTCACGGCGGATATTTCGAAGTGCCTCCGCGGCCACTGGTCAGCTTTTCGCAGCCAACGCCAAGAGTTGACAGATCGTTGTTTAAACGCGGCGGCCATCTTGTCAAACCAGCTCCCCGCGTTTTCTGGCACTGGAACGTTTTTACAAACAAAATAGTACTATCGCCCGCACTGTTAACTGTACATCAGTGGACATTATGCCTTTCAAAAACTTCAACATTTATTCAGCAAATAGGCCACAAGGGCAGTTTTACATGTCAACATTGAATTTACATACAAGCAAAAATAATAACAATACATCAACAATTATAAATAAAATACAACTAACTGCAACTACCAATTCAAACAAACGTATGTATTACAATTGCTTAGAGATGTATATTGTCTCTTAATGTCGAATTACATAAAAAAAACTATAATTATAATATTAAAAAAAATACAGATACAAAAACACAAAAAATATTTATAATATTTAGAGGTGTAAATGTTTCTAAGTGTCAGAACTATAAGATTATATAGTTTATTAAATTATCCTTAGAGATGTATAGGGTCTCCAAGAGTCATAATCCTGTATAATTAACACATTCATTAAGAGAGAAGAAACATACGAGAGCAGAATAATGAGGCGTCTCACTGTAATTAAACTCTTTGTTTCTAAGTATAACAGCTCGTGTTAGCTTAAACAGACCAGGCGGCTTAGCACGGTCGCGTTTTTATCCCTTGTCACCATGCCTGTCACGTTCTAACAAGTATGTAAGTGCGAAAGGGACGCGTATAGTGATAGTCGATAAAAATGGAACCGTGCTGAGCCCGCAGTCTCCACAATTTTGTAATAAGGTCCACTTATGTACAGTTAGGAGTGTTGCTGTTTGTACTAGGGAGGCATATCTAAATGAGGTGTTTTCAATGAATAGGGGGTATTACTGCAATGTTCTGCCGCCAGAGTGCAGCACTAAGCTAGCTAGTAAACCATAGAGTAACTTATACGTACTGTGCCTTAAACTGTTTTTTGACAACTTTTCACAGACAATAAAATATGACATTGATGCATCAAGGCGGCGCCCCTACCACTATCCGTCACAATCTGCGGGTCTACCGCGGAGCAAGAAAATCGAAATTTCGTTATTTATCCTCTCTATCACTCTTGCATATTCGAGCGATAAAGAGGCAGATAACTAAATGTCGATTTTCGCGTGTCTCGGTAGGCCCTTGTTAACAAACCGCCTTGATGCATCAATGTCATATTTTATTGTCTGTGAAAACTTGTCGAAAAGCAGTTTAAGGCACAGTATGTATGTTACTCTATGGTTTACTAGAGCAGCTAGTGCTGCACTCTGGCGGCAGAACATTGCAGTAATACCATTAGAGTAGGTTTACCTTGATAGGAGTCCAGTAAGGTGTTGAAACCCCTCCTGTCGGTCCAGAGGGGGGGAAGGGTGCCTCTAACCGCTCTCCGTTGTTGCAGGGTAAGATCATCCCAATTCGATAGTTTCCCAAAAGCGTTTTTCAGGTCTGAAAGTCAAATGAAATGCTACCTACATTGTTTTTAATTAAGGTTGACATTCCATCGAAACTGAGTGTACATCCTAATGTACATTGGGCGGCACGAGGATATAGTTGAAACATAAATAAATAATGTGCCATTTTCAGATCATCTTCCTCGCGTTGTCCCGGCATTTTGCCACGGCTCATGGGAGCCTGGGGTCCGCTTGACAACTAATCCGATGATTTGACCTCGGCACTATCAAAGAGAATAGATAGTATAGAGGGGTCCTGTCATAGTAAATTTTGTAGTCACAGTAAATTTACTGCCATCTATCGACACACGACTAAAACTCAAAATGAATACGTATAAAATTATCAAAAAAATGAATATATATGGATAAATGATTTTCTTATTTTTATATCATTTTGACCCATGTTCATTCACTGATATCTATGTGTTAAAATTGTTAAATATGAAACGGTGTCGTCACGCCATCTAGCCGAGCATAGGCCAAAGGTGTGTGCGCCATCTATCCGAGAATAACTTTTTCTTGATTTCCGAGGCACGTTTTTTCCTTAGACTTTATTCATCTTATACGAAGTTACATAATTATGTCTTTGGCACTATCTATACTCTGTATCTTTAGGTATTTAAATAAAAGGAAACAAAATCTACCCTCGAATGGCTCCTTAAGCCAGTTGAGGGTAGATGAAAACATTACATGATCAAATAATGTAGGTTAAAGTCTGGTCGTTCAGTGACTGATCCAGGCGGTTTTGTATTTGGTCGGTTAACCAATAAATGTTATAACTACCCGAAAACGTACAAATTGTTTGTTTACTTTTATTTAAATACCTAAAGATACAGAGTATAAGCGACTAAGCGACTGCCATCCGACCTTCCAACCCAGAGGGGAAACTAGGCCTTGGGATTAGTCCGGGTTCCTCGCGATGTTTTCCTTCACCGAAAACCGATTGGTAAATATCTAATGAGCCACTTTCAGATCATGAGGAATGAAAAACGTTTACCTTCAATGGAAAATGTTGATGCATCATTCATAACCACATCTTGGATGTCCTCTGGTTGTCTGTAAATAAAAATATAAATTGTATTTACACAGTGAACATAATTTATTTATTTTATTTTTGTTTTTTAAGGTTAATAGTTACATTTAAGGTAGGGAGGTACGGGTAAATAACCAGTCAAATTATATATTTTGCTTCAAATTAATATTGTTTACAATTTATTATTATTTTTTGTATGTCTTTCCACATCTCGGGAGTCGGGACCATGGGGTCCCGGACCTTTCGGAAGCATGCGTGGCCGAAGCCAACAGCACAGATGCCCTTTAAGGCAAGTTTGATGTTTTGTACTTGTAATACACCAGCTAGAACCCATTAACGGGTATTATTATTTTTTACTAACCCTAGTAGGAACATGGCGTCTCCCAAACACCTCATGGCGACCTCTTCATACAAAAGTCTCGTCAGGGCAGCGCCTTCTGAGCCAGATGTAAGCGCCCGGAGCCTCTCCACAGGGGCCAGAAGGCTGAAATAAAAATATGCATTAAGTCATTAGCAAAAAACTTTAAAAATAAATAGGTTTCCCTCGGAAAATGTAGTATGTCGAAAATCATCCACTTTTTAACCTTTTGAACGCTAATGACCGATATATCCGCACCGCAGGTTCAACGCCAAAGACTGATTAATCGGTCACAGACCACAGAGCACCATAGACCTACATGCATATGCATAAAGTTCAATTTCAGTTTTGACACTTCGGCGACGTGGCGTCCGCGTGACAGCTTTTGTGTTTGACACGGCGTCGAAAATGTTAAATGAATTTGTCGAACCGATTTGTCAATTTAGTATAAAATTGGTAAAAAAGCACGATGATTGGATAGTAAATTGGCCAATCAATTGTCATATTACTAGAGTCTGTGCTGAAAGAGAAGACTCGTAGAATGTATTGGGCCCATAGAAGGTAGGATCCTATAGAAGTGGTATACGCGTGCCTCCGTGAGGGACAAAACATACGCAATGCGACGCTATGATTGTTCGAATTTATTTGTTGCCCACCATAATCCATACTAAATTTACGGTGGGGAATAAAAAAAATGCGAGACTGTGACAAGGACAAACAATAATAGCTCTTTCGCTGCTACTCCTACTGAAAGATACATAAGACTATCCTGTTCGGTCACTTCCCCTCACCCCTCATGCCAGATCCAGTTATATACTAGATTAATGGTAGGGCCCCATACATTCCACAACTCATCTCTTTCCGAACACACCCCAGGGGCCTACTCACCCCACTTTCCCCTCTAAAACTCTGCACACGTCTATATACATCGGCGTGAGGTCCGTGGGCTCTCTGCCCAGCAATGTGCCCAACAGTGGGACTAGTGTAGACGCCACATCGAATTTAGTGTTTGAGAGAACGGAGCGTAGAACTTCTGTGAGTAGGGAGCGAGCTGCATCGGTTGATGTCTGAAAAATATAAAAAACAATTTTAAAAATCATATAATATTGATTTATTTTATAATATCAAGCAACCATACAGAAATAAGTAAGCATAGAGTGCTCACTCCATACATCAGTGTTCTTACCAAAACGCTTATTGTTTTCGTAGTCGACATCTAGCGTCAAGTAGCGGATTTATCAGTACTGCTACTTGACAATAGATGTCGCGACGAACGTAAAGTCTAATGCTCAACAATTTTCAGCTAATATTATAACCGGATTAACCGGAACTCTATTTTCAACTCCTACTGCTTGTAATATTAGTTGTAAATTGTTTTAGCAATACATTTTTCGTCTGTCGCGACACACGTGACCTCTGGTGTCAAGTAGCGGTATTGCCGGTCTAGCCAAGGTGACAATCGCTTATGCTACGACAGCGAAACGCTTTGTGTCTCTCTATCATTCTACCATATTAGTGAGTGACAGTTGCGTTACGTTCGCTACGGAGCGTAAGCGATTTGCATGTCCACTACTTGACGCTAGATGTCTACGAAATATCCCGCGTTTTGGCAAGAAAACTGATGTATGGAGTTAGCAGTGTTAGCACTCTATCCTTTTTTATTTCTCCATGGTCAGAATAACAACAAAGAAAGTGTTTTTTTATTAAATATTAAGTATAAATTACCTTAGCGAAATCCAGCAGCGTTTGCAGCATACTATCGATTGATATTTGAACGTCAATCGCCGAATTGTTAGCGTCTGCAAACAAAATGTAATCATTGACTTATATATTACTTCGTAAAGAGGGGCCTAAGAATGGTGCCAGTTCAGCGGTGTCATTTTGGGTGTCACGCATGAATTCCAGCCAATCGTGCAGTCTAACGCAACTACAGTCCGACAAGAACTTGTAGAAAATTATTGAGGGCGCCACTTCCTACGTAACTGTCACATTTTTGACGTAAAATGCTTATGCCGTAAAATGCGTAACATGGCAACAATTTAGTATGAAATTTTTTTAGTACCATTTTATTTATTTTCTAGTTTTTCTACTTATTTTATGGCGCACTATAGTTGCGACCAGACGCGCGCGTGATTCGAACTCATCAACCAATCGCGTTGTAGGATTCCACCCAGGCCCACCAATCGAGAATGTTCGGTCGAAATTATATGAATGGGTCTATCTTTACTTTTGAAATCATTGAAGGTAATACTTTGGCTATAAAAATCTTCCTCTATTTGTGTGATGACACAGATATTTGTCACTGAATCATGGTTGTTTACTATGTATTCAAGTATTAATATATTATACATATCGTTGTCTAAGTACCCACAACACAAGCTTTCTTGAGCTTACTGTGGGGCTCAGTCAATTTGTGTAAAAATGTCCTATAATATTTATTTATTACATACTAGTCGCTTTATTTATGAGCTGTATACTAAATCGTCAAAATTTTTATTGAGCTTGTACCTGATCTGGCAGTACTGGGACTGCCTCGTGTGCGTGTCCGTCCCCTCGTCGCGCTGTAGCTCCCAAACGTGCCTTGGAACGTTTTGCTCAGCGTCAGTAATCTCGACCCTGGTTCGTCTCTGCACAAATAGTTATTTGTTTTATAAAAGGAAAGATATACAGGGTGGTTAAAAAATAATTGCATTCCCGTTGCCAGGGAGGTTTTGGGATTATACTGAGCAACTTTTACTATGGGACCAAGCCCGAACTCCGAAAAAAAAAATTGGCTTTTCATACATTTTGGCTAAAAATTTTTTCGCGATTTGGGGTTGGTCCCATAGTAAAAGTTGCTCAGTATAATCTCAAAACCTCCCTGGCAACGGGAATGCAGTTAAGTTTTAGCCACCCTGTATACAGCGTGACCTTAGCCGTTGGACAAACCCTGAAATCCCACGTAGGGTTACTTCTCAGAAACGCTCTAACGGTAATGTTTTTTTAATTAGCACAAAAGATAAAAAAATTAATTATCAAAAAAAAGTTATAACCAATAATTGACAACAAAAAGAAACATCCTGTATTAATCATTGGCAGTGCTTTTGACAATTTGTTTGAAAATGTGCGGCAATGATGACATTTGTCAAAAGTCAGAATCTTATTAATGTCACAAATAAAAACGATAATCAAAACGGTCGAAGAAGGTTTCATACTATTTATTACCTCAGGAGCTACTAACACATACAGGTTGCTCCAAAGTAAAAAAATCGTAATTTGTTAATTTCTTCGTAACCGCTACACCGATTGTAATGCTACTTTGTATACTGGTTCTAAATACCCTAATGCATATATACATTTCGGCTTTGTCCAATGGCTAGGGACATCCTGTATAACTTCGTATAAGATAAATAAAGTCTAAGAAAGAAACGTGCTTCCTGAAAATCAAGAAAAAAATATGCTTGAATAAATGGCGCCATACCATATTGTAGATGGCGACACCGTTTGAGATTTAACAATTGTAACACATGTCGAATTCAAAATTGTCAATTGTGAACATGGGTCAAAGTCAAATGGCGTTCTAAATGTTTTAATCGTGTCGAAAGATGGCAGTAAATTTACTGTGACTACAAAATTCAATATTATACGACTCTATACTAAATTCTCTTTGATAAAGGCAAAGCTGTTGTTTAACCCCTCGTGCTAATATTGATATTGGCGAAAGATCCCAAAACTGAACCACGAGCGTTGCGAGGGTTTCAAGGCACGGTTAAACAAACTTTGCTACCGAGTAAAACTCAAAAAAAAAACACCACACCAACATGCTAATACATGTACAGCAGCCATCAGATGGGTCTCAATTGTTTCCCATAAAGTTTTAAGTCATAACGTATTATTTGTCCGCATTTTCGTTAGTCATCATTTGGTTTTTCACAGAAACGCGTAACTTTTCAGGATTGCCATAAAACAAACCTAACCTAACCTATCTATAGGATAACCTTACGAAAATCCTGAAAAGTTAACGGTTTCAGATTTATGACTAATGATAATCTGACAATTATTACATTATGACTCTCAATAATTGTATCGATCAAAGGGATCCGCCATCAGATATATCCGAACGGTCAAGGTGCTCACAAATATCTGAACACGCCTCTATTGTCAGGGCGTTAGAGTGCGTGTTCAGATATTGTGAACACCTCGGCCGCTCCGATATATCTGATGGCGACTGTACATAGTTAGAAAGGGACAGACTCACCTGACTGGTAGCGGCTCCTCTCTCAGCCGTATCTCCTTGAACCCCTCCGCGCCCCGCACCCCGCCGAACAGCATGCCTAGTAATGCCGACACGCACACACACACGTCCGGCGGCTTGTCCGTGTGTGCGGGTAAGTATACGGCCAATAAGAAGCATTCTGCAAATCTGAAAATAAAATTAGTAGACGTAGCCATAGAGTAAGTAAGCATAGAAATGGTCACTCCATACATCAGTTTTGTTACCAAAACGCTTATTATTTTCGTTGTCGACATCTATACTCTGTATCTTTAGGTATTTAAATAAAAGTAAACAAACAATTGGTACATTTTCGGGTAGTTATAACATTTATTGGTTAACCGACCAAATACAAAACCACATGGATCTGTCACTGAACGACCAGACTTTAACCTATATTATTTGATCATGTAATGTTTTCATCTACCCTCAACTGGCTTAAAGAGCCATTTGAGGGTAGATTTTGTTTACTTTTATTTAAATACCTAAAGATACAGACTATAGTGTCAAGTAGCGGAATTATCAGTACTGCTACTTGACAATAGATGTCGCGAGAGTAATTGACGCGCGCGGCTACAGCCAAATATCAACGTTCGTGTATTCCGACAAGCTTCACGATGACGCCGCCCACGATAGGCCCAGTGTATGAACTATAGGGGGCAGCATAGGAGCCGACAGATATTTGGCGCGAAGCGTAAATGTTTCGTTTACGCTTCCGATGTAGCCTACAAGATGGCGGAACTTATGCACAAGGAAACGTACCGACGAGAACGGTAGATGGTAGCACTTGCTTTGGCAATGTACATGTCCACAAGATGGCCGACTCTCCATCGCGCACGGTCCCTATAGGCGTGGTGTTCTAAGGGTTAAAATTTCACAATGTTTAAGCTCACCTGGCGCCAAGATCTTTCTCTAAATGTGCCTTTACATTTAGATAAAGATCTTGGCGATCTTTATCTAAATGTGCCTCTAAAGCGTCTCTCGCAGCCTCCGCGACCTCGCTCGCGTCCACGGCGCACACTCCGAGGCAAGTCAGTACACTGTTGGTGTATACGTCATCTCGGATCACGCACGAGAGGCGTGGCGTTCAAAGAGTTAGTTTCATAACGTTTCGGCTCACCTGGCGCCAAGATCTTTATCTAAATGTGCCTCTAAAGCGTCTCTCGCAGCCTCCGCGACCTCGCTCGCGTCCACGGCGCACACCCCGAGGCAGGTCAGTACACTGTTGGCGTATACGTCATCTCGGATCACGCACGAGAGGCGTGGCGTTCAAAGAGTTAGTTTCACAATGTGTCAGCTCACCTTGCGCCAAGATCCTTATCTAAATTTGCCTCTAAAGCGTCTCTCGCAGCCTCCGCGACTTCCTCGCTCGCGTCCACGGCGCACACTCCGAGGCAAGTCAGTACACTGTTGGTGTATACGTCATCTCGGATCACGCTGAGGATGGGGGTAGAGTCTGTCTTCTGTCGCTTGGCTGGTGGCTGTGGTGGCGTGGTGAAGAGTTCTGGAACATAAATATAGTTGATGTAAAACTATGTCACCAGGCTTTTTAGGGTTCTGTCGTATATAGCTATGAATCATGCATGTTTTAGTTTAATCTTGGTTTAAGAGCCTCGGTAGAGAGTACCATTTTGTACCATTTGGTGTTGAAACTCTAGGTCCATGGGGTCCCAGCGCGCATAAGTTGTTCGCAGAAATCGCGAAGCGTCTGGTTGACGTAACTGGTGACCGAAGAGCTGGCGGCTACCTCGCACAACGTATCAGCATTGCGATACAGCGAGGAAATGCCGCCAGCATCCTTGGTACAATGCCTCAAGGGCCTATTTTAGATTTAAGCTAGTTATTAATTTCGTTTAGTAGTACCACTGTATATATATTGTATGTAAATAAATGTTTTCTGTATCTTGGTTTTACGTTTAAGTTTTTAATAATTTTACTTTTGTGTGTATATCATGTTAATGAATTGCGTGGAATGTTATGTACCTAGTTATGAGTCTAGAATCACTGTTTTTTCATACGTGTTAATAATTAATGTGATTAGCAGAAATAAATAAAACTGACTCTCCACGAAACACCCACTAGTTGGTGAAAAAGTATCTACGGCGGGATATTTCCCTATATAAACCCGAGCCGTTGGTTGCTTATTCAGAGAGCTTCACTCTCCCACCCAAGCAACTAGCTTGAACACTCTCCAGTAAATAAATTGAAATATGTGTTTTTATGTCACATAAACACATATCCCGGTAAATTGGCGGTAAAAGCGGACTTCGAGGCAACATAGCGGCGCGTTCCAGATTGCAGTTTCTACGCTTCACAGAGAACAACATAACTAAATGCTACAGTCCACGCTTGACAGGTTCCGTACCCAAAGGGTAAAAACGGGACCCTATTACTAAGACTCCGCTGTCCGTCTGTCTGTCTGTCTGTCTGTCTGTCTGTATCTCATGAACCGCGGTAGCTGGACAGTTGAAATTTTCACAGATGATGTATTTGTTGCCGCTATAACAACAACCCGTTTTTCGCGTAATGGCACCTACGGAACCCTTCGTGCGTGAGTCCGACTCGCACTTGGCCGGTTTTTGTACATAAATACATGTTTAGTACAAGCTTTTATCGCTGACTGAACTTTTCTTTCCCCAGGCAACTAATACCCATCTAGACAATTCTAAAAGCCCCAAACACAATTAGGTTGCATTGTTTCATCACAGAGTTCATATGGCCACCTCCTGTCTCCATCATAAGATCATCTCGATGGTACTTACCATAATATTGCATTATCACCCGACTTACATGTGTATGCACATTTTCAGCTTTATCGGAAATCGGGAAGTGGGTCAAATTTAGCTTCCATGATTAAGGGCCAGTTGCACCAACCACATTTGACAGACTGATCAACGTCAGCCGGCGCGCCCCGGCACCTTACTATATGAAACTTTCCATACATCAAAATTTAGCGAACTCTTTAACGATACGAACAGTTTGGTGCAACCGACCCTTA
This sequence comes from Cydia splendana, assembly GCF_910591565.1. Taxonomy (NCBI): domain Eukaryota; kingdom Metazoa; phylum Arthropoda; class Insecta; order Lepidoptera; family Tortricidae; genus Cydia; species Cydia splendana. The sequence goes on from NC_085985.1 coordinate 1,079,199, forward strand.
GTCGGGTTATTTGTCACCCACCGTAAACCATACTAAATTTACGGTGGGGAATAAAAAAAAGTGAGACGCGCCACTTGCACCATCCCACTAACCCGGGGTTAAGCGATTAAACCGTTAACCCAGTGTCAAATTGTACTGGTAACCATGGAAACTCCAGGTTTAACCGGTTAGCTCCGGGTTAGTGGAATGGTGTAAGTGGCGCTAACTAACAAACTGACATACTAACAGGGCAAGTTAACACATTCAATACCACTAAGTGCTACGGGTTACGCTCGTAGCGCGTAGCCACGGTTTCGTCGTATGTAGCGCGTAGTCGCTACGAACAGTGTACCCGACAGTCGGGTTCTTGGTGTTGAATGTGTTAAATAACAGCCTATAAAAAATTGCGTACGTTCCTTGCTTAGTTGCATATGCACTCACCTTCGTAAGCCTTCTGCATGACTTCCACCACGAGTTTTCTAACCTTTGCAGTGGCTGGCTTTAATGCGGCTATCTGGGCCACGCAGCGCCTCTTCATCGCGTCCTCCATCAGGGGCAACCCGTGTTTTACTAACAGCAGAGCTGCAACATACATTTGTTAAGATTATTATTTAAAATGATTCGAATCCTGGTTATTTTCGTACACAACTCTGGTGAGGTAACAACCAATACTAACTAATTACTACTACAAGTTCAGAGCCATACTGAACCGTATTAGCAAAAAGAATAGATAGTATAGAGGGGTCCTGTCATTGTAAATTTTGTAGTCACTGTAAATTTACTGCCATCTATCGACACACGACTAAAACTCAAAATGAAAGCGTATAAAGTTATCAAAAAATGTATATATATGGATAAATGATTTTATTATTTTTATATCAGTTTGATCCATGTTCATTCACTGATATCTATGTGTTAAAATTGTTAAATATGAAACGGTGTCGTCACGCCATCTAGCCGAGGATAGGCTAAAGGTGTGTGCGCCATCTATTCGAGAATGACTTTTACTTGAATTCCGAGGCACGTTTTTTCCTTAGACTTTATTCGTCTTATACGAAGTTACATATGTCTTTGGTATTAGTAATGACATGGAGAAATATAGTAAGACAAGAGTGCTCACTCCATACATCAGTTTTGGTACCAAAAAGACTATTATTTTCATAGTCGACATCTAGGATCGAATAGCGGAATAATCAGTACTTTAAGTAGCAGTAGTAGTACCGTCAAGTGACAATAGATGTAGCACCGACCGGAAAGTCTAATGTTGTTGAGCATAAGAATGCTAGATGTCGACTATGAAAATAATAGTCTTTTTGGTACCAAAACTGATGTATGGAGTGACCAATCTATGTATTTTTTTCTCTATGGTAATGAACACATGGTTGATTTAGTTTTTTTTTTACCATCGATTTTTGTTTAGTAACGGTATTAGCATGGCATTTAGCTTACCTTTCTGGTCCTTGTCGATCATGTGAGGCAGGTCTATCGTATCGAACATGTCCACGACGTATTCGCTGCGGCGTCCTCGCGACAGGTAACGCAGTATGTCACTACAGACTGAAGGCAGTTTGGTCAGTAATGTATTACCTTTCTGGTCCTTGTCGATCATGTGAGGCAGGTCTATCGTATCAAACATGACGGTGTATTCGCTGCGGCGTCCTCGCGACAGGTAACGCAGTATGTCACTACAGACTGAAGGCAGTTTGGTCAGTAATGTATTACCTTTCTGGTCCTTGTCGATCATGTCAGGCAGGTCTATCGTATCGAACATGTCCACGACGTATTCGCTGCGGCGTCCGCGCGACAGGTAGCATGACAGTATGTGGAGGCACTTGGCTCGGTCGGAAGAGATCACTTTGGTTACGTAGTCCGCTATTTTCCTGTAAACAGACAAAATCATGAACTAAGTATTTTCTAAGTATAGGAAATACCAATTTACGTATTTTCTATCAATCTTCAAAAACTTAAAATATACACCTGTTTATAAAAGTTCAGTATAAGACTTAACGCTTTAATAGGTCGCTACATAACGTAGTAAGCGGTCAGAATCGTAGGCTGTAGAGTGGTAACCATAGATAGGATCATAAATTCTACGAAAACCGCGCAAAATATTGTAAGATCTCCCAGAGAACGTTCTCCTGCTGCGTTCTCTGGTTCGCGGTCGTCACTCAGGAACCTGTTTGCCATAGGTTCTACAAGAAACGTGTTTGTCTTCCCACTGCCACTTATGTCTTAATTTGGACGCAATGTATCCGCACCGCAGGTCCAACGCCAAAGACGGATTAATCGGTCACAAACCACAGAGCAACATAGACCTACGTGCATATGCATAAAGTTCAATTTCAGTTTGACACTTCGGTGACGTGGCGTCCGAGTGACAGCTTTTGTGTTTGACACGGCGTCGAAAAGGTTAAAATATTACCTAAACTCTTGTTCACCACAGCACTCGGCACATCGCAAACTGGCACAATACACTGGCACGTAGCTCGTGATACCGTTACACTTGTCTTCTCCAAATAACTCCTAAACTACCCAACTGGGGGGGTAAGAGATAGATAGAGATAGAGAGAGAGAGGCTACATAAACTCTAACTCACCTGAACTCTTGTTCGCCACAGCATTCAGCACATCCCAAAGAGGCATAATAAAGCACACGGACATAACTCGTGATACCGCTACACTTCTCCAAATATCTCCTAAACTCTCCCAACGCTGGTCCCTTTTCGCTAGGTATGCCACACGCCATGGCCAGCCCGAAACATTCGGACACATTTGAGGGGTCTGTGTCTAATTTTGCCACTATTTTTGATAGCACTGTGGGTATGTATTTGGTTTTCGATATAGTTTTGATTACTTTGAATAATGCCTTTTGTGTGTCGTGGTGTGGATCTTAAACAATGTAATGACTTATTATTATACATATATAATAGTTATTTACAATACAAATGCGTATTATCCATAGTCTAATAAAACATCTTCTCTTCCCAGAGTGACACAAGCGTACTTCACAATAACATTGCCACTTTATATAGCGCTATCGCATATTATCATATAGCGCTGTCGCATGATGACGTAGGCTTGTGTCAGTCACGTGACCACGAAAAGACGGGAAGAGAGTACCAGGCGGAGTATATTATTATACCATGGTATTATCTATTCGCACGTGTATCGTAGAACACTTTACAGTACATATGGCCCTTTAAATTGTCGACGTAGCTACGTAATGTGCTTATTATATATAGCACAGTGTGTCGTAATGGAGCACCAGATGTACTGTAATAAGTTTTTAAAGAAAAGACGCGTAGCACGTGGAATTTAGTACATTGACCCGGCTGTTCCTCTCACTGTCGCTCGCGCGTCATTATATTGCTGACCAGCCCATGATGACAGAGGCACAGTGTAAAACCCTGTACCAAAAATAATTTTTGGTACAGGCTTTTATCGCTGACTGTTCTTTTCTTACGACAGACAACTAATACTCATCTGGACAATTCTAAAAACCCCTAACACAATTAGGTTGCGTTGTTTCATCACAGAGTTCCTATGGCCACCTCCTGTCTCCATCATCAGATCAGCTCGATGGTACCATAATATTGCAATGTCATCCGATTTATACACGCGTGCAAAATTTCAGCTCAATCGGAAACCGGGAAGTGGATCAAATTTAACTTGCAAGATTTGATTACAGACCGACAACGGGACAGGTGAAAATAAATAAAAGCTTGTAAAAAGTAACAGTGGACCGACGCCTTGATGTTTGCGTAATGCCGAACCGCACAAGAACACAGTAGGGGTGTCACAGACTATTACACAACTGGCCAAGACTTACACTTGACTTACTATAAGATTCGCTAGCCCTGTAAGTAGTACCGAGCTACTAACAATGGCGATGTATGCAGCTCGGGTGCGCGCGACCCACCCCTCGCCCCTCGCACCCCGCACGATTGCCCTGCGACAGGCGTGGCTCACTCCGCGATTTCGTCGCTTTGCAACAGGTAGCTACAAGTACATCCGTCCCACACCAATTTTGGTGGCTAGCCATAGCCGCGCGTGGCGCTGTCGCCACCTAGCGGCCATATCTGTGCTGATTGTAGCAGACGCGTTTTGTTAGAGAGTGAGTCTTCTGTACCTAGTACTATTATTTATTCTGTGGTATCACAAACCTTCATAATACGCCTCAAAACTATTCCACTCGACTTGTATGGTCCCATACAACTCCAAGAACGCCTGCAGAGTCCTAAGCAAGCCGTCGAACACGTTTTTACGGCGATTTTCCATACACGTTCTGATGAGGTGGTGGGTGATGATGTTCAGGTCTTCGCTGGTGATGGCTTCCTTCCAGTATAGTATGGTGTCGAGCTGAAAAGAAATTAATAGGGAATAATAGCAGGCGTGGCTCACTCCGCGATTTCGTCGCTTTGCTACAGGTAGCTAAAAGTACAACTGTTCCGCCCCAATTTTGGGGAAAGCCATAAGCCGCGCGTGGCGCTGTCGCCACCTAGCGGCCATATCTGTGCTGATCGTAACAGACGCGTTTTGTTAGAGAGTGAGTCTTCTGTACCTAGTACTATTATTTATTCTGTGATAATAGGCAAAACTCTAGAGGGCGTCACTAGGCCAATCACATGGCCTACCGTGAAATACGATAGTCGAAAGTTCCGTTTCTGGCTCACTATCACTCTTGCCTATTCGATCGATAAAGAGGCAGGTAAAGAAATTTCGATCTTCGCGTTTCGCGGTAGGCCACCTGTAAACAAACCGCCTTGATGCAATGTCATAGTGAAAACTTGTCAAAAAACTGTTTAAGGCCGAGTATGTATAAGTTACTCTATGGTTTACTAAACAACAATGTGCTGCACTCAGGCATTTACAAAAAATGGCAAGGTTTAAAAAAATTGTGAATGAATCATCGTACCAGGCACTGGCTATGTGTAATAGTTTGCCATTGGAACTAGATGGCCCTATTCGGAACCGGACACGTGCGAGTCGGACTCGCCCACCGATATTTATTTATATCTATATATATTTATATATTTCGGGGATCTCGGGACGGCTCTAACGATTTCGATGAAATTTGCTATACGGGGGTTTTCAGGGGCGAAAAATCGATCTAGCTAGGCCTTATCTCTGAGAAAACGCGCATATTTGAGTTTTTATATGGTTTCCGAGCAAAGCTCGGTCTCCCAGATATTAAATAAATTATACTTGTACTTACTACGTCTAAATGCAGTCCGTTCATAAACTTCCCCTCCTCAACGGAGGCGAGCACGGCGAGCAAACCAGGGAGCAGAACTGTAGCTTGCGGCTTCAACTCCTCTTTACAGTTGCAGATCACCTGGAGAATATTAATTTAAGTTTGAATGTTCCGGAGTCGCGGGTTCGAGTCTTAACCTTCACACAGGCACACAACACTATGGGTCGGTTGCACCAAACCGTCTGTCACCGTTAAAGCGTTCGCTAAAGTTTATTGTATGGGAGTTTCATACTATACCTACTCTACTGCTGATTAACGTTAATCAGTCCGTTAACACTTTCGCGGCCGAGCAAAAAACGGCGCACTACCCCAAGAAACCGGTCGTCTATATCTGCGTACAAAACAACCCGCTGGGCGGGTTGTCCGGTATCTGAGCAAACATTACGAGTGCCTGCCAGGCGGGTTCTCGGTAGTCAAAGTGTTAAATGTGGTTGGTGCATAGACTAGGAATCCTCTAGACGGAGTTTATAGCAATTATTTCATGAAACCGATGCTGCCAAAAATACGGGGGTGCGGGGGACGAGGTGAGCGAGGTCCCGTGCCGTGATTGGTCCGTTCAAAGACACGGACGTCACACAAAGACACTTACGACTCAAAAATGGAGTAAAACTACCGTATTTGTGGCAGAGGGGGTAAGAGCTATATGTCTTGTCTGTGGGTTGGTGCAAGTGACCCTATGAGTAGGGTCTAATATCAGGGTTTGAAACTTGTCAACAAAATAATTAACTTGAAGGTAGATTCGAATTTGGAATCTCTGCGTGGAAATCAAGTGTAACCCCCTGTATATTTCGTTTTCTTCCTCGCGTTATCCCGGCATTTTGCCACGGCTCATGAGAGCTGGGGTCCGCTTGACAACTAATCCCAAGAATTGAAGCCATCTGACCTTCCAACCCAAAGGGGAAACTATACTCTGTATCTTTAGGTATTTAAATAAAAGTAAACAAAATGACTCGTTAAAGCAGTTGAGGGTAGATGAAAACATTACGCAAATAATGTAGGTTATAGTCAGGTCGTTCAGTGACTGATCCAGGCGGTTTTGTATTTGGTCGGTTAACCAATTAATGTTGTAACTACCCGAAAACGTACAAATTATTTGTTTACTTTTATTTAAATACCTAAAGATACAGAGTATAAGCGACTAAGCGACTGCCATCTGACCTTCCAACCCAGAGGGGAAACTAGGCCTTGGGATTAGTCCGGGTTCCTCGCGATGTTTTACTTGACCGAAAAGCGACTGGTAAATAAGTTCCGAAAAACTCATTGGTACGAGCCGGGGTTTGAACCCGCGACCACCGGATTGCAAGTCGCACGCTCTTAACGCTAGGCCACTAGCGCTTTTCCAAGTGTAACCCCTGTATATTTATATTCCAAATACTAAAACGTCAGTTCGATGGAATGAATTACTGTACTATGATTTTTTGCCAGTTTTGTAGTAAAATGACAGATCATTCGGACAAAATGGGGCAAAATTTATTATCTGGAAATCAGAAATGTAGACTTGAGATTCTTTCCCGATGTCCCAGCCAGTAAACACGCCAGAGCACGCCATAGTAACGCCAGCGTCGACACGCCAGCCGCGTGGCGTAGTAACGCCGTGAGCGTGCCGGCACAAGGGTGAGAATTCAATGGCGTCTGAGCTTCAATAAACACGCCAGGACACGCCATAGTGACGCCAGCGTGCCGGCACAAGGGTGACAGTGCAGTGGCGTCTCCACGAGGGATGTCTTGTACCTGAGCTAGTAGCCACTTGAGATTCTTTCCCGACGAGTCGCCCTTCAATAAACACGCCAGGACACGCCATAGTGACGCCAGCGTCGACACGCCAGCCGCGTGGCGTAGTAACGCCGTGAGCGTGCCGGCACAAGGGTGAGAATTCAATGGCGTCTGAGCTTCAATAAACACGCCAGGACACGCCATAGTGACGCCAGCGTGCCGGCACAAGGGTGACAGTGCAGTGGCGTCTCCACGAGGGATGTCTTGTACCTGAGCTAGTAGCCACTTGAGATTCTTTCCCGACGAGTCGCCCTTCAATAAACACGCCAGGACACGCCATAGTGACGCCAGCGTCGACACGCCAGCCGCGTGGCGTAGTAACGCCGTGAGCGTGCCGGCACAAGGGTGAGAATTCAATGGCGTCTGAGCTTCAATAAACACGCCAGGACACGCCATAGTGACGCCAGCGTCGACACGCCAGCCGCGTGGCGTAGTAACGCCGTGAGCGTGCCGGCACAAGGGTGACAGTTCAGTGGCGTCTCCACGAGGGATATGTCTTGTACCTGAGCCAGGAGCCACTTGAGATTCTTTCCCGATGTCCCAGCCAGTAAACACGCCAGAGCACGCCATAGTGACGCCAGCGTCGACACGCCAGCCGCGTGGCGTAGTAACGCCGTGAGCGTGCCGGCACAAGGGTGACAGTTCAGTGGCGTCTCTACGAGGGATATGTCTTGTACCTCCACCTGTCAAATGAATATTGTTTTAATGGCTATGTGTTAGAAAGTTATAAACGATAATCGCGCTCTAATGTATTCGTAAAAACTAGTGCCTACGCCAGTTCTCGGGATTAGTTGCCAAGCATACCTCAGGCTCCTATGAGCTGTGGCAAAAAACTGGGATAATGCGAGGATCATGAATCGCGCTCCAAAGTGGCAAAAATGTAAACTTTCAATAAGATAACCAGGACGTTTTTGCTGCATTTAAGTGACTCTCGGTTGCTCAGCTGATATCCCGGAGTCACAAGTTCAAGTCTCACCGAAGGCAGAGTTTATTCATTGTTGGTTTGTTTTCAAACATTGTGATTTTTCATAAGAAAAACATGTCTAAGAAACTTGCGGCATAAGGGCAGGTGTAGAGTTTTTCACCTGTGTTACTGAGTTTTTGAGACTGACAAAATAGGAATGTAGATTTGACTAAAATACTCTATAGTACATACTTGTTCTTCCACACTGGAGTGTAGATCGAACAGCATGGGATCCTCGGAGAGAGTGCGAAGGAAGATACGCGAGCGCTGTGTGTACGAGGGAGACAGCGTGCTGGGCTCGAGCGGGACCGCCACGGGGAGTGATTTGGTGCGCTGCGTCTGAAAAGAAGACATTATACATATCAAAAGGATGTCATTTTAATAGACGTATTTCTTTTTTGTGAATCATTCAATGAAACGATTTTTCGAAACGTTCATAACAGGATATTAAAATAAAACACGTAAAAAGAAATTTAGCCTATATACGTCCCACTTCTGGCACAGGCCTCCTCTCATGGGCGAGAGGGCTTGGGCTATAGTCCCCACGCCAGCGTGGGGACTGGGCCAGCCCAATGCAGGTTGGGGACTTCACATACACCTTTGCATTTCTTTGCGGATGTATGCAGGTTTCCAGACGATGTGGAAAGTTTTGCAAAATATTGTAGCCACCAAATTAATGGCTTAAGCAAATGGCGCTGTACGGCCGCCATGTTTTGCAATGGCGTCATATTTTCCTCTAAATGTTTTTGTTTCCTACTTGTTTTAGTATTTATTTGTCTATGGCTATACTAACCCAGCTAGCGCGAATAGGTAGCACATATTGCTCCTTCTCATCCACTATTCTCTGTAACGCGTCTGTACCGAGCAGCTGTTCGTATAGAGGCGCCGCCGGCCGCCGCCGGCAGATGGCAGCACACATCACGTTGTATATCAGGCATTGGAGCTTTCTGCACAAAAAATACAAAAAATAATTAGTAAATAAGTTTTATTGACAAATATTTCATTTTTGATACAAGCTTTTATCGCTGACTGTACTTTTCATTCAATAGGCATCTCATATTAATACATTATATTAGTATTAATACTAATACATATAGTATAAATTATAATAATACATTATTAACCATCGACATTTTCATACTCGCAGGTGTAGGGTTTCTCAACTTTGTTATTGACTTTTGTCAGAAATCGCAACAGATATCAAGGTGCTGTTTCGGTAGTTGCGCTGTGTAGGGACGACAGATGCAATATATGTGACGTTTTCAACCAAAAGGTACCACATTGTCGGTTGTCGATAAGGTTGATTTCAAATCGAAGCTATAAGGAAATAGCGCCTTATTGACAACCGATAAATACCCTTTTGATTGAGAATGGCACATATGGCATCTGGTTCTGACATCTATTTACCTGTACAGTGCGGTTAAAAAAGTGCATGGATAGATGTCGACCGTAATGCCTTAATATTACGGTTGAAACATCTCCATGCACTTTTGAACGCCAGTACATAGGGTATAGCTGATCATCTGGCATGGGGCAGTGTAAACGCTCTCTGAGCTGATGGCACCAACTGCATGTTTCTCTCACAAGGTGCCAGGGCGTAGCGTTAGTGGTCGCACTGTATAATACTGACGCTGGCGATTCTAAAGATGACGTAGGTAGCTGTAGTTGTAGCTTTAGTGGTCGCACTATATAACGATTACGACCACGCCATTTTCATACTCGCAGTTGTAGGGTTTCTCAACTTTGTTATTGACTTTTATCAGGAATCGCAACAGATATCAAGGTGCTATTTCGGCAAATACATATGGTTTTCAGACATAAATTTACCTGTACATAGTGTAGAGTTGATCATCTGGCATAGGGCGGTGTAATCGCTCTCTGAGCTGATGGCACCAACTGCATGTTTCCCTCACAAGGTGCCAGGGTGTAGCGTTAGTGGTCGCACTGTATAATACTGATGATGGCGATTCTAAAGATGACGTGGGAAGCTAGAAACGTACATTTACTATTAGAAGTATTAGAACAAATTAAATTATTTTCAGAAAATATTTTAATTTGTTTTTATTTCAAGTAGACACTCTACTATATAAATTATAAACTGAAATAAATGTCATATACTAAAAAAAAGTGACCAAGGCCTCCAGTGCCCCAGGCTGGAATAGAACCTGCGTCCTCTACTAGGCACCTGCCGCAATAGCAGAGGCACTGGAGGTCTTGGTCACTTTTACACAACACAGGTCCGCAACAATTTTAAGAAATAGAGGTACAAAGGCGAACTTATCCCTATAAGCGATCACTTCCAGCTAACCTTCGAGTAGATAAGTGGAAAACTCTAGTAAAGGATTCTGTCATTCTCTTTATAATATGACTTAAAACAGGCCATTTGGCATTTAAGCACCGAATATCTGGGAGACCGAGCTTTGCTCGGAAAATATATAAAAACTAAAAAATGCACGTTTTCCCAAAGATCCTAGCTAGATCGATTTATCGCCCCCGAAAACCCCCTTATAGCAAATTTCATCGAAATCGTTAAAAGCCGTTTCCGAGATCCCCGAAATATATAAATAAATATATATACAAGAATTGCTCCTTTAAAGGTATAACATTTGGCAGATAGAGAGTGACAGTGACATCATAATCGACTAATTCCTATGAAATTAAAAAATTATGTATGCCACGTGAGCTCAACTGGAGTCTCAAATCTTATACGGCCTCCTAGCCTAGTCGGTAGTGACCCTGCCTACGAAGCAGGAGGTCCCGGGTTCGAATCCTGGTAAGGGCATTTATTTGTGTGTTTGGGTGGATTTCAAAATCCTGCGAAAACGTATGGTTCGGTCTTTATAAAAAAAACTTGTAGGTTGTGCGAGTTGCAACTTTTTTATATGTTTTTAAGAACTATTATCTTCATGTTCCTTCAATTACCATCTCCAATAACTTAATAGTTTTTGTTATATAAAATGTTTTATGTGTCTAAAATCATCACCGTCTACCGGAAAAATGTGAACCTTTTTGTTTGCAGTGAAAATTATAGCATACCTATCGTACGATTGCGAATTTTCTTTTACTTATATCTTTTCCATGTTGTTGTTTAACACATGAAAAAATATGCAATAATTCCTTCACCGAGAAAGTACATTTAAAAATATTTAAAATTTTGTCACGAATATTCGTCAACACCGTCATGATAATGTCAATGTGAGCTTATCTCCGTGTATGAACAACGAAATACCGCTAAAAGTCCTTGCCCTATTTTTCACTTTAATAGAGAATGCCAAAAATGATTTCACTATAAAGTCACATCATTGAATCGTGAGAAATATTACGAACAAATTTGTAAAACGTAGTTTGTCACAACAGAGCATCATCACCGTTATGCTTTGGTTTAAAAAAGTTACAAATGATATATTAGAAATAATTACTGAAATGAATGGCAAACTACATGAAGTTTATTGTGTAGCATAGACATTAACTACTATTATTCGCATTCTAGAAATAAAAACAAGAAACTCTCAAATCGTCAACACCATACCCATCATCACCGGGAAAAAATGACGACCGGTGATGATTTCATGTGTATGGTGATGACGGTTCTCAGAAACTTTTCTAGTTATTTTGCTATAATTCATTATGAAATTAAGCTGTATGTTTGAAAAACGTTCTCTATGTCTTCTAACACTATATAATGTCTACCTTATAAGTGTAGAATAAATATAGAAGAAGATATAACTATTTCTTTCACACTAGAGGATGGTTAGTTTTTAAATAACATTTTGACTGAAGAAGGCAAAATTTAGGTCACTTAGAACTTAGAACATAGAAATGTTTTTTTTATATAATCTAATAATGTAAATCGTGCAACTTAGAGTCTGTAATTGCATGTTAGTCGTGTTAAAACAAAGTATTTAAACAAGCAACATATATTAAGTTTTAAGCGACCATAGGCTACGGTACTGGCTCACTATCGTGACGGCCTTATGTTTTTTGATAATATTGTATTAATTGGTGTATATAATTACAGCAATTAATAATTATACCATTGGGTAGTCACCGGACCCAATGCCTAACATTTTATAACTTATGACATGCATTACAAGTAGGGGTCTTGCAACTTATAAAACACTGATTATATATTAATGTTTAGCTATTAAACAACATATATGTGGATTTAAATCATTATAGCTATTTTTAAAGTTAATTTATAAAACAACAAAAATACAAACTTATGCAATGAATCAAATTATCAAAAAAAAGTAATATATCATATAAATTAAGCTCATTGGTAAGCCAGCAATTTTATAATATGATATAAATACCAAGTTATGCAGTAGATAAAAGAAGATGCGGGTTTAAACTGATAATAAGAGTACAATATTGTTAATATGATTTAACATTGAAAAAACCCAAAAAAATAAATGAAAACATAAATTGCCTATTTCGGAATATAAATTATTTAAAATTATACAATAAAAATACTTGTTATATATTTATTTATATGAATAAAATGTATTTTTTATAATTTTCTAAAAATAATTTATGTGGCTAGTCTTATGTTCAAAAACATGTTACTTGTAATGTTTATTAAAGTTCTAAAGCCTTACAATTAAAAAAAGTTTTTGTTTTTTTAATACGTTTTTAATACATATATAAATTAGTTCCCAAAGCGTCATTACCGTACATGCAGTGTCATTACCGTCTATAAAAGAGTCATTACCATACCATGGTTGTCATCACCATCTTGCGTTTTTATTTTCCGAAAGCGATAACTTCAAATATAAGCCACAAAAGATTGTATAAATACCATAAATATCCTCAATATACAGCCCCCTATTACTTTACCCAGCTAGAATCGTGTTAAATTTAACATTAAAATAAATAAATTTTTTGTATGGTGAAATTTTTTGTGATGAAATCCACCCGTTTATCACAAATATTTGTTCCTGAGTTATGGATGTTTTCTACGTATAGAAGTAATATATATAGGTATATATATTACTTCTATACGTAGAAAACAGGAGCTTGTTGTGTTGTGGGCACTAGACGATGATTCATGATATATATAATACAGGTTGTATTATATATATCATCGTCTAGTGCCCACAACACAAGCCTTATTGAGCTTACTAGCTGTGGGACTAGGTAGATCTGTGTAAGATTGTCCTATACATAATATTTATTTATTTTTATTTATTTATTAAACCTTCAAAGCTTTCGTAGTTTACCTTTTCGAAAGCGACCAGCAATAAATAGAGACTGATCATGTACTCCTCCCAGGATTTCCTATAGCTAGGATGCGCAGGTTTGCCTTTAGGTCCCTTCTTCAGGTTACCTAGGATCCGGTCTAGCGCTGACGCTAGGAATCTCTCACAGATGTCGGTCGATGAGTGTCTGGGGAATAAAAGAGAATTTGATATACTGTCATGGTAAATTATGTAGCTACAGTACATTTTCTGCCATCTTACGACAGACGATTAAAACTGTTAGAACGCCATTTGACTTTGATCCTTATTCTTTCACTGATATGTGTTAACTTGTAAAATATTAATATTAACGCCATCTACTCGAGAGTAGGCTGAAGGTTATGGCGACATCGCTCGAAAAGATTGCACCATACCTTTGGCCTAGTCACAAGTTAACACATATCAGTGAAAGAATAAGGATCAAAGTCAAATGGTGTTCTAACAGTTTTAATCTTCTGTCGAAAGATGGCAGTAAATTTACAGTGGCTACATAATTTACTTTGACAATCCGCCTCTATACACTCTATTCTCTTTGGGGGAATAAAAGTTAGTGTAAGCATAGAGAAATATAAGTAAGGAAAGAGTGGTAACTCTTTACATCAGTTTTCTTACCAAATCGGGAGTTATTTCGTAGTCGACATCTAGCGTCAAGTACTGGAATTATCAGCACTCCTACTCGACACTAGATGTCACGAGAGTCGAGACTGACGAAAAGTGTATTGCTCATTGCTCAACAATTTACAACTAATATTACATGCAGAAGGAGTAGAAAATAGAGTTCCGGTTAATCCGGCATAATATAAAGAGTATTGAGACCCGAGCAAGCGAATGACTCCAATTTTGAATCATGAGAGTAGCAAGTAGTTAATTACCTCATCGACAACCGACAGTGTGGTACCTAAATGTTAATGTGTTTGTAATGCGCCAACGCGTGTCCTCAGAGGTGGTCAAAGGTTGTGAACCTTAGAATGCAGATGTCGCTAGTGACGTTGTCACAGTTGCAATGACTAAATTCGCGTTGATTGACGGATGGTCAGCTGGCGGAATTGATAACGCATTGGACTGGCAATCCAAGGATGTGGGTTCGAGTCCCACGTTGGCCAGAGTGGATCATCGTAGATTTTTTCATTGTGATTAACATCTGTATTTACAATTTATAGTGTGGTACCTTTTAGTTGAAAACGTCACATTATCTTACCTCAGCAATGGAACTAAAACGCGCTCGCAGGCCCTCTCGCTATGGCACTTCTGGAACAGTGTTCCACACAAGTCCAGGTTGTTCCGTTTAGCTGAAGCGGTTACGCAGGACTCTAAGGCCGAGTCCCACCAGCCCGTGCTTGTGTCGTCTGAAAATGTTCTACATTGAATACAAAACAGTTTGTCACCCAGCCAAACAAGACGTCCGCGCCAGGCCACAACAATTTCGTCATATAAAGCAGTAGTACCACGATCCCGACTATAGGGACATCCGGCCTGGGCACCAAATCATAAAATACCCGATAGTCGGGTTTTCGGCACTGAATGTGTTAATTATTGTTTAGGAATAAGTGAGTTTTGGTTGTCACCTGACGATATGTACTGTTACGTTGTACGATACACGTGCGAATAGGTAATTCGCAACTCGTGTCGATTTAAAAATAGCCACTCGTTACGAATTCCCTATTTTTCGCACTTTTATCGTAATAGTTATTAACGATACCAATACAAATACTTTACTAATAACGCCAAGTTACATGCCAGGTACATTCTATATCGAATTTAAATTTAAAATAAGTGCGGAAAGTGGGTCCTGTAACACAGGGTTTCCTAGATCAGGCCACAGGGACGTGATTTACTGTATGTTTAATTCTATACAATAAACTTTTTTTGTTTTCAAAGTAGGAAATTCGCAACGAGTGGTGATAAATTAAAACACGACCGCAGGGAGTGTTTTTAAGTCGACACGAGTTGCGAATTACCTATTCGCACGTGTATTGTACAACGTTTTACAGTACATATGGCTGTTAAATTTTCGGCATAGGCACGGAAATTGCTTATTGCCGCACTAGTGCGGGAAAGTAGCACCATATGTACTGTAAATAACTATTAACTACAGTCAACGTCCATTTCGGTAACACCTGTTAAGATAGCAGTTGTAAATGATTCACGGTTAGTTTCACTAGACTTATCGACCGGGATATGAACCGTGATTACCTTTTGTATTGACAGACCATCGAGTGTGAACGCGACCAGACCAACGAGTGTGAACCCGTCCGGTGGTAACGTTGAAAGCGAACGCAGCCGACGCACACGAATGAGGGTAGGCCGAGCGCGGTCTACACAACTTTTGACACCCACCCGCTATCATCAGTTACCCGTGAACAAGATGCATGTAGCTGCGTCGAAATATCGGGAGCTCGAAAAAAATACAAAAGGTAATCACGGTTCATATCCCGGTCGATTTAAGATTTAAACCAGAAGTCGTAAAAGGCGGACTTACTGCCTGCAAGAGCGGCGACAGTCGGCAGCAACGCGCCAGGGCGCGCCGCAGCCGCCTCCAGCAGCGCGGGCCGGAGCTCCCGCAGCCGCGCCGGGAACCACGACAACACCGCCGCCGGGACCTCCGGTACCCTGCGAGTGATACAAACATTCAGGAAGATCAAGGGATTTTAAATTTAAAAAAAATGCATTTATTTCAGACGAATTAGTGTCCATAGTTTGTTAGTAACAAGAAAATACTTAAACAACTATATTAGTACCTAAACCTAAGTGGAGCGAGGACCAGTGCCTGATTAGGCCACTGTCCCACCTCCCCGCGCACTAATGCCCGGGGCACGTCTACACCATGAATCTAGTATACACGGTGTAACATGAGTAAACCGAATAATTTTAACATCGTATTCCTGATCATATTTAGAGACAAAAATGTCCTATAAACTTTTTTGAAATGAAACGCCTAGTTTCAGAGATATTATTAATTAAAAAAAAAAAACAAGTTTTTATTGTTACATAGTGTAAAAGGCCTTTTTGATGGTGATGTTACTGCTATGGGACGTAGTCTAAATATCCTTATTGATAGATGTCAAAAAGTGACAAAGTAACACTTTGCAAAAAGTAGTTTCTACGAAAAAAAATGTAAAAATCAATTTTAAGTGACAAGTTTACCAATAACATTTATTTTTTATGTACAAATGCATTCAAAAAATTGAAAAAAAAAACAAAACAAAAAAAATTTTTTTTTGGCGTAATTGACCTAAACTCATATTAAATTTTTTACTTCTTTTGACCTCAGAAATGCGTGGTTAAAATTATTCGGTTTCCTCACGTTACACCGTGTATAACTGGATCTGGCATGAAGGGTGGGGGAAAGTGACCGAACAGGATGGTCTTATATATCTTTCAGCAGCAAAAGAGCTATTTGTCTGTCCTTGTCACAGTCTCACATTTTTTTTAATTCCCCACCGTAAATTGAGTATGTATTATGGTGGGCAACAAATAAATTCGACCAATCATAGTGTCGCGTTGCGTATGTTTTGTTCCTCACGGACGCACGCGTATAGCACTTCGATAGGATCCTACCTACTGTGGTCTACACTGGCCGTTTTGTGCGTGTGGAAACTGCCTCGCGCGTGTGCTCGCTCTGTGTGGCCCGGCTATTCAGGATGATCTCGGGACTGTTTTTCTGACTGCAATGTATTTAAGTAAAAATATCACTGGAAGCGCTGGTGGCCTAGTAGTAAGAGCGTGCGACTAGCAATCCGGAGGTCGTGGGTTCAAACCCCGGCTCATACCGATGAGGTTTTCGGCACTAATGTACGTACAGTCGTAATGTATGTACGAAATATCATTTGATATTTACCAGTCGCTTTTCAGTGAAGGAAAATATCGTGAAAAAACCGGACTAATCGCAATAAGGCCTAGTTTTCCTCTCTGGGTTGGAAGGTCAGATGGCAGTCGCTTTCTTAAAAATTAGTCAATTCTTGGGATTAGTTGTCTAGCGGACCCCAGGCTCCCATGACCCGTGGCAAAAATGCCGGGACAACGCGAGGAAGAAGAAGAAAGAATAGTAACTTAAATGCCTCCTCCGGTAAGAAACACAGAAGCTTGGTCCTCTGGTCGAGCGACGCATCTTGCGAACATACGACCCGTGTCGCCCATTGTAGTGGGTTCGATTCCGGCCCCGGTCCGAGGCACTGTAGGTTGGCTAGGAGACAGTGCTTTTGGACGAAGGTCGCGTGCTGTTCGTACGTCGGCCAGAGCTGTAAAAAGACCAAACGTGCAATACAATTTTAATGAAATTAGATTTATTCTAATGAATAAAAAAAACCGGATAAGTGCGAGTCGGACTCACCCACTGAGGGTTCCGTAATTTTCAGTATTTGTTGTTATAGTGGCGACAGAAATACATCATCTGTAAAAATTTCAACTGTCTAGCTATCACGGCTCATGAGATACAGCCTGGTGACAGACAGACAGACAGGCAGGCAGGCGGACAGTGGAGTCTTAGTAATAGAGTCCCGTTTTTACCCTTTGGGTACGGAACCGCTTATTCATTGTAAGCCGTGTTAAACTAATACTTAAACTTAAAAGTTATAGATTGCAGAAGAAAAGTCTAAGAAAAATCGTGCCCCCATTTTGATAGCTGAATTAAATGGCGCTGTACGGCGCCATACGTTTTATGGTAACTGAACTGTCAAACGCCATTTTTGGACAGCCAGATTTACCGCATAACGGTAGATGTCGCTAGGGCCTTCCTAAGGCTCATGTATGGTGAAAATATTCGCTGTATTGGGTAAGGTCTTGGTAGCTCAGATGGCAGAGCACTGGGCTAGCGATCCAGTGGTCGTGGATTCAAGTCCCACCCAAGACAGTGATTTTTTCCACTTTTAGTTTATTTTCTAAGCTTAATAGCATAGTTCGAAGACGTTTCTGCTTGTTAAAAATTAATATCTCACCTATAAGGAGCTAATAAAAACCAAAATATTACATTGCTAATCCGCGAAAAGATAACGTGCTAGTCAATCAGTGCTAACCCGTTATACACGTATACAACGTAACGTATTAAACAACGTAGCAAAGTAATATTTTGGTTTTAATTAATATGGATTTCCGCAAAGTAACGCCTGATTCTATTCACTATAAGGAGCTGTCAAAGCGCCTCATAGAGGCTTCTGGTGACCAGAGGGCTGGCCAATATTTTGCCCAGCGGATTCAGCATTGTCATCCAGCGGGGCAATGCGGCCAGCCTTCTGGGCACCCTACCGAGCGACTACGACTTTGGTCACATTTTTTATTTATAAGCTTTAAGTGTTTTTATTATGTTATATATAATATTATTAAATAAAGAAAAATAGACCAGTAAAAAAATATCTCACCTTATCCACCAATTCCAGCGCATTTCCATATCGTTCTTTGAAATTTTTCTTCACAGTCAACCTTACTATATCATTCAAAAGAACGCTACATTCTTTTAATTCATCTTCCAACAATACAAAAGGTTTCTGAGTCAACACTTCAAAAAACCCTTCAATAAAAAATGCCCCAAATCTTATGCCATTTTTGGACTTCTCCCCTTTCAAAATCTTCTTGACATCTTCCGTCGTCAAAAACTTTAAACTGACTGTGATCATGTCAGTAAAATATGACATTTCTTCGTAGAAATATTCTTCTAATCTGCCAGACGCGTATAATTTCATTAGAAATTTTGGCCATTTTGACATTTCCACTTTGACATCTGGTGAAATGAGTTCAGACACGTCAAATATGTTTGACATTATGTTAAAAGCTTGTATGTGTAAGTGATGTTCCGTTGTGAAGAGCTCATGCTCTATGGATTCGGTTATTTTTTTAATTGGCAGCATGTTCAGCCAGGTGTGAATGCTGGTGATTATTGTCTTTGGAGTGTTTTTCCAGTGTTTTTTCAGAGATGTAAAACATAGTTTGATGTTTTTATGCAGTTCTTTGACTAATATTGGTGTGAAGTTTGTGTTTATATCTGATATTAATTTTATTGTTTCCTGAAAAAAAAAGGTAAATCCTTAAAACAATAGGGAATATTACGCGAAACTCTGCGTAGGGGGCGCTACTACCACAATCCATCACAATCTGGGGGTCTACCGCGAAACAAGAAAATCGAAATATCGTTATCTAACCTCGTTATCACTCTTGCATATTCCAGCGATAAAGAGGCAGATAACTAAATTTCGATTTTCGCGTTTCCCGGTAGGCCCTTGTTAACAAACCGCCTTGATGCATCAATGTCATATTTTATTGTCTGTGAAAACTTGTCTAAAACCAGTTTAAGGCACAGTGTGTATAAGTTACTCTATGGTTTACTACCTAGCTTCGTGCTGCACTCTGGCGGCAGAACATTGCAGTAATACCCCTATTTAAAATCTATGGGAATATATTTTTTACGATATAGGTTGAAGGCAAACAGAGCAGAGGAATCACCTGATGGTAAGCAATAACCGTCACTCATGGACACCCGAAACACCAGAGGGGTTGCAAGTGCGTTGCCGGCTTTAAAGATGGGAGTATACTCGTGTCTTGAAGGTTTGAAGGTCGTATCGGTCCGGAAATATCGCACGCGACAGTTCATTCAGTTTATCTGTGTGAGGCAGGAAGTTTCTGGAGAAACGCACAGTTGAGGACCGCCAACCATCTAAGTTACGTTACGACTTACGATGTATATTAAATTTGTTTTAAACTCACCATATATTTCAGTTCCAAAACGCCTTCAGAATATTCCTCTAAAAATTTCAAGATCGCCTCCATTTTGAAGACGTCGTTTTGATCGATAGTCAAACCCAGCAAACAATTTAATAAAACACAATCCTCCCTTCCTAAAATCTTCCTTGACATGTCACTGTCAAAATCAAACTCACTCTTCGTAACTGCCAACACATACAGCGTTTTGACATTGACATCATTTTTACTAATGTCAAAAACAACATGTAACAATTCATCCAATTTGACATCTCGTAAATTCTTGACAAATTCAATTGTCAGTTTCACAGTGTCTTTATAAACTTTGACATCGGATGAATTGTTTTTCAAAACGTTATCCAGAAGGTTAAATATTGTTTTTCTGATTGTCTCTCTATCGAAAAGTTGTTTTTTGTCTATGAATGCTTTAGAAGCGATTTTGAATATAGTTTTCGTGTCGCTTTCGTAAGTTGATGCTATAAATGTGACAAGTTCGGGCAGAATGGTTTTGCTTAGAGCGTGATTGTTCTGTAGCGACGTAAGTATGGTCTCGGCGATGTCGAGGCCGGCACGTTTGGTCGTGGCTAAAAAATAATAAAGACATAACTATACAATGTTATCAGTGATCAGCGTTTTCCTTGTTACGCCGCGATATCAAGTGGAAATGTTAACCCCTTACTGCATATAATAAAAAATATTTGTTGAAATTTGAACTTTAATAGCTGTCAATAGAGTTAAATATTTATCCGCCATATATGGCTTCGTATGCGGTAAGGGGTTAATTGTCGTTTTAAATATTTAATATTTATTGCACAAAAGAAAATCTTAATTATCAATACTTTTGAGGTTAGAAAACTTTTAATCTAAAAAAAAACGGGGTATATTTAAGTTCAAATTTATACAAATAATTTTATTTGCATCTTGACCGTGACGTCACTTGCTCACTGTTTCATATAGATTCTATAGTTGCTTATCGATTTGACAGTTCAAAAAAACCGGACAAGTGCGAGTCGGACTCGCCCACCGAGGGTTCCGTAATTTGTTGTTATAGCGGCAACAGAAATACATCATCTGTGAAAATTTCAACTGTCTATCACGGTTCGTGAGATACAGCCTGGTGACAGACGGACGGACGGACAGCGGAGTCTTAGTAATAGGGTCCCGTTTTACCCTCTGGGTACGGAACCCTAAAAAAAGAAACCGTTTTGACTAGTCAGGCAAATATCCTATTATGTACTTACATTCAGAGCTAGCTAGCATGACGGTGGCGCGCTCCGCGACCCTCTGCAGCACGTCGGGCTCCTCGCATATCGTGGCTAGGGCTGCGGCCAACAGCTTGCGAGCCCCGCACGACTTGCTGCTGCTTATGTACTGGAAATTATGGGAAATAGTTAATTACGATACAAGTGCGGAAAAGAGGAAATTCGAAACGAGTGGCGATAAATTAAAACACGACCGAAAGGAGTGTTTTAAATCGACACGAGTTGCGAATTACCTATTCGCACGTGTATCGTACAACGTTTTACACTACATACGGGCCTTTAAAATTTTGACATACGCACTGAAAGTGCTCTTTCCCGCCCTAGTGCGAGACACTAGGACCATATGTACTGTAAATAACATTTTGTTTACATCTAAAGTGTATTTAATATTATGCAATAAATCCACGCCGGCTGCGTCACACAGGCGCACTGCGTGTTGTATGTGCGCGGCGTAGTCGCCGCCGCCCGTAGCGTGTGCGCTCGCCAACGCACGAGCGACGCGTATTATCGCTCGCTGTGTACTCATTTAATATTATATGACGTGTGTTCGGGGCTACATACCTGCAATAAATCCACGCCGGCTGCGTCACACAGGCGCACCGCGTGTTGTATGTGCGCGGCGTAGTCGCCGCCGCCCGTAGCGTGTGCGCTCGCCAACGCACGAGCGACGCGTATTATCGCTCGCTGTGTACTTATTTCTTTGTTGGAGGACACTGGAAATTACCATTAATATTACACCTAGAACTTTTCCTGGTAATTCAAATGCAAAAAAAAATAAAAATATATATATATTTACTTGGTATCTAGGTGGATTTATACAATAATTTGTGATGGATACTTTCTGTTAAGTATAGCAATACTTGTGTTAGGAGGTATAAATATTTTATTGCAACGTATACGTATATTTCGTATTTAAATAAAAACATATTTTACGAAGACAAGAATTGGTTTAGTATTTAGACCCTACACATAAAACACATAAATAACATACGGTTGGCACACAACATGGCGAGTAGCGTCAGCAGCGCGCGCGGGTCTTCTTGCTGTAGCGACAGCACCAACATAGTTTTGAGGTCCACCTACAACGTTACATGACATAACATTTCCTATTATTGAATTTAAGTCTTTGACCTTAGGGGCTGTCCATAAATTACGTCATCGATTTTTGGCGATTTTTGACCCCCCCCCCCCCCCCCCCCCCTTATAATCATCCAAAAATCATGCTTCAAATGACCCCATTTCCTCCTACTTCATGCTACCGTCATCCGATGTCCAGACCCCCCCCCCCCCTAATTTGAAATGACGTAATTTATGAATAGCCCCTTACATGAAACTCAAGTGGCATTTTAAAGTTGAATGTTCAAATCATTATGCCACGATTTAGACCTCTAATATATTTATTACAGTACTAGTGCCATTATTAGCACATTACGTAACTGTTTATGTCGAAAACTTAAAGGGCCTATTTACATTATAGGTACTGTAAAACGTTGATCCTATACATGTGCGAATAGGTAATTCGCACTTGTATCGTATGCACTATTAAGCCACGATTTAGAATCAGGGATGTTGCGGATGCAAATTTTTTGACATCCGCGGATGCGGATGCGGATATTTAAAGCCTCACATCCGCGGATGCGGATGAGAATGTCAAGATTTGGTACTTAAAAACGTCAAATATTACATTTTTAGTAATTTTTATTAAAAAAAACCGAAACGTTTATTATTTGAGCAAGAATATAGGTGCGTTTTATTTAATAAACAGTGACTTGGTCGACTTTTCGGGATCTAGACGATTTCGTTATAGGTAATGACGAAATTACCTAGCACTTATGCCGCCGCTAAGACGTTCCTGTTACCGACTTGGTCGACATCCGCATCATGCGGATGCTCCGCATCGATTTTATGCGATGCAGATGCGGATGTTGAAAATAATGCGGATGTTCCGCGGATGCGGATGCGGATACTCGCAACATCCCTGATTTAGATGTCTTTAATATTTATTCTGCAACGATTCAGTGAATTTTATATTCATTCGTTTACCTATAGTCTTTTGTTTAGTTATATTACAAAACAAAATAAATTCAACCTTATTTCCTACATTATTGAATTCTAATTCAACTGCCATTTTTTGTTGTAGTAGGTTAAAACCATATTTTTACAAGCTTTTTACTGACTTGCAATGTACTTATGTATGTATGTATGTATGTACGGGTCAAATCTTGCAAGTTAAATTTGACCCACTTGACATCCAATGAAGCTGAAAATTTGCATACATATGTATGACAATGCAATATGTATTATGGTGCCATCGAGCTGATCTGATGATGGAGACAGGAGGTGGCCATAGGAACTCTATGATGAAACAACGAAACCTAATTGTGATTGGGGTTTTTAGAATTGTCTCGATGACTATTAGTTGCCTGTGGAAAGAAAAGAACTGTCAGCGATAAAAGCTTGTACCAAAAATTTCATTTTTGCCAAAAACTTTTTCTAGTATATTACCTTATACGAGCTCCCCTGGTGCGGCAACGTCAGCGCGAGGGATTTCTTCAAGTCGACCACAACATCGTCGTCCCAGGTATCTCTGTTATTATTCATGTCCACGCTCCCATGCTTGCCTGAAATCGTAGGATATTTAAACTAGAAATGGGCCGAATATTCGGTAACTATTTGGTATTCAGCATATTTTTCAATGTTCGTATTCGGCCGAATAGTTCGGTTCGAACTGCCGAATATGTGCGCTTCGCGGTCAGGCACAGTCAGCAGCAGAAGTTACTAAGCGGGCGAGGTGTTCAAAATAACCTTGACACGCTCTTATTCTCTTAACAATAAAGTCGCGTCAAGATCATTTTGAACACGTGGCCCGCTTAGCAACTTCTGCTGCTGACTATATGAGACATTTCCGTTTCTTTTCATAAACATTCCCGGCCGGTCCAGAGGGGAAAGGTCAAACACACGAGGAGTGCAGGTCGCGGACCTGTATGAACTTGATTTCAGCGTGGCAGTTTTAGCCCAACCGAATATTCGGCCGAATCCATATTTAGTCCATATTCGGCCCATTTCTAATTCATTCATTTATTCCTTTATTAAACATAGTTTTACATGTCAATAGGGTATTATACTGTATTTAAAATAAATTATTTTACACCATGCATGAAATAAAACACCTGATAATTATTAGAAAAACACAGATAGGAGTTATTTTTAAACACAAGTTCTATTTAATAAATCGGATAGAAATATAAAAAGTAGGTGAGTTGACCGTGACGTCACGATGTAAAGTTTCATATAAATTCCATATTAGCAAATCGTTTTGACAGTTCTAAAAAAGTAACTGATTTGACTAGTTGGAAAATACCCTATTACAGTATTTCATATTAACAACTATTTACATCTAAATTAACATATAATATATAGTATATTTAATATTAGGTATAAGGTATGTTACATTTTCAAATTATAAATGTTGGGTACATCAAGTTATTAAGTGTTAAGTGTAATTAAAACCTTTATTATATTAGGGTGGTATTCCATCTGCCCATTATCTTGGTCCAACGTCATTGCGTCTCACTCTCTCTATTAAGCAAAATGTGAGACAAAATACACATTGGACAAAAAAATTGGACAGGTGGAAAGAAATACAAAAAAAAATGCTTATTTTTTGACGATCAGTTTTACTAATGAGATAGATCACACTTTTTGAACCATATTTAGTGTAAAGTAGTACTAAAAAAACGGCCAAGTGCGAGTCGGGCTCGCCCACCGAGGGTTCCATACTTTTTAGTATTTGTTGTTATAGCGGCAACAGAAATACATCTGTACAGGCTAGGTGTGGTTCCATCTTTTCGAGCGATGGCACCATACCTTTGGCCTAGTCTCGAGTAGATGACCACTTTTTGTTATTTAGCAAATTTAACACATATCTGTGAAAGAATAAAGATCAAAGTCAAATGGCGTTCTAAAAGTTTTAAATATCTGTCGAAAAATGGCAGTAAATTTATTGTGACTACATAATTTAGTTTGACAATCCGCCTCTATTTCAAATTCTCTTTGGTGGTAACCGGATGTTCTATGTCCGGATATCTCATGAACCGCAATAGCTAGGCAGTTGAAATTTTCACAGATGATGTATTTCTGTTGCCGCTATAACAACAAATACTAAAAACAGAATATAATAAATATTTAAGTCGGGCTCCCATACAACAAACGTGATTTTTTTGCCGTCTTTTGCGTAATGGTACGGAACCCTTCCTGCGCGAGTCTGACTCGAACTAATAGAAGCACACTACAGCAAATATAAATGGCAAATAGTCCGTGATCAATGTCTAAAACATAAAAGATCATATTATACAGAGTGGCCAAAAATTAAGTGCATTCCCGTTGCCAGGGAGGTTTGGGACTATACTGAGCAACTATTACTATGGGACCAACCAAGAAATCGCGAAAAAAATTTGGCTGTTTCATACATTTTGGCTGGTCCCTTTTCTATGGGAGGGTAAATTTTTTTTTATTGGTCCCATAGTAAAAGTTGCTCAGTATAATCCCAAAACCTCCCTGGCAACGGGAATGCAGTTATTTTTTAGCCACCGTGTATATAACTCACCTAAAAACATAGTGATTTCTCTGTGAAGTATCCGGACGTCTCGGTCCGTTCGGTCGCCGCGCGCTCTCAGTTTCTCTACAGAGCGCATAGCCTATTTAAACATATATTTATTTATACTTTTTATCTACAGAATTGACAGAAACTTATAATATTGAAAAGAATACTTCGTATTCGCAAGATGTAGGCATGTACGTGTACTTACATCGCGAATGTCTACGTCCGGACTTCTCTCCTTAGTGAGTAAATAGTCGAATTTCCTTACAGCCTCTGTGTGTATCTTCGGGTCTACGTCGCTCGAAAATATTATCTGAAAAAAATATATAATAGGGTCTGGAACCTGACGTAAGTGGAATATAAACTTCGGACCTGACTGGAGCTGACGAAATTGGTTTAAAATATTTTCTGACCTATATGGAATTCCATAAATTTTGATGTATGCAAATAAATTTTCTGACCTAAGTGGCAGCTGACGTAAATGGAATAATTCATCAAATCGACCTAGCAAGAAACCATATTCTAACTAAGAACATTATTATTTACTTTACTAAACTGGTAACTCCATACATCAGATTTCTTACCAAAACGCAAGTTATTTCGTAGTCGACATCTAACGTCAAGTAATGGTACTAATGGTACTATCAGTACCGCTACTTGACACAGGTGTCACAAGTGTCGCCACTGACGAAAAATGTACTACTAAAACAATTTACAACTACGATTAGAAGCAGAAGGAGTTGAAAATAGAGTTCTGGTTAATCCGGTTATTAATATTAGCTGAAAATTGTTGAGCATTACATTTTTCTGTCGTTGCAACATCTATTGTCAAGTAGCAGTACTGATAATTCCGCTACTTGATGCTAGATGTCGACTACGAAAATAATAGTCGTCTTGATACCAAAACTGATGTATGGAGTGATGTACTTTTTCAAGTGAAAACTTCTTTAGCGGCGCTGAGCACTTTTTGTGATGGGGAAAAAATGTTAAACTCGCGAGAGCGTAAGACATGACGTCACGTGTGACGGACACTGTTACAATGTCATTGAGGTTTTCGTTTTTGATTTAAATGCCATCTAGTGAGTTTCCCTCAAACTGGTACAAATATAACTCTAGTACTCACAGCGATGTGGTTAGGGGTTTCAAGTAATGCGACGAAATAACGCTAGACGGCGTTAACCTCAATTATACATAGTGCTGCAGACATTTTGCACTAGATGGCGCTGTTATTAATATTTTGAGTTACAATGTCATTGAGTATTTTCACTTCTGCCGGCACTCCCGGAGTGCAGCCCGTTGTTTTTTTTTCTCTATGCCTATACTCACTTGCAGCGCGGTCAGCATTTCACCAGCATCTATATCGACATCTTCAGGAGACTGTACTAGCGCGAGACACGCCGCGTGCAGCGTGGCTTCGTCCCGACATGTGTGCAGTCGTATTGACTGAAATTAAATAATAAGGTTTATAAAACACTTTAAACTCTCGCGTTTTGTACACATTTAATTACACAAACGGGTCTACCGCGATATAATTTCATTGTTTTTACCTTAAATTCCGACGTTTCAGCTGAGTTGCACCAGCTGTGGTCACTCAAAGATCACACGACGGAATTTAAGGTAAAAACAATGAAATTATATCGCGGTAAACCCGTTTGTGTCATTAAATATGTAATAATAAGGTTAGCAACTGCCAACAGATCATAATGCAGAGTACTTTGGGGTAAGAGTTGCAAGGGACAGGTTTATATCAGTCATTCTACACATGCAGCCTGTGGACCAACTATACGCAGAAGGCATACAACGGCCTACCTGTCCAATATAATATAACGCGTTCCGGGTGTTGATGGGGTTACCGCGATTTTGTAGTGCCTCTGGTATGTTTGCCGAGGCACAAGTTGACAGCTTTGCGGCGATAATGCGCAAAAGGTGCGCTTCACTGATACGTCGCCTGCGCGGCAGCCCCAACAGCATTCTGAGCGTGTATAGGGAGCGCGAAAACGGCCCCATGCTCAGCCGTTGGCAGAGACTGCATGCAGTCATCGTCTAGTTTTTAGTTTCAGTTAGTCTATTTTTATGTCATACTAACACTAGTATTTAATGTTCACTAACCATATATGGACCTTTAGTCTGAAATAAATGATTTTTATTTATTTATTTTATAGAGACCATGCGTGTTGGAGGGTCTGCCATCTCGTGGCCTTAATCGAACCGCAGCTGCAGGCCCCACGCTCGCAGCGGTAACGCATGTGCGGGCTGAACTAGAGATGCTTGTAGCTCTACATATGGCTCTACACTCACCTTGTACAAGTCACTGGCAAGTAAAGCTTTAGCGGCATTTAGCGTAGCAGCGTGGTGAACGAGCCCCCGCTGCTGCGGGCCGCACGCACGCAGCGGTAACGCATGTGTGGGCGGAACTAGAGATGCCTGTAGCTCTACATATGGCTCTACACTCACCTTATACAAGTCACTGGCAAGTAAAGGTTTAGCGGCGTTTCGCGTAGCGGCGTGGTGAACGAGTCCCCGCAGCTGCGGGCCGCACGCACGCAGCGGTAACGCATGTGCGGGCGGAACTAGAGATGCTTGTAACTCTACATATGGCTCTACACTCACCTTGTACAAGTCACTGGCCCCCGCAAGTAAAGCTTTAGCGGCGTTTAGCGTAGCGGCGTGGTGAACGAGCCCCCGCAGCTGCGGGCCGCACGCACGCAGCGGTAACGCATGTGCGGCCGGAACTAGAGATGCTAGGCGTAACAGGGAAGACAGCTTTGGGGGCAGTTCCTGAGAATGGAATAGAAATAGATTAATAACAATAATAAAATACTTAATTGCACACTAGAAAAGTTACAGTACAAGTTATGCTAGCGCCATCTGTAAAATACTTCAACGGGCCAACCCCATTACAGAGTTATACACGACTGGTTTAAACCTGAGTTTCGTCTTCCTGTACCGCCTGTAAGGCTGCTGCCAGACAGTCAGCCAGCTCCCGGACGCCAGCCATCACGACCGTGACGTCATCATCTTCCAGAAGGTCGCGCCACACGCGCGCAACCGGGTCTTCGCACGATTGTGATATCAGGAACTGTATGGCTGCCTGTAACCACAGAATTAATAATTACTACTACCGTACAGAAACGACACTTCCTACAAAACCGAAGGTTGACAGCGGTTCAGGGTCGAATCATGCTATCCATATCGGCTATTTAGGGTTGTCAAAATTCAAGTCATTATCTTATCTGTGGATGTGCACGCAAAAAGGCGTCAAGTGGTGCCAGCCCTAATAATTGCTCGGAGCAATGCTGAGCCGAATGGAGCCGAGTATGCCCGAAAGGAGGAGTGTCTCCCCACTGCTGTAACCGGGCATTTTCATTTTAAGTTGTACTTTAAAGCGCCTGATAAAATTCCTGACAAAAAGTATGGGGGTTGACATTGACCGCCGATTGTAGGTATATTTATATGATACTAGCTTTTGCCCGCGACTTCGTCTCCGTAGAATTAGTGACAGCAGCTAAAGTATGTATAGCGCCTGGATAATGCTAATAGCAATCATTCAATTTGCGCATTGCTTACTTCAATTATTAGGCAATGCATTAAACTCTTTCAATTCCACCCCCCTTTGCACTCTCTTCAGGGATGATTTCCAACATCTATCCTACTATCCTATGTCCTTCCCCGGGACTCAAACTATCTCTATACCAAATTTCAACTAAATCAGTTCAGCAGCTTAAGCGTGAAGAGGTAACAGACAGACAGACAGACACACTTTCGCATTTATAATATTACACTTTCGCATTTATAATATTAATATGGATATTTATAATATTAGTATCGATAAATACTCACTCTCTTGAGCTCCGGCGGCGATTTAGAAATGCCCTTAACAACGATCTTCTTCCGCACGGCTTGCGGCAAATTATCGTAAAACAAGATGGCCGCCTGTAACAGTCGCTCGCTGTTCGGTAGCCTGTATTCTACACACCATAGTATCTGCAAAACAAAACTAATGATTACACTCTAGTAAAAAAACTACGGGATATAGGCGGTTATAATTAAATATGTGAGCTTACTATAATTTATAGTTCGTTTTTTTAGCATTCGAAATAAGTCAAATAAGGTAAACAATCTTGATGTGTCTTTTAATGGAAAAACACATTTTAAAATTAAGTTACGGCAAATATGTAACAATTATGAATCTAATACGATCATTTATATTCTTCTGCTTTCAAAAGTAATAGTTACTGATTTTTACTGCTATGACACCAATGGAAATGTGGGATAACTTTGAAAAAGTCTGTTCCGAAAAGCCGAAGAACATCTAGGCCGAACAAGAAGCAAAAAAGGTCCCAACAAAGAAACAAAATGGTGGAACTCAGAAGTACAGAAAGCAGTAGCAGCCAAGAAGGACGCTTTCAAGTTGTGGCAGTCAACCAAAGAAGAGTCTGATTTTGTAAATTATAAAAATGCTAAGAGGCAAGCGAAACGACAAGTTGCAATTTCAATGGCCGAAATGAACGCCGAATTTTATGATAAATTAGAATGTGCTAAATCAGACATAGATATACACAAAATAGCAAAAACACGTCAAACCAACACAAAAGACATAACAAATGTAAAATATATTTATGATAAGAACAGCAAGTTGCTTACCGAGGATAGTGACATTAGTAACAGATGGAACGAGTACTACCAACACCTTCTTAATGTGTGCCATCCAACAAATTATAGTTACTGCAGACCCGAAATAGTCCAAGGGCCACTACCGAGTATAACCCCAGAGGAAGTCAAAGCAGCGATACATCAAATGAAAAATAACAAAGCACCGGGCCCTGATGAGATCCCAGTCGAAGTCTGGAAGCGCCTCGGAAACTATGGAGTAGTTTGGCTGTATAAGTTGTTTAACAAACTAATGGAAGGGCACTCTATGCCCGACTCGTGGAGAAACAGCATTTTAATCCCTTTCTATAAAGGAAAAGGAGACGTGAGAGAATGCAGTTATTGTAGGGCTATAAAGCTAATGTCTCACACGCTTCAAATTTGGGAGCGTATCTTAAATAATAGATTAAAAACCTCTATATCGATCACACAAAATCAATGCGGGTTTGTAGCAGAGAGAAGTTCGTCCGACGCTATTCAAACGGTGAGGATCATGATCGAAAAAGCCAAAATAAACAAGACAAACCTTCATATGGTTTTTGTAGATTTGGAGAAGGCGTTCGATCATGTTCCACGCGATCTCATTTGGGAAGCTCTAAGACAGCAATTAGTACCAGAGTTTTACATATATCTTATCAAGATATGTATAAGGACATTACTACTCAAGTCTTGAGCCCAGCTGGCAAAGGGGAAAAGTTTGAAATCAGCGTAGGGGTACATCAAGGTTCCACTCTAAGCCCATTAATTTTCAATACCGTCATGGATCATCACGAAAACATTTCAAAAGCCTCTGCCCTGGAACATTCTTTACGCCGATGATGTTGTTTTAATCTCGGATAGCGTGGAGGAACTTCAGCGGAGTTTGGATTCTTGGGTAGAGGCACTGGAAACCAATGGCCTTAAAATTAGCAGAAAGAAGACCGAACGTATGTCCTGCATTTTCGATAATGTCACCAATCCCGAAAGTATCAAGATTATGATAGGAGATACGTTTGTACCTACGGTTACGCAATTTAAATATCTAGGCTCTGTGCTCAGCAATGACGGCAAAATTGACAATGACGTTACGCACAGAACTACAACTGGATGGATGAAGTGGCGTCAACTCACAGGCGTGATGTGCGACAGAAAGATGCCGCTCAAAGTAAAAGGGCATCTGTATAAGACCGCAATAAGACCGGCTGTTCTGTATGGGTCAGAATGTTGTGCAACCAATAAGCAGCATCTGAACAAGCTGCACACCACAGAAATGCGTATGCTACGCTTGTCAGCCGGTGTCACGCTACTGGATAGAATCCGAAATCAGTATGTCAGGGGAAGTTTCAATATTGCCCCGATTGTCGAAAAGGTCAAGGAGAAACGCTTAGTATGGTATGGTCACGTCCAAAGGCGTTCAGAGGACCATGTGGTGAAGCTTGCCCTAAAACTGCCAACCACTACACGCAACTCAGGCAGACCACCTACCACATGGTGGACGACGGTTGAAAAAGACCTAAAAGAAGCTCATTTAAATAAAGACGTAGCGCAAGACCGCGCTAGATGGAAATTGAGGACAAGGAAGGCCGACCCCAAGTAAATGGGAACAGGTCTAGCAGGAAGAAGAAGAAGAGTTACTGATTTTTAAAAAGCGTTTTTCAATTAAAAGCCGTGTCAAGATCGCTTACCTTCTTTCAAGTTCTTTCTAATGCTAAAAAAACGAACTATAATCGACGAAATTGAGATATTCTATGAGGATACGTCAAAAGTATCATTATGTCTTACGGGCAAAGGCCTTTTGAGTCTAATTTACAATCTATACATAAAATGTTTTATAGCAATCACGCTTCGGATCTAAAAAAAATAGCTTAATAATTATTTATCACTGTAAAACAATGTTTTTTATTTTGCGGTAAATGTCAGTATAATGATAATACCTAACTGATCGATATTAACCTAACTGTAGCCTAACCTAAGTCTTTATTATTTAGGTACTTATACTTTCTAATTGTCCCTAACTACAGTTATCGCTTGAGAAGATTCGAAAAAGACTATACTAAAACGCAATAACCGTGAAAAAATTACAATATGTTACACGGACCAACTTAAAGTGGTGTATTACGCGAGAAACGTAACGTGATATGATCGTATTAATCGGGCCTGATTGTACTACTCTACGGACCCGGGTATGTCCTTAAACTACGTCCAAGACCACCGGTGGACGGGCAGCAGCGTCCCTCAAATTCGGTGTACTCGACTGCGATCGCCAACCCGCCTGCCAAGCGTGGCGATTATGGCATACTCCCCCCAAAGGGGGAGGCCTATGTTCAGCAGTGGACGTCTTATGGCTAACATGATGATGATGATGATGATTGTACTACTAATTACTTACAAGTTCAGCATCGGCATGTGACACCTTCCCCCTCAGCTCGTACTCGAGTGTATGTACGTCTGCGAACTGCGACAGATCTCCGAAACTTTTGGTCGCGCCCAGTATTCGTAACGCGGTCGTTTTCACTTGGTAGGACGGCGACTGGGCGTGCGGGAGGACCTCGGTTGTTAATATATTCTGTAACAGTAAGAAAAGTATAAATGTAGAAATAGACAAAGTACTAAAACGTGTAAGGTAACTGAAGAAAACGGCGCCATACAAACTTTTATGGCCAAAAGTATTTTCGGCATGGCCCCTAAACTCTATAATAAACTGCCAGATGATATCACTAAATTAGATGACATAAGTATTTTCAAAAAGAGTCTGTTTAAATTTTTAGTTAGGAAAGCGAAGAGTATTTGTCTGATACAGAATATTAATTATATAGGTATATGTAGGAATGTAAATTACTAAAATATATTTTATTTTTAATAGATTAAGTTTGTAAATATGCATGCACCATCTGGAAAATATTTGTATGCCTAATGGCTAAACATAGTGATACTCTTTTTAAGTGTACAATTATATCTGTAAAAACCTATGTTTACAAATAAATATATGATTTATGATTCATATTTGGTTATACTAGCTTTTGCCCGCGACTTCGTCTGCGTGGAGTTAGCAATTTGGGTAGCTTATTTTTTATCCAATCTGCTTTTTATCGATTCCCCATACAAACTTCCACCCCCCTTTTCACCCCCTTAAAGGGTGATTTCTGTGATAAAAACTACCGTATGTCCTTCCTCGGAACTCAAACTATCTCCATACCAAATTTCAACTAAATCGGTTCAAGGATTTAAGCTTGAAGAGGCAACAGACTGACACACTTTCACATTTATAATATTAGTATGGATTATGTAGTATGTATTAAAAGTGAATAAAATCAGGCGTTACTTTGCGGAAATCCATTCTATCTAAAACCAAAATTATTACTTTGTTAATCCGCGAAAAGAATACAAATAGAATAATAGAATAGGTGTCGAGGACTAATTTGAGGTTTTATGTGTTATTTATACTTTTTATACATTTTGTCTATGTTTTTATGGTATTTTGTTTTACCTTTTGTTTTTAGATCAGTTGTCATTAAATGCTCTGTGTGAAGCCCGGCTTTTTCGTTGCTCCCAATTTTTATAGCTATCGAAGTGTAAATTGTCCTGGATTCCGGGACATTTTGGTCCTTCGCGGAACATGATCACGCGTTCTAAAACGAAACAGCTGAGCACACCAGCAAAAAGTGCTGGCAAGACGCGCTCGGACTCAGGAGCGTTGGCTGCGGGTGGGGCCGGCCGGTCCTCGAGATTGGACACCGTTTCGGCCGGTACCACTGTTATGCCCGCACCCCACGTTTTCAAAGGCCCCCAGGAGCCCGGAGCGTCGGCTGCGGGTGGGTCCGGTCAGCCCACAAAGTTGGACACCGTTACGACCGGTACCACTGATACGCCCGCACCCTACGTCTCCAAAGTCTCCGAGGCCCCCGAGACGCCTCGCCAGTGTCGTGTAAATAGTGCTGAACACATTAATGTTGTTTCTCCCAGTAACAGGTCGCGTGTGTCGTCTTCTCGTTCATCAGCTACAATAAAGGCACTGAGGTTGAACGAGGAGGCCCAATTGGCGCGTCGCAGCCTGGAGCGTGAACAGCAGCTATTTGAACGTGAGCAGGAGGTCGCACGCCAGCGGCTTGATTTCGAACGTAAGCTCTTCGAACAAGCTAAGCAAGTGGAAGAGCTCGAAATAGAGGCAAGACTGGCAACCCAAGATGCGGATGGACGATCCAACACTCATACGGTCAGTCAATCTTATTCACGAACTGCATCGTGGGTCCGCGACGTCAGCCATAGCGGCCGTCGTCCCGCTGACAACAACGCCGATGCGGCCCTAATAAATATCCCGCCTACAAGCGCAGACTCTACTACGGTTCACGTTCGCGAGAGAAACTTAGGTTTAGAACCTAGTTATATTCAACAAAATAATATAAACAACCCTATCAACCCATATTTCTCTCAAGAACGAGACACCACGCGTCAAAATCCTAACACAAATGATATGATTGCGTCGCATCGCAATCATGAAAATTCAGTGGTACATCATAATCCTGAAAATCATGAAATGCATCGCGATGTCTACAGAAAACCCGTGACATTTCAAATACCAATAAATGACAATTCAAATTTATTGCAAACCTCTACGAGCAATAATAATAAGGCACTGACATCAATGCCGTTGCTTGACAACTCAAATAACAAACAATGTCAGTTGCCGTCAAATCAGCCCGAGCCTTATTTTTATTCTCAAAGGTGCTCGCATAAACTACAGCTTACTCCCTTTAGCGGTAAGACTACGGAATGGTTAATGTTTAAACGCATTTACCGCGATACTCAACATTTGTTTACGCCTACAGAAAATCTTGTGCGTTTGAGCGGTGCGCTGCGCGGCGCGGCCCTGGAGAGCGTGTCGTCGTTGCTGTACACGGCGGAGCGGCCCGAGCAAGTGCTCGACGTGCTGGAGCAGACGTTCGCGCTCCCTGAAATGATCGTGCTACACGAGATTACTCTCGTGCGGAATCTCCCAAAGCTAAGCTTTGATCAAAGAGACCTTACCAACTTTGCTTGTAGATTGCGCAATTGTATAGCAGTAATTAGAAACTTAGATCAGATAGAGCATATTTATTCGGTAGAGCTGTTTCATAGTGTGTTAGCCAAACTGACACCGATATTGTACAGTCAGTGGAAAGAATTTGCGTACAAAAGTGACCGATCTGTGCCTAAAATTCAATTACTGTCTGAGTTTCTTGACATTGAGGCTATAAAACACAATCGTTACGGTTTAATACCTGATTACGCCCGACGACCTGGCACTGTTATGCCTGATTTAGGTAGGCGGTTTGGCACATTTATGCCAGAGTTAGGTAGGCAAACCGGCACCTTTACTTCAGGTTTAGGTAGGCGAAATGGTGCCATTATTTCAGAGTCAGGTAGGCGACATAGTACAGTCGGCAACAATAATTTTGCACACAAACCTACACGAAGTGAAAATATTCATGTGACATCTGTGCGTAACACCAATAATGAACTATGTCATTACTGTAACAATAAACATAAACTTACGGAGTGTGAGGAATTTAAGTCACTATCTTTAGATGACAAATGGATTTGGTTGCGTGAAGCAAAGATATGTTCTAAGTGTCTGGTATCTAAAGCACATCGGTGGAAGTCATGCAGGATCGGTCGATGTGGTGTCGACGGGTGCGAGCGTTTTCATCACCCATTGCTACATTCAGCAGCGACGCCTCACGTAGTCAATGCTGCCAGAGAGTCTCCGTCTTCCTCCTGCGATGTTATCGAACTCAAAAACATTGATAAAACTGTTACAATTTCTAACGTCACTGGATCACACTCAAACGATGAAATGTCATGTCCAGAATCTCAAGTGTTTTTAAGAGTCATTCCGGTTGAAGTAAGTGGACCTCATGGAAAATATGACACATATGCGTTACTTGATGACGGTTCCATGTCAACTATGATCGACTGGGAGGTGGCACGCCACATTGGAGCGACTGGCCCCATGCAGTCAATCAAGGTTGACGGAGCCTGTGGAATGTCAGTACACAGACCCATCCAACATGTTAGCTTTTCAATAAAAGGTAAACAATGTTCTGAAACGTTCACGGTTAACAACGCTAAGGCCGTAAACTCATTGTCACTGTTCACACAAACTGTCAACCAAAGCGACATTACGAAATATTCACACTTGGCTGATTTAGCGGACATTCTTTCAATATCGGAAGCTACACCTAAAGTCTTGCTTGGCGCAGAACATTGGTATCTCACTATCTGCCGTGAGCTCAGGGAAGGTGCCCAAACCGATCCGATTGCCACACGTACAGCTTTAGGTTGGGTATTACACGGCAAATCCAACATTTGGTCTAAACCCGTCTATTTTATAAATCACATTTCAAGCAAAAATAGTGCTAGTGACACCACCATGGACGAACTTGTGAAAGATTATTTTCGCCTTGATGCCATAGGTATTTCTAAGTCTGAAAATGTGTACTCTAACGAAGATAAACACGCTTTAGAGGTTTTAGAATCCACCGGCAAACGTTTGCCATCAGGTAGGTTCGAAGTAGGTCTATTATGGCGTAATGATATTCCAAACACACCTGACAGTTATCCTCAAGCGCTTTCTAGGTTCCACGGTTTGGAAAGGCGCATGGCTCGAGAGTCTAACCTCAAAAAAGATTATTGTGCCTTTATCGATAACATGATGTCAAAAGGTTACACTGAAGAGTGTCCAAAGGAAACATACCATGATAAAATAAACACAAGCGTTACACACAAATGTTTACGTTGGTATTTACCCCATTTTCCTGTAATACACCCACAAAAACGAAAACTGCGCGTAGTCCATGACGCAGCCGCAAAGACTTCGGGAGTTAGTTTGAATTCACTCCTGCTCCCGGGGCCTGATCTCCTGCAATCACTGCTACACATATTGTTCCGTTTTCGTGAAGGTCATGTTGCTATGACAGCTGACGTGAAAGAAATGTTTCCACAAATTAGGATTAGGCAGGAAGATCGTGACGCTTTACGTTTTCTTTGGAGGCATGGCCCTCACTGTGAATTAAAAGAATACAGAATGACTTCCGTTATCTTCGGTGCTGTATGCAGCCCCTGTACTGCTTTATACATAAAAAATCGTAACGCTCAGGAATTGCAAAGGTCTTACCCGGCCGCCGCAAAGGCTATCGTTCGTGATCATTACATGGATGATTATTTAGGAAGTCTTGACAGTGTCCAAGAAGCTGCGCAACTTGCAGCTGACATAGTAACGGTTCACAAAGCGGCAGGCATGGAGATGCGTGGTTGGGTCTCTAACGTACCCGCTGCACTTGCTGCCGTACCAGAAGACTTACGAGCTCCTGTAGTTGAAGATATACATGTAGGGCCTGAAGGTTTTGTTAGGACTTTAGGACTTATATGGCATCCAAAGAGCGATACCTTTAGTTTTCGTACTGGTTCTCCCATACCTGACCAAGACAAATTAACAAAACGAAAGGTATTGTCTTACCTGATGTGCGTGTACGACCCCCTCGGTCTCTTGACTCCTCTGGTTATTCAAGGTCGTAGGTATTTTATTCCAGCAGACATGGCGAACTGGTATTGATTGGGACACTGAGCTGCAATCACATGCCGTTCAAAAGTGGCGAGCTTGGTCTCAACAACTTGCTACGATTACATGCGTCAAAATTCCGCGCTGGTACAGATGTGGGTTTCCAGATGATATCATTCGTGACAGACAGCTCCATATATTTGCAGACGCCAGCGAGGAAGCATACGCGTGCGTCGCATATTGGCGCTTTACATTAACGAGCGGTTCCGTAAAGCTGTCTCTCATTGGTGGAAAGGCCCGACTGAGTCCTTTGAAACCTACGTCTATACCACGACTTGAACTCCAAGCTAGCCTGATAGCCTCCCGATTCGCCAATACGGTATGCATCGGTCACGATATAAAACCTGATGCAATCTACTTTTGGTCTGATTCGACCACAGTACTAAGTTGGATCCGTAGTGATGCACGGACATTCAAACCATTTGTCGCGAATCGTGTGGGCGAAATCACCGAAATCACCAAAGTTACCAACTGGAAATTCGTACCAGGTGGTTTGAATGTAGCGGATGACGCGACTAGATTAAAAGATCGTGACGTCGATTTATCGCGGTGGTTCTCTGGACCTGATTTCTTATTACTGCCGTTCAGTGAATGGCCCAAAGAACCATCGACACCTGAAACTACATCCGTCTTGGAGGAGTTAAAACCCTCTAAGACGCATGTAGGACTCATCAATCTGGACAAGCCTTCATCGGTTGTGCCAGATCCCTCACGTTTTAGTGAATGGTTACGCCTGGTTCGTTCAACTGCACGTATATTTCAGTGCATCAATAAGTTTCGTTCCCTTTTGGCACATGACAATCCAAATTCCAAAAACAAAACTAACCCTTCTTCTAAGCTTCCACCACTGTCCGCCGTAGAGATGCAGAAGGCCGAAATTGCCATTCTTCGACAGACGCAGACCGATTTGTTCGGCGAAGAATTTGCCTTGCTTCGAGAAGCTAAGCCCTTGCCCAAGTCGAGCAAATTGAATCCTCTCTGCCCAATTATTGATGAAGATGGCCTCCTCAGACTGGACAGTCGTATAAAGCACATGAAGAACGTTGACTACGCCACTGCATCACCTATTATTCTTGATGGCCGTCACCCAGCTGTTCGTCTACTCATACGGCACTACCACGTCGAAGCTGCACACGCCTTCAACGAGCTGGTGATTAACGAACTTAAACAAAGATTTTGGATACTCCGATGCCGTAGCGAAGTGCGCATGGTTGCCCGAAAATGTGCCTACTGTATAAAGCGTAAAGCAACGCCCCACATCCCACCAACCGGCGACATACCAGATGTGCGCCTGGAACACCACAAACGCCCGTTCACAAACACCGGGCTAGATTATTTCGGCCCAGTCGAAGTGTCAATCGGCCGTCGACGAGAAAAACGATGGATAGCCCTCTTTACCTGCATGACGACACGAGCAGTGCACCTGGAAATTGTTGCTAGTCTATCAGCAGATTCCGCAATCATGAGCATACGTCGTTTTGCTGCACGTCGAGGACTCCCGAATAAGATACTTTCGGATAACGGGACATGCTTTGTTGGAGCCAACAGACAGCTGTGCGAATTTTACAGCGACGCTGTGCAAGACTTTGCTGCCAGCAAACGCATAGAGTGGTGCTTCATTCCTCCGGCACGTCACCATTCATGGGTGGTTGTTGGGAGAGACTTGTAAAGACAGTTAAGACAGCACTCCTTGTGACTCTAAAGGAAAGAGCTCCCAGAGAGGAACTACTCCATACTCTTCTCCTAGAGGCAGAGGCGCTAGTAAACTCGCGGCCATTAACCTACGTTACTGAGAACAGAGAGTATGAAAGCCTGACTCCGTCCCATTTCTTGATTGGTACCTCTTCACCGCAGCAGCTACCGGCCGTTTTAGACGATGGTGTATTTTCGTCAAGAAAGGAGTGGCAAAAAGTTCTACGACTGTCCGAGCACTTTTGGACCAGGTGGTTCAAAGAATACCTGCCCAGTCTGAAGCCGAGAAGAAACGACGGAAGGCAGTATTACAATTTAAAAATAGACGACGTTGTCCTCGTAGTTGACCCCGACCTGCCTAGAGGTGTTTGGCCTATAGGCCGTATAGTGGAAGTGTTCCCGGGCAGAGATGGAATTGTCAGAGTGGCTGACGTGGCCACAAAAGGGGGCCTATTAAGGAGGCCTATTGCTATGCCCTCACAGGGTCCATGTGGAACTACCCAGACATTGTAATAT
This sequence comes from Cydia splendana, assembly GCF_910591565.1. Classification (NCBI taxonomy): domain Eukaryota; kingdom Metazoa; phylum Arthropoda; class Insecta; order Lepidoptera; family Tortricidae; genus Cydia; species Cydia splendana. The sequence continues at coordinate 1,119,388 of NC_085985.1, forward strand.
CTATAGAAATACCATGGTTGCAATAAATAAATATGATATGATATGATATGAGGCCCGCCAGAAAGTTAGCTCGACTGCCCGAAGAAGTTGTGTAGCCTTGCTACACGGGGGGGATGATGTCGAGGACTAATTTGAGGTTTTATGTGTTATTTATACTTTTTATACATTTTGTCTATGTTTTTATGGTATTTTGTTTTACCTTTTGTTTTTAGATCAGTTGTCATTAAATGCTCTGTGTGAAGCCCGGCTTTTTCGTTGCTCCCAATTTTTATAGCTATCGAAGTGTAAATTGTCCTGGATTCCGGGACAATAGGTATTCTTTTCGCGGATTAGCAAAGTAATAATTTTGGTTTTAATTAGTATGTACTACTTAGGGCATACTGAAAATTCCTGGACTGGCCACTTAGAAAAAATTCATCGTCTCATATATCAGAATCCAGAAACATTCAGTATGGCCCACGTATTATCTATTTTGCCGCAGTTTACGACTTAAAACAAATGCTGTGTTGTCCAGACTTCGTTAGTGCGTACACACTGAGCTTTATTGCCGAGGGGGCGGCGCCCCACAACTTCGAGCGCACGGCACCGTCTGTTGAGACCCGTATTGTATTGTATTGTATTGTAGTTCAGGCGATTTTCCGCAACTCGACGACTGGCGCCTATTTTGCGTGATAGGGGGTTGGCTAGTCCTGCTAGTGCTGCTTTGCCCTGTATGGGGACACTCCGCTGCATTCCAACACCACGTGAGAGGCTGTTTCTTCTTTCTACATGCTTCCACGGCATAGGGGACTGTCTGTGACACATTGTTGAGACCCGTTCACGGAACAGAGATACATGTTCGGCGAGAATAGAGTCATCAAGCTGAAATAAACCACTGTATTACACAGTTTATTATTATGACTTACTATAAATCCCGTTTTGTTCTCGCACTGCGCCACCGCGTACACACCGAGCAGAGTGGCCGGGGGGGCGGCGCCCCACAGGCACGAGCGCAGCGCGCGGTCTGCTGAGACTCGCTCGCGGAACAATGATGCATGGTCGCCCAGAATACTGTATCAAGCTGAAATAAACCACTGTATTGCATATTTTTATCATTATGACTTACTATAAATCCCGTTTTGTTCTCGCACTGCGCCACCGCGTACACACCGAGCAGAGTGGCCGGCGGGGCGGCGCCCCACAGCTGCGAGCGCAGCGCGCGGGCCGCCGAGACTAGCTCGCGGAACAATGATGCATGGTCGCCCAGAATACTTTATCAAGCTGAAATAAACCACTGTATTGCATAGTTTATGATAATGACTCACTATAAATCCCGTTTTGTTCTCGCACTGCGCCACCGCGTACACACCGAGCAGAGTGGCCGGCGGGGCGGCGCCCCACAGCTGCGAGCGCAGCGCGCGGGCCGCCGAGACTCGCTCGCGGAACAACGATGCATGCTCGGCCAGGATACTGTAGCATGCTGAAAATATATACTATATCAGGATATATACATATGGTACTCGTTAGAAATGTATACGACATTTTCCTATAGGTAAATTCAATCGTTATATTCGTTATACAGCCGTATGGGTAAAGTCAAGTAATGACATTACCGAAAATACTTTGACCCTTGATATACAACTTTTTAAAGGTACAGTAAAATCTAAAAAAATGATATGAAAGATCGTATATACTGCAGGGACTGAGTTAGTGCGAAATGGTAATTGCAGTATCTGTCCCAATTTCTCGAGTAGATGCAATCTAAAAAAAACCGGCCATGTGCGAGTCGGACTCGCGTTTCTAGGATTCCGTACATAAGTCCGACTCACGCTTGACTGCACATTTCTAATAGGTTTTCCTGTCATCTATAGGTAAAGAACCATTTTTTATGTATTTTTTTCAAAATTTTAGACCCAGTAGTTTCGGAGATAAAGGGGAGAAATGGTAATTTTTTGGCTATTTTCTTAAATAACTTTGAACCTATGTATTTTAAAATTATAAAAAAACATGTCCGTCTTTGGGTCACTAAGCATATGTGTACCAAATTTCAACTTAATTGGTCCAGTAGTTTCCGAGAAAATACGCTGTGACCGACGGACAGACAGACAGACGCACGAGTGATCCTATAAGGGTTCCGTTTTTTCCTTTTGAGGTACGGAACCCTAATTAGGTGTCTTTGACCAACATTCTTATCGTTAGTTTTTTCTTTATTTCTTTTTAGGGTTCCGTACCCAAAGGGTAAAAACGGGACCCTATTACTAAGACTCCGCTGTCCGTCCGTCCGTCCGTCTGTCACCAGGCTGTATCCCATGAACCGTGATAGCTAGACAGTTGAAATTTTCACAGATGATGTATTTCTGATGCCGCTATAACAACAAATAAGTATTAAAAAGTACGGAATCCTCGGTGGGCGAGTCCGACTCGCACTTATCCGGTTTTTTTCGTCATTTTTGTGCGTACCAGCCTGGCAGCCAGATTTCTCGATGTACACTTTGGCGAGGTTATCGTAGAAGTGGTTGAGCTCGGCACAAGGTAGCTCGTCGCCGAAGTGCTTGAACAGACTGCAGACGCCTTCTAGGGCTGCTTTGGTCACGGTGTCCTAAAAGGGGAATAGATATTATTAGATGTTTTGACCCAATGTCAAACAATAAACTATGTCAAATGTATTTAGGGGACATCTTACACAGATGTCCCCTAAATGTATATATCAATGTTTTCGGTCTGGCCTAGTGGGTAGTGACCCTGCCTATGAAGCCGATGGTCCTGGGTTCGAATCCCAGTAAGGGCATTTATTTGTGTGATGACACAGATATTAAATTTGTTCCTGAGTCATGGTTGTTTTCTATGTATTTAAGTATTAATATATTATATATATCGTTGTCTGAGTACCCACAACACAAGCCTTCTTGAGCTTACTGTGGGACTTAGTCGATCTGTGTAAGAATCATCATATACAGTGGAACCTGGATAATTGCAATCTCACGGGACCGGCCATTTTTTGTCAATTAACCAGGTTTTTCATTTAAGCAGGTCGTGTCAATTAACGAGGTTCAAAAAATCGTTGTGTCAATTATAGAGGTTTTCATTAATAGAGGTTGCGTTCTGACAAATTTCTTTTATGGAGGTGCAAATAACCATTGAAAGTAGATTTACACGCTTACGTTCTGGGTTTCTGTTTAATTACTACTTTATTTTCTTATTAATCATTTGGATTTAAAACATTCCCTTGAATTGTAGAAGAAAGTTTTACTAGAATGTAAAAAGCATACTTTGTTTTTGATTTAATCAAAACTATTTCACCTACTACAGGCTGCGATAAAACCCAATAAATAAATTGAATTCTGGATGAAGATATAAATAAAATGATCATTGCTATTAAAATATTGATTCTGCTGTCTATTATTTAATTTATTTCAATTACAGAGGTAATAAGTAAGACTAGTTTCAATAATAGAGGTAAAAAGAAGAGCAGAAATAACGGATTCTTTTATCACAGTGTCAATTATAGAGGTTTTAGTTGCGATGTGGTCAATTACAGAGGCAAAATTACGAAAAGCCCTAAAAATCTAAATTGCAATTATAGAGGTTCCATAATTTCAATTATAGAGGCCTTTTGGTCTCAAGGGACCGGGACCGGACTTTTGGTTGCAATTATTGAGGTTTTCCATTTATCCAGGTGCCAATTAACCAGGTTTCACTGTATATAAAATTGAAAAACCAGAACGGGATAAAAAACGAGGGAAGAAGCGAGATGGCGCCTTACAAATTTCTAAAAAAGTTTTTGACACATTTCTCGAATACGACGCACGTATAAGAAAAACCTGTTCAAATCAATTATCTACATATGGGAATAGAACTAGACCATAAAAACTATCGCTTCCGATGCGTATTTAATTTACAATAAGGAAAAGAAATTTTCATAACAATCTTCATCGGCCATTTCTCGGCAACTCTCGGTTGCTTTCGTTTGGCGGTGCTACAGATTAGACCATATAATCCGTAAGTTAAAGTAAACTAAATTATGTTTGTCATGTTGGTATACAGGTATTTCTGAGTTTTTTTACACGAAGTAAAATAAAAAGTGCTGCCAACCTCAACCTTAGTCTATAGAGCCCATACGAGTGATTTATGTCATATATGACTTATCATTCTTATCGATCAAAGTAATTACTATATTATTATTATCAATTTGTATTTTGTTGTTTTAAATTTAGTTTTGAGTTATATTATTCAGATTGACTTTCACTGCTAAGGCAAACATTGCCATTCGTCCGGGGAACGGGCTAAGAATGCTGAGATGGGCCAAAAATACAAAGTTGATAGTAAGTTATGTAGGTAGATTAAAGTGCATGTTCAGATATTATTGAGCGACCTGATAGAAATAAGCAAATGTACAGTCAGCAGTCGGCCAAATATCGTAATATAATTTTGTTGCCATAGAAATAAGGATGTGGTGCGATATAGTGGCGAAATATTGAGAGACAAAAGCGGCTAAATTCAGTGGTGGCTCGGACACTTAGAGAGAATGGGAGAGGATCGTGCCGTGAAGAGAGCGCAGGTACTTGGGACAACAAAATGGGAGACGCCCGAGTGGACGTCCTAGGTACCGCTGAAACGACGTAGTTGCTCAAGACCTGCTCAACCTCGGCCATGGCGACTGGCGAGAGCTATCGCAAGACCGACAGGACTAGACTACCTATGTTTGTATGAAAAGGCGATTTAAGGGCGGTGGTCGTCCATATTCGTCTTAACGCGAAAATTAATCTAATGAACGTTTTTGCAACTAGGCTTTTAAGAACAAATAATAATTTTATCTTGAAACAAGTTTTAAATAAATACGTGTAGATGAAGAAATACAATCTTGCCTTTTATCAAATCATATCATTTTTTGACAAATTTGCGAATTGAGTTATCCAAATAACGGCTACAAATAAGAAATCCCTATCACAGTTTTAAACCATGGCAGGGTTGAATACATAATAATGTCGGTATTTAACTAAACATAAGACGAACTCTTTATTTCATTTACGCGAGCGGAGCTGCGGGCCCGTCTAGTGTCCTATAATATTTATTTATTTATTTAATGTGACTCAAGACGAATGTGGCTGACCGTCCCGGTACCGCCTTTCCATACCAACGTAGTCCCCATATACCTCTCTGGATATCTATCTTAATAACTTTAAACGAGCAAACCTTGTTTATTTATTTATATATTTATATTTATTTATTTAATAAAGTGCAAGCTTACAGACCTTACAGTACTACACCTATTCACTTACACACTAGAAAAATATATACATGTCAGAAACATTACAAAAAACATGCAAACAGATAAAATGTCAAGGAAGATAAAATTTACAATTCAGTCAAATTATATATATATTTTTTTTATTGAAAATTTAACAGAAAAAATACAATATTTAGTACCTTAATCTAATGTTTCGCCAAACTGTGAGACAGTTTGTTGGCAGTTTATATGTATATATATTTCGGGGATCTCGGAAACGACTCTAACGATTTCGATGAAATTTGCTATATGGGGGTTTTCGGGGGCGATAAATCGATCTAGCTAGGTCTTGTCCCTGGGAAAACGCGCATTTTTGCATGTTTTCTGAGCAAAGCTCGGTCTCCCACATTTTTAACATTATTGAATGACGTTAAAAAAGATACGGCCGTTTATACCACAAAAAACGTATATTTCGACACTCTCAAGGGAATCAAAATGTATAGGGTACTTTCCGTTGGCCTAGAACTATGAAATTTGGCAAGTTATATCGTCTTACACTACAAATAAATAAATACAGGACAAAATATTTGTAAAAAATCCATACTAATATTAAAAGTCGTAATATTATAAAGGCGAAAGTGTGTCTGTCTGTATGTTACCTCTTCACGCTTAAGCCGCTGAACCGATTTAGTTGAAATTTGGTATAGAGATAGTTTTAGTCCCGGGGAAGGACATAGGATAGTTTTTATGTCGGAAATCATCCCTGAAGAGAGTGCAAAGGGGGGTGGAATTGAAAGAGTTAATGAATTGCCTAATAATTGAAGTAAGCAATGCGCGAATTGAATGATTGCTATTAGCATTATCCAGGCGCTATACCTACTTTAGCTGCTGTCACTAATTCCACGCAGAGGAAGTCGCAGGCAAAGCTAGTAAACGGCGGGATCGTCATTCATCGGTGTTTGACATCACTACGATAACCGGCAATATCACATCACTAGAGATGTCGTCCATTTTAGATTGGTTTTGTGCGAGAGCGTCGTCGCATATTATTTTCAGACCTATACTCTCATATTTGTGATACCCTAATAAATATTGTTTTAAGTGGTGCTCTGGTGTTTTTACTCTATCAGCTAGTAAAAAAATAAAAAGTGAAATTTTTATGGAACCCTCGGTGGGCGAGTCCGACTCGCATTTGTCCGGGTTTTTTAATTATTATAAGAGTTAGGATTTGTCCACTAGTCTCACCGTGTTCTTGTTGTTGTCGAGCATGTTGAGGTACCCGCGCCAGATGCGAGTGAGCTCATCGCAAACGACGGCGGGGTGGTGCTCGCACAGTGCACCTGTTGGCAAAAACACTCGATCAATCATCTATATATCGATCGATTTGATTTCGATTTAATTATTACTACGCGAAAAAATTAAAGTATATGTTAAAAACATACTGATGAAATCTTCTAGATATCATTTGAGAGATCAATGTGATGTGTTTGCGAGTAAGGTTTTTTAATATACAAGGTGCTCACGAGGAATGCGAAAGATTTAAACCACGCATTTCGGAGAAGGAAAAAATGTAATATGAGCTTGGTCAATTTCGCTAAACTTGTAAACTTGTCATTTAAAATGGATTTTTACTTTTTTTTTGGTAAAACTTAGTTTGGGGTCATCCATTAATTACGTCACACGAATTTCTAGGTTTTTTGACCCCTCCCCCCCCCCTTGTCACATTTGGTCACATTTGGCAAACCCCTCCCCCCTAGTGTGACGTCACATTTTTTCTACGAAATCGCCAAATCGAATTAAGTAAGTACCTAAGTATTATTAATATTTTATCAAAATATTTTTGACGATATAAATATTAGTAATTTTATAACCCAAAACTGCTTAGGAAAGAAAATTAAAAGAATAAAAACGATTATCGTTTTAAAAACTTGTTATTTAAATGTACAGCGAATAAAATAATTTAAAAAAAAAAATCGGTTACTGATGAAGTTAAAGTGACGTCACAAAGCTTGTGTCTCCCCCCTCCCCCATGTCACAATATGTCACATTTTCTTGACCCCCTCCCTCCCCCTAAACGTGTGACGTAATTAATGGATGACCCCTTTTCGCAAAGTGTAACTTGTCACTTTTTGGCATCTATCAATAAGGATATTTCGCCATCAAAAGGCGTTTTTCACTATGTAACAATAAAGACTAGTTTTTTATGTATTTGGTATTTATTAACTCTGAAACTAGGCGAATTTCAAAAAAGTTTATTGGACATTTTTGTCTCTAAATACGATCAGGAATACGCTGTTAAAATTATTCGGTTTCCTCATGTTACACCATGTCCTCATGTTACATGTGTAGTATTTTAACTTGTTTGTCTAATTGTCAAGATGGCCGAATGTAAAATTATTGGTTGCTGATTTGTATACATACCGACAAGAAGTGCTATAAACTGGAAAAACAACGGGTTGCACTCCGGGAGTGCCGGCAGAAGTGAAAACTCAATGACATTGCACAGCACCGCTAAAGAAGTTTTCACTATGTATAATTGAGGTTAACGCCATCTAGCGTTATTTCGTCGCATTACTTGAAAACCCTTAAAACCCCTAAGCACATCACTCTTAGTACTCGAGTTATATTATACCAGTTAGAGGGAAACTCACTAGATGGCATTTAAATCAATAAAGAAAAACTCAATGACACGTGACGTCACGTCTTACGTCTTACGCTCTCGCGAGTTTAACATTTTTTCCCCATCACAAAAAGTGCACAGCGCCGCTAAAGAAGTTTTCACTTCAATAAATGTCAAATACTAAGAATAAGTGACCAAGGCCTCCAGTGCCCCAGGCTGGAACCGAACCAGCGTCCTCTGCTATCGCGGCAGGTGCCTGTACTATTCGGCCACCGGGCCACAGCGGCATAGGTCGAATTTTTCCAAGTATATGCACTTCTTAGTGAAGGCTTATGGCGCCCCCTGGCCATCCCAAGAAGTGCTATAGGCGCACGACACTTTGACTTTCCAGAATAGACCTGTGGCCCTAGGGGCTATTCATAAATTACGTCATTTCAAATTAGTGGGGGGGGGGGGGGGTCTGGACATCGGATGACGGTAGCATGAAGTAGGAGGAAATGGGGTCATTTGAAGCATGATTTTTGGATGATTATAGGGGGGGGGGTCCAAAATCGTCAAAAATCGATGACGTAATTTATGGACAGCCCCCTAGTGAACAAGGCTACAAGTCTCAGGCAGCGCAGTTGTAAAAGGGCCCAAGTTCCACGTAACACTTATGCCCTTTTACACCTAAGCTGCGCGTGACTTGTACCCTTTTTCACTAGGGCCACATTATTTATTTACTTACCAACTAGCAATGCTATAGGTGCACGGCACTGTGTAGCCTCTTCCAGCGCTTGCACGTGTCTTGCAAAGTCTCTGGTAGCAGCGTCCGAATGTTTAGCGACCTCGGCAAGGCACGCCAGAGCGTGCTTACGAAGCTCTGGGTCGTAGTTTAGAAGACAAATCTGAAATAAAGTAGTTGTTACGTAAAATAAGTATACATATATTTAGACAACAGCTACAACTAGTATTGAATAATTTTACGGTTTAGACTCACTTGTTGTAAAATAAAATTAGGGCATTTCGCCAGTAACTGGCCGGTTTTAGTAATTGGCCACCAAATGAATTCTATTCACCTATAAACAGAGTTCATTTTAGTATAAGGTTTCAATAACTGGCCAGCCTTCAATAACTAGCCGCCTTATACTAAAATGAATTCTGTTTATAGGTGAATAGAATTCATTTTTAGTTTAGGGTGGCCGGTTACTGGCGAATTACCCTATCTATGTTTAATTTTATTTGTCATAAAATTATTCAATGTTAGTATGTCTCACAAGTTTAAATTCAACTACAACTAGTCTTTCAAGGACTAATGACAGTATTTCAACTATTATCAAAATGACATAAAAAACCGGGCAAGTGCGAGTCGGACTCGCTCACGAAGGGTTCCGTACCATAATGAAAAAAAAAACGGAAAAAAATGCAAAAAAAAACGGTCACCCATCTAAGTACTGACCACGCCCGACGTTGCTTAACTTTGGTCAAAAATCACGTTTGTTGTATGGGAGCCCCATTTAAATCTTTATTTTATTCTGTTTTTAGTATTTGTTGTTATAGCGGCAACAGAAATACATCATCTGTGAAAATTTCAACTGTCTAGCTATCACGGTTCGTGAGATACAGCCTGGTGACAGACGGACGGACGGACGGACGGACGGACGGACAGCGAAGTCTTAGTAATAGGGTCCCGTTTTACCCTTTGGGTACGGAACCCTAAAAATGATATAATTTCGTATTTACCACTAGCTTTTCGGTGAAGGAAAACATCGTGGGGAAACCTGCATACCTACATCTACGAAGAAATTCAATGGTCTATGTGAAGTCTCCAACCGCATTGGACCAGCGTGGGGACTATAGCCCAAGCCCTTTTGCACATGGGCCTAGCAGTCGGATGCATATAAGCTGCATTACTATAAAATGGCATATATTTTAAGTAGGGATTGCAATGCGGATTGATTTTCAATTCAATCCGGATTTTGGCCACAATCCGGCCGGATCCGGCCGGACCGGATCCGGTTAGGTATAAGGATATTAAAGTTAATTAAATGACATATTTTTCAAGTTTTATACGTTATATGAGAAACAAAGGGTATTTTTAAAAATGTATTCATAAAACAACAATTTTAAGTTATTAAGAAATAACTTTTTAACAATAAAATAAAAGTAAGTATTAAAAAGTCTCACAATGTCAATCTGAATTTAAAAATAAAACTTGAAATCTAAGTCATTTATTAATTTCTGCTCAAATTTACGTTTACAATAAAATTATAAATTTGATTAGAATCCAAAGCCTGTTAATGGGATAATTATGGGATGGGAATTGGAGAACTCCTTGAAAGGACAAGTTTTCGCAACTGTTCTTAGATGGAATTATTTGTAACGCTGATATCCATTCTAATATCAAGATATTTATTTTTAACCAAAAGTATATGAAATGTGCTCCAATATTATCTTGCTTTCATTTTTTTTCCGTGAAAATAGTTCTATAGCCTAAATCACAAATAAGTAAATAATTAATGAATAAATATTTGGGGACAATCTTATACAGATCGACCTACTCATAGCCCCAAACCAAGCAAAGCTTGTACTATGGGTACTAGCTAGCTAGGTAGTACTACTAGGCGATGATATATATACATATAGTATATTGATAAATACATGCTTATATACATAGAAAACACCCATGACTCAGGAACAAATATCTGTGTTCATCACCCAAATAAATTACCTTACCGGGATTCAAACCCAGGACCATCGGCTTCATAGACAGTGTCACTGAATGGTCACTACCCACTAGGCCAGACCGGTCGTTACAAATGCCTTCCATAACATCTCCATCCTTTAATCCGGATCCGGTGATTTTAACCGGATCCGGTAGTTCCTAAAAAGTGCCGGATCCGGCCGGATTACCGGATCCGCCGGACCGGATTGCAATCCCTAATTTTAAGGTAAGATAAAACTTACATCAACAATCTGCTCATAGTATTTATGAGACAATCCGGCCACGCTTGCCATAAGTTTCAGAGCGTCTACCACAGCTTTGCGCCACACCTCGTCGCTTCGCTTCTGGGACACAGTTGTCAAGAGCTCCACCGGAGAGTGAACAAGAGTCTCCACCAGCCATTCTGGGATGTTGGGAAATAAGAAATTGTTTTAGAAACTAATTAAATGCCTCCCGTTTTCTGTTGAGTGTTAAGGGATGGAGAAGTATTGGTTTTATATTCATTTCCATTTTGAGAGAAGTCCTGTGCCCAGCAGTGGGACGTAAATAGGCTGAATTATAATTGGATGGCATATATTCTAAGCAAAACTTATTTTCGCTCTATTTTGTCTGTTTTATAAACTGCAGCTATATAAACTAATTACAGGACTAGATATAGTAGATATATCTCATGTCATTGTATGTGCAAAGTTTCATTACAATCTAACACGCAGTTTTAAACTGAGAACGAAACTCCGTTTGTATGGGAAGGTGAAATTCGGCGGAGCTTGCTGCGGACTCTTCAGGAAGCAGCAAGCCTCGAAAAGTTATAAAATCCCTGCTCATTTACCTGTTTCAAAAGGGGCGAGCTGTGTCGCCGCGGTACTCAATAAAGCTGCTGCAGTTTCCAATATTTTCTCGAACGTACGGTGGCACTGAACCGGCGGACGCTCTAAATTCTCTATAATAGCTTCCCACTGCTCCATTTCTTAATTTTAACCAGTAAAGTTGTTCCTATTTGATGGGAGAAAAATAATAACAAACAAGAATGAACAAGTATGAACGGTACCCGGCATCCGAATTCCGAATGACAGCCGACTGACATTGACACTTGACAGTTAAAGCGCTTGACTCAATCGGTAATTGCCTAAAAGTACGTACTAATTCCAACACAGACTAGTTTTAAAATGTAATTGCTGTAATTGATACAAAATTAATATCTGTTATTTTTCTCTTTCAACTACATATTAGTTTGATTAAAATCTGTGAAAGAATAATATCGTACCTCTGACAGTTTTTAATACACTGCCCTCTATTGCCAAGTAGTGAAACTTAATAAGGTTGACGAGAGGGCCTACCGCGAACCACGTTCGACGTGTTGCCTCCCTGTCACACTTACGTACTAATTTACAAGTGCGACACAGAGGCAACACGTCGAACGTGGTTCGCGGTAGGCCCTGAGAGCACCATCTGTTAATTAAAAGGCGTCGGAACTTAGGTTTTTGCCTAGGATATAGTTCGTCTATATTTTAGTTAATAGATTGCACTATAATCAAAAATAATTTAATAAAAAATCCAATCAGGAAATTTTGAGGACGTACATATATATATACTTCAAAATACAGACCTTTTTTTTCACATCACAGGCGTACAGCAAAAATTGTTCAAATTCAGCACCGGAATTTCTATAGCAAGGAGCACGGAATAAGGATATCTGAATTTATTCTATATACCTTATTTATTACTGTGACATTTCGGTGCTGAAATTCGGATCAATTCAGCTCGTATGTGGTGGGCCTTCTAGCGGACTCTATCACCTATATACGATGTAGGTCAGAGGGGTCCCTTTGTGACGTCAGTCAGAGACAGTCAGAGTCGCCGAGTGCGAGCTCACCGTCAGGTGTGCCCGACTTTATAGGATGTCTCTCTCTTCAATCGGTCCCTCATTGCTGAGGATCGTGACTCCGTTTGATTCCGTCAACTAGTTGTCTCCATCGGTCCCGTTCTCTAGCTTGGTGGAGTGCGTCGCTGACAGGTATTTTTAGTTCCTCCGCTATTTGGTCCGACCATCGTTTGGGACTTCTACCCCTAGGCCTTTTTCCCTCTATTTTACCGGTCACGATAAGGCGTTCCAAATTGCTGGTATCCCTGCGTGCAACATGGCCAAAGTACCGCAATATTCGTTGCAAACAGGTTGTAGATAGACGTTGAGTCTTTTCTATTTTTAATTGTTTTAGAATAGATATGTTGGTGCGGCGGGCCGTCCATGGTATTCTTAGCATACGTCGCCAGCACCACATCTCAAAAGCGTCGATTCTCTGTCTATCAGCGGCTTTGAATGTCCACGTCTCTGTACTGTATAGAGCAATGGAGAAGACAAGGGTGCGCACCAGGTGTATTTTAGTCCGGTGGCTAATATTACGGTCTCTCCAAACTTTGCTCAGTTGGGTCATTGCAGACTTTGCCATGCCAATCCGTCTCCGTATCTCAGGTTCGCTACTTCCTTTGTTGGTAATCAGTGAGCCAAGGTATTGGAACTGGGTTACGGTTTCGTAGTCACGTAGGAGATTGTTGCGTTGGATAGCTGTGAAACGGTCAATGATCATGAGCTTGGTCTTAGATTTATTAATAGCAAGTCCCATTTCCATACTGATGGTTTCCAGTTTGTGAAGCAACTCCGCCATTTCATTTTCCGATGATGCGAAAAGGGTGGTATCATCCGCGTACCTGAGGTTAGATATCTTATAGGATGTAAAGCGTATATATTTTCACCGCAAATTAAAACAAAAGACATTCTCTCTCTCCATTTTATTAAGACCTAAGGATTACAATTGCAATTGCACACAAAATGATTAGGATAAGGGAAATACGGCATGTTGGTATACACTGACGTCGGAGCCCCTGTCGTCACAGCTCCTTCTATCCCAAGAGCCGTGTCTACATTTACTTTTTGTGCTGACTGTGTTCTAGTCTCTGATTGAACACATTCCTTGTCTATGTCCGGTATGTTGTCTCTAAGGAACGCGCGGTGTGCGTAGAGGCTGGTAAAGGCGGCGATGGCGAAGGCGTTGCAAAGGTTGTCGTCACCGGCGGCGGTAGACGAGACGCCGTGCAGGTACGGGATCTCTGAGGAGTAGAGGACGAAGCCTCCGCCGCTGTCGCCGCGGCAGAGCGCCTTGCCTGAAACCAAACCGAGTACTTACGTCTATAAATGCTGAAATGTTGAGGATTAACGCGCAAAACTAAGCTCAGATGGCGTAAAGAATATAGAGTAAAGAACTAGCACGGATCTTTATGTATTCTAGACACATAGGTGGGTAAAGACATCACAATCTCCACCAGAGTCTAGCCCGTTCGAAGTCCCTCTACCGGCATGCATGCATGAGAATAGTCCTGGCCGTGCCAGTACTAAACAATACACAAATACTCTTTTCACCACACCAGCTCGGAAAGGCTTATTTTGCACTTCGAAAACTGATAGCAAAGTTGCATTTTATTCACCTGTGAGGCAAAGTAATCAAATGCAAATTTTGAGTTGTTTTCTTTTGTTTGCTGGTAGAATTGACTTTTACATGATGATTTTGGATGATAAATATTTAATAACATTCATTTGAATTTGATTTGGTTTGATATTTTACATGTAATATTTGCTTCGGGTTGGGTTGAAAAATTTTGTTTCACTCGGGGGCAAATTTTGTGTAATCCTCGTGCTTTGAAACCCTCGCAACTCTCACGATTCCTTTTTTCGACCCACTCGCTACGCTCGTGGTTCAATTTTGGAATCTTTCGCTTGCTCGGGTATCAATATTAGCACGAGCGGTTAAACAACAACTTTGCCCCCGAGTGAAACAAATAACTATTATTGCACACCTCATTACAGAATACAAAACAAATAATACAGGAAGAAGAGATTCAACAACAAGCGGTCTTATCGCCAAAAAGCGATCTCTTCCAGGCAACCTTTGGGTAACGGAAATTAATAAATTTATATCATGTCAGTAGATCGAATGTCATGTAAATCGAAGCCATGGTTCCTAAGAACAGATCTCGCTATCTCTCATAGTTTCTGACGTCTCCAGTCTCCGTAGGTATAGTTCGTAGCTTTGTAACAGAGCCCGGCGGCTAATCCTATTGTCTATTGTTAAGTAAAACCGAACGTGCTACTTACCTGCAAAAAAGGGTCATACTTATTATATTTGGCACCTGAGCGCGGGCTAGTCCAACGCTCAAAAAACCAGTGTAGGTGCGCCTCCGATAACACGCCTTTGTTACGCATCTCGATGACACTTTTAGACTGGTTCTGTAGTGTTCGACTCGCCGGCACTCAGTAACCGAAGTATGCAGGTTTTTATGCAGGTGGTTGTGGCACGTGGCACGAGCGGTTTTACTTAACAATAGACAATAGGATTAGCTCGGCCTCTATTAGAAACCTACAAACTATACTGACCCATTTGGAATGATCGCCCTGTATATTGACACTAACGATTTTATTTTACCTGTCCCCCTAATATTAGTGTTTTACCAGTGAAAACGTCTCCGGCGCAGATCTTGTCGCTGGTGATGTACTTGTGGAAGGAGAACTCGGAGTCCGCGAAGCACTTGTCGACGTCAATGTACGGGAGGTCCAGGTACGTGAGGCGCTGTGATGGATTGCCGTTCTTTTCCGTCAGACCCCAGCCGAGGATCTGCAATATATAAAAGTCAAAAATAAAGCTATTCATATTCCACTAGCAATGGAACCTAATAGTTTGTGATTTTTTAGGGTTCCGTACCCAAAGGGTAAAAACGGGACCCTATCACTAAGACTCCGCTGTCCGTCCGTCCGTCCGTCCGTCCGTCCGTCCGTTCGTCTGTCACCAGGCTGTATCTCATGAACCGTGATAGCTAGGCAGTTGAAATTTTCACAGATGATGTATTTCTCATGCCGTTATAACAACAAATACTAAAAAGTACGGAACCCTCGGTGGGCGAGTCCGACTCGCACTTGTGCGGTTTTTTTTTGTTTCATGTCTTAGAGAGCGCTGGTGGCCTAGCGGTAAGAGCGTGCGACTTTCAATGCGGAGGTCGCGGGTTCACATCCCGGCTCGTATATAGCAATGAGTTTTTCGGAACTTATGTACGAAATATCATTAGATATTTACCAGTCGCTTTTGGGTGAAGGAAAACATCGTGAGGAAACCGGACTAATTCCGATAAGGCCTAGTTTACCCTCTGGGTTGGAAGGTCAGATAGCAGTCGCTTTCTAGTGCCTACGCCAATTCTTGGGATTAGTTGCCAAACGGACCCCAGGCTCCCACGAGCCGTGGCTAAATGCCGGGATAACGCGGGGAAGATGATGATGTTTATGAATGAATGAATAACATTTATTTCTGCTCAAGTCCCATATTATGTTAGTAACAAGTTAGGAACATACTTAAATTTAGTGTTACTGCAAAGCAACATAAATAAAATTTAACAAATAAAACTTAAAAACTTATAACCTACCTACAGCCTGGCAAAAAAGAGTAGAAATTAAAAAGTGGCAACACTGTGGTGTCGTTCGGTTCTCTTAGCCCCCATTTACACGAGAGTTTTTTCAACGCGCGTTAAAAAAGCCCTTGAATCTGTCCGCACTCTAAATTCGATTTAACGACCAAGGCTTAAAGTCGAAAATCCAACAACACTTGATAAAAAGCGCCACCGCTGTCGTGTGAATAAATACACATATATCCATTTGTGTCATTAAAACGCTTTTTTAACGCGCGTTGTAAAAGCGCCCGTGGGAATGGGGGCTATATATTGATTTGAAAGGGACGACACTACAGTGTTGCCACTTTTTAACTTCTACCCTTTTTTGCCAGGCTATACGTGGAGCGCGAGACATAAAGCTGCGTCCATCGACGCATCAGCGCGGAATCCCAACGGTCCGCGAACGCGCTCAGGATCCCGTTGGTGCTGCAGTGTGTTGGTGTGGTTGGTTTATGGTCTTACCGTTCCGATGTTCCCTGGTCGCAACTGTTTCATTTCGAACTGCCGGTCGAAGTCCACGCAGACGGACTGCACGCCCGGCGCGTACGTGAAGGGGGTGGTCAGCCGCAGGATGGCGATGTCATCCTGGAAGCTGGTGGTGCCGCCGCGGAACCGGGCGGGCAAGATTATCTCTGATACCTGAGGACATGACAAACACTCTTACACAGAATTAAACAGTTACTTACATCACAGAATAGATAATAGTACTAGGTACAGAAGGTTCACTCTCTAACGCAGCGTATTACGTAGGTAGGCGTTCAACACGCGAACGCGAAGCGAAGCGATGCGGCGCGGGGTGAATCAGTCCTATGATACCTATAGAAGTGTCCTACGTGGGCGATCTCGTTGCGAACGCGAACGGCGCCTTGGGCCCGCCGCGCCGCGCCGCGCCGCGTACGCGAGTTGTTCGCTTTTACGTAAGACGCAGCGTAACAAAACGCATCTATTATTACGATAGATATGACCGCAAGGTGGCGCAAGCGCGAGCAGGCGTCCGTTCCGTAGCGGTGCACGCTAGTACTGCTGTTAGACACCAAAATTGGTGTGGGCCGCATGTACATGTAGCTTAGAGCATTTAATAAACCGGAGTCGCCTTTAAGAGCTTACCCCACAGCCGAAAACCTTGCACAGTTGTGCAAACTTTTGTATGGACTGACGTTTATCTGACATGGCTATTTGTATGTTACGTACATGTCATTTGACGTGTCCCTCCCCCGCAAAAATCGGCAGACTATTTTGTATAGAAAATGACAGCCAAGGCGTCTCCATTAGACGAAGTCCATGAGCCACGCCTGCTTACATCAGAATGTTGCGCGTAAGTGTCCTGCGTGTTGTTCCACGGACGGAACAGCTTACCGCCGGCCACCGCGAACAGGCTCGCGCGCTGCTGGCCGCCCACGTCTTCCCAAAAGCAGTGGGCCGCTGGAACGATCAATATCACAGGCTTTTCATCAGATCAACACGAGTGGTGTTGCTTATTGCAACCTAAAAGCAACTATTACTTTCGTAGTCGACATCTAGTGTCAAGTAGCGGATTTATCAGTACTGATACTTGACAATAGATGTCGCGACTAACGAAAAGTGTATTGCTCAAGAATTTACAACTAATATTACACAAGCAGAGGGAATTCAATCAATCAATCAATTCATCTTTATTCCAGATGACAAATGGTCATATTACATTAAATTCACGAACACAATTAAGATAATAATTTAAAATTCTTACAATATTCTAATAAAACTAAAATAAGATTAAAATATTAGTCAAATTTAATTAAAATATCACAAAATAGAAAATAGAGTTCCAGTAATCCGGTTATAATATTAGCTGGAAATTGTTAAGCATTAGATTTTTCGTTTGTCGCGACTTCTATTGTCAAGTAGCAGTACTGATGAATCTGATGTCGACTACGAAGATAAGTGTTTTGGTAAGAAAACTTATGTATGGAGTGAGCACTCTATTATGCTTCCTTATTTCTCTATGGCTTTAATTTCATCAGATCACCACGAGTGGAGTTGCTTATTGCAACCTAAAAGCAACTATACCATAGAGATACCACATTCGTGCCCCACTTGAGGAACAGAACATACGTTAAAAATAAAAATACATATACTTATGGACTTTAAGCGATATGAGCGTAAGGCTCACACGAGACGACACCCAGGATCCCGCAGTGGAGGAAAGCAAGTAGGAAAACGGACCCTGGCAAAGGCCTGGATAACGCTAGGTAGGAGAAGAAGAAGATACTTAGGGATTTTAGAAGGACTATTAATTACCAGATATAACGAAGTCACGTTTGACGAGCGACCCGCCGCATATCTGCATGTACGGCGCCCAGCGCTTGCTGTAGACCCCGACGTGCCACTGGAACGAGGGGACGCTGGTGTCCGGCAGCGTCGGCACCGGAGACGAGCTTATACTCCACTCTACTAGTTGGAAGAAGAGAGAGAGAGTGTTACCTGATATAACGAAGTCACGTTTGACGAGCGACCCGCCGCATATCTGCATGTACGGCGCCCAGCGCTTGCTGTAGACCCTGACGTGCCACTGGAACGAGGGGGCGCTGGTGCCCGGCAGCGTCGGCACCGGAGACGAGCCTATACTCTACTCTACTAGTTGGAAGAAGAGAGAGAGAGAGAGAGAGAGAGAGAGTTACCTGATATAACGAAGTCGCGTTTGACGAGCGACCCGCCGCATATCTGCATGTACGGCGCCCAGCGCTTGCTGTAGACTCCGACGTGCCACTGGAACGAGGGGGCGCTAGTGCCCGGCAGCGTCGGCACCGGCGTGGACCCTATGCCTTGCCCGGTGTACAAGTTACCGTCTTCGGCAGGTGGTGCAACCTTGAACAAAAAAAAAACGGGTTACACTCCGGGAGTGGCGGCAGAAGTGAAAACTCAATGACATTGTAATAGTTTTTCGATCAGCTCACGTGTCCGTCTTACGAAGCGTCTTACGTCTTACGCTGTCGCGAGTTTAACATTTTTTCCCCGTCACAAAAAGTGCACAGCGCCGCTAAAGAAGTTATCACTTCAAAAACCGGCCAAGTGCGAGTTGGACTCGCGTTCCAAGCGTTCCGTACATTACGTCCGACTCACGCTTGACTGCACATTTCTAATAGTTTTTCCTGTCATCTATAGGTAAAGAACTATAATATGTATTTTTTTCAAAATTTTAGAGCCAGTAGTTTCGGAGATAAGAGAATAAGGGGTGGAATGAATTTTTTGGCTATTTTCTTAAATAATAAACAAAATAAATAACTCCTAACCCTCCTCTTAAATAACTTTCTCATTTACCCCCCCAAAAGTGGTCCCCATGTTTAAAATTCTTTTGTTTACGTTACATGTCCGTCTTTGGGTCACTAATTTACATATGTGAGCCAAAGGTATGTTGCACCAATTACATTGAATTGATTTTTCGCATGGTAGTAGCTAATACTATTTGCAGTTTATGTGATTTTTTCCATAGGTGTACCTTTACAATTACTTGTTGAAAAGAGCTGTCAAAAAAATCTCTGACATTATAATCATTATTTTTTCAGGGAATTAAATATTTAAAAAAATCTGAGTTATACTCCTACTCATTCTTTGTAGCTATGATTTGGTTTGATTGCTCTACCTTATATAGTTCAGGAGAAAAACGACTTTGAAAAATGTGTCCATAAAATGACGTTTTTGACATTATCTCGGTGACGGTTCAAGATAGGGGGCTGAAAGTTAAGGTGTTTCTATATTATAAGATAGCCAACAAATGACATTATAAAAATCCGATTATCGTCACAGGGGCCACTTCTCCTTCCTTAGCCTGCTAGACTCTTTCAACTTAATTGGCCCAGTAGTTTCCGAAAAAATAGGCTGACAAAACAGACGGACAGACAGACACACGAGTGATCCTATAAGGGTTCCGTTTTTTCCGTTTGAGGTACGGGACCCTAAAAACCCCAAAAGGAGCCAAATAAATCCGGATCCATAAAGGCCCCCGTACAAAGTGGCTAACGATGGGCCATGCCAAAGCCACTGCCATGGCCGACTGTGAGATCACCTACGCCATGATTCCTTTGAAGCATAGAGTAATTTAAGTAAAGAAAGAGTGGTACCTCCATACATCAGTTTTCTTACCAAAACGCGCGTTATTTCGTAGTCGACATCTAACGTCAAGTAGCGGAATTTATCAGTACTGCTAGTTGATAATTGATGTCTGGGCGAACGAAAACTCTATTGCTCAACAATATTCAGCTAATATTATAACCGGATTAACTGGAAGTCTATTTTAAAATTAGTTGTAAATTATTTTAGTAGTACATTTTTCACTACCTACCTACACTTGTGACATCTGGTGTCAAGTAGGGGTACTGATAGTTCCACTACTTGACGTTAGATGTCGACTACGAAATAACGCGAGTTTTGGTAAGAAAACTGATGTATGGAGTTACCACTCTTTCTTCACTTATATTACTCTATGCTTTGA
The DNA here is from genome assembly GCF_910591565.1 of Cydia splendana. Taxonomy (NCBI): domain Eukaryota; kingdom Metazoa; phylum Arthropoda; class Insecta; order Lepidoptera; family Tortricidae; genus Cydia; species Cydia splendana. Next base: position 1,139,873 of record NC_085985.1, read on the forward strand.
AGTGTCATAAAAAACAACTTCCCGATTGCGCACCACGATAGACAACTGATGGCCAGTCGTCCGCCATTGTATATCATTGCCCTCTATATACTAGTACTACTCTTTCGGGTTTTTTTACTCCTTTTAAAGGAGCCAAAGAAACCCGGGTCCGTAACGCACAAACGGCAAGACTCTTAATTGTCCATCGGTGGACCTTATGCTTTTTGTAATAACCACCGATGGACAGTTAACAGTGTGGGCGATATAGTCTGACAAAAAAAAACCGGGCAGGCGCGAGTCAGACTCGCGCACGAAGGGTTCCGTACCATAATGCAAAAACAAAAACGAAAAAAAAAAACGGTCACCCATCCAAGTACTGACCACTCCCGACGTTGCTTAACTTTGGTCAAAAATCACGTTTGTTGTATGGGAGCCCCATTTAAATCTTTATTTTATTCTGTTTTTAGTATTTGTTGTTATAGCGGCAACAGAAATACATCATCTGTGAAACTTTCAACTGTCTAGCTATCACGGTTCGTGAGATACAGCCTGGTGACAGACAGACGGACGGACGGACGGACGGACGGACAGCGAAGTCTTAGTAATAGGGTCCCGTTTTACCCTTTGGGTACGGAACCCTAAAAAGAGTAGAAATTAAAAAGTGGCAATACTGGAGTGTCGTTCCTTTCAAATCAATCTATAGCGGTATCCAGACGGGATGATCAAATCGACCGATTTGATCAGAAATGAAATTGGCGTCAATCTCCAATTTAGATTTATGGTGATATTAAAGCCCTCTAAATTGAAAAAATGCCCCAGAACGAAAATATTGGCGTCACAAATTGGTATTCTTGCGTCCGCACCTCATTTTATTGGTAATATCGGCGGGTCGGGTAATTATCGGCCGTTGAATGCGGCGAGCCAAATTGGCGTTTGCGTCCGTGATTCGATCGGTCAATTTAATCAGATTGGCGAAAATGAACTCGTCTGGATACGCCTATAAGAAAACGGGACGACACTACAGTATTGCCACTTTTTAATTTCTACTCTTTATTGTCAGAATGTACTATACTATACCTGCACGAATCTATCTCCAAGCCCATAGTCCGTTTCGTTGTTCTGATTATTATCATTTGGATTTCTGTACAAGTTCTCACACTCGCCCAAATTGTAGACATCAGCAGTAATGCCCTTCAAGAATTTCCTTAAATCTCCACTCTCCTCGATTATGGCCGATACAGTGTAAGTTCTGCGGCTGTAGAGTCTGCCACATCGGCGAACGACGGGCGCGGTGGCAACACCAAGGATGAATGGGACCTTGTCTCGATAAAATACCAAGCCATTGCCGCTGTCAGTATCGCATGCAGTTGTAACTAAAAAGAACGAATGTTTTTTGAAGAACAAGTCGATAAGGCATAAAAAAATAAGTGAAGATAGAGTACTCACTTCATACATCAGTTTTCTTACCAAAACGCGGGTTATTTCGTACGTAGTCGTCATCTAGCGTCAAGTAGTGGATTTATCAGTATCGCTACTTGACACCAGATGTCACGAGTGTCGCGACTGACAAAAAAAAACAATTTACAACTTAATATTACAAGCAGAATTTGAAGATACAGTTTTTTTTTATTTTTTTAGGCAACAAACAGTCTTATACAAAAATAATGTAATAATAAGCAATGTGTTAATAATAGACCTTGAGTGCCCTACCTTAATAAAATAATTTCTAATCTATAAAGTAGCTGCAAAGTGTAGGAGCAGTAAGAGTAACAAAGTTATCAATGACTTGAGTTCCGGTTAATCCGCTGAAAGCTGAAAGTTGTTGAGCATTAGACTTTTCGTTCGTCGCGACATCTATTGTCGAGTAGCAGAACTGATAAATCCACTACTAGACGCTAGATGTCGACTATGAAATAACCCGCGTATTGGTAAGAAAACTGATATATGAAGTTAGCACTGTATCCTTACTTATTTCTATATAGTTAAGGCAATTAAAAGTAGGTTTAAGTAGTAGTAGTAGTAAAACACTTTATTGTACAAAACATCTTTCAAAGATAGTTGCTAATTGACAATAAATAAAATAAAAATCAAAACTAACCAAAACATTCGGACATTCGTCGTAAGTTAAACCTACCTATAGTGCAGGGATTTAAAACTAATGGCTCCTCTTCACGTTGGGCCAACGCCAACGAGCGACGCATTTATGCGTTAGAGGGAGCAAGTGATATTGCTATCTCATTCTACCGCATGGCTGCGTCCCTCGTTGGCGTTGGAGTTGGCCCAACGTGAAGAGGAGCCTTAAGACCCACGCGCCAACCCGGCCAGCGAAAAGGCAATGGGAAATCTGAGGCAGTGTCAGAAAAGTCCGAAAAAGATTGTAAAATAGTTACCACCGACAACGAATACAGATAAAAAATGTTGAAAAGTCTTCTACTCACTATTCATCTCGCCAGGACAGCTCAAGGTGCTTCCAGTGGTCTGGTAGTGCACCTTATACTGACACACGTCGCTTTTGGCGAACGGGAGGGACAGCCAGCTGTGTCGTCGGGGTACGCATTCACCGTTCTTTATGGCGATCCAGCTTGCTACCTGCAACATTGATCTTAAGACTGTTAATATTGTGTCAACCAAATTCAGCATCTTTCGAGCATTGCTCCGGCTTTTTGCGACTCATGATAGCCTTCCGCTTGGCTACTAATCCCAAGAAATGGCGTATAGACATTCGTTGTAAGGGACAATCGTTGGTAGTAAACGCTAATCGAAACTTTTAAATAGATGGAAATAATCTCATGACTTTTGGTACCATTTGTCACGTTAATTTTCATACGTTAGGAGTTTGTCAATGTTGTACACTAACCGTTCCTATATTCTCTTCCCTAATCTGCCTGATTGACTCCAAGTCCCAATCCAAGCTGAAGCACACCGGCTTGACGATGCTGGTGTATATGAACGGCCTCACCAGAATCATGAACGCCAGGTCCGGCTGCTTGCACGGTTCATCCATGTCTGATATTGATATGTTTTTAATCTGTAAATATAAGAAGATACATGTAGTGGTGTAATTTACGTTACATTGCCGATTACTAAGTAGGTACCAGGGATGTTGAGCGGATGCAGATTTTTTGATATCCGCGGATGCGGATATTTAAAGGCTCACATCCGCGGATGCGGATGTCAAGATTAGGTAGGTACTTAAAAAACGTCAAATATTACATTTTAGTAATTTTTATTTTAAATAAAACGAAACGTTTAGTATTTGAGACAGTTAGAGCAAACTTGGGCGACGTTAGAGCAAATCTGCCACTGTAGGCGATTTAGTTATAGTTGGTTATAGGTAATGACGAAATTACCTAGCACTTACGCCACCGCTAAGACGCTATCCTGTTTCCGACATGTTCGACATCCGCATTAAGCCCCGCATAGATTTTATGCGGATGCGGATTTTAAAAATAATGCAGAACTGATGCGGATGCGAATATTCGCAATATCCCTGCTAAGTACTAAGGTATACTGCATTCACAAGTTTGATCAGATACCTGAGTGTGTATGAAAATTGCTTGCAAGTTCTTTCTAGTCTAAACCTCGCTTAAAATAAGTACGTAATCGACGCTATAGAGATGTCGACTACGAAATAACCCGCAGGCAGCGCCTGATGCCACACGGGAGACCAGAAGTGCCCCGCTGCAATATTATGGAGTGTGTCCTTACCTCAGAATACTGTGCATTCGTGTCTCTCTGATCACCGTAGTCGGGATACAGTTTGCCGGCCGCGACACGGAACCGCGTCGTCGGCAGCGCCTGCCACACGGGGGACCAGAAGCAGTGCCCCGCTGAACAAAACAGGGACCAATCATTAGTATACCTATAGCATCCATAAAGGATGACTCACGCTAGACCGAGCCGTGGCCGGGACGCTTCCGACACTTCTTTTTCTATGACAGGCGATCGGTGATCACGTGAATGCTTTCATAGAAAACTGAAGTGACGGGCGGACTGGTCCGGGCCTATAGTCTGTATCTTTAGGTAAACAAACAATTTAAATTTTCGGGTAGTTATAACATTTATTGGTACAACCAAATACAAAACCGCCCGGATCTGTCACTGAACGACCTAACTTTAACCTACATTATTTGATCGTGTAATGTTTTCATCTCCAACTGGCTTAAGGAGCCATTTAAGGGTAGATTTTGTTTACTTTTATTTAAATACCTAAAGATACAGAGTATAGACCGTTGTAGCGTGATTCATCCTTTAGCCTACAAACTCTGCAAAATAGCGTTATATGGATAACATCATGAAACCTACCTGAAATAACCATGTCAGCCTTGATCAACGACCCTCCACATGTATAAACATGTTCAGTCAATGCCATCTTCTTCTCATAAATAGCGACATGCCACATACTCGCCTTCTCATCGAACAATGGTGCATCTTTCCCATTATTAGTTCCACGAATATCACCTAAAGCTGCGTCTATTGATGCTAAATATTCTTCATAATTATCATCATCTGAAACGGGCTTTTTGCTATCATTTGGATCTGCTTGGACAGGTTTAGCTTGATTGTCAACTGCGTCTATAGTACTTATAGGTGTAATTTGATCAGTCCCAATGCTGTCTTGAGGTTTGGCGTCGTTATTTGGTAGAGCAGTTTCTTGAATAGGCTTAGCCTCAGAATCATCTACTACTGCTATTCCAAAACCATTATTATTAGCCTTGGAATCATCTACTACTGTTATTCCAAAACCATTATTATTATCTGACGCAGGATTGAAAACTGGTTTATTATCATTATTTGATAAAGCCATTTCAGCTTGTACAGGTTTGATATCAGAATTCTCGGCTCCTACACTTTGAAAATTATCACGATTCTGGCCAGAATTGATCACAGTTTGAGGCTTTTGCTCTTTCACGAGAGACTCATCTTGTATTAATGTTATTGGTCTGGGAGTCGGAGTGGGGGAGTCAGTTGTCTGGCTTTCTCCCAGTCTTATTTCGACGTCTCTGATAACGGGTTGAGGGTGCGTTGGGGTCGGGGTACTGAAATGAAATTTCAAAAACTTTACCAACATTACCCGAACGAAACCGAATAAAGTTGGGTTTACTTAATTGCAATGAGCGACAAGAATCCGTTTCGGTAAATTTCCTAGTGTACATATTCTACTTACTTATAAACCTGGGTATTTCATACCTACTTCGAAAACACTAGGTTGCAATATATATAACACTTATACTCTCGCGTTGTGTACACGTATTTACTTACACAAATGGGTCTACCGTTCCACCCATTCCGTTCCGTGGGTCTTTCCGTGACCACAGCTGGTGCAACTCAGCTAAAACGTCGGATGAAATTATGTCGCGGTAGACCCTTGTGTAATTAAATATGCACACTAGGTATCCGCAGTATGCCAAGTTTAAGGTGAAGTCCCGCGGCCAAACATTGTTGCAGACACAGACTGCCACGTCAATGTTAACAAACATTATAGCTTGGCCGTGCTCGCAGTTTATCACTCTTTTAGTACACCAGCGGGCGCAGTACGGTTCTATTTTTATCCCCTGTCACTATGCGCGTCCCTTTCGCACTTACTTACTTGTTAGAACGTGACAGGCATAGTGACAAGCGATAAAAATGCGACCGTGCTACCAGTGCCGATCAAGGAGACAAGGGGTGGGGGTAGGAACCAGATGAAAAGCCCTACTACCTCTCAGTTACAACTCTTGCAGTTGTGGTCTTCCGTCTGGTGGGCCGAGTAGTAGTCTGCCCTAACCAGTCATGCTGCCAGCCTTGGCTCCAGTCCCCACTCCAAGGGTTCTTGTCATGGCTGGTGTGGTAGTCGTGGTAGAACCGGTCCCGGGTGCTGCAGGTTACGATGACGAGGTCTGTAAAGATTTGGTCCAGTCCCTTTTAATGACATAATAGGGTTCTATGTTTTTGTCGCACGCAATTATTTTTTATTTGAAAAGGTACAGTTATTTTTATGCATACCTATATTTCTGTTTTTATGACTGTCTGTCTAGCCTAGTGGGTAGAGTTAGACCAAGAAAAGTCTGCAGCGGTTTTGATAGCCCACGCAGTGCAAGTGTTATTTATACGCTTGCACTGCGTGGGCTATCAAAATCACTGCAGACTTTTCTTGGTCTAAGTCTACCTAGCTAGCGACCCTGCCTATAAAGCCGTGGTCCCGGGTTCGAATCCCGATAAGAGCATTTATTTGTGTGATGTGCACGGATATTTGTTCCTGATGAGTTATGGGTGTTTTCTATGTAGGTAGGTATAAAAAGTTAAACCCAGAAGCCCAACTGAGAAAATTATTTTTTTGCCTAAAAAACAATAGGTTTGCATGCAGAATACGCCTTATATGTGACGTTTTCAACCATTGTCGATAAGGTTGGTTTCAAATAGAAGCTATATGGAAATAGCGCCTCGTTGACAACCGACAATAAGTATACCCTCTTGGTTGAGAATGCCACAAATATTTGCAATCGCCTAAACCTCATGGGCAGATTACCTAAGGGCTCATTTTAAAGTCTGGTTACGACAAAAATAGACTTTTTAAGGTCATCATTGCATCTGTCAGTGCACCGGCCATTGCACCGGTCCGATGTTATTACTAACGCTATTCGGTAGCGAGTCTAGGGGTCGGAGAGAGATAGGTACCTACAACCTCTTGATCTAGCACCTAGCACCAAGTTTTCAACTTTTCAGACAGAGTTGCTTTCCTATTCTTACTTTTAGTAGGGATTGAATATTTTTGGGAATTGGAAACAAATTAATTATTGTTAACGACGTTCTGCTATTTTGTGAAACGGTACTACCATATACATATAAACATATAAACTCAATTCGTCCTTTTATGTACACCGGCCCAGCCCCCTTGCCCGGCGACTTTTGGTAAAGATGTAGGTACAGCTTGGCAAAAAAGAGTAGAAATTAAAAAGTGGCAACACTGTAGTGTCGTCCCTTTCAAACCAATTTATATAAGAAAACGGGACGGCACTACAGTGTTGCCACTTTTTAATTTCTACTCTTTTTTGCCAAGCTGTAAGCGTAAAATATAATAGGAAGTTAGGAAGATATCTCTTTTATAAAAGTTGGCCGAGACGAAAGCTCGGTAACCGATGAACAATAACAAGATATTCAAGATATGTTGCAAAGTCAAGGTAAACCCCGTAATACAAACGACAACTAAATTGTCCAAAACTGAACTTTATATCTTTGCAATAAGTTTTAAAATATGTGACGTCCCACGGTCAAAGGTACCTTATGGCGGGTATGGAGTTATGCATACCCCAGTAATCTACAATAAATAAGCTATCGATAACACAAAAGATCAACCTTCTAGGTTGCGTAGTTACAGAGATATGATTTTTTGAAAATAATGTTGTGAAATGAGCAACTTTACGATAGAGAAGTTTTAAGTTTAGCCGCCTAAAAAACTATGTTCCTGAAGTAAGTTACATAGTTGACTACAAATAATAATACCTTATATATCTGAGATTAAAAAAATATTGCGACTTGTTCTGTAATGCAAATAGAAACTTTTGATATCGACTGATCTATGTGTATACTAACCAATCTCTTGAAAATAAAGTTTTATTTTATTTTCACGATTGATTGCAATGAGCTCTCAAGATTTAAATTTTATCTATTAGAAAACGACACTGACAGACAGTTTAAGCAAAAAACAATACCGATTTAGAGGTGAAAATGTATTTTCTGACTTTTTCATATAAAATCACAAAATTGAATATTTTTACTTTTAATGTGACACACAATCAACTTTTCTGAGCACATATGAAAGAAATTCTGTCATTCAAATGAAATAAATCCTAAAACCCCAACTAAATACTATATTTAACCCCTTATGCCACTTTAAACTTACATAACAATAACAGTATTTGCTCCATACATTTACGAAAAGGTACCTTATGGAAATAAATCTAATAATACATCACTACAAAATATCAATCATATTACAGTTTAACTTTTATGAATAGAAAATATTAATTTACATTAAACTGCCCCAAATTTAATTAGTTCTTCGTCATAATAATCTTAAAAAAAGACCAATAATTTGTATGTAATGAAAAGGTACCTTGTGATTAAGTTACATGATGAGGCATGATGATGATGGAACAGTTAGGATAAACTAATAATATTTTGGGGTTAAGATGGTATAAATCGTCTATTTCTTATCAATAATATATTTCGGTTGCTATTGAAGATAAGCGGCATTGAGGTTCAATGACCTCAGATATTCCATAAGGTAATGCGTCGGGTATTGGCATTTTTCAGCAAACCAATGGCTGATTTACTGCATGCGACCAAACCAAATGAAGATTATTCTAGTTAAGAAAGACTTGACGAGAGTAACTTTGGTATAATAGCAGGCTACTTGGATTTGTAATGTCGGTCGATGTACGGTTATAATATTTGCGAGGCGCCCCAACCAGAACTGAAATTATCAAATTAGTTTTGCTGAATGCTAATACAGTTCTCTACCAAACTTCTTTTCCCGTATTGACTAGTTTTTTTGGGAATTTTCAATCTTTTTTTCCATAAGGTACCTTTTCTACTAAACTCTGAGACGACATTACTAGGCTTATAACTAACTTATAACAAAAATAAAAACAGGTAAACAAACGTTACGCATTAAGGTTTCAGATCAAACATTAAAAAAAAATTGAGCATTTGTTCACCTCTTTACAAAACATTTCATATCTCCGAAACTAGAAACCCTCATAAGGTACCTTTTCCCGTGGAACGTCACATATATTCAGGTAAAGCTGAACTAGTACCTAAAATTCAAAGGCCAGAGTTGGTATACATTTTATAGGCGCTTGTGTCGTTTTGAATGTGATGTATTGTAATATACCGGTTGGTCCGTTTTCCTTATTTATAGACGGGGATCTACGAAGGGCTTGCAAGCAACTTGCTAGCTTACTAATGATATGTATTGTGCAAAAACACATAAATAGGGTCATTGCGCTAGTTTTCGTCCGGCTCTAGTTTTTGAATATAAACCATCATTGCTGCACAAAGGACTTATTGTAAGCCTTATTATCTAAACTAAACAATTTATCTATCTAATATATTTTACTTATGACACTGGACGCAATTACCCTAAGTATATTAAAAAATTCGTATTTCATAATTGTTTTTCATTTAACTTTTCTTGATAACGGTGGCATGGTCATCAATTTGGAAAGTTTTCTTTTTGTTAAGGCTACCTACTAACCAAAGTTGGTGTAATTGTCATCACAATAATACAACACTTAAATAGATAAATACGTACATACCTACTTAACGTAATTACAAAAACTTACATTATTAAGTATTTGCTTGCTTATTTACATTTTCTAGAATTATTCACTTACCTAATATCACGAAACACATCCATTTTCCATACATTTTTGTCACTAAAAGTAAATAACTATTATAAATTTCAAAATCATTTATTTCTTGTAACTGTGACACATATTTTATTTTTAATATTAATTATTTTATTGCCTTTACAAAACCGTGAATGCAGGTCTATAAATACCTTGACAAAACAAAACAGAACTTCACGAGTAAATTAACAATAATTTGTGACGTTCCACGGGAAAAGGTACCTTATGAGGGTTTCTAGTTTCGGAGATATGAAATGTTTTGTAAAGAGGTGAACAAATGCTCAATTTTTTTTTAATGTTTGATCTGAAACCTTAATGCGTAACGTTTGTTTACCTGTTTTTATTTTTGTTATAAGTTAGTTATAAGCCTAGTAATGTCGTCTCAGAGTTTAGTAGAAAAGGTACCTTATGGAAAAAAAGATTGAAAATTCCCAAAAAAACTAGTCAATACGGGAAAAGAAGTTTGGTAGAGAACTGTATTAGCATTCAGCAAAACTAATTTGATAATTTCAGTTCTGGTTGGGGCGCCTCGCAAATATTATAACCGTACATCGACCGACATTACAAATCCAAGTAGCCTGCTATTATACCAAAGTTACTCTCGTCAAGTCTTTCTTAACTAGAATAATCTTCATTTGGTTTGGTCGCATGCAGTAAATCAGCCATTGGTTTGCTGAAAAATGCCAATACCCGACGCATTACCTTATGGAATATCTGAGGTCATTGAACCTCAATGCCGCTTATCTTCAATAGCAACCGAAATATATTATTGATAAGAAATAGACGATTTATACCATCTTAACCCCAAAATATTATTAGTTTATCCTAACTGTTCCATCATCATCATGCCTCATCATGTAACTTAATCACAAGGTACCTTTTCATTACATACAAATTATTGGTCTTTTTTTAAGATTATTATGACGAAGAACTAATTAAATTTGGGGCAGTTTAATGTAAATTAATATTTTCTATTCATAAAAGTTAAACTGTAATATGATTGATATTTTGTAGTGATGTATTATTAGATTTATTTCCATAAGGTACCTTTTCGTAAATGTATGGAGCAAATACTGTTATTGTTATGTAAGTTTAAAGTGGCATAAGGGGTTAAATATAGTATTTAGTTGGGGTTTTAGGATTTATTTCATTTGAATGACAGAATTTCTTTCATATGTGCTCAGAAAAGTTGATTGTGTGTCACATTAAAAGTAAAAATATTCAATTTTGTGATTTTATATGAAAAAGTCAGAAAATACATTTTCACCTCTAAATCGGTATTGTTTTTTGCTTAAACTGTCTGTCAGTGTCGTTTTCTAATAGATAAAATTTAAATCTTGAGAGCTCATTGCAATCAATCGTGAAAATAAAATAAAACTTTATTTTCAAGAGATTGGTTAGTATACACATAGATCAGTCGATATCAAAAGTTTCTATTTGCATTACAGAACAAGTCGCAATATTTTTTTAATCTCAGATATATAAGGTATTATTATTTGTAGTCAACTATGTAACTTACTTCAGGAACATAGTTTTTTAGGCGGCTAAACTTAAAACTTCTCTATCGTAAAGTTGCTCATTTCACAACATTATTTTCAAAAAATCATATCTCTGTAACTACGCAACCTAGAAGGTTGATCTTTTGTGTTATCGATAGCTTATTTATTGTAGATTACTGGGGTATGCATAACTCCATACCCGCCATAAGGTACCTTTGACCGTGGGACGTCACATTTCATCTCAAGCAATATTGAATCTTACGCCCTTGTCACACGGGTTAGTTATTTAACTGTAGGTACACTGAATTATTAATCCATCATGTCTGTCCACCTACTCATATGGAGTTCACACATTCGACTGATGAAAGTACCTAAGTATAGGTATATGTGAAGCGCAGCTTCCGAGATGACGTCTAAGGACCTATAGATAGATAGATACCTATATTAAATTTATACTCGTATAAATACGAAAGGTGAGTCATTAGTAGGAACATACCTATGTATGTAAATCTTATGATATATGAACCGCCGTAGATAGTAAATATAGTTGGTCAAGCAGATCTTGTCAGTAGAAAATGGCGGCAAATTCGAAAAATGTAGGCGCGAAGGGATATCGTCTCATAGAAAATTTTAATATCGCGCCTTTTTCTACTGACAAGATTTGCTTGACCATCTATAATATAAAAACCGGCCAAGTGCCAGTCGAACGCGCGCACATAGGGTTCCGTGCCATTACGCAAAAAAACGGCAATAAAATCATCAGTAGTTAGGTAGAATTTTTCTTTTTAGAAGACTAGGGGCCCGTTTCTCAAAAGGTTGTAACTTGTGATACAAGCGGATGTCACTTTTCGACAGCTTTTCTTAGAAAGGGATTTCCACTTTGTATCACAAGTCACAACCTTTTGAGAAACGGGCCCGTTTCGTTTTTTTGGAAATTTTCAAAGTGCCCATCCATAGGGTCCATCTATGGCACTTAAGACTAGGTATTGAGAGTTCGCTGTGATAATGACTCAATCAAGTATTATTCTAAAATTTTTTTACATTGTTTTAGCTTACTTGAGACGGTCTCTACATGCAAACAAAACCCAAAATGTATAACTCCTTGTGCTTCGCCGTAGTCGGGTAAATAATAATAAACAAGACTAAAAAGTGTTTTCATTAACTTTATTAAAAATACTAAAACACATCATTAAGTATATTTATGCTTTACTATCATAAAATGTGACGTCCCACGGTAAAGGTACCTTGTGGCGGTTGGCGCTTACGCTATTATTAACGACGCTCCGCTACTATACTCTGTATCTTTAGGTATTTAAATCAAAGTAAACAAAATCTACCCTCATATGGCTCCTTAAGCCAGTTGAGGGTAGATGAAAACATTACATGATCAAATAATGTAGGTTAGTCAAGCCGTTCAGTGACAGATCCAGGCGGGTTTGTATTTGGTCGGTTAACCAATAAATGTTATAACTACCCGAAAATGTACAAATTGTTTGTTTACTTTTATCATCTTTTATTTAAATACCTAAAGATACAGACATACGGTGCTACACGACGTGAGCGCCAACCGCCATAAGGTACCTTTTCCCATGGAACGTCACAAATAAAGTCCTAAAACTAAGTGATTCGACGTTTGCGGTTAGCTCACAACTCTGCGATATAAAACTGTACTCATTTATTTAATTCTTAGAGCATTTAACTGGAGTGGCCATTAAGAGCTTACCCCTCTGCCGAAAAACTCGCACAATTGTGCAAACTTTTGTATGGACTGACATGGCTATTTGTACGTTACGTACAAATCATGTAGAAATAGGAATACATTTGACGTCCCCTCCCCCGCAAAAATCGGCAGACTGTTTCGTACAGAAAATGACAGCGATGACATCTCCAGTTACTAAATGCTCTAAGATTTCATTTTATATAATATATAACACAATATTCGACTTATAACATGTCTTTGGTCGATCATTTTTTCGTTTTGGGAGTTTGTACGGTGAAAATAAAAATCGTCCCTTGCATGGTATAATAATATACTCCGCCTGGTACTCCATTCCCGTCTTTTCTAGGTCACCTAACTGACACGGGCCTACGTCATCATGCGACAGCGCTATATGATAATATGCGATAGCGCTATATATAGCGGCCATGTTGTTGTGACGTAGGCCCGTGTCACTCTGGGAATGGAAGACCATGTTTTATTAGACTATGGTCCCTTGTACCTTATATCACTCGAGCACTCGACACAATCAATGACTATACGTATTTCGACAATGGTCAATACATGGACCATGGTCCATGGATGGACATGGTACCATGTTCTGGCCCCTATTTCACCACCGTGACAGGTGCGACAATTGTCGACATCACTGTTACTCACGTCACGGGCGTCCATAGGCTACGGTAACCGCTTACCATCAGACGGGCGGTGTGCTTGTTTGCCACCAACATGTTAATTAAAAAAAACTCCACTATATCGCCAGTTAATAAGTACTTATTTTGCGAAGCCAATGACAATTGTAAATATTACTGTATCCCGTAAGTTTGTCTATCTGACCTGACTGGAGTTTTCCTCTCATCTAATCGAAGGTTAGCTGGAAGAGATCCCTTATAGGGATAAGTTCGCCTTTGTACTTCCATTACTGTAATTTATTTTTGTAAACCTGTGTTGTGTACAATAAAGTGATTACTACTACTACTACTACTACTACAATTGTCACAAGAAACACGACAATTGTCACGAAATTCCGACACAGAACTCATTTGCTGTCAAGAATTACCGAAAGTTCTTATAAATCTTGCGACAATTGTCATTATTATCATCATAAACATCGCAAGAGAAATACCTGTTTTTTGCCGATATAAAAAAGTTTTTTTTTTAATAATACAATGATGGTGACAAACAGGAATACGGCCCGTCCGATGGTAAACGGTAACCGTAGCACATGGATGCCTGTGACGTCAGCAACAGTGAGATAAGTCGAATTGTCGCACCTGTCACCGTGGTGAAATAGGAGCCTGGTGTTACCAATCATTTTAGTAGGATTCTTAAGAGTCAATTGAAGTATTAAGCCCATTTTGACTAAGCGCACAGCTCTCAGTAATGGCGTTTAACTGGTCAGCATCCAACACCACCTCATGCGTGTTGAAATGCGTTATCAAACAATTCTTATTTAAATACTGCTTACCGCAAAAACTACAAGCATATTTCCCCGGCTTTTGAGGCAATTGGGCCACCACCCTACACTTGGTCTTCACTTTCAAATGTGCCGCCATTTCATGTCGCTTACACTCAACTTTCATGAAAAATCTTCTATCGCAATATTTGCAAATGTAATTTTTTTCGTTATTATGTTTCCTTCGGACATGAGCTAGAAAGTATGGTCGCCAATCGAAAGTCTTTCCACACAACTCGCAGGTTATCGTTTTAACTTTCTCTCTATGGTGTTCTAAAACATGTAAATGTCTAGGATAAGTGTTTAGGAATTTCTCCGGACAATATAGACATTGTATTTTCTGTTCCTGCTTATGTACTAATTCTACATGTTTTTTCCTGTATTTATCTAAACTGAACACTTTCCCGCATTCATCACATATAAATCTCCCCGTGTCATGGATTTTAAGATGTTTCTTCAAGCGGGATGAAGCGAGGAAAGTGTCACCACACTCGGAGCACATGTAGTTATTATAATGGGCATTCATATGTGAGTCCAGATGGTGGTAATTCGGGAAGTTAGCCTTACATAGGGCACAGAGGAGGTCCGGTTTCAGTATGTAAGGTATGACTCTATTGTATGCCTCGTCGAAGACCAGGCCATGTTTCTCGGTGAGGTGTTTGAACATGTCGTTCCATGTCACCAAAGCGGTGCAGCAGATGGTGCAGAGGAGGTTGTCGATGTCAACTTTGAGGATCTCGTTGAGCCAGAGTGGACGCAGGAAATTTTCTACGGCTTTGGTCCTTTCGCCTGAGAAAGAAGTTATATGTTATACATTTGAATAGGGGGTGTTACTGCAATGTTCTGCCGCCAGAGTGCAGCACTAGCACTTATCAACCATAGCGTAACTTATACATACTATGCCTTAACCAGTTTTTTTTTTGACAAGCTTTCCTAGATCTAGCTTTAAGTGTTTTAGTGAGTAAGTTCTTCTCTCTTTTTTTTTTGTATCTGAAGTGGCGCTGTCTGTAGTAGGTTTTTACAATAAATGTGTTTCTTCTTCTTCTAGATAATTTGTTACGAATAAACATGATATTGATGCATCAAGGCGGTTTGTTTACAAAGGGCCGCCAAACGTAAAAATCGAAATTATTTAGTTATATAGTACGCAAGACATAGAGCCAGATATGTTGGTGGCCATTTATGGGGTCATGTTGGTTATTAGAGGACATCTTGGGGCTCATTTTGAAGCCATGTTAGGGGTCATATTAGTGCCATATTGTGTATCATACCTGCATGCTGTGTCCTTGTGTGGGTCCGTCACTCGTCAGTGTCCTCGAACAGGGGTCCATCCGTGCCGCTGTAAGCGCAGTGGTAGTGCGCCGTACGGGTCTTATATAGAACCATGTTGGTGTCACATTGGGGCCATATTTTGGTCACATAAGAGGACATCTTGGGGCCATGTTCTGGTCATATTGGTGGTCATTTAAGGTCATGTTAGAAGATACCTTAGCGGCCATGTTCGGGTCATATTGCGGATCATACCTGCATGCTATGTCCTTGTGTGGGTCCGTAACTCGTCAGTGTCCTCAAACAGGACCCCTGTTTCCGTGCCGCAGTAAGCGCAGTGGTGGTGCGCCGAACAGGTCTTATATGGAACCATGTTGGTGTCACATTGGGGCCATATTGTGGTCACATAAGAGGACATCTTGGGGCCATGTTTTGGTCATATTGGTGGTCATTTAAGGTCATGTTAGTCATGTTAGCGGACACCTTGGGGGCCATGTTAGGGTCATATTGTGGATCATACCTGCATGCTGCGTCCTTGTGTGGGTCCGTAACTCGTCAGTGTCCTCGAACAGGGGTCCATCCGTGCCGCAGTAAGCGCAGTGGTGGTGCGCCGAACAGGTCTTATATGGAACCATGTTGGTGTCACATTGGGGCCATATTTTGGTCACATAAGAGGACATCTTGGGGCCATGTTCTGGTCATATTAGTGGTCATTTAAGGTCATGTTAGAAGATACCTTAGCGGCCATGTTCGGGTCATATTGCGGATCATACCTGCATGCTATGTCCTTGTGTGGGTCCGTAACTCGTCAGTGTCCTCGAACAGGGGTCCATCCGTGCCGAAGTAAGCGCAGTGGTGGTGCGCCGAACAGGTCTTATATGGAACCATGTTGGTGTCACATTGGGGCCATATTGTGGTCACATAAGAGGACATCTTGGGGCCATGTTTTGGTCATATTGGTGGTCTTTTAAGGTCATGTTAGTCATGTTAGCGGACACCTTGGGGGCCATGTTAGGGTCATATTGTGGATCATACCTGCATGCTGCGTCCTTGTGTGGGTCCGTAACTCGTCAGTGTCCTCGAACAGGGGTCCATCCGTGCCGCAGTAAGCGCAGTGGTAGTGCGCCGTACGGGTCTTGTATGGCGTCATATTGGTGTAAGTTAAGAGGGTCTTCACTTCCTTCATCAGACCGTCGTCTTTCTCAGACTTCGAGGCTATAGGAACTGAAATAAGATCAATTAGTTTAATTTAAAGAATTATTAATTGTAAAAGATTCAAAAAACAAACGTAAGCTTTGAGCAGCCAAGGGCCACATAGTAGTTAAGGCCCTACCAAAGCCGCGAATAGCGTTTCGTAAGCCACACCCGCTAGCTTCGTCCCCCCCGCTAGCACGCACACATGGAAGCGCTTCGCGGTGCACTTGAACTCCATCTAACTTCAAAACAGTTAACTACCATAACGCGTAACGCGGTCCGCCAGGAACTTAAATTCGGACAGAAAAGAAATAGATGGCGTTGTTACTAATGGCAAATAATAAAATAATTACATATATTGTTGTAATAAACTTAAGACTACGTAGCCAGTTTTTATTGTTGATTTTTGGAAGATGCTAACAGCATAGTTAATTGTAAGTATTATAAGAGTATTGATAATAAGAAAATAACACAAGAAAAGAGAGAAGATTATTTTTGGTAAAATATTAAAATATGATGAAAATAAATTTACTTGGGATTTACGGTCACTAAATGCAAATTACAACCTTATTGATATGGAATTACATTTTATTCATGTACGTAGTATAAATATATCGCTGCTACAACCCTGGGGTTGCGGGCGTCCATAGGCTACGGCGAAAGCTTACCATCAGGAGGTCCGTATGCTTATTTGCCACCAACTCATTATTATTATTATTATTATTATAAACGATATTTTAGACTTCTAAGTACATAGGTATATACACCGATAGATAGTTAAATACTTTGGTCTATGAGACGATATCCTTCTATTCGCGCCTACATTTTTCAAAGGATCACGCCGAATTTAGCCTACCATTCGATAAGCATACATATGTCGTAGGCCGATCGTAAGATCAGGCAGATCGTAATGTTCCTGTGTAATGTTTTGACGATAGTCACATTAAACCAATACATAGGTAGGATAGGTTCGTTAGGTTGCTTCAGATGCCCGAAGGGCAAACTGCCCAGAAATAGGAGCCCGCGGGGCTCCGTCGACTCAGGGAACGAGTCAAAGATTTTCACGTTTCACGATATGCCTAGGAATTTCACGATATGCCTGATCTTACGATCGGCCGCCGACATATATATGATAAATTTAATCATATTTCTTACAATCTCATACATATATTAGATTCCAACGGACACTTCTTAGTAACAAAAATAAGTAAAAGAGTAATTAAACCAAATCAACACATCCTGCGCCATTACATAGAATCAATGACAGTTTATAAATGGACGTCTAGAGCTAAACAAAAATGTATGGCAGCAGAATACATTTCTACGATGTTCCTGATGGTTGATGCTAATAACGCTTACTTATAATGTTCTTCAAAGAAAAACATTCATACCACTAACGACATACTGTTTTAAGCACTAAGTATCAAAATTGCAAACAGAACTGCGATACAGTAAAAACTTTTTTTCCAATGACTTTAATTGTAACATGCCCAAATGACTTACGTCAAAAGTGAATAGTGTGTGAATAGCGAACGAATATAGAACGAATAGAGTCGCTATGGATTGTGTTTTCATATTAATTATTACATATTTATTTGATGGTATGAAATCTAGATGAGCACCAATTTACAATTAACTTTCACCGGCTTTCCCCATTGGAGTCGTTTATTTCTTCTTTAAAATTGATTATTGTTTTTTTTTATAAAACGTTATTTGATATCAGGGTATGAATAACACAAAAATAGGTTTAAAGTAACTAAACTAAAACACGAATATTTATACTATATAGACTTAAAAATACATTAAAATACCTACTTTATGGGGGTGTAGATAGGGTGCGTGACGTATCTCAGCCACAGTAATCCAAACGTCCACTTTCTCCAATAAATATTATAATGTCAATAATATATACAACACAGAAGGAATGTCCAAAGTTCGGAAGATAGAAACACAGAAGGTAACAGTACGGAAGAAATAGAAATAAAGCGTCAACAAAAGCAAAAGCGATAGCGAACGTAATGCGTCTAGCGGTCACAAGCGACATGCGTTTCGCGTCAGTAATGTGCATAGACTGAAGCGGGGCGCGGCGATGGCCGGCCGGCACAGGAGCGGGTCTCAGAACCGGCCGCTCTGAACAAAGGAATGCTATCGCGGTGCGCGTGTGCATTGCACCCGACTTGTTGGCAACGTCAAGAATTGACGGACGATATGTAAATATAACGTGTATATTATTATTGAATAAATGTAAATAAATGTATAAAATGTATGTAAATAAATATGTGTATATATTAATATTATGTTTTATATAAGTGTATTAATATTAGTTAAGTGTAGTGTAGGTATAAGAGTAGGTATAAGTGTAAGTGGGAAAGTAGCCCACATCTTAAACTAAAAGTAAAGGGAAAATGTATATATAACTTATTTATAAATTGCGTATATGATAAAAACCTACAACTTAAGAATCCTAATTTATTTGAAATAATTTAAGTTTATTATTAACTGCCTTTTAGGCAAACATAAACAAACTTTCTTTTTTGGAAAAGTTATTGAATTTATTATAACAATCCTGTGATGGTTACTATATTCCCTTCTCTCTCTGGAACTGAAGTAAATATGTTTTCACCACACCAGCTCGGAAAGGCTTACTTTGCACTTCAAAAACTGATAGCAAAGTTGCATTTTATTCACATGTGAGGCAAAGTAATCAAATGCAAATTTTGAGTTGTTTTCTTATGTTTGCTGGTAGAATTGACTTTTAAATGATGATTTTGGATGATAAATATTTAAAAACATTTATTTGGATTTATTTGGTTTGATTTTGTTTGATATATTTGCTTCGGGTTGGTGTGGTGAAAAATGTTGTGTTTCACTCGGAGGCAAATTTTGTTTAACTCTCGTGCTTTGAAACCCTCGCAACGCTCAAGATTCCATTTTCGAACCACTCGCTACGCTCGTGGTTCAACTTTGGGATCTTTCGTTTGCTCGGGTATCAATATTAGCACGAGCGGTTAAACAACAACTTTGCCCCCTTGTAAAACAAATAACTATTACTTAAGTGATTGGTTTTACATTTGATGCTATAACAATTTTTACTATAAAATAGCTCTAACTGTTATACTCTATTCCGGTTCGCATGTTATGGCTTATTAATTTATGGAACGCGTATTGAATGTATGTATTATCATAGGTATTTAAAAAAATCTATTAACGTAATATCAACTCATTCGATTTTTGTTCCTTGACAGCCTTTAAATGCCTAATATCATGGATATGTTTACACTATTTACGGCACCTTATTTCCTTGTAATAAGGCATAATAATATTTAACATATCCGTACGATGATACCTTATTGATACCCATTACGGCAGAATTTCTAACCTCAAAATCGTAGAGAAATCCCGCTTTTATAATGTTCTGTGAAGTGTCCGTGAATTTCTAATTACTGTCGGGACTTCCATTTCATGTTTAGAGCCTGATAATATACCTCCCATGTTTTAGCGAGTGTTGGGCCAAACTTGTATGGGAGCGAAACATCATCCTTTGCCGCCTTTTTCTACTGACAAGATCTGCTTGACCAACTATAGATGTTTCTTAAAAAAAATAAAAGAGTGTTTAATTTGAGAGTTAATTTATTAATTGATCGAGTGTGTTTAGGTATAAGTTTTTAATTTAAGTAAAATGAGCCAACTTAAGGTTTTAAGGCACTTTCCCTCCAGAGCCTATTATTTTTTTCCACCCAGTATAGTAGACAACCATTTCTTTCGACTCAATAAAGTTTTATTATAAAAATCGCTGGTAACCCAGGCGACACGTTTTGAGTCATCGCAACATACTAAAAAGCAAAATTTGTCAAAGTAATTAAATGTATGCCAAAAATACCGACAAATTATGTTGAAACAATGAATTTCAAAACAAATGTCATAAACCAATCATCATTTCTTTAATTGGCAACTTTAAGAAAGGGACAGATAGATTTAAGCCTCTCGCTCGGCACGTTTTCCTCATTCCTCCTAGTCAAGCTAAAACAAACTGTATAATGATAGTAACAGAGTACAGTGTATTACATATTTCACTTTTTCCACAGTATCCTGTCATTATTCATTATAAATTAGGTATGTGAAATTGTACTGGCGTGCGGCTTTCAAACCTATGGTCGCGGGTTCGAACCCCGAACCGTGTGAGTTTTTGTAAGTAGGGATCTTTTTTTAGTGGTACTTAAATAATTATAATGTGACCTAGAGTCCTAGAAGATACAACAAATAGGTATGAATAAATACTTACGAATAAAACTTTTCGTAATATTAAAATATCATAAGTAATTATTTTATTAATACACATATTTCAATAATTTTAATTTATTTGCGTATGAAACAGACAAGATTTATTTTAAAATTTTATTTTACGATTTATTTTTATATTACAATAAGATAAGCAAAAATAATATTTTTATAGATATTTTCGAAAAAAAAATACAAAAAGTTGAGGATGGTTCAGGTTAGAACCGAAGATCGGTCACTCATAGGCGACGCAATTTTCACTGATGCCTAATATCACACAGCCACCAATACATTACAACAACTGTCGAAATTTCCTAACCCGTTGTAATTGTTCAAAGAGTATATATTTTGACTTAGCTAAGCAAACACGCACACATGCGTAACGTATAGGCCTGTAAAGATGTCACCACCTGTAGTAGACCTCCGATTCCGTTACTACTCAATGGAGCTACGACTCATCGTTTATTGGATATGTAAATTTTACGTAATCCGGAGCGCTGCGCGATTTGACATAGGTCTTACCTCTTTGAGGCCCGACGGCCATCTAACATTACTGGCATAAAGGATGCACTTATGACTTTGACGCATGACAGAATGAGAAGCCGAATTGCGTAAAATGGGCGTTTTCAGTTGAATTCATAAAATCAAAAACGATGATAAATCCGTCGGTATAATGATAATAAGTAAATATTCTTTGCTATGACAATTAAGACGAGATGAAAACCTTTACTTTAAAGTGGATTATGCTGGATATGGATGTGTTTTCTAGTTGCACTGAGGTACTTAAGGAAAATGAAGAGGTAACTTTGGATTTATTTTCTATCGAGAAAATTTTAAGCATTCGTGTTTCGACTAGCATGAAATCTCTTATCATATAGTCAAAAAACATATATCCGAAAATCACATCTGTTTATTTCCGGGGCTAGCCACTGCCACCTTTCTAAGATCCTGTTATTTTGCGATGCACAGCCTTAACGAAGTTGACGCGGGCCACACTTTGTTAATATTTATGACTTTATCAGACATTGTCGTTTGTCAATATTAGATACAAAATGGCCAGGGAGGCTCGCGGGCCGCAAGTGAGAGGTTCGGCCTGTTCTGCTGCTCTATAGGTAATATGTCTTTGGTATGGGTAAGTGAGGCATAAAGTTTTACAACAGTTAGTTTGGTGAATACCCCTCTTAATGAAAAAAATAAAATAATAGTGCAGCAATAATAAAAATAGCAATAGTCTTTGCACCTGGCGGGGACCATTTCCGGATGTATCATATTATGCGCTCCTTCCTTGCATTTAGATTAGAGATGGGTTGAATATTCGGTATTCGGCATATTTCTCAATGTTCGTATTCGGCCGAATAGTTCGGTTCGAACTGCCGAATATTTACCGCATAAACAAAATTTTTTTTAAGGGCGTCCGCTAGTTATGTTATGTTATGACGTGTTTTATGAGTGCAGACCGTGGACCTGAATGAACTTGTTTTCAGCATTTTAGGCAGTTTTAGCCCAACCAAATATTCGTATTCGGCAAAGTCCATATTCGGCCCATCTCTAATTTAGATTAAATTGTCTTAAAGGGTCTCTGCGCTGTTGGCTTCGACCCCACGCACGCCTCGTAAAGATATAGAAAAAAATTAGTTAAATAAAGTACTCACTGCCTCTCCTGTCGTTGAGTAACCGCGCGGCGACAGTCTTGCGCGGCACGTTGAAGGCGGCGGCCGCCTCTGCGACCGTCATGCGACCGCTTTTTGCCGCCTATACAGATCAAACAGTTATCGGTTAGTAAAATGTAGCTTTAGAATTAAGCATTTTATTCGTGATAAACTTAAAACTAAGATTACATACAAGAGTATAACTAAAACTACAAATATTAATAAAATTGGTAAGCGTTAAAGTTTACCACGAAAGGGACCCGAGAGCCAGCGCTGATCTTCCGGCGAGACCATTTGTGGGCCACGAACGCAGCCGTACGGCACGGCCCTATCATAAGCTGAACGCAGCCTTTGCAGCAGCGACCGGCGCCATCTTGTCTACTATCTATGGCAGTAGACAAGATGGCGCCGGTCGCTTTATTATTCTAACGCCACAAAACATGGCGTCGTACAATGCCATAGATTTCAGCTGTTAAGCTATACATCGTTTTTTAGCATAGAAAAAGGCTACGCGATCTTGACGTCTCTTTATTGAAAAATATGTAACAATTATATAGCATACTTATACAGGATGAACTTGTTATGTCTGACAATACTCTGAGGGGAAATGTAGGTCATAGTGAATAACTTTTACTTTGGGGCCGACTTTTCAATCGCGACAAAAAAATCTGCTGTTCTGTTCCATAGAAAACATTGACATGTGATTCACCGAAATGTATGAGACGGCAGTTTTTAGGGTTCCGTACCCAAAGGTTAAAACGGGATCCTATTACTAAGACTCCGCTGTCCGTCCGTCCGTCCGTCCGTCGTATAATAAATAAGCTTTCAAGAATATTACCTCAAAGCTCTGCCTCAAGTCGTCGTTGGTGTAGTTCTTGTATGTACGCTTGCGCTCGCCTCTTTTCTTCTTCGGCCGCCATCTTGTTTCCTGTTTAATGGGCACTTCCGGGTAATACTCCGGGTCTGAAAAGAAATTAATAAAAATTGTAATTCGGTTTCCTGACTATATCTATATGTCGATGTTTATTTTCGTGTAGTAGAATAATTAAATATTACGGTGTCAGTGTGTAAAGTATTGGGCCCTGAAATAAAACTAGGCACTTTATCCCAACATCTGCCGTTGGGCTGCTTAACCATTTGACCGCATTGACATAGATATCTAAGGACTGGCTTTACGGGCAATAATAATGAGGCATGACAGGGGCCAGTACAACGGTGTGACACCGGTACAACGCGATTGGTTGAGGAGTTCGCATCACGCGCGCGATTGGTTGATAAGTTGGCATTACGCGCGCTAT
Organism: Cydia splendana; assembly: GCF_910591565.1. Lineage (NCBI taxonomy): Eukaryota > Metazoa > Arthropoda > Insecta > Lepidoptera > Tortricidae > Cydia > Cydia splendana. Next base: position 1,163,604 of record NC_085985.1, read on the forward strand.
TGGTCGCAACTAGTTGCGTTAGACTGCACGATTCGCTGGAATTCGTGAGTAACACCCTGAACTAGTACCATTTTTAGTGCCCCAATAGCCCGTCCTTAGACATTATACGTCAATGTTTGACCGCCAAAGACGTCAATAGACGCGCCGGCTACAGCCCAATATCAACCTTCATGCATTCCCACAAGGTTCATAATCACGCCGCACACGATAGGCGCGCCGTTCAAAAAGATAAAAGAGATAAAACTAGTGGCTCTCTAAAACCTAGTAGCGCCGCTATTTTTTAAAGATTCCTAAAACGGAATAAAAAAAACTTATAAATATTGAACCTACTCAAAATTTCACGTCCTGTAGAGTGGAGCTGACCTGAGAGCAGCCAACATACGAAAGAATTTTTGCGCAAGATGTAACGACAACGCTTCGCTCAAGCGTCGCGTTTGCGCGGTCAAAAACTCACCATCAACAAGTTGTTCCTGCTGAGTGTGCTGAGCCCCCACGTTCAGTACATCCACTTTGTATTCTCTCTCCTCTTCCATCTCTAAATACTCCACTTCTTCAAATTCTCCAATTTCTTCATATTCCCCCATTTCTTCAGTTTCTTCATCATAAGCCTCTTCTTTCACAATCAGGGTTATTTCTCCTGATTCAGAATCTGTGACAGAAATTGTGGTCAATAGGGGATATTACTGCAATGTTCTGCCTCCAGAGTGATAAACTCAAAAATTACTGAATGGATTTTCATGCGGTTTTCACTTACTAGTGTGATTCTGGAGGAAAGTTTAGGTGTATAATTTGTTAACCTGTGCAAAGCCTAGGATCGCTAGTAGGTGATATTACAATCTAGGCACTTCATCTCTTTCCAGAACTGTCATACAGGGACTTATGACTGTTAAATCATAGCATAGCATAGAGTAATATAAGTAATGAAAGAGCGGTAACTCCATACATCAGTTTTCTTACCAAAACGCGCGTTATTTCGTAGTCGACATCTAGCATCGAGTAGCGGAATTTATCAGTCCTGCTAGTTGACAATAGATGTCTCGGCGAACGAAAACTCTAAGGCTCAACAATTTACAGCTAATATTATAATGGGATAAACTGGAAGTCTATTTTCAACCCCTTCTGCTTATCATATTAGTTGTAAATTGTTTTAGTAGTACATTTTTCATCAGTAGCTACACTTGTGACATCTCGTGTCAAGTAGGGGTACTGATAGTAGTGACTATGCGCGTTTTGGTAAGAAAACGAATGTTCCCTTTTACTTATATTACTTTAATTACTTTAATCTTTATATATAAACGCGAGCGGCTTTGACGGTAGAAACAAATTAAATTATGCTCAAACAAAAGAGCGTAAAAAAATAACACTTTTGAATCGAGAACATATATCCGCAAAATTCGTATTGTCGCGTATTTTGCATTTAAAAGTGAAAAAATTTCGACAATCAATGCTAAAGGCTCAATTTGTTGGTTGAGATTTGACAGCTATGGATGCGTTCAGAATATGTTGCATGTTAGTTAGCTGGATTGTAACCGCGAACACCGAAGTTCGCAAATTATCTCTGTCATTCTTTCTAATTACGCCTAAAAAGGCGTCGACGGGATAATCAAATCGACCGAAAAGAAATTGGCGTCAATCTCATCTTGCACCCATCCCATTTATTCTGACATTGAAGCGCTCTAAAGAGGAATTTGAGTTTTCGAACGGTCTTCTGTCACGTCAACGTCATTACATTGTGTTGAATAATTGAGTGTTGAAATGTTGAAATCTAAACTAAATAAAATCAGTTAGGCCTGAAATCACCCTGAAATGTGTAGTTTGAAGTGTAAAAATTGTATAAATAACGATAAACAGTGATTTACATTACGTTTTGTACTTACCAGCCTTTGTAGAAACCGAAGTTACAAGTTTAACGGATGTTAAAATTTGGATTTAACCTGGGCGAGTAAGTATTTGTTTTATTATTTTGTTAGTTTATAAGACAATAGTTCTCATTGTATTGCATATGTGAGACACATTAGCATTACATGTTACAAAGTTCATAACTTATAGCGTCGTGAGCAACGTCCAATTTCTCTTTACTTAACGTATGAGATAGTTTACTCCTACATACATTACCTTATAATCAGTATTATGTATGTAGTGTCAACACTTTAAATATATTTGACAAATAAATAAAAATAAATATTATAGGGACATTCTTACACAAATCTCAGTCTCTTTGGAAGTACCTACTTAAATACATAGAAAACATCCATGACTCGGGAAGAAATATCTGGGCTCATCATACAATTATCCTCTTTGCTTCGTCGAATAGATTATAAATAAACACAATGTAGTTTCACGTAATGCTTGACCTGAAACACTGAATTTGAGAGAATAGAAAAAGTAAAAAATTTTAAAACGTATTGACACCTGACATTTCCATCATTCACAATTTTCAGTGCTACGCCTGTAGACACGTTCTATAACAAACAGCATTTTTTTTTCAGTTATAAATAAGATTTATTGCTTACCTATCATACAATGGGTAAGAGAAAGCATAAAGATCGTGACTACGATTATTTGCTTCACAAGATAAAGAAGCTAGTGAAGAATATTAAACGACACCGACATGATGAGGACACGGAAGGTCAGTCCTTTAACATTTTATACGAGTCTCTTTTTCAGCATATTAACGACAATAATTTTGGATATTCACGACAAATCATTATTTATCACGTGTATGGTTCGCACTGCGGGCAGTTTTTGGGGCTGTCACTTTGCTTACTGACGTGATTATATATATACCGGAATAAAGTTTAATATGAATGTCTACAATTTAACATTTTCCACGTGTATGGTTCGCACTGCGGGCAGTTTTTGGGGCTGTCACTTTGCTTACTGACGTGATTATATATATACCGGAATAAAGTTTAATATGAATGTCTACAATTTAACATTTTCCACGTGTATGGTTTGCACTGCGGGCAGTTTTTGGGGCTGTCACTTTGCTTACTGACGTGATTATATATATACCGGAATAAAGTTTAATATGAATGTCTACAATTTAACATTTTCCACGTGTATGGTTCGTACTGCGGGCAGTTTGTGGGACTGTCACTTTACGTTCTGACGTGAACATATACGAGCAATACGGGCAACCTATGGGGTCGTCACTTTGCCGTAACTACAACTCTGCCAATGTGTACATCATCATATAATTATGCAGACGATCAACAGCTTATAAGTATATATTTACCCCCCCACCTGTCCCGTACAAGATACTCCTTTATCGGATACGCAGATAGTGTCGCCATCGCAACCTGTAGAATCATCTGAGGAGACAAGAGAAGTGATTCTAAAAAACGATCTAGCAAAGCGACTACAGCATATTGCAACTAATGGCTTAGCCAAGGAATTTAGTAAAGAGCTATACGACAGGTACTTACCTCCTAGCAACTGTCCCTTGATTGACGCCCCAGAACTCAATCCAGAAATAAAAGCTGCGGTCTCAGATACAGTAACAAAGCGAGACAAAGCTATTGAGTCGAAACAAAAATAACTAGATCGAGCAATATCGTGTATTGCCGAGGCTCTCACTAACTTAATGTCCAAAGAAGAACTAACATCTAGATAAAATGCAATTCGGTTCCGAACTTGCCGAAACCTTAAAAACTGCAAAGCCCATTTCGAAGTCGGGAGCCGATCTGAAATTACCAACGTCTTCTAATAAAGTTTCTGGGCCTAAAAACGCAGGCATCAGGGGAGCCAGAAGAGCAGGGAGCCTGCTTCTTCCAGGAATCAGCATGCGAGCAGCTCGCGAACATCGTATCGAGCGTCACGCCACAGGTACTCGAGCCGCCGCTAGATGGAACATCGGTGAGTCACACTGGCAGACTATCCTGTTTCTACTATCAATGGTCATTACTGACCTCGGATCCGGTTATTTTATCTTGGATAGCGGGGTATGAGATAATTACACATCGTCCCGTGGTGCAGGTTCATGCTCCTAAAGGCAAAACTTTCTCAACTAAAGAAAAGCTTCAGATTTCAGATTCAATTGCAGACTTGCTAAAATCTGGCGCTATTTCTGAATGTGAACCTTGCAATGGACAATATTTGTCAACATTTTTTTTTTAATTCCAAAGCCAAACGGTAAACAGATTTATCCTTAATCTCAAAAACTTTAATAAATTCATTGATACAGAACATTTCAAACTCGAAGACTTAAGAACTGCTCTAAAACTGGTTTCTGAGAAATGTTTCATGAGTACTCTAGACCTAAAGGATGCTTATTTTTTAATACGTATACATCATAACTCACGAAAATATCTTCGATTCGAATTCAATTCAAAGCTGTATGAATTTAATGTATTACCATTTGGCCTTAGTACTGCTCCCTTTGTGTTTACCAAAATAATGAAACCAGTCACCAAATTGCTCGGAGCATGTGGTTACCTGTCCTCTGTACATTTAGATGACTTTCTCTTAATAGGAAGCACACTTGAGTCTGGTCTGGACAATATTATAACTACAAAGCAATTGTTAAGATTCTTCGGCAACTAGGCTTCGTTATAAATGAAGAGAAAAGCAACCTAGTACCTAGTAATAGGTGTAAATTTCTAGGTTATATCATAGACACCAAAAATTTCCAAGTTACTTTGCCTGATGATAAAATAAATAAAATAAAGAAATAATTGAATCATTTTAAGACTGTCCGCCGGTGCAAAATAACAGATTTTGTGCGTTTAATCGGCCTGCTTAACTTGGCTTGTCATGCACTAGAGTATTGCCGGCTTTACACTAAAGAATTCGAAAGGCAAAAATACCTCAGCTTAATCAATGACCCAGAGAATTTTGACAGCTATATGAACATACCTCAAACGCTGAAGTCTATCAAAGTCTAAACTTTGATTGGTGGTGTCACGCTATTAATAAACCTATCAACAAAATTAAGTACGACGACTACTGCTTGGAAATTTTTAGTGATGCTTCTACCTCGGGGTGGGGGGCGGCGTGTGGAGAGGAAACTGTGGGTGGCCCTTGGTCCGTAGAGGAGAGTCGCAACCATATTAACTATTTAGAAAAAATGGCAGCCTTTCATAGCTTAAAAACTTTTGCTAAAGGCATGTCAAACTGTCAAATCTTACTTCATGTCGATAACACGACGGCAATTTCCTATATTAATTGAACGGGCGGTGTGCAGTTTCCTCATCTCCACCGCGCTGCAAAGGATCTTTGGCAATGGTGCGAGGCACGGAATATTATTGTTTACGCCTCTTATATTAAATCGGTAGATAACACTGTGGCCGACGCGGAATCGCGTCGTCCTCACTCGGATATCGAATGGGAACTAAATAATTCCGCTTTCAAGATTATCGTTAAACAATTCGGTATGCCAGAAATAGATCTTTTTGTTACTTCCCAGAATAAAAAATGTCATGTATATCTTTCCTGGCACAGGGATTCACACGCACTTACCATAAACGCCTTCACCATTCCATGGAACAAATATTACTTTTACGCGTTCCCTCCTTTTTCGATGATTTTAAAGACGATAAGAAAAATCATAAGAGACAACGCTACCGGTACAATGGTAGTCCCCTTTTGGCCAACTCAGCCGTGGTTCCCCCTATTTAAGCAACTACTTGCTACGAATCCCCAATATTTTGAACCTAGTAGCGACTTGATCATATCTAATTCCAGCGATCGCAGTGTACACCGCCGACTTACCCTGGTTGCCGGAGTCTTATCCGGGAGACGCTAGTAAGACATGGGACTCCTCAGTCATCCATCAATATAATGGTTGCATCTCTATCTGATAATTCTATAAAGCAGTATGATTCTTGCCTAAAGAAATGGCACAGTTTCTGTACTACTAATAATGTTGATTTATTCACTTCCTCGATAACAGAAATATTAACTTTCCTTACACAGCTGTATGAAGCTAATGCTCAATACGGTACTTTAAACAGCTGCAGATCTGCTCTATCCCTACTCTTAGGTGCGCATATTGGTAACGATGATCGTGTTAAACGGTTTTTCAAGGGCGTTTACAGAATGCGCCCGTCTCTACCTTAATATAATCAAACATGGAACACTTCAACAGTATTAGATAACCTAGCATCTTGGTTCCCCAATCAAAATCTTGACCTGACCAAGATAACTAGAAAACTTGTTGCTTGTTGCTCTCGTAACTGCTCACAGGGCTCAGACATTGGCTAAAATTCTTTTAAGTAATGTTGAATTTCATATAAACGAAGTCACTATTAAAATTCCCGATCTCATTAAAACCTCGAGGCTCAACCTATGTTAATCTTACCGGCATTTCTGGTAAAGCCAGAAATTTGTCCGGTTAAGGCGCTATCTGTTTACATAGATAGAACCAAATTGTTACGTCACAATCACGATTCTCTCTTCGTGAGTCTAAAAAAAAAAAAAAAAAAAAAAAGAAACCTTAAACCAGTAACTTCACAAACGATAAGTCGTTGGATTCGTTTGACTTTAGGAGAATGCGGTATAGATATCACAAAGTTTTCCGCACATAGTACGCGACATGCAGCGACCTCTAAAGCGCATAGTCTGGGAGTAAACTTGGATGTAATAAGAAAAACCGCTGGATGGAGCGGGTCTTCAGTTATATTTGGTAAATTTTATAACAGATGTATTAAAGAGACCGATAATTCAACATTTGCCGAAACTATTATGTCTAATGTTTTATAATTAATTGAGTTAATACTTTGGTAACCATTCAATATTTACAGACAATTTGTTTTTGGTTAAAGTATTAAATTTATTTGTTTATTATTAACTTGGTTTATTTATTTTATTCGATATTTCACTATTCCTCTCAAGCATTGATATAGAATAAGAACTGGATACCCAATCAGCCGCAAAAAATGGCCCCGCAAAAGTAACGTTGAAACAAATCACGCGTTACTTTTTCGTTTAGTCTTGTATGGACCGCTCAAATGTGAAGTTGTCAACAATGTCGTAAAAATATGCAAAAATAACAATGATAAAACAGGAAAAAAGCATGGAATGTATTTCTTTCGGTTAGTTCTTTGGATAGCATTACATAATTTATGTAATCTGGTGGTAATTTCATGGTTTTGAATAAATTATTTTGTTAGTACCAAAGAAGGGATGTGAAGGAACAAAAATCTAATGAGTCGATGTGAGGTCAATACTTATTTTTATTTTTATATGGAATTCGTAAGATATAATATTACCTATGTTTCACATCAAACATCAAACATCAACATTTATTAAGCAAATAGGCCACAAGGGCACTTTTACACGTCATCATTGAATTTACATAATTACAAGCAAAAATAATAACATCAACAATTTTATAAAATAAAACTAACAATTCAATCTAACGTATTACAATTACTAAGAGATGTATATGGTCTCTTAATGTCTAATTACATAAAAAATACAGATACAAAACACAAAAAAAAAATCTATAATATTTAGAGGTGTAAATGTCTCTAGGTGTCAGAACTATAAGATTATATAGTTTATCAAGTTATCCTTAGAGATGTATAGGGTCTCCAAGAGTCAATATCCTGTATAATTAATACATTCATTAAGAGAAAAGAAACATACGAGAGCAGAATGAGGCGTCTCACTGTAATTAATTAATAAAAATAAAGTTACTAAGTATAATAGCTTGTGTTAGCTTAAACAGACCAGTCTCCACAAACAGCACCCGTTCACGAGTATGACGCGTATCTCAGCCATCGCCTCCCTCAACCTTCATTCGGGAAAGTGGCGACCCGATCAACGACGCCACCGTAAGCAAAGACTTTTAAGCGAGCATGACATGTTCAAGCTACCGGCCTATAATAATATTAAAATAGTAATAACATGTAGCTGTAAGACACGGCATTTTGTGCTCGTATGTTACATAAAAAGACAGTATAGCTTCACATAATTACTAGCCTAAGTTGACTTAGAGATGTAAAGGTCTCTAAGTGTCAGAAACATTAAAAATATAGGTATGTACAATCAAAAATAAAAATAAAATATATAAATAAATACTTAGAGATGTATAAGGTCTCCAAGTGTCCAAAACTAAAATTAAATTAAACAATTTAATCAAGCGAGAACATCATTGTCTCATGTGTCAATTCTACTGGACACTAGCATATTTAATTCACAATGAAAAAAAAAAAAAAAAAAAAAAAAAAAAAAAAACAATATTTATTTAGCTCTTATTATACTAATGAAATCAAGCTACCTGCTTAAAGGCATCTCTATCGTTTATAAAATCATTTACAGTGTAGTACGCCTTACTTAACAAGGAGCGCTTAATGTGCGACTTAAATTTGTGAAGTGGTAAATTCACTACATCAGTGGGGACTTTGTTATAAAAACGTGTACAGTTCCCGACGAAAGACTAGACTAGACTAACCTTACGGAGGCGGTGGGCGGGCACAGCAAGCTTATGTTTGTTTCTAGTGTTATAGTTATGGATATCACTGTTAACCTTGAATTCGTGGATGTTTTTCCGAACATACATAATATTCTCTAGTATGTATTGAGATGCAACGGTAAGAATGTTAACTCCTTTGAATTTCTCTCTTAGGGATACTCGAGCGCCCAGTCCATAGATGGAACGTACAGCTCGTTTTTGCAGCACAAATATTGTCTGAATATCTGCCGCTTTTCCCCACAACAGAATTCCATCAATTCAAGATTTCCAAGAAAACCTATGTGACGTGCAGAGTGGACTGCTATTATAGCAAGAGATAGGGGTGATGCAATTTTAAACAAGGCAAAACGGCACTTGTGTGTTCGGCCCATTTCCCTGTTTCTGACATATACACACCAATAAGGGCTTACATCGACTAACTGTAAATGCTAAACCTGTCTGAACACAGTGACAACCTCAGGATTTTTTTGATAAAGACCATAACCAATCAGTACCAGTAACGACCTAAATGTCCCCGTGCACTATATTGCAAAGAACGAAAGTGCGAAGAGTATATGTAGATCTAAAATACACAGTTATTTAATAAGTTGAATTTATTTCAAGGAAAATAGTATTTAAAGACGTATACTTATTAAAAATAAAGTTATTTTATGATAACTTACACGGGCTGTTACCATGAATTAATTTTATTTGAACTCCCGATCAAATTAAATTTGTTTCATTTATTACTTTGGTTTTTCTGTACAGGAATACCTATTAAAATGTACCAAAGGGACTCCATTCGTTCATTATTCTCGTTTGACGTTGTTTGACGTAAATACAATGGTGACGTTACGTTTAGTGCCATCGGACTTAAAGTTTTAACAGTGTTGGTACTAATGTTAGCAAATTTGACACTTAATGCTTACGACAGTAAGTTCTTTTCCGTACAAAACATTTATCTTGACTCAAAATGTACGTAGGCGTTTTTATCATCAATGCAAATTTGCCGCTAATGTCATTCTGACCCACATTTTGTTGACGTTTTGTTCCGCTCTGTGTGTCTATTTCTAATATTAAGTCAGTGCTCTCAAGGTCTACATTGTGTTTATTTATAATCTAGAAGACGAAGCAAAGAGGATAATTAATGATTAAACGAACTTACCATAAGTGAAGTTCTATCATAATTATCCGAGTTGCTTCGTCGAATAGATTAGAATCCCGCCCTCCCTTTTATACTTGACCCTATTGTGAAATATCTTCATTAAATAAACATAAATTGTGATAGGTATAAACTACCTATATGCATACTTAGACGTAATGCTTGACCTGAAACACTGAATTTGAGAGAATAGAAAAAAGTAATAAATTTAAAAACGTATTGACACCTGACATTTCCATCATTTAGTTCAGAGATACAACATACTTTTACATACATATGTGCATAGAACTTCACTTATGGTAAGTTCGTTTAATCATTAATTAAATGCACTTACCATGATTCAAACCCAAGACCATTCATAGGCAAGGTCACCACGCACTAGGCCAGACCGGACAAACATTTTATATTGAATATGTCTACTAAGTTGTATTTAATTTCAGAAAGGCTTCAAACATGGCACTGCTAGCCACCTGGATGGAAAGCAACCTTGAAGGAGTTTGCATGACAAACTAATAAGTGAGCGAGATGAAAGTGAAGTGAGAAGAAGTCACAAAAGTAATTCAAAGAAAATCTCGAGTTAAAGAACTGGCTGACTCCACTCTGATTATATGGACAGTGTAAAACAGTGTGAACAACTACAGTGTATGGTGGACATATTTGATATGTGTGCTTTAGACTAGCTTCAAAGAATCAAACTTGAGGCGTATCAGTGAATCGGAAAGTGAATTGAATGAAGCTAATTTATTAATAAGTGATCTCCGGAGACAATGTAAGTTGAATATAAGGTTAAAAGATAATAAGATATATACATAGATAGTATATATAATAAGATATATTTTATGCTTATTCAAATAAAAGTGTAAATAACAACTTCAGAGTTTGACTTTAATAAATAGTCAGGTGACAACTAAAACAATATACTGCTAAAATTTCAGAGTCATAGTGAAGCTTAGTACATAGTAAACAAGGTTGATTTTTAGAGTTCTGTACACAAAAGGTAAATACGGGACCCCCCGGGAGACGGGACGGGGAGGGCAATGGGACGGGACTAAGACTTCACTGTCCTATTAACACAAAACAAATTATTTTCAGAAAATATTTAATTTAGGCTCAGGGATGGCCAGGGGGCACCATAAGCCTTCAGTAAGTAGTGCATATACTTGGAAAAATTCGACCTATGCCACTGGGGCCCGGTGGCCAAATGGCACAGGCACCTGCTGCTATAGCAGGGGATGCTGGTTCGATTCCAGCCTGGGGCACTGGAGGCCATGATCACTTTTTAGGGTTCCATACCCAAAGGGTAATAAAGGGACCCTATTAATAAGGCACCGCTGTCCATCTGTCCATCCGTCTGTCTGTCACCATGATCTCATGAACCGTGATAACTAGACAGTAGAAATTTTCACAAATGATGTATTTATGTTGCCGCTATAACAACAAATACTAAAAACAAAATTAAATAAATATTTAACCGGGGCCAATGCTAGACTGGATATGACAAATGAAATGAGTAAGTTTTTATTCATATGTTTTAAAATGCCATGTTGGTGGCAAACAAGCATACAAAGCTGTTAGTGCCGATGGTAAGTGGGACTTTAGACTAGATCTCTGCATCTCCAAGGGACTTACATTGCTGACGGGTTACAAATCTATACACTCTTATTAGGGTTCCATACCCGAAGGGTAAAAACGGGACCCTATTACTAAGACTCCTCTGTCCGTCTGTATGTCATCAGGTTGTATCTCATGAAACGTGATAGCTAGACGGTTGAAATTGCCACAGATATTGTATTTCTGTTGCCGCTATAACAACAAATACTAAAAACAGAATAAAATAAATAAAGTGGGGCTCTCATGCAATAAACGTGATTTTTCTGCCGTTTTGTGCGTAATGGTACGGAACCTTGCGTGCGCGAGTCCGACTCGCACTTGGCCGGTTTTTCTTAGTAGGTATATGACATTTATTCAGTTTACTTCACTGTCCGTCTGTCTGTCTGTCACCAGGCTGTATCCCATGAACCGTGATAGGTAGCTAGGCAGTTGAAATTTTCACAGATGATGTATTTCTGTTGCCGCTATAAGAACAAATACTAAAAAGTATGGAACCCTTCGTGCGCGAGTCCGACTCGCACTTAGCCGGTTTTCTTAGTATATGACATTTAAGGCTCCGTCACACAGGCGCGTTTTGCGGGCGGCGCATGAGCGGGGCGCGCCGCTTTTTCATATAAAACGCTCACGCCCCGCCTGGAAAATGCGCCTGTGTGACGGAACCTTTATTTCAGTTTACTCCACTGTCCATCTGTCTGTCTGTCACCAGGCTGTATCTTATGAACCGTGATAGCTAGACTGTTGAAATTTTCACAGATGATGTATTTCTGTTGCCGTATACTAAAAAGTACGGAACCCTCCTCGGTGGGCGAGTCCGACTCGCACTTATCCAGTTTTTGTTTATTTTTTTTGTAATCGAATTTAATATTTAACGGACAGGCTTTAATATTAAAGAATGAAATCGTAGTCATAATTTCCATATGTACTTTTATTTTAGTGCCATGAAGGGTAGGTACAAAAGGGTTCCCTCTTTTGAGATTGGAAAGTGGGTTAGGTTATAAATGCGGCTTTTACAGAACCGATCTGCGATCAGAACAGTGGGTCAGGTTAGAGCTGTAATCCTTATAGAACCAAACTGCAACCAGAAGTGGGTTAGGTTAGGTTAGAACTGCGACCCTTACAGAACCGAACTGTTACCAGAAAAGTGGGTTAGGTTAGGTTTTTTAATTACATATTTGTTTTTAGATATATCGAAATAGTAAGTTTTTAGAGTTATAACTGTATGTTACGGATTTAAAGTTTTCTGAGATGAGATAGGTATGTAACCGCCATGATGAAGGTTTGAAGTCTAAAAGTAAATAATTACTCAATTCAAAATGAGTATCTATTATTATTATTTATTTTACCCGAGCGAAGCCGGGTTTTCATCTAGTTACTTTATGATCATAGGAAATACTCATGCCCTTACCAAGAACTTCTGTAACTTCAGACGGCTGCTCAGCACAGGACACAAGCTGCTTGTGACTCGACAGGACCAGCTGTCGGAAGCTATAAGCATCCATTGTGCGCTTGGAGCACTCCTCGCAGATCTGCTCCAAATGAAAGTTGTCAGGTTTCGGCCACTGTAAACATGATTTATTGTAAGTTTTGTTTTCTTAGCTTAATCTTAATGAGTGGGCAAATGTCTGCTCATTTTATAGTTAGAAAAATACATTAATATCAGTTTCAAACAAACTGAATTTCAGATAATATAACAAAGTCTTTACCATAAGGGCACACAGGGCCCGTGCCTAGGGCCCCCATCCTCAGGGGGCCCCGAAGGACAGACAGTAACAGTACGGTCAGAGTGTACCAAACAATATAAGATAGGTTATTTCCTTCAAATAGATGAATAACAACATAACCCTACTTTAATCGGTTAAGTTGTATCCGAGTCTGTAAGGATTCATAATTAAAATACTTGCAAGACTTCAAAATCTTTTTGATGGCCAAAATTGAATATAGCGGGCAAAAACCATGACTTACTTGTAACGAAAAGCATTCGTTGAGCATTTCCCCATAATTTTGCACCACCCCATTGTCCTCATGTTCAGCCCACAAGTTCCTGAAGCAGCCGTCTTGAAGACAACATTTGCACAAACCGAAGAATTTATCCTCTTCGACATCCATTATCAAAATTGAATTTAAAATCAAAATAAACAAAAAGGGACAAATCTCAAATACAAGGAATTCGAACAAGCGAAAAAAATGACGCCATCTTGCACATTTCTTTTTAAACTACAGATAAAGCAAAACTTTTCAAAATCGAAATAAAGTCGATTGTACTAGGTTCATAATCGAAATAATCGAGCTGGAACGCTGCATGCCAAAGCAATAACATGGCAATAACGAAACGCAATTGGTTATTGACATTTTCACATTTTGGCGTGTAGCGAAGCTTTCGGCAATGAATGTAGCGTTTTTATCACATAAAATGTATTTATAATAGTTTTTAAGTGATTTTAATGAAACACTATGTATGGATATTACATTAGTGACCACTATAAACGTCCCTAAGTAGTTTTAAAGTGAGAATAAGACGGTTAAAAGTTAAAAATGAGTGTCCAAAAGAGTAACGGGCCCATTATAGACCCTGCGTTGTGCAGATGCTGTCGAGCTATAAAGAAATGTAGGGTTCTAACAGCTGAATATAACTGGATGGGCAAGAAGGAAGTTTACGCAGACATGGTCATGGATTGCTATGGTATATTGGTGAGTACTCGAGTAGTTTTCTTTTTCTTACTGTATTATCAATATAAATAAATATTCTTGATAGAATTTCACGTTGAACAACATACATAGATTAATCTTCATAAATAGAAGATATTAAATACCATCATTATCCTTTTAAGGAATCTGTATTAACATATTATTACATATGAAAATGCCATTAGATAGATGATAACATGGAAATATCTTATACAAATCAACTTTCACCTTAATAGGGATGTTTCATGTACTTAAAATAAATTATTTCAAACCGTGCACGAAATAAAGCACCAGATAATTAGAAAAACATAGATAGCAGCTATTTTTAAACACAATTTGTATTTAATAAATCGGATTGAAATATAAAAAGTCGGTGAGTTTACCGTGACGTCACTATATTCGTTTTCATATAAATTCCATACTAAAAAATCGTTTTGACAGTTCTAAAAAAGAAGCTGATTTGACTAGTAGGAATGTAGCCTATTGGGGTCTCATCTGTAGACTCTCCTCATTATGACATTGTATGGTCAAGAAATTTAATTTCAGTACCAATTTGTACCTTTTCACAGCGATAATAGTATGAGGTCCCTAGCAACTTTCACAAGGTACAAAATGGTACTGGAATTATATTCTTTGACTGCATTGACTCTAATATAATATCTAAGGATGGGCCTATACGCAGATTTGCTCTAACTTCCAGTAATCCGAATTTTCCACTTAACTGGCTCACTTGTGTCAGCTATAGTGCTGAATTAGCGAGGTTGTATAGTGTGAAAACGAGGATACTAATTAGGTAAAATCAACCTTTTATTTTTATGCATTTAAAAGACTTCTTCTTCTTTGTTGTTCCCTCATGACTGAGGATTGTGACCAACAACTATGTCCTAGCAGGAGATCTAAGGTCCACCACCTTGCATTTTGGAGACAAAGCAAACCGCTTGGAACAGGTGTTCCTGGGGGTGATCTGAGCTGATTAAGCCCGGTTGCCAGGAGGTTCCCCCCAGCAGGTGGGCAGGGGAGGGGGGGAAAAAGTGCCTCCGGCGCGCCTCACTCTAAGCTTTATATCTGCATACATCTCGCAACTATATTAAGTTTGGTGTCTTTTTCGTGTAATTCGAGAATGAAGAATTCATTTCTGTGACTAAATTTTCACTCACCCATACAAAAAATTCGAGAAATTCAAAATTCTAAAAAAATCTTTTAGTTTTTTCTTTCGTAAATCCTTTAAAAAGTTTAAACTATGAGGATTTGCTCTAGAAAAAAAATACCTGTGAATAGCCCAGTTATCCTACTATACAGAATAGTAAACTTGTCCAACATTTTTTTTCATAACTCTGTTAAAAAAAAAATGTTTTGTGTCGCGCGGCGTACCTGCATTGTAAGAGCAGTATGCAGCGTTTAGGATTTTTAAGTATGTTTAGATGATTTCTGATACATTGTTATTCTTCTGGTTGTAGATTACATTAATAAATTACTTCTGGACGTGACATATATACAAATATAAATTAAATATATAAATAAGTATGTTGGGAAAACCATCGCCAACAGAGTTAAGTATTATAAATGTGATAAAATTAACATTATTATTTGTATGTCTTTTCCATATCTCGGGACCATGGGGTCCCGGACCTTTGGGAGGCGTACGTGGGGCCGAAGCCATCAGCGCAGAGGCCCTTTAAGGCACTTCAATCTAAAAGCAAGGGATACATGTGGTGTATACTATCCCCGAATGCACAATGTGATACATCCGGAGATGGTCCCCGCCATGTGCAAAGACTATTGTCTTTGGAAAAGCAATGCTGCAATAGCAGTGCAGCACTTTTGTGCTGCGATGGGAACTAAGGTCATGGGCTATAGATTTGAAAGTTGGATGGACTGGATAATGGGCTGTGGGAGAGACTAGCGGACACCTGCCGTGACAATCAGTCTCAAAATTGTAAATGACAGGTGGTGACTCGCCAACTCATAGAGTGGGCCCCGCAATGGCCGCACGCACAGTGCGACAACAGGGCAACACTTTGGAGTGGCTGTGAGGTTGTCGAGAGGTGAGTCTGCGGTAGCCAGATCCCGGTAATCCGTTCAGCAGGCCGCCGGCGTTATGACATTTTACACTTCCAACCTGGAGCATAGGTCCCGCTCTTGCGACTCCATTCTGGCCGGCCAATCAAGGCAAGCACAGAGGCGAGGGCCAAATGACAGGGCCCTCTGGAATAGGGGTCCGCGGTGTCGCCACTCACCGTCAGCTCGCCACAAGCGGCCCCCGCGGGACATTATTATTATTATTGTGGTGTTGTGGGCCTTTGAGTGGCGCATTGACCAGCATTGATCTATTGTGACGGCCCTTTAAGTTCATTACTAATGCCCGTTGCATCCAGAAAGTTCCAGATTCTTTAGGCCGTAATGTTTTGTACCTCATAGGGTTGCACTACGTGTCGCCCTAGGTAGGTACTTCTTTTTGACATTAGTGGTCCACAAGAACAGAGAATGTGCATTGCAGTCTCCTCTGACTCCTGACAGAACCTGCGTGTCGCATCTTGTTTCTTGCCAATTTGAAACATATGTTTGTTCAACTTGCAGTGTCCAGTCAGTATTCTGGTCACCGCGCAGGTTTTGTGCCTTTTGAGTCCTAAAAGCTCCTTAGCAGTTTTGCTGTTGAACCCTTTGATCAGAGCTTTCGAGTGTTCTTGTCCTTTAACGAACTTCCACCAAGCGATTGCTCTCGTTTTTTCTAAGCTGCTGAGCAGAGAATATGCATCCCGTTTTGTGATTCCACAGAACGGTTCTGGGCCGACCAGGGGTGTGTCTGCGCCCTTTCTAGCAAGTTCGTCCGCCTCTTCGTTTCCGTTAATGTCGGAGTGCCCTGGTACCCATCTAAGTGTAACTTTGTTGGAGTAAGCCAGTGCATTTAGGTTTGTTTTATAGTTCTGGACTAGTTTTGAGTTTGACTCAAGGGATTCTAGTGCCAGCGGAGCAGCCTGGCTGTCTGAGTTGATGTAGATATGCTGGTGTCTTAGGTTTCTATCCAGGTTGATCTCCGCACATTTGTTGATGGCGAAGACTTCTGCCTGGAAGATTGAGGCCAGTGTGCCCATGTTGACGCTAGCTCTGAGCTTAGATCTCTCACCATGGATCCCACATCCTACATCATTGCCTTTCTTGGAACCATCTGTATACCAGATGTGGCTTCCCTCTTCGACGTACATTTGGTTGTTGATCCAGTTGTCTCTAGGAGGTATTTCTACTGTGTACAGTTTGGTGAGATGACATTCGGTTTGCGTGTCATCAGTGGGCATGCTAAGGGTTCTATTCGCAAAAACCCAGGCCTTTAGATTGGTTAATGCCTGAGAGCGCCATTTTGGCCTGTTTAGCGTGCATATTCTGTAGACGCACTGCTTGGCCTCCTTTTGCACCTGCAAGTGGAGTGGTATGATGTCCAGCAGTGCATCTAGGACCGCTCCCGGTGTCGAGGAGTAGGCGCCTGTTACTGTTAAACAAGCCGTGCGTTGCAGGCTGTTTAGAGTGTCTATTGCTGTCTTTTGGCTGGTTTTGTTACACCAGACTGCGGAGGCGTAGGTAACAATTGGCCTCACTGCCGCTGTGTATAACCACATAGCAATTTGGGTCTTAAGCCCCATCTTGCTCCTGCCATTCGACAGCATGACCACATGGCCATTTTCGCTTTTTGTATAATGTTTCTCAGGTGAGGGTTCCAAGTTAACTTTTGGTCGAAGGTGACCCCTAGATACTTGACCTCTGCCGAGAACGGTATTATTTGTTCATGAAGTCTTGGTTTTGTGAGTTTATCGAGCTTCCGTTTCCTTGTGAATGGTTAAATGACTATTACAGTCTTGCTCCGATTAATGGACAAGTCATTTTCTCTACACCATTTGAATAGATATTGTGTTAAGAGCTCCTTGCATTAGGTTGGATATTGTGTCAAGGCAAAGGCCTTTGACGATGACTACAAGGTCGTCGGCATATCCTTGTGTATCAAAGTCTTGGCCTGACATGATTGCAAGAAGTTGGTCCACTGCTAGGGTCCATAATAGTGGGGATGGTATAAAATTCATGCTCTATAAATAGTATTGATGGTCAGAGTGGCTACTCTGTTCGAGAACATGCTATGTACCCATCTGGTGGTTTCGGCTACTCCCTTTGATTTCATACCATTGAGTATGGTCTCTGTGGGCGTATTGTCGAAAGCACCTTCAATATCAAGGAACGCACATAGAGCGGTTTGCTTTTCCTCTAGGGTTTTCTGCACCTGGTTGACAAAGTGCAGAAATTATTTCGGCAACACGGCGGTTTTCAGTTGTGTCGCATGTGTAGGATTTGGTCTATGTTTGGGAACAGATTATAGCCCCTCAGCAACAGCCACCATGCCCTGCTGACTGGGGCTGGTCCAAACAACATGGTTATTGGGAGCCCATATGGACAAGCCTACCTGCGGCGGCTGCTGCTTGTTTAGAGCTTATTCGTTGCCGCTGCAAAACAAAATGCGCAGGGAGGTGCAACTGCGTTAAAAAAAACCTAAAATGCACAGTCACATGGGCATGTAATGGCAATTACGAACAATATGTATATATCTTATTTTAACCCGCATTTTTTGTCAAACATCTCCTATGTTAATTTTATCACATTTATAATACTTAACTCTATTAGCGAAAGTTTTCCCAACATCTTTATTTATATATTTAATTTATATTTGTATATATATCACTTCCAGAAGTAATTTATTAATGTAATCTACCACCAGAAGAATAACAACTTATCAGAAATCATCTAAATATACTTAAAAATCCTAAACGTTGCATACCGCTCTTACAATGCAGGTACGCCGCGCGACACAAAACATTTTTTTTAACAGAGTTATGAAAAAAAAATGTTTGACAAGTTTACTTTTCTGTATAGTAGGATAACTGGGCTATTCACAGATATTTTTTTTCTAGAGCAAATCCTCATAGTATAAATTTTGTACAAGATTTTCGAAAAAAAAATTAAAAGATTTTTTTTTGAATTTTGAATTTTTCGAATTTTTTGTATGGGTGAGTGAAAATATAGTCACAGAAATGAATTCTTCATCCTCGAATTATACGAAAATGACACCAAACTTGATATAGTTGCGAGATATATACAGATATAAAGCTTAGAGTGAGGCGCGCGGGAGGCACTTTTCCCCCCCTCCCTTGCCCACCTGCTGGGGGGAACCTCTTGGCAACCGGGCTTAATCAGCTCAGGTCACCCCCAGGAACACCTGTTCCAAGCGGTTTGCTTTGTCTCCAAAATGCAAGGTCCCCTTAGAAAACGGGACCTTAGATCTCCTGCTACACCCGCGGATGTCAAAAATTCTGCATCCGCAACATCCCTGTTTTGAACATTAACATTACACATTTTCTAACAGATTGATAAACTATTTCAGCTGTCCCACGTGGATGATAATGAAAAGGACTCCGGCGTGTGCGCGACATGTGTGGTGCGGCTGCGCGAGGCCATAGCGTTCAGACACCAGGTGCTGCAGTGCGAGGATCTGTTCCTGCAGGCGAAGCTGGCTCCGCCCGAGGAGGACACCAATAACATCAACTATGGTAAGAGCATTACTTAATGTTGTCTTGTTGTGTTGTTGATTGTACAGTGGATACCTTCTCATGTTGGCATCATGGGTAACGAGGAGGCTGACCGAGCAGCAAAACTTGCAATAACCGACGGTATTCCATACCGTTGTATACCAGTACACAGCGAAGTACTAGGTAAAGTTAGGATTAGTTGCAGGCAGATGTGGAGGGAATACTTTGATAAGCGGTCTCTCACTAAAGGAATCTGGTACCGAACAGTTCAATGTCAGCCCCCTCAGGTCCCCTGGTTTGACAAAAAGCTTAGCAGGAAACAGGTAGTATCACTCCTCAGACTTCGTTCCGGGCACATTCCGTCTAACAAATTCAAGCACCTGATGAAACTAGCGGCTTCACCAAATTGCCAAGAGTGCGATAAAATAGAAGATGTTCACCATGTGTTGATGGAATGTGTCCGTAATGAGGCGCTGAGGAATGACATGACATTTATTAAATCTACCAACATAGGTAGTTGCAACATCGTCCTGGCGTCGCCACTATCAGACGAGGCCAGGTTGATGTGCAAACTATACTTATATGTGATGTAGTGGTGTAGGTAATACTTCACTACTACATCATTATTACTATTAGATCTCATTACGGGGGTGACACGGGGGTGGTGTGACAAAACCCCTTAAAAAAAAAAGGATAAAAAAAAAAAATATTGACACACTTGACAATGAGAAGAAAAACATGCGACATGGTTTATATTATATTGACGAAAGGGATAGTGCCATACATTATAAAGGAATATCATGATTCGTCCCTGAATCGCTGTCAAACTTCAGTTTTGTAGGAACTGTCCTTTCTGTACGGTAGTACTATTATTTATTCCGTGCTGTAGCGGCGCGCGTCAGTTGACGTCTTTGGCGCTCAACCCTTAACCAACTTTGAAAGATGAGGTTTTTTAAGAAAAAATCCGCAGTCAGATTTATTAAGCTAAACTTTCCCAAAAATTTTACTCGTTCACATGTGCAATATTTATGTATACTTGAGCGTTTCTTTTATTTTTTGCCATTTTTTATATATTGTGACCTTTTTTGCCACTTTTGTGTTATGAATCACGAGCTCTTTCGATCCTAATGGGATAAAAAAATGTCCCAGGGTTGTTTTTCCTGTTGTATTACCATTTCCCCATATACTTTTGTATGGCGGCAACAAAAAGGAAAGTTTGAAAAATGTATGGAAATGTTAGGACACTATTTTTCTCCTATAAAGATGAAAACGGCTCGCGATCCTGACTAGAAATAACACAAAAGTGGCAAAAAAGGTCACAATATATAAAAATGGCAAAAAAATTAAAGAAACGCTCACTTTGTATAAGTATCTTTTCATCTTTTTCCAGAAAACAAACTAAAAAAGCTAGAGCTAGAAAACATAGAGCTGAAGACTGAGCCCAAGGACTACAACAGCGACCACAACTCCGTTGGGGACGACCACGACGACGCGCTACCCTCGTATAGCGATGATGAAGGTATAAACTAATTCTGTTATCTCCAAAGTTTTCTCCGGACACAGGATACAGGATGTGGCCAGGAACATTGTGGTAAAACAACACAACCTTATTGTGTCAGGATTTGTTAGAATCGTCTCGATGAGTATTAATTGCCTGTTGAAAGAAAATTAAGTCGGCGATAACAGATTGTACTTAGGCGTTAGGGTTGCCAGATGGTCGGGATTTGGCGGGATTCTCCCGATTTTTAGCATGTGTTCCCGATTCCCGACAAAGAGAAAATTGTCCCGAAAAACAGCTTCACGTTATGAAACAATAATTTCAATTTCCGAACTGTCATCGAGCGAGCGAGCAACCCGCGTCGAGTCGCTCGCCGCCGTGATTTGTTTTTGTTTGTTCAAGATCGTAAAGCATTTATACTATTTTACAAACTTTTATTTACTTTTACCTGACCGTTGTCTGTCTGTATGTCTGTCTATAATCAAATCTTGCAAGTTAAATTTGATCCACTTCCCGGTGTCCGATTGAGCTGAAATTTTGCATGCCTGTATAAATTGGATGACAATGCAATATTATGGTACCATCGAGCTGATCTGATGATGGAGACAGGAGGTGGCCAAAGGAACTCTGTGATGAAACAACGCAACCTAAGTGTGTTTGGGGTTTTTAGAATTGTCTCGATGAGTATTAGCTGTATGTCGTAAGAAAAGTACAGTCAGCGATAAAAGCTTGTACCAAAAATGAAATTTTTGCTAAAACTTATTTATATAAAAACATCTATGGGCAGAGCAGCTGACGTAGTGCCAATAATGTAAAATATTACATACTTTAATTTGATAGTTTTTTTTCCCGACTTAAGTCCCAAAATCCCGAAAAATTGATATTTTTTCCCGATAATAGCGCTCTTCGATCTGGCAACCCTATTAGGCGTCATCCATAAACTGTCGCAATGACCCAATAATGTAAGTATACCTACCATCTTGTCATGTGGCCAGAAGCAGTGTTATTCGATTATTAGATTAAATAGACACCAAAAAACCGGGCAAGTGCGAGTCGGACTCGCGCACGACGGGTTCCGTACCATTCATGCAACAAACACCAAAAAAAAAAACAGTCACCCATCCAAGTACTGACCCCGCACGACGTTGCTTAACTTCGGTCAAAAATCACGTTTGTTGTATGGGAGCCCCACTTAAATCTTTATTTTATTCTGTTTTTAGTATTTGTTGTTATAGTGGCAACAAAAATACAGCTATCACGGTTCGTGAGATACAGCCTGGTGACAGACGGACGGGCGGACGGACGGACGGACAGCGGAGTCTTAGTAATAGGGTCCCGTTTTACCCTTTGGGTACGGAACCCTAAAAAAGACACCAATTAATTACGTCACACAAAATTGTTACGCTTTTTCCTATCTCTTTAACAAGTACTGTCACATTTGGAATGACGCCCCCCGTCCCTCTGTTACGTGGTAATACGTGGATGACCCCTTTTCAGATATGACATTTTTGAACTTTTATTTCAGACAATAAACCCCTTAAACCCGAGTCCAAGCCTGGAGACCTGCCCGTCAAAGACTCCGAAGTAAAGAGCGAAGACTCCGAGGACTACAACGGGAGCTCCAGCGACTCCGACGAGCCAATCAGGAAGAAGGCCAAAAGAAAGAAGAAGACAAACGGGAAGGAAAAGAAGAAGACGGCTAAGAAGCAGAAAGCAGGTAAGCTTTGAAAATGTGTGGTCGTTCAAGAAGTAGGTATTTAGGGTTCTCAAAGGTTGGCAATGCATAATCGGCGATAACCGCTTCCCATCAGGCGGCTCGTCTGCTTTCTATTACATACAAAAAAAACTCTAAGAACAAATAAAATTACTTTCTATTAATACTATTAATTTTGTTTCGGTTTAAAAAATGTGTTTTGCCGAGTTTCTTGCCGGACCCATATTGGGATACCCTCCTCTAATTGGGGGGGGGGGGGGGATTTAAATCTTCTCGGGCAGTGGTGTAGGGTTGGAGCCGGCGTAGCTTTATTTGACGTTCATAAGCGCATTATAATATGCCTACTGTTTTTTTTTAATGGCATTGCGCTCCTGGCGCATTCAGCCAGACGAGTAAGGCAGGGAAACGGAATTAAAGGATTACATGAAAAATAAACTAGAGAGGCTAAGCCAGGGGTCACCAATTAGTCTTGTTCAGAGATCCGGTTCTTAAAATAAAAAAGTTAATTTATAAAATCTACTTGAGTTTATAAATTAAGCAAAATAATAAAATAGGTCAGCGGTGCGGACCGCGGTCCCAGGCGCGGATCCACCGTTGTGGGCACGGTGGGCATGCCCACAACCCTAATAGGGTGCCCTATTGATTCCCCGAGTAGAATTACGCCGATTTTTGTTTCGCAGACGCTTTGGCAGAGGAACATTTGGCTGAATTTCATTAGGTATAAGTTGATCGATACGCAGATTTATTTTTCGTTAGAATGATAGTTTGGTGAACGTCAAAATTGCCCGAGTAAATTAACCATTGCACCATTGGCCGAAAGACGGTACCAAGGTACTTAGTTAAATAGCACTCCTAGCTCTCATAAGTATTTATATCAGCTGACAACTCAAATTATTAGTGATACAGAATATAAACAATTTTTTAAATTGTTAAGTTATGGAGTCTTAAATTTAAACATTCAGAAATTTTTGTACAATTTCTTAAAATAATTCCAGCTTTTAATTGACTGTCATAGGAGTTTTAGAGCGCAGGTCTAATGGGTATGAAAAGGGCCAGGGCAAAGACCTTACAAAAAATCGCATGCCATTTTTGGTGAAATTCCGACTACTTTTTAAGTATAGGGGCAAGTGCTCTACATGTGGACATTTTCCAGATTTTGGCCTTTTGTTCATAAATTATAAACTATTGACAATGTCAAAAACTTATTTATTTCTTTTGAATAATAATTAAATAGTCTATAATTGCAGACTAGTTTTATCACGTTAGCTAAATAGGAACCAGAGATATAAAATAAATGTTAAAATGGATATTTGTGTCCATAGGTACGATACGACTTCTGTTTGTACGGTCTGCCAAGAAAGTGGTCTACCACTTTTCGACTCTATCAATCAGATGATAGAGTCGAAAAGTGGTAAACCGCTTTCTTGGCTGACTGTACCTATGGACTGTATGATATTAGGCAGGTTTTGTACCTATGGACAATATTCTTGGTACAACTTTTCAGCAATTATTTTGGACTTGATATTGTCTCCAGGGTCTACAAAGACCTCGGAATCATCGATTAGTACGCAAAGCTTTAGACGAATAAAGCTTGATTTTTCGTTAGTCAGGGTGTCCATAGGTACACTACTCTGCCTCCTTTTTATTAACCATACTATTTAGTTATCAATTAAACATCTGGCGAAATGCGAAAACTGTAGAAAACTGTTGAAGCTTATTTTGTGATTATTTACACACTTGTATCATTTACCGAATTCACAAAAAACATTTATATTACGAGGATAAAAATTTAGTTACCTATTAATAAAATAACACTTTTATAATATACAACTACAAGTTATTAACATAATTTTTTTTCAGAGCAAAAAAAATCTCCGTACATTTATAAATATGGTGAATAACTAATTGTAAATACTTTATTCTGTTGAGAAGTCAAGCTATTGTAATATACATGGAAAACATTTATTTACATAAAATTGTTAGTAATATAAGAAAATGATTTTTTTAAGTTCACGATGGTAGTCTATCGTTAGTAGTTCTTTAAATACCGGCAGTGTCCACAGGTAAAACCGTCCACACTACTTATACTTATATGTAGTGTCATCGAGTGGCACTTGACAAAAACTTTAATTTTTTTTATAAAACCTTACTCGACTGAAGGTTGCTTGATGAAAAGATTACTCTACCAAATGAAATTCTTCTAATAATTGGTCTGCTAATTTACACAGAAGCGAACTGAATGATATGTGAATCAAGAGTCTACCAAAAGTTAGTCGATCAAAAGTTACATTTACGAATAATTGACTCTGCGAAACAATTTTCGGCGAAACGTTGTAAGCGAATCGACAATCTGCTAAAAATTGGTTGGTGGCAATTAGGGTAGGTACCCCAGCTGAATACAGAGCCCTAATTATTTACTAACAGGGGCAATTATTTCTAGCTTAATGCCAGCTTTTAATTTACAGCCGAAGGAGTTTTTTAGCGTAGTTATCTATCTAAGTGTGTATAGACTGAAATAAATCGCTTGCGATCCCTCTGCGAATTTATTGGTCGGGGAATCATCAGGTCCCCTGAACCCCCACTTAACCGATTTTGGAGTGGCTGTGACCACAACCTTTTTTGAGGGCTGGATCCGCGCCTGCGCGGTCCGCCATTTAGTGACCCCTGGGCTAAGCTCTCTGCACCGTGTTTATCCGGCACTATCCGGCCGGATACCGAATAGTGACCTACTATCGGGCCGGATACCGGATAGTAAAAGCGTTTGATTTCGGAGTAAACAAGATTGAACTTAAGAAACACTCACGGTCATAATGCTCATAATGATACTCGTTTATTATTTTAAAACAATTCATACATTCCACTGACTTGCACGCGCACTCATTTCAAACCTAGAAATGAGTCCGCGTGAACGTTCACTAGGAAATAGGTCAAAACCTGCACAATGCGCACCTGAAAAAACGAAATGTAGGTATAGTTCCGCCGGCCGAATATTCGGCGTTCGGATACCGAATATTCCGCCGATGTTCTGGCCGAATACCCGGTATCCGGCCAAACAACTATCCGTTTCATCTCTAATCTGTAACTAATAACAAATATGTTTACAACTAACCTCTATTATAGCTTCTTGTAGTGAGAGAACAAGATATACTTTTGCTTTGCACAGACACAGCCCAGCTCTCCGAAGGCACAGAAACTTCACAACCCGCACAGCTCTCCGAAGGCACAGAAACTTCCCAACCCGCACTGCTCACCGAAGAAATACACATCAAAGAAGAAATCCATATAGAGTACTCCGATGACTCCAGCGATGAATATTTAGAAGTACCCGTTGAAAGTGAGTCCGGGCAGTCGAAGAAAAAGAGGAAATGGATCCGGGACAAGAGCGAAGGTGAAACGGAGTACAAACAGTTATGCAGAGAGAGCGATGAGATATTTTATGAACATATGAACATGTCTAAGGCGTCTTTTGAAGAGTTACATAGTATGGTGGAGCTGCTGATTGAGAAGACAGATACGAATTTTAGAAAATGCATATCGACGCGGGAGAGACTCGCGATATGCTTGAGGTATGTAAAGTTAGTTTCGTTTCGATTAAGTCCCGTTGTACAATTTAGTAATGTGTAAAAATCGTGATAGTTTAAATCAGTGTTAAGTTAATTTATTATTATACACTGGCAGTTATAAGTTATATTAATGTGCTGTCGGATACCTTCCAAAATTGCGAATATTCTACTTGGCAAAAAGTCTGAAATTTCCCATATTTTTGTATACACCGTGTTTTTTTTGATTTCCGTTAATTTCAAGGGTGCATTCCTGAGCTTAAATCAAGTAACTTTCTCAAAGACACCGATGTTCTAATTAAGTCCATTTCGGAGATAATCCATAATTTTTTTTTTTCCTATAAGGCCTCTACAAGCGTGTACACTTGCCTTAGGGCCGGCTTACATATTGATTAGTGTTTAGAATGAGTTCATACATTTGCTACTAAACTTAAGTACAATCTCGGTCGATTGATGTACGAAATGACATTGATATGTCACAGATTTCAATTGTTTGGTTGAGTTAAATGTAATGCCCGTGTTACAACAACGCTATATGCTACATTTAATTACTTTTTAAACAAAAAAAAAACAAAAAAGAAAACAAAAACAAATTTTTTTTTGAAAATTAACTATGCCATTTAGTTCTTATAAACGTACTTAACTATACCCCGAAGTTAACGGAATTCAATAAAAACACGGTGTAGAAATCAAAATTTTCCATTCAAAAAATAAAAGTTGCCTGTGAAATTTTAATTAAATTGCCGAGAACTTATCCAACTTTCCACAAATTGGGCGTCTGTAGTGATACAGGATGGTTTTTCTACCCATAGCCATATTTTGCGAGGTGAATATAATTATAGGACATAGGTAAAGAGCAATTTTTACGAATTTTTACTTCACCATGGACGTCCATGGAAATGACACGAGACTATACGTCTGTATCTTTCGGTATTTCAGTAAAAGTAAACAAACAATTTGTACATTTTCGGGAGTTACAACTACATTTATTGGTTAACCGACCAATTACAAAACCGCCTGGATCAGTCACTGAACGACCTGACTTTAAACTACATTATTTGATCATGTAATGTTTTCATCTAGATTTTGTTTACTTTTAATTAAATACCTAAAGATACAGAGTATAGTACACTCTGCCACGAAAATCGTCTTATACAAAAGTTTATTTTTTTCTGAATGACATGGGTTTACATGTAAAGCTTAAGCTGGAAATAATAGTCAAGACTCTAAATTACAATTATATTGTATGTTTCTCGTAGGGTTTTACGATTTTATAAGAATTTTCGCGAGTTAGTAAGTAAAGGTTATAGTTAATTTTGAAATAATGTCAAGTAATGCAGAAGAATTATAAAAAAAAACGATATAATTGATCTAAAGTTATAGTTTTCCCTTAATTTAAATTTTTTTATTGATTGCTATTCTCAAAAACGTTGATCTATTAACATAGGTAGGTAATTTTATTACATTTATTCTTCTCTCGTTTTCAGACACCTCCGCTCCGGGCTATCTTTCAAAGATCTCTCGGACAAATACAGGGTGGGCCGGACCACGGTGTCCGCCATCGTCAAGGACGTCTCGCGCGCCCTCTGGGGCACGTTACAGCCCGTCTACATGCCCGCGCCAAGAGAGCATACATGGAGGCAAGCGGAGGCAGACTTCAAAGAAATCTGCAAATTTCCTAATTGTGTAGGCAGCGTAGGAGGACGACATATCATCGCCAAGCAGTTGTCAGAAGACAAAAGATACAAAACAACATCTCAGACTGAAGAATACCCTAGAGTTTCAGACAAAAATTGTCTTAGAAGATTTGTAACCATCGCCCTTCTAGCTGTCACCGATCCGTATAACAAAATCCTCGCGTTAGACATAGGAAACTATGCAAAAGACGGACATATTAATATATTAGAAAACTCCAAGTTTTTTGGGAAATATATGGAGAAAAAAGACTTTCTACCATGGACCCCGCTGCCTGGTCAAACCGAGCCGTGCCCGTATGTCCTTTTAAGCGATGGAGCGTTCACTATTCGACATAATTTGTTAAGAGTCTTCCCGAAGACTCAAGGTTTCACTCCGCAGAAAAAAATATTCAACCAGTATCTTGAGAAAGCTTGTACTGTGGATAAAACCTTTGAAATGCTCATGAAATCATGGACGATTCTGCTCGGTCCTATGGAGACTCAGATAGACGCAGCTGTCGCTATGCTCAAAGCGATATGCTGCTTACACAATTTTGTTTTAGCGAAGCATGGTAAAACACTTCCTTATGGAACACCGAAGAAAATTGTTAAAGGTGGAGCGAAGAAATTAAACGCTTTGAAACTGTTCAAACCGACTAATCATAGGGCTTCTAATGTAGCTGTGGCTGTTCGAGACAGATTTTTGGCTTATTTCAGCCATTTGGAACCTATTGATCTTACAGATGATCCAATCGAAGAGTTAGATCCAAGTGGATTGACAGAAGCATCATTTAATGATCCAAATGAATCAATAACAGATGACTTCAGTCAAATGACAGAGAAAACAAGTGTTGATAATACAGATAAAATAGAAGAGTCAGATCCAAGTGAATCGACAGAGGCAGTCACATCATTTACTGGTCCAAATGAATCAATAACAGATCATTTCAAGAGTCAAATAACTCCAGATAAGTCAAAATCTGTTGAAAATATTAATAAGACATCAGATTCAGTAGAAATGACTGACGTCTCTTTTGATATTAAAATAGAACCAGTGAATGAGCCAAATGATTCAGCGACAGTGGAATCATTAAATAAACCAAAAAATGATTCAGTTAGAGTGGAATCATTTAATGAACCAAATAACGATGGAAAGGAATCACAGGAGAGAAAGCATGATGATGATGATGATGATTTTG
The DNA here is from genome assembly GCF_910591565.1 of Cydia splendana. Lineage (NCBI taxonomy): Eukaryota > Metazoa > Arthropoda > Insecta > Lepidoptera > Tortricidae > Cydia > Cydia splendana. The sequence goes on from NC_085985.1 coordinate 1,192,671, forward strand.
AGTCTATGAATGTTCTTATACATTCTGTTGGTGCTAGTAAATCATTTGATGATGTATTATAATTATTGTTATGAATCAGTTAAATGAAGCTGAATATTGCTATATTAACCTTTTCGACGCCATGTCCAACACACAAGCAGTCACCCAAACGCTTCGAGCAACACGGAAGGGAGGCGGCATTCGCACTATTTCCCCTCTGCCGAGGTACAAGATTAGCGCGTCAATCTAATCTAGCGCGGGTAATAAAACTAGTTGCACTTGGATTTTTCACTAGACCGAGTCCGGACGCGCGCGTGAACACTGCTGCACTAAAATGCCTGTTTGCTCGGTTTTTTGTTATAAAAAGAGGTCGGGGACATCAAATTTACAAAAAGAAAGTGTTACATTTCATATGTAATATTTTTTTTTACATATCATACGTTTAATTACATTCAAACACAATTATTATATTTTAGTCTCATGTAATTGTTGGATTTATCGATTTTGCTCGCTCAGTACAAATTGCGGATCGGTCGAGCGACAAATCCGACTTCTCATCTCTCAGAATACAATAGCATACTTCAACGAAAATGTGTTAGTGTGCGTGTTGTGACACTTGTCACTCGTCCGTACACAAAAAGAGATCGAGGTTTGCAAGATTTGTCTTTGACGTGTGTCATTTTTCTATGTATTTGTGTCGTCATTACAGATTGGATTTTGTATGTAAGTGTGTGAGAAGTGCGACTGTGTGCACCTTTCCCCCCGCGAAAAACGGCAGAAAGATTTGTACGGTGAGATATCGCTTGGGCCCCTCCCTTCCGATGTGTCGGAAGCCGGTGTTGCTCGAAGCCCAAACGCCACGTCACCGAAGTGTCAAAACTGAAATTGAAGTTTATGCATATGCACGTAGCTCTATGTTGCTCTGTGGTCTGTGACCGATTAATTAGTCTTTGGCGTTGAACCTGCCGTGCGGATATGTCGGTCATTGGCGTCCAAAAGGTTAAGAACGGATCATTCGTCCACAACTCCACATCTATTTTACGACCTATAGTTCGTTTACTTACGAATAGCAAAAGAATGTAAATAATCGTATATAATTCATAATTGTTACATATTTGCCGTGACTTGTTTTTCAAAAGTGTTTTTCAATAAAAAGACACGTCAAAATTGTTTACCTTTTTTCTAATGATAAAAAACGAACTATAAATTAAGTGACCCGTTTTAAATATCCTAATATAGAATTTTTAAACGGAATGAGAAACATACAAAACAAGGGATCACGTATATACCCTTTTAAAGTAATCTAATTCAAAAAAGAGTAACTACCTTCTGCCTATACTCGTGTAGATGGCGACACTGTTTGATATTTAACAATTTTAACACGTATCAGTTAAATAACAAGGATCAAAGCTTAGAGCATTTAGTAACTGGAGACGTCATGGCTGTCATTTTCCGTGCGAAACAGTCTGCCGATTGTTGCGGGGGAGGGGACGTCAAATGTATTGCTATTTCTGCATGATTTGTACGTAACGTACAAATAGCCATGTCATTCCATACAAAAGTTTTTCGGCAGAAGGGTAAGCTCTTAGAGGCGACTCCAGTTATTAGTTGCTCTAAGGATCAAAGTCAAATGGCGTTCTAAAAGTTTTAATCCTGTGTCGAAAGATGGCAGTAAATTTACTTTGACAATACGCCTCTACTAAATTAAATGAAATATATCTTTGATTCTTGCTGGAGGCAGAGAATTTTTTTTTTTTTATATCAACTTAAAGCTGTTGGACATTATAGATAGACTAATGATTAGTACGATTATTTATTTTAACCTCCTAAGGCCCAGCCATACAAATGAAAAATCCAAAATGTGCCATTGAAATTAGAACCTTTGGTATAGGAAATAGAGTTGATTTTGCGTTGTTGGAAAATTGAACGAAAGAAAGCAAAAGCGACTCTGTTCCAATTAAATAGGATTTAAATTTCATCGAACTGAAGATGTACTATAGGTAGGACCTTGGGCCTTAGGAGGATAATCAAATAACGTTAGTTATTATGGATAAAATCCGATTTTGTTATTAAGCAGAGCCGTTGCACCGCGGTCGAGCAATGTTCGATAGCTTAGAATGTTAGATTGGTTAGAGCGGCCAAGTCTTAGAATTTCGCTATAGTTCGTTTTTTAACATTAGAAATAAGGTAAACAATATTGTGTGTCTTTTAATTGAAAAACACATTTTAAAAATAAGTTACGGCAAATTTGTAACAATTATGAATCTAATACGATCATTTATATTCTTCTGCTTTCATAAGTAATAGTTACTGATTATTAAAAAGCGTTTTTCAATTATAAGACATGTCAAGGTCGCTTACCTTCTTTCAAGTTCTTTCTAATGCTAAAAAAACGAACTATAGGAGGTGATTTGTTCTATTTCATAAAAAATTGGATGAGTGTACGCGCCAAATTCGAATTTCTATGGAAGGACAGTGAAATCCTTCGCGCCTAATTTTTTTTTAAATTGATATTTTTGTCTACTGTTGGAAATGGCTCGCCAATCAATACATATATGCTAAGTGTAATATCTAAGTGTCCTTAATGTATCATTTTGTTCACTTAAATTTGACTGTATTAGAGACTAGCAAGTAACATAGACTGTTAATCACCATACAAAGTATGTTTGTAAGTAATTTAACACATAAACAGCTCACTAGATGGCGTTGCATGTCCATTTCTATGTTAAGTATCGAAGTAATTCTCAAAGGCACGCGAATTTGTAAGGTAAACAGTTATTATTTTCATTTGTATGTTAATACTGCACAATAATAAATTAAATGTATTTTTTTAGTTTACAATAATTTGGCGATACTTCCACACTTTGGCGCTTGCTAAATATGTCTGTGCAGAGTTAACTTGGTTTGAATCAAATTTATTTCATTATTATGTAATTTACTATAAACTCTAAAGGCACAGTGGGTTCAGCCAGTGGAGGACTAGAAAAATGGGAGCGCTTTTTTAGATCATAATATTAATAATATTCTCATTTCAATCACAGACAGAGAGAATCTGGAGAATCATACTACCTTTGTCTTACACTAGTACTAGCACCCAAAAGAAAAGGATGAGTATAGTTTTCCTGGTTCTTACTGACTGACAAATTGGTTTGACCAACTATAATATGGTTGCCAAATAATGTGTCGCTTAACTTCAAACTCGAGTGAATCCATTCTACCATCTCAGCAAATATCTACACTATTACCTTTTCTGAATACCAAGATCGCATAATCTGACAGATGGATTTACCCGAGTTTGAAATTAAGCGACTCAAATATGAATACCAATCTTGAGGCGTTTCTCTAGTAAAATTATCGATTCGAAAACTGATTGAACAAATTTCGCTCGAAAGAAAGAAATCACGAAACGCATCATTACAAATTTGTGACTTTTTTTGCACTAAAGCTATCGACATGAAAATTGCTTCTCAAAACGCGTTTTTTTTTTAAATCGAATTAATTGATTTTTTTTTTGCTAAACTAATTAAAAATAATTATTCATAAACAATGATATCGGAGAAGGACCTGGCCCCAATTTCACCACGGTGACAGGTGCGACAATTGTAAAATCACTGTTGCTGACGTCACAGGCATCCATGGGCTACGGTTACCACTTACCATCGGGCGGGCCGTATTCATGTTTGCCACCATCATTGTATTATTTAAAAAAACTTTATTATATAGGAAAAAAACAGATATTTCTTTTGCGAAGTTTCTGACAATTGTCAAGATTTAGAAGAATTGTAGGTAATTCTTGACAGGTAATGAGTTATATGTCGGAATTTCGTGACAATTGTAGTGTTTCTTGTGACAATTGTCATAAACTTAGCAAGAGAAATATCTGTTTTTTTCCGATATAATAAAGTTTTTTTTAATAAAACAATGATGGTGGCAAACAGGAATACGGCCCGCCCGATGGTAAGCGGTAACCGTAGCCCATGGATGCCTTTGACGTCAGCAACAGTGATGTTTTACAATTGTCGCACCTGTCACCGTGGTGAAATTGGAGCCTGAAGGCACGGCGCCTTAAGTTATATATCTATTGTATATTGGTTTATCGAACACGCAATAGTAAACCATATTACAATGTATGAAGGTTGATCTTATACTGTCGTCGTCTGTTATAGTATTTTTCTAACAGCATGGTTACGGTGACGCATGCAATTTTGTTTCAATACAATTTTGCGAGATTTTGCGTTTTAAAGGTATAAATTGTATGTATTAAAAGAAAAGGCGTGAATCGAGGGTGAATCCCTATTGGTGCGCATTTAAGTAAAACAATGAAATATTAACAGCACTGAATTTATTGATGAGCCGTAGATTAAATCACAGTTTAATGTCAGACTATCCAGTATAAATAAATAATAATAAATAATAAATAAATATTAGGGGACATCTTCCACAGATCAACCTAGCCCCAAACTAAGCAAAGCTTGTACTATGGGTACTAGGCGACGATATACATACTTATATAGATAAATACATACTTATATACATAGAGAACACCCATGACTCAGGAACAAATATTAATGTTCATCACACAAATAAATGCCCTTCCTGGGATTCGAACCCAGGACCATCGGCTTCGCAGGCAGGGTCACTATCCACTAGGCCAGAACGGTCGTCGAATATATAATGACATGTGTTACTGTACCCAGGCTGTTTGTAACATACTATAATGTTACGTGTTACAGGGCATACGTTGTATATAGTGTTACGTGTTACAGGGCATACGTTGTATATGTATATTATGTATGCGTGACAATTGGCATAATTTCTTTTCTTAATTATTGCACATGTAATAAACACGAAATATTGTGTAACATGTTTATTTATTTATCTCTCGACTGTCATATTTTAATGTAAAATAATATTTGTGTTGACCATTTTTCCTACAAACACAAGATTTAATACATAATTGATATCTTTGTACGTTCAGATACATGAAATGACGGCCAAGGTGTTCATCTAAGCGCCTCTATTGTCAGATATTTTTTAACACTATTTTGCTCCGATATATCTGACGGAGACTGTACAATCAAGTGTGGATGCACACATCACACTCAAAAATATGTTCCATAGCTCTTATGTCAGCGAATTAAGAACTATGATACATATTTTTGAGAAGTTATATGCACCCACACTTTTACACTTGGCTGTACAAGAAATGTGATTATTTACAATATTTACATTAACATTTTGAACGCCACGCCTATCGTGCGTGACGTCATCGTGAACCTAGTCAGAACCTAGAAGGTTGATATCGGGCTATAGCCGCGCGCGTCAGTTGACGTATTTGACCAATTTTCATTATTTCGCAGGCCATATACTAATAATTATTTGGAAGGAACGGCAGCGGGCCAGATAAAGTCCTTTCGCGGGCCGGAGCTGGCCCGCGGGCCGTACTTTGCCCACCACTGTCTGTAACGGTGAAAGGGTTAAATGTATCAAGACATTCTCTAACTATTATACATTAGTATAAACACAGACATTTTTCATGGTAGGTATATTACTTTTTATAAAAATAATGCTCTGAAGTTTTGTATTTGCACTTAGGCTTTTACTAGCCAATAATGGACACTAGCCTAGCCTGCGAAGCTCGAGGTCCAGGGTTCGAATCCCCGTAAGAACATTTACTTTTTTGATGAGTATGGAGATTTCTTCCTGAATTAGGGTTTTTTTACTATGTGTTTAATTATTTTTCTATGTATTATACAGGGTGTTTGGTAAGTTTTTTGTAAACGAACACTTATTTAGGTACTATTAACACATAGTTATCTAATTCTGGGTATTTTCAAAAACTTAAGTTTTTTTAACTAATTTAAAAAAAATCGTCTCGGACAAATTAGTCAAAAAAATTGAAAACATAAATACCTCACCTATTACCCTTCAAAGGTTTGCACCTAGCTACTAAACACCCTGTATATAGCGTCGTCAAGCACCCATAATGTAAGCAAAAAATTGTATTTATTTACTTCAGGTACCTCAGCGAAGAAAGCACCTAAAGTGATGAAGAAACCGCCGGTAGAAAAGAAAAACACATACGACAGGGACCTAGATTGTATGTCAGAAGAAAATCTACTCACTATCATAGAGTATTCGTACGTGTGTCCGTTCAAGAATAGGAGGAATAACTACTACTGCTTCTACTGCAAGGTATGTAGTACACTTATGACGGGTAGATTGTATGTCAGAAGAAAATCTACTCACTATCATACAGTATTCATACGTGTGTCCGTTCAAGAATAGGAGGAATAACTACTACTGCTTCTACTGCAAGGTATGTTGTACACATATGACAGTAGATTGTATGTCAGAAGAAAATCTACTCACTATCATAGAGTATTCGTACGTGTGTCCGTTTAAGAATAGGAGGAATAACTACTACTGCTTCTACTGCAAGGTATGTTGTACACATATGACAGTAGATTGTATGTCAGGAGACAATCTACTCACTATCATAGAGTATTCATACGTGTGTCCGTTCAAGAATAGGAGGAATAACTACTACTGCTTCTACTGCAAGGTATGTTGTACACGTATGACAGTAGATTGTATGTCAGAAGAAAATCTACTCACTATCATAGAGTATTCGTACGTGTGTCCGTTCAAGAATAGGAGGAATAACTACTACTGCTTCTACTGTAAGGTATGTTGTATACCTATGACAGTAGATTGTATGTTAGAAGAAAATCTACTCACTATCATAGAGTATTCGTACGTGTGTCCGTTCAAGAATAGGAGGAATAACTACTACTGCTTCTACTGTAAGGTATGTTGTCCACATATGACATATAGTAGATTGTATGTCAGAAGAAGATCTACTCACTATCATAGAGTACTTATACGTGTGTCCGTTCAATAATAGGAGGAATAACTACTACTGCTTTTACTGTAAGGTATGTTGTAACGAATACATCCGACAGAGAACCAAAGTTATCGACATAGCTCTAAGAATTAGCAAGCTGAAGTGGCAGTAGGCTGGCCATATCGCACGAAGAACCGACAACCGCTGGGGTAAACGTGTTCTTGAGTGGAGACCGCGACTTGGCAAACGTAGTGTAGGACGCCCTCCGACCAGGTGGGATGACGATCTGCGAAAGACTGCAGGCAGATGCTGGATGCGGCAAGCTGAGGACAGGGCGCTATGGCGCTCTTTAGGGGAGGGCTATGTCCAGCAGTGGACTACTATAGCCTGATGATGATGATGATGTTGTACACATATGACAGTAGATTGTATGTCAGAAGAAAATCTACTCATTATAATAGAGTATTCTTACGTATGCCCGTTCAAGAATAGGAGGAATAACTACTACTGCTTCTACTGCAAGGTATGTTGTCCACATATGACAGTAGATTGTATGTCAGAAGAAAATCTACTCACTATCATAGAGTATTCGTACGTGTGTCCGTTCAAAAATAGGAGGAATAACTACTACTGCTTCTACTGCAAGGTATGTTGTACACATATGACAGTAGATTCTATGTCAGAAGAAAATGTACTCACTATCATAGAGTATTCATACGTGTGTCCGTTCAAGAATAGGAGGAATAACTACTACTGCTTTTACTGCAAGGTATGTTGTACACATATGACAGTAGATTGTATGTCAGGAGAAAATCTGCTCACCATCACAAAATCACTACATTCACTACACCTTATAAAACATCTAGCGACCCGCCCCGGCTTCGTACGGGTTAACAAATTATACACAAACCTTCCTCAAGAATCACTCTATCGATAGATGAAAACCGCATGAAAATCCGTTCAGTATTTTTTGAGTTTATCGCGAACATACAAACACACAAACAGACAGACGCGGCGGGGACTTTGTTTTATAAGGTGTAGTGAAGTCCCCCTCTGCGTCAGTCAATTTATTAAGGTTTACCCGTGCGCAGCTTAACAGATACAACACGCATGCTCAGAATGCATTGTGTACAGTTATGCCTGACATATTTTGTAGAATTCCTGACCTTCAAAAATTGTTATGTAAGAATTTATTTGAATAAAAACATTCTGACTTTGACTGAACCTACTGCATCTACTATAGGGTATGTAGTACATATGTATAATGCCAGATGGTAGATTGTTTGTCATGAGACAATCTACTCACTACTCTCTACTTATAATCTACATACCTACACCTGCGTTTCGTGTAAATAAACATATTGCTAATTTCTAGGACTACTACGCCAAACCAGAGGACCTCCGAGCGCACACCGTCTCCCACGACACCAAACCATTCCAGCTCCTAATGGGCTACAAGAAAATGCCCAAAATCGACATCACCCGCATCGACTGCCGCCTCTGCACCACCAAGATCGACGATCTCAACACATTCAAACAACATATAGACCAAATACACGGCAAAAAGATATACTTCGAGGCTCCAGACAAGATGTTACTCTACCGTCTAACGTGGAACGACCTAGTCTGTGTCATGTGTAGTGATGTGTTTGAGGATTTCAACGCTTTAAACACGCATATGGTGGAACATTTCAGTAATTACACTTGTGACATGTGCGGGATGTGTTTCTTAGAAAAACCTAGGTTAGACGCCCATTTGAAACGGCATAAAGACGACGAGAGACACACTTGTGAGGTTTGCGGTAAGGTGTTCAAAAGTAATCATTATAAGGATATGCATGTGGATATTGTTCATAAGAAAAAAGCTATTATACGATGTCCGCGTTGCGACGAATGCTTCATGTCTTACGCTTTGAAAAATAAACATTTAACCGAAGCGCATGGGCAGAAACGTACGTATCCTTGCAATTTATGCGATAAAATTTATAACAGACAGAAAACTTTAACTGAACATCAGCGTAGGAATCACCAGAAAGTCTTAAAACATCAGTGTGAGTATTGCGACCAGAGATTCTACTTACCATCCAGGCTGAAAGAGCATATGGCAACACATACTGGGGAAAGAAATTTCCGTTGTGAGTACTGCGATAAAAGTTATCCTAGACTTAAATCTTTGCAGTATCATATACGGACGCATACGAACGATCGTCGGTACAGGTGTCATATATGTGGGCAGGCCTTTATACAGAATGCGAGCTTGAAATCGCATATTAAGAGTCACCATCCCGAGTGCGATATTGAGCAATGCTATTTTTAAGGTGACACTTGAAATGGACTGCTTTAGTTGTCAACGCTTAGGACAAACGTTTAATTCTTTAATATATCTACGTTCTTTTTGCAACAAAGAAGTAACATGGCTTGCATGGGTTATACTATATTTAGAGCAATGGGATTCAGTCTCCTGTGGACATAGCCAAAATAAAGAGATACATATATCTTATCTATTAACCTGTGTAATAAATCATTAGGCGCCATTCATTTATTACGTAAGACGATTTAAGGGGGAGGGGTCGAACATATCTTATTTTTTCTTACAATGGGGGGGAGGGGGATTTCATAGCTCTTACGTAAGATCGCAAAAATGCGATTTTTTTTTATTTCTATGAAATTATGACGTTTAAAATAATACTTCCACACTCTACGCTATCAAACACGGTGCAGAGTTAGCTTAAACGGGCTCCAGTACCTTTGTAGGTACAAGTAAACATTCCAAAATTGATTTTTTTGAAAAATCAACACTAAAACAAACTAAACGTGTACTCATTTTTTCCTTTAGATTCTTACCTAATATATGGTAATACAGGGGGGAGGGGTCAGCCTATTCTTATTTTTTCTTACACAGGGAAGGGAGGAGGTCAAAAACTAGCAAAAATCGTCTTACGTAATAAATGAATGGCGCCTTACTTCGTGGGGCTCTCTGTGCATCATCTTGTAACCATTCCAAATTTAGTTTTGAACTTTGTACCGTGTATTTTAATATAACCGCTAATTCAAACGTGATGTACAGTAAGCTGCGGAGTTAACTGACAACCCCAAAACGTGTGGGGTTCGTTATCTCTGCAGCTTTACTGTATATACGTTTTAGAGTCAGAAAAGGATTTAATAAGAAAATTTTTGAAAAAACTTGAAAGACGTTAATACCAATACTAACTACTTTAAATGTGCAGTCGTATCAAAAATACACGCTGTATCTTGAATTGAATAAAAAAAGGTTCCAATTTGAAAAAATAAAACAATTGCTACTAAATAAAACAAAGCCAAGAAAGATGTCATGTGTACTTAAGGTTACCAGATACAAATTCGGGATTTTCTGACAAAATTCCTCATTTGCGAATATTTTTCCTGACGCTCATATCAAGCGACGGGGGGCGGGCTAGCCGTAAGCGACATCTATGTGCTTGATACATTGTGTATATTAATTTAATTAGGTGGATTTATGTAAGTAAATTTGAATAATGTACCTTTTTACGTACATACATAATAGAAAAGTCTGCTACTTCACTAAAATTCCTGACATTTTCGTATTCCGGCCGCATTCCTGACAAACGGCCAAAATTCCTGACATGTCAGGAAAATTCCTGTCATCTGGTAACCCTATGTGCACTCAAGTTAACTATTGTCCGTAGGAGTGACAGACTGACAACTTTTGTTATAAAATATGTTTATGGCTCGCATATCCAAACATACATGTCATGCAAAGCGGTAATATGAACAATAATTTTAATGTAATCTTATATGCATTTTCTATGATTAGTAAAATTCGACTGTATTATTTTAATATTTATTTCTTAGATAATGTAGTTATGATAGAAAGCATCAAAAAAAATTGTTACCTTATTTTTTGCTTCTAAAGACTGCTCTAAATACATCACAGAACTTATTTCACTCATGGAAAGTACTTTACACGTCTGAGTATTATTTGTCTATGCCATACCATACCACACCACCATACCATACCATACAATTGACTCTATGGTTTCGTTTCTAACATAGACGAGTGAATAGAAAAGACTGTAAATCCACCTTCTATGTGTGAATGCTAATTCGCTCTAGTATGTATAGAGATTTTTATTAATAGTCTGTATTATTTACTCGTCTTGGGCTTTGTGCTACTACGTATTGTAAATTGAATTTGATGTAATTTTAGATTATGTATTGATTTTAAGTATTTTTAGTACTTTTGTTTATATTATAAAAATATTGCAAATATTCCGCCTCATAGTTTTCATGCAATAAATGTAAAAAAAAATATATCTTCAGGAAATACGTCATTTTGCTGTATTTTACCATAGACAGAGAAATTATAAGACGCGTAAAGTAATAAAAACGCTTGACAGCCTAGCCAGGGCAAAAATATACTGGCCCGTATAGCGCCATCTACTTAGCGGTCATATGAATGTTTAAAATATTTTACACTATTTGCGTCTTATTAGTTCTTGTCTGTGTTGCTTTACCTTTATTTTATACTTTACATACGAGTATTAAACTTTTGAATTTTTATATAAATTTATTATACATTGAATTGTTTTGAATTAAAACGGGATTAACAAAAATGGAATATGCAGTATAAAATGCAATTAAATGTAGCAATTTCCAGGTTTTTGAAGAATATAAACGCTTTGAAAGTATTATTTTATTAAACTCTATTACAGCTTGGCAAAAAAGAGTAGAAATTAAAAAGTGGCAACACTGTAGTTTTTTAACTTTTTAATTTCTACTCTTTTTTGCCAAGCTGTAGAGTATCTGTGGAAAGAGATAAGTCGTAGAAGGCTGTAGAGCATAATGTAACCACTAAGTAACCAATAACGTCAAACTTCTATGAAATTATGACGTTCAATTCAAATAACACTTACACAGTCTGGTCTATCAATCTAGCTTGGTCTAACTCTATGATTCTTCTCTTTTGCACAGACTATCACTTTTACGCTTACTATTTCCATTTATTTTTTATGCCATCACAATTTTTACTTAATGTATTATAGTAATGTTAAGTTATATATATTTATTATAGGAAGTATACATATACTGATCTGAGTATTACAGGGGTCACCAAATGGCGGACCGCAGTCCGGATCCCATCGAGCGGATGGTAGGTCTATGCCGGATCCGGACCGCCGACCTATTTTATTTTTTGCTTAATTTATAAATTCAAGTAGAAACGGACCGCGATGGTCTTTTTATTGGACCGGACCCCTGAAGAAACTAATTGGTGACCCCTGGAGTATTATATACAAATTAGGGATAAGCTGGATAAAATGTACATTGTAAAGTTTCGTAATAAAATATTTTTCCGGCGATGTTGCATTTTTCTACTAATCATGATTCATAAGCCCCATCACGTACCTATATCGGAACGGCGAAGGTGCTCGAAAATATTTGAACTTGCATTTTAACGTTTTTAAAACTTTTACAACTTTCGCGTTTTGAACACATATTCGAAAACCTATAAAATATAAAGGCAATGAAATAAATTCGCGAATAAGACCCGGTTTTTAAATACGTATGTTTTAATAGAGACTGTTCATATATTTGTGAACGACTTGGCCGCTCCGATATTATCTGAAAGCGACTGTACCATAGAAGGTAGGATCCTATAGAAGTGGTATACGCGTGCCTCAAGTGAGAAACTACGTGTGCCTGTGCGTGGACAAAACATACGCAAATGCGACACTGTGATTGGTCGAATTCATTTGTTGCCCACCATAATCCATACTAAAAAAACAGTGGGGAACAAATAAAATGTGAGACTGTGACAAGGACAAACAATAATAGCTCTTTCACTGCTACTCCCTACTGAAAGATACATAAGACTATCCTGTTCGGTGACTTCTCCCCTGGCATGAGGGCATGCCAGATCCAGTTTTAATACTAGATTCATGGACTGTACATACACGTTGAGCAATTCTATCGTACGGGACACTACTATGTGCTGCCGTTCAGACCCTAAACCACAAAAACGGGCAATTTTCCGAGATTAAGTAGAAAGTTTAAATAGATTTCTACATATATTTTGAATAAGCAATAAACATATTATTATTATCTTTATTTATTTTTCGTCTTACGTTAGGTTTGTTATAATATGAATATAAAAGTAAAATATAAAAACACTTACAAAACAATAAAAAATACATATAAACACATTATAAAAAACCTAACCTAGGGTGCCGCCGGCAGCGGGGCTTGGCCCAAGCTGCCGGTGGTCAGGGCCGCAGAGTGAGGAACCGACGTACTATACGCGCCGTGTCCAATATTACCGCCTTCTGCATCTGACCCTTGATCCAACCACCCAGCGAGAGTCTCTCTAGGTGATGGTCGAGACTCTTCGCTATGAGACCGTTCGCTGACACAACTATCGGAACAATGATCGTCGAGTCAACATCCCACATGGCGGTAATCTCGTGAGCTAAGTCTAGGTACTTGCTGGACTTGTCCTTCTCGGCCTTCACGAGATTCTCATCATGGGGGATGGTGACGTCGGCGAGCACGGCCCGGCGCTGCGATCGGTCTATCAGCACGATGTCAGGCTTATTGGCGACAATAGTCCTGTCGGTGATGATAGATCGATCCCAATAGAGCGTGGCACGACCATTCTCGAGAACAGGCGCAGGTAAGTACTTGTAGTACGGTACTTCGCGGTCCACAAGGCCGTATAGAAGAGCAAGTTGCTGGTGAATAATCCTGGCTACGAGATTATGTCTGTGCAAGTACTCACCGTTAGCAAGATGAGAACAACCGGAAATGATATGCCTGAGTGACTCTCCGGGACGGCGGCATGCCCGACAAATGTCGACCGTACCGTCCTTCAGGATATATTTCCGATAGTTGTTCGTCATCATCACTTCGTCCGCAATTGCACAGGCAAAACCCTCGGTTTCTCCGAAGAGGTCCCCGAATCGTAACCAGTTCACCGACGCGAGCAGGTCCACATCGGGTCCCGTGAGGGCCTTGTAGAACCGCCCGTGTAGCGCCTTACTCTCCCATGCCGCCTTGCGATCCGCAGTACTTAGTACCACAGGTTTGCGCCAGTTCTCGTTTGCCAAGGAGAGCGGCGTGAGGTTCCTGTCTACTGCTACCACATCACGATGCATCCCACACTCGTTGTTAAGGAAATAATTCCCGAGATTGTACACCTCGCGGTTGTGGAGATCCTTGGCGTTTAGGAAGCCTCGGCCTCCACACTTCCGTGGGATGTACAATCTCATAACTGACGAGCGTGGGTGTAGCATGCGATGTGTGGTGAGCAGTGACCGGACCCTCCGATCCAGGGCGTCCAGCTCGGTCTGAGTCCACCTTAGTATGCCAAAGGAGTATGTGAGAAGAGGCATTACCCAGGCGTTGAAGGCGCGCACTTTGTTGCCTCCTGACAAAAGACTGTTAAGGACTTTTGTGAGCCGACTGAAAAAGCGCTCCTTCACCGACCGTCTAATACCCTCGTCCTCAATACCCAACGACTGTGACATACCAAGGTATTTATAGGTCTCTGATTCAGAGATAGACCTGAAAGACATTGTCTCAGAAAGTTGTAAATTTGTTGAATTTACAACCTTCCCCTGCTGTACATGCATAACCGCACATTTATCGACACCAAACTCCATGTTGATGGCACTACTGAAGACTTCGGTGGTTTTCAGTAGCTCCAACAAGCCTTGGGTATTTGGTGCAAATAATTTGAGGTCATCCATGTACAGAAGGTGAGAAATAACTTCACCCTCTCTCCGAAGCCGGCAACCTAGTCCCAAATCCTTCAGCAAGGTGCTGAGGGGATTCAGAGCTAGGCAGAACCATAGCGGACTCAGACTGTCGCCCTGAAATATTCCTCGCTCAATCCTTATAAAATCCTGTGGGCCAGGTCGGTCATCCCCGCCTCCTGGTTGACGAAGGACTGTGGTCCACTGCCCCATACACGCGCTTAGGAAGGCTCTCAAAGCTGCATCAACTTTGTACAGCTCTAAGACCCTCCCCAGCCATGAATGAGGCACCGAATCATAGGCCTTCTTGTAGTCAATCCAAGCGGCTGAGAGGGCCCCCTTGGTCCGCCGGATTTGTTGGCAGATGGTCATGTCTATGAGGAGGAGCTCTTTAGTACCACGGGACCCAACCCTACATCCATTTTGAGCAGAGGCCAAAATATTGTTTGCGACAATGTGCGCGTTGATTTTTGCTCTCAAAATGGATGTAAGGAGCTTGTAGAGTGTAGGCAAGCATGTGATGGGTCTGTAGTTCTTCGCTTCCGTGGTACTACCGGACTTATAGAGCAGGAAGGTGACACCAGTTGTTAAGGAAGGTGGGAGAGAACCAAGTTCGAGGGCTTGTTGAAATTGTGCTGCTAAGTAGGAGTGCGAGCATCGGAACCATTTTAGCCAGAAGTTGTGCAATCCATCCGGCCCAGGACTTTTCCAGTTCTGGGCCGTGCGGATGGCACAACTTACGTCATCGGGGCTGATGGTGACTGCCCCCATAGGTTCAATGGACTCGCACTCACGCTCGACAACACTCATCCAACTCCCCTCGGTGTGTCCGACAGGCACCGACCAGATGCTACGCCAGAAGTCATTCATGACAGTAGCATCCGGTGGCCGCGAGTCGGATGCACGAAGGTTGGTTTCCTCCCACCTTCGGTACATCTTCCTTTGGTCACTCTGGAAAAGACGATTCTGCTGGAATCGGTCCACACGCTCTCTGTAGCGGCGAATACGGTTTGCCCATGCATAGACTTTCTGCTTTAGAAAGTCGATGCGCTCCGTAACGTTGGCCATGTAGTCGCGGGGCCTGATATCCGTCCCCACGAATGCCTGGTTTACAAAGCGCATTACTCGGGGGCGATTGTTGCCCCCCCTGAAGCAGATCAGCTTTGCGATAAGAGTCATATATTATTATTATTATTATATATGCGACCTAATCTCGATTCTAATAGTTTACAATCGATAGTCGATTGTGATTTATAAGCAACCTCTTTGGTGGTAACTTTCAATGCAAAAACAAAACGCATAAAGAACAGTTCGAGTAGAAAGTATTTTTATTAGAGAAGTATGTAATGAAATCAACAAGTTTCCTTACCTACTTCTATTATACAATTGATTAAATCCAAAGACAAATTTATATTTTTAGCTCTAGCTTCTTTCTGTGAACTTAATAAATTGAAACTTTGATATATACCATTTTTGAAATCAGCAACTATTATTAGGGCGAGCGAAGCGAGCCCTATCACTATTCGACAATCTATGCATTCTTGTGGTACACTTTACGGAAAAACTACCGCACTGTTAGGTTTGAGATTTAACATAGTAATTTATATTCATGTCTAGATGTGTTATCAAGCATAAAAATATCATTATATAAACATAAAAAATAAATAAAAGTGTAAATAATGTGTATTACTACTAACGCCATCTGTTGGACTAATGTTAGTTATTTGTTTTTCTAACAGATGGCGTTAGTAGTGACAAGGTTAAAGGTTGTTCCGTTAAAATGCGCTGGGTTTTGTGGCTCAATATAATTGGGTATTTGACTATACTAGTCAGATGAGTTTCTTTTTTCGAACTGTCAAAACGATTTGCTACTATGGAATTTATATGAAACACTAGCATGTGACGTCACAAGCAAATTACCTACTCTTTATAGTTGTTATCGGGTTTTAAAATAGGTAATTAATTGTGACTAAAATAACTGCTATCTACGTTTCTCTATTAATCTTCTGGTGCTTTATTTCTTGCATGGTGTAAAATAATTTATATTAAGTACAGTCAAATACCCTATTAGTAGGTAAAATCAACTAATCATAATTAATTATGGGTGAAATTTAATACGTGACTATATATTTTTTGATTGAATCGATAATCATTTTTACTACTATGGCGGTTAAAATCACACGTGATTGATTTCGAAATTGCGGCAGTAATGCAGTTGGCAGTAATATCGCAGTCGGCAGCAGTATTGCAGCGCGATATTACTGTCTTACTGTTTCAAATGCCAAAATCGATTTCGCTGCCAGGGTTTTTGACATTGGAGGCAATAATGTAGTCGGCAGTAATATTGCAGTCAGCAGCAGTATTGTAGCGCGCAAATGTCGAAATCGATATCGCTGCCAGGATTTTTGATATTTGCGGTAGTAATGCAGTCGGCAGTAATATCGCTGTTGGCAGCAGTATTGCAGGGTGATAGTACTGCCTTATTGTTTCAAATGCCAAAATCGATGTCGCTGCCAGGGTTTTTGACATTTGTGGTAGTAATGCAGTCGGCAGTAATATCGCAGTCGGCAGCAGTATTGCAGCGCGATATTACTGCCTTACTGTTTCAAATGACAAAATCGATGTCACTACCAGGGTTTATGACATTTGCGACAGTAATGTAGTCTGCAGTAATATTGCAATCGGCAGCAGTATTGCAGCGCGACATTACTACCTTACTGTTGCAAATGTCAAAATTGATGTCGCTGCCAGTATTATTGACATTTGCAGTAATATAGCCGGCACTAATATCGCAGTCGGCAGCAGTATTGCAGCGCGATATTACTGCCTTATCGTTTCAAATGTCAAAATCAATGTCGCTTTCCACTCTGGACGACCGGCTAAAGCAAGATAGAGGCAGAGGGCCCTTTTTATCCACCCTTCTATCGGGTGGCAGAACTTCCCACTTCCCAGGAGCCGTGGGAATGTTTCTTCCCAACAGCTCTCCACAAGCTGCCCTGCGTTGACTGATTGTACTGGTCCATCAACAAGCGATGGGGTTGTCACATCACTAAGCCCATATTCATGTCTACCGGTCAAGAAGCTATAGGTGCTCCGGACATTTATAAGGCTTGCTCGGAGTTTAAGCCAACACGTGAGGCCCTTTTGACATTTTAATGAGATGTAGTAGTAGTAGTAGTAAAACACTTTATTGTACAAAAAGAAACATAAGATAAGACATGAAAAAACACACAAAGTTTTATAGTACAAAGGCGAACGGGATACGTTTACGTTTCAGGGATCTCTTCCAGTTAACCTTTGAGCAATTGAGGGAGAATTGGAGAACGGTAGACATAAAAGCTGTACTAAACGATATAAAAATATGAGAAGTTTTGGATACATCAAGATATAGATGGTTCCCTTATAATAGATTAAACCTACGTAATGTTAAACACTCATGTATTGAAATGTAGGAAACAAGAATATATTCGCATGAGGAATTGAATATAAGAACCTATTGATATAATATAATACAAACACTCTTGATATAATATAATACAAAATGATTTGGGGTATTAATTATTTATAGAAGCCCTTATATCATATCATATCATTTTTAGAGTTCCGTACCTCAAAAGGAAAAAAACGGATCCCTTATAGGATCACTTTTGTTGTCCGTCCGTCTGTCTACTACGACCTTGTACTTATCTCGGGAACGCGTGGATGTAACGAGTTGAAATTAAAAGCATAACTTAGGTCCTAAAAGCTGTGAAAAATTTAAACTTCTAAGTTATCGGAAAAAAAGATACCGCCGTTTATGCCGCAAAAAATGTATATTTCAAACTCTCAAAGGAATCAAAATGTACCTATAAAGGGGCCCACTGATTAGCACTTCGCCGGACGATATCAGCCGGTCAACTATAGCTCCGAACAACTGACAGGCTGATATCGTCCGGCGAACTGGTAATCTGTGGGCCCCCTTAAGTATGGTAATTCCTGTTGATCTAGAATTTCTAGAACTATGAAATTTGGCAAGTAATATCGTCACTACAAGTACTGGGAAAATATTTGAAAACTATTTTTTTTGTAAATAAATTAATAAATACAGTAGAACGGGGTGACTTTCAAATGCAGGGGCGACTTTAAAATTCTAGTTTTTAAGAGATTTTTTACAGTAAGTGAAGATGAATATATAGTAATCTAACTAGTTACAGGAACATTTTCAGTAAATAATGAATAATGGTAATTGTATGGCCGTTTTAAATCTATTAAAGTAACCCCAAATTTTCCAAAGTCACCCCGGTCTACGGTAGGTTAAATTTGTACGGGACCCTCGGCGGGCGAGTCCGACTCGCACTTGTCTGGTTTTTTAAGATGAATCTCTTATTAAAAACTATCTTAGTAATTATAACTATATAGGTAGAAAAACTCCGCGAGCCCTTACAAAGCTCTGCTTTTTGCTAGTTAATTATCTCATTATAATTTCTAAATTTTCGATTTAATACATATCGACATGACACTGGCAAAAAAAAAATCAACAATTATAATTAAAACATATTCCATTAAATCAAGATAATTTAGTTACTCCAAAATAACACACTTACATAATTTAGCAATTGAAGTATTCGTATAAATTATTCTTTCATATTTTATTACTTTCAATGAGTTCTACTCGAACGAATCCTGTCTGTCAAAAATGCTATGTTCCCCAAGAGTGCTCTTTCATATTCCCAATGTTTATAAATTAATTAAATAGTGTTTTGTAAAGTGTTAATCACCATGGCGGTGGCCGGCACATCGTTGGGTAAAGCTAAAGCCGCTAAAGGCCCTATAGTTGACCCTGCGCTCTGCCGATGTTGCCGTTCTATAAAGAAATGCCGACTTTTGAGCAGCGAATACCAGTGGCTTGACAAGAAGGAAGTTTACTCCGATATGTTGATGGATTGCTTCGGCTTACTTGTAAGTTTATTATTTATTTAACCTTGTTTCAATCCTGTATTGAACAGACTACGCAATTTACTAATAAAATAATACACTTGTACGATTTAAAGATGCTAATTTATATGTATAACTGTGAGGGATGGATTCACATATTTATTTTATATTTCTTTGCACCAAAATTATACAGTACAGTCACCTATATATGTTACTCTTCGAAGGCCGTAAAAATATGTGACACGCTCTTGTGGCTCTACAAAAGATCCCTATGGGTCGAATTGTATCCGCAAGGGCCCCCGAAAACGATAAGATAAGATAAGGGCCCTACGGCATGTTTAAATCTCACATATACTCGTATTTTCAGCTGTCCCATTTAGACGGGGAGCCTAAGGACAGCGGAGTTTGTGCCACTTGTGTTGGGCGTCTCCGGGAAGCTGTTGCCTTCAGGCAGCAGGTGCTGCAGAGCGAGCAGGCCTTCCTCAATGCTCGGCTGGAAAACAAGGATGGTAAGACAGGGAAATTAATTTTATTGGATGATTTCCATAGCCATAGTACAACCTTTGCTTAGTTTGGGGCTGGGTTGATCTGTGTAAGATGTCCCCAGATATTTATTTTTATTTAATTTTAGTCCAAGGAATTTTATACCAACAAACTAAATTTTTAGACAAGTAACATACAAATATAATGTAGCCTGTAAGCCTGTACGTAAAAACTATCCAAGTCAAATCCTGAACTTTAATTACAGCCCAAGTTAATTCTTAACTTGGCAGTCTTGGCACCCATATAGATCTCAATTCTATTGCTGGCGAAGTCAACAACAACGCATACCTACTCTTAATGTTGAACTTGGCTCTTATGTTCTGTTATGTTGTGTGTTATGTTGGGTGTTATGTTGTGTGTTATGTTCTTGGCATTTATGTTTTTGATATTGTATTTGTTAACTCTGATATAAATTAATTACAGAAGTGCCTCAGGTGGAAACTAAAGTGAAGGTGGAACCTCTCCCCGACTCAGACGCATCCGTGGGTGGACGTGACGATGACCAAGATTACGGTAAAGACTCATTTGAATTATAATTTTAATTGTTTAAGCCAAAAGTAAGAAGAAAAACATTTACAATTTAATTAGGGTTCCGTACCCAAAGGGTAAAAACGGTACCCTATTACTAAGACTCCGCTGTCCATCCATCTGTCTGTCACCAGGCTGTATCTCATGAACTGTGATAGCTAGACAGTTGTAATTTTCACAGATGATGTATTTCTGATGCCGCTACAACAACAAATACTAAAAAGTACGGAACTGAGCGAGCGAGTCCGACTCGCACTTGTCCGGTTTTTTTAACAAGCAGAAACGTCTGCGAGCAATGCTTTTTCATTTCCACTCCACACTTCTTTTCACTTATTTTTTTTCCACTTTTAAATTTATTCTAAAATTAACAATGAATGCTCATAAGCTAAAAATAAGAAAATTGCTTCTAAAAATGCCCAATTTTTTTTTGATAACTCAGCGATTACTTTTTTATTTACAACTAAAATTCAAAACCGTGATATCCGCGGTCCGAGCACGCACATTCATATCGCTCACGCCTCAGTGAGAGGGAGAAAAGAACACGAACCTACGGGGCCTTAAATAACGTGAGATATTTAATATCACCGTCTTTCTCATTTTAACAACTTATTTCTATCTCAACAGAGCCAGAATGCAAAATGGAGATAGAGCTAAAGTCAGAGACACCCGAGAAGCGTAAGAAGACGCGGCCGGGACCCTTGGTGCTGAGGAAAAGGTCGAAAAGGGAGCTGTTCGATAGAGCGCTCGCACTGCAGGATAAACTTGATGAATTACTGGACCACGGGCCACGTGAGTATATGCCTTTACCTACCTAACATACTTTTTAGGGTTCCATATCCGAAGGGTAAAAACCGGCCAAGTGCGAGTCGGACTCGCGCACGAAGGGTTCCGCACCATTACGCAAAAAAACTGCAAAAAAAATTACGTTTGTTGTATGGGAGCCCCACTTAATATTTTGTTTTTAATATGTGTTGTTATAGCGGCAACAGAAATATATCATCTGTGAAAATTTAAACTGTCTAGAAACTAGCTATCTTCGTGCTTGAGTCCGACTCGCACTTGGCCGGTTTTTCAGTCTTGTTTTTATATGTTGTTGTTGTTTTCTCGAGGTGCAACAGTATGGGGTTTTTCAAAAAAGTAGTGTACAGGTTTTAAAAGTGTCGGCAACGCGCATGTGACTCCCCATGCCGTCGTCTATAAGCTAGTAACAACAATGGAGTTGCAGGCGTCCATAGGCTACGGTCCTACGGTGACTGCTTACCATCAGGCGGGCCGTATACTTGTTTGCCACCGGCGTGGTATATTAAAAAAAAGGGTGCCCTAATTTTTCCTACTGATCTGTCATTTTACTACATAATCTGGATGATTGGCAAGAACACAGTGTTCTATGGAGGTTGTTCTTCTTGAATATTTACTAATCTCTGATTTTCCTTTTTTTAGCATCCCCGCCTAAGAAGCTGAAGCCACAAAAAAAGGGTCCCGATGACCACGACCACATGGTGTACCACAACACCATCACTGTAGTGCTCAACTCGTACGTCTGCCCGTTCCAAAATAGGATCAGCAACTATTACTGCTATTACTGCAGGGTACGTATAAACACGCTGGTCTTGTCTGTCCTAACCTTAGAGTGTTTCACAATACCATCCCTTAGGCATATAACTTGTGTAAAAATAAATGTGTTATTTCTAGGATCAGTTCACGAACCCCGTGGAGCTGCGCGAGCACACGATGCTGCACAAGCCGAGCATGTTCGAGAGCATGACCGAGAACAAGAAGATACCCAAGATCGACATCACCAGGTATACCATCAATCTGCTGCGTCACAGAATAACTGTGTTATCTGCAGGAGCAGTTCACGAACCCCGTGGAGCTGCGCGAGCACACGATGCTGCACAAGCCGAGCATGTTCGAGAGCATGACCGAGAACAAGAAGATACCCAAGATCGACATCACCAGGTATACCATCAATCTGCTGCGTCACAGAATAACTGTGTTATCTGCAGGAGCAGTTCACGAACCCCGTGGAGCTGCGCGAGCACACGATGCTGCACAAGCCGAGCATGTTCGAGAGCATGACCGAGAACAAGAAGATACCCAAGATCGACATCACCAGGTATACCATCAATCTGCTGCGTCACAGAATAACTGTGTTATCTGCAGCAGTTCACGAACCCCGTGGAGCTGCGCGAGCACACCATGCTGCACAAGCCGAGCATGTTCGAGAGCATGACCGAGAACAAGAAGATACCCAAGATCGACATCACCAGGTATACCATCAATCTGCTGCGTCACAGAATAACTGTGTTATCTGCAGGAGCAGTTCACGAACCCCGTGGAGCTGCGCGAGCACACCATGCTGCACAAGCCGAGCATGTTCGAGAGCATGACCGAGAACAAGAAGATACCCAAGATCGACATCACCAGGTATACCATCAATCTGCTGCGTCACAGAATAACTGTGTTATCTGCAGGAGCAGTTCACGAACCCCGTGGAGCTGCGCGAGCACACCATGCTGCACAAGCCGAGCATGTTCGAGAGCATGACCGAGAACAAGAAGATACCCAAGATCGACATCACCAGGTATACCATCAATCTGCTGCGTCACAGAATAACTGTGTTATCTGCAGGAGCAGTTCACGAACCCCGTGGAGCTGCGCGAGCACACCATGCTGCACAAGCCGAGCATGTTCGAGAGCATGACCGAGAACAAGAAGATACCCAAGATCGACATCACCAGGTATACCATCAATCTGCTGCGTCACAGAATAACTGTGTTATCTGCAGGAGCAGTTCACGAACCCCGTGGAGCTGCGCGAGCACACCATGCTGCACAAGCCGAGCATGTTCGAGAGCATGACCGAGAACAAGAAGATACCCAAGATCGACATCACCAGGTATACCATCAATCTGCTGCGTCACAGAATAACTGTGTTATCTGCAGCAGTTCACGAACCCCGTGGAGCTGCGCGAGCACACCATGCTGCACAAGCCGAGCATGTTCGAGAGCATGACCGAGAACAAGAAGATACCCAAGATCGACATCACCAGGTATACCATCAATCTGCTGCGTCACAGAATAACTGTGTTATCTGCAGGAGCAGTTCACGAACCCCGTGGAGCTGCGCGAGCACACCATGCTGCACAAGCCGAGCATGTTCGAGAGCATGACCGAGAACAAGAAGATACCCAAGATCGACATCACCAGGTATACCATCAATCTGCTGCGTCACAGAATAACTGTGTTATCTGCAGGAGCAGTTCACGAACCCCGTGGAGCTGCGCGAGCACACCATGCTGCACAAGCCGAGCATGTTCGAGAGCATGACCGAGAACAAGAAGATACCCAAGATCGACATCACCAGGTATACCATCAATCTGCTGCGTCACAGAATAACTGTGTTATCTGCAGGAGCAGTTCACGAACCCCGTGGAGCTGCGCGAGCACACCATGCTGCACAAGCCGAGCATGTTCGAGAGCATGACCGAGAACAAGAAGATACCCAAGATCGACATCACCAGGTATACCATCAATCTGCTGCGTCACAGAATAACTGTGTTATCTGCAGGAGCAGTTCACGAACCCCGTGGAGCTGCGCGAGCACACGATGCTGCACCAGCCGAGCATGTTCGAGAGCATGACTGAGAAAAAGAAGATACCCAAGATCGACATCACCAGGTATACCATCAATCTGCTGCGTCACAGAATAACTGTGTTATCTGCAGGAGCAGTTCACGAACCCCGTGGAGCTGCGCGAGCACACCATGCTGCACAAGCCGAGCATGTTCGAGAGCATGACCGAGAACAAGAAGATACCCAAGATCGACATCACCAGGTATACCATCAATCTGCTGCGTCACAGAATACGAGTAAATAATAGTACTGCCGTACAGTCAGCAGCAGAAGTTGCTAAGCGGGCGAGGTGTTCAAAATCACCTTGACACGCTCTTATTCTCTTAACAATAAAGTCGCGTCAAGATCATTTTGGACACCTGGCCCGCTTAGCAATTTCTGCTACTGACTGTACAGAAAGGAAACTTCCTACAAAACCGAAGTTTGACAGCGGTTCAGGGTCGAGTCATGCTGCCCCTGTCTAATATATGGCACTATCCCTTTCGGCTATTTAGAGTTGTCAAAATTCATGCCATTATCCGTGGACGTGCACGCAAAGGGACGTCAAGTTGTGTCAACCCTAATAATTGCTCGGAGCAATGCTCAGCCGAACGGAGCCGAGTTTACTCGAAGGGAGGAGTTTCGCACCTCTGCTCGCGTTGTCCCGGCATATTGCCACGGCTCATGGGAGCCTGGGGTCCGCTTGGCAACTAATCACAAGAATAGGGAATATTACGTGAAACTCTGTGTAGGGGGCGCTACTATCACAATCTATCACAATCTGGGGGTCTACCGCGAAATAAGAAAATCGAAACTTCGTTATCTAACCTCTCTATCACTCTTGCGTATTCGAGCGATAAAAAGGCAGATATTTGCGTTTCCCGGTAGGCCCTTGTTAAAGTTGTTAACAAACCACCTTGATGCACCAATCCAATGTCATATTTTATTGTCTGTGAAAACTTGTCAAAAAACAGTTTAAGGCACAGTATGTATAAGTTACTCTATGGTTTACTAGCTAGCTTAGTGCTGCACTCTGGCGGCAGAACACTGCAGTAATACCTCCTATTGGCGTAGGCACTAGTTTTAACGAAAGCGACTGCCATCTGACCTTCCAATCCACAGGGGAAACTAGGCCTTATTGGGATTAGTCCGGTTTCCTCACGATGTTTTCCTTCACCGAAAAGCGACTGGTAAATATGAAATGATATTTCGTACATAAGTTCCGAAAAACTCATTGGCACGAGGCGGGGTTTGAACCCGCGACCTCCTGATTGAAAGTCGCACGCTCTTACCGCTAGGCCACCAGCGTTTTTTAATTTTACATTTTACTATGTATGTTTCAGGATAGACTGCAGACTATGCCCAGCGAAGATTGAAACACTGGAAGACTTTAAGCAACACGTAAGCAGCGTCCACAACAAAAAAATATTCCCCGTGCAAAACGAATTCCTAAAATTCAAGCTAACCTTAGACAATATAAAGTGCACAGAATGTAATAGTAGTTTCCCATATTTTGACAGTTTAAAAAAACATATGGTTGAGCATTTCGGGACTTATATATGCGACCAGTGCGGAGCGTGTTTTCTAGAACAAAATTCATTAAGAACTCATATAAAAAGCCATAATAAGGTAGAAGCCAATTTCCCGTGTGAGATATGCGGGAAAAACTTGAAATCCAAATACAGTCGCTACTTACACGTAGCGACGGTCCATGAGAAAAAACCTACAGTGAATTGTTACAAATGTGAATCTAGTTTCCTATCTTACGCTTTGAGAAATAGACATTTAATAGAAGTTCATGGGGATAAAAGAACTTTCCCATGTAAATTATGTGATAAAGTATATAATAGAAGGAAAACGCTCATGGAACATAATAGGAGGAATCATTTAAAAGTATATAGGCATCAGTGTGACTTATGTGATCAGAGATTCTACCTACCCTCAAGGCTAAAGGAGCATATGGCAACACATACTGGGGAAAGGAATTTTCGTTGTGAGTTTTGTGATAAGTGTTATCCTAGGCTACAGTCTTTGCAAGAGCATGTGAGGTCACATTCTAATGAGAGAAGGTATAAGTGTGATATATGTAATGCGACTTTTACTCAGAATGGGAGCTTGAAGAGCCATATGAAGAGTCATCACCAGTTTGAGTTGAACGCTAATTTCGGATGATGTACTAGCAATCGGTGAGTTTGGATTATATACAAAATATTCAAGTTCAAGCTTAAATATTTCAACTTATTTCTTTAGCGCCACTTGCACTATCCTACTGACCCGGGGTTAAACCGTTAACCCAGTGTCTAATTGTACTGGTAACCATGGCAACCCCAGGTTTAAATCAAGTTAAATGGAACACCTAAGTACCTGCAATGTAAACCATGTCATTATAAATAAAGTGACGTTACCTATGAAAAGGGACCTTATTGTCGATGGCACTTGGTGGTTACGTAACGTTTTACTAGGGGGGGTACAGAAAAACGTTACGGCGCCTTACATGTGGGGGAGGGGGGATCAAAAATGTCCAAAAATCGCGTTACGTAATACTACTACCCACTTAACTAAATTGTCTAAAAATTTATTTTAGCTACAATTACACAAAGTGAATACATTGAGCATAATTATGTCAAGTGCTATTAATTAATAATTATTTATAATTTGATTATAATTGAATGTATTTATGTTTCGCCAACTTACGTAAATAATAATTAAAAATTTGTATCCGAACAATAATGATTAACTGTGTATGATAATGTATTTAATTCCATAATAAAATCGAGATAGTTAAGTAATTTAGTATTTTACTTATTTTCTTCAAAAACTGATACTACAGTACTGAGGTTGACTGAAGCTTAAGGCGTATCCAGATTAGTAAATTTTTCGCCAATCTGATTAAATTGCCCGATCGAATCAGGAGGTGCGGACGCAAATACCAATTTGGCTCGCCGAATTCAACCGCCGATAATGACCGATAAAATGAGGTGCGGACGCAAGAATACCAATTCGTGAGGCTAGTATTTTCGTTCTGGTGCTTTTTTTTTTTCAATTTAGAGGGCTCTAATATCACCATAAATTTAAAATTGGAGATTGACGCCAATTTCATTTCTGATCAAGTCGACCGATTTGATCAGTCCCGTCTGTCTGGATACCACTTTAAGTGCTCAATCGTGCATTGTCAGTCTTGACAGATTACAAATCGATGGCTCGTGTCGTGTCCTACTCACGTTTAGAATGTCACGTCCGAATCACGTCGCCTTATCTGACAATACCTAACCTTTTCATCTGACTTATCATTATGATAATGTGGTATGATATAGAGGTCAATGACATATATTCTATTGAAAATCAAACACAACAGCAAAGGGTATAGTATACATACATAATACATAGTAAATAATAGACATTCCTTCTTATTTTATTCAACTATTAAATGAATGTTGTTGCTCTTTAGTGATAAGACCGCCTGTTGTTACCTCTGGCTTCATGTATTATGTGTCTCTATGTAGGTAAATGTTTTTCGACTTTGTGCACTAAAGAGGATCTGTATTGTATTGTTGCCATAGCTAAACAATACATACTACCATTTTTATTGATTATAAATGTCATTATTATTTAGTTTATAGTACATCTAGTGCTACATTACGACACCAGGTGCTATAATAAGCACATTACGTAACTACGTCGAATATATAAAGGGCCATATGTACTGTAAAACATTGCACGGTACACGTGCGAATAGGTGATTCGCCACTCGTTGCGATCGTATATGTAATATATGTATACACGTACTACAAAAAAAAACTACGTTAGGCGATTAAAGAATTTTTATTTGGAAAATAACTGAAAATACATCTATACTAGACTATAATACACAATGAATGATAAAAAACTTACATATCACATAATTTAAACAGCCCTATTTGTACACATTGAAATGGCTTAAACAATATTCTACTAAAGTGGTAGTTTTCAGTGGAGATTAATTTTAAATCAACTAAACTGTGTGTAATAGTTACAAACCACCACATATTTTTTTATAGTAGATTATGTTAGACGGCTAGCGTAACAGATTTTCTACCATAATAGATATTTTTTATTTAAAAGACGGTTGATAATTACAATGGGTTACCAGCGTAACCAAATTTCTACTAAAGTGGTAGTTTTTTGAGATGGTAGACTATAATTTAGACGGTCTTCTGAAGGTACTCGTCGTACAGGTAGAGCGAGATGGACAGATCTTGTCCGTCGTTCTGGGCGATGAACTTCTTGATGTCGGAGCTGTGTCCGGCCAGGTTGCGGATAGTCTTAGCGTGCTCTTCAATGAATTCCTCTTCCATGTATTGGGCGATCTGTGGAAAATGTTCAAATAGGTTCTTCACATTTTTTTTGTTCTAGTTTTTTCATCAGTATTTGATAAATTAAAAAAAAAATTAAGAGCTCGTTCTGTAAAAATATTATGTATTTTTCCCTTAAGTTACAAAATTACCATATGTTTTTATAGCTTAGAGGATTTTACAATTTAAAAATCGTCTTTTTCAGTGTGTTTTCAGTTAAAATATCCAATTTGTTTTATTTTTCCATTTTTATACATTTAAAAACGTCTTTCGATGTTCAGAAAGAGGAATTTGTCGTGTCTCATGTCTTTCATTCGCCTAAACGGCTCATAAAAGCTCACGGGGCGTAAATAGCGCTCTTTTATAGTTTTATAATAGGGAATTTTATTAGGCAAAGCTCTGCGTAGGTGGCACCAATAGCACACACACAGTAAACAAACCTCATTGACATCATCAATGACACATCATGCGTCACTAGGTCCACATGGCCTACCGTGAAACGCGACAATCGAAAGTTCGGTTTCTGACTCTCTATCACTCTTACTTATTCGATAGATAGAGAGGCAGATAAAGAAATTTCCATTTTCGCGTTTCGCGGTAGGCCATCTGTAAATAAACCGCCCTGGTGCATCAATGTCATAGTGAAAACTTGTCAAAAAACTGTTTAAGGCCTAGTATATGTATAAGTTACTCTATGGTTCACTAAACAAATTAGTGCTGTACTCTGGCGGCAGAACATTGCAGTACTATTACCTATTACTAATTTACTTTTCACTTCTCATGCTCAAAAAGTGCACCTTTATGTCGTGCGTAGACGACATAGAATCGCATTTTATGCTCTAGAGCATAAAGTAAAATCATCTATTACGACCCTTATTGACTTAGCAATAAAGTCCAAATTCTGCCATACAAACTGCCAGCCCTGCCGGCGCGCCCCCGACCGGCGCTCTCCCGATCGGCGTGCCCCGCGCCTCCGACCGGCCCAATAACAATTTTCTTTAGTCTTGAATAAATACGTTAAAATAACCTAAAATATTTGATTTTTTGTATATTTTCCTCGCAATCGAAGTGAAAAGCAGAGTGTACAACAAGGGCATAAATGTCCATTTTTACCCTCGTCTACATTTTGGTCTTCGCTTCGCTCAGACCAAAAAATTTCCTCGGGTAAGAATGGGTCACTTTATGCCCTTGTTGTACAATCTACTATTTTTTTCTATCTGTACAACAATGCGACTGTAGCTATCTGTGTAGCTGTGTTTTTGCGGGTACATGTAATGTGTGTATGTTTGCGCTGTGTTAAGTTACCTCAGGGTCATGGAGGTGCTGGCTGTTCCTGGTAGCTTCACCGTGGATGTGGAAGGCGCGTTCAGCGATCTCCTTCTCGAAATCCAGGGCCTTGGCCAGCGCTTCCAGCTCGTTTAGCTCCACGGTGTAGTTCTTGCTGCCGGTAAATGTGTGTATGTTTGGGCTGTGTTAAGTTACCTCAGGGTCATGGAGGTGCTGGCTGTTCCTGGTAGCTTCACCGTGGATATGGAAGGCGCGTTCAGCGATCTCCTTCTCGATGTCCAGGGCCTTGGCCAGCGCTTCCAGCTCGTTCAGCTCCACGGTGTAGTTCTTGCTGCCGGTGCATGTGTGTATGTTTGTGCTGTGTTAAGTTACCTCAGGGTCATGGAGGTGCTGGCTGTTCCTGGTGGCTTCACCGTGGATGTGGAAGGCGCGTTCAGCGATCTCCTTCTCGATGTCCAGGGCCTTGGCCAGCGCTTCCAGCTCGTTCAGCTCCACGGTGTAGTTCTTGCTGCCGGTGCATGTGTGTATGTTTGTGCTGTGTTAAGTTACCTCAGGGTCATGGAGGTGCTGGCTGTTCCTGGTGGCTTCACCGTGGATGTGGAAGGCGCGTTCAGCGATCTCCTTCTCGATGTCCAGGGCCTTGGCCAGCGCTTCCAGCTCGTTCAGCTCCACGGTGTAGTTCTTGCTGCCGGTGCATGTGTGTATGTTTGTGCTGTGTTAAGTTACCTCAGGGTCATGCAGGTGCTGGCTGTTCCTGGTGGCTTCACCGTGGATGTGGAAGGCGCGTTCAGCGATCTCCTTCTCGATGTCCAGGGCCTTGGCCAGCGCTTCCAGCTCGTTCAGCTCCACGGTGTAGTTCTTGCTGCCGGTGTCCAGGGTGGAGCGGCGGGCGAAGTCCATTACGCCACCTGGGGACCAGATAATCCGATTACTTTAACTTCTTAAATTAATATTCATTTATTAATGACTTTTTTTTTAATATACTGTATCTTCTGTAACAATGCATATATTTATTTATTTATTTTAAACTTTATTGCACATAAAAAAAGTTCAAAAGGCGGACTTAATCCCTTGTGGCATTCTCCATCAGTCAACCATAGGGCCAAACAGAAAAATGTATGTGACAATTCTAAGTAATTAATTTATATAAATTCTATAAGTATAATTTTAAGTTAATAAAAGTTACATTCACAGGTAAACATAAATATAATTTATTACATATTTACAAATCATTATATTCGGACATATCAGAAAGGTCTAAGTCACTTTTTTTCTAAATAGTTACCACTCATAAAAGATGGAAAAAATGTTTGGTATAAAATAAGTCTATAGGGGAAATTAATTCCCCGCTGTATGTACTAGTGGTTTAGGTAAAACATAATTAAAAACAAAACCTTGACGTATCATAAATCATAAATCATTTATTTTGCTTAAAACATGGTACAATAGATGGTCAACAATTATAACTGAAGCACACATTTCACCAGTAGCTGGCATGCAAAATATATACCTACAATATTTGAAACTAACAAAGTCATAACAAAAAATTATAATTAATGGAATCACATAAAATAATAAAATACATTAGTAATATTACACATTAGTCACAACACATAAAACGCAATAGTAGGGATTAATTTCAATAATTAAGAGATTCGAAAAATGTCAAGAATATAAAAGAACTTAAGACTACATACCAATTTAACAATTATAATAATCAAAATAATCACTGACATGATAGAAGCATTCGTCTATTAACCATTTTTTTAGCCTAGTTTTAAATAAATTAAGTGGTAATTCTTTAATGTCATCATGTAAACGATTATAGATACTAATTGACATACATAGGGCATTCTTGCCATACAATTTTGTTTTTTTTGGTGGAATAATAAGTCTATCAGGGTACCTCGTGTTAAACTTACATATATCTTTCTTTTTACTGAAAAATTCCGGATGAAGTTTTACAAATAGACAAACTTCATAAATATATATGCCAGGTACAGTCAAAAGTTTTAATTCCTTAAAAAGTATTCTTGTTTAGTCCTATAGTTGACTGCTAGAGAATGTCAAAAGGCATTAAGGTCTTATTTTTTATGTGCAATAAAATTTATAATCCATACTAATATTATAAATGTGAAAGTCTGTCTGTTATCTCTTCACGCTTAATTTAGTTGAAATTTGGCATAGAGATATTTTGAGTCACGGGGAAGGACATAGGATAGTTTTTATGTCGGAAATCATCCCTAAAGAGTGAAAAGAGGGGGGTGGAATTGAGAGAGTTAATGAATTGCCTGATCACTGATTGTAACTTATGCTCAAATTGAATGATTGCTATTACCCTTTATTCAGGCGCTATGCTTACACTAGCTGCTGTCACTAATTCCACGCAGACGAAGTCGCGGGCAAAAGCTATTAATTAATAATAATCTTACCTCGAGTAGTAATATGCTTGATGAGATCAATAGTCTTCACCCAAGCGTCATCCGACAGCTTCCTAAACAGCTTGCTGAAACCCTTCCTGTTGGTCTGGTAGTTGTCGAAGTAGGACGCCGATAGCAGGAACTCGTACGAGCGAGCGAGATGGAGGTTCGCGTACGCTTGCATCTCGGATGCGAGGTTGCCATGGTGACCGTAGCCGCCGTAGATTGCGTTACATTTTGCCAGCACTGTGGGAGATTTTTGGGTTATTATACTGGCAACACTTTTCGTTTTCTACTACGCAGGAAGATATAGTCAGACCGTGAAAAGTCTGCAGCGATTTTGATAGCCCACGCAGTGCAAGTGTCATTTTAAACGTCAAACTTCTATAAAATTATGACGTATAAATAACACTTACACTGCGTGGGCTGTCAAATCCGCTGCAGACTTTTCTTGGTGCGACTTTAATCCAAACAGTGCGAACTCTTTGCCAGTAATAAAAAAATGGTGATTTTAATTTTTATGTATTAGGGCTTGTGCACAAATCACGCGAGGTTCGATAGGGGGGGTGGGGGTCACGAAACAATCACGACAGATCACGTTGGGGGAGGGGGGTATAAGGAGACCTCACGTGTATTTTTCTACAGTGAACGAAAGTAAGAAAAATACCTTTCACATGAGAAGATACTTTTTCTCGGTTTCGTTAAAACATAAATTTTCACTCCGCACTTCTAAATAGCGAGTCTATTTTACGAAATTTTGTAGCGCGTGGCCTTGACCGGTCGGACAGAAATTTTTTAAAAAAATACACGTGCGGTTATGTGGGGGTGGGGTCAAAAGTAGCCGAAAACACCTCGCGTGATTTGTGCACAACCCCTTATCCTGGCAACTCTAGGTTTTCTACTATTGGTCCAGAGCGGACGTCACGACCGTAGTCCGGAATTCCAATCAGGCGGTAATTTACCGTTTCTTACTATAGTCTGTAGTCTCGTGCGCGGTTATAAGTAGAAGCAGAGATAGACCACACAAAAGATGGGAGGACGACTTTCCCAAAAACTGGAGGAGAATATCAAAAAACAAATGCCAATGGCAGCCTGACAGAATAAAACAAATATTTTAACTGTATCACTTTATTATGATGTCAGCGAATAAAGGCTATATTGTTATGTCTTTCCCATCACGGAACAATGGTGTTCCGGACCTTTGGGAGGCGTGCGCGGAGCCGAAGCCAACACGTAGAGGCCCTTTTGACACTTTAATGAAATGTAAGGGGTACACCGAGCGGAGGCTGCCCTTGCCCGTGTCATGGGACGCACGCAGAGGCAGCACCCGCCAGGGTGTAAGGACTATTGAGAGTTGATGGAATCTAAAATGAACTAGGTTATTGGGTGAAAGCGATGGACTAAGAACTGAGCTATGGGGTAAAAAACCGGACGCCTGCCTAATAAAACGGTATGCAATTTTATTTCCGGCAGACGGTGACTCGCCCTCACAAGATGGGCCCCCACAAAAAGCGACATCTAGGATGGCTCAAGGGCAACACCGGTGTGAGCGGCTCAGGGGTGTCGAGAGGTGTGCGCCGCTTTCTACCCAGTGGCTGTTAACAGCCACTGTGCCAACTCGTGTCTTATGCATATTTCACTTCCACTCCTGGAGCTTATAGCTCTAACGACTCCACTCTGGCCGGCCGGCTAAGGCAAGCCAGAGGCAGAGAATCCTGTCCCACCCACCCTCCTTGCGGGTAACAGAACTCTCCAGGAGCACTCGGGTACGTGAGGTCGCTAATCCCCAACAGCTCGCCACAAGCTGCCCTGCGTTGACTGATTGCACTGGTAAAACCAGCGGGCGATGGGGTCGTCACATCCCTACGCCTTGTATAGGCTATATTATTATTATACTATAGTCTGTAATCTTTAGGTATTTAAATAAAAGTTAAAACCAAACAATTTGTACGAGTAGTTATAACATTTATTGGTTAACCAACCAAATACAAAACCGCCTGGATCAGTCACTGAACGACCTAACTGCCTACATTATTGACTATGACCTACAATTGCATTATTTGATTTGATCATGTAATGTTTTCATCTACTCTCAACCAAAGAGAATCCTCAACTGACTTAAGAAGAAGCCATTTGAGGGTAGATTTTATTACTCATTTTTAAATACCTAAAGATACAGACTAGAGAAATAGACAGACCAAGCTAAGTCTGCAACGATTTTGATAGCACAGACGGTGCAAGTGTTATTTTAAACGTCAAACTTCTACGAAATTATGACGTATAAATAACACTTGTACTGCGTGCGCTATCAAAATCGTTGCAGACTTATCTTGGTCTAACTCTATTTCAAACGTCAAATCACGTCGTAGCAGCAGTTTGGGGCAGTTTCCCGTCAAGGTGATATGACGATTATGACGTCATTGAAAGCCAAAGGTTAATGTCAAAGTATAAATAATGTGCGATAATAAAATGCATCATATGGTTAACTGCTACACTACATTTAGCATTATTTTATGTGAATTCAATAAATTAAAATTTTATTTTTGAATTATGAAAAAGTATTAACATGATAAAAAAACAAAAACATGGGAAATGTGTTAAACTAATAATCACTCGGCACTATAAAATAGTAATATTTATTGAGGAATAACTGGGGCCCATTTCTCGAACGATATTAGACTAAAATTATTAGTCCACGAAGGCCCACGAACTGTCAAATCGTACGGTATCGTCGTCATGACAACCCACTAATAATATTAGGCTAATATCGTTCGAGAAATGGGCCCCATAATTATGACTGCATAATATATTTATTTTGATGATTCACTTACGAAACTCTTTGTAAGCATGAAGCAAAATTTAACAATAAACAACAAAATTCAAGTAGACTTTCACACTTACATGTCTAACGTAAGCCCTACTTGTATTTTTGTGTAGTGGGGCATCCATTAATTACGTGAGGTGTTCAGGGGGAGAGGGGTCAAGCTGAATATCACGTGGGGTTCTCGGCAAATATCACGCACTGCACTTGGCCCAACTGACTTCTTGGTATATTCTAGACATGACTACATTATATAACACAATAAATAAATGCCTCATCGGGATTCGAACCCGCAGATATGCCTAAAACCGAGTAAACGGACGGTGTAACGCGCCCTAAGGGCTTGTGCACAAATCACGCGAGGTTCGATAGGGGGAGGGGGGTCACCAAAAAATCACGGTAGATCGCGTTGGGGGAGGGGGGTATAAGGAAACCTCACGTGTGTTTTACTACAGTGAGCGAAACTAAGAAAAAAAACTTTTAACAAGAGTAGATACTTATTCTCGGTTTCGTTAAACATAAGTCTTCACTCTACACTTCAAAATAGCGAGTCTATTTAACGAAAATAGAAAAATAAACAAGATTTTCTAAATACAATACTATTTATGTATCTTAAAATTAGGTCGAATGAAAACATTTCAAAAAAATACACGTGAGGTTGTGTGGGGGGAGGGGGTAGCCAAAAACCTCACCAAATATCACCAAGGGGGACGGGGCGGGCAAAAAGTAGCCGAAAACACCTCGCGTGATTTATGCACAACTCCTAATATGTTTCGTTGTTCGATAGATCTTTTATTGTATGAGACAAGGTACATTGTATTGTATGAGATATATATTGTGAAATATTTGTTTTTATCTTTCTCTGACTTTAGATAGGGATTGGGTGACAATCTGCCAATGATTTGTCATAATAGAAATCAATCAAATTTAGTTATATTATCTATCTTATCTATACATATACGTAGTTACAGAAATCCCTTAGATATAACTTGACCTTATGACCATGGACAATTAGATCAGAGTGTATTCAGAAGCAGACATCAGATCCAGAACCAAGAGGGGTCGTTTTTAGTAATCCATGACTAATGCTAGTAATGCTTACCCATGCTATTAGAGGCCTGCGAGCAGTCCATGGAGACATCCTGGTAGCAGGAGTCAGCGGCTAGGGCTCCAGAGAGCGCCAGCAGGCAGGATACAGCGAGAGCTAGGAACTTCATTGTTCTGAATCTGAAAATAGGTTATTTACTTATTTATTTATATTTTATTGCACAAAATATGTCAAGGCTAGATTTTAAAATTGATCATTTCATCTTGTGACAATTATTTCATGAAATATTCACACAATTCAAGTAAACCAAAAATAATATTAGTTCTGTAAGTTTAGTTGGATTGTGTGAATAATAAACAGAATCTTTTTTTAGTATTGTCCAGTTATTGGAAGGTGGCAAGTAATAGACGATTCACCCTACCTAATTAGTATATCTACTACTATAAAGCAGTAATTTATCAATACAACTGACAGAGAAGCAAATATAGTTAGAAGTTAGAATGAAGCAACAATATGTATATTCTGTCCCTAAAAATAAACCTCTTTTCTAGACACATTGAAAAGATAAAACTCAGTGATTGTTGCACTTTAAAGTAAATTTTGAAATTTAAACTGGCTTTATAATATATCAGAATGCTAAAAGTTAAGGATCATTATTTTGATTTAGGGAATCATATCATCATTATTTTGCTAAGGGGCTGTCCATAAATTACGTCATCGATTTTTGACGATTTTTGACCCCCCCCCCCCCCTATAATCATCCAAAAATCATGCTTCAAATGACCCCATTTCCTCCTACTTCATCCGATGTCCAGACCCCCCCCCCCCTAATTTTAAATGACGTAATTTATGAATAGCCCCTAATCGAAAGTATATTTTGGGAAAAGATCTTAAAACTATCTATTTTAAATAATAATCTTCTTTGGTTTGAGTGTTAAAATGTAGGTAAAATGCAAAAAGACACCATAGAAATGAAATGTTAAATAATATCATGAATCGACGTAAATAAAATTACCAAAATTACTATACAATTAAGAAAAAAAAACAAAAAGGCAAAGGAAACAAAGATAATGTCAATGTCATTGTTGATTTAAATAATTAAAATCACTCACCAAATTAGAGTGTCGCGATTAAATTCAAGCGATTGAAGCGTAGAAAATAGATGCGTCGAAAGTGCGGCCTTTACACACACTGGCGCAGAAGGCTACTTCCAACAACAAAGGAGGTGTAAAACTGATAGTCCGCAGTCCGCAAATGGGACAAAAATATAATGAGATTTGAGATAACAGCGCAGTAGCAAACAGAACTCAGTGGAACTTGGGAGACAACTATTTTGTGAAGTTGGTGCGTAGAACTTTGTGTGGCTAGTATATAAGAAAAATATTACCCTATAATAGTACAAAAAGATGTTAAAGTTGAAATAATCGAAAACTCTCACATCGTTAACTCATATTTTAACATTTTAAACCATGATTATATGAATCGTATATTACTTGGTCATGCTTTAAGCTAAATACAATAAAATTTGTTTTATAATATTTCGCCCCTAAAGGGGTAGATTTTTACAGCTGGTATTATTACTACCCTGCCTCCCGCTTCATGTTTACCGCACTTCGGACGTATCAGCTGTCACAAAACTTGAAACCTGAGGTTTTGTGTTCCGAGGATTTTCCTCATATTACATCATTTCTTCTTATTTACTCGCAATGGAAGCTAATTATGGCTTAAAATTCTAAGTTAAACATATTTAAGGTCTATTAGAGAGTATTAACACCATATTTAATGACTGCATTGTTAGTATTCAGCTTGTAACAAATTGGACCGAATCACTTGGAACACAAAACCTCCGCCAGTTTTGTGTTCCAAGAGGGACTCACATGCTTTGTCTCTGTCGCGCATAGTCATTCAGTGGAAACCTCCTGTCAAGGGAGATGGTGTTATCGCTGCGCACTTCATTATTTTTGTACAATCAGAGCCATTGAGGTGAATTCTTGTCTTTTCCGTTCGGTTTCGTTTTGATAAGTCGCCTTCTGCACCAGTGAGTGTAAAGGCTAGACTATCGCGAGGACATACGCTCTACACTTGATTAATTTTAATTATTATCGTCAAAGTATCTGTGATTTATTGTAGACTAAACATGAAGGCTGTAATGCTTGCCGTCGTTTCGTTCCTGGCTGTCTTCGCCCCGGCTTTGGCCACCCAATGTGAGTAAATTCTTTGTTTTTATGTTTAATTTTCTTTGTTTTTAATTGGTGTCAGCGGGTAGACACTGGCTGTGCGCAGTGATTAACGATTTAAAGGTCATTTGCCAAATAATATTGCGTCTTTCTACTTTTTAATAAAATTTAAACAAAATTACAATTTATTACATTAATTATTGCCATACACAGCAATAAAAGATGCACGGTACACAATTCACAGTTTTTTATTTGTGTAATACAAACACAATGACATCTTCCTCGCGTTATGCCATTTTGCCACGGCTAATGGGAGCTTGGGGTCTGCTTGGCAACTAATCCCAGTAATTGACGTGGGCACTAGTTTTTACGAAAGCGACTGCCATCTGACCTTCAAACCCAGAGGGGAAACCTTATTGGGATAGTCCGGTTTCCTCACGATGTTTTCCTTCACCAAAAACCGACTGGTAAATAATAAATATGGCTGTTTGTATGTTGTAGATGGCACTAAACGGTTACTAACAGTTAAGAACTGACCGTCAGTGAATTTTATGTCTTTGTAATATCAATTATGATTTATCAGTTTATCCTTGTAAGCCCCAATGTGCATTACAATGTCCAGTAAGCTGCAAAAACGGGTATGCACTTTTACAGCTGGGTGTACACTTTTAAATCTAATTAGAACCTTTCATAAACCAAAAAGTACTGATATGACCTTCAAGAAAATAGCATACCTACTCCCATCTTAAATCCGACAATGCACTTACAAGTCTTACAACCCTTCTGGTGTTGTACAGTCACCTGCAATAACATGTTACACAACGAAGGCAGCAAAAATATCTGACACTATCTTATTTGTAGAGCCATAAGAGTGTGTCACATATGTTCGCGGCCTTCAAAGAGTAACATATTTATGGAGGTGACTGTACACCCATGGCCCCCATGGGTGATGGTAATTTCTTACCAACAGGCGATTTGTCCTCTTATATGTCTCCTATATCATTAAAAAAATTGTTTCATTGCTTTCTCAAACAAATTAAAATTCATCCCAATTTACTACACAACTAGGTTCAAATTAAAAATAGGAAAATTTTGTATGCCTGCCTTACAAGGTATATAAGTATGGAGTTGGACAGTACAACAGTACATGATAGTCGGAAACATATAAAATAAAGATTGTTATCAAGTAGGTACTTGAAAATCACAACAGCAATTAAACTTATTAAACATGATTAGTTGAGGGTAAACATACTGATAAACATAATCTGTATTGCCTAATGTAGTTTGATACATATTATCATTGAATTATAGATATTTATCTGTTAGTTAGTCATGATTGTTAAGAACAGGATTAAGATAGATAAACAAGCAAAAGCAAAACATTCAAAAAACGTTTTAAACTACTGTTTTTATCCATAACTAGCGACCCGCCCCGTCTTCGCACGGGTTACAAAAGATCTTAACAGATTATAGACCTAAACCTTCCTCAAGAATCACTCTATTGATAGGTGATAACCTCATGAAAATCCGTTCAGTAGTTTTTGAGTTTGAGGGGCGGGTCGCTAGTTATCTCTAGTAATTGGCCTAGGTGCCAATAAATAATTGTTTTGCAAGATAGGGTACGTGAGCCACCTAAGGGCGCACCAGAGAGTGGATCAGCTACACTCTAATACCTAACATGAATTAAAAACCGGGCAAGTGCGAGTCGGACTCGCTCACGAAGGGTTCCGTACCGTAATGCAAAAAAAAAGAAAAAAAAAGCAAACAAAAAACGGTCACCCATCCAAGTACTGACCACTCCCGGACGTTGCTTAACTTTGGTCAAAAATCACGTTGGTTGTATGGGAGCCCCATTTAAATCTTTATTTTATTCTGTTTTTAGTATTTGTTGTTATAGCGGCAACAGAAATACATCATCTGTGAAAATTTCAACTGTCTAGCTATCACGGTTCGTGAGATACAGCCTGGTGACAGACAGACGGACGGACGGACGGACGGACGGACGGACGGACGGACGGACGGAAGGACGGACGGACGGACAGCGAAGTCTTAGTAATAGGGTCCTGTTTTACCCTTTGGGTACGGAACCCTAAAAATTGCCTATTGCAGAGCACACAGTCGCTGTGGCCGAAATCGGTCAGGAGAGCATCATCAATACATAATTGCACAAAGTATATGTTATTGCAAATTGTTCATCTGCGCAGTAAACAACCGAGACCTATTTCGGTCCTGATAAGCGTCTGTCAGCACATCACAAGCGATACAATCAAACCTAGCTACATTGTTATTGATTACCACAATTGGATATGACGAAATTCACAAAAATAAATCACATCTGCAGCGGTATCATGGTCGCGTTTTTATCCCTTGTCATGTCATTCGTCACTTTCGCACTTACATACTTGTTAGACAACGTGACAGGCATGGTGACAAATGATGATGAGCCGGACATCTTAGCCCTACTGATCTGTTTTTTGCTTCGAGCAACACCGGCTTGCGACACATCGGAAGGGAGGGGCCCAAGCGATATCTCACCGTACAAATCTTTCTGCCATTTTTCGCGAGGGGAAAGGTGCACACAGTCGCACTTCTCACACACTTACATACAAAATCCAATCTGTAATGACGACACAAATACATAGAAAATGACACACGTCAAAGACAAATCTTGCAAACCTCGATCTCTTTTTGTGTACGGACGGGTGACTAGTGTCACAACACGCACACTAACACATTTTCGTTGAAGTATGCTATTGTATTCTGAGAGATGAGAAGTCGGATTTGTCGCTCGACCGATCCGCAATTTGTACTGAGCGAGCAAAATCGATAAATCCAACAATTACATGAGACTAAAATATAATATTTGTGTTTGAATGTAATTAAACGTATGATATGTAAAAAAAAAATATTACATGTGAAATGTAACACTTTCTTTTTGTAAATTTGATGTCCCCGACCTCTTTTTACAACAAAAAACCGAGCAAACAGGCATTCTTGTGCAGCAGTGTTCACGCGCGCGTCTGGACTCGGTCTAGTGAAAAATCCAAGTGCAACTAGTTTTATTACCCGCGCTAGATTAGATTGACGCGCTAATCTTGTACCTCGGCAGAGGGGAAATAGTGCGAATGCCGCCTCCCTTCCGTGTTGCTCGAAGGTTTTTTGTATGTTCATGGAAATTAGACTGACTGAAACCGCAAGAAATTAATCGCAGTGCGTTTTAAACCTAACGTCAAGATTCAACACGATTCTCACCGGTTTGCTTATTTATCAGTCAAGCATTTTTTCTTTAGCTCATGAACAAAAGAAAGGCAAATTAATAGCTCCGGCTTGCCTATTAGGGATACTTTTATGCCGCCTCTGGGGTAATTAGCACACTCGGAAATAAGTCTTTTTAGGGTTCCGTACCCAAAGGGTAAAACGGGCCCCTATTACTAAGACTCCGCTGTCCGTCCGTCCGTCTGTCACCAGGCTGTATCTCACGAACCGTGATAGCTAGACAGTTGAAATTTTCACAGATGATGTATTTCTGTTGCCGCTATAGCAACAAATACTAAAAACAGAATAAAATAAAGATTTGAGTGGGGCTCCCATACAACAAACGTGATTTTTGACCGAAGTTAAGCATCGTCGGGCAGGGTCAGTACTTGGATGGGTGACCGTTTTTTTTTTGCCGTTTTTTGCATTATGCTACGGAACCCTTCGTGCGCGAGTCCGACTCGCACTTGCCCGGTTTTTTTTGTTGTCTAATTAGATAAAGATAGATAAAATATTTTTATTCGTGACGATCACAAAACATGTACGAACATGTACAGACAACAACAGCAAGAACAGAAGAGAACAATAAGTGTGCATCACGAAATGGACCCAACTCAGCATAATGCTGGCTATAAAGCCAGCGCTGGTCTTCCGTAGGGCCCATTCGGTGATGCTACGACAGATAACACAAAAAGATACATATTAAAACATTGCAAAAGATACACAGAAGAAATAATTAAGAAAACAGAAAATACAAAATACAAGAAAACTAATTAAGAAAAGAAACAAA
The DNA here is from genome assembly GCF_910591565.1 of Cydia splendana. Taxonomy (NCBI): domain Eukaryota; kingdom Metazoa; phylum Arthropoda; class Insecta; order Lepidoptera; family Tortricidae; genus Cydia; species Cydia splendana. The sequence goes on from NC_085985.1 coordinate 1,234,973, forward strand.
ACAAAATGAAAAGAAAAGCATAAACATAGACAAAAATTTATAGTAGACGTAAAATTATGAACGCGACCATAATTTGTGCTTTTAGCACAGAATAATTAATAGTACTACCGTACAGAAAGGAAACTTCCTACTAAAACGAAGTTTGACAGCGGTTCAGGGTCGAATCTTGCTGTCCCTTTCTAATATATGGCACTATCCCTTTCGGCTATTTAGGGTTGTCATAAATCAAGTGATTATCTTATCTGTGGTCGTGCACGCAAAAGGAAGTCAAGTGGTGCCAACCCTAATAATTGCTCGGAGCAATGCTGAGCCGAGCGGAGCCGAGTTTGACCGAAGTCAGGAGTTTCGCACCCCTGCTTTTAGTCTAATTTGAGGCAAATGAATGAACTAACCGTTTTGAATGATTCACGGTTAGTTTCACTAGTTAGACTTATATCAAATGAGATATGGACTGTGATTAGTTGATTACCTTTTGTATCCCGGTCGATATAAGTCTAACAACCGTTTTATTTTAGAACTTTCTCAATTACAAAATGCAATCTAACGAAACAACTATTTTTCAAATTTGCCGCCTTTTGCTACTGACAAGATTTGCTTGACCAAGCCAACATAAAGCCAAACCAATCTTATTTTATAGCCGCGATTTTTTTTTATGTTTAATTCAAAAGTGCGGAAATTCTTGAAATAGGTCGCCTAAAGCAGACCCCAAGCTCTTAAGAAGCGACCTGGCGGCTTAGCACGGTCGCGTTTTTATCCCTTGTCACCATGCCTGTCACGTTCTAACAAGTATGTAAGTGCGAAAGGGACGCGCATAGTGATAGTCGATAAAAATGGAACCGTGCTGAGCCCGCAGGTTGTGGTAGACTAACACATTTTTTTTACAACTCCTTTACAAATTGAAAACCCCTTATCTACAAGATATTTTTCTTTGTATATTTTCGTAATCCGTTCAAGCATGACATTTAATCATACTTGAACAGATTGACGGGCACTGGACAACAAAGCAATAGGATTAACTCAACATTACCATTTCAACAGTAATCTCAACTAGAGTGATGTATTGCGAAGCACGTACATTGATAATTCAGACACATAAGTAGGTATTAACTAGTTTAGAACGTAGAGAATAGTTTAGATAAGTAGTATTAACACCACCACTACAAAGTTTCACAAATTATGACGTTTTCGACCGTATTCGTATATCTTAAATTGCCAAATTTCTGTAGGAAAAGATCTCAGACCAAGTGCGAGTTTGGTGCGAGGGGGGTCTTTACGCTTCAAATTTCAGCTGGCCATACACTAGACTATATGTAGTTCGTTTTTTTTAGCATTAGAAATAAGGTAAACAATCTTGATGTGTCTTTTAATTGAAAAACGCATTTTAGAAATAAGATACGGAAAATATGTAACAATTATGAATCTAATACGATCATTTATATTCTTCTGCTTTCATAAGTAATAGTTACTGATTTTAAAAAGCGTTTTTCAATTAAAAGACATGTCAAGATCGCTTACCTTGCAAGTTCTTTTTAATGCTAAAAAAACGAACTATGTATAGAGTTATGCCTGTGCAGTTTTGCCAACTGCACAGGTAAAACGTAGCGTATGTGGCATTCGACTGTGCAGTTGAATTGTTTGTGCAAAACTGCGCTGGCGTACCCTAGTGTGTATGGCCATCTTTACAAACTTCAAAGTTTTAATTTTTTAGAAGCGCCTCTGTAAATTGTACTTTACCACTAGTGAATATAGACAAAGAGAATTTGAAATAGAGGCGGATTGTCGAAGTAAATTATTTATTTATTTAATCTTTATTGCACAAAAGAAAAACCTTATAGTAAGTACAATGAAAAAGGCGGACTTAATGCCATTATGTAGCCAGAGTAAATTTACTGCCATCTTTCGACAGAAGATTAAAACTGTTAGAACGCCATTTGACCTTGATCCTTATTCTTTCACTGATATGTGTTAATTTGTTAAATATTAATAGGTATTAACGCCATCTACTCGACAGCAGGCCAAAGGTATGGTGCAATCTTTTCGAGCGATGGCGCCATAACCTTTGGCCTGCTGTCGAGTAGATGGCGTTAATATTAATATTTAACAAATTAACACATATCAGTGAAAGAATAAGGATCAAAGTCAAATGGCGTTCTAACAGTTTTAATCTTCTGTCGAAAGATGGCAGTAAATGTATTGTGGCTACATAATTTACCATGACAGTGACTGACTCTCTATACCTACACTCTATTCTCTTTGATATAGATGTGGTGGATGTCTCAAATTTTCGTGCGCGACCTATCGCATCGCGACTACGGTAGAATCGGTAGCCACCTCAGCAACACGTGTCTCATAACCACCTCTAAATCTAATCATATCTCTACGTGAGGCTATTAACCAGTACGTGACTGTCCGTCTGTATCTGGAGATGACAGACGTAAACAGATAAGAACTCTCGACTTTCAAGTGCATGTAGGGTTATCCGCAACTATGTAGTCACTAGTCAATGACGTGCATACATTAGGTATATTTAGATTATACCTAATGTATTTAGAAGTACCTAATGTAGATTAGAAGCGCTGGTGGCCTGGCGGTAAGAGCGTGCGACTTTCAATCCGGAGGTCGCGGGTTGAAACTCCGGCTACCAATGAGTTTTTCGGAACTTATGTACGAACTATCATTTGATATTTACCAGTCGCTTTTCGGTGAAGGAAAACATCGTGAGGAAACCGGACTAATCCCATGCAATACGGCTTAGTTTCCCCTCTGGGTTGGAAGGTCAGATGGCAGTCGCTTTCGTAAAAACTAGTGCCTACGTCAAATCATGGGATTAGTTGTCAAGCTGACCCCAGGCTCCCATGAGCCGTGGCAAAATGCCGGGATAACGCGAGGAAAAAGTAGACATTAGGTATTTAGATTATTTTATAGAAAATTTCTTAACAATAGCAATCATTTCCACTTCTTTAACCCTTAAAGCCACTTGCACCAATCACTAACCCGGGGTTAACCGGTTAAACCAGGAGCTATGGTTACCAGTACAATGTGACACTGGGTTAACGGTTTAACCGGTTAACCCCGAGTTAGTGGGATGGCGTAAGTGGCGCTAATAAGGCCCCAGTCATATGCTACATCAAACCATAGAGAAAAAAATACATAGAGTGCTCACTCCGTCCGACGACTATTATAATGCTCAACAAATTTCAGCTAATATTGATTAACTGGGAGTCTATTTGCAACTCCTGCTTATAATATTAGTTGTAAATTGTTTTAGTAGTACATTTTTCGATATTTCTCTATGCCTATAGTTCGTTTTTAGGGTTCCGTACCCAAAAGGTAAAACGGGACCCTATTACTAAGACTTCGCTGTCCGTCCGTCCGTCCGTCCGTCCGTCCGTCTGTCCGTCTGTCTGTCACCAGGCTGTATCTCACGAACCGTGATAGCTAGACAGTTGAAATTTTCACAGATGATGTATTTCTGTTGCCGCTATAACAACAAATACTAAAAACGGAATAAAATAAAGATTTAAATGGGGCTCCCATACAACAAACGTGATTTTTGACCAAAGTTAAGCAACGTCGGGCGTGGTCAGTACTTGGATGGGTGACCGTTTTTATTTTTTGCATTATTTTCCGTTTTTTTTTTTTTCATTATGGTACGGAACCCTTCGTGCGCGAGTCCGACTCGCACTTGCCCGGTTTTTTTAGCATTAGAAAGAAGCTAAGCGATCTTGACAAGTCTTTTAATTGAAAAACGCTTTAAAAAAATCAGTAACTATTACTTATGAAAGCAGAAGAATATAAATGGTCGTGTTAGTTACATAATTGTTAGATATTTGCCGTGACTTATTTTTAAAACATGTTTTTCAATTAAAATACACATCAACATTGTTACCTTTTTTCTAATGCTAAAAAAAACTATAGATTGTAAACTAATAAATAGACCTTGCAAGTAGAATACACTCGGGTGCAAAGAAATCGGACCACCCCAGCATTTTCAACATTTTTTCAATTTGTGTAAAAACTGTAACCTCGATCATGATAATTTAAATACCACGTGGTAGATAATTTTCTGCCCTATCAAATGACATCAATATTCAGGGGTGGGGATGGATATTGTGCAAAATATGGGCCTGGAAATCACCCCCCTCCAACTGCCTCATTAGCGCATGCACTAATTGACCACTTATCATTAGGTATAAAAACAGTCATTATCATTGTTTATGCATCATTCGTGATTGGTACGTCTTCCTGAACACTACTCTCATCGCCTGAACCTGGAAAAACTGGAGAAAAATGGATACTACCTCGACTGAAGCCGGCCAAGCAGTTGCCCTATTGCAGGGAGGGCTTAGTCAACGTGCAGTGGCTCGACAACTCAACCTATCGAAGTCATCGGTTCAACGTGTCTTCCAGAGATTCCGCGTAGATCAGACGTTATCCAGAAGACCCGGAACTGGCACTGGAACTCGCATCACTTCTGAGAGAGATGACCGTTTCATCGTTCTTACCTCGCTACGAAATCGTCGACTGAATGCCGTTCAGCTTCAGCAGAAGCTCCTAGAGACCAGGAATGTGTCTATCAGCCGATGGACAGTTAGAAGACGACTGAAGGAGAAGGAATTGACAGCTCACAGAGCTGCAAATGGCCCAAAACTCACCCCAATACATCGTGGACAACGACGCGTCTTCGCTCGCGAACATGAAGAATGGACCCTTCAGCAATGGAGTTCCGTACTTTTTTCCGACGAGTGCAGGATAACTTTGTCTGGCAATGACGGACGGGTACGAGTCTACCGAAGACCTGGGGAGCGGTTCTCTCAATGCTGCATCGAGGAACGTGTTGCTTATGGTGGGGGGTCAATCATGGTCTGGGCTGGTATTTCTTTGGAAGCGAAGACGGACATTGTGTTCATCACAGGGCCAGGTACCAGACCGAATTCAGGCGGTTTGACTGCACGTCGGTACACTGAGAGAAAAAACTAACAAAAACACACTTAGAATTACAAAAATAAAACTTAATCCGGGGACAAGGAGAGTCAACTAATAGGAACAAATTGACTTTTGCAATTTCCATTTAGTAGGAAATACAACTTCTATATTTGTAATTTGAAGTATGCTAGAGTAATTTCAGAAATTTGGTTTTGTTATTCCGAGAGGTGCTTTAGCAATATCGGAGGTGATGACGTCATGGGTGAAAACTAACCGTTTTGTAATTCTAAGCGTGCTTTAGCAATATCGGAGACGATGACGTCATAGGTTTTACTAAACTGTACTGCGATTCCAAGCTAGCTGTTGTTATTCTAGAGATAATGACGTCACAGGCAAAAACTAAACTGTTTGCAATTCCTCCGCCCCTAGCAAACGGGCGCCGCGAGAGCATGTCGCGCGCGTGGTAGCTACCCGTCTCTATTTCTGTCTGTATGAATAAAAAAGCATTTGGTAGTATATCTCTGTACTAAAGAGGCACTATAAAAGCCTGTTGAGATATTCTACCCATTCCTTTCTTATTCATACAGTCAGAAAGAGACTAGTAGTTATTACGCGCGCAACATGCTCTCGCGGCGCACCTGTGCTAGGGAGGTTGAAATTGCAAACAGTTTAGATTTACCTTTGATGTCATTATCACTAGAATAACAACAGCTAGCTCGAAGTTGCAGAACAATATATTCCTGTAGACCCCACTACACAGTAGGTCGCGGGTTAATATGTCCATGGCCCACAATATATCCTAAATTTATTATTTAACTTAAGTATGTTTTAAACAAAGAAGACACGAGACACGCCCGCCCGACATCCGACACAATACTAACTCTAACCAAATGAACGTAGCAAGTAGCTGTGTTGGTATTACAAAACTCGTTTAGTGATTGGTACAACAATGAACATAAACACAACAAGTCTATCTACTAAATACCAGTAAACTTTGTAATGTCGCTATAGTAACAACTGAATTGTTATTTTAAATGGGGTAATGTTATTCCCGCGAACTCGTTTTTTAGATATTACAAAACTATGTAAGTGAGACATTTACTAAAATCATAACTTGAAATCACAGATGCTTTTTTCCAAAAATCACAAACTTTACTAGTAAAAATCGGAGAATTTTAGTAGTAATAAAAATGGATTGTAACAAATACTGAACTTTGTTTAATGCTCCATTTACTAAAGTCTGTTTGCTGAAATTAGATTTAGTATTACTGAGCTGTTTGTAGAAATAAATAAATTTTACAGAAATAGTGAAACTTCCATGATTACTACTAAAACTTCATTTTTTCCCCCAGTACAGAACTGTTTATTAATTCCTGGTGGTGATTTTTCTCTCAGTGTACGTGGAGGAAATCCTGGCTGATCATGTGGTCCCATTTGCGGGTTATATCGGCGATGAGTTCATCCTCATGCAAGATAACGCTCGGCCGCATACAGCCCGGATCACTAAGAAGTACTTGGAGGAGGTCGGCATCAGAGTCATGGAGTGGCCAGCTCGCAGTCCTGACCTAAACCCGATCGAGCACATTTGGGACGAGCTGAAAAGAAGAATCCGGGCCAGAAATCCCGCCCCTGAATCCTTACTGGAGCTAAAGACTGCGATCGAAGAAGAATGGGCGGGCATCCCTCAAGACACTGTAAAAAAATTCATAAGATCAATGAAAAACCGAATGACTGCATGTCGTAGGGCTAGAGGAGGCAATATACGGTATTAAAATGCTGAAAATTGTTTTAATTTTTACTTGATATCTTTAGAATCGCAGTTTTCCCATTATGCATAAGTTTCACTCCAGCAGTGTTGGCCGAAAGTTAATGCGAATTGAAAATGTTGGCCATTAACCATTATAAATTGAACCTTAAACCGTAACAGACGATTACAGTTTACGATTCAATTTATAATGGTTAATGGCCAGCATTTTCAATTTGGATTAACTTTCGGCCAACACTGCACTCCAGTATGCATTTTTAGGGTGACAAAGTTCTTAGCCCTGAAAGCCTGAAAATATTGGAAGTAAACCTGTGAAAAGCACATCAATTTATAGAGGAAAAGCCAACCTTTCATTAGGTATATAATATGTCACAGTAGCACATACAGTTTTTACAGAAATTGAAAAAATGATAAAAATGCTGGGGTGGTCCGATTTCTTTGCACCCGAGTGTATAATATGGTTTTAAGGAAAACCAAGATCTTGTGGGGACTTTACCAGGCCTATACATTGCATTAATAAAACGACATTATGTGTGCACATACATACAGAGTGCTTTTCTTATCACTGACCAAACTGAGGGGTGAATATGTAGGTCGTACTGAACAACTTTTACTATGGGGCCAACCCCGAAATCGCCAAAAAAAATCCGCTGTTCTATAGCTGGTCCGACTCTAGCCAGGCGTGTCTCACTCCGCGATTTCGTCGCTTTGCTAGAGGTAGCTAAAAGTACATCCGTTCGGCGCCAATTTTGGGGTTTGCCATAAGCCGCGCGTGGCGCTGTCGCCACCTAGCGGCCATATCTGTGCTGATCGTAACAGACGCGTTTTGTTAGAGCGTGAGTCTTCTGTACTTAGTACTATTATTTATTCTGTGCTCTAGCTAAGCATGACTCATACACACACTCCCGTCTTTAGTAATCTTTAAACAAAGACAATCGGTCAATCAATTGAAGATAAAATGGAAGTTATGACAGATTTTGTGTGAATACAATGTTGTATTTGTGATGATTTATTTGATGTAAGTCATTCCAGGCCAGTTATAATATACTGACGGGAGTGACGTGTACGAGTTTACAATAAGTTGATAATTGATTGTGTCATCGCATATTATATACCGGGTGTGGCCTGTAATATGAGCAAAAAATTAAACTGTAGGCTGTACTCCTCATACTGACCAACATTTGTTCAGCGACTTTTAACAATAACTTGTGGTTTGATTTTTAATACACTTTAAAGTTTATTCTAAGACGCAATGTATTGCGAATTTTGTTATGTTTAAGGCATGACAAGCAACCTCAATCACAATGATATGGCGTGGCGATGGCGTCCATTGAAGATAATATTTATTTTGTATGAAAAATAGAGAGTCTAAATACTTCATAATTTTTAAAAGTTGTTGAACAAAAGTGTCACCGTTTGAGGAGTACAATCTATGTCTTAATTATTTGCTCGTGTTACAGGCCACACCCGGTATTATCCTCGTAAGACCGAAGCCAATTTTTGCGCTTTTGAATTAATTTAACTGGGCCAAATTTGGAAGCTTCTTTTATTTCTATAAGGGTTCATAACTCGAATTTAATTTGTACTTGTCCAAGTACGCGGGGACTTAGGAACATTTCGTCAGTTAAGTTCAATCTGATTTTTTGTGACACACTGCGCACACACCAACGTCGATACAAGTATTAAATATAAATCTTAGGTACTTAAAAGCTACTTAACAGCGTAATCCAATAATATGGAATGACTTAAAAGCGTTCTAAATGCTTCGTCTACACAATCGGTTTTGCGAATCCGCGGTTCCTAATCCTTATCTATGAGATCATCTTACAATTCTTACATAACCTCCTCACTACGGAACGGAACAGACAATACCCGCCATTTTGCCAATTGAACGCGCGGCGGCCATCTTTGATTGAATACGATGACCTCTTGACCCATCGCTTTGTCATTGTCGATAAATACATTCGTACGCACGTAACGATTATATTTACACCTATTTATATTCATTTAGACAAAACTAAACTAACTAAGTTAATAAGCCTAATTGAGCCAAATTGCTTAGAAACATTTATACCAAGATTATTTTGACGGGACCAAAGAGGCTGATGATAAGCGGCCACCGCAGGCTATGGACGCTGGCATTTCTAGTGGCGTCACAAGCGCGTGGCCTATAAATATTTATTATAAAAGGTTGATCTGCATTAACAGGTTAAGAGACAAATGCGAGACCTTCATACGCCACAGGTAGTCTGTGCGGAAAGAGAAGAGTCGTAAATGTAAAATAAAATAAAATCCATCCATAAAATAAAAGGTCATTGATTGGATCCCATACATTTCACGACTCTTCTCTTTCCGCACAGACTCTAACACAGTATATCGTAGGGAGCTCTGTAATTGAATTTTCAACCAAATATGGGGCATTATCTATGAAAAGGGACCTTATTGTCGATGGCGCTTTCGCCGCACAGCCTTGCGCGGCATTGTATTTATATCGGAGCATTCGTTAATATTGGCATAAGCGCCATCGACAATAAGGTCCCTTTTCATAGAAAACGTCACATATATCTTAGAAGATATATAAATTACTCTCAGTAGCATTAGATAATATCTTGTTAAATCTACACTGAGAGAAAAATCACCACCAGGAATTAATAAACAGTTCTGTACTGGGGGAAAAAATTAAGTTTTAGTAGTAATCATGGAAGTTTCACTATTTCTGTAAAATTTATTTATTTCTACAAACAGCTCAGTAATACTAAATCTAATTTCAGCAAACAGACTTTAGTAAATGGAGCATTAAACAAAGTTCAGTATTTGTTACAATCCATTTTTATTACTACTAAAATTCTCCGATTTTTACTAGTAAAGTTTGTGATTTTTGGAAAAAAGCATCTGTGATTTCAAGTTATGATTTTAGTAAATGTCTCACTTACATAGTTTTGTAATATCTAAAAAACGAGTTCGCGGGAATAACATTACCCCATTTAAAATAACAATTCAGTTGTTACTATAGCGACATTACAAAGTTTACTGGTATTTAGTAGATAGACTTGTTGTGTTTATGTTCATTGTTGTACCAATCACTAAACGAGTTTTGTAATACCAACACAGCTACTTGCTACGTTCATTTGGTTAGAGTTAGTATTGTGTCGGATGTCGGGCGGGCGTGTCGTGTCTTCTTTGTTTATAACATACTTAAGTTAAATAATAAATTTACGATATATTGTGGGCCATGGACATATTAACCCGCGACCTACTGTGTAGTTGGGGTCTACAGGAATATATTGTTCTGCAACTTCGAGCTAGCTGTTGTTATTCTAGTGATAATGACATCAAAGGTAAATCTAAACTGTTTGCAATTCCAACCTCCCTAGCACAGGTGCGCCGCGAGAGCATGTTGCGCGCGTAATAACTACTAGTCTCTTTCTGACTGTATGAATAAGAAAGGAATGGGTAGAATATCTCGACAGGCTTTTATAGTGCCTCTTTAGTACAGAGATATACTACCAAATGCTTTTTTATTCATACAGACAGAAATAGAGACGGGTAGCTACCACGCGCGCGACATGCTCTCGCGGCGCCCGTTTGCTAGGGGCGGAGGAATTGCAAACAGTTTAGTTTTTGCCTGTGACGTCATTATCTCTAGAATAACAACAGCTAGCTTGGAATCGCAGTACAGTTTAGTAAAACCTATGACGTCATCGTCTCCGATATTGCTAAAGCACGCTTAGAATTACAAAACGGTTAGTTTTCACCCATGACGTCATCACCTCCGATATTGCTAAAGCACCTCTCGGAATAACAAAACCAAATTTCTGAAATTACTCTAGCATACTTCAAATTACAAATATAGAAGTTGTGTTTCCTACTAAATGGAAATTGCAAAAGTCAATTTGTTCCTATTAGTTGACTCTCCTTGTCCCCGGATTAAGTTTTATTTTTGTAATTCTAAGTGTGTTTTTGTTAGTTTTTTCTCTCAGTGTAGACAGATACTTAATTTAAAATCTTTCCGCACTGTATAAGCAAGGCCACATTAAACTTCCTCTTAAGGCCTTAAAGGCTTCCTTCCGCATTCATTGCAAAAACTTTAGACTCAATTTGCTAAATAGGCTTTATTCTATAACGCATAGGCGCATAACTATTTCATCTAACCTAGTAAGGCCCAATGTAGCTTAGAGTCTGTTCGGAAAGAGAAGTCGTGGAATGTATTGGGCCCCATACATTCCACGACTCTTCTCTTTCCGAACAGACTCTAGTAATGAAGCGAAATCTCAATTCGCTCGAAATTGTAACATCCCAACTGTGGAAGAACCTCAACTATCATACCTACACAAAACCACCAATAATTGCTTACTTCACTCATTCCTCTGTTACTAATATTAGTAGATTTTCTTATCAGTTCTGACAATTCTGAAAAACCATTTCTTTATCCTACTTGAATACTGTTACCGTGAATGCACTCATGTATTCTTGTTTACATACAAAAGAGAGTAATTACATATATAGTATACATTCCCAAAATAATCTTCAATTATGGCAGTACTCCAAAGAAATCGGTGTCAATAGGTACCTTGCGTCACCGCGCAATTTGTAATTAAAATTTATTCTCACCAGCAATCGTAACAAACAATATAAAGTCAAAGAATAGTACATTATTGCAGAGGCCGGGAAAGGGCAATTCGTGGATGAGTTTCGATTCAAAGAAGACGAATCCACGAATTGCTATTCCTGCCGAGGCATATATAGTGCTTTTCTCCAAACATGCGAGGAAATAAGGTAAAATAATTATTTAAGCATGAAGCATCACTCAAATCGAACCTTCACATCAAAATGTCAAGTTACTATACATATATTATTATACTCTTTGATGTCAAGTCAAAAACTATTTCCCGCTTTAATACATTTTTAAAAGTTAAAGGCACAAACTTATTCTGCCATTCAGTACCATTCAATATTCGTTCATTCAATATAATTGTGCAATATAGTTGGTCAAACTAATTTGTCAGTCAGTAAGAACCAGGAAAACTATACCCATCCTTTTCTTTTGGGTGCTAGTACTAGTGTAAGACAAAGTTAGTATGATTCTCTTTGTCTATGATTGAAATGAGAAAGTCCTTTGACAAACTATATAAGCTTTATGAACACCGATGAGATCCTTAAAAAAATATAAAAATAATCTTTGATTTTATTAAGCGGTATTCGCACGATCATACACGAGCACAACGGTCTTGTAAGAACGAGACAAGTAAGGTCGTTTATCTTATTATCTCACTCTATCCTATAGCTTGAAATGATAGCTGATCGGGACGTGTAGACGCGGCTCGCGGTTATAATAATTGGCTGTTTGCGTTTTTATTTTTAAAAAGTATAAAACACTACAGTAATAAGTTATTACTGTAGTGTTTTTTTACTTCCCGTCCGCTAGAGCAAGACAGCGATAGTTTGATTTTTTTTATTAGAGTTTGACAATAACGAAGAACTTCGCGTACTATTTTTGCTACAATAAGGTGAACATTTCCGAGCATATTGGAGAAAATACAATTTAAAACATTACAAATCGTTTTAGGAATTTGGGAAAAGAAAAGACGAAGAAGAATACTCTCTTGCACCAAAATTAAGGACATTTTTAATATACTGCCTATTAAATATATTATTAAGAACGGGTCACTCACGTATTTTAAGTCGAAAAACGCTCGACATGTTACCTCGGTACGGAGTGAAACATGTCGAGCGTTTTGCGACTTTAAAGACGCGAGTGACCCGTTTTTGATATAATATTATATTTATAGATATATGACGTTCTTAATATATTTAATATGTCTGTGTCTCACGGAAGTTTTGTTAGTCCCTATCCGGCAAAAGAGAGCGGAAATCTCAGTGTGACTATTCTGTATTATTAACGGTTTTCTATCTTCCAGGCTCCGTAGCGCCAGTGAACGTGCCAAAGGAATGGATCACCATCCACGGCACCTGCCGCTCGGCCATGCGTCGTCAGATCCAGATGGAAGTTCGCGCTTCATTGCAGTATCTGGCTATGGGAGCCCACTTCTCTAGAGATGGGGTGAGTACCTTCCTTTAGGCTTCGTGACCTTAGGATGGGTTGTACTCATCGCCCACACTGTTAACTGACAGTTCGTAAACCTTATTACAAAAGGCATAAAGTTAAGTGAAAGAGTTTGTGTATCTGGGAACCTTGTTCACTAGGGACGGTAAGCATGATAAAGACATTGAAAGGAGAGTGAATGCTGGAAATCGGGTGAATCGGGCACTTAACGCTTTTATGAGCAGCCAGAAGGTGTCGCAAAAAGCACGTTTGGCTTATGTATGGTAGCGAAAGTTGGGTATGGCAGAAGAGGCATCAGAGCCAAGTGAATGCAGTGGAAATGAGAACGTTGAGAAGTGTGTGTGGTGTGAGATTGCAAGATAGAATTAGATGTAGTGACAAAAATTGAGACAGGTATGTTGAGATGGTTTGGACATGTGGAAAGAATGAGTGAAAGAAAGCTAACAAAGAGAGTGTATAAGGGAGAAGTGGAAGTGAGAGTTGGAAGGGGTAGACCTCGGCGGACTTTCTCTGATCAGATCGGGGAAATCCTGAAGAAAGGCCAGGTCAAGAGCACCCTAAACTGGCGAGCGTGTATGAGGAATGTTATGAAAGTGAAGGAAGCGAAAGAGGTATGTCAGGATCGTAGCAAGTGGAAATCCGTGGTCTCTGCCTACCCCTCCGGGAAATAGGCGTGATTATATGTATGTATGTATAAAAAGTTAAGAGTGTTGTTGTTTGTACTGTAAATTGAATTTTACGGAGTACCTACCGCGTTAGTCCCCATTGCATTGGCGAAGCTGTCGGCTGTAGCCGTCGTTGGCGTCCTTAGCAAGACTTTCCGATGACGGCTACAGCCGTCTGTGGCGGTCTAAAGGTTAATGATATCTAATTTCAAGTAATACTTCTACTATATTAAGAACGGGTCACTCACGTATTCGACTTAAAATACATGAGTGACCCGTTCTTAATATATTTAATATGGCTGTGTCTCACGGAAGTTTTGTTATATTAAAATACTTCTACTACTACTACCCCATCCATATGTCATACGCGTATTCTAAATTCTATGCACTGTTGTCTCAGCTGGCTGTACTTGTCAAGGTTTCTACTAAACATTGTTCCACATTCATTGTCCCACAGGTGAACAGGCCAGGCTTCGCCAAGCTGTTCTTCGACGCGGCCTCCGAGGAGCGTGAACACGCGCTCAAGCTCATCGACTACCTGCTCATGCGAGGAGAGCTGACCTCTGATGTGTCCTCTCTCATCAAGATCAGGGTGAGTGTTCACATCCAAGTAGACTGCATTACTAACAGCTTGAAGGACGTATAAGTATATATGAAGAAGACAAGGGGATAGGGTCCGAGGAGCGTGAGCGCGCGCTCAAGCTCATCGACTACCTGCTCATGCGTGGAGAGCTCACCCATGATGTGTCCTCACTCATCAAGATCAGGGTGAGTGTTCACATCCAAGTAGACTGCATTACTAACAGCTTGAAGGAAGTATAACTATGGAGAAGACAAGGGGATAGGGTCCGAGGAGCGTGAGCGCGCGCTCAAGCTCATCGACTACGTGCTAATGATTTTGTATGGGGACTTAACAACAACTGCACAACAAACTTTGTCAATAGGAACTAACCCGCCCGCGCGGTGTAGCACCGGCGCTGTTGCACGATTTAGTTGAAATTTGGTATAGAGATAGTTTGAGTCCCGGGGAAGGACAAAGGGTAGTTTTCATTCAAGAAATCACCCTTTAAGGGGGTGAAAAGGGGGGTTGAAGTTTGTATGGGGAATCAACAAAACACAGATTGAATAAAAGAATAGCTTACCGACCTAAATTAATAATTCCACGCTGATGAAGTCGCGGGCAAAAGCTAGTTTATTATAAGTATTGGCTACGTCAATCGCTTGAGGGCAGTTGAGGGTTGAGGGCGCACCAGCCACGCTCTGAGCGGCAGAACGCAGTCGCCGAAAACGGCTTGAAGACGATGATGATGATACCTTCCAGTCTTGAAAATATGGGAAACGCAAAAAGGCCACAGTCACAAACAATAACTGGTTTTCTTACCTTGTTTCAGCCCCCGGAGAGCAAGACGTGGGAGGCCGGCGTAGACGCCCTGGAGCAGGCCCTGATGATGGAGAACGAGGTCACCAAGAGCATCCGCACCGTCATCTCGGCCTGCGAGGACGACCCAGAGTTCAACGACTACCACGTGAGTACCCCATGAACCTTAAGTGCGTAGACGCCCCGGAGCAGGCCCTGATAATGGAGAACGAGGTCACCAAGAGCATCCGCACCGTCATCTCGGCCTGCGAGGACGACCCAGAGTTCAACGACTACCACGTGAGTACCCCTTACTATGCCATCGCGAAAACCGAAATTCGCAAATTGCGGGGATCTTTCTCTTTTACCCCAATGAAGGCGTAATTAGAGTGACAGAGCTCAGAGAAAGATGCCGCAATTTGCGAACTTCGATTTTCGCGATTATAGCCCAGATATTATAGCTATAGTCTTTTTCACATCACCAATTCGAAAAAGGGCTTTTTCATCCCTGCTAGGAGGGATCAAAGTAACACTTTTCTGTTATAGGACGCTGTTTTTAAACTTTCTTGCACTTTTTTAGCTTTAATAATATTTTTAAACACCAAAATTACCTCATGGGTGATGTGAAAAACAGTAGATAATTGAGATATGTGTCACATGGTAGCAAAATTATTTCCATCTTGGGCGTAACACACTTGAATCCCTCACTGCGCTCAGGATTATACTTTAGAATCCCTCGCTACTCTCTGGATTCTATTACAGAATCCTTCGCTTCGTTTAGGATTCAATTTACGCCTTTGCCGTAAATATGTAATTTTGCTCCCTCACAATCTACTATTTTAAACGCGAAGGGTGACATTAGATTTTCATATGGTGTCATTGGCATATATCGTAGGTTTTTTTTTTTATTTAATACTTATTAAAACAAACGCTCTTCCTTGCAGCTGGTCGACTACCTGACCGGCGAGTTCCTGGAGGAGCAATACAAGGGCCAGCGCGACCTGGCCGGCAAGGCCACCACCCTCAAGAAGATGATGGACCGCCACTCCGCCCTCGGCGAATTCCTCTTCGACAAGAAACTGCTGGGCATGGACATCTAAATCTAAATAGTGATAAAATAGAGAAACGTCACCTGTCAGTCGGCCATTTTGAATTATTCGCGGCATTTTGTTTTTTAAGAATCATTGTACAAATATTCTCCTGTAAGAAGGCCACCGCCATGATGGACCGTCATTCCGCCCTCGGCGAATTCTTGTTCGACAAGACACTGTTAGGCAAGGAAATCTAAGCCTTTGCCTTCTAACCAATCTAATCTATTATAAAAAAAATGTACCATAGAGAAACGTCAGTCAGTCTGCCATTTTGAACTCGCGGCAACGGACATTCAGCCATGTTTTTAGAATTATTGTACAAATATTCTAAAAGAATACATCATTTATAAGAGGAGTCGCGTTATCTACCAGGGCTACTTTAACGCTAACTAACTTACAGCTATTTTTATTTAGAATAATTGTAAAAATATTCTATAAAAATAGTAATGCGTAATTGCGTACCATAGATTCAGAACAACGCGTTCCTGTTAGTTTGGCCATTTTAACCATTTCACTCGAACTGACATTTTAGTCTATTTTATTGGAAATACTTCATTTAATTTAAACTTATGTACAAATTTTGTAGCTGTGAGAATTAGAAAGTGCTTGGCATAAATAACTATGCCTTTAACCTATTAAAAAAGTATATCCACCATAGATTCAGTACAAGTATGCATTCTGTCAATCGGACATCTTTAACAAGACTTCTGCCGGTTGAAATTCAGCCATTTTTTTTTAATGATTTATTTAACATTGTACAAATGTAGTTGTAAGCATTTTATTACTCCACTATAGTTACGTATTGAAAGTCAATTTAAATCTTAAAATAGCGATCAAGTAGAAGATTTATATATGTAACACATTTTGGCGCCAAATAAGGCCATAGAGTATTTGTTTTTTTTTAGAATAGACGTTTTAAGCGCAGTGCTCAATGTATTTGTGTTACAACTGTTTATTTTGTTTAATTTGGTATAAATAAAGGTTAGTCATCCATTAATTTGAATTTTATTTCACGCCCTTCAACATCAACAGGTTTAACCTTTTGACCGCCATAGACAACAAAGATTATACTATAAAATGAACCATTTTACCGCTAAAAACGTCAAATGACGCGCGTATCTACAGTCACGTCAGTCAGTCAGAGAAGGGTCACGACACGGTCACGATGACGCGCTGCGCACGATAGGCGCAACGTTCAAAGGGTTAATACATTCTCATAGATTAATATTACGCGTTATGTAAAATAGTCCCGATCAAAAGGTTGCATGTAGGCTGTGGGGAGCCAAGAGTCCTCCTTTCGGGCATTCTCGGCTCCGTTCAGCTCAGTATTGCTCTGAGGAATTATTAGGGTTGGCACGACCACATATAAGACAATGACTTGAATTTTGACAACCCTAAATAGCCGTAAGGGTTAGTACCATACATTAGAAAGGGACAGCACGATTCGTCCCTGACTCGCTGTCAAACTTCGGTTTTGTAGGAAGTGTCCTTTCTGTACGGTAGTACTATTATTTATTCTGTAGGATTGTAGGTAAATTAACAAAATACCATTTAAATAATAATGTTTATACGTAATAATAACTATAATTATTTTACATTTATCACTTAATAAATAAATCTATTCAACCATAGGCAACGTTTATTAAAAATACATACAGCAAATTTCTTTCAGTTCAAAAACATTTTTAACATAGACAATGAAATATAATATATCATGAAGCTCAAAGTAATAAATATTATAGGTGCCAATTTGACAGCTAAATTAGATGGCGCTGTACGGCGCCATACGTATTGTACTGGATTTTCGAGTTTAATTCGTTTGAGAAGTTGACCGCATTTAAATACGGGACCGTACGACACCATTTACTTCAGCTGGTAAATTTGCATCTACAGAATGTGCACCGCTCTAAGACTCCTTGTACTGCCGCCATCAGATATATTGGAGCGGTCAAGGTGCTCACAAATATCTGAACAAGCCCCTATTTCCAAGGCTCTAGAGTGCATGTGCAGATATTTGTGAGCACCTTGGTCGCTCCGATATATCTGGTGGCGACGGTATGTGTCTCTGTCTATGATTCAACAGAATATAACCACGTTCGGAAAAATTCACGTTCGGAAAGATGACTCTTCTAAAATCTTCGTTGTCAATAGTCAAACAGATTTAAACAGACTCATGTAGATTGTGTCTATCTTATGACCGCATTGCAAAATTTCTTAGTGTTTGATTTACTAACTATTAAAAAACATTTATTTTTTGCTTATATTTCCTTTTTTAATTGGCTATTGATAATTAAATATACATATCATAGATTATCACAACCTAATATGATGACTTATGTTGGCCATACATTTAATTTCATCACAATCTGTTTGAAAAGTTTGAGAATCTTGCCATCTGCGGAATGCTTTTGTTTGTTATCGCTACCAGTTGCCCGGCCTGTTACCTGCGCTTATTACCGAAATGCACTTAAAGATTATATTATGCAAAGTATATTTATCCCTGTTTTGCTCGTTGTAAATGCCTACAATAATTATTGCTTGCCTTGTTATACTCGTGGAAATAGTTCTATGATTAAATGGATTATGAATAATGTTCAAATTATATTATTACACTGCTTCACATTCTTCTCATTGCTATGTGCCTCTAATGAATACGATAGCAAAATTAAAATGAATGCAATTGAATCGTGTTCTGAGTGTTGTCTGGTAAGTTGTTATTACTGTGTTAATTGGATGTTGGATGTTACGTAATGGATAGATATTTTAACAAAACCCTTTCCATTTACTATCAAAATGTTAGAGGACTTCGTACTAAAACAATAGATTTTTACCGCAATAATTTATTGGCTTCATATGATGTTATTTTTCTAACGGAAACGTGGCTTGTGGACGGCATTTCGGACTCGGAGCTCTTTGATAATAGGTATGTTGTTTGGCGGCGTGACCGGGACCTGTCGCTGACGGGACAAAGTCGGGGTGGTGGTGTCATTATTGCCACGCGGAAGGAGTTGGCTGTTATACCGCAACCAATATACCATTCTTCGGCGGAGGACTTATGGCTCACTTTGTTATTGAAATCAAATGCAGAGCGTGATACGGTAAAATTGCATTTATGCGTTTTGTATCTTTGTAAACAAGGGCAAGGGTATTCGTTTTCTGACCAACTTTCTAACTTCCTTAGTAATTTAGGTGAGGTTATGACTAGTAACCCCGACGATAAATTCCTTATCATTGGCGATTTTAATCTGAGCAACATTGTATGGACGCCTGGTAATCAGTGTTTATTGCCATCTAATTATTCTACTACCGACGAGTATAATCTTGTTGATGAGTTAAATATTTTTGATTTATGTCAATATAATGGGGTTTTTAACGCGTTTGGGAAATTATTGGATCTTGTACTTTGTAATGATGTAGTGACTGTGTGTGATTGCCAAACCCCACTTGTACCTATAGATCCGTATCATAAGGCGTTAAATATATCTGTAACATTTGCTTCCTTTGCTTCTCTTAAACAAGCACCCGTCATGAAATATTTTTATAATAAAGCTAATTATGAACAAATTAATTTAGATATTTTAGATATAGACTGGGACTTTGAATTTTCTAGCCGCACACTCGATCAGTGTGTTGATTTCTTTTATTTAAAATTTAAAAACTTGAGAGATAAGTATGTCCCTCATAAGTTAATTACCGGAAGTTCATACCCAGTATGGTACTCATCATCGCTCAAGAAGGCTATTAAAGAAAAACACAAATATCGTCGCAGACACAAACTATATGGTAATAAGTGCGATTTACTTGCTTTTGAGTGTCAGAGGGACAGAGTTAAACGCATGGAAAGGCAATGCTTCATAGATTACACTGTAATGGTTGAAAATAATATTCGTAAAAATCCTAAACAATTCTGGTCTTTTATAAAATCTCGATCTAAATCTTTTGGCATTCCTAGTAGTGTACGTTATGGTGATATTGCTGTGAACTCAGGAGTAGACATTTGCAATGCGTTTTCTGATTACTTCAAAACCAGTTTTTTGGATCCTGGATCGCATAACTCGTCGAGTAGTGTTATTTTTCATGAATGTGCTGATTCTATTAGTGATATAGCTAGTATTTCGGTTGATAATGATTTGGTCACTAAACTCTTGCTGAGCCTCGATCCAAGTAAGTCAGCGGGTCCCGATCAAGTGCCAGCCTTATATTATATTAACTGTGCTAAAACTTTAACCAAACCTGTTTCGTTGTTGTTCCGCCGTTCGTTTGCTGAATGTACCGTTCCCGCGATCTGGAAATCGGCTTTTATTACTCCTGTTTTAAAGAAAGGTCCTAAAACGGATGTGATGAATTATAGGCCCATTTCCAAATTGTGTATTTTGGCTAAATTATTAGAAAAAATAGTCCACATGCAGGTTTCATCTATACTTAATAGTTCCATAGATAACACTCAACACGGTTTTGTTCAACGTAGGTCAACTGTATCTAATCTTGCTTTACTTAATGACTTTGTCTCAGAGGCAATGGACAATGGCCATCAAGTGGATGTAATCTATACTGATTATAGTAAAGCTTTTGATCGAATTGATCATGATATTCTAATATCTAAGCTTTACTTAATCGGTATAAGGGGTGATCTTTTAAGATGGTTCAAATCATATATAAAAAATCGATGCCAGTCTGTAGTGATCAATAATTATATGTCAAGCTGGGTATCTATACCAAGCGGAGTGCCCCAAGGCTCTTTATTAGGTCCACTTCTATTTAATATATTTGTAAATGATATTAGCACCTGTTTCCAGTTTTCTAAATTACTAAGTTTTGCTGATGATATGAAAATTTTTGCTAAAATTGATACGCAAGCTGATGCAAATGCATTGCAGTCTGATCTAAACCGGCTAGATAGCTATTGTATGGAAAATAAGCTAGATTTAAACCCCTCCAAATGTTTCACTGTAACTTTTTCTCGTAAACGACATATAATTCCTGCTTCATACTTATTAAAAGGTAACATACTACAGCAAGTAGAGACCATGAGGGATTTAGGTGTTATTCATGACTCCAAGCTTATTTTCAATGACCATATTGATAGTATAGTGTCTAAAGCAGCTAAGTCTCTTGGGTTTATAATGCGTAGTTCAGCTTGTTTTACTCGTCCTAAGACCCTTAAAATCCTTTATTGTGCTTATGTGAGGAGCAAGCTCGAATATGCATCTCAGATTTGGAATCCTCAATATCAAATATATGTTGATAGGATTGAGCGATTACAAACTAAGTTCATAAAATTTCTCTGCTTTAAAATGCATGTAAATTATAGTTCTGCCAATTATTTTAGGCTATGTAAGAAACATCACTTAATCCCACTTGTTAAACGCCGTGAAATTGCTGACATTTTGTATTTAATAAATATTATTAAAGGCCATGTCGATTGTCCTAGTTTACTCAGTAAAATTTCTTTCACTGTTCCCTTAAGAAGGTTAAGGCACTTTCGTCCCATTAGTATTAACCAGGCTTCCACTAAATATAGAAAAAACAGTTTCTTGTGCAGGGCAGGCATGAGTTTAAATAAAGTTTTACTGAATTTAGACTTCGATGTATTTAGTGATAGCATATCGGTAATAAGAAATAAATTAATTGCATTTTTTATGGGTGATACTTCTAGCGCGGGTTCGGGCTTGGCTTACTGAAGTTATACGAGTACTACATGAGTACACTTGTATTTATATATATATATATTTGTATTTTCTGTATTTCGGTTTTTTCGTGAAGTTTTGTGCAGTCGGCGGTGGAAGTGCATGGCCACTTTATGAATGTTTTCCATTTCTAATGTGCCTATGCAGTTTTGCAGCTTGTTGTACACAGGAACCTTGGCTTGTGCTGTTGCTTGACTTGTGTGTGTAACTGATTTGTGATTATATTTGTTCTTTATTTACCTACTTAATTTTTATAAGTGAGAACCTGTAATTGGCTCTGTGAATCTATTTTAGTTTTTAGAAATGTTTATAGCTGTTGGTTTTCCATGTATGTAATAAAAATAAAATAAATAAATAATTTGTGACAAAGTAATACAACCAAATAGTGATTTTATTTCTCAAGCCATAGAGCTCAAATTGCAATACCAATACCATAGCCTAATTTTAACCATACAGAAATATATGTAAGGAAAGAGTGGTAACTCCATACATCAGTTTACATACCAAAAACGCGAGTTATTTCGTAGTCGACATCTAGCGTCAAGTAGCGGAATTTATCAGTACTGCTAGTTGACAATAGATGTCGCGGCGAAAGAAAAATCTAATGCTCAACAGTTTTCAGCTAATATTATAACCGGAACTCTATTCCAACTCCTGCTTGTTTTTTGGTGACAAGTGAAGGTGAATGTTAGCTGGAAGAGATCCCTTACAGGGATAAGTTCGCCTTTGTAGGTACCTTTATTTCTGTAAATATTATGTAAACCTGTGTTGTGTGCAATAGGGATGTTTCCTCAACTTAAAATAAATTATTTCAAACCGTGCACGAAATAAAGCAAGATAATTATTAGAAAAACATAGATAGCAGCTATTTTTAAACACAATTTGTATTTAATAAATCGGATTGAAATATAAAAAGTAGGTGAGTTTACCGTGACGTCACTATATTTGTTTTCATATAAATTCCATACAAAAAAATCGTTTTGACAGTTCTAAAAAGAAGCTGATTTGACTAGTAGGAATGTAGCCTATAAAGTGATTACTACTACTACAAGTAGCTGAACTGATAAATCCACTACTTGACGCTAGATGTCGACTATGACTCGCGTTGTGGTATGAACACCGATGTAAGGTGTTACCATTCTTTGCTTACTTATATTTCTCTATGTTTTAACAGATCTTATTTCTTATTTGTATAATACAATCGTTTGACATGTATAATTATATTACATTATAAATACAACCCATCTGTTACGGCTAACAACTTGGTTCTTACCCTTATTACTACGTATTTACAGAAACTATATTACGAGACACACAGCTAACTCGTACAGACATAAAGTGTCATTCTATGGAACTTGCTAACTATGTAAACAAACCGCCATATTGAAATTGTCTCTGAATGATGAATTTACTAGTGACTTTTGTTTACATAGTTAGCAAGTTCCATAGAATTACACTTTTATAGTTCGTTTTTTTAGCATTAGACAGAACTTGAAAGAAGCTAAGCGATCTCGACATGTCTTTTAATTGAAAAACGCTTTTTAAAAACCGGGCAAGTGCGAGTCGGACTCGCGCACGAAGGGTTCCGTACCATAATGCAAAAAAAAAAAAAAACAAAAAAAAAGCAAAAAAAAAACGGTCACCCATCCAAGTACTGACCACTCCCGACGTTGCTTAACTTTGGTCAAAAATCACGTTTGTTGTATGGGAGCCCCATTTAAATCTTTATTTTATTCTGTTTTTAGTATTTGTTGTTATAGCGGCAACAGAAATACATCATCTGTGAAAATTTCAACTGTCTAGCTATCACGGTTCGTGAGATACAGCCTGGTGACAGACGGACGGACGGACGGACGGACAGCGAAGTCTTAGTAATAGGGTCCCGTTTTACCCTTTGGGTACGGAACCCTAAAAATCAGTAACTATTACTTATGAAAGCAGAAGAATATAAATGATCATATTAGATTCATAATTGTTACATATTTGCCGTGACTTATTTTTAAAACGTGTTTTTCAATTAAAAGACACATCAAGATTGTTTACCTTTTTTCTAATGCTAAAAAAAACGAACTATAGTGCATAATTGTTTTCCATCGTATTTTCTCAGAAACGTTCGTATTTGTCATGCTACTTCAGCCAACCTCAGTACTTTTTGTACCGAGACTGACTGAAATAGCAAGACACGTTCGTACGTTTCCGTGAAAATACGATGGAAAAATTATGCACTACATTTGAGGAGTGTCTTTTCAAAAGGGCTTATTTTTAAATAAATAAATACGCCCTTTTGGAAATATACTCCTCGGTGTAAATAAAACGTGACCTTGATCCCAAATTAATATGAGAATTGTCACAAATGAATTTTCAACACGATCCGACTAAAAATGCAAAAACTCAAGATGGCGGCGGGCTTCTTGCAATAGTGAGTTTTACTGCAACGTTCTACCGCCTGAGTGCAGCACTAGCACAAACCTTAAATCATAGAATAACTTATATATACTATGCCGTAAACATAGTATATGTATATAAGATGATGCATCAAGCATTGACATATATCTAAGGACGGGCTTACGGGCACTAAGAATGGTGCTAGTTCAGCGGTGTCACTCACGAATTCGAGCCAATCGTGCAATTAACGCACCTAGTTGCGACCAATCGCGCGCGTGATGCGAACTCATCAACCAATCGCGTTGTGGCGTTAGACTGCACGATTGGCTCGAATTCGTGTGAGTGACACCGCTGTGTTGGCCCCATTCTTAGTGCCCGTAAGACCCGTCCTTAGATATATGTCAATGGCATCAAGGCGGTTTCTTTCCTGTATGTGCTAGTGGCGCCCCCTACTAACATTATCTATTTTTACCTCGGACATTAGGGTCTTTCAGCCGTTCAAATAGAGTGCAACGGCTGCACAATCTTCTCATCTATCTCCACCTTTCTCTCATGCACCTTTAGATGCCCCTTCAACGTGCATTTCTGCGTAAAGGCCCTTCCACACACCGGACAAATAAATCTCTTGTCATTCGTATGAATCCTCATATGCTCTCTAAGTGTCTTCTTCCTTTGATACGATTTCTGACATATATGACACACGTGGATCCTTTCCCCATCGTGCTTAATCATATGCATTTTTAAAGCGTTCTTAGTATAGAAAGCTAAGTCGCACTTATCACATTTATGGTTCCGTTCGTTCAAATGATCTCTCCGGACATGACTCGACAAGTGTCCCGGGGTAATATAGCTCTGCGGACATGCTTTACACTTGTATCGCTTCAGCTCTTCGTTGTGAATCTCAGCTAAATGCTTCTGTCGAGCGTAGAACGATGTTAAAGATATGTTGCAACGCTTGCAAGCGTACCGCACTCCGGCCTTATGTTCCTTAGACACATGGTTCTCTCGCTTAGTGACTCTGTCGAAGACAGCATCACAATATTTACAAGCAAACTCACCAACTTCATGAGTCCTCATATGTCCTCTTAACCTCGCTTTCGAAGCGAAAGCCTTTCCACAATTCTCACAGATATAATTCGGGTAATGTATGTTCATATGAGTATTTAGACTTACAAAGTTGAGAAACGTTTTCTTACAAACAGGACAGTCTAGTTGATCCTTTTCTAGTTTGAACGGTAAGTTACTCCATTTCCCGTTAGTATATTTAAGTCTAGTACAATTTTCAACATGTGCATTCAATTCTTCGAAGTTATTCAAGTCTGTCGTGCAAATTTTGCACCGCAACTGCGTAGCGCTTTTATAGAACCTTTGTGAATTTGAGAACATCATTTTCTTGAAAGCGATATGTATATTTTTCTTATTATGTTGTGATACATGTTTCTTCATGTCCTCGAGTTTGGAGAGTGTTTCAGGGCAAATGGCGCAGGCGAACAGCCTGTTTTTTCGTATTTTAAACGGGAACAGTCCTTGTGAGAGCATGGTTTCAGTATCGGTGATGTCTTTGAAGTCTTTGGGCTTCTTCACGGTGATGGTGATGAATTTTTTTCTGGTTTTGCGCGGCTTGAACACTTCTGTAGTGGGCTCCTTTTTGACAATGACTGATAATGCTGAAATGAAATAGGATTTTGTGAGTAATGGACTAACTAATGAATAAATTAATAACAATATTACAAATAGTTCAATAATATACACAACTTTGGGAACAAATCAAATTATTTGTTATCAAATATTTAAAACATAAACATAAAAAACAATAGTAAAACATGTCATGGCTGAAGTTCTACGGGGCATATAAATCGGATTTATCAAGAACAAACCACCGTTACCTTTGTCGTCATCATCATCATCGTCGGGGTCGAGGTCGAAGTCCGCAGGGCTGCCGGCATCGTCGATAAAGTCGACGCTCTCTTTTTTCACGTCTGTAAATATAAATAAACAAAATTTTATATTAAAGGAAAAATTTAAATACTTACGTTTCCGGCAGGACTTGAACCCGCTCCGCAATCCGTGCATTCTTCTTCTTCTTCATTGTGCGTGCATTGCTCTTAACCAATTGATCTACAGAAGCCTACCAAAACCTCGAAAATCTTTCCAATCCTTCCCTTATGTATACAATACACGCCTTCGGGGTGTATTGTATATTGTATCTGCTTGTTATTGATAAATAAACAAGTTTCACCAAAGAATATAGTTACTACACTAACAGCGACACTGTTAACTGACCAATACCAATCCTTGTATATTTACAATAAGGTTGTTTTACATCAGATCGGTAGCAAACAAGCATGCGGCATGCCTGATGGTAAGCGATTACCGTAACCATGTATCTGTAACTTACTGAACATCTTGGCCGAGTCTTCAAGACTGCGGAGAGAGTGCAAAGCCTGGTCCTTGAAGGCCATGCTCTCCAGTAACCGAGTGGCGCACGGGTCGCACACCAGCTGCTTCGTGTCCCCCAGCTCCATCAGGCTTATCTATAAGTAATAATAACATGACATTTAAAAAAAATGCATTTATTTTATACAAACTTTATTTTAGGTCCATATATTTTTTCTTTTAGCTTTCCTATTAAAGCTCTCCAAGGGGCCTCTACGTGTTGGATCTATATCCCCACGCAAGCCTATCAAAAGACTGGGATTTATAGGCCCGTGAAATCCAAGGAGATACAAATAATAATCATTTCAGCCTATATACGTCCCACTGCTGGGCACAGGCCTCCTCCCATGCGCGAGAGGGCTTGGGCTATAGTCCCCACGCTAGGCCAAAGCGGATTGGGGACTTCACATACACCTTTGAATTTCTTCGCAGATGTATGCAGGTTTCGTCACAATGCGATATATCTATAAGTATAAATAAGAAATCAGACTTATCAAATCAGATTCATCACAAAAAAACGGGACAAGTGCAAGTCAGACTCGCCCACCGAGGGTTCCGTACTTTTCAGTATTTGTTGGTATAGTGTAGTGACAACAGAAATACATCATCTGTGAAAATTTCAACTGTCTATTTATTTATTCAAACTTTATTGCACAAAACATAATAGTAATACACATATGATGGACTTAATGCCTAATGGCATTCTCTACCAGCCAACCATCATCATCTATCATCAGCTATCATGGTTCATGCGATACAGCCTGGTGACAGACAGACGGACAGTGAAGTCTTAGTAATAGAGTATACCCTAAAAATTATACCACATAGAATAAATCAATAATGTTTATTTACTAACATAATTATGATCAAGGGCAGTTAAAATTTACAAAAATATATTTATTACAGACATAGTTTATCCCCCTGAAACAGCCTTCTATGCAGAGGGGGTCAGTTATCTCTGCAGCTGACTGACATAACCATGGTATAATAATATACTCCGCCTGGTACTCCATTCCCGTCTTTTCTAGGTCACCTAACTGACACGGGCCTACGTCATCATGCGACAGCGCTATATGATAATATGCGATAGCGCTATATATAGCGGCCATGTTGTTGTGACGTAGGCCCGTGTCACTCTGGGAATGGAAGACCATGTTTTATTAGACTATGGACATAACTACCCCTAGTGTTTTGGGTGCAGAAATGATTTTGTGTATTTATTACTTTTTTATTCTAAAATAATTATTAAACCTTGAATTGAAAATGCGAAGTGAGGGCCAAATGTTCTTAGAAATGATAAAATAGTTTCTGTTTTTACATTTTTTTTTACTTTTTGACTAGTGTAAAGCACCCAAAACCCTGGGGTATGGCTAATGTAATGGGTGAGACATCAGACCTTCCCTAGCGATGTTACGATTCGACTTCACAAATCGGTTCAAACCGATTTAGGTCTGAAGTCGACTAAATTGACTTGAGTGTTCCGTAAATCGACTTAAGATACGTTCACCCGCTCTAAGCGCACCCTTTCCGATTTGTTGCTGCGTCACTTTCGTTGGACATATTGAGGCATAATAAAATGTACACGAATCGACTTCAAACCACGAAGAAAAATGTTGCCATGCACATTGCCGTCATTATTGAGTCGAGTCAAGTCGAACCTTGGTATCTACAGGTAAAGTAAAATGAAACTTATGGTTCAAGTAGTAAGGTTCAATTTCGCATAGGCTTAAAGAGATCGATTTGGCGGTTTACTTGGATCGGTTTGCCAGTTTTGCGCCGCGTTGATTTGCTAACTGAACGAATTCGCGGCAATGACTCACGGAATCGCACGAGACTGCACGCTCTTTCCAGCTTGCTCGTATAGTGCTTTCCCCTTTTATCTTTAGCAATTAATGACATTTTGATTTACCGCGCAACGGAAAGTAAAAAAATATTACAAAAGTTTTAAGTCAAAAGATTTGCTGTCATGTTATTCTAAGGATTCTAAGGGTCAAACAAACCGTAAAATTTACAATTCGATTTCTTCAACTCAAAACCAAGCGACTACGGAGCGGTTTGAACTACTGATAATTAAAAAATAGAAGTTAAATCGACTTGGCCAAATCGGTTTGCAAACCGATTTGGGTTTAAATCGGAGTTGACTTATTCGGTTTGAAAATTTTTCGATTTGACCCATCACTAACCTTCCCTAAACTACCCTTTCGCAAAATTTACAAAATTAGACATAAGGCGCGTCCCAGACACGCATCGAACTATAGTTTAAGGTCCAGACGAACATTGGAACGTAATAAATATTTATGCAAAGCCACACATCCTATTGACATTAAACATCCTATTGGAATGGAAACCAAGTGTGTTATAAGTGGAATGTTTACGTTTATTCACGAGTCACAGAGATAAGTAGATAGTAATTTCACACATGTTAAAAACAACAGGATCAACTCACGTCTATGCTGAAACATTTTAACAATATATCCGCGTAAGACGGAACATCGGCCGAACTGCAACCAAGCATACTTTTCACAGCCCCCTCGTTCAAACACAGGTTGCAGACCCCCAGCAGCGGTAGGCTTTCCACTGTTATCTCCATTTTGTTCTCCGATTTCCACTCCACGATTAAATTCAATTCATTTCGATTAATGGTAATCACGATAAACCAAAATTCCAATTAATTTTTGACAGTAAAGAAGTGACATTTCTGACTGACAGTTTTTAGTTTTTTGGACTTTGGCGTGAAGAATTCATACAGCCTTTTTGTTTTTTTACGTAAGATGTATTTTTCTGTTTGGAAATGACACAAAGGTTAAGTTTTGAAAATATAGTTTGTCAAAGGATTGTCTCTAAAACATAAATCTTTGTCTTACACTAGTACTAACACCCAAAAGAAAAGGATGAGTATAGTTTTCCTGTTCTTACTGACTGACAAATTGGTTTGACCAAATATAAACCCTCCTTTCAGTCCTTTTGATTAGTCAAGTTGACTGACATCACGATTTTTGCTTTGGCAGAAGATTAAAATTACATTACAACGGTATTGCTATTTTATTTTACTTTTATAAATAGATTGTTTTTAGTATCACAAAGTTAATGTCTAATCAAGATCAGCCACATCTTCAATGTAATAATCAGCAACACACAGAAGAAGACGAGGGTATGCTTTTTAGTTTAATTTTCCAGCAGCCTAACCAAGCAGAAGTTGAAAGGAAAGTAGGCATTCTACAGACTTTTATTCTCAAACCAGTGTTGTTTATTTTATCATTAATTCCTTGCCTTGACAAGCTTACTTCAGTGACTTAGTAATATTCTTCAAATCAGATGCAAAATTCAATGAGAACCTATCGAAGAACTTCGATGTGCTACCGCTGTTCGAACGACAGTACAGTACCTTCATAAGCTTAAAGAAATACTCACTCAAGACCAACGAAAAGCTGAGGAACCGCTGGCATGAACGCACGATGACCGGAAAATCAGCTGGCATTCAAATGATGCCTAATATCAAGTAATTCAGTTCTTTTTCTAAATCGTTTTTAGGAGTTTCTACAGGAAGGACTGTTAGTCCCTGGTGTACACTTAATTATACGGCAAATAATGATGATGGAATTTCCTTTTGCAGAGTTGCTCCTTTTGACTCACAGATTGATTTACGAAGGGGAGCCAATCGAATTTTTGATGCAAAATTTTGACTTAAGGGGGGGTGCCCCCCGAAATTTATAAAAAATAAAGTTTTGCTATGTGGTCAAGTTTGGTATCATTTTCGTGTAACTCAAGGATGCTTAATTCGTTTCTGATATTTAATTTATACGGTTTTATATAAATAATTTGAAAAAAATGAAAAATAAAAATTTTCTCTTTTATTTTTTTCCGAATAAACGCCCATATTTTTCTTATTTTAATATATACACAAAAAATAAAAAATCATGAAAAAGCCCTACTATTCCTCGTTATAAAAAGTATACACTCGGCATAGTTATGTCTAAAAATTTAGAGAAAAAAAATGAAATGTAGACCTACTTTCGACCACCAGCTCACTGAATAGTATACAAAGATATGAGTTACAGCTATGAGAATTACGGCGTTTGATGATGATGAGATACCCTTTAGCATAGTGAGTCCTTAGAACCCTTAGATCATTTTAGGAACGGGAGCCACCTTGATTTTTGGTGCGGTGTGGTTTAGAGGGTGGGGATGATTTGTCCCATACAATCATAAATTTATGCAAGCACCTATTTAGGTTTCTGCAATAAGTTTGGTGACATTTTCGAGTAAATCAAAACACAGAAATCATTTAGGTAATTAAATATTCAAAATACAAATTAATAATGTCAATATTGACTAATATTTAAATTATTTTCCTCCATATAGCTACGTCCCTTAGATCGGATTACGTTGTGCACCGAACATAAGCAATGTTTACAAATATATAGGCAGTAAAATCTTTAAAATACGAAACAATGTAACTATTAGTCCGTTTCTCTTTTTTTTTTTTTAATTTACTCGATAATGACCAAACTGAATGCACAAACCTAAACAGATGCTTTCATAAATTAATGAATGTATGGGACAAATCATCCCCACCCTCTCAACCACACCGCACCAAAAATCAAGGTGGCTCCCGTTCCTAAAATGATCTAAGGGTTCTAAGGACTCTCTATGCTAAAGGGTATCTCATCATCATCAAACGCCGTAATTCTCGTAGCTGTAACTCATATCTTTGTATACTATTCAGTGAGCTGGTGGTCGAAAGTAGGTCTACATTTCATTTTTTTTCTCTACATTTTTAGACATAAATATGCCAAGTGTATACTTTTTATAAGGAGGGATAGTAGGGCTTATTCATGAAATTTTTCTTTTTTTGTGTATATATAAAAAGCGCTGGTGGCCTAGCGGTAAGAGCGTGCGACTTGCAATCTGGAGGTCGCGGGTTCAAACCCTGGCTCGTACCAATGAGTTTTTCGGAACTTATGTACGAAATATCATTTGATATTTACCAGTCGCTTTTCGGTGAAGGAAAACATCGTGAGGAAACCGGACTAATCCCAATAAGGCCTAGTTTACCCTCTGGGTTGGAAGGTCAGATGGCAGTCGCTTTCGTAAAAACTAGTGCCTACGTCAAATCATGGGATTAGTTGTCAAGCGGACCCCAGGCTCCCATGAGCCGTGGCAAAATGCCGGGATAACGCGAGGAAGAAGAAGATATAAAAATAAGATAAATTTTGGAATTTATTCGGAAAAAAATAAAATAGAAAAATTTTATTTTTCATTTTGTCCAAATTATTTATATGAAACCGTATAAATAAAATAAAAATAGCATCCTTGATTTACCCGAAAATGTTACCAAACTTGCACACATAGCCAAACAATTTTTTTACATATTTCGGGGGGCACTCCCCCTTAAGTCAAAATTTTGCATCTAAAATCTGGTTGGCTTCCCTTCCTAAATCAATATGTGAGTCAAAAGGAGCAACTCTGCAAAAGGAAATTCCATCATCATCATTTGCCGTATATCACCCTTTTTTGTCGTGAGCGCCACGGACTATGTGGGCCAATAACTTTTCCTTGTTTTGGGAACATAGTAAATGGCATGGTGTCACCCTATTTCACAGACAGAAATTTCATAGAATATCGTTTCTCAGAAATTATTTCATATATTATTTGGTTCATATACTTTCGGTTCCAATATTATTGTTTCATAGACTATTTACTTGGTTGAAACATATTTCACAGAAATTCAGTTGAATGTATATTACTATCAATCTTTTTAAATTTAGAAACTTATCAAACAGTAGAATTATGTTTCGTGTATTCTTGTTTCGTAGACACAGATTTCATAGATTGTTGTTTCATAGGAACTTTTTAATATAATATTTAGTTCGAGTATTTTATTTTCAAATATTATTATTTCAGAACTTATGCACTTTATTTAATTTTTTTTTCAAAAACTCAATGCAAAGAATTGTAATATTAGAACTGCGACCCCCGCAGAAAAAACTGTTGCCAGAAAAGTAGGTTAGGTTAGGTTAGAACTGCGACCCCTGCGGAAACACACTGTTGCTAGAAAAATAGGTTAGGTTAGGTTAGAACTGCGATCCCCGCAGAAAAAAACTGTTGCCAGAAAAGTAGGTTAGGTTAGGTTAGAACTGCGACCCCCGCAGAAAAAAACTGTTGCTTGAAAAGTAGGTTAGGTTAGAACTTCGACCACCGCAGAAACAAACTTTTGCTAGTAAAGTAGGTTAGGTTAGAACTGCGACCCCCACAGAAACAAACTCTTGCCAGAAAAGTAGGTTAGGTTAGAACTGCGACCCTTGCGGAAACAAACTGTTGCCAGAAAAGTAGGTTAGGTTAGGTTAGAACTGTGACCCCCGCAGAAACAAACTGTTGCTAGAAAAGTAGGTTAGGTTCGATTAGGGTAACAAAGATCTATGATTTAATTTTTGACAAAGTAAGTATTGAGTTACTGAGCCTTCTATGAAATAAAAATATTAAGTTTAATAAAATGTGAAACAATATTCTATGAATATGCAGGCTTGGAAACAAGTTTTATATAAACTTAATATTATAAGGAATAATAATATATGACCTGAAATTTTATGACATGAATTTCGAAACATAAATTTTCTGAACTATAAAAAATCTACAAGTACAGCTTCTACAATGTAAGTGCACTGGAAGTTGATCATTCTATGAAATGATAATATGAGAAACATTTTCTATGAAGCACAATTCTACGAAAATGTAGTATATGAAACAACCTACAACCAAATGGCATTAAACTACACAAATATACGACGATCGACGAGCAACGAGTGGCGAATTTTAAAATACGACCGAGGGGAGTGTTTTAAATCGACACGAGTTGCGTATCACCTATTCGCACGTGTCATACAACGTTTTACAGTACATATGGCCCTTTGAATTGTCGACGTAGCTACGTAATGTGCTTATTATAGCACAGGGTGTCGTAATGGAGCACCAGATCAGGGGTGCGAAACTCCTGACTTCGGTCAAACTCGGCTCCGCTCGGCTCAGCATTGCTCCGAGCAATTATTAGGGTTGGCACCACTTGACTTCCTTTTGCGTGCACGACCACAGATAAGATAATCACTTGATTTTTGACAACCCTAAATAGCCGAAAGGGATAGTGCCATATATTAGAAAGGCACAGCATGATTCGACCCTGAACCGCTGTCAAACTTCGTTTTTGTAGGAAGTTTCCTTTCTGTACGGTAGTACTATTAATTATTCTGTGACCAGGCTCCAATTTCACCACGGTGACAGGTGCGAAAATTGTAAAACATCACTGTTGCTGACGTCACAGGCATTCATGGGCTACGGTTACCGCTTACCATCGGGCGGGCCGTATTCCTGTTTGCCACCATCATTGTTTTATTAAAAAAAACTTTATTATATCGGAAAACAACAGATATTTCTCTTGCTACGTTTATGACAATTGTCACAAGAAACACTACAGTTGCCACGAAATTCCGACATATAACTCATTACCTGTCAAGAATTACCTACAATTCTTCTAAATCTTGACAATTGTCAGAAACTTCGCAAAAGAAATATCTGTTTTTTCCGATATAATAAAGTTTTTTTAAATAATACAACGATGGTGGCAAACAGGAATACGGCCCGCCCGATGGTAAGTGGTAACCGTAGCCCATGGATGCCTGTGACGTCAGCAACAGTGATTTTACAATTGTCGCACCTGTCACCGTGGTGAAATTGGGGCCAGATGTACTGTAAATGTCTTTAAATAGAAAAGAGTGCTGGCTTATTTTGTATTTAACTTTTACATGCTTTTTCCAGTGACTACCATTTCCACAACTGTCGCACAAAGTTTTTGCCGTCTGAGTCGCAGGCCAACTTTAAGTCAGGGCGTTTCCATCTCACACCAGGACCCGGAGTTGATAGGTATCACATTTTGTAATCGTTATAAATAAAAGTCAATTAGGAGAAGTTAGAGCCTATAGATACAAATAGTGGGTAAATCGGGAGTTCTAAGTTTTTGTACTGACAAAGCGGGTTTGCCAGAGTATAGATAATTATGCCCCGATAACTCTGGGCATGTATATTTGCTTAATTAATTTTATTTTCTCAGATATGGACAACGACCTATACCAGATGACATGGTATCGAAGAGAATCAAGCCCGAAGTTCAATCGACAACCAGTAAAAATAAAACTAAAACGTCACAGGTAAAGCGACAGGAATTAGTCAAGTAAAACAATGTTTTGGACGTGTCATTATGTAGTTTGGGAAATCGGGGTACCTAACCTAATTTATAAGTTTATAACCGATTATAACGCACTTCAAAATCCTCTCTCAGTGGTTATTTTTTTTTATAAATAATAAAATAAAATAAAATAAAATTTGTTTATTTCAGACCATGAGATCCATATTTTTATTAGCTAACCAAGTAAACTTACATCCTATGTTAGTACTTACATAAAAACACTTATATTTAACTATTAACTATTTACTACCTTAACATAATATATACATAGTGCGTGCAGAGAGGAACACGGGATAAGATGATGGGTTATTTAGCCCTGCCTATCACCACCTCTACCCAGTATTTTGTGAGGCGGCAGTCCAGACGTTCGGACAACGTCCTCAGGAGGCTGTTATCACTGCTACGCACGCGCTTCAGCAGAGACGCTATTCTTTTACGCCTAATGGCGTAAAAGTCATGCAGCTAGTGTCCGACCGAAACATGTTTTTTTTGCCGAAACCGAAACCGAATGTTCGGCTTTGGCTCTAGTTTCGGCCAAAACCGAAACCGAACCTTTTGTAGACTTGTTAAAATAGTTGAAAAAATGTTATAAAACCGCCTTTACTTTATATTATGGGGCTGTCAACACCCAATGTCCTTGAAATTGATGTTACTTGAGCAGTTTTTTAAGAAATTTACTAGAGTTAGACCAAGATAATTCTGGAACGATTTTGATAACACACGCAGTGCAAGTGTTATTTTAAACGTCAAAACTTCTATGATGAAAAATTATGACGTAAGTATAAATAACATTTGCACTAGTTGCACTGCGTATGCTATCAAAATAATTGCAGAATTTTCTTGGTCTAACTCTATTCATTCACCAGTCAAATAGATACAGGGTCAACCAAAAACGCGAGCGCAGCGAGCGCGAATTTTTTGTTGACAATATCGCAAGGCCGGGTACTGATCTTCACCTGGGCCTAAACGTCCGAAGTGCCCCAGTGAGGCGAACTTTCATGCGAAGTCAAAGCCGTGCTTCAGGC
Organism: Cydia splendana; assembly: GCF_910591565.1. Classification (NCBI taxonomy): domain Eukaryota; kingdom Metazoa; phylum Arthropoda; class Insecta; order Lepidoptera; family Tortricidae; genus Cydia; species Cydia splendana. Next base: position 1,270,610 of record NC_085985.1, read on the forward strand.
TTCAGGATAAGTAGTTGAGCACAGACTCCAACCAATGTCCATTGTATTAAAAGCGAGATATTTCCTTGAGCACTGGTGGTCTAGCGGTAAGAGCGTGCGACTTTCAATCCGAAGGTCGCAAGGTACAAACCCCGGCTCGTACGAGTGAGTTTTTCGGAACTTATATACGAAAAATCATTTGATATTTACTATTTGCTTTTCGGTGAAGGAAAAACATAGTGAGGAAGCCGGACTAGTGCCGATAAGGCCTAGTTTACTCTCTGGGTTCAAAGGACAGTCTGATGGCAGTCGCTTTCGTAAAAACTAGTGCCTACACCAATTCTTGGGATTAGTTATCAATTGGACCCCAGGCTCCCATGAGCCGTGGCAAAAATTCCGGGATTAGGCGAGGAAGAAGATGAGTTTTCTTATTATTCCTTTGCCCTGGCCCAGTAACATGCGACAGTGTGCTATCTCATTTACTCCGATACAATTAGACAGTGTGCGCGTTATAGGTATTAATAGCCTCTTAAGACTGCGTCGACCGTCTAGTGGCGCCCTCATTAGTGGAATTGTGTTTTATAATAAACCAATTAATTTCTGTACTTATACATGAATCAGTATATGTAGGTACATATTAATATTGTTGTCCTACTTATTCCCCAATTTTTGGTCTTTGTCACATAGTTTAGTTTCATAGTACGAATACGAAGTACCATTTCGTAAGTTTCGGCCCGGCCGAAAGGTTCGGCCGTTTTTTGGCCGAAACCGAAACTACAGCCGAAACATGATTTTTTGGACGAAACTGGCCGAAACCGAAACCGAACCTTCGGTCGGACACTATCATCCACTCGCGCCTCTGCAAACATGCCAGAGGCACTACAGTGCTTCGGCAGTTTCAACAGCATCCTCAGGACGTTGTTGTACTGAACTCTCAGCGTATTATAGGCCCCCTGCGTAAATGTTGCCCACAGACTGCACGTGTAAAAAGTAGTGTTATAGTAGGTACGGTTCGGCAAGCCATTTTCGTCAGTAGTAAAGGCGGTAAATTTAAAAAAACATTAGACGCGAGGGGTTGTCCTCCCATAGAAATTTGAATTTAGCGCGTTTTACTACTGAAAAGTGGGTTTGCCAGAGTATGTTGTTATTTTTAATAATTGTATGTTTTTATAAAGAAAATACTGCTGTGAACTGTCTAAGACTACATATGACATATGTGTGCGTTCAAAAATTACAATATTTCTGTTTCGAACTTCTAACAATTTTTTGAATGGATGAGTTTAATTACAACATTGATTAGAAGTAAAATTTAGTTTGTGTTTTTTTTGTTGGTTTTACTTAATATTAACAAATGAATATGTGGAAGTGTGATAAAATCGCAAATCAAATAGTAGAACATAATTCACCCTGCCGTTATTGAACGCACTTTTCAGAGTTTTCTGTCAAAACATTAATCGGAAATTGGTTCGTATCCAACACAAAACAAAAAATTTAATATTTAAATGTAATGAAACATTAGAATATCAACATAATCTGACGAAAATCATATAATTATGTCTTCGAATACGTGCCTGTTCTGCCTAGGGCCAGAAGGCACGGAAGACATTTTCCAACATTATCATGAAGGAAGGAATGAAATGTATTCTGAGATATTATTGAAAACTTATAATGTAACCGTAAGTACTTTGATGTTTGCGCTTAAACCCTAGAGAATATGTTGCGTCTCTATGTCCCTTAGGCTGTTAAAAAGTGAATACTATGCTGCATGGTGTAGCTTACATCATGAAGGGTTGATATCAAGTAAGTAATTCATCTCTGGCATCCCTATTGTCCATATTCCATGCGCTACTGTGTCTACCTATCATAATGGCATAATTATTAAAGCACTACACCTTATACAAGCTCACCGCCTCATCTGTCTGTTTCTATGTATGTATGTTCACAATAAACTCAAAAACTACCGAACGTATTTTCATGCAGATTTCACCTATCATTAGAGTGATTCTAGAGGAAGGTTTAGGTGTATAATTTGTTATGGTTTTGTGTAACCCGTGAGAAGCTTGGGCAGAATAGAAAATTCACCGCTTAAGGAAAGACTCGAACTTGCAATCTTTTGGAACACCACTCCAATCTCTCTTAACACACTGAGCTACTGAAACTTACAAAAGATATCAACCTCATGTCATTGGACTTGAACTATCTCTATAACAAATTTCATCCAAATCTTTTAAGTGCCACTTGCGCCATACCATTAACCTGGGATTAACCGTTTAAACCTGGACTTACCCCATGGTAAGTAACCATTTACCAGTACAATTGACACTGGTTTAAGCAGGTGACCCCGGGGTTAGTGGGATGTTGCATGTGGTATTAAGTGTTTTAAGTATCATATGCTTAGACACGATTCTGTGCATGGGAATTTAAATCTATTGTTTTAAATGACAAGGTCACTTTTTCAACGATCAATTATCTGACAGGCTGCATAAGAGGGGGTAAAGAGGTAACAGACAGACACAGTTATTTTTTCATTTATAATAATATAATCAGTAGTATAAATTGTAGGTACCGCAAGACATCCGAAACAGCAAGATTTGTGAACAGTGTATAACTGAACTGCGGGCAGCTGCAGAATTCAAAACTAAAGTTATAAAATCAATCAACTACTTGGCATCGGCACATTTGAAAGTACAAAATGACGACTGTGATGATTTTGATGACAAAATTAGTGTTGAATTTGATGAAGGCCCACAACCTGTTGAAAATACTGTTGAAAATACAGGTAAAGTGAAGTTCATATTAAGTTACTTTTTTTTATGGCTTGTGGGCCAAGTTAACCACAGAGTGGGTGCCCCACGAGTCAAACCGGGGATCCGGCAGACCTTGTCGGCGATGGCGGGATAACTTGGACTCCTTTTTGAGAGACTGGCCAGATGTAGCTCAAAACCGGGGCGAGTGGAAAAAGAGGGGGGAGGCCTTTGCCCAGCAGTGGGACACAACCGGCTCATTATACAGGGTGGAAAGGCACGACGATCCTTCCCGGAAGTATTAGGTCGTTTAAGTGATACAGAGACGATTGGTAATGGTAAGAATCGTTAATTGAGTAAAAAATAAAAATAGCAAATTTACTACTTTGTAACTGTGGTGACAACCCTATAGCATGTGCACATCACGGCTATAGATTAAGGATCTCCGTCGGGAAAGCTCGGGACTTTACACTTTTTTCCGATCGTTGACAGAATCGCAATGATGTATGAATGTCGCATAAATGTCAAATAAATCAAATGAATGCAAAAATATTATAAACAATTTTATTACTTTCTTAGATAATTATTTTTTGCCAATATTTAACACTATCTTCTCTTCACATACGGTGTTCAAATGTACCTCCGTGTCTTACAAGGCCGCCGCAGCCCGTGCCCGAGTATGTCGATGCACATGCGATAGTGTATGCTCTTCGTCATTTTTCCTCCGCAGATTGTCCTCCGCAGAAAGCACCAATTAGCCTTTGTCTCATTTCGTCCGCAGTTTCACATTCCGTTTGGTACACCATATCTTTTACACAGCCCCACAAATTTAAATAGCCACGAGCATCTAACAAGGGCATTTTTATTTGAAAAATATGACATTAAATAAGTTCAATAAAAATTTAATTTCAAACTGATGTTTGTTTGACGTCTGATGACGTCTTGTCTATTTCCTACCACGCAAGAAGGTTTGTTAGTTTGGTATTGAAGAGTATTTATTCTTGATTTATTCTAATGTTCTGTTTTGCATGTACCTACATTTGGTGCATCAAACACAACCTACTTATAATAAAAAAAATTTTTTTTATTATTTTAGATAGTTTCTATTTATTCGAAAATAATTTTGTGAAACGTGTTAAGAAACTAAAACCTTTTTATCAGTCAAGGAAACCAGAGATATTTATAAGACGATTGCGTACTTTTGAGTGGTTGTCAATGTCACCATTTGAACTGTCGTTGTAAACAATGTTGTGGTTAGTATTATTAATATTAAGGAATAACATAACTACTTCATTCAAGTATTGAACAAGTGGAACCACTAAAAAATCGAAAATCCTGCAACGATTCTTACCGTGTTGGAAGCAGACCTAAAAATGGTTAGATGGCAACAAATTAGCATAATTTCCTGTCGTATACTGATTGTTTACAAGTAAGTTCATTGACCCTGTCACCTGTTAGGGTTAGAACAAAGTAGTTTTTTGCATGGATGTTTAAAAGGCCATAATTTATAAACGGTTGCCCATATTAACATAGTTTCTATGGAGAAAATATAGAGCTTAGGCTAAACTATCTCCCATTTCCGGAAAGGATCGTCGTGCCTTTCCACCCTGTATAACTTTTTTTATGATGTAGCAGGCAAACAAGAAAACAGCCTGATGGTGAGCAATTGGTATAAAGGCCCCTCTTACTCCTCTAACTCCTACAAAACTTTTAACAATGCACTTGTAACCCCTCTGGTGTTGCAAGTGTCCATGGGTTAAGGTCCCTGCACACACTGGGCTAGCGTGGGCCAGTCTGGGGGACGCATTTATGCGTTAGAGGGAGCAAGTGATATTGCTATCTCATTCTACCATCATGGCTGCGTCCCTTGCAACAATGATGTTGGCGTGTGCATGACGTTTTAGTACCTAAAATAAGCCCCTGAGGCATTGTACCAAGGATGCTGGCGGCATGTCCTCGCTGTATCGCAATGCTGATACGTTGTGCGAGGTAGCCGCCAGCTCTTCGGTCACCAGTTATGTCAACCAGACGCTTCGCGATTTCTGCAAACAACTTATGCGCGCTGAGACCCCATGGACCTAGAGTTTATGTTTGTAACTATGTTTCGTTCATTTTTCAGGTCTTTATGTCATAAAACTGAACTCCAAGAATAGTTTTTATGATGATAACAAGAAGACTTCTGTAGCGCATGATACTGAGGTTGTGGGTTTCAATGATGATGATGATGATGAAACAAGTTTAGTGCAAGAAACAAGCTTATTGGAAGAAAGAAAAGGTAAAGGTGAGAGTTGAAAGGGGTAATTATGTAATGATATTCTTGCCTGCCTGCCTTGTCTTCATATTCTATTCTTTTTAAATTTCCGTTGTATACCTAATTACTAAAACCAAAGATAATTTGAAATAGAGAGTTACTGTCATGGTAAATTATGTAGCTACAGTACATTTACTGCCATCTTTCGACAGAAGATTAAAACTACAGGCCAAAGGTATGTGCAATCTTTTGGAGCAATGGCGCCATAACCATCAGCCTATTCTCGAGTCGGTGTTAATCTTAATATTTAATAAGTTAACACATATCACTATCAGTGAAAGAATAATGATGAAAGTCAAATCGCGTTCTAACAGTTTTATCATCTGTCCAAAGATGGCAGTAAATTTACAGTGGCTACATAATTTACTTTGACAATCCGTCTATACACTCTATTCTCTTTGCTAAAACTTTAGGATTATAAATGTTATAAAATGAATTTGAATTATATTCTATTTCTTTTTTCAGGTTATCAAAGGAGTGTGCAGCAAAATTTAAAACAACCGGAATCACAAAACCACAAGGACTTAAAGGAAAATTCTTTAAGACTAGTTTTCAACTCCAATATATGTCTATTCAAATCTTTGAAGACCAAATATGGCTGCTTTGTCTGCAAAGAAGCATTTCTTAGCATAAAAGATTTAAGAGAACATTCGAAAATACACTCTAATGCAGAGGCGATAAAAGCCAAATTCAATCGCTTGAGAGGCATGTCATACCAAAACGCAGATATTTCAAATTTAGAATGCACAAAATGTGGATCGGCGTGCTTGGATTTTACCGAATTGAAAAAACACCTCATAGAAAACCATGAGATTAAATTTGGAGACACTGAACATTTTTTAATACCGTACAAATTACAGGATTCCTTCAAATGTGTTTTATGTAGTGAAAAATTCAACACATACATGAGACTGTCCATCCATATGAATAACCATTATTCAAACAATGTATGCGAAATTTGCGGAAATTCTTATATAAATAGAATAAGTCTAAGAATCCATATGCAAACGCAGCATAAAGAAAAAAAGTGTAGTCTATGCTCTGATACTTTTTTAACAAGTTACGCGCGGGTTAGGCACATGAGGACACACCATAACAGTTCCATGTCAAAGAGGTATTGTCTTATCTGTGGTAAAACGTTCCTTTACACGTATCAGCTGATCGAGCATAAAATTTTAGAGCACGGCGCGAAACGACAGTTGAGTAAATGTTCTATATGCCCAAAAACGTTCCCGAATCAGCAGAATTTGAAGATTCACATACGTTCCGTACATGTTAGAGAGAGGAATTTTCCTTGTCACGCTTGTGAGATGAGGTTTTTTACCAAGTCAGATCAGAAAAGGCATGAGAAAACGCATTTAGATGAAAAGTCGTATGTTTGTGGGATTTGCGAGAGTAAATTTAAGGGGAAAGACTCTTTGAGGAGGCATTTGAAGCGCCAGCACGGACATACTTAGTGGGGTATGAGCAGAGGACATAATTGTAACTATATTATAAGGTTCAATATTTTATAAATTAAGGAACAATGGTAAATATGACTTTGAATGAGATCTGAATTCGCGGTTTTGGGATACCGGCCGGCCCACCCCTTTTTGCTCAACATCATAGATATAGTAAAGAAAGAGTGGTAATGGTAACTCCATGCATCAGTTTTACCAAAGAGGATTTGAAGTAGAGAGTTATTACTGTCATGGTAAATTATGTAGCTACAGTTCATTTACTGCCATCTTTCGACAGAAGATTAAACCTGTTCGAACGCCATTTGACTTTGATCCTTATTCTTTAACTGATATGTGTTAACTTTTCTTAAATATTAATATTCACGCCATCTACTCGAGCATAGGCTGAAGGTTATTGTGGCGCCATCGCTCGAAAACATGGAACTATACCTTTGGCCTATAGTCGAGTAGATGGCGTGAATATTAATATTTAATAAGTTAACACATATCAGCGAAAGAATAAGGATCAAAGTCAAATGGCGTTCTAACAGTTTTATGTTCTGTCGAAAGATGGCAGTAAATTTACAGTGGCTACATAATTTACTTTGACAATCCGTCTCTATAGACTTTATTCTCTTTGGTTTTACCAAAACGCGAGTTATTTCGTAGTCGACATCTAGCGTCAAGTAGCTGAATTTATCAGTACTGCTAGTTGACAATAGATGTCGCGACGAGCGAAAAGTCTAATGCTCAACAATTTTCAGCTAATATCATAACCGGATTAACTGGGAGTCTATTTTCAACTTCTTCTGCTTATAATATTAGTTGTAAATTGTTTTAGTAGTACATTTTTCGTCAGTAGCGACAATTGTGACATCTGGGGCCTATTGCATAACAAACTACAACCAAAGAGAATAGATAGTAGAAGTTACATATGTCTTTGCTACAACTAATATTACAAGCGGAACTCCTTATTTAATAAGTGAAATTAGAAAAGGAATTCCGCTTATAATATTAGTTGTAGTTTGTTATGCAATAGGCCCCTGGTGTCAAGTAGCGGTACTGATAGTTCCACTACTTGACGCTAGATGTCGACTACGAAATAACTCGTGGTTTGATAAGAAAACTGATGTATGGAGTTAACACTCTTTCTTTACTTATATTACTCTATGCTCAACATGAAGCAACACATACAAAGCTTGCGCTAAGAGAGAGTACAGTCACCTGCAATAATATGTTGCTCTTCGAAGGCCGCAAAAATATGTGACACGCTCTTATGGCTCTACAAATAAGATCATGTGACATATTATTGCTGCCTTCGTAGTGGAACATATTATTGCAGGTGACTGTACTACAGCGGTTAGGAACAAGAATGCTCGGAGCAACCAGAAAGCCGAACTTGACTAATCGATCCAGTAAACTTCTGGTTACGGTAGAATGTGCCTGTACCTACAGCTGGGTAGACTGAGTTGTGAATGATTCTGTAAACGACTGAATTAAACCACTAGAAGAATATAATTGTACTTTTTATTTTAATTATAGCATATTATAGGTATACTTGGTCAAGCTAATCTTGTCAGTAGAAAATTTTGGCAGCAAATTTAAAAAATGTAGGCGCGAAGGGTTATCGTCCCATAGAAAATTTTAATTTCGAGCCTTTTTCTACTGACAAGATTTGCTTGACCAAGTATGGCCAGAACTGGCTTGGTGAGTTCATTATGGGGCTGTCCATAAATTACGTCATCGTTTTTTGACGATTTTTAACCCCCCCGCCCTTTAAATCATGCTTCTAATGACCCCGTTTCTTCCTACGTCATGCTACCATCATCCGATGTCCAGACCCCCCCCCCCCCTAATTTGAAATGACGTAATTTATGAATAGCCCCTACGTAATAAGTTCGAATTAATAACTCGAAAAATTACAGTTAATTTTGTCTAATTCTGAGACATGATTTTTAATGTAGGTATTGCGTTTTATCGTAAAAAGGTACTTAATTAAACCAAAGAGAATAGATAGTATAGAGGGCTATTGCCATAGTAAATTTTGTAGTCACGGTACATTTACTGCCATCTATCGACACACAATTAAAACTTAAAATAAAATTGAAAATGTATAAATTAATCAAAATATGTATACGGATAAATGATTTTTAATTTTTATTGTTCCATACTGACCCATGTTCTTTCACTGATGTGTTAAAATTGTTAAATATCAAACAGTGTCGTCGACGCGCCATCTAGCCGATAATAGGCCAAAGGCATGGCGCCATCTATTCGAGACTGACTTTTTCTTGATTTCCGAAGTACGTTTTTTTCTTAGACTTTATTTATCTTATACAGAGTTACATATATCTTTGATTAAACATTTAAAGAGAGACCGATAAAACACATAAGACTTATTATAGAAATCAAAATTAAAATTAGCAGTTATTATAATAAATTTAGTTTTTTACCGCCATCTAGTTAAAGAGTAATAAATTATGTAGTGATGATGATGCTCTCCTGACCGATTTCGGCCACAGCGACTGTGTGCTCTGGAGTAGGCAATTTTTAACTCTAATGAGTACTGCCATCTGCCCTAACTAATATCCATATATATACATTTTTTGATAACTTTATACGTTTTCATTTTGAGTTTTAGTCGTGTGTCGATAGATGGCAGTAAATTTACTGTGACTACAAAATTTACAATGACAGGACCCCTCTATACTATCTATTCTTTTTGCTAATAGTAACTACTGCGTATCGATGTGGCTGGCTGATTATGAGTAAAACACGGACCTAGAGAGTAAACCGGACAGAGTACATTAGCCAAAAAGTGTGTCCACATGAGAAGTCAAGGTGGGCCGTTGCATCTCTTTCTAATTAGGGTGACCATAAGTCATATGTATGTGGGATATTAGGATAACATTGAATATATAGTTTGGCCAGGATCTTTTCTTATTCGTGCATAGTTATAGAGAATCATACTGTATTTTCGCTGTACTAGTATTATGGCTTGAAAAGGGATGGATATAGTTTTTTGTCTCTTCTGTAAAACGCTTCACACAACCTTAGGCATTTAATTTAGTTGTTCTAAAAGCTGTTGCTAATAGGCGCACTGGACCACGAACATGGTGGATCGTCAGGAATGTGGTCCGCCGTAACGTCTGTCAAGAACACGGGTATGAGTGAGAGAGATAGAGAGACAGATATGGTGACAGAACCAGAGGGTCTACCGCGAACCAAGTTCGACGTGTTGCCTCTCTGTCACACTTACGTACGAATTTACAAGTGCGACAGAGAGACAAAATGTCGAAAGTGGTTTGGGGTAGGCCCTCAGGGCAGTGGGGGATTTACAGTATTTGCCGTCCTAGGCCCCAGGCCCTGTAGCAAGCACTAGACGCCCCTTTCTCAGCACCCATCATATAGACTGCCACCCTAGGCCCGGGCCTACTCGGCCTTAGAGCAAATCCGCCACTGCCTCAGGGTCGCGTGGATCCGCTACGCCCGTTTGTTATAGTTTTTAACTAGGACGCTTGTCACTGGAGCATAAATTAAATTAAAAAAATAAATATCATTTATTATCAGGCGACTAAGGCCCATAGATACATACCTTACAAACTAACATACGTACAATAGTAAAAATCTTACAAGCTAAAAATTATTTCGGCGTCACCGAAAACCATAAACACCGAAGTTAGCAAATTGCGAGCATCTTTCTCTGTCACTGTAATTACTCCTTTATAGAAGTAAAAGAGAAAGATGCCCGTAATTTGCGAACTTCGGTGTTCACGGTGGTAGGCCATCTGTGCGAAAAGAGAAGAGTCGTGAAATGTAAAGAAACTAGTGATATGCCGTTCCCAGTAAATTTTCCAAAGAGGGTAAGCCCTCATACGCACGAGCGCTTTTTCAACGCGCGTTAGAATGAAACAAATGGAAACATGTGTATTTGTTCACACGATGGTGGTGGCGCTTTTTATCAAGCCTTGTTTTTTTTTTCGACTTTAAGCGTTGGTCGTTAAATCGAATTTAGCGTGTGAACGGATTCAACCCCTTTTGTAACGCGCGTTGAAAAAGCGCTCGTGCTATGAGGGCTAAATTCCCAGTAACGTTTCTGGTATCGTCCCAAAAGTCAGTAAATTACGATAAACTTCTATTTTTCTTTTATTATCTATGTGTTTTTTTATTATTATAACAATTTATAAATGTGTCTGTAATGTTTAAGGACTTTGGATTTCAATTTTTGCAATTATTTATTCTGTATTGGCTCTCATTTCACCAATTTAAACATGCCGAAATAAATACATACCTATTTATGAAAACTTACGTTTAAGTACGTAATACGAATTGTGTAAAACCATAAAGGAAGTGGTAAAACTGGTTCTCATCGTGCCGACATCATGGTCACCCTAATGAGTTTGACAATGTCTAACTTGTATTTTTATCGTAAAATGTAATAATTGTGGCTTCCTTGTGAAACGATATTACACAATTAGAAATTATTTCACTCCCACAACCTTTAACGCAACATTTATTCACCATTTTTAAGAAATTTTGCATTCACGTGTTTTGTAAATATGTCATCAGGTTAGGGATACCAATTAATATTCAAACTTACTACTACAATGTCTACCATATCAAAATTAGTGTTTTTTATTGTTGTGCACATGCTTGGTTAAATCAGTTAATAATATTGACATCATAATTATTTACAAATTTCCTAAAAGATATCAGAACCGTACTCTGAATATAGCACTTAAATAATATAAGAACTATAAGAAGGTATTTAATTTTAGTAGTATATTGATATAAATACTACCGCAATGGTATATTTTTAACATTAGCAACATGTGCGAGTGAGACACCGCGGCCCACCTTTGCTATCTCAAGTGGACCGTTTTCTCTGTACTGGTACGAACGTCTTTCTGGCTCTGTGATAAGGTTCAATTTAGTATGGCAAAAAAAGTGACAGTTCACTCCTTCTTATAACTCCATGCTTATAACTCCATGGAGTAAAATCATAGACTTATAATATATATATAGAGACGGTGTCTCAGCGAGCTGTCACTGTTGCCACTTTTGTTTAGTGTACGATTAACAATGAGGCCCACGTTGCTGTAGCTATGTCGATAAAGTCATATCGATAAACTATCGACATTTCTTGCAATTTTAATTTTACTTCAAAAGCTTAACGATACCTAAAATTACCAAAAACGCTTTTATTCTTTATTGTGGCTATCAGATCACAATTTTATAGTCACGCCCCAGCAGGGAACCAAGGGAAAGTTCAGATATTTAATTAAAATACATGAATACGTCCTAAAATAGGTGTTCCGCAATAATTGAATTATATTATAATATATTCGTTATCCATTAGCATTTCAATTATGTTTATGTTTAACGAAGATATTGAAGCTTCAATTAATCGCTATTTCGTTCCGCTGTGTAGCGTTTATCGATATATAACATGATTAAAATCGACTTTTCACATCCCTAAAAGAGCACACATATACGCTGTTACGCACACATACACAGCCTGGGCGCATCAAGAAAGGCAACACTTGATTTGAAGTCCACCTTGTCAACAGTATGGTTGTCCTTTTTTGACAAACGGCATTTTTAAAAGAGCGAGGAGAGAGAAATGATACTAGTTGCTGCGACGTGAAAGAGAACAGAAAACGTTGGGCCCTTGAGTAAAATTGCTAGATTGTCTCTGAACAAAACGCGTGCTGATTGGTTACTAAATTATAGCTTACTTTTGATTGGATAAGAATAAAATAGCTTGATTTTCACTGGTCAATTTTCTACAGTCGTATTTATAATGTATTAAAAATCGTAAAAAATACACATTATTTCTTTAATTTCAGCACCGTAACATAATATAATATTAAATCTGATATAAATCTAGTATTTCTACAAGTTTGAAGTCATTACGTAACATATTAAACGTTATCTGTCAGAAAACGCGTTTGTTGTTTTTTAACCACGGAAATACAGCTCTGTAATGGCGGGCGCTCGTCGAAGTGATTTCTTTCGGTTTTAATTTTTGGACTATGTTTCTTTGATATTAACAATCATGAGGCAGTTAGATTTGTGCCGGTGTTGCCTCGCAGTGGGTTGTGACAAAGATATTTCTGAGGAATACGAAGAGGATGGACGCAAGGAAGTCTATTCCGATATGTTGCTTGATACGTTCAATATTTTTGTAAGTTATTTGCTCATAATCGTTTGAATTTAGCACTAATCTATATCTATAGCACCCAGGCGTACTAAAACATTTTATTTTCATACGTTGTAAGTGTAAGTTCGTGTGTGTCTTTTAAGTTACTCGGTTAACTTTACTTAGCTAATAAGCACGGGTATTCTAGTAGTACTTGCCTCAGAAATACAATTCAATACATTACCTGTGCTAAAAACAGAACTTCAATCTATAATAATACTACTGATACCGAGTTAGGTACCATGATCTATGAATCATTTTTACAATAATTATGTTATTTTAAATGATCTTCCAATTTTATTGAACTTTGGGTCCATAATCTTTAGCCTTTATTAATCGGCCAAGCCCATTGCATGCAAGTTCTTGCTAGTCTAAGGCTTGCTTTTAATATTTCCAACAGATATCATATGAAGATGTGGGCGGCAAGTGTCAGATCTGCGAGGACTGTATATTACGGCTGCGAGAGGCGGCCTCCTTCAAGGCTCAAGTCATAGAAGCGGGGAAGGCTATCACGCAGAAACTGAAGAACACAAGGATGGAGTCAGACGGTGATGGTATGATTTGTTATAATTTTATTTTTTTAAGCCCTAGCGGCCCACCATACAACTTTTATTACTCTCATTTTATCTGCAATCTGCTGTTTTAGTGTTAGATCAAGAAAACTCTGCAACAATTTTGATAGCATATGCAGTGCAAGTGTTATCACGAACGATCAGAAAGTTGTCGCCAAACTTTTTGCTCATCAATTTGAGAAATCCTTTGTTTGTGAACCAGCACACACGAACATACCGGATGCCTCGTGTGGAAAATTCAATCGAATCAGTATACTTCACTCCTGAGAACGTGGCAAAAACGTTAGCAACATTTAGTGACTCCACCTCAATGGGCCCGGATACTCTACCCTCTGCTTTTCTTAAAAAGTGCAGTAGCGTGCTTGTCCATGAGTTGGCTTTTATAATGAATTTATCCCTCAAGAATGGAACCCTACCTCGAGACTGGAAGGAAGCACATGTCACTCCCATATATAAAAAAGGTGATAAGTTAGTTGCTGCTAACTATCGTCCAATCAGTCTCACAAGTATAATCTGCAAAACTATGGAAAAAATTATAGTCACTGAATTGCGAAATTTCATAAGTAAGGAGAATGTAATTATTAATGAGCAGCATGGCTTCATACCGAAAAGATCCACAGTGACGAATCTTCTTGTATGTCTTGATAAGTGGACACGTGACTGGGACAATCGTCAGCCTACGGACGTCATATACTTAGACTACGAAAAGGCATTTGATCGTGTACCTATTCGAAGGCTTATTGCTAAATTGGAGCACTTTGGAATTCGTGGTCAGCTCCTTGAATGGATATCGGACTTTCTAACCCACAGGATATTTAAAGTAAGAGTAGGGAAAACTTTATCAAATGCACACAACGTCTATAGTGGTGTTCCTCAGGGATCAGTGCTTGGACCAATCCTGTTTGGCATATTTATAACAGATATGAAGAGTGTAGTACAGTCGGAACTGTCAATATTTGCTGATGACACCAAAGTTATGGGTAATCCATTAGTAAGTCACAATATTATCCAAAGCGATTTAGATCGCATAATTCAGTGGACTAAATCACTAAATGCTCATATCACTAAATGCTGACAAGTGCACAGTTCTACACATAGGGAAAACTAATCCTAAACTAAATCACCACATTGACACTGTTCCCCTGCAAGCAGTAGCTAGTCAAAGAGACCTGGGCATCACTGTTTCACATAACTTGAAATGGGACACACATATCACCAAAATCACCAAGAGAGCAAATTCTATGCTGTATATGATCCGGAAAGCATTCCATGTTATTACTATAGACCTATTTATTAGAATATACAAGTCATATCTTCGTCCTTTACAGTATGCTTTTCAGATATGGTCCCCCTACTTTAAAAAGGACATTACAATGCTGGAAAAAGTTCAGCGAAGAGCAACTAAAATGGTTGCTTCATTGAAAGATAAACCATATGAAGAACGGCTTCAAGAATTAGGTCTTACAACATTAGAGGACAGAAGGAAGCGAGGCGATCTTATTGAGACTTACAAAATCTTGTCCGGTCACTACAATGTTCCAAATATTGAGGACCTATACACATCAAGCCAGAATGTAAGGTTGAGAGGGCACTCTAAAAAACTTGTCAAACCTCCGTGTGCTAGCTAGTAACCCTAGAAAACACTTCCTGTCGAATCGTGTGGTAAATGTGTGGAACTCTCTACCAGAAACTGTTGTTAGTGCACCATCGGTCAACACTTTCAAAAATAGACGAGATACACATTTTAGAACTTTAAAAAGTGCAAAATAAAATACACGTGCTTCGATATACACGCATCAGCTCTAAGAGCTGCTAGTGTATCAAATAAAATAATAATAATAATGTGTATCCCTTGCTTTTAGAGTAAACTGTCTTAAAGGGCCTCTGCGCTGTTGGCTTCGGCCCCACGCATGCCTCCCAAAGGTCCGGGACCCCATGGTCCCGAGATATGGAAAGGACAAACAAATAATAATATTAATAATAGGTCATAATTTCATAGAAGCTTGACATTTAAAATAAAGTTTGCACTGCACGTGCTATTAATCGTTGCAGATTTATCTTGGTTTAACCACAGAATAATTAATAGTACTACCGTACAGAAAGGAAACTTCCTACCAAAACGAAGTTTGACAGTGGTTCAGGGTCGAATCATGCTGTCTCTGTCTAATATATGGCACTATCCCTTTCGGCTATTTAGGGTTGTCAAAAATCAAGTGATTATCTTATCTGTGGTCGTGCACGCAAAAGGAAGTCAAGTGGTGCCAACCCTAATAATTGCTCGGAGCAATGCTGAGCCGAACGGAGCCGAGTATGACCGAAGTTAGGAGTTTCGCACCCCTGGTTTAACTCTAGCCATAATCAGATGTTTTATCATCTTTTTTAGGGTTTTGGGAATACAATCGGCAATATAAAATTGACACTCTTTGAATTAATGGTATTAGAAATTAGAATTGAATTAGATTTACTTATAAGATCAAATGAAATAAAATGAAAGAAACTTTGTTCCATTAATGATTTAAATTTGTATAAAATAATTATTTTATTTATTTATTTTGCTTTGGTTTAAAACCCTTTGGTTGACATAAAGTTTTAAGTCATAAAAATGTCATAATGTATTGTTTGTCATATATTATAATCATTAGTCCTAAAACTGAAACCGTAAACTTTTCAGGATTTTCCTCAGGTTAGGTTAGGTTTGTTTTATGGCAATGCTGAAAAGTTACGAGTTTCTGAACCAAACAAATTATGACTAACGAAAATGCGGACATCAAACAATACATTATGACTTCAAACTTTTTGGCAAACGATAGAGACCCAGTTTAAAACATATGATCATTACAGAAGAGATGACAGCAGAGGGAAACATAAAGATGGAGGTGAGCGAGGACGTGGAGCTCTCCTACGAGGACTTCGACTTCACGCAGTTCACTGCAGGCAATGACGATGGTAATTATATATTCGACGACCGGTCTGGCCTAGTGGATAGTGACCCTGCCTGCGAAGCCGATGGTCCTGGGCTCGAATCCCAGTAAGGGCATTTATTTGTGTGATGAACACTAATATTTGTTCCTGAGTCATGGTTGTTTTCTATGTATATAAAGTATGTATTTATCTATATAAGTATGTATATCGTCGCCTAGCACCCATAGTACAAGCGTTGCTTAGTTTGGGGCTAGGTTGATCTGTGTAAGATGTCCCCTAATATTTATTTATTTTATTATTTATATTTTATATGTGCTATTCTCAACCAAAAGGGTACTTATTGACGGTTGTCAATAAGGCGTGATTTCCATATAGCGTCATTTTGTAATCAATCTTATTGACAACCGACAATGTGCTATCTTTTGGTTGAATACGTCACATATTAGGGAGAGTGCATGAACTATAGGGGGCAGCACTGCGATCATATATAACCTGGGGCAGCATTAATTTTTGGCGCCAGGCGTAAATGTGAAGTTAATGCTTCAAATGTAGCCCAGAAGATGGCAGAACCTACTATGCACAAGAAAACGTACGAGAACGGTGGATGGTAGCAGGGTAGCACTCCGATTTCTGATTCAGGCCACAAGATGGCAGACCCTCCATCGCGCACGGTCCCTATTGTAATAATTTTCATTCGAAAATCTGATACCCTAAAAATACATTTCTTAGTTCCTAATCTACAGTTTCCAGTTTTTTTACCTTGTTTGTTAAGTTGCGTAACAATTGATTTTATACTAGTTTTACGGTTTAAACCCACGTGTTTTTCAGTGACTCGCGCGACATATTTCGGAGAGCCTAGGTCACCTTTCTCAAGCACTAACAGTGCGAGCAGCGTTCACGACGGCCGCGCTTCGCGTACTGCTGCGCGCCGCGTCACACGCGAGTACGCGAGTTTAACCGTGAAATTAGTTTTATGTTAGTATGTCTCACGACAGCACAGAATAAGTAATAGTACTACCGTACAGAAAGGACACTTCCTACAAAACCGAAGTTTGACAGGGATTCAGGGTCGAATCATGATGTCCCTTTCTAACTTATGGCACTATCCCTTTCGACTATTTAGGGTTGTCAAAATTCAAGTCATTATCTTATTTGTGGTCGTGCACGCAAAGGGACGTCAAGCCGTGTCAACTCTAATAATTGCTCGGAGCAATGCTGAGTCGAACGGCGCGAGTTTGCCCGAAGTCAGGAGTGTCTCCCCACTGACGACAGTTTAAATATGGACATTGCTAAACAATATTAAAATTACATATTGATTTCAGACGAGATCTATATAATAAAGCTGGAGGATGGGTCCTGCGTGGCCGGAGGCGGAGATGAGATCAGTGCCCTCGCTGACAACCTCCGTCAGAACGAGCTCACCAGGGGCTTGCTGGGCCCCGAGCAGTCTGTTAAGAGCCCTAAACACAAAGTTGGTTAGTATTTAGAGTATACTTTTTAGGGTTCCGTAC
Organism: Cydia splendana; assembly: GCF_910591565.1. Lineage (NCBI taxonomy): Eukaryota > Metazoa > Arthropoda > Insecta > Lepidoptera > Tortricidae > Cydia > Cydia splendana. Next base: position 1,288,290 of record NC_085985.1, read on the forward strand.
CTCAAAAGGAAAAAAACGGAACTCTTATAGGATCACTCGTGCTTCTGTCTGTCCGTCTGTCAGACTATTTTCTCGGAAACTACTGGACCAATTAAGTTGAAATTTGGTACACATGTGTAAATGTCAAATGAAAGAGCTCATTTTAAGAATTTCAAATATGTTTTTTTTAATAATTTTAAAATATATAGGTTAGATGTTATTTAAGAAAATAGCCAAAAATTTCCATCCCCCCCCCACTTATCTACGAAACTACTGGGTCATAAAATTTAACAAAAATACACAAAATAATTCTTTACCTATAGATGACATCCCTGTCAACCTATTAGAAATGTGCAGTCAAGCGTGAGTCAGACTTAATGTACAGAACCCTTGGAACGCGAGTCCGACTCGCACTTAGCCGGTTTTTTTTAGTTAGCCTAAGTGTCCAACTGCTGGGCAAAGGCCTCCCCTCTTTGTTGTATAGTCAGCAGAGGATGCTAAGCGGGTAGGGTTTTCAAAATTTCCTTGACACGCTCTTTTTCTCTTAAGAATAATATCAAGTTGTGTCAAGATCATTTTGAACACCTCACCCGCTTAGCAACTTCTGCCGCTGACTGTACTTTCTCGCCAATCTGGGTAGAATGCGTTGCGTCCAAATCGTTGTGCCATCTCCTTTTCGGTCTGCCTTCACCCCGGCTGGTAGAAAATGCTATACATCATTTTGGAAAATAGCTGATACTCTTCAAACTGCTGGATTGATTTCTATCAGACACAACTAAGAACCACCGCAAGGGAACTCGCTTTCACGTAAATAAAACCGCATCGAAATCTGTCCATCCGTTGAAGAGCTAAAACTTGGTAACTGAGTCTTTGTTCGGATACAAAAAAATATTATAATAATTATAATAATCAACCTAACTCTACCTCTCTCTTTCAGTTCCAAAGCCGAAAAAAGAGAAGGCAAAGAAGACCCAAACAGAAGTAACGCAGCGCCACCTCGACATGCGCGCCAACTCCCTCAAACTCGTCCGGAACTCCAACATGTGTCTGTTCAAAGCCGGCCGGGGCAAGTTCACCTGTTTCTACTGCTTCGAGTCCTACCCCGACATGGCACAACTCAGAGAACACTCGAAAACCCACTCTCATACCAAGGAATTAGTGATCAAAATCAATCCGGTCTCTCATCTATGCTACAAAAAGGCTGATATATCATCGTTGCACTGCGCTAGGTGTCTAGAACCCTGCGAAAGCATCGAAGCGCTTCAAGAGCATTTGACAATCATTCACAATTTCACTTTCACCGATGATGGACATCTATTAATACCATTTAAATTAGATAACGGTTACTACTGTGCTATATGTAATATATTATGTAATACTTTTGCATTTTTGAGCATGCATATGAACTCTCACTTCCCTAACTACGTCTGCGAGACGTGCGGAGCTGCGTATATAAATTTCAAAAACTTAGATGTACATAGGCGAGTTGTACATTTGCGCAAATGCAAGAAATGCTTACAAGACAAATGTACTTGTAAAGAACTCAAATTAGGTGGCAGACACAATTCTCGTATGTGTTTAGAATGTAACATAACATTTAAATATTCATATCTATATAAAGAGCATAATTATCAAGTACATGGTGCGAAACGACCTATAGCGACATGTAATATTTGTGATAAAACGTTTCTAACCCCGAATAACCTAAAACTACATATCCGTAGAATACATAATGCAGAGAGGAACCATGTATGTAGAGTATGTGATATGAGTTTCTTCACAGCGCACGGTATGAGGAAGCATATAAGACGAACGCATACTGATGTTGAAATAAAACCATACTCGTGCGACTACTGCGCGTGCAAGTTCAAGATGAAATATTCGTTGAGCAAGCATTTGAAGAATCGCCACGGACGACGGATGGACGGGAGGCTGTTTAATGATGTCGGGCTGACGTTGGAGGTGATGCAAGGACAATAATATTGATAAATCAGGAGGGTTCACACTACTAGATACACTTTTCTTTTTCTTCCGGCTTACTAAAATACACTTTAAATGTAGTTGGAAACTGTCAAAGGTATATATAGATGGCGCCAGCATAGGTTGTCTCTAGTTTTGTTCTATCAGATTTGGCTTAGAGGGTCCAGGCTATAAAGTTAAAAAAATACAAGAATTTGACATTATTTGTTGGACTGATAGGTAAAACCTATGCTGGCGCCGCCATCTGTATAATACTTCGATCGGCCAACCCCAGTTGTTTGAACAAGAGACTTGATAAATATTGTTAATTATAGTAAACTGATCGTAATTTTAATTATACTTATACTTATACTTTTAAAGGTGTGTTAAACCACGGCGATAAAATCATGGAGTTGCAGGTGTATCATAGCTGCTGCATTGAAAAAACACCCTATCACCTGTACTAATGTATTTACACCTATGATGACGAAATAAAATTATTGATTGATTGATTGATTGTACGTAGGCTACAGAGACTGCTTACCATCAGGCCGTGTGCTTGTTTGCCACCGACGTAGTATTAAAAATCAATAATTTATATTGCAAGTAGGCCTCAAGGCGCTTTCACAAGTAAATATATTTACAGATACCTAGGTGTCACGCACACGCCAGCATCATTGGTACAGTCTCGCAAATATAAACCTTATATAAAAGCGTTAGGTTACTTTGACAGTGTACGTACGTTTAAGCGTTCTTGATTCTAGGCACATCTTACAACGGTTTAAAGCGTCCTCAGCATATTAACCCTTCGACCGTCATGAACGCATAAAACGTGCCATCGTAAAAAATGCACGAAAGTTATTATTAAACTGTAACTTTACGCGTCAGTGGACGTGTTTGACGGTCAAAAGGTTTAAACCTTACTCCCAATAATCGTTTCTCAGTCGTCTGTACTTATAAAAATGTTTTATAATTTGTATATATGTCAATAAATATTTTTTGTAAATAAAAATCTGATTTTAAACAAATTATTTTTGCATTTCATTTCGTATAATACGAAATAATTGCCGTGTTTCATCCCTTTGTTTGAAATCTACCCTTACAGGGCTGTAGAGATTGATGGAATTCACTATGGAAATGGTATACTAATTCTACACAAATGAAGTAGCGGGTAGAAGCTAGTAACTTATATAGTCTGTCAAGCCATTTCCGTCAGTAGAAAAAAGCGGCGAATATAAAAAACCGGCCAAGTGCGAGTCGGACTCGCAAACGAAGAGTTCCTTACCATTATCTATAAAAACGGTCACCCATCCAAGTACTGACCTAGGGATGTTGCGGATCAGATTTTTTGACATCCGCAGATGCGGATGCGGATATTTAAAGTCTCACATCCGCGGATGCGGATGTCAAGATTTAGTACTTAAAAAACGTCAAATATTACATTTTTAGCATCTTTTATTTAAAAAAAACGAAACGTTTAGTATTTGAGCAAGAATATAGGTGCGTTTTATTTAATAAACAGTAACTTGGCCGACTTTTCGGGATCTAGACGATTTCGTTATATATAATGACGCAATTACCTAGCACTTACGCCGCCGGCGCCGCCGCTAATACGTTCCTGTTACCGACTTGGTCGACATCCGCATCGATTTTATGCGGATGCGGATGTTGAAAATCATGCGGATGTTCTGCGGATGCGGATGCGAATATCCGCAACATCCCTATACTGACCCCGTCCGACGTTGCTTAACTTCCGCAAAAATCACGTTTGTTGTATGGGAGCCCCACTTAATCTTTATTTTATTCTGTTTTTAGTATTTGTTGTTATAGCGGCAACAGAAATACATCATCTGTGAAAATTTCAACTGTCTAGCTATCACGGTTCGTGATATACAGCCAGGTGACAGACAGACGGACGGACAGCGGAGTCTTAGTAATAGGGTCCCGTTTTACCCTTTGGGTACGGAACCCTAAAAATGAAGGCGCGAATGGTTATCGTCCTATAGACAATTTGAATTTCGCGCCTTTTTCTACTGACCAGTTTGTTTGACAGACTATATTTAAGTTTTAACGCTGTACAGGGAGCGTGTGCGATGGAGGGTCTGCCATCTTGTGGCCTGAAACGGAAACAAACATGTACATTGCTAACATCTACCTTTCTCGTACGTTTTCTTATACATAGTAGGTTCTGCCATCTTGTGGGCTACATCGGAAGCATAAACTTAACAATTCACATTGACGCCAGAAATCTGACGGCTCCTGTGCCGCCCCCTGTAGTTCACGCACGCTCCCTCTCAGACAGAAAGTTTACTGGTTCAAAGATGGGCAGTTTCTTCCAGTTCTAAATAAATAAAAACCAACATAACTTCAACAGTTTAATGCAAACCAACATGCGTCCTTTTCATATGCCTTCTCAAAGAATCCTTAGTCGCAAACGGGTTACTACATAAAGTACACGAAAACCGCTTCTCCCCAGTATGCGTCACTCTATGCCGCGTCACATCCGACTTCGTATAAAACAGGTTATGACACACATCACACTCATGATTCTTCTCCTTCATATGAACGTTTTTCATATGATTATTACACAGACTTCGCGTCACAAACGATTTCTCACACACCAAACACTTATGCTCAGGTTTTCTTAAACCGTGTTTCTCCACCATATGTAAAACTTTGAAATTTTCTTGAAAAAATCTCTCCTCACAATATGGACACGGGAAGCGTAATTTCCTTTCATACTTAATATTATGCACTGACATCTCGTGATGTTTTTTATCTATTTTATTCGAAAATATTTCGTTACAATGCTTGCAACGGAACGGTCTATGAGACCTTGTTTTATGCAAATTTAAAAATACTAGATTAGAAAACGCCGCACCACATATATGACAAACTTGCTTTTGAAAATGTTTATTCATATGCATATTCAATAGTCTAAAAACTGAAAAATTCTCTGAGCATATCTGACATTTTAAATTATCTTCAATTTTGAATGGTACAAGTAAATCTTCGCCTTCAATTTTGATGTCATGTTCTTCTAAATGTAGTTTTAATTTTGGCAAGTTTTCTACAGGTTTTTGGCATATTTTGCAGCACAAGTCGGTGACTTCGACCTTGACTAGTCGGTTCTGCTGTAGGATGATCTTCTTCTTGATGTGTTCTAGAGTGTGCGAGGTGTGTGTGTGGTGTTTGAGGCCGGCCATGTCGGGGAATGGCTCTTTGCAGCAGAAGCAGCGGTACCTGTAACAGAGTGTTGTAGCGCTTAATATCAATAGGTACCATAGAGTAATATTAATATAAGTAAAGAAAGAGTGGTAACTCCATATATAAAGTTTTCTTACCAAAACGCGCGTTATTTTGTAGTCGACATCTAGCGTCATGTAGCGGAATTTAACAGTACTGCTAGTTGACAATAGATGTCTCGGCGAACGACAACTCTAATGCTCAACAATTTTCAGCTAATATTATAACCGGATTAACTGGAAGTCTATTTTCAACCCCTTCTGTTTATAATATTAGTTGTAAATTGTGTTAGTACATTTTTCGTCAGTAGCGACACTTGTGACATCTGGTGTCAAGTAGGGGTACTGATAGTTCCACTACTTGACGTTAGATGTAGACTACGAAATAACGCGCATTTTAGTAAGAAAACTGATGTATGGAGTTACCACTCTTTCTTTACTTATATTACTCTATGATAGGTACCTAATTAAATAAGAATAATAATTATTTATTGTGCCATTGTGTGTAAATTCATCGTGCCAAAAAATTCTGAATAAAATTTAACACTACCCGCATTTTTTTAAATAAGCACACTTTACCAGCTCTTGTTCCACTGGAACACGGACACCGTCGAGTTGGCCAGTAGCTTGAGCGAGTTCTCTCGCAGCAGCGGCCCGGTACCGCGCCGGTCCGCTAGCGCCCTCCACTTGTCCTGATCCGAGTCTGAAATACACAGATTCATTATTGATTTAAACTTTCAAAGTATAATAAAATAAAAAAATAAAATAAAATAAAATAGCCTTTTATTTCTTGCAATTATGACATTTTAGAATAGTTTTTAAAGTTAATATTTAGCAAGAACCCCGTCTTCGCAGGTGAAGGCCTCCTCCAGAGTTTTCCACTCATCTCTATCTTGAGCTATTTGCATCCTGTTTTGACCAGCGATATTTTTTATTTCGTCTTCCCATCTAGTCACAGGTTTTTTCAAAGTATAATCTAACCTCAATTAGGTAATAATCGTATGTCTTTATCTGTCATTTTGACTTATGTATTTGTAAGAAACATAATTTAACTAAATCAGGCCCGTAAAGTTTTATGAATAAGTGGTTAAGTATTTATTATGCAGACCAAAAAAAAAAAAACGGCCAAGTGCGAGTCGGATACATTATATTATTTTTAGTATTTGTTGTTATAGCGGCAACAGAAATACATCATCTGTGAAAATTTCAACTGTCTAGCTATCACGGTTCATGAGATACAGCCTGGTGACAGACAAACGGACAGTTTTTTCCCTTTGGGTACGGAACCCTATAAACTGACTATTTCCATATAATAATAAAATATTGTTTAAGATATTCATCATTTCTTAAATGCCTAGTTGCCTACCTGCATTCTCGTGTTTAGTTCTGTTTTTCTTCGTCTTCGTTTTCCGTTTGAGTCTCGCGGGTTTCCTGGCGCCGTCTTCTAAACTCGCGTCTTTCGTGAGCTCCAGTTTTATGTTGGCGAGGATCTCTAAAACAAAGAAGATAGAGTAGAGCCGGGGTCGGAAGATGCGGCTCTTCAAGACACTCAAAACATTAGCTATTGGAGTGCCCAAGGAAAACAAGGTATGCGGCTTCTTAAGCTAGTTGAGGGTAGATGAAAACATTACATGATCAAATAATGTAGGTTAAGGTCAGGTCGTTCAGTGACAGATCCAGGTGGTTTTGTATTTGGTTGGTTAATCAATAAATGTTATAACTACCCGAAAATGTACAAATTATTTGTTTACTTTTATTTAATACCTAAAGATACAGAGTATATTGATTTCTACAGCAGTTGGCTCTTCTTAAAAGTTTGCCGACACCTGGAGTAGCATCCCAGTGAGGGTGTTACCACGCCGATCGATGACATCGATCGGCGTCGACTGCTCCATATCGATCGATTGGTGTGGTAACACCCTTCAGGCGCAGTGATTTGCGCGCATGTTAGTGGAGTGGAAAGCTTCACTACACCTTACAAAACAAAGTCCCCTGCTGCGTCTGTCTGTGTGTACGTTCGCCATAAACTCAAAAACTACTGAATTGATTTTCATGCGGTTTTCACATATCAATAGAGTGATTCTTGAGGAAGGTTTAGGTGTATAATTTGTTACGGTTTTGTGTAACCCGTGCGAAGCTGCCGGGTTGCTAGTTCTACAAAAGATATCAGTCCCAAAAACCTATTTAACCCATTTTTTCCGCGAGAGGGCGCGCAACGCTCAATACTGTTTATGAATTGCTGTGCGATTTTAAATTAATTAAAATGTAATTACTTAAGTTTTGGTGACATATTTGTGGTCAAACTCTAAAGGGAACACTTTGTTACTTAATTATCATATAAAGTTAAAGACAGAACAGTGAATAATAGTGCTATAAGGCAAATAAATAAAGGATTGTGGTGAAAAAACGGTTTGCATTCAAGATAAGAGTTGGTAACATATGCATCAGTGACTCAAACGCGAATGGTTGTATGAACTGCCGCGGCTCTTAAGACCTTTGTGATAACACCCGCTAAAGTTGTTCTATTAGTGGCCTAGTCAGTGGCGGATTTGCCCTAAGGCCCAGTAGGCCCGGGCCTAGGGCGGCAAGATATTTAGGGGCGGCAAATTGTGACAAAAAAAATCGCTGATGATAACAAGAAATAACTCAAAATGTAGTCAATATGATGGGTGCTGATCTGCTGATAAAGGGGCGGCTGCAGGGCCTGGGGCCTAGGGCGGAAAATACTGCAAATCCGCCACTGGGCCTAGTCCAGTAATGAACATTTTCCTAATAGTTTTAACGTCGAGTTTTCTGTGCTAACATTTACCAGTGAACATTAACATCTACCAACATTTGTTTTGCTTTTTTTTTGTTGTTTTCGTCTAAATTCCAAATAAACTTATACAATGAATTGCTCAGCCTGCCCTTTCGCTGTTAGTGATACGGAACTTATTGTGTGCATTTTCTGTAAAAGCAATTATCATTATAAATGCGTAAACATTACAAGCGCGGAATATAGGGAGAAACAAGTACAGTTGAAAAGGGAATGGCAGTGCCCTTCTTGCAATAATGTCACATCTCGTAGAAGGGGCGCAGACCACACACCAGTTCGGGCCCTTAATCAGTTTGGTCCCCAAATCCGCAACGAGCTGCTTTCGGAGCCCCAGCAGGCAGACATGTCGTGCGACGCGTCATTGTTGGATCTTGAAAATGACTCATTCGCGCTTGGAAATCGTGAAGTGGTACAGCGTCTCGATGGGGATGTCGAAAATAATATTCCATACAGTGCTTTTGCGGCACTTTTGGAACTCAAATTTGCAGAGTTTAGAAAGGAGCTCAATAGTAATTTTAATATTAAAATTGATAGTTTAAGGTCAGACGTTAACTCATTAACGATTGAAATAAAAGGGCTACAACAAAATATCAATTGTGTCAATGAAAAAGTGAAAGCCCTTGAATTGGAGAATGTAGACCTAAAGTCTAAACTGGCAAAATGTGAATCAAATCAAAGCCCCGGTATTCAAGCGCTGCAAGATTCAGTCACCCGGCTGGAGACTGAATTAAACGATAGGGACCAGGCTGCACTCTCTAATGACCTCGAGATTTCTGGAATCCCGGAGTTTAAGGAAGAGTCGGCCGTGCACATTGTCTTGGCTACTGCGAAAAAGATCGGGGTCCCATTGGAGGAGTGTGATGTAGTGAGTGCGGAGAGGGCCGGTCCGGTACGGGACGCGGCGCGGGCGGCGGGCCCGGAGTCAGCGCGCCCGCGCCCGCGCCCGCTCGTGGTGCGGCTGGCGCGCCGCGCGGTCCGGGACGCGCTACTCAAGGCTGCGCGAGTACGGCGCGGTGCTACCACCGAGGGAATCGGCCTACCTGACCACACTGTATCAAAGTTTAATGTGCATGACCGTCTTACCAGGAAGAACCGGATTTTATTTGGCAAGGCTCGTGAGAGAGGGCGCTCCGAGCAGTGGCGCTTCATTTGGAGTAAAGATGGGAGGATCTACGTAAGAAAGTCTGAATCGTCGAGAGTGTATCGGATTCGGACTGAGAGTGATTTGGACCGTGTTTTTTCGATACCATCCAACAACCCCATTGTGTAGCATTTATGGCTTTATTGTTCCCAGAAAGATAAATAATAGTTACATAAATACAATAATGTTTGCATTATCTTTCCTGATTTCAGTTGCAATGTTTCAGTATTGTTTTGACTTAATCTTATGCCTAATGAATTATTTATATGAAGTTTTTATAAATGTGTTATGTATTCTTAATTATGTTTACATGAAGCTGCGTTTGTTTATTAATAAAATTTCTATAAATTATTTAAATCTGTTAAGATGTGTACAATCTGTTAAAATAATATTTCGTAGACTAATGTTTTTGTTTAGTAATATTCACTTGTTTCAAACAGCATATCTAATGAAATATTTAGTTCATGTTGATTTATATTTTTGCACTTATAATCTTTTATTGAAGCTGCATGTTAATATGAATGTTATCAACATAATTCAAAAGGTTTTCCTAAACAGTCATCATTTAAGCGTACTAAAAAAAAAATTAATAAATTGTAAGTACATTGAGATTTCGTTCGCATTTGTTCTGCAATTCATAATCAACAATAAATATGTGACCATTGGCTTATTAAACCCTGGCTCACTTGGGACACGCCATGAGGAGTTTATTGTAGCTCTTGAACGACACTCAGTGGATATAATGGCGATCAACGAGACCTGGTTGCGGGCAGGTGAGGAGGCCCGCGCGCCGGCCCCCGCGGGGTACCGGTTGCGGCACGTGCCGCGCCCGGCCGAGGTGCGCTCGCGCGGCGGCGGAGTCGGCTTTTACATTCGTCGCGGTATCTATGCGCGTAAACTTGATCATCCCCACGCGCCTTTAGTAGAACAAATGTGGTTAAGTATAAAACTTAATGGACTTAGGTTTGCCATAGGTACTGCGTACCGCCCGCCTTGGCTCAACGTAGATACGTTCTTCGACGCCATGACAGAGTCTGTTGGTGCTTTCTACGAATTTGATCATATAATTATAATGGGTGATTTTAATATCGATGCGCTCTCGCCTAATGATACAAATACTAAAAAACTCTCGGAATTTCTGCATTATTTTAATTTTAATCAATATGTCACTCACCCTACTCACATTACTGACCACTCGGAGACCCTTATAGATGTTATATGTAGTAATTACAAACTGTCTAATGTGTGTATTGATCATGTCCCTGATTTAAGTGCTCACGCATTCATCACATGCAACTTGCAAGTCAAAAAACCTAAGCCATCTCCCACTTGGATCTTTTGTCGGCCACTAAAACATATCCCGCTCAACGATTTTAACGCGCTTGTCGTCTCAATTGCTTGGGAACGACTTATATGTGATAATGTTAATGAATCACTTGAATCTTTTAACGTATATCTTAGGCACATATTTGATATATTTGCTCCTGTCAAAAAGATTCATTTAAAAAATAATAGCTATCCTTGGATAACGCACACAGTGAAGGATATGATAAAACTTAGAGATAAAGCACACGCTAGATGCCGCGCCAGTGGTCAGGAATCTCACAAGTTATATTACAAAGAATTAAAAAGTATTGTTAACCATGCCATGTTTACAGAGAAACAAGCATATTTTAATAGCAAAATTAATGCACAAAGTAAAGACTCTCGTAAGTTATGGAAAAATATAAAGCAAAGTATTGTTGACTTTAACAAAAAAGACTACAGCTTCTCTAGTCAGTTTAATGATCCTAATTCAATCAATAATCATTTTCTTAATACTACGAATACAAATGTCACAATTTCAGACCTCACATTTTTTGAATATAACCGTTTTAACTCATCTACGTTTAGTCTAAAACCAGTGGATGAAAACATAGTGTCAAAAATTATTCTCAAAATCTCTTCTAACTCCCAGGGATCTGACGGCATCACGCGTGACATGATTCTGTTGACGCTTCCACGCACCCTTTCAGTCATCACAGCCATAATAAATCAATCGATACAATCAGGAATATTTCCTGAAGCCTGGAAGGAAGCTCTTATTAAACCCATTCCTAAAATTAGCAATCCAACCGACTACAAAGATCTCCGGCCAATTAGTATTCTTCCTTACTTGTCAAAAATTATAGAAAAAGTAGTTAGCCAACAAGTGACTGAGTTTCTAGAAGCTAACTCTATATTGCCATCGAAGCAATCTGGTTTTAGAGCTGGGCGTAGTACATCAACTGCCTTGCTTGACGTTGTGGATGACATCTTGACTGATGTCGATGCTGGAAAAGGATCATTCTTGGTTTTGCTCGATTTTTCACGTGCGTTCGACACCATCGATCACAATTTACTTATTTCCAAGTTAGCCTATTATGGCTTTGACATCAAGGCGCTACAATGGTTTTCCAGTTATTTAAGCGGTCGCAGGCAGAGAGTACAATTAATTAGTGAGAATGGTAACTTTCAAGTGTCTGATGCTTCTTTAGTCTCCCGTGGCGTGCCGCAAGGTTCAATATTGGGTCCTATTCTGTATATACTGTATAGCGCGGATATAGTGAAAGTTATTAAAAACTGTGCGTATCACATTTATGCTGACGATATTCAATTATACTTATCTTGTAAGCCAAATGATACTTCATGTGCAGTGAAAAAAATCAATGACGATTTGAGACGAATAGTTCAGTGGTCCACCAAAAACAGTCTAGTCTTGAACCCAGCAAAGTCAAAATTCCTTGTGCTTGGTGCTGAGCAGCAAAGGCGTAAAATGTGCAACCACAACCCTCTGATTAAAATTGGAGCTGACTGTATTGAGCATGTAACGGAAGCAAGGAATTTGGGTGTGCTCATGGACGGCAAACTTAGATTTCACAACCACGTATTGGAGATCTCTAGAGTATGTTTTTATAGACTTAAGATATTATATAGTGTACGTAGATATTTAAGTACTGACGTAAGAATATCTCTATGTGAATCTTTGATTCTGTCAAAACTTAACTATGCTGATATTGTTATAGGTGGATGTCTATTGTACCAAACAAAAAAGCTATTGCAGCGGGTGCAGAACGCATGTGCACGTTTTTGTTTTAATATCCCACCTCGAACCCATGTAACTCCTTATTTAAATAATAGTGGGTTAATGAATATGGAATCGCGGCGGTCGCTGCATTTTGCTTGCATGCTCTTTGGCATTATAAAATCCATGACGCCCTCCTACCTCTATGAAAAGTTAACTTTTTCACAACGCCATATTAGGGGAGCCATACGTCTTCTTTGCCCTAGACATTGCACCGCAGCATTTCGTGGCAGTTTTAAATACTCTGCCACGAAGTGCTGGAACAATATACCTCCACCTATAAGGAACTCGCCATCAATTGGTTCATTTAAATGTAAATTCAAAAAACACATTTTAATCTTACAAAAAATATAATTATTGGGTATATATACTCCTATTACTCCTGTGACATCCCTACTAGAACGAACGCCTGCTAAATAATTTATTTCACCTTGTATGCCAGATAAACCAAATTAATGACTGTTTAGGTACCGTAGGTTGTTATTTTAGTTTTACTTTAGTTTTTAATTGAATAATAATTTGAGCTTTAATAAATTTACTTGAAATTTATGCATTATATAAAATTTGTACTTTAGCATGTAGTTGCGCTCTCTCGGAAGGGTTTCCACGGAAGACCAGCGTCGAGATCCTTAGATGGTATCTTGACATTACGCTGAGTGGAGACCTTTTCAGTGACGTTTAATAATAAATTAGTTCTGTTGTCTCATGTAATACCTAAATTTAAGCGTTTTCTGAATAAATTTCTTCTATTCTATTCTATTCTATTCTATTCTATTCTATTTATACAGGCAAGATAACAATTAATCTTCTGAGGTCTAGAGATTTCTCAAGAATAGCTGATTTTCTTTAGCATTGGTCTCACCATCATCATCGAAACTCGCACCATCTGGATATCCATCGCTGACACCCTCTGCATCTAGTGGTAACGGTTCCGCCTTCACGTCTGACAACTTTAGGTTTGGTTCCATGATGACATCTGTAAATGTATTCCATATCTTCAATATTTACATATGAGTCGCTTAACTTCAAACACGGCTAAATCCATCTGTCAGATTATATTTTGGTATTAAGAAAAGGTAATTAATATTTTATTTATATATTTGCTGAGAGGGTCGAATGGATTTACCTGAGTTTGAAATTAATTACACATATTAGGGCCACAACTTTCTTTTAAATTTTATGTAAGTATTGAATTGTGGCGCTCCATGATAGTAATTACCATAACAACCACAACCACACGCAGTACAGTTACTTTAAAGATCAGACTTCTATGAAATTATGATGTATAAAATAACTAGTGATCCAAAAGGCTCGAGCCTTTGGAGCTCTTTTTTTAGGGCTCGCCTCATCTCTTGAAGCCTAAAAGGCTAAAAGCCTATTTAGCTCTTTAGCCCCCGAGCCTAGTTCTATTTAAGAGCCTAGACTCTTGGGGCTAATAACCTTATTAAGCGACTAAAAAAAGCCTATTTAGCTCTTTAGCCCCCGAGCCTAGTTCTATTTAAGATCCTAAACTCTTGGGGCTAATAACCTTATTAAGCCCCAAGAGTCTAGGCTCTTAAATAGAATTAGGCTCTGGGGCTAAAGAGCTAAATAGCCTTTTAGGCGTCAAGAGATGAGGCGAGCCCTAAAAAAAGAGCTAAAAGGCTCGAGTCCTTTGGATCACTAGAAATAACACTTGCACTGCCTGTGCTATCAAAATCGTTGCAGACTTTGTCTTGCTTTAACTGTACCAACCTTATGAGTGTAATTTTTGTTATTTTATTTACATACCTTCATCATGTTCCAATGTGTAATACTGACTGAGTGTGGCTTCACTCTGGAGTACAGTTTGCTTGAAGGCACGCGCGTCTCGAAGGCGAATAATGCAGCCTTCACAAATAAGTGTACTAGCACCATTCTGGTCAGAAATCTGTTCAATATAATAAATAATTGGTAATTACTTGGTCTTTGCAGTTACCTGATAGAAGATTGAGCTATTATTTATTAGTTAAAGTGATTAAAAAGTACATAACGCGTATAAACATCGAATTATATATTATTTATGAAGTTATATTTTGAGTGCCCGTAACTCATTAGATTTTTACATCACCAGTACAAAAAGTGTTTTAAACTATACAGTGAATAGATTATGATATGTACTTAACCTGTATATCGAGAGTTTCTTTCAGCATTTCTTCGTAAACTTCCTTTTCGCCAGAGAAATAGTAAGCAGATGAAATATTCTTGTAACATCCGTCAGTGAGGCAGCACCTGCAGATATTCGGCGAAGGCTTCCAATCCATGCTTCTTTCTTTATTTGAGGTCATTATAAAACGGTTTTTGTTAGATCTTCATTCATAAAATCATAAAATATGTGTTTTATTTAGATAAACAATTACGATTGTAAGCAGGCTGACGCAACTAGGAACAAAAAAAAGTTTTGTATGGAAAATAGTGACCTAACCATAGCCAATAAAGCAAAACAAAACGTCAGTGCTATTTAGCTGTCAAGTCAACTTAGTCAACTGTCAGCCATATTGCTTTGCTTGTCATGGCGCCTTGCATGTATTACTCGCGTATTTCTTGGAGTTTAATTTTCAAAATCCTTTACCATTTTTAAATACAATCAAATGTGATAAAAACATATAGTGACTTCATAGATTTTGTGTAAATGCCACCGAAAATCAGAGCCTTTAAATGCGAAATATGTGGCAATCTCTACACTCGCGATGTTCCCGAAAAAAGGAAATTCATGGCGAAATTCCCGTTGGATGAAGACCGGTAAGTATTGCTTTAGATACTTTTAGCTTTATTTTGGTGTAAACACACCAAAACACATCGAAAATTTGATATTTCATATCCTTTTCATTGTCAACTAGGGATGTACTACAAGTATCGATAACTTCAGCTTTGTTTGTTTATCAATGTAAATAATATAGTAAGACGAGTGAAATTTCCTGTTAGAATTTGACCAAGAAAAGTCTGCAGCGACTTTGATAGCCCACGCGGTGCAAGTGTTATTTCTACGTCATAATTTCAAAGACGTTTGACGTTTAAAATAAACACATGCACTGCGTGGGCAAGGTATCAAAATCGCTGCAGACTTTTCATGGTCTAGCTCTATCTTGCATGCGATATGACTATAATTAATTCTCCGAAAATTTTCCCAGATCTATATCTTCCTTACAGAAACAGAAACAGTCACATAACTTCCCATTTTACAAGCTTTTATTTGCCTTCACCTGTCCCGTAGTCTGTCAAATCTTCGAGCTGATCTGATGATGGAGACAGGAGGTGGCCATAGGAACTCTGTGATGAAACAACGCAACCTAATTGTGTTAGGGGTTTTTAGAATTGTCTTGATGAGTATTAGTTGTCTGTCATAAGAAAAGTACAGTCAGCGATAAAAGCTTGTACCAAAAATGAAATTTTTGCCAAAAACTTATTTAGAATCTTCCTTTCACGCTACATTTTGCTTGCAAACTGTAATTATATAACACATTTAAATGTTTTCAGGTGGTTTCAAGCAGTGGGTCAAATTAATTGGGAACGAAGACCTGGTATATCTTCCCTTAGAAAAGTTACATGAATTAAAATTTGTATGCGCAGACCATTTCGAAAAAGAGCTTTTAATAAAAAAAACAATCAACTTAAAACGTCTGCCATCTGCCATACCTTCAAAAAATTTAAAAGCTGATCCACTTCCTGATGAAATGCTGCTTAATTTTCCTTGTCATGTTTATTCGAAAAGGAACATTCCTACGAATCTCGACCCTCTGGCGATCAGTGACAATGAAGTTTATTCACTACCCCAAGTAGAAGCCATCGCTGGGCCTAGTAACTCGGGTAAGTTTTAAACCTTTATTTGACAGTTATACCTACCTCTTTTAGATGAGATGAGTGATTTTAATTATATTTTTACACTAATTTTTACAGAATCATTCATGTCTGGACAGCAGCTGCCATCTCAAGCCATACCATTAAAAAAGCTTGAAGCTATTCCAATCGCTGATGAAACTCTGCTGAATTTTTCCAATAATGCTTATTCAACATTGTTGATAAAAGGAATGACAATGAAGTTTCACTACCTCAAGTAGAAGCTATCGCTGGGCCTAGTAACTCGGGTAATTTTTAAACCTTTATTTGACAGTTATAACTTATATCTCTTTTGGATGAGTAAAGGATTTTTATTATATTTTTACACTTTTAATATTTACAGATTCATTCATGCCTGGACAGCAGCTGCCATCTCAAGCCATGCCATTACAAAAGCTTGAAGCTATTCCAATCACTGATGAAACTCAGCTGAATTTTTCCAATAATGCTGATTCAAACATTGTTGATAAAAGGAATGACAATGAAGTTTCACTACCTCAAGTAGAAGCTATCGCTGGGCCTAGTAACTCGGGTAAGTTTTAGCTTGTATTTGACAGCTAAATCTCTTGAAACGTTTTCCATTAACATATATCTAAGGACGGGCCTTAGGGCACTATGAATGGTGCTAGTGCTAGTTCAGCGGTGTGCCTCACGAATTATAGCCAATAGTGCAGTCTAACGCAACTAGTTGCAAACAATCGCGCGCGCTTGATGCGAACTCATCAACCAATCGCAGTTGGTTGATTGTTGACTGCACGATTGGCTCGAATTCGTGTCCGTGACACAGTTGTACTGGTGGCACATTCTTATTGCCCGTAAGGCCTATCCTACGTTTTCAGTAGAGTTACTGGCTACTGAAATATTACACAAAGTTTTGGCGGGAAATTCATGTTCTTGTTAATAATTTCTAATTAATTAATTGTGTCTTCGTAAACTAAAAGAATCTTGTTTTATAGGTAACTGCATAAGCGCACGTGGAACAAGTTTAAATGTTTGAATAAATATACAGCTTTTGTTCGCGTGCGTGATGCCGTCACGGTTTCTGGTATATCATATGATAGTAGAGATTTTAAAACGTGTGTAGCGTGTGTACAGGGTAAGGCAAGTAGGGTCCCCTTTCCTAAGAAATCTCTCAACAGGGCTAAAGAGGTCCTGGGTTTAAGTACATGCAGACGTCTGTGGGCCGCTACCATCTCCCTCATTCAGCGGTGCGAGGTATTTCTTGCTTTTCATAGATGACTATTCTAGAAAGAAGTTTGTGTACTTTTTAACTAAAAAAGGTGAAGTATTTGATAGGTTCAAAGCTTTAGTGGAGAACCAGACAGGTAAAAAGATAAAATCGCTACGTAGCGACAATGGAGGAGAATTCACAAGTTCTGCTTTTCAGGCGTATCTCAAGAGCAATGGCATCGTGCATCAAACCACTGTTCCTGGCTCCGCTGCTCAGAACGGGGTCGCAGAACGCGCGAACAGGACCGTGATGCAGGCTGCAAGATGCGGGCCTAAGCAACGAATTCTGGGCGGAGGCCGTTAACACGCGTCAAAAACCGCTGTCCTACGAAAGCTGTACTGGGGAGCACTCCCGAAGAAAAGTGGAGTGGGAAAAAGGTATCTCTAAGTCATTTACGTATCTTTGGTTCTGTGGCTTATGCGATGACTTTGATGCGTTCAAAATTAGATCCGAAAGGCAAAAAGTACATTTTTGTTGGGTATTGTCAGCATACAAAGGGTTATTATAATAGTGACGGAAATATAATAATGTGATATATTTTTAGAACCGGCTCTGAATGCCCTTTCATTTAATACCACACACGATTGGTTTCTGAACAAAAAAGTTTTTTTTTCCATACAAAAAAAGATGACGTCATAACTCTTCTACTTTTTTTTCTTTTGGTGCTACGGGTCAAATTGATTCAAATGGTCTAAAGATAAATCGTACCGATTTTCATACCTTTAACACCATTTGCAGCTAATTCCCGAATTTCAGGCTGTACCGCTAACACTAGTAGTGAGTGGTAAATCATAAATCATTTATTTTTCGTGATAAACTTATTTTACATACAAAAGTAACAATGATAAGGTTAGACATAGGTACATAATTACATATTGTTTACCATGAAATGGGCTCGCCTCAGCATAATGCCGACCCGAGAGTCGGCGCTGGTCTTCCGGCGAGTCCATTTTTGTGGGCCACGATCACAGCTGTGGTACGTCTGATGATGCCAATTTGACATAAAATTCTCAGAGTACGAGCGATCGAACGAGTACGGTCATAATACATGATTCGTCTAGCTCAGGTGAATGTGATGATCCGGCCGATGCAACTTATATTCCAGAGGAGGAGAGTACGGATACTTCGGACAGTTCAACGGGTTCTCCACATTTTGGATTCCTAGCGGGCACGTCCAATCCAGATGCTCCACTATACAAGAAGCACTGAGTGGTCCAGACGCTGACAATTGGAGGGAAGCAATGTCTTGTGAGTACAACTCATTATAAAAAAAACATTTTATTTTTCTTCTCATTTTTTAAATACTTTTCGCGGTGGTACACCTACAAAAAAAATATGCATGAGTAGCCACTAATACCCACTACATACACATATAAAAATATTTGCATAAATCTTCGTGCGTCATGTCAAAAAATAACCTCCGCGAAAAGTATAAAAAAAAACGAGAAGAAAAATAAAATGTTTTTTTTTTTATAATGAAGTATAAGGACATGATGCAGGTTAAACATATCCATTTTGTAGTCTATTTTATTGTTGTCAAATATAATTTTGTTTGGTTTATCTAACTTGAACAGTTTACAAAATATGACACTTTCAATGATACACTGATTATTTTACATTATCTTGAATAACTCGAAAACAAAAGAAGATCGAGGACTGATATTAAGCATAGAGTGTTCTTAGGACCTGCCAGTACACCACCTGAAAGAATGACCAAATCCGTCGTTGGGGGCACTTCTTGTTCGCTTAGCCTGCTAGACCCTTTGAAGCTTGTGGGTATGCAGGGTATGCTAGAAGTATCTTAGAATTATGATGATCGGTGAGCGAGCGAGTGAGTGAGTGAGTGAGTGTGTCAGTGTCGAAATTAACACATTCAATACCACTAAGTGCTACGGGTTACGCTCGTAGCGCGTAGCCACGGTTTCGTCGTATGTAGCGCGTAGTCGCTACGAACAGTGTACCCGACAGTCGGGTTCTTGGTGTTGAATGTGTTAAGGAACTTTGACGTACAATAATTCTTAAACTACAAGTTCAAATTGAATGTTTT
This sequence comes from Cydia splendana, assembly GCF_910591565.1. Lineage (NCBI taxonomy): Eukaryota > Metazoa > Arthropoda > Insecta > Lepidoptera > Tortricidae > Cydia > Cydia splendana. Next base: position 1,307,665 of record NC_085985.1, read on the forward strand.
TGAGATTATATGTAAAGCATGTTAAGCCCTATATGTCACTGAAAATTTAGGGTTCTAGCTTTAGCCAGCACAAAATTACAGGATGTCGAATACTCCCATGGAAACAGGACTTAATTCACCTAGGGGCAATCAAAGAGATGATACCTATGATTATAGAGGTCTTGTAGGTTCTCTTATGTATATTGCTATCTGTACCCGACAGACATCTCATACGCAGTTAGCTACTTGAGTCAATTTAATGAATCATTTACTTACAGAGACCCACTGGAAAGCAGCCAAAAGAGTCTTGCGCTACTTGAAAGGTACCTTGGATCTCCGTTTGACTTTTAAGAAAAGCAAGCAGCAGCTGGATATCACTGGATATGCGGATGCAGACTGGGGCAGTGACGACGTAGACCGCCGGTCGTACTCGGGCTACGTCTTTAAAATAGGTGAGTCAGTAGTTACTTGGGAAAGTCGCAAGCAAAAAACAGTTAGCCTTAGCTCTACCGAAGCCGAATACTACTCTTTGTCAAATTCTTGTAAAGAGGGTTTGTTTATTAGTACATTTCTGAAAGAAATTATAAATAAAGAAATTGTACCGACAATTTTCAATGACAATTAGTCAGCGCTAAAATTGTGTAGAAGCTCTTTACATCATGCTAGGACCAAACATATCGATATACGGCATCATTTTATTAGAGAACTTGTAAATAGTAATAAGATTACTATTGAGTATCTGAATACTAATGATATGTTGGCAGATATACTGACAAAAGCGTTGTGTAAAGTTAAACACAGTAAGTTTGTGAGACAACTCACATTACTGTCATAGGTAAATGCATATAACTATGTATTCTATGTAATAATTGTGTTCTTAATGTAATTACCATCATGGTTATTTGTTGGTTTAGTCAAACATGATAGTGATTACATGAAATTAAAAGACTCGTTTATTTTATAAACATTTATTGAATTACAATTCATAATGTGGATAACTGAACTTTGTTGATACGGTGTAGCGAAAGTTCAGTGCATATGTTTTTGTTAATTTACTTTTTTATTTATTAGAAGTGTCGGTCACTACTTAAGTTTTGTGTTTGTGTGTTTAAACAAGATTGCTTTGGTTTAAGGGCCAGTGTTGGAAAGTGTCTTCGTAAACTAAAAGCATCTTGTTTTATAGGTTACTGCATAAACGCACGTGGAACAAGTCACAGAGTAAATAATAGTATAGGTACGAAGACTCACTCTCTAACAAAACGCGTCTGTTACGATCAGCACAGATATGGCCGCTAGGTGGCGACAGCGCCACGCGCGGCTTATGGCTTTCCCCAAAATTGGGGCGGAACGGATGCACTTTTAACTACCTGTAGCAAAGCGACGAAATCGCGGAGTGAGCCACGTCTGAACAAGTTTAAATGTTCGCGTGCGTGATGCCGTCACATTCGTTTCGACCTTTCTGCTGAACAGCCTAAATTTGTAATCAGTGCTTATTCCTCGACAATATACATCTTCATATGGACTTATCATAGTTTCCTTTACGCCCAGGTTTAAAAATTCAAAAGATCTTGGGCTGGTCACACTTTGTGTAGTAAGAATTAGTTTTGATACTAGAAAATATTTTTGATTTTCTGTGCACACATAAGGTACCTAAGGAAATAAATTAAATATACGTTGACGTGCACTCAAAGTTGGCGCACATAATTTCTACCACTATGTAAAGTACAGTCAACGACAAACAGACATGTTTACGATCCAATGTTTTGATTTTATTGATATTTTCCAGAACTTCTAGTTTATCCGTTTCTTTACACACTTATCCTGTTTATGAGATTATGGTATTAATAAATTCACATACTTTAATCAAAGTTATAGGCAAATGTTAGAACTAGCACTTAAAGTATCAAAATATATAGAGCACCAACCTACTAAATTTTTTACGCTTGTAAACATTGCAGTTTTTCGTTATACAACGCTTCACGTCGACTTCGCACATCATCGTAATATTCGTAATTGTTTACGAGCTTAAATAGTAGTTTGCGGACCTCACTCGGTATAGTAATTATTAATATTATTTAAAATAAACCCCTTATAAACCGCAAACAATTTGAATGAATGACATAAATTGACAACTGACCTTTAGCTTTTTTGACCGAAGCGTAGCGAAGGTCTACGTTTTGACTCGGGCATTTTGCTTTCGTATGTCCGGATGTTCTCCTCTACAGGTCACAATTCTCAACCGATTCTCGTGAAATTTTGTGACCAGATTCTATGATTAAATAAAATTTTTATGTCAATCCAGTTTTTGGAAATTTTTAAAAATGGCGGAGTCGTGATACCTCGCGCCTAAACAAATAGTCGTATCGATATCATAAGAAATTTTTCTTTTTGAGATATATTTATAGATTAAATGGCCAAAAATTCAGAAAATTTATTTCGCTGGTTTCGGAGGTATTGAGATATTTAATTTTAACTAATTTTAAATTGAGAATGAGTAGCTAAATTTCGTCAGCTTATCTAAGAACTATTTGGCTCAGTTTGTAAACGTTCGCTTTTTTTGTTTGCACAGAGAGCCTGGGTTCGATCCCCAGTATTTGTATGCTGGGATATAACTTTTTTTATTTTTTAACCGACTTCAATTTCATAGAAGGAGGAGGTTCTGTATTCGGTTGTGGCTATTTTTTTTTCTATGTACGGTCACCGATTACTCCGACATCCGTAGTCCGATTTGAGTAATTCTTTTTTGTTTGAAAGGAGCTACCTCCGAGTTGGTCCCATTTTAATTTGGTTCTGTTCTGATGATGGGATCCATGAGGAATTGAGGGAACTCCTCAATTTGTAAAGGCATGTGCACTTCAAACATATCAGTTGGTAACGCATAGACTTCAAAAAGGATAATATTTTATTTCATCCTTTTTGAAGTCGGTTTGCTTTTTTTGTAAAAAGTTTTTATTTACACGTAAATTTCGTATTGTTTTTTTTAATTTACTATATTTAAAGCTCTTAGCACCATATAATTTAAAGCTCTGCTCGCGAGGTCTACAGCTCACAGAGCCACTAGTTTTTAGATGATAGACAATTGGTGATACAACAAAGAAATATCTGTCAACAATATTTGGCTGGCCAGACTCTATTTAGATTATAATTATATGCTTTGAATATTTACAGAATCATATATGCTCGAGCAACAGCTGTCAGGTCAAAGATTAAGTCACAAATAAACATCCCAATCACGTAAAAGGAAACGGTGACACAGTTCAGGTAAATAGAGTTAATAATGTTAATATACTTGGTCAAGCAAATCTTATCAGTAGAAAAAGGCGGAAACACAAATTTTCTATGGGCCGACAACCCTTCGCGCCTACATTTTTAAATTTGCCGCCCTTTTCTACTGACAATATTTGCTTGACCATCTATATATGATGCACCAGTCACCTGCAATAATTTACAGGGTGAATATAATAGGTCCTACTCAGCAACATTTAATATGGGACCAACCCCGAAATAGCGCAATATAATTGACGCTCCCATACAAAATATCAACAAAATGTTAAATTGGTATTTTCGTGTAAGCAATACATGTAGACAGCAAGACCTGCCGTAGTCGAGTAAAAATATTAAAATGATATAGGTAGACCCTTATTGGCCCATGGCCTGGCACTAGAAATATTAGAAAAATGTAAAGTTACATACCAGTACAGTGAGCTGCGAAAATGCATGGAGAAATTATGAATGAAGTCATTGATAAAGTCGCCATACACTTTTACGGATACAGTACTTCTTAATAATTATCAACATTTTACAGTACATTATGGCCCTTTAAACTTTCGACATAACTATGAACGTGTTGTGCCAATTACTGCACTAATGATTTTTTAATTTACAGACCCACCTACATCAAGACAGTCGCATTTACTGGATCATGATTATTGTAAAAAAAACAAGAGCAGCTTCCAATCACCTAAAAGAAAAAAGTTATCTGCTTCAGGTAAACTCTGCTTGTGTTTCTGTTTTCTTTTGCGTTGTTTCCTTTTATTGAGGTGTGTAATATAGTATTTGTATTGTATTGTCAAGTTTGAGTCCTGATGATGAGATCCATCAGGAATCGAATGGACTCCTTAAATATTACAGGCATATATAGGTATTGTGATTTTAGTTTCACTTCAACAAATCAAGCATAATATATAATATGTTTAAAAAAACCGGCCAAGTGCGAGTCGGACTCGCGTTTCTAGGGTTCCGTACATAAGTCCGACTCACGCTTGACTGCACATTTCTAATAGGTTTTCCTGCCATCTGTAGGTAAAGAACTGTTTTGTGTATTTTTTTCAAAATTTTAGACCCAGTAGTTTCGGAGATAAAGGGGAGGGGAATGGTGATTTTATGGCTATTTTCTTAAATAGCTTCGAACCTATGTATTTTAAAATTATAAAAAAAAACATGTCCCTCTTTGGGTCACTAATTTACATATGTGTACCAAATTTCAAATTGGTCCAGTAGTTTCCGAGAAAATAGGCTGTGACAGACGGACAGACAGACAGACGCACGAGTGATCCTAAAAAACGGAACTTTTTCCTTTTGAGGCACGGAACCCTAAAACGTGGCATTTGATGACGTGGAACTGCTGATGATGATCAGATTGAAATTCTTCAACGACGCCTAGTTCACGTTAGGTTTTTAGCAAACATCTTAGAGATGGTAACTCCTTATTACCAAATGTAATAAAATATTTTATTCATAATTACAGAGCCATCTACATCGAGACAGTCGCATTTACTAGACCATGATTATTCTAAAAAAAAGAAGAGCATCCTCCAATCACCTAAAAGAAGAAAGTTATCTGCCAAAGGTAAACAGCACTGTGTATTTACATAAAGATTTCAGAATCAGAAGGATCCTTCCCTTGTTTTTCAGGGTTCCGCACCCAAAGGGTAAAAACGGAACCCTATTACTAAGACTCCTCTGTTCTTCTGGCACCAGACTATATCTCATGAACCGTGATAGCTAGACAGTTGAAATTTTCGCAGATGATGTATTTCTGTTGCTGCTATAACAACAAATACTAATTAAAAATAAGTTCAAAAACTAAAACCCGACTACTACTGCTAATCGCGCTGTAAAAAGTATGAAATGAAGAAGAAACCTTTTTCAGACGAGTTCCTATATAGTTACTATAATAAACATCTCTCCGAAATAGATTGCTTTCAAAATTCGATGTCTAGTCTAAAAACCATAGTTAAACGTAAGTTGTTTTAGTACCTAAGTACTGATAACAGTTTTTTCTATCTGATATTAATATGCAGTAGTTATAATTGTACTTACACAGTTAACATAATTTATAATTTATGAACCTCCAGGTCTTTTTTTTATTGTATCTTTTGTTGCAGTACATCTTTTGTATTGTATTTTTGATATGTTTATATGACTGTTTGGTTTTCTCAATAAATAAAAAAAAAAAGATAGAATTCTTATCTAAAAATATAATACAGGAAATATAGTCCCCAATCCGCATTGGGCTAGCGTGGGGACTATAGCCCAGCAAGCCCTCTCGATGAGAGGAGGCCTGTGCCCAGCAGTGGGACGCTTATAGGCTGATCTTTTTTTTAAATTCATCATTCTTCTTAGGCTAGGGTTTTTATAATATGAATATAAAAGTAAAATATAAAAACACTTACAAAACAATAAAAAATACATATAAACACATTATAAAAAACCTAACCTAGGGTGCCGCCAGCAGCGGGGCAAGGCCCAAGCTACCGGTGGTCAGGGCTGCAGAGAGAGGAACCGGCGGACTATCCGCGCCGTGTCCAAGATCACCGCCTTCTGCATCTGTCCCTTGTTCCAACCACCTAGCGAGAGTCTCTCAAGATGTAGGACTCTTCGCTATTTAATTAAACCGTTCACTGAAACAACTAGCGGGACAATGGCCGTCGAATCAACAAACATACAAATTATTATTATGTCTGTCTTTTACAATTTCTCGGAACCATGGGGTCCCGGGCATTTGGAAGGCGTGCGTGGGGCCGAAGCCAACACGTAGAGGCCCCTTGTAATAAGACAATTTACTCTACATGTAATGTGACACCAACCGACGATTATCCCTGTTTGCACTATAGTAGTGCACCCAAGGACAAGCCCCGGTTAGTGTAAGACTATTGTAAGAAAAGGTACAAAAATAAACCGGGCTATTGAGTTGAGTTGCTAGTGGGCTAGTAACCGGGACTATGGAGGAGACTATGGCACCTGCCCTGCTCATATGTTAAAAAACATGAAAAAATGGGCCAGGTGGTGACTCGCCAACTCACAATATGGGTCCCCGAAAACGGCCGCTCGCACGGAGCGACAAGGGGACAACATCACGTGAGCGGCTCAGGGCGTGGAGAGGACAGGATGTGCACCGCTTTCTACCCAGTGGCTGTAAGCAGCCACTGTGCCAACTCGCGTCTTAGGCATATTTCACTTCCGCCCTGCGAGCATATAGCTCTGACACCCCACTCTGGACGGCCGGTTAAGGCAAGCCAGAGGTGAGAGTCCTGCGGCCCCTGCTCAGTGTTCACTCCAGCCGGCCAATGAAGGCAAGCCGGAGAGAGGGGCCTGACCGACTCTCGGGGGTATGGGACCCAAGGGACGTCACTTCCCATTCAGCTCGCCACAAGCTGCCCTGGGGGCTTATTATTATTATTATTATTATTTGTATGTCTTTCCATATCTCGAGACCATGGGGTCCCGGACCTTTGGGAGGCGTGCGTGGGGCCGAAGCCAACAGCACAGAGGCCCTTTAAGACAAGTTTGATGTTATGTAATACACCAGCTAGAACCCATTCACGGGTACAAATAGATACCCGTAAATCGGTCCCAGCTGGCGTAGGAGCTATTGTAAATGCAATGGAGAAGAGTGCCGGTTATGGTGTTGAAGTTTGGCTGGTCAAAAGATTGGGCTATTGCCGAGAGGTCCGGACACCTGCCATAACAATGTTTCTATACGTTATCGAGGCAGGCGGTGTCTTGCCACTAACTAGGTGGGCCCCTGAAAGTCGTCGTAAAGACGACCAGGAGCAACACTGATGTAAGCGGCTCAGGGGTGTCGAGAGGTGTGCGCCGCTTTCTACCCAGTGGCTGTTATAACAGCCACTGTGCCAACTCGCGTCTTATGCATCTTTCACTTCCACCCCTGGAGCATATAGCTAGCGACTCCTCTCTGGACGGCCAATGAAGGCCAGAGCTGAGAGTCCTGCGGGTCCCCTTGGGGTCCACTCCGACCGACGAAGACACGCCGGAGACGGAGATCCTGACCGACTCTCGGGAGCACTCGGGTCCGTGGGGTCGTTACTCCCCAACAGCTCGCCACAAGCTGCCCTGCGGGCTTATTATTATATTATTATAATTTTTTAAATTAAAAAATACCACGTAATATAATTTACTATTTTCTTTATATATTTACAGAGATTCAAAGGATCGCCGTGGTCGTATGCCACACAATTATAAACTTTAAGGTAACGTGGCATACGACCACGGCTATCCTCTGAATCTCTGTAAATTTATAAAAAAAAAATAGTAAATTATATAACGTTATATTTTTTAGTTTAAAAATGATAACATTAATAATATTTCCAGTATGATATTTTCAGAATTCTATCTTGTTTTATACTTTTTAGAGCGCGATTTACAGTAGTAGTCGGCTAGTCGTGTTTTAGTTTTAGAACTTATTTTTAATTTAATTAATTTTGGGGTCATGATTTCGTACTGATGACTATTTGAAGCATAGACTAGGAATCCTCTAGACCGAGTTTAGAGCAATTATTTCATGCAACCGATGATGCCAAAAATGCGGGGGTGCGCGGGACGAGGTGAGCGAAGTCCCGTGTCGTGATTGGTCCGTTCAAAGACACGGACGTCACACAAAGACACTTTCGACTGGAACATGGAGTAATGCGTGGCAGAGGGGGTAGTGCGACTACGCTCAGTCTGGAGGATGTTTCGTTTGTGATTTGAAGTCACTTTATATTACTTTTGCGAGGGCGTCGTCAATACAGAAATACACACAGAGCGCCGCATATATCGGACTACGCCTGACTCCTTTGGCTTTGGGACGCGTACACCGCGCCACGTACGTTGGGCTACGCCCGACTGTTTTAGTATATGACGCTCATAGTACATAATATAATTATATTAACGTTCGTGATGACTTTATGACCTCTAGAGGGCGCCGTGTTCAACCAGCGGACGACTAAGGGCCAGTTGCACCAACCACATTTGACAGACTGATCAACGTCAGCCCCAGCGCTTTACTATGAAACTTTCCATACATAAAAATTTAGCGAACTCTTTAAACGATACGACGACGCCGACGGTGTAAACGGTACGTTTCTGAACGATAGGTACCTATCGGTTTGGTGCAACCGACCCTAAGACGATTCGAATGACATGTCGTTTGTCAAATTATAATGAGTACTTTAGAAGTTATGAGGGAACAGATGAACGTACATATATACGAGTACATACCCACATACATACCAGTAAAAATCATAACCCTCCTTTTGCGTTACCGTAGTCGGGTAAAAAGTACAGAACCCTTGGTGGGCGAGTCCGACTCGCACTTGTCTATGTTTGTTACTCCATACGGCAAAGTGCGAGTCGGACGCGCGCACGACGTGCTCCGTACCATTACGGCAAAAAAACCACATTTGTTGTATGGGAGCGACACTTATATATTTATTTTATTCTGTTTTTAGTACTTGTTGTTATAGCCTCAACAGAAATACACTGTGATGTGACTGGTTCATGAGATGTATCTCATCGCTGGCGTGGCGGCTGGCTGGCTGGCATTTCCATCTCCATGTATCCTCGACAGCGATTTTTTTTTAAATTATCTGCATTTAAATAGTGGTAGGTATTTGTTGAAATTGAACTGCTCATGAAAACTATGAATGAAAATCCTCTAAGGCAGCGGTCGGCAACCTGCGGCCCGCGGGCCGCATGCGGCTCGTGAACCTGTTACTTGCGGCCCGAGAGCCGCCTTGGCTATTTTGTATGTAATAGTGACAAACGACAATGTCTCATAAAGTCATAAATATTAACAAAGTACGGCCCGCGTCACCTCCGTTAACTACTATTTGGCCCTTGGCTGCTAAAAGGTTCCCGACCGCTGCTCCAAGGCATAAGATTTTTGAAAGTCTTGATGCACTATGGTTGAAAATAATTTAAATGGCATTGAAAATTATTTATTTCAATTTATATTTTATCAGAAATAAAGAAGTATTGTAAATAACTCGGTTAAATAAGGTATATATTTTATTTTTACAGATTTACAAGTGACACCACGAAAAACAAAATTATTAAAAAAAAATGATTTCTACAAGCAGAAAATAACAACATTGCGTGAAGGAAATGTATTGCCGCGCATTAAATCATTAGCTCTGAAGACCTTAATCACTGCGTATTTACGCAACAACCGTAGAAATGCGCGAGGAAAGAGATGGAGTCCAATTGAAAAAGCATTGGCAATAGCAATTTACAAGAAATCTCCCAGGACATATCGTCATTTGTTACAACTGGTGGCCTTGCCCAGCATTAGAACATTGCAAAGAGAACTACAAAAAATGAAATTAGAGCCGGGCATCAGCCCGATTATATTAAATCATTTAAAAAAGAAAGCCACAGCAATACCTGAAAAAGATAGGCTGGTCGCGTTACTTTTTGATGAGATTGCTTTGACAAAGCGTCTGATTCTAAACACCAGATCAGATAAAGTTGAAGGATTTACGGATTTAGGAGAAACTCGATACAGAAGTGCAGAAGTGGCAGATCACGCCTTAGTTTTCATGGTACAAGGCTTACATAAAAAACTGAAGCAACCGATAGCCTACTATTTTGTTAAGGGGACGATATCAGCGCAAAACCTTGCTGGTATTATTAAAGACATAATAAAGGCACTTGCTGATATTGGTTACACGGTGGTTACCACAGTATGTGACCAAGGACCCACTAATATTGGCAGTTTGAATTTACTCAAAAGGTGGTGTGGCACTACTACCAATTATTTCATATTGGATGATAAGAGAGTTTATATAATGTTTGATATTCCGCATTTACTGAAATCGGTAAGAAACAATTTTCATAATGGAGGAGAAATTGTAATAAACGGGAGAAAAGGAAAGTGGTCTCACCTACGAGAAGTGGCAGAAAAAAATAAAAGTTCCTTACATTTCAAAAAACTAACAGCCCTACACGTGAATCCTACATTTCGGTCGAAAATGAAAATAAAACTAGCTGCTCAAGTGCTCAGTAATACCGTCGCTGCTATTTTAAAACTCATGGCTGAGAAGCACGGTGATGATGATGTTGAGAAAGCTCAGGAAATCTCGGATACTGCCCATATCATAGAAGATCTTGATAGGCTTTTTGATTGCACAAATGGTCCCTCGTCCAGAAAAGACATTATCAAGGGCCGACGAGAGAATGTTTCCAAGAAAACTAACCACGTCGAATTGTGGAGACATTATAAATAAGTCATGAGTACTATGTATTTCCTAAAGACTGATAGTTTTTTAAGACTGAAGAACGTCCGATGCGTACAGGGATACATTACCTCCTTATCATCACTGGAAGACATTTGGAAGTATGTTGAATCGAAAGGATTCAAGTACTTAAATCTTCGGCAGCTAAACCAAGATAGCTTAGAAAACCTTTTCGGAATGATTAGGCAACATTGTCCCACAAGTCGAAACCCAACGTGCCATCATTTCACAGCCGCCTTAAAGTCAAATATATTGACAAAATTAAGCACGCCAGTAGGTAGAGCAGCAAATTGTGAAGAAGATGATAATGAAGCTATTATAGATTTTGAAGATTTCTTCAAAAGTGTCAAAATGACTGAAGAAATGGTAATACCTGAAGATGTTCAAGCTCCTGTACACTTACCAGAAGAAGCTGAAGCGCCAGTTTTACATTTACCTGATGCTTTTGACTTTCCTGAAGACGATGCAGGATTTCTGCAAATTGAAAGCAGTCTTTTCGAATCGTTGGACAAACAGCCTACCGTATATGTCGCGGGATATTTAGCCTCAGTGGTTTAAAAAAATATACGATGGGAATGTGAGAACTATACGCGAAGCTTAAAAACTGAAGAGAAGGAACAATGTGATTCAGCAATGTATAGTTATATTAAACTTCGGGAGTGGTAGCCAGAGAAAACAAGTCTTACGTATCCAACATTAAATCTTTGCGTATTAGTAGATACATTTACCTCATATTTTGAAGCTGAAATCAAACCGATTCTTCATGAGAGACATATTACTGAGAAAGCTGTCATGGTGTTGCTGACGAAATGTGATAATATGCTATGGATATGTAATGATCACAAAGCTCGTCTTCTCCGTGTATTGTTAGTTCGTCTTAGTCATCTTTTAATCCGAAACGAATGCCATAGAGCAAATCTAGCTTTCGTTAAATCTGAAGAACCAACTGCTGACATTATCAAAAGGTCACAGCAACAATGTACATCAAAATAATAAAACAATAAAAACAGCTTGTCATGGATAAAGCCAATCACTTAGAGTTAGTCCAAAAGTTCTGTCAAAAAGGTTTTTACTGATAAAAAGGTTATAGGTAGGTACCTACAGTTTCCTTATTATTCGTACATACCTATACGTATAATTAAAACATTTATTAATGGTGAATTCATTCCAATATATTTTTTCTACTCGTCGACTGCAATTCTTTAATTAAGATTTCGTAATTGCAATTGGGTACTTTTAATGTACGGGCTCCCAACTCAACTATAATATTCATTTCGAAAAAAGCCATACCTTAAATTCATTATTTATTTTAGGTTGTATAGTAGAAACAACTTCTTCGTAAGTTAGAAACGCGCATGGTACACCATTAATATAGCAACATCCATAGACTACGAAAACCGCTTAGCGTTTCTTGTTAGTTTCCATAGGTTACGGTGGCAAAATTGAGAACAAAAACTGTCTAAAAATTGAATTTAACAAGGAGCAAGTACCAGGGCCTCATGGGTTACGAGAAGGTGTCGTTGACCAACCCGCCGAGACGCGTTCGTGTATGAAGGTATCGCAGCTGCTCGAAGGGTAACTTAGCTGTATACCTTTGGTTTGTTTAACTATATGATTCTACTAGTTTAAAGTGCAATTTTTGTTGAATCATAGAAATATACAATAGTGATACGAGTATAATCAATCTTTTCAATCTCGTACCTCGCTTAGACAATTCTCTATTATATCACGATTGTATTGTACTATTAACGTTATTTTCTTTCGCAGTTTTGGAGCGCGCTGGTGGCCTAGTGGTAAAAGCGTCCGACTTTCAATCCAGACGTCGCGGGTTCAAACCCCGGCTCGTTTCAATGAGTTTTTAGGAACTTATATATGTACTAAATATCATTTGATATTTACCAGTCGCGGTAAAGGAAAACATCGTGAGGACACCGGACTATTTCCCATAAGGCCTAGTTTCCCCTCTGGGTTGGAAGGTCAGATGGCAGTCGCTTTCGTAAAAACTAGTACCTACGCCAATTCTTGGACCCAAGGCTCCTATGAACCGTGGCAATGTGCTGGGATAATGCGAGGAAGATGAATTCGCTTCCGCAGGTTTGCATAATTCGCACAACTTTCGTTTTATGACAGAGCGTTAGCGAAGGTCTCCAGTCAGATTTTCCGGATGTTCTCCTCTGCAGATCGTATTTTTTAATCGATTTTCGTCTGATTTTCGTGAAATTTTGTGAGCCGGTTTGGTAATTAAGTAGATTTTTTTTCGTTAGTAAGTACTAAGAAAATTATAGGTACTTAACCCTACCTTTGGTTACTAGAACTAGCGTAAGACAAAGACAGTATGATTCTCTCTGTCTATGTTTGAAATGTGACAGTCCCGTGCCAAATTATTAAAATAGGACATTCTATATCCATTAGACTATTTATTAATTACCCATTTACCCGTTGACTGTCTGAGGGATTTACTTTCAAAGTTTTTATTGTACATAAGAATCATATTTTAATCATTATACGCAATAAAATTCGATTACATATTTTTATTTCATAATTCAAATTCAAAATGGCATATTTACAGCGCGGGCGTACATTGAATCCTGGACGAAACAGGATTCTAAAATAGAATCTTGAGCGTAGTAAGGGATTCAAGTGTTTATGCCCAAGATGGAAATAATGTTGCTACCTATGGCACATACAACTTTTAACATCACCAATGAGGAAATTATTATATTCTAAAATGTGACGTTCCATGGTAAAAGGCACCTTATGGCGGCTGGCGCTTACGTCACATAGCGCCGCAATAATATTGGAGCGGGGTAAATAATAGCGTAAGCGCCAACCGCCATAAGGTACCTTTACCGTGAGACGTCACAAATATTATACATATAACCTTAAAAAATATGCCCCTGCTCCCAGCAGGGAAGAAAAGTAACACTTTGATCCCTCCTAGCAGAGAAGAAAAACCCCCTTTTTCGAATAGTGGATGTGAAAAGGGCTTTTTTTCTCGCTCGAGAAATCAAAGAAACACTTTAGTTCTATAGGACGTTTATTTTTTTGCATAGATTTTTAGCTTAAATCATACTTTGAATTCTTCGCTTCGTTCATATTTCTATGTACGCCCTCGCCGTAAATAATATGTCATTTTGCTCCATCCTCCAAAATATTTCTGGTCCACATTTAAGTCCAACCATGTACCTATTAGTCCACTCAAAGAACACTTAAAATAACGTACGACTTAAATGTGGACTCGATCCTGAGTACGAAATTTGTTGACAAGGAGCCTATGTTTCAACCATACCCATTTTATCGATATCGATAAAATACGCAAGCGTGTAGGTTACTACACTATGTAAGTCTGTTATGTTGGTACTATTGTTCTTTGACAGTTCTTTGACGTACATGTTGGTAATGATTGGATAACCAAACATACACACAGACTAATCAAATCGCTAGTATGGAAGTCCCGTCTCTTAAAACGTAGTGATTATATTCTCTTTGATTGTAAGTACGATTCTTTACTATGGCTCGGTCAGAGACTAGTTTTATTTTGACATTTTTGTTTTTTTTCTACTTTGTCTGTGTCATAGAATCAGATCACAACAGACGGGCGTTTCGTGGGAACATGCAGGGCAAAGAAGGCCGACCTGACGGGATGATAAAATTGACAATTTGATTAGAAAAAAAACTTCGAGCAACACGGAAGGGAGGCGGCATTCGCACTATTTCCCCTCTGCCGAGGTACAAGATTAGCGCGTCAATCTAATCTAGCGCGGGTAATAAAACTAGTTGCACTTGGATTTTTCACTAGACCGAGTCCAGACGCGCGCGTGAACACTGCTGCACAAAAATGCCTGTTTGCTCGGTTTTTTGTTATAAAAAGAGGTCGGGGACATCAAATTTACAAAAAGAAAGTGTTATATTTCACATGTACTTTTTTTTTTACATATCATACGTTTAATTACATTCAAACACAATTATTATATTTTAGTCTCATGTAATTGTTGGATTTATCGATTTTGCTCGCTCAGTACAAATTGCGGATCGGTCGAGCGACAAATCCGACTTCTCATCTCTCAGAATACAATAATATACTTCAACGAAAATTGTTAGTGTGCGTGTTGTGACACTTGTCACTCGTCCGTACACAAAAAGAGATCGAGGTTTGCAAGATTTGTCTTTGACGTGTGTCATTTTCTATGTATTTGTGTCGTCATTACAGATTGGATTTTGTATGTAAGTGTGTGAGAAGTGCGACTGTGTGCACCTTTCCCCCCGCGAAAAATGGCAGAAAGATTTGTACGGTGAGATATCGCTTGGGCCCCTCCCTTCCGATGTGTCGGAAGCCGGTGTTGCTCGAAGAAAAAAAATGTCGTTAGATTTACGTTACAGCGACAGTTGAGGGCTCTAAATAAAATAATTGCGCCTAAACGTGCATACTAGCGCTAGCTAACTAGATTTGATCGGTCAATCGAATCAAGTGGAATCGGCGTCCACACCACGAGAATTAATGTCAATTTAATCAAAATAGGCGAAAAATTGCCCCGCCTAGACGGGCCTTAATGCAGTGACCTTATCGCCAACCGGATTTCTAGTCGTTCAAGTGTTTTGTAAATTAAAAGATAAAATACATTTAAATTAAGCATTAATTTTATTGAAATATAAATTCGACTATTTTATTTACAAATAAATTATATTCAATCCAAAGGTTTACAGTTTTCCTTCCACGAATGTCGGTGACTATGACAGTATGGCACTAAGGCTGCGTTTCCACCAGAGATGTGCGAGAATGCGTAGCGAGGGATGTGTTTGTTAAGGGGCTATTCATAAATTACGTCATTTCCAATGGCGTTAATGTGGGTCAAAAATCGTCAAAAAACGTAATTTATGGACAGCCCCTAAGAACTAATAGAATCACTACACGCCGAGCGAGGAAGATAAAATGTGCCTACTTTCCTCCCCTCTGGGTGATTGTGCTCCAACAGTTGTTAAGTAGGTATAGTATATATATGATAACTAAATCAAAACCTTAAATATCATAGTATTATGGTCTGCTTTAAATCAGAAAATATATCTACATACCTACCACATACCTGTCAAAATCGCTGCCAACTTAGCTAGGTCTAACTCTATTAAATTTCGAACTTTGGAGCAAAGTAAGCCCATTTACGGTATGGTATTAACCATATGCCACGTGGCAACTCATTCATCTTTTCGTCCATGAAGTTAGGTTCACGTGATCGTCTCCCCGTAGCTGGCGTGCCACTGTTTAGAGTGTTTAACATAATCGTTCTTATTATGAAAGCCAGCACCACATTCAGAACACACTAACTTATACGCGGCGCTGTGACTACGCATGTGCTTGCGAAGCGTCATCTTATGCATGTACGCGTTCTTGCAGATCGGGCAGATGAAGTTCCTCTCACCGGTATGTCCGCGCATATGCTGCTTTAACTTCGACTCTATGCTGAAGCATTTCGAACACACTTCGCATTTGAACTTTTCTGTATGGAATCTGGTTGTATGCTGCGTTATAGCTCGGCGGGTCGTGAATGTTGCCTTGCAGAGATGGCAGGGGAATGTTTTAGTGATGCCGTGGACGTCTTTCAAATGTATCATCTTACTGTAATGCTCTTTGAAAGTTTGGTCGCATTGCGGACATTTCTTTGGTTTAACTCTAGCTTTGCCTTTATGTATGATTTCTGTGTGGTATTTCAATTGACTCTTCTTTGAGAAAACAGAGTCGCAGTGCTTGCAATTGAACTTTATATTGAAGTGAGTTTCTTTATGTTTCATCAAGAAATGCTGGTTTAAAAAGCCGGCACCGCAGCTCTCACAAACCACTTTCCCTACATGGCAATTCATATGAGAATTCAATAGAGGGAACGAATGAAATTCGGTATCGCAAATGTGGCATATGAACGCGCCATTCTTTAATTCCATATTGTATTCCGTCATACCGTTTGTCGCGGGGAAGAATTCCTTCTTATGTTCTGCCTTTAAGTGCTCTCTTATAGCACCCAGATTGTTATATCTTTGGTTGCATAGCCGGCATTTTAAATTAGATATGTCTACTTGTAGCGTCCTCTTTCCCTTATGGACATATTTTTCTAGAATAACCTTAAAACTCTCTGTAATTTCGTGCGCTGACGTGTGCTCCAGCAGAGCGGACATTTCTGAATGGTACTCCATGCAATAGAAGCATTTAAAACTGGATCCCATGAATATGAAAGGTCGGACGGTAGTGAACATTATGAAGGAAGCCGCGTTTTTTCGCTCCGGCACTGTCATTTGCCAGATACTCGTTTCTAAGCCTGACTCGCCTGTGGAAGAAAATATTAGTTTAATTGATAGCTGAAACGAGGGTTATAGCATAATCACTTGCTCTGAAATTGTTCTCACGGACAAAGTGCAGTTTTATATAATGAAACCATAATCATACAGTATAACATGCATCTTATAGAAGAACTTATGGAAGAACAAGTATAAAAGTCAGATTAAGTCGATAATATAGATACCTTTTCGTAGATGTCAGGTACCTAAGAATGGTGTCTTATCCCCCTGTTTCAACTTGAGTACCTACTCTCACGCCGAAATAGGTACCTACTTCATAAAAAAAGCTAAAGCATTGGTACAATTTTTTATTGATTCATAAATGTATTATCCGTTAGGTATCCATTAATATGGATACTTAGTGCTATTTTGTTTCATTTCCTGCTAGCTTTTATGTAAACTTTAAACAAAGATAAATAAATGACATACAAGCATCAACACTCTTAACTGTCTATCGGTGGACCTTATGCGTTTTGTAATAAGGTTTACGAACTGTTAACAGTGTGGGCGATGGTATACTCTTTAATTGGTAGGAGTGGGTTAAATCATTACTATTCAGTGAAACTATTTCTTGTTAAGTGAGCTAAGTCAATCATATCAGGGATATCTCTACCCTACAGCTCTAAGCGATCTCCTCTACATCCTGTCCCTAAAACGGTTTCCATCGCGCGATTTTGACCCAACCGTCTCGTAGGGGCCTTTCACATTTAGCCTTTTGCTATATGCTGGTATTTCTAAGACATATTACAACTTGGACCTTCATCGAACAATAAGATCACTCGAAGGCGCGTGCCACTGCTTGGTGTGTTTAACGAAGTCATTCTTATTATGGAAGCCTGCTCCACATTCCGCACACACAAACTTGTATGCAGCACTGTGACTCCGATAA
This sequence comes from Cydia splendana, assembly GCF_910591565.1. Classification (NCBI taxonomy): domain Eukaryota; kingdom Metazoa; phylum Arthropoda; class Insecta; order Lepidoptera; family Tortricidae; genus Cydia; species Cydia splendana. The sequence continues at coordinate 1,325,371 of NC_085985.1, forward strand.
TGTTTCCGAAGCGTCATCTTGTGCATGTACGCGTTCTTGCAGATCGGACAGATAAAGTTTCTCTCACCGGTATGTCCGCGCATGTGCTGCTTAAGTTTAGACTCTATGCTGAAGCATTTAGAGCAAATCTCGCATTTATATTTCTCTGTATGATACCGGGTTGTATGCTGAGTGATCGCCCATCGCGATGTGAACTTAGCTTTGCATATATGGCATTCAAAAGACTGCGACACGCCGTGGACGTCTTTAAGATGGATTACTTTACTGTAATGTTCCTTGAATGTTTCATCGCACTGCGGACATTTTTTCGGTTTGACTCTCTCTTGCCCCTTATGAATGATTTTAGTATGATATTTAAGTTGACTCTTCTTTCCGAATACAGCAGTACACTCCTTACAATTAAATTTGTTATCTAGATGAGTTTCCTTGTGTTTTAAAAGGAAGTATTTGTTCAAGAAGCCGGCTCCGCAAGTCTCGCAGACCACTTTGCCAACGTGACAATTCATATGAGAGTTAAGAAGCGAAAATGTGTGAAAATCGCTGTCACAAATGTGACATACGAAGGCACCGTTCTTTAATTCCATGTTATATTCAGTCATGCCATTGCTGGCGGGATAGAAAGGCTTTTCGTGTTGATTTTGTAAATGCTGTTTAACTGTTTGAAGATCAGGATATTTTAAACTACATAAGCGGCAATGTAGATCTGATATGTCGACTTGTAACACCCTCTTTTCCTTGTGAACGTATTTCTCTAAGAGTTCTGATTCTTCCGGAATTTTGTGGTTACTGGTATGATCAAGTAAAGCTGGCAGTTTCGAGAAGTATTCAGCACAGTAGAAGCACTTGAAACACGTCCCCATGAATATGAAAGGTCTGACTGTGGTGTATTGAATGAAAGTGGCCGCGTTTTTTCGTTCCGGGAGCGTCATTTGCCACACGCTTGTTTTAATGCTTGGTCTATCGTCTGTGGAAGAAAAATATCACGTTTAATGATATTAACAAACTTGAAACGAATTATAGTTTAACTTAATATAATATAGTTACCTAGCTCATAACCAGTGTTCATACTGGGCTCCATCTTATCTAAAATGGTGTATAATTAATTATCCAGAAGCAGCGACGGAAAAGAAGAAAAGAAACTCTGAAATAATTTATAAACTTAATCGTTATTGCTTAAGAGATCATATGCAATACAGGCATGTTACTTACACTAATTTTGAGCTTGAGTAACATTACAATTCGTATTTCATATTCGTAGAAATATTTTCGAGTGAGAGGTAGTTACTGACTAGTTCTTGTAGAAAAATACAATATTTGTTTCTATAAATGTTTAGTTCACGGTAAAATTAAAGAAGCACCGCGAATGCCACTCCTTCACGTGCTTGTTGAAATCGTTTCGGTTCGGAAACCCGGCCCCACATTCCGCGCACATAAACTTATTATAATCCTCCCCCTGTAAATGCGTCCTCATATGTTGCTTCAAGCTTTTCTGATGTCTGTACGCTTTCTGACACAAGTTACATACAAAATTCCGCTCCCCCGTATGAGACACCATGTGTTTTTTCAACGTCGTGCGGCAGCTAAAACTCTTCTTGCAAATTTCGCATTGAGTTTTCTGCGTATGAAACTTGTTCGTGTGCATCGTTAAAGCTCGGCGGCTTGGAAAGGTGGATTTACAAGTCTCGCATTCAAAAGTGAAAGTTATTCCATGGGCTTCTTTCAAATGTCTCAGTTTTCGGAAATGCTCGAAGAATCTTTCAGGGCAGTGTGGACAACGCAGCATTCGCATTCTAGTTGAACCCTCATGAGCCTTTTCTATATGATACCTCAAGTTGGAGCTGGTGGTGTAAACCTTTTTGCACTTCTCACATGGATAGCCTCCTGGTAAATGTATCTCTTTATGTTGCATCAGGCGCTGATGAGTCATAAATCCGACCCCACATGTTTCGCAAATCGCATTACTAAAGTGCACGTTCATATGTCGGTTTAGAAGTATAAATGTTTGGAAAATTTTGTTGCATATGTGACAAGAAAACTGTCCGTTGGTAACAGTCAAGTTATAAGCAACTAGGCCATTCCCTGATTTGGTAAACTCTTTGTTGTGTTTGTCTGTTAAATGCGCTCTGATTTTGTCTAAATCGCTGAAGTTTTCATTGCATATTCTGCATTTTAGTGCGGATATATCGACTTTTACTGTTCGTTTTCCTTTTGGGAGTAGCTCTTTAAGAATTTTGTCTGTTTTAGGTATTTCGTGGGTATCTGTGTGTTGCAGTAATGCGTTAATTTCCGAGTAGTGTTCGTGGCAGAAGAAGCATTTGAAAAAGTAGCGACAGTAGACGAAAGGTCGGACGGTGGTGTGTTCGAGGAAGACGGCCGCGTTCTGCCGCTCGGACACCGTCATCTCCCATATACTGGTGATGGCTCCTTGTCGAGGGTCCAGGCCTGAGGGAACAAAGGTTATTTTGAATGTTTCCTCCAATCCTCTTAGTGCTCAAAATCATCACAACATGCAATGCACAAACAAAATCCAGTGCGGATACTTCTTTTACATAGGTTGTAGTTGAACCGTTTCCTGCCTTTAGCAATTTACTCGTAGTAAATATATTTTTTCTGCATTGTTTGTTTATTAATCTGCAGGTATAAAGGGACGATAGAAATTAAGTTAGGTAATTATTATAAAAGATCAACTTTATTTGCGCTACAATTCAATATGAACTTAAGATTTGGTTATTGGTTTTCTGTGAAAAACACTTTCTAGGTCACTAAAGATAACAATTAAAGCTTCTTCGTTACTTAACAGTCCTTACAATGCATGTAATGTAATTGAGACATTTCATTATTAGAAATAAATTAGTTAAAATCCTAATTTACGTTTGTAATAATACTTACCAATCTTAAAACAAAAGAGAATATTTACCTAACACTATAAGTAACTCGTTAGAAAATAAAACAAATATAGTTAAAAATATGGCACTGAATATCAAAACTAACAAATATAAAAAAAGTCTATGATCAGAGGTTTTCTGGTTCACAAATAATCACAATCTTAAGCGTGATTTATTTCAAAGCATCTAATTAGGTCTTTAGTCTTAGTGGTTGAAACGTGTTGAACTAATTTATATTTGCCTTAATTCTTGATCTTCTTAATTCCCTTCAATTCATAAGTTCAGTTCCAAAATTTTTGACAATAGTCTTAAACTGCCACTGAGGATGCCACTGCTTCATATGTTTATTGTAATCGTTCCTATTGTGGAAGCCGCTGCCGCATTCGGAGCACGTAAACTTCCACACAGGCCCGTGGACCCTCATGTGCTGCCTCAGAGTTCTCTCGTGCATGTAAGCTTTCTGACATATCGAGCAGAAAAAATTCCTTTCACCCGTATGACCTCTCATATGCATCTTCAGCAATGACTTCGTTCCAAAGCATTTTCCACAGATCTTGCACTGGATTTTTTGCGTGTGTAACTTAGTTGTATGTTCTGTCAAAGCTCTCCTTGTAGGAAAAACTGCTTTACACATCTGGCATTCAAAAGAAAAGGTGATTCCGTGCGCTTCTTTCAGATGTGTCATTTTACGATAATGCTCGGCGAACCTTTCCAAGCAATGAGGACATTTTAAAGGCTTTATCTTCTTTGCATTGGTGACCTCATGTTTTTTAAATAAGTGGTAACGTAGTTTTAACTTAGTGGTGAATACTTCTTGGCATTTGTCGCATTTGTGCACACCGTTTTGATGGACTATCCTATGGTTTATGAGGCGTTGGTGAGACATGAAGCCGAGACCGCAAGTTTCGCAAACGACGCTGAAATGAACATTCATGTGCCTGTTGAGGAGGAAGAAAGAGTTGAACGTTTTAGAGCACTTGTGACAGGATAAGAGACCGTTGTTTGTACTTAGATCATACGCCATGAGACCGTTTCCTGCTGTATTGAATTCCTTTTTATGAGCCGCGATCAAATGTTTTCTTATATCGTCTAAGTCCGAGTACTTCTGTTCACAAAGCTTGCATTTTAGACCCGATATATCAACTTTTATAACACGTTTCCCTTTCCGTAAATACTGTTTGAGTAAGCAGCACCTTTCTGGTGTTACGTGGAATGCTGTGTGTTGTAATACTGAGTGGATCTCTGGGAAGACTTCGTTACAGTAGAAGCATTTGAAATTAGCCTGCTGGTAAAAGAAGGGCTTGATAGTGGTGAACTCTAGGAAAGTGGCGGCGTTCTGCCGTTCTGATATGGTCATTTGCCAGATACTCGTCCTGGGCCCGGGTCGTTGTCTTGCCGGTAATCCTGGGGAAGAAAATTTGTCTTTTAAACCTGTCGGTCGGAAAGAAAAACTGAGATTTGCGTGCAAAATTAAACCAACCTTTTTTTCTGCATCTTTAAATTGTTGTGGTAAAAAGAGTAAAACTAGAATTTTGTTACATGAGTTTTACGAATGCCTACGCTAAAATAATACTCACTACTAAAATGTGGTTCACCTTAATAACAAATTAGGAACAGTGCAGGATTTAAATATTTCCATTTACTCATTGGAATAACCGTAATCTACCGTGTTTTACGTGTACAGTGTCACAGCTTTGAGTAGGCTAAAATAAGTCAGGCCAGTTCCTACTATCTATGAATAAAACTTTGTGGTGCAAATATAAGCGATCATGGTGTTTACTTATTTATTTTACATTGTTTATTTACTTTAGTTTACGCCATGAGAGCTATTAATGTGCGCTACAAGCGTTTCACTGTCACAGCAGTTCATCCCACACACAGTACAAGAAACCCCAGGTTCGTGGGCCCTTGAATGTTCTCTCAAATTCTTCATTCTCGCATACGCTTTACCGCAAATATTGCATTTGAAGTTTTTCTCCCCTGAATGTATCACCATGTGCCTAGACAGGCAGTATTTGGAGAAGAATCTAGCGTGACACACGCTGCATTCGTGATTGCGCTCCTGTAAGTGAACAGATCTTATATGGAGTAACAGATGGTATTTCAAGTCGTATTCTCTCCCGCATGTCTCGCATCTGAACAAGCCTGTGCTCTGGTTGTGCACGATGCGCAAATGCTTTGTTCTTTGATAGTCCGAGTTAAATCTCTCTGGGCATATCGGGCATCTTCTCGGATGTTGTTTTTTGTGTACCCCTCGCATGTGTAAAGTTCTCTTAGCGGCGTTACTGAATACTTTGTCACATTTATTACAAGGAAAGTTGCCTTGTTCGTGGATTTGTAAATGGCGTTTGAGAAGGTTTATCGAGATAAACACGGAGCCGCAGATGTCACAGCTGTAGTTATTAAAGTGCTTGCTCATATGGATTATAAGCAGTCTCAATTTAACATAAATTTCACCACATATTTGACAGTCAAAAGTTTTCCCTCCCAACTTGAATGGTATAATATTATCATTCATTTCAGCGTCAACTTGTTTTCCATGATGTTTCAAATGTATTTTTAAAGCGTGTAAGTCTGGTAGAATGTCTGGACACAATCTACATTCTAAGCAACTAACATCTACCTTAATATTTTTGTCACGAACTCTATTAATCAATTCTGATTTCAGGTCTTCCACACAATGTTCGTCAATTGTGTGATGTTTCAATAAGTTAGCATCTAAAAAAGTTCTAGCACAAATAAAACACTTGTACTTGTTACTGGCATGTATAAAGGGGTAAACGTATGAGTTTTCGAATATGGTTAAAGCATTTTTCTTCCAGGCTTCGCCTTTTAAGGGTGCTATAGGTGTTTTGCGCGGTGGCCTATAAAGATAGGGGCGTTGAAAAGTCTTTACATTAAATGTGATCGAAGTTTCTTGGGCTTCTGTGTCATCGCTCCACTGTATATCGTCAAGAGAAATCGGATCTTTTAATATTGTTATGTTGCCTATGTCACCTCTGCATGATTTACTTATTTTAATTTTATTTATATATTGTTTTTGTGTCTTTGTCTTATATTTGTTTGTGTTATCTTCATATACACATTCCAAGTCGTGTATATCGATGGGTGTCTTGAGTAGAGTAAGCTTTATGTCGTTGCCGTCGTCATCTTTCAGTACGATAGACGACTGGCTCTCTTGGATGGTCCCTAGAAGAAAAACAAAACGTTTCTGTGTATTAAACTATTTATTAAAAAATAAAATTAGCCTAAATTTCATATTACGTAATATTTTTGTGCGTGTGAATTTATTTCATACAAATAATAAATATAATACAGATCAGAAAACGTCAAAAATAAATACATCTCTAGATTTTTAATTTTACACTTGTAGTACACCTTCATGTAGTCTAAGATGGTCTTTCAAGTTCTTTCTTCTCAAAAACGCCATACCGCACACTTCGCACTTATAGTTTTTCTCCCCTGTGTGTATGACCATGTGGCGTTTCAACGTCTCCTTATTGCAGAACCTTTGATGGCAGACGTCGCACTGCTGGTTCCTCTCCTGAAGGTGCACAGAGCGGGTGTGGCATATTAAATGGTATTTGAGATTAAAAGCTCGCCCGCAAGTCTCACATTTGTGGACGCGAGTCGACTGATTATGCACGTCCTGAAGATGGATAGTCCGTCTATAATTAGAATTGAACCTTTCCGGGCATATTGGACATCGTCGTGGATATTGTTTTAAATGCACACCTCGAATATGAAGCGAGCGCTTATGAGGTGTAGTGAATACTTTGTTACAGCGGTCACAAGGAAAGTTGCCGTTTTCATGCACTTCAAGATGCTTCTTTAGTAGACGTAGCGTCATGAAGCCAGAACCGCAGATTTCGCAGCTGTAGTTGTTAAAGTGCACACTCATGTGTATGACCAGTATTCGGACTTTGATGAACTCCTCGTCGCACATCACACATTTGTAGGAACCCTCTCGTCCGTCTAGTTTGAAGGGTATCATATTATCTTTCAATTCAGGGTCTATTGGTTTTTGATGTGCTTCCTTCAAGTGATGCTTCAGTTCCGCTAAATCTTTAGGCCGCAAGGAACAGATCTTGCACGCCATATCACAAACATCTACTTTGAGTACATTCTCTCGTCGGTTGTTGACCAGTCGTTTTAAAGCACTGAATCCGTGGCACTCCTGCATGTGACGACTCAATTCAACAGTTTCCAGAAACGGTTGCGAGCAAACGAAACATTTGAATTTGTTGTTCCCATAAATAAAGGGGTACACTGTCGAGTTCTCAAAGACTGTTAAAGCATTTTGTCGAATATCAGGTCGCTTTTTGTTTTTTTGTGGAACTAGTACTTCAGCGGGCGGATCTAAGTTCCCTACAACCTCAGGAGGCGTGATGTGGCAGCTATTCGATACAGGAGACGGACTACGGGATGGAGTGTAATCCCTCGAAGTGGTCGGAGGATAATGTTCGGTCTGAGCGGACCTGAGTTTTAGGTCAATTTTATCGAAGTCCGATATCGTGCCCAGCGGCTTACATAAGCTGCGGTCGTATGCCACTTGGAATAAGGGCACGATCCTTTTCTGCTTCTGTATTTCCGGTAATATTGGAGAGTCGGATCCTAGAAAACAGAAAATTCGTACTTGTATCACGACGTCAACACATTCATGCATATTAGCTATATTACTTATTCTGTGTTCAAGTGTAAAACGCAGGTGCATTGTTAAAATATAACCATTTCCCAGGTGTAGCTTCTTATAGATAAATTTAAAGGACGGTGGAGACTTAAGACAAAACGAAACTGTTTTGGTACCTTACAATTTATTTCGTAAGAAATGTCACATTAAAAGGTCAGAAAGTCTTAATGCAAAACCACTTTTTTACGATTTTATAACCTAATATGGCCATAAATTACACGGTAAAAGCCTTTCTCATGACATGAATTCATATTTAACCGGATGGTGTACTTTCACGTGATGTTTCAAACTACAGTTTTGCACAAATGACTCCCCGCAAGTCGCACAAACGAATCTCCTGTCATCCTCGTGTATACGCATATGTTCCCGCAGAGTATATTTCCTCGCATACGACTTCTTACACACTGAGCATTGATGCTTCCTCTCTCCTCCGTGACGGATCATATGCTCTTTCAGTTCAGATTTAGAATAGAACTTCCATTCGCATACTTCGCACGCATGCCTTTTGAGCTTCAAATGCACCGTCCTGACATGAACTCCAAGTTTACCACTTAGTGTGAAAACTTTAGGACACAAATTACACTTAAACTCTTTAAGTTTCAGACCGTGGACGGACGAAACGTGTTTGTTTCTTTGAAAGTAATTTCTAAATGTCTCGGGGCAATGGGGGCATCGATGTCTCTTAACCCGCATGTGTACTAGAGCGTAATGTTCGTTCTTGGCATTTGTTGATCTAAAAACTTTTTCACAAGCGTCACAAGGGAAAGAGCCCGTCTCGTGGGAAAAGGAGTGCGTTCTCAAACGCTCTGGGGTGATAAAACCAGTTCCACATTGCTCGCATATAAAATTCTGATAGTGCACGTTCATGTGCTGGTTTAAACTTTTGAATTCAGCGAATGTTTCAGAACAAATTGCACATTTGAACTCATCTTTCCTTACTTTAAATGGGAGAATACCGTCATTCGATTTCGGGTCTATATTTTTGTTATGTTTTTCCAGCAGATGTTTTTTTAACTCATTGAAATCAGTTATAGCATCGTCGCAAATAGCGCATCCAGTGTTAGTCACATCTACTTTGGCAAGTTCATATTTCTTCAATTTTGAGAGAGCACATCTAATTTGCGCAGTAGTTTTGCCGCAATGCTCATTTTCATTGTGTGTCCTCAGCCAGGCTGGGTCGTTAAATTGGTTATCACAGTAAAAACACAAGTATAAATTCTTCATCCATCTAAACGGACATATCTTTGTGAATTGGAGTAACACTGTAGCATTCTTTTTCCTAGCTTTTAGGTCGTCGACATCGACATTAGATTTTTTATATTTGTCTTCGTTTTCTTTATATCCGCCGGTTTTCATGCCAGCTATCTGTTTCTCACTGTCGGTGGGTGAGGTCTCATCACCTAGAAATGAGAAAAACGTCCATGACTTCCAGATAATCATTGATTGCATGCATTTCGAGCGCGATGTCAGTTTGTCAAGACAATACCGGCTCAGAAGCACAGGTACAAATAATTTAACGTGCAAATGAATTCAATAAGACCAAGAGGACCACCGTTTTAAAAGAATCGACTTGGATTCAATCTTTGATTTCGAAGATTAGGTACCTAGCACAAAAACTTCGCACTTGCGAAGAAGCAAGGCTTTGATGGTAAAGATTTTACTAAAGATACACCGTGATATTAATTAATTTAATTTAAATATGATGCATGCGACACACATGACATCACACAATATTTGCATGTCTCTATGACCAAACATGTAGCTCTATTGTATTAGTATTTAAGACCTATTGTAAATACCATGTTTAAGCAAATAAAACTCTGAATCTGAATGGTTTTAGGAAAGTAATTATGGCTAGAAAGTTAACAAAACGAATCATATTAACTAATAGGTACTTATTTAAATGATTTATTAATAATAACAATGAATATAGGTACTTATACGAGTAAAAGTATGACTTATGTTACGATTCGATTTCATCTTTCAAAAGCGTAGGATGATGAACTTTAATATGATGTTTCATGCTACACTTCTGCACAAAGGCCTGGCCACAAGCAGAGCAAGTGAACCGCCTGTCATTGTTGTGAATCCGCATATGCTCCCGCAAAGTTTTTATCCGAGCGTACGCTTTATTGCACACCTCACACTGGAATTTCCTCTCACCACTATGTTTAACCGAGTGAGCATCCAGCCCATGTTTACCAAAGAACTTCATGCCACAAATGTGACACTCATGGTTCTTAACCTGCAAATGTTGAGCCCTTATATGTTCAGACCGTTTACTACTTAAATCAAAGACCTTGTCACAAGAGGGACAAGGGTAATCGGCGGTTTTCTGATCATGGACAGTACGTAGGTGTTTCAATCTCTGCCCGTAAAAGGCAAATTTCTCGTTGCAAATAGGACATTTGTTCCGCTCTTTGGGTTTGTGTTCTTTGGTAACGTGCGAAGTCAGTTGAGCGCGGTTTGTGAATGTTTGATCGCAGTTCTTGCAAGGAAACGAGCCTTGTTCCTGAGAATCGTGGATGCGAGCGTGCCTGATCATTTGTCGGGAAGTGATGAACTTCTTCCCGCATTGGTCACATATGTAGCTGTCATAATGTTCATTTATATGCCTATGTAAGCCTACGAACGTTTCATATTTCTTTCCACATATTTGACAGACATGCTCAGAAGAACTGGTTAGATTGTAAGGGATAACGCTATCGCCGTAGGTCATATCCAATTCCTTCCCATGTTCAGCTAGATGGGCTTTTAATGTTAGATTGTCTGGAATTTCTTTCGAGCAAATCTTGCATGAAGCGTCTACGAAGTCAACTTTAGCGGGTTCGTAATATTTGGGTATTTTTTTAATTTCAGTGTGTTGGTCGCGATTATGTTTTCGAAGCACCGCTGGCTCTGTGAAAGTTTCCTTGCAGTAGTAACAAAGATAAACTCCTTTATCAAAACGGAATGGCTGTACTGTTGTCATGGCTATGATAATTGAAAGATTGTTTATTAGAGTAATGCGTCTCCGTTCGCCGGCGAATCTTTCATCGGCATCATCTGCCTCAGCGGAATCCTTTTTATATGTACCGCACTCTTTAATTTGAATATGTTTGCAGAGCTGGGCCGAACTCCTGAATCGACTTCCGCATTTATCACACACATGACGAGTGGAGTGTACGTGCATGTGGTTAAGTAATCTCATTAGTGACTCGCACGGCTTTCCGCATAGTTGGCAAATGTGGCTATTTCGGAGCATTCTAAATGGAAGCACAGTCTCGCCCTGCGCAGAGCTCGTTGTGACTAATTGTCTGCCGTGCTCGGCCAAGTGGGCTTTTAACATGGCATAGTCTGTAATCTGTGCAAAGCACAGTTTGCACGAAGCATCAGCTATGTCCACTTTTGTTGGATCATACGCTTTCAGCTTAGGCAGTTGTATCTCATCATAATGTTGGTTTCGGTGGTGTTCGCGAAGCTTTTCTGCTTCTTGAAACACGTCTATACAGAAGAAACAAAGGTATTTTCCTTTTTTGTATTTAAACGGACACGCTGTAGTAGTAGATATAATAGCAGATACGTTATCTCTTAAATTGGCGCGCCAGCGCTCTGCTGCGTTCATTTTCTTAGCCTGTATGGGTTCTTCACTTTCCCGTCCTAAAAACAGAAAAAAAATTCTAAACGATACGTTCAAAGTCAAGACTCCTTTCGTTTCTTCAGCTATGGCTAGTTGAGAAAGGCTGGGTTGGACATTTACAAAAACTGCCGTAAGTATATCAAGAAATCAATTTATTAGATTTAAATATTACGTTAACAAAATCATTTTTGATTATGTATTACTAAAAACTTAATATTAGAGACATTGGTTCGTACTTGTAGAGATTCTATGAAACGATTGGAAGAATCTGAAATTAATACAAATAAACATTTTAACAAGATGATGACTCAAATTCTTGTTTGAATTCCGTAGGGTGATGTACCCTCATATGGTGCTTCATACTGCACTTCTGTATGAAAGTCAGTCCACACACAGCACAAGCGAACCGTCGGTCGTCGTTGTGAATACGCATGTGTTCTCTCAGGGTCTTAATCCTGGCATACGCCTTCTTGCAAATATCACACTGGAATTTCCTTTCGCCGTTATGTTTAACTACGTGATTCTTAAGCGCTGTACTGGTAGAGAACTTCATGTCACACACGTTGCATGCGTGATTTTTCTCTTTTTTAAAGTGATTCTGTTTCATATGGTTGGTCAAACTGCTGCACAAATTGAAGACCTTATTACAGGAGGGACAGGGGAACTCCGGCATTTTGTGGCCATGAACTTGGACCAAGTGTTTCAACCTTTGTCTGTACGTAGGGAAATCCTCTTTACACGCGGGACATTTGTATACGGTGTGTGGTGTCTTGCGTTTGTGTACGTTGGTATTGTGAGTATGTAGACGCGAAAGGAACGGGAAAGTTTGTTTGCATTCCTTGCAAGGGAATACGCCGCTCTTATGAGTTTGGCTATGAATGGCTAGATGAGAGCGAGTTTTAAAACCTTTGCCACATTGATCACAAATGTTATAGGCACAATGTACGTTCATGTGTTTGTGTAGAGTTAAAAACGATTGGAAGGTTGTATTGCATATTTGGCAAACGATCTCATCTTTATTCAAATTGTAGGGTATCATGCTCTTGCTAAGCGAGGTGTCTATGATCTTGTCGTGTTTAGCTAAATGGGTTTTTAACGTAGGATAGTCGCGAATCTCCGCTAAACAAAGTTTGCAAGAAGCATCCGCAAAGTCCATTTTTAAAGGTAGACAAACTCTACGATTTGGAAATGATTTAATATAATAATGTTGAGCACGGTTGTGACTTCGAATGTCGTCTGGGTTTAGAGACGTCATGTCACAGTAGTAACATTGGAATAAACCCCTTTTATACTTATAGGGGTAGACTGTAGTCATGGTTGTTATTATAGAAATGTTATTTCTGAAGTTAGTCAACTTAGTATTTTTAGTAAAAGATTCATCTTCAGATTGTTCCATATCTCTATCTGCTGATGCACTAGCATCTCCGATATCAACTGACTTCTTTGTGCGAGTGCTACATTCATTTTGTCGGATATGACTCACAAGCCGAGCATAAGAGTTTAATTTTTCGCCACATTTTTTGCATCTATCATAATCGGAATGCTCCGACATATGTCTGAGTAAACCCATGAATGTATTAAACTCCTTCTCGCATATTTGGCAGACATTTGACTCCGAGCCCAGGCAATACGGCAAGATACTCTCTCCACGCGTTGTGTCGATGACTTTGCCGTGTTCCGTCAAGTGGCTTTTTAGCATAGCATAGTTCGGAATGTCAGCTCCACACACCTTACACGATGCAGCAGTGAAATCCATTTTAACGGGTCGATAACATTTAGGTCGGCGAACTTTTTTTTCGTCAGAATGACGGACACGATTATGTTTTCTCATTTCTGCTGGATCGCAGAATGCATCTGTGCAATAATAACATTGAAATGTCGCGCCCTTTGGGTTGGCTTTGTACTTGAATGGGTAAACTGTGGTCATAGCGACGATAGTATTAACGTTATTCCATAGGTCGGCGCGCCATAGGGAATCCTCAGTGTTTTCCGCTCCGGTCTTATCCTCATTCGCTTGATCGGCTTCTTCGTTTTTCTGTCCTAAAAATAGAAAGAACTCTACTTAGCTTAATTATTTATTTATCGTATGGCAAAAGTATGCACTGGCCAGTTTCTTACGTCTTTATCCCTTTCATGTAATAATAGCATGGCTAAGTGTTTTGCAAAGGTTATTGAGAAAATTATTTTTCGGGGACGCAAATGAAACCTGTATTCCAAATCCGAATGATTGAAGTCAATTACGGCTAAGATGTAACGATATATGACGTCTATTCCACGGGGAAAGAGTGTTAAAAATGTTCAGATTTTTAATCAATGCCTATAAGTGCACAGAATGTAGTTATTAAAATAGTGAGCAATAGGTATACGGACCTATAATAAGAGACAAAGAGGTAATATTTCAATAATCAATTGCTATTTAATATTTCTTAGTTACAATTAAAATACATCCTTCAAATGCGTGGGATGATGCACCCTAATATGCTGCTTCATGCTACAATTTTGGATGAAACTCTGTCCACATACGGGACACGTATATCGTCTGTCGTTGTTATGTATCCGCATATGTTCTCTAAGGGTCTTTATTCTAGCGTACGCCTTCTTGCAAACGTCGCACTGGTATATCCTCTCCCCGCCATGCTTGATCGCATGTTCCTGAAGCTCATAATTACTGAAAAACTTCATCCCGCAGACACTGCACACATGATTCCTCTCCTGCAAATGCTGGAACCTAATATGTGCAGTTCTCTTACTGCATAAATCGAAAACTCTGTCGCAAGAGGGACAAGGGAAAACAGGCGTTTTCTGCTCATGCACCGTGTGTAAGTGCTTCAGTCTCTGCTTGTAAGATACGAATTTTTCGTTACAGATAGGACATTTATATCTCTTGTTAAATCTATGGACCTTAGCAACGTGGGTGTATAAGGGAGCGTACGAAGTGAAGGTCTCATCGCACTGCTTGCACGGAAACACGCCGGTTTCGTGAGTGCGAGTGTGATTGAGCATGCGTTGCGATGTCGCGAACCTTTTCCCACATTTTTCACAAATATAATGCTCGTAATGATCATTCATGTGTTTATGTAAGCTTAGGAACATCTCGTACGTCTTCCCACACACTTGACAGACATGCTCGTCTTTGCTTAACTTGTACGGAAGCACGCTGTCTCCAAAAGTATTGTCTATCTCTTTGCCATGTTCGATCAGATGTGATTTCAACATGGCATAGTCGCGAATTTCAGTTAAACACAGCTTGCACAGAGCGGTTGAGAAATCCATTTTGACGGGTTCATATTTTCTGGGTTTCGGGAGTACTTTCGATTCGGAATGATAAATACGATTGTGTTGACGTAGCTTCTCTGGCTCTAGGAATGTGTGTTTGCAGTAGTAACAGAGGTACATTCCCCTTCTATATTTGAAGGGGTATGCGGTGGTCGTGTCTATGATAGTGGAGATGTTATTTCTAAAGTTGGTTCGTCTCCGTTCGCCCTCCTCCCGTTTGACAGCTGCGGACGCAGCGTCAATATCCTCTGCCTCGGTCAATTCTTGTTTGACCTCAACAGCGGATTCTGGTTTGTACTGAACGTCTTCACCTTTCCGTCCTAAAAATAGAAAAACATCCAATCAAGGCTCCTCTTCCATCCAACGGTTTATTAATCTAAATGTTATCTAAGAAAGTGATTCGACTGACTACAACTGTTTTAATAAAAAGCCAACAAAATTTCATTTGGCAAGACTTGTATTTAAATGCTTTGTAAAAATTTGTTAAGAAGGATGGACTGAAAGATGAAGATTTATCCAGACAAATATATAAAATCCATAGTTTTAGGGATTACCCTATTTAAGAGGTATTCAGTGTGCAGAAATTATAGTCTTGAACTAATAAAATGTAATTTATTGATTTATAAATGATACAATCTTAATATACATTAGGCATAGGCAATCTGAGTTTCTTTAGTGGTTCAGCGTTAGGGTGGTGCGTTCTCATATGGCTCTGAAGGCTACACTTCTGCACATATGCGTTGTTACAAAACTGACAAACGAATCGTTTATCATTATTATGTATACGCATGTGTTCTTTCAACGTTTTGGTTCTAGCGTAGGACTTCTTACAGACCTGACATTGGTATTTTCTCTCCCCTACATGTTTGACCATGTGATTCCTAAGTTGAGCTGCCGTGACGAACTGATACGGGCATAAGGCACAGAAGAACTGCTTATGTCTAATGTGTACTTGTTGTATATGCTTAGTTCTCTGATTGCACATGGAAAAGACGGCTGTGCATAGATGGCAAGGATACTCAACTTTCCTATCATGAGCAACCTTGAGATGCTTTGCCCTATCGGCGTATCTTAAGAACGAGTCATTACAATATGGACACCGATATCGATATTCCGGGCCGTGTGCCAAAGCCATGTGGCTATTCTTCAAAGCACGAGTCGCGAAAACGTCGTCGCATTTGGAACATTTATACTGCATACTGTTTGAGGCCTCATGTATAACTAAATGAGCTTTAAGTCTATGCGCGGCGGAGAATGCTTTGCCGCACTGGAAGCATATGTTGTTCGGATAATGATGATTCATATGTGTGTTTAATTTTGAAAACAGCTCAAAGTGTTCTCCACAATGTGTGCACACGAACTCTTTTCCTTCTATAAGGAAAGGAGTAACGCCGATGCCATGATTTATGCTAATAGGTTTATCATGGATTTGGAGTAAGTGTTCCTTTAATGTCTCAACGTCTTTAATGTGTAGTAAGCAAAGTTCGCAGCGGAGCCCAGTGATCTCTACTTTGACGTTGTCTAAGGGTCGCGCTAATCGCATGGCCTCGACCCGGTTAGGGTGCTCGAGCGCATGTTCTCGGATGCCGCTGAAGTCCCCGAAGGACATGGGACAGAAGGCGCACGTGAACGTCCCCCGCTTCCACCTGAACGGGCACACGTTGGAACACTCTATTATAATAGCCGCATTGTCTCTGTGATCGTTATACTTGCGTTTCGGTTTCCATTTAAGTTTGAGGTCGGGGGACCCTAAAAACAAAAGAAAATTCACTATCAAAAAGCGCACGCAGCTTTTGTTTGACTAGTTAGTATATTTCTGTGGTTATTAATGTTTTATTTAGGTTAATTCATTAAAATTAATTAAGATGTCAATTTAGCTTTTCTGATGTAGAGCAGCTTGATTTCGTTTAGGATTTTTTCTGTTTATGAACAGACCTGATATGAGCATATCTCAGATTACCACTTCCAAAAACAGAAGGGCAAAAGCTACATCGATATTCAACTTTTTGCCCATGCACTTTGTCCAGATGCCTCAATCTAGAATGATAGGAATCGAAATGGGTCTCACAAATAGGGCAGCGGTATCTTCCCTTAGGTCCGTGAGCGGCAGAAACATGCCGGTTTTTTGCGACTCGAGTAGGAAAGACGGCATCACATTTGGTGCAGCCGAACTGCCCAGTTTCGTGGCACATTTGATGAGCTCGTAATTTGTGTCTGCCGGCAAATCCCTTCCCACAAGTATGACAAATAAAGGTTTGATAATGCTTATTCATATGTATAAACAAACTCATGAAGCTTTCGAAATGGTTATCGCAATGTACACATCTATATTCCTTTCCTGTTAGAATAAATGGAATAACTCCGTCACTGTGCTCCGAATTGAATGACTTGGAATGTAACTGGGATAGATGACTTTTAAAGCCATTCAAGGAATTTACTTTTTCCTTACATAAGTTACAAATGAGATCAGTTATATCCACTCTCAGTGGGAATGAGTTTCTCACGCCTTCGCAAGGTTTGAAAACGTCTAGTTTGTTTTCATGGGTATTAGAGTGATTGCGGACTTCACTAACGCTTGTGCATATGGTCGGACAATACGCGCACATAATTTTCCCGCGTTGCCATCTAAAGGCAACCGCATTAGAATGTTCTAAAATAAGAGCCGCATTTGCTTTATCCTCCACCACTCTTCGTTTCCGCTTCCAATTTATTTCAACGGATTTGCTCGCAGTTGCTTCAGCTGGTCCTAAAAACAGAAAGACACCGATTGTACTCGCTGTCATATCATTTAGTGTATTGGGTTTGATTGTAATCCATAGCGTGGGTTAGCACGTGGCGTCTTAACTTTGTATTGGTGTAGAAAGTCGAGTGGCACTGGGTGCATTCGTATCGCTTCTCGGCTGGTTTATGCGTGGTTCGGAAGTGGGCTGCTCTCTTGCAGCTGGTTTCGAAAGATTTGCCACAAGTTGTGCAGTCGTAGTCCCGTTGTTGTTGAGCATGGTCGTCGACCAAGTGCTTCGCTCTCGCGTAATATGTCGTGAACAGTTCTGGGCACCGAGGACACGTGTATCTTACACCTTTCTTATGGACACGCAGCCTGTGGCACATTCTAGCGGCTCTAGTTTCTAGGACTTCAACACAATCCCCGCAAGGGTAGCTACCCGTTTCATGCGACTGAACGTGAGTACGGAACCGAGATTTTGATACAAAACCTTTGCCACACGAATCGCAAATGTGATTCTTATAATGTGTATTGATGTGTTGATTCAATTTAGAAAAGCTAACGAAATGAGAGAAACATTTTTGACAAAAGAATCCGTTTTGGTCAAGCTTAAACGGCAGTACTCCGTCGCTATAATCGGAGTTAATAGTTTTCTCGTGTTGAGAGACAAGATGATCTTTCAGGTCGTCTATGTCCGTTAAGGGATGGTTGCATAATCTACAACTGAGATTGCCTATATCTACTTTGACCATATTATTTTCGGTTAGTTTGGCGAAGATTTTATTAGTGGGTGGATCGGTTAAGTGATTGTTTTGGACGTGTTCACGCAATGGAGCGGTGTCTACGAATTTAGCATCACAGTAGGAGCAGTAAAAGGCGCTGTGGAACCAGCGGAAAGCCCAAGCGGTGGAGCATTCTAGGAGCGTCATAGCATTCCTGCGCATCATAGTTTTGGAGATGCGTTTCTCGGATTCCTCCGGCAACTCGTTGTTGGCGCGGCGACGCCGGCGCATTTGACGCGAGCTTACGTTCTCCTTTAATTTCCTAACACGTCTAACTCCTACTTTTGCCTCCGCGTCCGCATTAGCGGAACCTAAAAAGAAAAGAAGACGTTACTAAGTAAAATCCTTGCCCCACATGCAACAATTCCCGATTGATTAGATATTTGCAAATTTTGATTTCTGTACTTTGTCTCAAGAAAATCTCCTGAGGATTAGTAAAGTTAAGGTTAATGTTATGTTCGGTCTACGGTCAGAAGTGGATAATGACAAAAAGTAAAGTATTAAAGCTTTTATTGTGTTAAAAGTATACAGTATCGTTCCTTATATTTTATCAGGACCTAAGTTAACAAGTTCGCACATATCCGTGTGCATTTCCCTCATGTGAGCCAGCAATTGCATTCGCTGCTTAAACATGGCTCCACACCACTTGCAGCCCAAATCATCATGAGTTTTCAAATGCGTCCTCAACGCCCTGTTCCTAGGAAACGATTTATCACAGACGTTACAGTGAAAATTCCTTTCTCCTGAATGTTTTACTTTGTGTCTTCTCAGTTCGTAGGCAGTTTTGAAGCTCCATTCGCAGCTTGAACATCTAAAATCACGCTGCGGCGGGAAGTGAACTGATCTAACGTGGATGGCTCGCTTGCCTGATGTCTTAAAAGTTAGCTCGCAGTGTGGACAACGATATAACACTTCTTTCTCACTGTGAGTTGCGTTGAGATGATTCATCCTGTCGTAGTAACCGTCAAACCGCATGTTACAGTGAGGGCATTCATATCTTGGCGCTTTGGCGTGAGCGTGTGCTTTATGATAATCTCTAGCTGCGCGCATTCTGAATATCTTAGGGCACTCGTTGCAAGGAAACGTTCCAGAGATGTGAACCTCTGAATGCTTCCTTAATCTTGGCGCAGTCATATATCCCTTTCCGCAAGTTGGACAAATGTAATGTTGGTAATGTATGTTCATGTGCTCGTATAGTTTTAAGAAGTTGTTGAAAGTTTCCTGGCAAATGACGCAACTCCATGATTCTTTGTTGAGGAAAAAAGGGAGAACGCCGTCGGGCTGGTTGATTTCGTAATCATAGCCGTGTTCGATGACGTGCTCGCGCATCTGTTTGACGTCACTGTACGGGAGTGAGCAGAGACGGCACGCGGCTTGAGTTACGTCGATATTAATGAGGGACATCTCCTTGAACTTGCTGTAGATGTCTTTGACACTGTGTTGGGTTGAGCAAGTGCGTATGTGAAGTCTTAGGAGGGCACAATCTGTGAAGCTGGCTTCGCAGTATGCGCATTTGAACTGGTTACGCTTCCATCGGAAGGGGCTCACAGACCAGCACTCAAGTATTGCAGTGGCATTTTTCTTCGTGGCATATCTAGCCTCTGCCCGAGCGCTGCGCTGATATCTCGGTTTCTCTTTGAGCCAATTTTCTATTGGTATGACGCTAGGCTCTACCTTTATTACAGTTTCGTGTTCGGTTTGGCTGCGTCCTAAAAATAGAAAAATTGGGTCATTTCTTGAGGAAGCTTCTTACTTTAATCGCCCAGTCGCTCGGTTATCGATTTGCATATTTTTGTTTACTAACATTGAATAAAAATCAGATCATTTCTAATTTTTTTATTAGTGGCAATGTTACAATAATTGTAAATCTATAATTATTTAATTTATGATACCAAAATCATTAATTACATACAATAAATACATAGGCATCGACATAATTGAATCTTCTATTATTTAAATAAATATTTCACGGGTTTTAGGAAACTTTGTTGATATCAGTTTGTGCGTACACTAGAAAAATAAACCTTTTACGTTTTGTTTCAACATGAAATACTGCTTTAGTGATGTCATTCATATAAGTATTAAATATTAAAGCATTTACATAGATCTTACGCATAATTAAGTTCCTTAGTTTGCTATAGTTTCGACTAAAATGTATTTACAAACAGTATCTACTATTCTAAATACATCAAGGTAGTTAAGTACTACAAATATAATTTCCGATATCAGAGTCGTTGCGGATTAAAAAAAATCACTTATCAGACCTGCCAGATTACTCTGACTTATATTATAATGTAAACTTTCTATAGGTACCTAATCGCTCAAATATGTGTTACTGAGATTCTAAGAATAATTTATCATACGCTTTTCCTGATGTCATATGAATTTAACATTTGGTAACGAGATATTTATTTACCTCCATCAATTTACTTTTTATTTTTAAGTACAGAATACAAGTGTCACTAATGTAGCTTTATAAACATCAGACGTGAAAATGTTTTTTAGCAATATGCTTATCGAGGGACAATTTAGTCGCGAAGGCTCTAGAACAACTACCACACGGATATCCATATTCTGTCTCCTTCTTAGTTCTATGGGCTTTAACATTGTGATGATACTTTTGTGACCTCGTCTTGAAGGTCATATGGCAAGTAGTGCATTCGTACATTTCGGCACCAGGCTTATAGTTGTGGAACTCCATGAGATGGCGCTTACGTAACTCCCATGTTGCGAAGCGAGGCTTATCCTTGCAATGTGCACACATGTATGGCAGCGTTGTATGCTGAGTTTTGATGTGGATGTTCCTTTCTTCTAGAGTAGAGAACGTCGCTACGCAACGGCTGCAGCTGTATTTATTGTCGTGCGGGATCTTTGTGTGCGCTATTAAAGCTGATTCTGTGATAAATCCTTCACCGCATGTATCGCAGACGAAGTTCTGATAATGTTCAGCGGTGTGCTTCTTTAGAGAGATGAAATCTGAGAACTGACAAGTGCAAATAGCGCATTTCCAGTGGGATCCATCGTTTAATTTAAAAGGTAACACTCCGGGTTGCACGTCAGCGTTGATAGGCTGTTTGTGATCGTTCTTGAGATGGGAAATAAGATCGTCTAACGTGTCGATTCGTAAGTAGCAGAGCTTGCATTGAAGATCAGTGATGTCAACTTTAAGGAACTCTTTTCTTAGTTTACGACTGAAAACGTGTTGGATATTGGTATTGGCGTGTCTTGCTGTCATGTGCATTCTTAGACCATTAGGATCGTTGGACTGTACGCGGCAGTATACGCAGTTGAAATTCTGCCCCCACGTTCTAAACGGACGCGCTGTAGAACATTGCAATATAATTTCAGTGTTGCTGCGATGCTTCAGCGCTTTTCCGAATCTAGGTTTATAAGTGGCTTTGTAGCATTTAAAGTTACGCTCATGTTGTCGCAAGCCGTGCTCAGACAGGAAGGTCGCCCCGCATTTGTCGCAAGTGAATATCTTCACGTGACTGCGCAAGTGACCGTTTATTTGAGAGAATTCAGAGTAAGTTTTGTCGCAGTCCAGACACATCCACAACCCGGACGGCCCTTGCTTGTAAGGTAATACTCCAAACGGAACGTCAAAGTTGACAGTTTTGCCGTGGTCGCGGGACAAATGATTCATAAAGAAATCGACGCTCGGAATTTCTTGGGAACATAAGTTACATTTGAATTCCGTAATGTCGATTTTTAGGTCGTCTACCACCTTGTAAAAGGCGCTGTTGTAATCAGCGCTAACGTGGTCGGTTTTGATGTGACACCTCAACGCCGTCATCGGTTCAAACTCGTCATGGCAGTACGAACAGACAATTCTATTAAAACGAGTCTTAAAGGGGAACGCTGTAGAGTACCTAAGTATCAATACAGCGTTTTGCCGCTGCGGGTTCTGGTTAACAGATCTTTCGAACAGTCTCTTTTTCGTTTTACGTTCTTTCTCAGTATGTCCAGCTATTTCCTTACTGGGCCCTAAAAAAAGAAAAGAACGTCATCAGTAACAATTCGGGGATATAATTCATCTAAGTTCGAAAATAAATTTTGAACCATGCCATGACAAGTTTTGAGGCTACACAAAAACAACTCCACAAAGCTTATTTCGGATGTTTGATATTGTTCAAAACAGTATGTACCTACTTTAAATATTGAAATGTTTTTTCGCCATGTGTTTATCTAGGAATAATTTAGTAGTAAACGCTTTGGGGCAACTCGGGCAAGGATAGTTTAGATCGCTATCCTTTTTCACCCGATGTGTTCTCGCCATGTGGTTGTACTTGCCAGATCGAGTCTTGAAAGTTTTCTGACAAGTAACGCATTCGTATTTGTCTGCACCAGACGTATAATTGTGAACTTCCTTGAGATGTTTCTTACGCAACTCCCAATTAGAGAAACGGGGTTTATCTTTACAGTAGTTGCACATGTATGGTGTGTTCGTGTGTTGTGTTTTTACATGATGATTTCTCTCGTCGAGAGAGACGAACGTAGCCACGCAACGGCTGCAGTTGTACTTGTTTTCATGCGGTATCTTCGTATGTGCTATCATTGCAGATTCTGTTATGAAGCCTTCTCCACAAGTGTCGCAAACATAGTTTTGCAAATGTTCTATTGTATGTTTTTCTAGAGACCCAAAGTCTTGGAACCGATTCGGACACATAGTGCATTTCCAAATTGATCCATCATTAAGTCTAAAAGGTATGACGCCTAGCTGGCCATCTGTAATAGACTGTTGATGGTCATTCTTTAAATGATTAGTTAGAGTATCTAAAGAGTCCATAGGCATGAAGCATAGCTTGCAATGTAGGTCAGTTATGTCTATTTTGAGATACTCCTTTCCAAGTTTTCTATAAAATGCGTCTTGGACATGATAGTCGGCGTGTAGCGTCGCCATGTGGCTTCGTAGCCCGACCGGATCGCTCGTCTGAAGGCGGCAGAAAACGCAACTAAGATTACTCTTCCAAGTTCTAAATGGACACGCCGTAGACCACTGGAGAATCAACTCCGCATTCCGTCTAGACCTCATAACCACGCCGTTGCGAGCTTTATACGCCGTTCGACAACACTTCACCTGCCGGTGGTGGTCTCGTAAAGCGTGGTCGGAAATAAAAGTAGTCCCGCACTTATCACAAATAAAATTCATAAAATGAGTTCCGATGTGACGATTAAATTGAGTAAACGTGGAATAAATTTTATGGCAATAAACGCACGGCCATTGGCCGCTTGCGTTTTCTTTATATGGTAGAACCCCAAAACGTGCATTGAACTTGACAGGTTTTTCATGTACGGAAGACAAGTGAGTCATAAGAGTGTCTATATCGGTCATGGTTTGGTCACAAATTTTACATTTCAGATTAGTTATGTCGACTTTTATTAAATTATCATTTGTTCTATAGAAAACATTTTTAAAGTCTGAATTAAGGTGTTCCGATTGCATATGAAAGCGTAGATTAGAGAGAGGCTCGTATTCGTCAAGGCAATAGGCGCAAAGTATTTGCGTGAATCTAGTTTTGAAAGGGTAGGCGGTAGAGAATCTTAGTATAAGTTCG
The DNA here is from genome assembly GCF_910591565.1 of Cydia splendana. Classification (NCBI taxonomy): domain Eukaryota; kingdom Metazoa; phylum Arthropoda; class Insecta; order Lepidoptera; family Tortricidae; genus Cydia; species Cydia splendana. Next base: position 1,348,903 of record NC_085985.1, read on the forward strand.
GCGTTGCGCCGCTGTGGCGTCTGGTAAACGAGAACTATTTTCGGTTTTGGTTCCCTCTCACTACGTCCGCGTATTTCCAACGTGTACCCTAAAAACAAAAAGAAATTGGTCAGTGTCACTCCTGATCACTAACTAAGGATGGATATCTATTTAAACGATACGGAAAGGGTATTGGAATTTAAACAATACATCAGACATGATCTATTTATTGAAGGAATATTTCAGATAAGAAAACAAAAACACTAAACTCCCGATATTATGTTACCGTTGGTAAAAAAAAAAACATTATGATCAGTGTCAAACACATACGTATTCTCTCAAAACTTAAGTTAGACGTAAGCCAAATTGACGTGAGCAAGCTAATTACGAGTAAGTACATCCCAGTTGACAATATAATCGGGATGATGCGATTTCATGTGCCCCTTGAGGCTAACTTTTTGAGCAAAAGTTTTATCGCAAGCTAAACAACTGAATCGTTTCGTTTTACTGTGGAGCCACATATGCTGCTTCAGACTTTTGTTTCTCGAAAACGCCTTTAAACATATGATACATTTAAAGTGTTTTTCTCCTGTATGAACAATTCTGTGATCCTCTAATGTTCTTTTGCTTCCAAATTTAAGACCACAACAAGTACAAGGGAAAATGTCATCAGTGTGGTTTAATTTATAATGTGTATAGAAGAGTTTCCGTGAATCGAATGTTTTGGAACATTCAGGACAGCTATAATTCTTTGTCGGACGGTCATGGGCTTCAGCTAGATGTTTTTGCTTGGTCTCCCACGACAGAAACCTTTCGCCGCAGTACACGCAGCAAAAAGACCAACAAGGTTTTGAATTTCTTATATGAAGCCTCTTCTCCTCCATTGAAGGGAATTGTTGCCAGCACTTTCGACATGAGAAATTGTCGCCGTGACTACATCTTACATGATACTTCAAAGCTTCTTTCGTGAGATAGGCACGTCCACAAATTTCGCAAGTGCACTTTCTATAATGTGTCGTCGTATGCCTGCCGAGCTTGGTGAGAGAAGGGAATTTCTTAGCGCATAAGAAGCAGAACCATTTATCTTGTTCAAGTCTATAGGGTTGCAAACCGGTGTCGAAGTCTAAGTTAAGTTTGGAGCTGTCGTGGTTGTCATAGATATGTTTGACCATTTCTTCGATCGAGTTGAAAGGTATTTCGCATACGCGGCATCCCATGTTGGTGCATTCTACTTTGATGTGCTCTTGGTTGCGGAGACTGTACGCAAAGGAGGTCGGGTCCTTGCAGGAGCGCTGGCATTCATGCGCGTGAGCGCGGAACATGGCGGGATCGTCGAACTCATCGTCGCAGTACAAGCAAAACATCGACTTGGAGCGCAGCCTGAATGGGTACACGGTCGAGTATTGCAAGATAACCTCCGCATTTCGTTTCGCCATTCGGAATCGACTGACTTCTCCAGTTTCTAGAAAAAGAAAGAAAATGTCCTGTGACTGGAAGCTCCCTTTGAAATGAGGATAATATTGCTATGACTTGACGGCCATTTGAGTTACCCATTTATAAAAAAATATTTTGGGAATAATATTGAATAGGGGTCTTAGAAGTTAAATAAAAGCCAAGGATTCATTATTCATATCAAATATATTGTAACAATTAGCACACCCCGTTAAAAAAAATAGATAGCAACTTCTACCCAACGTAAACTGTTATTCTTATGTTAAATAATTAAGTTCAAAAGAGGTACATGTATGACCTATGATACTACGACTACTGTTCGCTTTTGGTAATACTCGTAGTTTACGAATATTGTTTGTTTAGGCTATTTGTCCTTACGGAGACTCTTCACTGGCTGGTTGAAATCCAAATTATCATAAAGCTCGGGATGGTGTGACTTCATATGAGTTTTCCAACTAATCTTTTGTGTAAACTTTTTATTACACAATTTGCACTCAAATCTTTTATCCGCATTATGAATCCACATGTGCTGTATTAAGTTATTTTTCCTAGGAAACGTTTTGGAGCAAACAGGACACTGGAAAGACTTCTCTCCAGTGTGTCCTACAATGTGCCGCTTCAAGTTCCTTTCTGTATCAAATCTCCGTTCGCAATAGGTACATTTAATGTAATTGTTAGTATGAGTTATTTTAAAGTGCACCGAGAAAGAGCTACGTGAATAAAACGTGGCATTGCATTCTGGACAAATGTGCTGTTTTTTCTCCTGCTTATGCACATCTAGCATATGCTGCTGCTTTAAATTCCAAGTATAAAATCTTTCCCCGCATTTATTACACATGTGTTGACGGCATTTATCCGAGTGCTTGTAATGTTCTCTCCTGGCTTCTAAACTTGGAAAGACCGTAAGGCATTTTCGGCAGACCGGGCCGTTGCTCTTGCAGAATTTTCGATGCGCGGTCAGAGACGTGGTCATGGAGTAGGATTTGCCGCAAGTCTCGCAAGTGAATCTGACAAAGTGCGTTTGAGTGTGCTTGCTTAGCGTTCGTAAGCAAGGGTACTTGACTCCGCACACGGCGCAAAGCAGTTCGTGCTTGAACAGTGTGAAAGGTTGCAATCCTAAATGGTAATTAAGGTCTAATGGGTAGTTGTGGATACTAAATAAATGTTCGGCTACATCGTCCAGTTTGCTAAACGGTTCAGAGCAAGTTCTGCACTGTAGATCGGTGCAGTCGACCTTTAAGTCCCCATCATTGATGTGAGCGAACGCCATTGCAACTTTAAACTGTTGGTGTTCATCGTCCATATGCGTTCTGAAGAGCGAGGGGTCTTCAAAATCCTCGCAGCAATACACGCACAGCAACGACTTCTCGGGGAGGCGGAAGGGGAACGCGGTCGCGTATTGGATTATGATCTCGGCGTTTTGTCTCTCGATGGACCGTACCGTACCACTGGAGACCGATTTTTTGTCTAAAACAAAAGAAATGCTCTCTGTCATTGATTGATTTATGTGTGGCCGTTGGTGGGGATGAGCGTGTTCAGTTTATTTAACCCATTAAAAATATCGTGTTTTTATGTACTTATGCATTTATTATTATTTGTATCTCTTGTAAACTCACGGGTATATACATCCCGATCATTTGATAGGCGTGCGTGGGGATACAGATCAACACGTAGAGGCCCTTTGGAGAAGTTTGCTGTTGTATGTAATTATTATTATAAACCATTTGTACTTTAACACTCGAACACAAACGATGTGCCCTATACGCAAGCGAGGGAAAATTCTTCAACACTGATGTAATAATAAGTACTAGTAGAATAATTTATTACAGATTGAGATCTATAAGTGTCGTCACATGCTCACATGATGGCATCGTGTCATGGCGTCGGAGGAACGTTTTTTCTTCCACGCGATTTGACATGTGGTTTAATATTACAGGTCCAGTAAATGGATAAACATTAAAAAACAATATTACAATACGATAATTTTTATTTATTGAAAACTAAAAATATAATTTCTTATGTCTATGAAAATTATATTGTTTATTTACTACGATAATCTGCTTCTTATGTTGTCTTAATATTCTTGTAAATTTTATGAACTGTTGTGATAGGATTCCTAGAATAGACAGGAACGGTTGATGAAGATTAACATTCATAGCTAACAATAACATATGCTTTGCATCACTCAGATTATCTAAATAAGTTTAGATTTTTTTCTTCAAACAGACCAAAAGCAGTGTTCATAAAACTAATTAACGATTTACTAATTGTAAAATAGACGCAATGTGATATAAACATAACAATAAACTTTTCTAAGCGTTCCGTCATTCTGATGATTTAAAGTTAAAGCAATTACGAGCGATTACGATTGTAAAATCAATTTAGATCAACACACAGGTTAACAAAGGTATTTAATTGATAATAAAAACATCAAACAGTAATGTCAATGTACGTTCGGTCGGCAATACAATTTACAATGTTGCAACATGATATTCTAAGTTTGGAAGATAAACTGTTGTTCAAAATCTGCCTCAAAAGGGTGGTGTCCGGAACATCGAACGTTCAACCAATCACAAACCAAAAACGAAGTTACCTATTTAAAAACGCGATAGGATATACGTAATTTTTTGGTCATTATTTCTTATGTCGATGATATATACGTGGTATATGGTATATATCAGGCTTCGAGCAACACGGAAGGGAGGCGGCATTCGCCCTATTTCCCCTCTGCCGAGGTACAAGATTAGCGCGTCAATCTAATCTAGCGCGGGTAATAAAACTAGTTGCACTTGGATTTTTCACTAGACCGAGTCCAGACGTGCGCGTGAACACTGCTGCACAAAAATGCCTGTTTGCTCGGTTTTTTTGTTATAAAAAGAGGTCGGGGACATCAAATTTACAAAAAGAAAGTGTTACATTTCACATGTAATATTTTTTTTTACATATCATACGTTTAATTACATTCAAACACAATTATTATATTTTAGTCTCATGTAATTGTTGGATTTATCGATTTTGCTCGCTCAGTACAAATTGTGGATCGGTCGAGCGACAAATCCGACTTCTCATCTCTCAGAATACAATAACATACTTCAACGAAAATGTGTTAGTGTGCGTGTTGTGACACTTGTCACTCGTCCGTACACAAAAAGAGATCGAGGTTTGCAAGATTTGTCTTTGACGTGTGTCATTTTCTATGTATTTGTGTCGTCATTACAGATTGGATTTTGTATGTAAGTGTGTGAGAAGTGCGACTGTGTGCACCTTTCCCCCCGCGAAAAATGGCAGAAAGATTTGTACGGTGAGATATCGCTTGGGCCCCTCCCTTCCGATGTGTCGGAAGCCGGTGTTGCTCGAAGATATCAGGGGTTTATTAAACCTAATCACGTATCATTAGTGTCAGTTAGCAACGATATGGATCTAATTTTAACTTTATCGCTATTGACATTCGTCTTCCCCTCGAAATCGACTAAATCCGGATGATAGCTCTTCATGTGCGTCCGCCAACTGACTCTCTGATTAAACTGCTTGTTGCAAGGCCCACATTCGAACCTCTTATACTCGCTATGTATCCACATATGCTGGGCCAGGTTCTTTTTTCTAGGAAACGATTTAGAACACACAGTGCAAGGAAATAACTTCTCCTTTGTATGAACTACTCTATGCTCTTCCAAACCGCGTTTCGTGTCAAATTTCAAGCCACAACATGTGCACATAAAGTTGTCATCAGTGTGAGATATTTTGAAATGTACGCGGTATTTTTTCCGTTCAGAGAATACTTCGCCACATTCAGGGCAGGGGTGGGACTTTTTAGGGGCTGCGTGGACTTGATTCAAGTGGATCTGTTTTAAAGTCCACGTCATGAAGCGTTCGCCGCAAAACATGCATAGGTGAGACCAACATTTTGAAGATAACCTCAAATGTTCTCGTTTGGCTTCTAAGGTAGAGAATGTCATTCTACATTTCCTACAAATCCTTTCGTTACCGGCGTGAGAGAATCTAATATGGTTCTTCAATGTAGTGATAGTTGCATAAGATTTTCCACATGTATCACATGTATATTTTAAGAAATGTGATTGGGTATGTCGACTTAGTTGACGTATGCAAGGGAATTTAGCATTACACATTGCACATAGGAGCTTATCCTTTTCGAGTTTAAAAGGCTGTATGCCTAGTTCGGAATTCAAGTTTAGTTTCTTGTCGTGTTCAAGGTGAATATGACTAGCGATCGCTTCTAAAGTATCGAAGGGTTGTGTGCAGAGTCGGCACTGAAGTTCCGTGCAATCGGCTTTAATATAGCCTTCGCTGCAGTGAACGAAAGCCGTGCGCACTTTGAACGTTTGATGCTCATCGGCCATGTGTTTTCTGTACAGAGTGGGGTCATCGTAACTGTCACAGCAGTACACACAGACCATGGAACTCTCTGGAAGCCTGAACGGGTACGCGGTGGAATATTTCACGATAATCTCGGCGTTCCGTTTGGCGTTGAGATAGGCATCGTTGTCTAGAACAAAAAGAAATGCCCTTGGTCATTCGATTGTTCTGGTGCCTATTTAACTTACTATGGAAAATTAACAGTTGTTTTAAGCGAATTTATGTATTTAGTGAAGTGTGATAAATTATCATTATTTATAACAATGCTGTATCTGTTCGTTTTAATGTATTGTTTCTTGATATACCTACAATAATATTTAATAAGTTCATTGTTCTGTTTCAAGGCAAATTTCGCCATTTCTGCCTTTCAAATCTTGGATGTAAAAATTACGCTCTAAATAAGTGCTAAAATTCAATTAAAAGCTTAAGGCCTGTTCAGGATGACGCGACTTCATATGCGTTTTCCAGCTGACTCTCTGATTGAACTTCTTATTGCATTGCACACACTCAAATCTCTTGTATTCACTGTGTATCCACATGTGCTGTACTAAGCTTGATTTCCTGTAAAACGTCTTTGAGCAGTCTCCACAAACGTAACCCTTTTCCTGAGAGTGTGTGATGACGTGGTCATCTAAACTCTTTTTGTGTTTATAGCTTTTTCCACAGTGACATACAAAGTCAGTTTCGGTGTGGGTTACTTGAAAATGATTGGCGAGTCTTTTAGGAGTCGTGAATTTTTCGTTGCACCGAGCACAGGAGAATATTTTTTCCGGGGCGCCATGTTTCTCAGTCATGTGGGCGTCTTTCTCTTTGAGCAGTATGAAGCGGTCACCGCAGAGCGTGCAGCAGTATTGCCGACACAGTTTGAATTTAGTCAAGTGGTCATGTTTCTCTTCCGCTGAATCAAAAGTTCGTTTACATTTCCGGCATATTCGCTGGCGGCCGAAATGTACGAATTGGACGTGTTGGCGGAGAGAATTCAGCGTAGAGTATGATTTGCCGCATACTTCACATGTTACTTTGGAATAGTGTGTTTGGGTATGTCTGCTCAATTGACGTAAAGAATACGCTTCCATTTGGCAAAGAGCGCACGTCCACTTAGAATTATTGACGAGTTTGAATGGCTGTAAACCCACTTCATAGTTTAGGTTTATGTCTGGATTGTAATGTTTAGTTTTTAAATGTCTAGCAGCCGTCTCTAAGTCCAGTAAGCGTTCTTTACAAATACGACATTTGAAGTCAGTAATGTCTACTTTTATATAGCCTTCAGAGCAATGTTGAAATGCGAATCTCACTTCGAATATTTTGTGTTCGTCTTCCATGTGCGCTCTAAACACTACAGGGTCCTCATACTCATAAGTCTCGCAACAATATACGCAAACCATGTGGTTCTCAGGGAGCTTGAAAGGATACGCCGTAGTGTACTTGACGACTACTTGGCCGTTTTGTCTTGAGGAGGCTTGTTCATCTTCTAGAACAAAAGAAATGCCCTCGGTCATTCATTCACGTCCTGACTCGTGTAGAAGCCGGTTAAAAGTAATGTACAATTAGAAAAACCGTTAGCTTATCACCGCTGTATACAAATGTGTATGCAGGGATGCCAAGCCAATAGCTTTGCCGACTGTACAACGTACAATAGGAAACTGTGTCGCAAATGAAATTGCACGTTTTATAATGACTATTATGAGTAGGTACGACGATAGGTTTAAACGGAAGTGAATAAACAATAGTACTTAACCAATATTTTTTATCCAGTAGGTATATTTAACGTCGAACTAAAGCAACAACACTGAGCAAAGCTTGTAAAATCAAAACTTCATTATTGCCGTTTTTGTCCAAGCTCGTGCGAGAATATTTCAGGGTGGTGTTTCTGGACATGCATTTTTAATTTCTTATTGTCCGTGAAGAGTCTGCTACACACGGGGCACATTTTCTTCTTGCTGTCGTCGTGAATGATCAGATGTTGTTTCAAGGCTTTGTCCCGAGCGAAAGTTTTATTACAAACGTGGCATTTTAGTGGGCGCTCCCCGGTATGCTGATGCGTATGCTCGCGCAAATCCCTTCTAGTAGAAAACGTCAAATCGCAGTACTGACATTTGTGGTCCTCCGTGTGTGCTGCTTTAAAATGAAAGTACAACAACGTACGCCGTTCAAAAACTTTCTCGCATTCTGTACAACGAAATATTTTCCGCTCTTTTCCGTGAACTTCGACTTGATGGTCCTCTCTTCGCTCCCAAAAGAGAAAGCGTTCATTGCAGATAGCACATCTAAATGGCAGACAAGATTTATTCGTACGCATATGCTCTTTTTTGGCTTCTAAGCTTGGATAGGATTTTTTGCAACTTCTGCAGTAATACGTGCGTAAAATATTATCTATACTATGGCGTACTTTGACATGGTTATCAATTCCCCGCCGACTCTCAAATCTTTTCCCACAAATGTCGCATATATTTCTAAAGTAGTGCATCCCCGTATGCCGTGAAAGCTGCATGGTGCCGGTGAATTTTTGAGAACAAACGACGCACTCGTAGCGATTCTTCTCTAATCTCAATGGCACTAGAGCCAGGCTCTGGCTTAGTTCAATGTCTAATTCGTGTTCATCATGTAAATGTGTCGCTAGAGTTTCTATAGAAACAAAGGCCTTTATACACTTCTTACAGCGCAGGTTAGTTATGTCAACTCTAGTTTGGGTGTCGAGATTTCTTTTATGGCATGTGGATCTATCAACGTTCTGATGAACAATGTCCATATGAGCTCTAAACTGAGCTGGATCGGCGAATGTTTCCCGACAGAAACAGCACCGCAACAAGGAGGCTAACTGCAGGAACGGATACGCCGTCGAGTGTTTGAGTATCATTTGGGCGTTCTGCTTGGCGGCGTCCCGACTCCATCCAAGATAGTCTAGAAAAGAGAAGAGTTCAGTTGTTCACCAATTCCCAGAACGCTCAAATGTACTGAAATGATGGCGCTTTGTTAAATGTAAAATCCAGTAGTTTTCGGAGAACGGTAATTTAATTTGGTGAAATAGTAGTGGAATTCGAATTTTGCGCTTCTGCTGAGGGAAATCAAGAATATTTTCGTTGCGTGTCTACTTCTATACTCGTCAATGCCTTCTTAAAACGTATTTTGAAATAAATAAAAAGCAAGTTTTGCTTGGCATGTACATGGAATGGTAATTCTCTACATAGTTTAGCGCAAACTGTTTTAATATTGACAAATATAAACATCTGTGCATGCAGAAAATAAACTACATACCTACAGATACGCCTAGAGTTGGGATACAAGGCCCACACTCGTCACACTCTTTTCAACATGAGACCCGGTCGGTTTAGTGAATTGGGGCATTGCTAGCATTATGAGTGTATTGTAAATGGTTAAAGTTTAACAGTGACATCGCAATTTTGTTATTTAGGTACTCATATTTTATTAGCCACAGAAAGATTATCAACAACGTTGTTATGGTTTAAGCCGTTAACCTTTTGGACGCCAATGACCGATATATCCGCACCGCAGGTTCAACGCCAAAAACCGATTAATCGGTCACAGACCACAGAGCAACACAGACCTACGTGCATATGCATAAAATTCAATTTCAGTTTTGACACTTCGGTGACGTGGCGTCCGAGTGACAGCTTTTGTGTTTGACACGGCGTCGAAAAGGTTAAGTAATCTTCATGATTTTAAGATAATGAAACAAGCGTTAGAAACACGTCGCCACTTTTATTTACTTCTTTTTACAGAATATAACTGAACATTAACCACTAATTTGTTACAAAATGTTGTACAAGTAACAAGCATTATTCTTAACAATAATTACGATTAAATCAAAGTTTCAAAATCCAATCGGTGAATAATGTAATTCTAATCAGTAAAGAATCGAGTAACGGATTGATATTAAACATTAACAACAATTCTTTGGTAAGAAAGCCGTTAAATCCGGACCAAGCAAACTCTGCTTGGCATTTGCAATGTTAAAGTGATTAATGTCAAATTTCTATGAAAATAATTTGTCTATTTAATGACACTCCTTTTCTAGTTAGCTTATAATGGCTAAGCTAGAGTCACTTGGTCTCATATTCCGGATGACATTTCTTTATATGCAGATTCATTCGGTAGCGTCTCGTGAAAAGACTTTGACACACCGGACAAGCCATTTTCATGCTGTCATTGTGGGTGACCATATGTCTTTTTAAAGCTGCTTTATCCGAAAACGTCATATCACAAACATCGCAACCGAAAGCGCGCTCGCCAGTATGTATCCTGGCGATATGGGAGTTCAGTCTCGTCATCGTTGGAAACTGCGTGTCACAATATGAGCATTTGTTGTCATTAGTATGGGCAGTTTTTAAGTGTCCGTATAGTAACGCTCTTTGTTCGAAGGCTGCGTCGCATTCCGTGCATGAAAATACTGTCCTTTCTTTATTGTGGACTGCGACTAAATGATTCTCTTTCTCTTCCCAGTGACGAAATCGCTCACCGCAAATTTTACATTTGCAGGGTTGGCACTCTTTAGTGGTTTTTATATGTAGTCGTCTAGCTTCCACTGTGGGGAAGGATGTCTTACAGCGAAGGCAGGTAATTTTGTTCGAATGTCCGACTTTGCCGTGGAGCCAAAGTCCAGAGGCAGTTTCATACCCTTTTCCGCAAACATCACAAATATAATTACGGTAATGCTTCCCAGTGTGTTTACACAGCGCTCTAATATTGAAAAAAGTTTGGGAGCAAACGAGACACTGCATTTTGTTTTTGTCTAATTTCACAGGCACTAAACCGTGATGATAATTGAGATTTACGTTTAAACTGTGCCTAGTGTTTAGATGAATCGCTAGGTCTTCTACAGAGTCAATAATATCTGTGCATTCCTTGCAACGCAGATTTGTGATATCTACTCTGAGGCATCCGAGTTTATAAAATACGATCGATTTAGATTTTTCACTATCAGAATGACAGGAATCCATATGAGTTCTTAATTCATTGGGATCTTCGAATTTTTGGAGGCAGACGAAACACTGCAAGGAGCCATCGTTGTATTTGAAAGGATACGCCGTGGAATGCCTCAATATTATCCTTGCATTCTCCTTGGCAGCTTCGACACTCTTCCCTCCGAATATTTCTAGAAAAAAGAAGATTTCATTTTCTATTTGCTAGAACACGTTGCCTAAAGTTACTTTCCTTTTATCTGCTTTCATTATACGGATATGGGATCAAGAATTAATTCCGAAAGGGATTGCCATCTGACTTCCAATGCAGAGGCCGAGTAGGTTTTGGACTTGGTCAGCAACTAATCCAACCAACAGGTGATAAAAGATGTTTATAAGATATTAACTTCTGGGTGATTCTTTTCGATGTGCCCTTTAATTCTGTAACGCCTGGCGAACAATTTATTACAGATTGGGCAAGCACTTTTTTTGGTATCGTCGTGTGTGACTTTATGCCGTTTCCAACCCTGCTTGCAGGTGAATCTCAAATTGCACATATCGCATGCGTATGGCCTCTCACCAGTATGTGTAGCTACATGTTCCTTTAATTCTGTCGAAGTATGGTATTGCTTATTACAATATGAGCATTTATATTTGTCCGTATGTGTGCTATTGAAGTGTCGGGACAAATAAGAGCGGTATTTAAAGACTTGGTCGCATTCGATGCAGCGATACGTTCTTCTTTTTTGGTTATGAGCTGTAACTTGATGAGTTTCTCTAAGCTCCCAGTTTAAAAAGCGTTCACCGCACGTTTTACACACATAAGTTTGGCATAGTTTGCTTGTTTTCATATGGTCGGTCTTTGCTTCTGCGCTGGGGAAAGATATTTTGCAGCGTCCACAAAAATACTCATCGTTTTTCACTGGATGCTGAGAACGAATATGTAAGTCAAGATTCTGGCACGTTCTAAATTTTCTTCCGCATATTTCACAAGTGAATTGATAGTAGTGCATAGCTGTGTGTCTAGAGATACTTTGTATGGAATAGAGAAGTTCAGAGCAAACGACGCATTGAAATCGATTTTTCTCTAATTTTAAAGGCACTAATCCGAGAGATTTAGAAACGTCTAAGTTTAAGCGATGAATCGCGATTAAATGGTTCGCTAAATTGTCTAAAGAGTCAAATTTGGCGGTGCATTTGCAGCGCAAATCAGTGATATCTACAGGAATATAAGTATTGTAGACAAAGAGTGGAGCTGCATTAGATCTCTCTATGTGACTGTGTTTGTCGATGTGCGCTCTGAGCAAACCGGGGTCGTCGAAAGGATCGTAGCAGATGTAACACTGTAAGTCGGTCGCGTGATATTTGACGGGGTAGGCCGTGGAGTGCGCTAATATGAGTTTCGCGTTCCGCCTGGCTGCCCGCACCGAACTGGTATCTTCGTTACGTTCTAGAAAAGAGAAAATTTCAGTTCCTAACTGCTCGTTCTGGATGGTAATAATTGTCGACGTCCATTTTTCAGCTGAGTTAGTAATGATGTATTGACATTGATTGAGAACAAATGAAAATACTTACATTTTTTTTTCTGAATTTAGTACTAACGGCTTGACATAGATTTTCTAATAATTTATTGATATGGAAACGGCGTGAAAAGTAAATTGAAGTTATTATAATTGGATTCCATAAACCTAACGATTGAGGGTATGTATTTATAATTGAATCACGTATGCTTCCTCCCTAAATGCCTCTTCAGACGTGACGCAGTCGCAAACCTTAGTCCGCAATGCACGCAAGTAATATATTCGCTAGAATGACACAGCTTGAAATGATCATAGAACGTCCGGCGGCTACTACAAGTTACATTACAATCGGAACACTGGTACGCCTTTTTAACTAAATCATGGTGTTCTACCATATGTTGCTGTTTTAGTTCCCAAGTAGGTAACCTCTCAGGGCAGAGAGGGCAACAATGTGACATGCACTTTTTCTCAGTTCTTTGGTGAAGCGATTTAGCTGCCATAGATGAAAAAAACATACCACAACGCCTACAATAAGCTTTGTGAGCTTCGTGGTTCTTTCTAAAATGCTGCAAAAGCCCTGTTGTAGCTACGTACGACTTTCCGCAAATCTCACAAACGTAGCTTCTAAAATGCGTGATTGTATGTCTGTTTAAATGTAGTAAAGAAGGTAAGCTTTCTTGGCAGACAGTGCAAGCCCACTGATTATCTAAAATAAACGGCATAACTCCAAGAGGAGATTCCGTGTGTACAATTTTAGAGTGATCTTTTAAGTGTGTGAAAGCTTGTTCCAATTCAGGGAAAGATGCGTCGCAAATCTTGCATCTAAGATTAGTAATATCAACCTTAACGTATTCAGATTTAGGTAGATTTTCAAATGGCATGCGGTAGTTAAATTTGGTGTGTTCGTTGTTCATGTGGAAACGGAACTGGGCAGGGTCGTCATGTAAGTCCCCGCAATACACGCAAAGTATAGACTTGTCGTTGACGCGGAAAGGGTACGCGCTCGTGAACTTTATAATTGCCTCGGCGTTTCTCCTTTCTGGATCGATTGTGTCCACTAGAAAAGAAAACGTCTTCTGTATTACTGGACTTTTCTTAGTGGAACACTTAACACCGAAATTTTCAAAGTTTTCAAACCAAGTTAGGTAAACGTAAAAGTGAAACAGACAATTAGTATTTCTACATTTATTAGAAGAACATGGCCCTTATAACAGTGCCGAAATATCGGAATTACATCAAATACATCAATATTTACAAGGTAAATATTCCGCAATTATCCGCAGTTTTAAGGTTTTAACCTATAAATTACTTATTGTTATTGTATAAATATCATAAATACAGATAAGTTTTAAAATAGATTGATTATGTCAGAGCTTGTATTGAGATCAATGATAGGTACTTATTTAATATATAAAGTTATACTTCACATATTTTAAGTTAGCGAGAAGCTTCAAAGGGAGGGAGGGCACTGCGTCGGTCCGCCAATGCGTGCGCCCGTTGAAGATTCTCGTTAAGCAATACATTTAAAAAGTTGAGTCTACAAAACACTGATTTAAACTTTCACTATAATTTTTACTCATTATTATTTAGCAGAACGGGACTTCATCGCGTATAATTAAGTTTTTAGATTTACCTCCGAATAATAATTAAGTCTACAAGTTATGCTTAGCTAAATGTCGTTTCAAACGAGACGAGAACAAAAATTTTAACCCGCAATGCTTGCAAGTCGAGCATTCACCAGAATGCTGCAGCTTAAAATGGTCATAATAAGAATTTTCACTATTAAAACTCATATTACAGTCCGCACACCTAAAGGAGCGCTTAATCTGTCCGTGGACAGTTTCCATATGTCTTTTCCTCCACTTCCAATCTATAAATCGCTCGTTACACTTCGTACATACATATGGCATGCAAGATTTTTCTGTCTTAGTGTGTTTTTCTTTCGCTTCCATAGTTGGGAAGACTTTTCTGCATTTCTTACAGGCCACTTCGTATTGCTGATGCTTTGAGCGAACGTGTCGGAGCAGGCCTGTTGTAGCCACATAGCTTTTCCCGCATACATGACATACGTAGCTTAAGAAGTGTGATATTGTATGTCTATTTAGATGGAAGAGCGTTGGGAAGTTCTTTTCGCATACAGCGCAGTTATGCACATCTTTGTGTAAGTAATATGGCATGACGCCTAGCTTCCCGTTCGCGTCTATTTTCCGTCCGTGCGTGCTCAAATGTTCCGCAACAGCATCTAAGCTTTGGAATTTTTGTGTACATATCCTGCAGCTTAAATCGGTGATGTCAGCTTTAATGAACTCCAGGCTGGGAAGATTGTGGAATGCAACTTTAAGGGTGAAATGTTTATGCTCATCTTCCATATGCTTGCGGAAGAAGACTGGGTCGTCATAGAGATCTAAGCAGTATACGCACAGTATGCTTTTGTCCGAGACGCGGAACGGATAGGCTGTGGCGTTAGTCAGTATGGTCTCGGCGTTACTTCTCGCCGGATCGTAACTCTTTTCTAGAAAAGAAAACAACCCATTGACTGCTTTCCTTGAGGCTCCTTATAGACGTTTTAACGGACGTGTGAAAGTATAAGTACGTAGGTTAAAGCCGTAAGGCTCGAGTTTAAAGTTTTTGGGGTATAATCGCAAACGTTTGATATTCGATGCAAATGTCTAATAACTAAAGTGCAACGCGTCCCAAAATTGCTCCGCAACTGGTACATCTTACTAATTAAGGTTTTAAATATGGCAAAGTCGCTGGAATTATTTTGGGATTTGTTAGAAACATGGAAGAAGATAAATGAACGGCCCTCTTCTTGGTTCTTTGTAAGACATTTTAGAAAGAAAATGTAGTACAATATTTGCTTGCGTGTAAGTTTTCTAATGTAGCAAAATCGTTCATTTATTTCAACCATGTTGTAGCCATTTCAAATGGCCTATTTAATATGGATACATCTCGTACAAATATCACACAAATTGAATAAATTGTTTTACTATCAGAGCTGAATATACTTAAAAATACTAAACTGAAAATAAATATATCGACAGATATAGCTCGTCTAAAGGAAATATTTTTTCAGTATTTAATTCAAACTTAGTTACACATTAGTTAGTATCGATCAATTTATTTTCAGTCTAGCAGATTATTACGTACCTTTCGAAGATAACTCGAAGCGGAGCGTATAACAACATTTAGATTATTAGGAATCGAACCCAATATGGCTGAAGTCCCGTCGTTTTCATTCTTTGTCGGCATGTTTTAAAATATTTGGAATATTTTTTGCAGTAGCAATTTTTATTTTTAATTCTAAACATTGATTTAAAAAAGTTGTTATTTTAATTATTGTCTGTTTCTATGAGAAGGGTCAATCCACGGTGACTCCTGTTACTTCTAACCCACTATTAGCAGCAATTTATCCTCATATTATTATGATTATGATTATATTTTAAATTTATTATTGCCCATGACTAACCGTCTAGAGACCTATAAGAAGGTATCCCATTCTATTTTGAATGTTTGTCAAATCAAAATTGCAAGTTTAGATGTGTCGGCTAGAGGATATTAAAAACTTGATCAAAGTAGCTAAATGTGTTAAATAAATTTTAAGTAATAAACAATGAAAATGTCAATTAAAATTTCTGAATCTCAATATAAAAAGGAGAATTCCGAAGTTCCTGAAGACCTAAAACCTAAAGGGGAAAATATCACAAAATACAAAATGCACTTCAAGTAAATAGCTCTGATAGTATGGAAGCGGCTTTTAACAACCCTCAAACGGTGGCCATATAAAGCTACAGTCAGTAATAGACTTAGAGCAAAACTATATTGAGACTGTAACTTTAGATATTCGGTAAATAAATATTTTTTTTAATTGTTTAAAATGTATTGTATTGTAAATGTAATGTATTGCTTGAGAATCATTTAAAACCGACCATTCATTGAGACATATCCATATTATGATACATGCGAGTTTACTACATTAAAACTGTATTGGCAGACTTTATACTAAAATAATTTTTTTATGAATAATTCATTTCCTAGTCTAGAACAAATTTGCTCAATTAAGTAATTTAATCATTTAGTTAGACTAAAGTCATTGAATTATAAAAAAAAATCATTTAAATCAGACTAAAACAAACAACTTTAGTTTTTGTATTCCTTGTTTGATTTTAGATATATTTAGGGTTCTTAGTTTAAATTTAATTTTATTCATAGATATATTTAGTTCATAAGTTATTTATTTGTCTTTTTACTGATTAATAAATAAACGACTAAAAGGTAAGATTATGATATTCACAAAATATTTTTTGAAATCGATGTAACACAAACATACACACATTTGTGTTAAATACTTGTGATTTTAAATCAACATTTCTTTTCGATTTAAGTACAATACCTACTTATTTTTTAATTTGAAATTATTTATATACCTATGTATAGCAATCCGAGTTAATTAAAATGATATAATTTAAGTAGAAACTCTGCCAATGTAAATGTTGGTGAATAGAGTTGACTTGAATATTATATATATATTTAGCATTAGTTTGTACATCCCATAAATAGTCTGACAGATAGCCGTACTTTAGCTCTAGATATCATAATATAATTATAATACTAGCGACCCGCCCCGGCTTCACAGGGGTTACACAAAATCATAACAAATTATACACCTAAACCTTCCTCAAGAATCACTCTATTGATATGTGGCGACAGGCGTTTTAATTATTAATATTTTTATAATTAATATTAACG
This sequence comes from Cydia splendana, assembly GCF_910591565.1. Taxonomy (NCBI): domain Eukaryota; kingdom Metazoa; phylum Arthropoda; class Insecta; order Lepidoptera; family Tortricidae; genus Cydia; species Cydia splendana. Next base: position 1,365,896 of record NC_085985.1, read on the forward strand.
TACTGTATTCAAATGCAATCGCGGCTCCGCGCGACGCGGGCGCAGCGTACGAGTACTTGCCTTATCGCTCGGTTCGCTTCGCCGTAGATCGGCGGCCCGAGTGCGCATTCGTGCGCGCTCGGAATTCTCAGTTAGTCGGCAAATTACCACTCTCGAGGCCGGTCGCATGCGCTCGCGCCGCCCGAGCTAACGGTTATTGCTTACGCGCCGACTCGCTTTTGCTTTATATTCGGTTTGCGTGCGCGCCGAATACGCTTATAGCTTTTGCTTTTAATGTATACTTTCTTTATGTGCTTTTTCTATCTTCTGTGCTTACTCTGACTTTCTCTTCAACTATACTGTGCTGTGCTTTGTACTCTTACTTCTTTCCTTTGTGTTTGTGACTCTTGTGTGCCGTTATTGACAATATATAATTAATGTGGAACTAGCTTGTTTCTCTTATCTCGCTAGGCTAGTTCACCACAGATAGGTGAAAACCGCATGAAAATCCGTTGAGTAGTTTCTGAGTTTATCGCGAGCGTACGGTCGGTGCCCCAACTTAAGTATCCAAGTTGTCATACTAATTGTATAGAAATGTGGATGTTAGGGAACCGACATACACACAGACAGATGGCGCGGGGGACTTTGTTATATAAGGTGTAGTGCAACAAACTATGGACCCTTATTTGTCTGAAATAAATGCATTTTATTTAAAACATTCATGTCAACTCAATTCCCCAACAAAAAAAACTCAATTGATGCCTACCTTTCTTTTTCTTCTCCGGTTTAGCTTTGCTAGCAGTCGCTTTAGGTGTCTCCTTCCTAGTCTTAGCTTTCTTAGCGGGGCTGGCTTTAGTTTTAGTGGAGGATTTTCTCTTCTCCGCTTTGGCGTTGTCAAGGAGGTCTAGTAGGTCTACGGATTCCTTTTTAGGCACTTTGCTGGCGAGTTTTGTTAGCGGCTGGTCGTCAACTGAAAATAAAGATTATGGTTATACTCTGTATCTTTAGGTATTTAAATAAAAGTAAACAAAACACATGGTCTAATAAAACATGGTCTTCTATTCCCAGAGTGACACGGGCCTACGTCACAATAACATTGCCACTTTATTTCAACATAACATGTTACATGGGTACATTATACCTATGGTTAATAAGTTAAAATATTTCTTTATAATTTTATAATTTTCAATTATGTATTTTATCTTAAATTTTACAATAACACGTCATTTTTAATTATTCGTTAGCAATATCTTCCGATTCACGACAGAAATTTCAGACGTTCGGGTAATTCTGTTTACACTACTGACAACACAGGATAGCTCTGTCACATTTGACAATTCGGATCTAGATAACTTCATGCCCTGACCGTCATCCTTGTCGAACGCGTGTTAATTGTTATTTCCTTCTCGCTCAGTGTCAGCAGTCGCAGTGTTTTCCAAACTTTTCACGCCGTAAGCTTGGTAATTAATGTGTAACTGTGAATTAGTTTTTCAAACGTTTGTCTTGTATAGATAAATAAAGTTTAATTTAATACATTAGATTTGTTTTATTTTACTATGTTTCTACATGAATAACTTAAAATTAATGCCGTTAAAATAATTTTCACCGTTGGTTAAAATTCTCCCACATTTTAAAGTTTGAGAACCTGTAAACAGCATGATGACGTAGGCCCGTGTCAGTCAGCCCGTGCGAATCTCGGAATAGAGTACCAGGCGGAGTATATTATTATACCATGCAAAACATTTATTGGTTAACCAACCAAATACAAAACTGCCTGGATCAGACACTGAACGACTTGACTTCAACCTACATTATTTGATCATGTAATGTTTTCATCTACACTCAACTGGCTTAAGGAGCCATTTGAGGGTAGATTTTGTTTACTTTTATTTAAATACCTAAATCACCATCAAATTTGTCGGAGCGGCCAAGGTGATCACAATTATCTGGACGAAGCTTCTACTATTAAGACAAGAGAAAGTGCAAGTTCAGATATTTTCGATATATCTGGCTCCAATTTCACCACGGTGACAGGTGCGACAATTGTAAAATCACTGTTGCTGACGTCACAGGCATCCATGGGCTACGGTTACCACTTACCATCGGGCGGGCCGTATTCCTGTTTGCCACCATCATTGTATTATTAAAAAAAACTTTACTATATCGGAAAAAAACAGATATCTCTTTTGCGAAGTTTCTGACAATTGTCAAGATTTAGAAGAATTGTAGGTAATTCTTGACAGGTAATGAGTTATATGTCGGAATTTCGTGACAATTGTAGTGTTTCTTGTGACAATTGTCATAAACTTAGCAAGAGAAATATCTGTTTTTTTCCGATATAATAAAGTTTTTTTTAATAAAACAATGATGGTGGCAAACAGGAATACGGCCCGCCCGATGGTAAGCGGCAACCGTAGCCCACGGATGCCTGTGACGTCAGCAACAGTGATGTTTTACAATTGTCGCACCTGTCACCGTGGTGAAATTGGAGCCTGATAGCGATTGTACAGTGTAGTTATTGTAAGGCCGCGGGTCTGGACGCACGCGGCCGGTGGAACGATGAGCGGCAGATCAAGGCCGTTCATACATTGCGCTCGCCCAAATCGACGCTACGGTTGCGTGCAACCAGTCCAAGCCACGGCTTATGTTTCAACGCTAAGTTGGATTAAAATACAAAAAAAAAGAAAATTGTAGTTTCTGAGATTGAAGAACCGAAACAGGTCCTTACGTTTAGCTTCATATTCTGAACTTGCTCTATTGTCCTAAAAAAGGACATTGGGCCTCACATAGTAAAAATACTCCCGGTCGTCTTCGTCCATAACGTCGAAACCGCCCCGTTTGTCAAAACGCCACAGCTGTGCGTCTTGTTGTCCTAAAAAAAGGACATTGGGCCACACATGGTAAAAATAAGGACTTACAGTCTTTGTCTTCGTCCATATTGTCGACCCCGGTCGTCAAAAAGGACATTGGGCTCACATGATAAATACTTACTGTCATCTTCGTCCATATCTTCGAAGCCGCCCCGGTCGTCGAAGTCGCCGTCGCTGTGATTTCTCTTGTGGCTCTTCTGAGTAGGTACTAAAAGGAGGACATTGGGCCTAACATGGTAAATAAGTACTTACGGTCATCATCATCCATATCGTCAAAGCCGGCGGTCGTCAAAATCGCCACAGCTGTATGTCTTCTGTTGTCCTAATAAAAGGACATTAGGCTCACATGATAAATACTTACTGTCATCTTCGTCCATATCTTCGAAGCCGCCGCGGTCGTCGAAGTCGTCGTCGCTGTGATTCTTCTCTTGTGACTCTTCTAAGTAGGTCCTAAGAAAAGGACATTGGGCCACACACGGTAAATAAGTGGTGTACTTTCGTTTGGGCCAAATACCTTTCGCCAAATTTCACTTCCCAAGAAACTTATCGCAATAGTTTCATTTCCCAAAGGAACCTTTAGCAAAGTTACACTTCGCATATAATTTATTTGGTCAAATTATCATTTGTCAAGATTTTCCTTTGTCAAATGTTATTAGGACAAAACCTTATTTAGCAAACGTTTTGGTTGGACTGGAGCAAAGGGGGGGCTGCGACTTAGATTTTTTTGACAAAGTGGTGTCACTATGACACTATTTTTGAATGATTGTAATGTGTAGATCACGTCAAAATAAGCATCTTTTATTGAAAAATATTTTCTCAAAACCAAAAAAAATGGCCGAATTAGACTCCTCCAAAGATTGATGTTTTAAAGGGAGCTGGGACTTTGGACTGGGAGATAGAGTGTTTAACATAACACTCTTACAAGGCAGGTCGGTGTAGGTACGACGACGAGCGAAGCGAGGAGGAGTGTTAGGTAGAACTGCGACCTTACAGTGCGCGAGCCGAGCGAGCGAAGCGAGAGTGCCGCGGCAGCGGCCGGCGAAGCGCCAGAACCAAAACCGACTTTTTTATAATAAAGTCCCAGCTCCCTTTATGCAAGTAAGTTATGCATAATGATATAATGATACATTTGACTAAATAATACTTGGTAAAATGAAACTTGTCCAAGTAATTATTTGCTAAACAATAACTTGCCAAAAAAGACTATTGCTAACTGAAAAATTGCGATAAGTTGTTTTGCCAAACATTTTTTTGGGAAATGATAATTTGGGAAACATAGTTTGGGATGTGATACTTTGGGAAACGTTGTTGGCCCATTCGTTAGTAAACCTAAATAAGTACTTTATACGGTCGTCTTCGTCGATATCGTCGAAGCCGCCCCGGTTGTCGGCCATACCAAAAAAAGGACATTGGCCGTCACATGGTAAATAAGTACTCACGGTCATCTTCGACCACATCGTCGAAGCCGCCCCGATCGTCGAAGTCGTCGTCGCTGTGATTCTTCTCTTGCGGCTCTTCTGAGTAGGTACTAAAAGGAGGACATTGGGCCTAACATGGTAAATAAGTACATACTTACGATCATCTTCGTCCATATCGTCAAAGCCGCCGCGGTCGTCAAAACCGCCACAGCTGTACGCCTTCTGTTGTCCTAAAAAAAGGACATTGGGTCTCACATGGTAAATAAGTACTTACAGTCATCTTCGTGCATATCTTCGAAGCCGCCCCGGTCGTCGAAGGCGTCGTCGCTGTGATTTCTCTTGTGGCTTTTCTGAGTAGGTACTAAAAGGAGGACATTGGGCCTAACATGGTAAATAAGTAGTTACGGTTGTCATCGTCCATATCGTCGAAACCGCCCCGTTTGTCAAAACGCCACAGCTGTACGTCTTCTGTTGTCCTAAAAAAAGAACATTGGGCGGCACATGGTCAAAATAAGGACTTACGGTCATCTTCGTCCATATCTTCGAAGCCGCCCCGGTCGTCAAAGTCGTCGTCGCTGTGATTCTTCTCCAGCTTCACCGGTTCCAGTTTCACCTCCTTCTCCAACGGCTCTTGAGTGACTATAGGAGAGAATTTCATCGTTAGATTTAATTGACCGAAGCGTAGCGAAGGTCTACGTTTTGACTCGGGCATTTTGCTTTCGTATGTCCGTCTGGATGTTCTCCTCTACAGGTCACAATTCTCAACCGATTCTCGTGAAATTTTGTGACCAGGTTCTATGATTAAATATTTTTTTTATGTCAATCCAGCGCCTAAACAAATAGTCGTATCGATATCATAAGGGTTTTTTCTTTTTGAGATATTTATAGATTGAATTTTTTTTAATACAATAAAAAAAAAAAAAAAAAAATTAAACGGCCAAAGAGTCAGAAAATTTATTTCGCTGGTTTCGGAGGGATTGAGATATTTAATTTTAACTAATTTTTATTTGAGAATGAGTAGCTAAATTTCGTCAGCTTATCTAAGAACTATTTGGCTCAGTTTGTAAACGTTCGCTTTTTTTGTTTGCACAGAGAGTCTGGGTTCAATCCCCAGTATTTGTATGCTGGGATATAAGTTTTTTTATTTTTTACACTTAAATTTCGTATTGTTTTTTTTTTATTTACTATATTTAAAGCTCTTAGCACCATGCATTTCGAGCATGCAGAGCTTTAGCTTGCGAGGTCTACAGCTCACAGAGCCACTAGTGTATGGGTTTTATTAAACAAGCAATCAAAAACTGTTAGTAAGTTGATACTACAGCCTATGGAGGCTTGCTAATGCAAAGACAAAAGTCAACCTGTGAATTGTCACACATTTGCCTGTCTGTAGTTTTGTTCTATGAGATTTGGCTTATAGGGGCTAGCATCCAGGGCAACAAAAAAAAAATTCACAATATTCATTGGATTAGAGGTTATTTATGCTGGCACCATCTGTAGTCACCATCTTTATTATTATTATTAGTCACCATCATGTAGGCACCATCTGTATCATAGAACAAAACAGACAGGCAAAACCTAAAAACCACTCAAATTAGTAGGAGTAATTTGGTACATTTTAAGAAAACTAGTTTTGAAGTTGTCTTACTCTCCATCTGAAGCTCATCAACCACTGTCCGTCCCGGATCCAGGTACTGCATGAACATCTTCTCACACTCCTGCACCTGCCGCTTGAACTCCGAGGCATCCCGTAGCCGGGATATGCAGGGCTCGCAGATCAGACGGCTATTGCTGTTGGGGCCCGACGTTTGGGCGAAGGCGATCTGAGGAATACAAGGAAAATCACTTGTTAACTGGATTAAATGAGTGTTTTATGACAGACCTTACAAATCCGACTTAATTTTTTAGGTTTGTCCCAATCAAATTCATTAGCATATTCTATTCAAGATTATAGCCTCATTTTCAAGAAGATTGATATTATTGAAATTGAGTTTCTGCGTGACCTAATTTTTTATTTTCTGTGGATGTGAATAAAACATTCATCCTGCAAAAAAGATGCCTAAAAATAATATATCGCATGAATTTTAGAGACTCACTTCGAGACGTTTTCCGAGAGAAACGCTTCCTTACACTGACCGGAATCTACATCCTAGAAGTATGCTTATTTGTAAAAAAACAGCCTAATTATTTTACAGCTCACTCTTCAACTAAGTGCAATGCTAGGACCCAATATAAATATAACATTATACTACCAAAAACAAACACGTCTATATACAAAAAGAGCACTTTTGTAACAGCTATTCGAGTATTTAATCACCTTCCAGCTGATATTAAGGCACTTGAAGACAACCGATTCAGGGTAAGGTTGAAAAACTGGCTATTAGATAAAACATTTTATAGTCTGAAAGAATATTTTGAGCATTAATTGGTATGTAATTATCTTTGCAATGTTATTTAAGTTTAGTTCATAAGTTATTTAAGTATTGCATACCCGAAATGGGTAACTGTTGAAACTAATTGTATCATGATTACCATCCACAAAATTTAATGTACACAGTACTGCAATAAATCATTCTTATTCTTATTCTTATTCTTATAAGATTGTTCTGTCTAGTTTTAAAAGGTTTGGTTGAGCATTATACCAGTCCATACATTAATACCAGTTTTAATAGTTAATTCCTACGGGAGATATACATACATACATACATACTAGCATAACCATCTAATAAAAGAAAAAAAAATATGCAGCAATTACTGAAGCATAGATAGTAAAAGGGCATTGACTTTAGATCTTCTAGTCTAAGACACCCATCACTGCATAAGTAAGAATTCACAGCTTCTACATAATCAATATTTTCACAAGCCACCCAAAACATATAGACATCCACAGCGCAACTCCACGGAGTGCACACTTAACTTTTTAATTTGGTCGTATAACAAAAAAACTTGACTTCAAGAAAATGGACGCCGTATTGCAGATTCCAATAAAACTCCAACTGGCTTTAAACACTTACACTGAGGTCGAAAGTCTCCGTCAGCATCTCGGAGTAAACTTCTCTCTTCCCCATCCAAAAATATTCGGTAGAAATGTCTTTATAACAGCCCTCAGCGAAACAACATCGACAAACGGTGGGGCCGCTAGGCCCCCGTAGCCAGTCAGTACTTTTGCCTTCCATTATCACAAATTTACTAATATTTTCACAGAAAATATTATTGCTATACTAAGGCGTACATAACTAATTAAATTACAACACTAAGGAACTATTCTCATCTATTTAGTTTTAATTTTGAGACACAAGAGCCGACTACCGACGCCATCACACCGTCGCGTCCTTCAGGATGTGTATGTTGCCAGTAACAATGCCTTGCCTCGCTTGCCTCTTGCCACTGCCAGCCAATGTTGATCAAATGTTGATGCAATAAAATATCATACACGCTCTATTATTAATTTAAACATAGAGATATATTAAATTGAGAACAAAACTCGCTGCTTATCTTATTTAAATTTTTGAACATTGACACGATTAGTTGAATAAATATTTGATTTTTTTGGCACGTTCAATTTGCGGTACTTAACAGGAAAAATCTTAAAGTAACTACTAACGCCATCTGTTGTTGAATAGCCAAAATACGCAACGTACAAGAAGAGGACCATTGCTTATTTATTTTTGCATTTGTACAAATGTACATTGAATAGCAATTTCAATACGTTTAAAATACAAATGATTGTCGTAAAAATTCAATAATTAATAACAATAAATATTGATTTAAACCAAAATTTAAACCCATAGCACTTTATTACTATTAATAATTTAGTAGGCTTTTCAGATTTTGCAATAACGAAACGCCGACAAGCAAAACAGGTTGTAACGTCAATACAATACTGAAAAGTGGAAATAAAATCTTTGTAATTATCCGGAAAATTAACTGAAACTTGCTGAAATCTACATACATATGAGTGGTACAAGCCGTAAAGGCCCGGTATTCGACCCGGGCCTGTGCCGTTGTTGCGGCGCGCTGAAGAAATGTCGCCTGTTGAACCACGAATACGATTGGCAGGGACAGAAAGAAGTGTACTCAGATATGTTCGTGGATTGCTTTGGTTTAATGGTAGGTCCTTCTTTGCTTGCTTTTATAAATTAAGTAGTCCGTGGCCCAGACGGAGCTGGCGGGACGACCTAGACACCTTCCTCAGTAACTGGCCAGAGCGGGCGCTATGTCGGGAGTCGTGGAAGATAAGGGGAGAGGCCTTTGCCCAGCAGTGGGACACCATTATATGCTAGGAAAAAAAAAACTCAGGTTAACTCAGATGATGTATTTGGAATTAAATGAGTTGCAAATACTTGAGACTGTTTTATAAAAATCTAATTTAAAGAGAAATATATTTCGACGCACAAACTATATACCCCTGAAGTTTATGGCCACGTTAACGTAGCAATAATTAGCTCGCGATAGTGCCAACATAATCTTTAACCATTTAATATTGTTTAAGAATATTTTACAGGCAATAGTCATAGTCATAGTCATATATTTATTAAAAAAAAACAATACAGGTATTGTGTTTGAATGAGTATGTTGGCAAAATATATTGTTTTATTGTATGCTTATTCCCTCAAGCAGCACCATTGTATTTCTATCTTTTTATTTGTTATTTATCATTGTTGAAGGAAAAGGATTAGTCATTTTGTGAGGGGTTTTTGTATTATATTTCCAGCTTTCACACCTAGATGGCACTGAGCTGGAGCGCCTGATCTGCGCCACCTGTGTGCTGAGACTGCGGGATGCCAGTGCATTCCGAGGACAGGTGCTGCGCTGTGAGGAGACACTGCTTCAGGCCAGCATACATGTGCATGGAGAAAACGGTATTGGTATAGTTATATTTCTATTTTTTTCCCATAAAATTTACTCTAAAACCTTTAAGAGCTTACCCCTCTGCCGAAAAATTTGCGCAATTGTGCAAACTTTTGTATGGAATGACATGGCTATTTGTATGTTACGTACAAATCATGTAGAAATAGCAATATATTTAATGTCCCCTTCCCCACAAGAATCGGCAGACTGTTTCGTACAGAAAATGATAGCCATGACGTCTCCAGTTACTAAATGCTCTAAGACTAAAACAAATGTCTAGTACAGTCAAGGTATTACTTCAACAGCAAAACTGCTAAGGTGCTTTTAGGACTCAAAAGGCACAAAACCTGCGTGGTGACCAGAATACTGACTGGACACTGTAAGTTGAACAAACACATGTTTTAAATTGGCAAGAAACAAGATGCGACATGCAGTTTCTGTCAGGAGTCAGAGGAGACTGCAATGCACATTCTCTGTTCTTGTGGACCACTAATTTCAAAAAGAAGTACCTAGCTAGGGCGACACGTAGTGCAACCCTATGAGATACAGAACATTACGGCCCAAAGAATCTGGAACTCTCTGGATGCAACGGGCATTAGTAATGAACTTTAAAGGGCCGTCACAATAGATCAATGCTGGTCGATGCGACACTCAAAGGCCCACAACACCACAATAATAATAAATAAATAAAGGTATTACTTATCAATATGGACAAAGTGCGAAAAATATGTACACACTACCTTAATGTATGGGTAATAATGTTGTGTGTACATCTATACATATTTTTGGCACTTTGTGTCTATATTTAATACATTGACTGTATCTACAGATTTTTAAATCCCCTCCCCCCCTAAACACCTGACCACAGAATAAATAATAGTACTAGGTACAGAAGACTCACTCTCTAACAAAGCACGTCTGTTACGATCAGCACAGATATGGCCGGTAGGTGGCGTCAGCGCCACGCGCGGCTTATGGCTAGCCACCAAAATTGGTTTGGAACGGATGTACTTTTAGCTACCTGTAGCAAAGCGACGAAATCGCGGAGTGAGCCACGCCACGCCTGACCTGACGTAATTAATGGACGCCCCTAAACTTAAACTTGACATGTACTTATTGTACCAATAAGGGTGCTGGAGTGCTGCCCCTTACAGTTTATGTAGCTCCCTATAAGACACAACCCAAATATTATGAATTTAAATAGGGAATATTACGAAACTCTGCGTAGGGAACGCCACTATCACAATCCATCACAATCTGGGGGTCTACCGCGAAACAAGAAAATTCGAAATTTCGTTATCTAACCTCTCTATCACTCTTGTATATTCGAGCGATAAAGAGGCAGATAACTAAATTTCGCGTTTCCCGGTAGGCCCTTGTTAACAATGATACATCAATCATCATATTTTATTGTCTGTGACAACTTGTCAAAAAACAGTTTAAGGCACAGTATATAAAGTTACTCTACGGTTTACTAGCTAGCTTAGTGCTGCACTCTGGCGGCAGAACGTTGCAGTAATACCCCCTATTGTAACATTCCAGTGCCTCCAGAGGTGAAACAGGAGCCTGAAGTTAAACTAGAGGAGCGGCCCGAGGAAGTATCCGAACCCCCTGAAGCCCCCGATGACGATGTCATGGACCCGGACTATGTGGACGATGGCGTCGATAACGGGGGTACATAAACCTGACCATCATTGGGGCTATTATAGTTTTCGTCGCCTGCTCGGAATAATAAAACTTAGAAACCTGCAGCGGTAGCACGGTCGCATTTTTATCGCTTGACACTATGCCTGTCCCGTTCTAACTAGTGTTGATTAAGATAAGACTCGTGTCCTCTGCTTCTAGACTCTGCTCAATTTTTGACACTCTTATAATTAAGTCTAAAATGAGGTGAGGGAATGCCGCCGGGACAGTAACCTGCAGCTCCGACTCCAGGGAACCGGGCTGAATGAACGCGACACGCGATCGACAGCCCGCCTGCTTCCGGCCAGGCGTCCCTACACTACATCTACATCTAAGTCTAAACTCGAGTTCTTTTCAACTTGTTAGAGACCCGAGTCTTTGGTAGAGGCTCGAGTCCTTTTCAGAGAACACTTGATTTTTTTTTGACAAAAAAAATCAAAACGCATTGCCTTTATGTAAAGTTCGTGAATTAGGTACACAAATCATACAATAACGCCTAATTTCTTTACTGTTTAGGAAAACCTATAAAATTGTTGACGGAGTCTTTATTCGGAGACTCGAGACCTTTTGAGTTGCTCTTAAAAAAGACTCAACAAAGGAACTTAAAAGACTCAGAAGTTTTTTAAGCGCCGAGTCTCGTAAAAAAGAGCTGAGTTCTTCAAATTCAGACTCAGTGGACTCGAGTTCTTCTAACAAATATGTAAGTGCGAAAGTGACGGGCATAGCGGCAGGCGATAAAAATGGAATCATGCTGCGCCCGCTGGTTCCATAATGCCTGTTAACACTTTGACCGCCGAAGACGTCGATTAAAGGCCAGCGCAAACCGGCGGAGCGCAGCGCAGATCACTCTAAAATTTTCAACGTATATTCTTCCCTATTTCAATTACATTCAGGTATAAATTTAAATGTAATATTTAAAACTTCCGCGTTTTGAACACATATTAACTCACATTTATAGACGGGTCTAACGCGAAATTTATTCAATTACCTTTATTTACCGACGTTTCGACACAGGTTTCACTGGTCGTGGTCGCGGCTGACTGATGTCCCGGCAAAATTAAAACGTAGTGATTTAATACTCTTTGATCTCAATATCAACATTATCAACAAGGTTCACGTTAAAATCACTCACTTTTTTAAAATCTAATTAACAAATATATTTCCAGATTTAGACGTCACAGTGGCGAAGCCAAAGAGATCTCTGAAGAAGGAAAAGAAGAAGGTGAAGCGGCGAGAGAAGCGCGGCAAGCGCGAGCTCGTGGAGAAGATGAGGAAGACTGGAGAAAGGCTGAGGAAACTGGAGAAGATTGGTAAATAAATAAATAATTCATTTATTTCAGACCAAGTTGATCCATAGTTAAATATAACATTAACTGCTTTAATATAGAAAATAAGGCTAAAGAAGACGCGTTTCATAAGGTGCAGTGGAGAAATTTCGACTGCAGGGTAATTTCAACTAATCGAAATATCTTCCATGTTTTACATTATTAACTAGAGTAACATATATGTCCAGATAGCGCAAAAGATGTGTTGTGTGTGACTCTAGTTAATAATGTCAAAGAGAATAGATAGTATAGAGGGGTCTTGTCATAGTAAATTTTGTAGTCACAGTAAATTTACTGCCATCTATCGACACTCGACTAAAACTCAAAATGAAAACTTATAAAATTATCAAAAAAATGTATATATATGGATAAATGATTTTATTATTTTTATATCTTTTTGACCCATGTTCATTCACTGATATCTATGTGTTAAAATTGTTAAATATGAAACGGTGTCGTCGCGCCATCTAGCCGAGCATAAGCTAAAGGTGTGTGCGCCATCTATCCGAGAATGACTTTTTCTTGATTTCCGAGGCACGTCTTTTTCTTAGACTTTATTCATCTTATACGAAGTTACATATGTCTTTGATAATGTAAAACATGGAAGATATTTCGATTAGTTTAAATTATCCCGCAGTCGAAATTGACCTACTACACGTTATAGATTTTCGTACATTGCCCCGCTGTTGACATCTCTATTGAACGCGCACAAGGGACCGCGCGCGCAAGAGGGCCTGCCATCTTGTGGCCTGAATCGGAAACATAAACATGTACATTGCCAAAGCAAGTGCTGCCATCTACCGTTCTCGTACATTTCCTTGTACATAGTAGGTTCTGCCATCTTGGGGGCTACATCGGAAGCATAAACATCACATTTACGCCTCGCGCCTTCAGATCCGACGGCTCATGTGCTGCCCCCTATAGTCATGCACGGGGCCTATAAGGATAAATATAAATAAATAAATAAATATTAGGGGGACATCTTACACAGATCAACCTAGCCCCAAACTAAGCAAAGCTTGTACTATGGGTGCTAGGCGACGATATACATACTTATATAGATAAATACATACTTATATACATAGAAAACAACCATGACTCAGGAACAAATATTTGTATTTATCACACAATAAATGCCCTTACTGGGATTCGAACCCGGGACCATCGGCTTCGCAGGCAGGGTCACTACCCACTAGGCCAGACCGGTCGTCAAAGAAGAAGAAAGAAGAAGAAGTCGGATAAAGAAGAGACGCGCGTTCCATATAGATTTTCGTTAATTGACTTGCCTGTTGACATCTCTCTCATAACTATTAGAGACGCACCGGATATTCGGTTACCATCCGGTATCGGGCCGGATACCGGATAGTAACTTAGCTTGATTTCGTAGTAAACAAATTGGATTTAAGAAACAGTCCCGTAATCGAACTCGTTTATTTTTATAAAACAATTTAAACCCTGGCGCCAGGCCGGGAAAACGCTAGGTCGAAGAAGGAGAATTTAAACATTCCAATCAATTCCACGCGCACTCATTTCGAACCTAGAATTTACATTACGAAACAGGTAAAAACTTGCACAGTGCGCACTTGATAAACCGAAATGTACCTACATAGGTCCACCGGCCGAATATTCGGCGGCCGGATACCGAATATTTGGCCTACCCATCGGACGAATATCCGGTATCCGGCCAAACAACTATCCGTTGCATATCTAATAACTATCATCATTTGTTATTGCAGAAATCCAACCGGCGGTCGAGAAGAAGCGAGTGGTGGACGCGGACTACAAGGCGTATAAAGACTGCGTGACACTAGTAGAGAGCTCGTTCGTCTGTCCGTTCGACACATCCTTCAGCGACTACTTCTGTGTCTACTGTCGACAGGTACCTATAGAGACCATAGAGAAATAAGTATGGATAGAGTGCTATAGTTCGTTTTATTAGCATTAGAAAGAAGGTAAGCGATCTTGACGTCTTTTAATTGATAAACGCTTTTTAAAAATCAGTAACTATTACTTACGAAAGCAGAAGAATATAAATGATCGTATTAGATTCATAATTGTTACATATTTTCCGTGACTTGTTTTTAAAACGTGTTTTTCAATAAAAATACTGTTTACCTTATTTCTAATGCTAAAAAAACGAACTATGACTCCATACATCAGTATTCTTACCAAAACGCTACCCTAGCATCTAGCGTCGTGTAGCGGATTTATCAGTACCGCTACTCGACACTAGATGTCACGAGTGTCGCGACTGACGAAAAGTGGATTGCTAAAACAATTTACAACTAATATTACAAGCATAAGGAGTTAAAAGTAGAGTTCCGGTTAATCCGGTTATAATATTAGCTGAAAATTGTTGAGCATTAGACTTTTCGTTCGTCGCGACATCTATTGTCAAGTAGCAGTACTGATAAATCCCCTACACGACGCTAGATGTCGACTACGAAAATAATAAGCATTTTGGTAACAAAACTGATGTATGTACTGAGCACTCTATGTACTTTTTAGGGTTCCGTACCCAAAGGGTAAAACGGGACCCTATTACTAAGACTCCGCTGTCCGTCCGTCCGTCCGTCCGTCAGTCCGTCAGTCCGTCCGTCCGTCTGTCACCAGGATGTATCTCACGAACCGTGACAGCTAGACAGTTGAAATTTTCACAGATGATGTATTTCTGTTGCCGCTATAACAACAAATACTAAAAAGTACGGAACCCTCGGTGGGCGAGTCCGACTCGCACTTGTCCGGTTTTTTTCTCTATGGTGCCGTCTAGTTTTTTTTTATTTTTCATATAGACCAAAGTTTAATCAAAACTTATTTTCCAGGTATTCACGGACCCGGACAAGCTACGCGAGCACACTCTAACCCACGACCCTTCCGCCTACAAAGACATCGTGACGGCTGTCAAAAAGCTCCCCCAAATCGACGTCCACCGAATAGACTGCCGCCTCTGCCCCGTCAAAATTGACACCCTTGACATTTTCAAAGAACACCTCAATAATGTCCACGGAATGACATTCTACCCCAACCCTAGCGATTTTCTAATTTACAAACTAACATTAACTAATTTAACTTGCTTAGAATGTAATCAGTCTTTCGGATTTTTCCACGCCTTAAGAAAGCATATGGCGGAACATTTCGGTACGTGTATCTGTGACGTTTGCGGCGCGCATTATTTCGAAGAACGAATGTTAATATTACACCAGAAAACTCATCAGAGAATCGACGAGAATTACCCGTGTAAAGATTGCGGGAAAAACTTCAAATCGAAGCATAGTAGGTATTTACACGAAGCGCGAACACATAAGAAGGAACCCGCGTATCAATGTGTTAAATGTGACGCTGTATTATTTTCTTACACGTTAAGATATCGTCATATGATCGAGGTACACGGCGAAGAGAGACTTTTTCCATGCGAACATTGCGACAGAGCATACGACAGTCGTAAATCTTTAAGAGAACATAATAGACGATCCCATTTAAAAATATTCAAGCATCAATGCGATTTGTGTGACAAAAGATTCTACCTACCCTCAAGGCTTAAAGAGCATATGGCTACACATACTGGGGAAAGGAATTATAGGTGCGAGTATTGTGGGAAGAGTTATCCGAGACTTAGAGGCTTGAAAGTGCATATGCAGTCGCACGGCGCCGAGAAGAAGTTTAGATGCACGTTGTGTGGGGCAGCGTTTACGCAGAATGTTAATTTGAGGAATCACGTTAAGAGACAGCATCAGAGCTTAGATTTGGAAGAATTTCACGATTAATATGAATATACACCCACAAGATGGCAGAACCTACGATGCTCAAGAAAACGTACGAGAACGGTAGATGGCAGCACTTGTTGTGGCAATGTAACGTTTATGTTTTTGATTCAGGCCGCAAGATGGCATACCCTCCAACTCCAGCCACAGAATAAGTAATAGTATATAGTACTACCGTACAGAAAGGACACTTCCTACAAAACCGAAGTTTGACAGCGATTCAGGGGTCAAATCATGATATATCTATTTAGGTTGTCAAAATTCAAGCCATTATCTTATTTGTGGTCGTGCACGCAAAGGGACGTCAAGTTGTGTCAACCCTAATAATTCCTCGGAGCAATGCTGAGCCGAACGGAGCCGAGTTTGCCCGAAGTCAGGAGTGCCTCCCCACTAGCTAATTCTTCCTCGGACTTTATACATCTACACAATAAATGTATCTTTGAGGTCATAGGTATTAATTAAATTAAAATACGTATTATTAATAAATAGTAAAGACATGAATTACTACATTTTAGTATTCAATGTATTAAAATCGTGTATATAACAATCACTTCCAGTTAAAGAATCTCTAATATTATTTTAATGATAATAAACCCAAAGTATTTTTTACTATAATTTATTTTGTAACATAATTATTTATTTTACTTACGAGTATCATGTGTGTGTGAATAGAGATGGTTAATAAATATGTTTATAATTTATGTATTGTTTTAATACCTTAAAACCTTAACCAAGACCATACAAAAAAAACCGGCCAAGTGCGAGTCGGACTCGCAAACGAAGGGTTATCCATTATCTATAAAAACGGTCACCCATCCAAGTACTGACCCCGCCCGTTGTTGCTTAACTTCGGTCAAAAATCACGTTTGTTGTATGGGAGCCCCACTTAAATCTTTATTTTATTCTGTTTTTAGTATTTGTTGTTATATCGGCAACAGAAATACATCATCTGTGAAAATTTCAACTGTCTAGCTATCACGGTTCGTGAGATACAGCCTGGTGACAGACAGACAGACGGACGGACGGACAGCGGAGTCTTAGTAATAGGGTCCCGTTTTGCCCTTTGGGTACGGAACCCTAAAAATGATACAAAGCCATCTTGCTTTATAGTAACACACGTGTGATACTGAGTCGCTACAAGCCAAATTGAGTTAGTATCACATGTTACTAGGTCGACAGAGGTTAACTATGTAGACGTTACACTTTAAATGTTATAGTTCTTGAGATGGCAATGAAATTTAAAAAACCGGCCATTGCGAGTCGTACTCGCGCACGAAGGATTCCGTACCATTACACAAAAAATCACGCTTGTTGTATGAGAGCCCCACTTAAATATTTATTATTCTGCTTTTAGTATTTGTTGTTATAGCGGCAACAGAAATACATCATCTGTGAAAATTTCAACTGTCTGAAGACTGTTCTATGTCTAGCTAACGGTTCATGAGATACAGCCTGGTGACAGACAGTGGAGTCTTAGCAGGGGTGCGAAACTCCTGACTTCGGTCAAACTCGGCTCCGCTCGGCTCAGCATTGCTCCGAGCAATTATTAGGGTTGGCACCACTTGACTTCCTTTTGCGTGCACGACCACAGATAAGATAATCACTTGATTTTTGACAACCCTAAATAGCCGAAAGGGATAGTGCCATATATTAGAAAGGGACAGCATTATTCGACCCTGAACCGCTGTCAAACTTCGTTTTTGTAGGAAGTTTCCTTTCTGTACGGTAGTACTATTAATTATTCTGTGGTCTTAGTAATAGAGTCCCGTTATTACCCTTTGGGTACGGAACCCTAAAAATAAAAGGTAGACCTAAATTGTTTATACGACAACGGTTTCACTCACTTGAATTTTTAGTCGCTACAACATGTCGCCAATAGCGACTAAAAATTCAAGTGAGTGAAACCGTTGTCGTATAAACAATTTAAAACATGTCTCACGAAAGTTTAATAGCAAACGGTAGACCTATAAGGTTTTGGCATTTAAAAGGAAACAACCACTTTATAAATATGTTTTGAATATAAACATGAGCATGTATGTACAGTTGACAATCAACAAATTTTATGCGTAGATACATATTTACACATAAAATGCAGGGCTAAGCGAATAGTTTTGCTGGCCGTATAGTTGGTGCCCTAACATAAACATCCATTTTTCTATACAGCTAGTATGGCGACTCGGGTACTTAAAGCTGTAAGAGACGGGCGTACCGAACCGCAACCTTGGTCCGGTCCGAGGCCTGTTCGGTTGAGTGAGAGGACGCAGCTATAAGTAAGAGCTAGAAAGAGTCCACCAAACCAAGGTTGCGGTCCGGTACGTACGATTAGCGTTTACAAAATGAAATAAAAATAACAACTGAATTCAGAGCCATTTCTTTTGATTGATTGATTCAAACTAGTTAAAATATGAGCCAAACCTACATTAATAAAAATAATAAAATATTTACATCTGTACAGTTACTTACACTGAAGAGAATTGAGTGTATAGAGGCTTATGGTCATAGTAAATTTACTGCCATCTTTTAGAACGCCATATGACTTTTCAAAATTTGCCGCCTCATTCTATCTACAAAATTGGTTTGACTTATAAAACCATAGTCCACCATAGAGTCTCGGGTAAGTCTTCTCGTACCCTTTACACTTGAAGTTGAACCACTGAAAATGGGGTTGGCAACTGTCAAAGGTTTGCATAGATGGCGCCATCATAGCTTGCCCCTTTTTCTATGAGATTTGGCTTTAAGGGCTGGCATCCAGGGCATAAAATTCCATAAAAATAATTGACACAATTCTAGGGATTTACAGGGCAAGCTATGCTAAATACTTCGACCGGCCAACCCCATTGGTTTGACAGATTTTAAAAACCATAGTTCACCCAAATTCCGAATGCTGGCTCTTCATATGCCCCTTGAGACTACAGTTCTGTATAAAGGCCTGTCCACACACATGGCACCTGTATCTCCTGTCATTCGTGTGTATCCGCATGTGGTCTTTAAGCGTCTTGAGTCGGGGGTAAGTCTTCTCACAAACTTTACACTTGAAGTTGCGTTCCCTCGTGTGTGTCGGCATGTGGTTGTTGAGCGCGAAACGGGTGAAGAACTTTTGGCCGCAGAATTGGCACTCGTATCTGGGGAAAATAATATTTGTAAAAGCCGGGTCCACACAGAGCGAGCATACGCGCGAGGCAATTTGCTCGCGCACAACGGCCAGTGTAGACGTGCCTTTTGAGGCGGCGCGTGTGGCTATTAGAGTATAAAGTATGTAACTTGTTGTCGGCAAACCTTAGAGCATTTAGTAACTGGAGAGGAGACGTCATGGCTGTCATTTTCTGTACGAAACAGTCTGCCGATTTTTGCGGGGGAGGGGACGTCGAATGTATTGCTATTTCTACACGATTTGTACGTAACGTACAAATAGCCATGTCAGTCCATACAAAAGTTTGCACAATTGTGCAAGTTTTTCGGCAGAGTGGTAAGCTCTTAAAGGCGACTCCAGTTATTTAATGCTCTAAGCGGCAAACTTTATTGCACAAAACACAAAAATAATGTAAAAAAGCGGGCTCAATGTCTATTGGCATTATCTTCTAGTCATTCATCGGACTAAACAGAGACATAATAAAATGGTCAGTGGAGTAGCGTGAACTAATCTAGCCGTGGGCGAAAACCTCATCTGCGAGGCCGTTTTCCCCAAGGTAAATAAAAAGGTTGGCTTTGCGAGGCCGCTCTAAGTGCGAGGCCGTGGGCGAAGGCCCCTATTCGCCTACGCCTAGCTACGCCACTGAAAATGGTGCAAGGAGAATAGTAAAAAAGATATTTATTAGAATTTTTCCTATTTATCCTTCTCAGATTCTTTTATTTTAATATTATTCGGTACATATTTATTATAGGTATTCATCATCATGGCCATATTTCGTTGCATCCTTAAGAGTAGGAGGGGAGTCGAAAATTGGCAAAAAGTGTACCTACCTGTAGTCTTTCAAATGGTCCTTCCTCCTATGTATGGTGAGCGTTCGTCTAGTGCCAAACACGCGATCACACAAGCTGCAGGGGAACGACAGCGGTGCGTCACCGTGCACCTCCACCAAGTGCTTCAGTTTCTGCGTGTACGACATCAGTTTCACGTCGCATTTGGGGCAGAACACGCGGCCACGCTTGTTGTGCACCCGGTCGATGTGGAGGTCCCTTTAATAAAACAGTTAGTCAGACAAGAATAATAAAGGTGGGTCTGCTAGAAGTACCTTAGAATTATGATGATCAGTCAGTGACGAAACTAAGGAACTTTGACATGCAAACTTAAACTACAAGTTCAAGGTGAATGTTATTGAGAATATATCTAAGAAATATTATGCCAGAAACATTCAGGGTTCTAGTTTTAGACAGCACAATATTAAAAATGTAGTCATGCTTCTAGAAATCCATTGTTCAGTTAACAACACTATTGTCTATTTTGACTTCCGCATGCCAGGAAGCACGACTATATCGATTATAAAAACTAAAGATGCAACGGATAGTTGTTTGGCCGGATACCGGATATCCGGCCTACCCATCTGCCGAATATTCGGTATCCGGCCGGCGGAACTAAACCTACATTTCGGTATTTTTGGTGCGAATTGTGCAGGTTTTGATTTTTAATTTTAATTTGACCTGTTTCCTAGTGAACGTTCGCGCGGACTCATTTCTAGGTTCGAAATGAGTGCGCGTGCAAGCGAGTGGAATGTTTAAATTGTTTAAAATAATAAACGAGTACGATTATGACCGTGAATGTTTCTTAAATCCAATTTTATTTACTCCGAAGTTAGTAATGTTGCTATCCGGTATCCGGCAGGATATGAAAATAATGGCCGGATATGAAAATAATGGCCGGATACCGGATAGTAACCGAATATCCGGTGCATCTCTAATAAAAACGTTCTGATTCTATTCCGGTCGGTCAGATTGGTCGAGTTACTAGATATAGACTGGCGGCGTTATTCATAACGTCTGCTAAGTCAGCTGATGACCGTTGTTTGTCCCTCTCTATGGCATAACGACAGATAGGGACAAACGACGATCATCAACTGATTAAGTTGTAGCCGTTTATGAATAACGCCATAGATCTTTTTATGGTGACAATTTATCCTATTATTTATGACGATCGAAATAAACATTTATATCGATAGCGTCAAAGTCTTCTCTTCTTCTTCCCGTCCCGGCATTTTTCCCCGGCTCATGGGAGCCTGGGGTCCGCTTGGCAACTAATCCCAAGATTTGGCGTAGGCACTAGTTTTTACGAAAGCGACTGCCATCTGACCTTCCAACCCAGAGGGTAAACTAGGCCTTATTGGGATTAGTCCGGTTTCCTCACGATGTTTTCCTTCACCGAAAAGCGACTGGTAAATATCAAATGACATTTCGTACATAAGTTCCGAAAAACTCATTGGTACGAGCCGGGGTTTAAAGTGTTTGAACCCGCGACGATAGCGTCAAAGTATTACATTAAAAATCTTTTTGCCTAAGAATTTCATCAAGTCTCATAAGGACTCACCTGTTATACTGCGCCTTAAAAATCTTCCCGCAAGTCTCACAAGGAAAGTCCCCCTCCTCATGCCTCTGCTGATGCATCACGAACCTCCCCTTATCCACAAACCCCAAACCACACGTCTCACACACATAGTTACTGAAATGCTTGTTCATATGCTTGTTCAAAGCGTGAAAGTACGGAAACACTTCGTCACACAACGCGCACTGCTGCTCGTTCAAAGTCAATCTAAATGGTAAGATTAAATCTTTCGCGTCAAAATAGTATTTTTTATTATGCACTGTTGTTATATGTCGCTTGAATTCTTCTAGATCACTAATATTCTCACTACATAGTCTACAGTCTATTCTTGTTAAGTCCATTTTAATCATTTTCTTGTGTTCGATGACTTTGAATTTCTTCGGATGGTGTTCGGAGATGGTGTGGTGTCGGAGAGCGGTCGGGTCGGAGTAGTTGGCCCCGCAGTAGTAGCAGAGTAGATGGTTGTGTCGACACTTGAAGGGGCAGATGTAGGAGTTCTCGACGACGGTGACGACGTTTGTGTCGATCATGTAGGACGGGTCGCGTTCGCGCATCAGCTGCTGGACTTTGGACATGGGGAGGGCTGCAACAAAGAGAAAACATGTTAATTACCCGCTACCATCCATACTAATATTATAAATAAAATGTTAATTTCCCACTACCATCCATACTAATATTATAAATAAAATGTTAATTACCCACTACCATCCATACTAATATTATAAATAAAATGTTAATTACCCACTACCATCCATACTAATATTATAAATAAAATGTTAATTACCCACTACCATCCATACTAATATTATAAATAAAATGTTAATTACCCACTACCATCCATACTAATATTATAAATAAAATGTTAATTACCCACTACCATCCATACTAATATTATAAATAAAATGTTAATTACCCACTACCATCCATATACTATAATATAATATTATAAATGCGAAAGTGTGTCTGTCTGTCTATCTATTACCTCTTCACGCAAACCGCTGAACGGATTTAGTTTAAATTTGGCATAGAGACAGTTTAAGTCCCGGGGAAGGACATAGGATAGTTTTTATGTAAGAAGTCAACCCTAAAGAGGGTGAAAAGGGGGGTGGAAATGAGAAAATTAATGAAGTGCCTGTTAATTGGTGTAAACAATTAAGCATATTTCTGCTCGAATTGCTATTAGATTTTATCCAGGCGCTGTAGGTACTTACTCTAGCTGCTGGTACTAAATCTACGTAGACAAAGTCGCGGGCAAAAGCTAGTAGAGAAATAAGAAAGCATAGAGTGCTCACTCCATACATCAGATTTGTTTTCAAAACGCTTATTATTTTCGTAGTCGACATCTAGCATTATCAAACTGCACAACGGGACTTAATCGCGTATTTAAGTTTTAAGATTTACCTCCGACGTTTCGAGGACGGCGTTGTCCCCGTGGTCTCGGTGGTTAAGTCCCGTTGTGCAGTTTGATAATGTTTAATAATCGTGAAAGTTTAAATCAGTGTTCGACATCTAGCGTCAAGTAGCGGAATTATCAGTACTGCTACTTGACAATAGATGTTGCGACTAACGGAAAGTCTAATGCTCAACAATTTTCAGCTAATATTAATAACCGGATTAACCGGAACTCTATTTTCAACTCCTTCTGCTTGTAATATTAGTTGTAAATTGTTGAGCAATACACTTTTCGTCAGTAGCGACACACGTGACATCTAGTGTCGTGTAGCAGTACTGATAATTCCGCTACTTGACGCTAGATGTCGACTACGAAAATAATAGTCTGTTTGGTAACCAAACTGATGTATAGAGTGAGCACTCATAGTCACTCCTAAGCATAGGCTTAGGTACTAATTTCTCTACGCCGCTACACAAGCCTTATTGAGCTTACCGTAATCACGCCTAATGAGGTCATGATCATTGTTAATCACCTTTAAACGAGCAATTCTTGTATATATATTTCGGGGATCTCGGAAACGGCTCTAACGATTTCGATGAAATTAGCTATATGGGGTTTTTCGGAGGCGAAAAATCGATCTAGCTAGGTCTTATCTCTGGGGCGATTTCGAACGTTAGTTATTCCGTTTTAACTTATTTTTAGGGTTCCGTACCCAAAGGGTAAAACGGGACCCTATTACTAAGACTTCGCTGTCCGTCCGTCCGTCCGTCTGTCACCAGGCTGTATCTCACGAACCGTGATAGCTAGACAGTTGAAATTTTCACAGATGATGTATTTCTGTTGCCGCTATAACAACAAATACTAAAAAGTACGGAACCCTCGGTGGGCGAGTCCGACTCGCACTTGTCCGGTTTTTTATTTAAATTGTTTTACTGAAATGGTAAACTTACTCTTCACTACTAACTAGCACACCACACTATGCTTCGCTCTCATGTGCCCCCTCCAGCTACACCGCTGCACGAACCCCACCCCGCACTCCTCGCACCTGAACCTCCTCTCCTCATGAATCCTCATATGCTCCCGCAGAGTCTTCCTCCTCCCAAACTCCTTCAAGCATATCTCACATCGAAACTCCCTACTACCCGTATGCTTCACCGAATGATTCTTTAATTCCTGCTTTTCGAAAAACGACATGTCACAAATTGTACATTTATGTGGTCGCTGCATTAAATGGTCTCTCTGAACGTGGATGGTTAGCAGTCTTTGATTTTGAAACGTCTTTTCACACGCTTGACATTTGACAGCGCTGGACACTCCATGTATCGCAAGCATATGTTTTTCCTTAGCTCTATAACATTTGAATCGCTCTTTGCATACGCCGCATTTATTCAAAAAGTTCGTTTTGGCGTATATATGGACGAATCGTTCATGTAACTTCTTTTTCTGCTCTGTGTTAAAGCTTTTTGGACAATAATCGCAATTAAACACACCAGTTTTATGCATATTACAATGCTGAACTAACATTCTTTTATTCGGATACCCCGTTCCGCAAACATCACAAATGTAATTTCTAAAATGAACATTCATGTGTTCTTGTAAACTCCTGAATTTAGTAAAAACCTTTGCGCATACAACACATTTTAAACCGTCATCAAACTTAAAGGGAAGTATGTGACTCTTCAGATCTGTATGTAATTTTTTCTGATGTTTTATTTTCAAATGTTCTATGAACATGTTCAACCCGTCCATTGCTGCCAGGCATAACATACATTTTAACCCAGTTATATCTAGTCTTACAAGGAACGCAAAAAGCAAATTCCTTTGCATTAAGACTTTCCTTGTTCTCACATCATGTTTTGTCAATGTGTGCGTCTTTAAATCATTCGGGTGTGTGTATATTTCCACACAATAGCAGCATTTGTATCCAAAACCGCTGAAACAGCGTATGGGGGTGGCGTTAGAGCATTCTAGGAGTATCTTTATATTGGCGCGGTGTTTCTTTAGCTCGGTCTCGTCTTCTGCGCTCACTCTGCGGTCTTGGTCTTCCAGACCTACAAAGAAAAGAACACGTTATTATCGCTCTTCTTTCTTCTGTGTTCTTGTTTGTGGTACTGAATTCTTAATTCCTCTTCGATTGTCATGTAAGTTTATTCATTCTTTAGAAATTAATTTATTGTTTTTTTCACGGGGTTGATTAATCGGTTAATTGTTTTTGTAAGGATTACCGGTTTTATATACGGAATCCCTGTTCTAAATATAAAGGAACACGTAAAGGTTCGTCCACATCCGGCGAATGTGCCGATGCCGTTAGCGCCCTATAGGGGGCGTGCATGAACTGTAGAGGAGCCGTTAGATTTTTAGCGCGAGGCGTAAATGTGGAGTTTAACCTTTTCGACGCCGTGTCAAACACAAAAGCTGTCACTCGGACGCCACGTCACCCAAGTGTCAAAACTGAAATTGAACTTTATGCATATGCACGTAGGTCTATGTTGCTCTGTGGTCTGTGACCGATTAATCTGTCTTTGGCGTTGAACCTGCGGTGCGGATATATCGGTCATTGGCGTCCAAAAGGTTAAGCTTCCGCTGTAGCCCACAAGATGGCGGAACCACTATGCACAAGAAGACGTACGAAAACGGTAGATGGCAGCACTTGCTTTGACGTGTGAAGTCGTGTCAATGTAAGTACATGTTTATGTTTCCGATTCAGGCCACAAGATGGCAGATAAATATCATTTATTCACAAGGTAGCGCGGAGGGCTCCAGTCATGCTCTTCTTCTTCTACCTAGCGTTATCCCGGCCTTTGCCAGGGTCCGCTTTCCTACTTGCTTTCCTCCACTTTGCGCGATCCTGGGCGTCGTCTCGTGTGAGCCCGATCACGCCAGTCATGCTAAGCGTATAGTTCGTAGGTTTCTAATAGAGCCCGAGCTAATCCTATTGTCTATTGTCAAGTAAAACCGCTCGTGCCAGTGCCACAACCACCTGCATAAAAAGTACAGTACTTCGGTTCCTGAGTGCCGGCGAGTCGAACACTACAGAACCAGTCTAAAATGTGTCATCGAGATGCGTAACAAAGGCGCGTTATCGGAGAGCGCACCTACACTGGTTTTTTGAGCGTTAGACTAGCCCGCGCTCAGGTGCCAAATAGAATAGGTAATAATGACCCTTTTTCGCAGGTAAGTAGCACGTGCGGTTTTACTTAACAATAGACAATAGGATTAACCGCCGGGCTCTATTACAAAGCTACGAACTATACCTTTATTATCCGATAGCGTGACGCAAAGGGAGTAATGTTATAATCGAATTTAAACTGTTGTGAGACATACTAACACACACACACACACGGCCGTCGTGTACGCTGCTCGCACTGTTAGTGCTTGAGAAAGGAGACCTAGGCTCTCCGAAACATGTCGCGCGAGTGACTAAAAACAAGTGAGTCTAAACCGTAAAATTATTCAATGGTAATGTTATATAGTCTGTATCTTTTGGTATTTAAATAAAAGTAAACAAAATCTACCCTCAAATGGCTCCTTAAGCCAGTTGAGGGTAGATGAAAACATTATACGATCAAATAATGTAGGTTAAAGTCAGGCCGTTCAGTGACTGATCCAACCGGTTTTGTATTTGGTTGGTTAACCAACAAATTATTACAAATTATTTGTTTACTTTTATTTAAATACTAGTGATGTACCGACTATTGATTTGGCCGACTAGCCGACTAATCGGCGCTCGAATGGCCGATTAGTCGGCCGACTAGTCGGCTAGTCGGCCAGATCATTGGTTTCGTATAAGTTCAGGTGAAAAACAATAGTTTTGCTCCTTTGGTTGCGCTATTCATCATAATTTAGCTTGGCTAAAAGGTGTTCTCTACAGGTTCAAAGACCTATCACAAGAATCCTCGTTTAATTTCTGTCTTTAGTTCTTTTATTTTGCAATCATGAGCAGACCGTCAGTACAGCTTGTAGGAGATATTTCCAAGGCTCTATTTCCCGTACGTAGTCGCCAGTTAAGAACCTATCCCCTGTGGTCAGCGCGTTTACGAGCAACGTGCCCTGACTGTCTCTAAATTTTGCAATAACATTAATAGAACAGTTGCTCATGGCTCCACCATTAAAAGAAAAACAAAAACTGAATAATAATAATAAAAAAATACTATCGAACTTGCACATGAAATTACCCGAGAATCAGTTGAGATCGACCTGTAGAGGAAAACACCATCCCACTAACATACGATAACGATCAAATGGTCAATTATATGAACAAAAGTGTTCGTATGCACCCTGAATAGGTATTTTAGTAAAATAAACATAAAACATATGGTAAATATTGATTGTTGATTTCTTTTTTTTTCTGTGTTTCTTTCACTAATAAAGTGCCGACTAATCGGCCATTTTTGCCGACTAGTCGCCGACTAATCGCCGACTACAAATGTGGCCGGATAGTCGGCTTTCCCGACTAGTCGGCGACTAGTCGGTACATCCCTATTAAATACCTAAAAATACAGAGTATAGGTGAAAGAGCTTACCGGGTGGTTGTTGCACGGGCGGCAGTCGGCCGTTACTCGCGCGTTTCTTGCGCCGCTTCAAAGGCATGTCATCGGAGTCCACTGGAGACTGACATTGCACGCGCTCCGCTTGAGGGAAAAAGGATACATTTTCATATTATCATTTAGGTAATATTAATAACGTATCAGAACTTAGAATTGACGAAAAAATACAATGAAACCACGATGAAACGTTGGAAAAAAGGTAAAATAAAGAAATTGAATCGCGTTAGACCCGTTCATGACGTAATTACGTGTACAAAACGCGAGTTTAAAGTGTTAAATCACGTTAAGTTTAACACTTGAAACACTCGCATCGCTCAAGATTCCACTTTACGAACTACTCGCCACGCTCGTGGTTAAATTTTAGAGTATTTCGCTTACTACTTAACGCTATACTATCTGGTAAAACAAATAACTATTGTAACTTGTATGGCACAGACTAGGAATCCTCCAGCATAGTAGCGCTACCCCCTCTGCCACAAATATGCGGTAGCTTTACTCCATTTTCGAGTCAAGTGTCTTTGTGTGACGCCCGTGTCTTTGAACGGACCAATCACGGCCCGGGACTCGCTCACCTCGTCCCCCGCACCCCTGTATTTTTGGCAGCATCGGTTTCATGAAATAATTGCTATAAGCTCCGTCTAGAGGATTCCTAGTCTATGTAAGTATGTATGTGTGTATGTAGTGTATGTATGTAGTGTATGTATTGTATGGTATATCAGATCAAAGCACTCACGTTCCTCTGTTTCATCCATATGCTCTTTAAGATCAAGGTCATCCCGGTCGTCAAGGTCGTCGTTGTCGCAGGGCGGGGAGCCCGGGGGCTCGTCCGGCGGCTCCGGCTTGATCTCCACCTCTAACATGGCGGATGCGTCTAGACGCGCTTGCTTGTCTGTATTATTAAATTTATTAAATAATGTATATTAATAAATAAAATAAGTACCATTGACCGGGGCGACTTTCAAATGCAGGGGCGACTTTCAAATGCAGGGGCGACTTTAAAATTCTAGTTTTTAAGCCATTATATATATTTATGCGAGATTTTTTACAGTAGGTGAATATGAATATATAGTAATCTAACTAAAGTTACAGGAACATTTTCAGTAAATAATGAATAATGGTACATAATTCTATGGCCGTTTTAAATCTATCAAAGTAGCCCCAAATTTTCCAAAGTCACCCCGGTCTACGGTAACTATTAACATTCCTATATAAATTGGCTAAGCCCCACAGTAAACTCAAGGAGGCTTGTGTTGTGGGTACTCAGAAAACAATATCTGTAGGTAGTATACAAATGCCTAACATAGAAAACACATAAGCAATACATAGAAAACAATCAGGACCAAATATGTGTGCTCATTACACACATAAATGCCTTTGGATTTGAACCCAGAACCATTCAATGCCATACCGCGGGTTCCGAGTAGAAATCTTATTCAAAGACTCTTCAAAATAATATTTAAAATAACACTCAACAGAATTACTTTTAGGAACAACATCGCGGCATTTGAGTTATGTGTCATGTCCATTCATGTCCATATTTAGATTTTTGTTCGGAATCCCGCAATGTGGCACCGTCCGTGTCGATCACTGCTCATCACACATAAATAAATGTTGAAGAAATATAACTCATTGCTTCACAAATAGGACCAACTGTCAAGTGGTCAGGAGTGATTACATCGCAATCACTTCACAAGCTCATGCCACGCCTTATATCTACTGATATCTTAGACCCAGATCAGGGTCCCCATGACCCTCACTCCCCTGGATCCACCCTTAAATGCGACTAGGAAAATGACAGCTAGGTTAACCTTTTAACCGCTTAGAATTTTTCATTGAGCGTGCCTGTGTTGCCACCAGTAGAAAATTACACCATGACCATGTTTTGTCTTATTTATCAGATTACGGCGAAATGAGCTGGATTTTGTATGTATATAAAGTGTCATTCTATAGAACTTGCTAACTGTAAACAAAAGTCACTAGTAAATTGATCATTCCGAACCAATTTCAATATGGCGGTTTGTTTAAAACATACTTAGCAACTTCCATTGAATGACACTTTATATCAGTCTATGGCGGTTAAAAGGTTAAAGGAGTACCTGCAGCCTCTGTCTCGCACATCCTTAGCTGTAGGAATGCGGCCTCGCAGCGAAGCACTTGTGCTCGAAACGCAGCAGCCTCACGCAGACGAGCCACACATGTTGCACACACCAGCCGAGCTGATGGTTTGTCATCTAAATGTGACATCTGTGGACAAAAATTAAAAACTTTAAATGTTATCCATAATTGTAATATTTCGTGTATAGCAATCAAAAGGTTGTAGGTTGCCTGTGTATTTTTAAATAACCATTATTATTTATATGTGGATCAAGTTAGTTGTATTCATTTCACCATTATTAGAATTGACAGTTAATATGTAATTTTAGGTTGGACTGTAGCAAAGGAGGTACCAATGCTATTTTTTATGATCTTCCCTTCCCTTGCTCTTTCCAATTATTTGTTAAACCATTCGTATACATAACGTAGTTGTATGGCTATGCATATCCATTCTCATACAATTCAGTTAGGTGATTGATTGTAATTTTACTTTTTTTTATTTTATTATTCGACCTTCTGGACAGGCTAAGACTATAGGCCATACTGCCTCGTTTTCGGTCAGATATTTACTTACCAATAGTCCAAAGCAATCCATTATCATATCAGCATAGACTTCCTTCTGGCCCATGCACTGATATTCGACGTTCAACAAGCGGCATCGCTTCAACGAGCCGCAGCACCGACATACGCCAGGGTCGAAAATCGGCCCTTTGCCTTTATCAACACTCATTATTATCAAATAAGAATCATATTTTAACTTATAAACAGTAAAATTTCATGGGTTTTTGTGCGAGAATATTATTCTTTTTGGCATTCTCTTGAAGTATGCGTTTTGATACTGCATTTTAATTCCAATATGTCAAATGGCTTTGTCTCATTGTAGTGATTCTACTCGTCAACAGATGGCGTAACAGTCGAATGGGCATATTCCTGTTCAGGTTCAGAAAATGTACCAATGTTTTTACAATTTTTACCAATTATTTTTATGGCTTTAGCCTATTTTCGCACCTGAATTATATATATTTATATATATTCAATCATTAAAATTACGATTATACATTTTCTAAGCATTCTTATTTAATTAATTATGTACATAATTTGGTAAATAAACAAAGCGGGTTATTTATTTCTGAACGAAAGAAAACAAATGTCAAACTGTCAAATGAAAGTTGGGTTGTGGGTTGGCTAAATACATATTCTATATAAATAATTCATCTAAATATCTTAAAAAATGAGTGCCCCGAGTCGTAAAGGGCCCGTATTCGACCCGGGCCTCTGCCGCTGCTGCGGCTCCATCAAGAAATGTCGTCTGTTGAACGTTGAGTACGAATTTCAGGGACAAAAGGAAGTGTATGCTGATATGTTTATGGACTGTTTTGGATTGATGGTATGTTGAAAAAAGAAAAATCAAAGACCAAACTTCTTTTAATAGTAACTAAGATTAGCTACTTAATTCCCAACCCTTCGGGTATGCTACTTCCAGTAAATAAATAAATAAAATGAATATTATGGGACAATCTTCGACACAAATCGATCTCGTCCCACAGTAAGCTCAATAAGGCTTGTGATGTAGGTACTAGACGACGATATATTAATAGATAGATACCTAGGCCTTCTAGCCTAGTTGGTAGTGACCCTACCAACACAGCAGGAGGTCCTGGGTTCGAATCCTGGTAAGGGCATTTATTTGTGTTTTTATCACGGTTTTACTCATACTCATTTATTCATAAAGCCAATTTACATGTCAGAACAACATTAGAATTGAACAGTTCATAGTTATGGATGCTTCATATGTATTGAAGTATCTATAGACATTATATATTTATGACAGCGTTTTACACAAAAATAAAACGCTAATTAAATAACTTACCATATTCGGAACCTAATAATAATATTGAGAATGGCAACACTGCGTAGTCGGTCGTATTGTCCTTTTCTAGCATATACGTCCTTCTCTCTCTCACACTCCCACCACTCAGGCAGGTTGCTTTGACAGTTAAACAAGGCAAATTTTCAAGTCATTGTCTCAAAATTATTCATATTTACACCAGGCAGGATTAAAACTTTAGGTTCCGAATATGGTAAGTTATTTAATTAGCGTTTTATTTTTGTGTAAAACGCTGTCATTAAACAACTGTACCGATATTCGGAACCTAATAATAATATTGAGACGTGTTTGTTATCGCCTGGTGGTGGGAAGACGCCAAGCCAATGTGATTATACGTGTAGTTATTATGTATATGTAATATTATTATATTACGAGTGTTTAATTAATTATGTAGTACACCCTTTATTTTAACACTTGTGAGGAGAGAGGTATTTAGTAAAGCATACATTTTGATATAAAATTATATTATGATACTAACTTTACATTTTATATAATATATGTACTTAATGTAGGTACTTATAAATTTTCAAAGAGGATAAGTGAGTCACCACAAGGGTGCTATACTTAATTATATGTATGTGAAACTAGGTAAAAGAAGATGAGATTTTAAGTCAGTCTACTCTTCAAGGAGCATACAACATCTGTGATAAGGAGTGATGTAATTAAAATATGAAGAGATAAGAATTATTTAAAAAGTACTCGAGTAGTTTTTATTTATAACTCCCAATTATTAACAAATTTGATAATAATTATCTAGTAAAGTAAGCAGTTGCAGGAATATAACAAGGACAAGACCTTTCTTATTTCCAAAATCTCTCGGGATTAAGTAGACGAATATTGTACATATTCGTTATATCACTATCACTACCCACAAAGTTAGTTTTGGGGACCTACTTACTAAAATGTCATAGGGAATTAGTGAATTCCTTTCATGACTGTGAGCCAATGTGTGCTATATACTTGGTTATAGCTATAAAATGCATTTAATCCTTTGTACGCTTTATTAACTCTCTTTCACCTAAAAAACCAGCAAACTGACCAAAAAGAAAGTGACTTAAGAGAAGAACCAAAGCGAACAAATAGAAACAGCATGAAGGACTATTTGTCAAGACCAATGACCGAACCAAGAACCGAAACCACTCCAAAAAACTAATTAGGAACAACAACCACAACAACCGGAAAACCAACAATGTACCAACAAATATACGTAGCAACTTCACTAAATGTCCCCCAAGCCGGATGGTCACCGTGGGGGCAAGAGACCAAAACCCTCCAACGTCAAATAAATTATACACCAACAAAAACATGAAACAACCTCATAAAGAAGATATAATACACATTGCAACCTACAACACGCTATCCTTAAGAACTGATGAGAGCCTAACGGAACTAATGTTGGCCTTAGAAAATATAAATTGGTCTATACTGGGCCTAAGCGAAGTTCGACGCTTGGGTGAGAGAATTGAGGACCATGGCCACTTTATATTCTATTATAAAGGAGAAACGCCAGGTTTATATGGAACAGGATTCTTAATAAAAAATGAATTTAAACCACTTATTGATGAGTTCATTGGCGTCTCAGAGCGTATTGTAATACTTAATATAAAACTACCTCCGAAGAATGAAAAGTGGTCAATTATTCAGGTATATTCTCCTACCGAACAATCAAGCAGAACAGAAATCGACACCTTCTACTCCACGCTGCAACAGGCAATAAACAATCACTCACACAGCAACTTAATAGTAATGGGTGATTTCAATGCAAGAACAGGGGCAAAAGGAGAAGGAGAACAAACAATACTGGGCCCATACTGCTCAGGCAAAAGAACAAGAAATGGGGAAAAACTTATACAACTGGCATACGAAAACAACTTAAAAATACTAAATACCCTATACAAAAGACGGGAAAGCAACAGATGGACATGGATATCTCCTGACGGCCAGCACAAAAACGAGATAGATTTTGTACTAACAAACAAAAGTAAACACTTTCGAGACTGCAGAGCTCTAAATAATATTAATTTTAACAGTAACCACAGAATGATCAGAGCAAAGTTACAAGTAAACACACTAAAAAGTAGACCCTTTAAAGCAAAGCAAACCGACAGCATAATACTAGAAAATACAGAGCTACTAAAAGAAAAGCTAGAGCAGTTCATTGAAAAAACGAAGAATCTAGACATACAGAGTAAATACAACAAATTCCAAGAACTTCTCTACAGCAATAAAAAAGATAAACTAGAAAACAAAGGCGACAGGCAAAAATGGATGGCAACCGAGACTAAAGAACTGATAAGAAATAGAGCAGACCTTATATCCAACCCTGAAAAGACAAAAACTACAAGAAAAGAAATAGCCGAAATAAGCAAGAAAATTAGAACACAGATGAGAAAAGACCGTCAGAGATACAGACTGAGACACCTGGAAATGTGCATACAAAGAACAGGAGGCACTAAAAAAGCAGCAAAAATACTTTTGGAAAAACGAGACTGGATACCAAACTTAATAAATAAAAATCGTAAATGCGAAAAGCGACGCCCAGAAATAATATCAATAGCCACTGAATTTTTCAGAGAATTATATTCAAGTGAAAGTACTACACAGACAACAACCCTATCAGGAGACAGCAAAGTACCAGAAATACTATATGAAGAAATAGAAAAGGCTGTGAAAACTCAAAAAACAGAAACAGCTTCAGGATCAGATGGCATAAGTAACGAGTTCCTCATCCTAAATAAAAAACTCCTAATACCAATTCTAAAACACCTCTTCAATGAAATCTTACAAAACGAGATAATCCCTTGCCAATGGACAACATCATCTATAATACTTCTACACAAAAAAGGTGATAAAAATAACATCAACAATTATAGACCTATAAGCCTATCCTCGAATATATATAAAATCTTCGCTAAAGTTATACTCCAAAGAATAACCAATAAGCTAGAGGAAAGTCAACCAAGAGAGCAAGCGGGCTTCAGGAGCGGGTACTCGACTGTGGACCACATACATGTCATCAAACAATTGTTCGAAAAAGGCAAGGAATACAACATAACATTCTACTGCTGCTTCGTGGATTACAGTAAAGCTTTCGATACAATAGAGCACGAGAGTATCTGGCAGGCACTCAAAAACCAAGGTATCGAAAATAAATACATCAGAATACTAAAAAACATTTACAACAACAGCAAGGCCACAATAAAACTAGAGCAGGAAGGCAAAGAGATCAGAATAGAAAGAGGCGTACGTCAGGGGGACCCACTATCGCCGAAACTCTTCACAGCCGTCCTAGAAGAAGTCTTTCGCCAATTAGACTGGGAGAAATGTGGACTATCTATTAACGGTGAAAACCTTTCACATTTGAGATTTGCGGATGACCTGATCATACTCTCATCATCAAGTGAGGAATTGCAAACAATGCTGAATGACCTAGTTAGAGAAAGTGGGAAGGTGGGATTGGTTATGAACACACTAAAGACCAAGGCTATGACTAACGACAAACAAAAACCTATTCTCATCAATAATAACCCAATTGATTACGTCAATGAGTACATCTATTTAGGCCAGATAATCTCTCCGGTAGATCTAACCTCAAAAGAAATAGATAGACGTATTGGAAATGCTTGGAAGACATATTGGAGCCTAAAGGAAATAATGAAAAATAAAGATATCAATGTAACTATCAAGCGGAAACTCTTTGATACCAGCATACTTCCTATACTTACTTACGGCTGCCAAACCTGGGCTCTCACTAAAACACACATTAGAAAGCTAGAAACTTGCCAAAACTCCATGGAAAGAAGTATGCTGGGGAAAAGACTATCGGATAAAATAAGAATAAAATCCATAAAGAAGATCACCAAAACAAAAGATGTCACAAAAACAATAAAAAAGTTAAAATGGAAATGGTCAGGACATACAATCAGAGGCAAAGAAAAATGGTCGAAATCGATAATGAACTGGTTCACAGGCCATAAGAAAAGGAAAAGAGGTAGACCATTTAGAAGATGGGTGGACGACATCAAAGCCACAGCAGGAACCACATGGACGAGAGTTGCCAAGGATAGAGAGGAATGGAGAAGGTTGGAGGAGGCCTTTTGCCAATAAATGGCACACAGACAGAAAAAAAAAAAAAAAAAAACGCAAGAACTGTAGAAAATAATGCAATCTACTGTCTGAAATAAAGGATTATTACATTATTACATTACATTACGCTTTACTAACGCGAACGCGAGCTAATGTACCTAAACAAACCTTACTTAAAATTGTGAAGGTTACTTTGAGAGCTTAAGCCATAACATAACACTCATGTTGGCACGACTAGTAATGATAATGACGCTTTTTGGTGCTCTTGGCGTTCAAATGGTTAATATAGAAATGCCACAGAACCTTATCAATGATATTTGTATAGGTGCAGGCTCATTCTGATTATATTCATGTTTAGCTATCATCAAGTGACCTAAATTGTACTCATTAATTTCTATATATGCAGTAAGTTTACCTTATCTGGTGCCTACTAGTAGACATAAGCTTGATTGGTTCTGAACGCTTAAGTGGCTTAATTTATGTAAAGCATTTATAGACATTGCATAGTTCTGAATATTCAGTTTCCTCTTTCCAGTGTGTAAATTATTAAGAATAAGGTACTTAATTCGAAACCTTAGCTCATCGCATGTGTTTTAACCAAAATGCAGATTTGTGTGTTTATTTAGTGATTTTACATTATTTGCAATAACTGTGCGGAACCATGGGGTCCCCGACCTTTTGCCGGGCACCCGTGGGCCCAAAGCCAACAGTGCAGAGGCCCTTTAAGAGGGACCTATTTCATCCAATGCTAGAGTCAACACTTTGTCGAATTTATTTGATATTTATGTATACTTATCCTCCTTATGAACTAAGGATAACTGTAACTTTTTGATATCAAATATACGCAGAATTGTCAATTATTTTATATTCTGAAATTATAATATTACTGGATTTGGGCCAGTGTGCTTTTGTATACTATATCTCTGGCCTACGATATAGGCTAGTCTATTAACATCCCGCCTCCTGGAAGGCAGTATACAGACTTCTTAGATATATATTCACGGTAGCGCTAAGTGTGTGGACCTAGTTTTCCGACACTTGACTGCATGAGATTATTGTGAACATTTTTTCAGGTCTCGAGCAAGAAGGGTACCTAGATAGGTTGAGGTCCTTAAATTGTGGATTTGGTAGGAGCAAGACACAGACGGGGTGTAAATTAATTAATCCACCATGTTTCAAGAGATTTTTGTTCATTGATGCCTTCAGGTTACACTGTACAGACAGACTAACACTTTGGCAGAGTTTTGCTAACATATAATAAATGACTGCATTTGTTTGGGTGTACATGTTCCACGTCAAAGACATATTTATATATTTCAATCTATTTTTGAAAAGTTCGCGTTTCAAAATAGCTTCGCCTTTTCGCAAGGCGTGCTCCTGTTTCCCTATTTTATTGTGCAAAGCGAACAGTATCACAATGTTATAATTATGTATAAATTGAGAACTAGAGGGTCATGCCCTAGACGTGACCGCCCAGAAGTTGTGCTAGAACCGTTCGTGCAAACCATTCAGTCACTGTTTTTAAAAACCTTTTTGTAGTGGGTACATTCCACGGTCTTAAATTTGTTAAAGTGTAGTATCAAACTATGACAAGTCATGATAAGTGAATTAAGTGATAGTGATAGAGCTTAGCGAAAAGAAACTGCATTTTTGGCAGAAAGCAAGCCGCTTTGCCCAGTGATACTAGGGACCAATCTGAATGATTTCATCCGAGGAAACACAAATTTCATTCACTAGAATTCTAGATGGCGGACCTTTTCCAAAATGGCGGCTGCAATATTTAAAAAAATTATAGACACAAAACGGCTGCACCGATTTTAATGATTGATATATCGATCTGACACTTGTAATCGAATAAAAAATATGGCATTTAAGAAATTAAAGATGGCGGCCGAATATTAAGAAAATTGTGTTTTTTTTCTTTAATTTTTTTCCTTCTAATGAAAATAACAACTAAGTATTCTATATTATGATCACATATTCTTTCATTTAAATGAAACCTGATAATATTATCTGCAAAATAAAAAAATAATCTTAACAATCCGTTGAGTAGTTTTTGAACTATACGCATTTCAAAAAGCGCGTAACTGCCGTCCGAAACGACCCGCTCGCGCGGCTCGTGTCAAAACTGAGAATGTTGATGATTTAAAGGTAAAAAAAAGAACTGAAATCATATTTACTTTATTTATTGAGCTATAAATAAATTGTATTTCTGCTTATTATTTGTGACCATCACGGGAAAAGTTATGGCGGCTGGCGCTTACGTCGCTTAGCACCGCAATAGTATTGGAGCGGCGTTAATAATAGCGTAAGCGCCATCCGCCCTAAGGTACCTATACCCGTGGGTTCAAACTTATTCCTCTTTATCATCTTCGTCCGATGTGGATGAACTGAAAGAAAAGAAAATTCATATGAAATCGGAACAAAATATAACTAATATAATTAAATTAAATATATAGAGATGGACTACGCCAAACTAACTTCCATTACTATTTCAATGTGTGTAGTATTGAAATAGTAATGGAGGGCGCGACAGTTTGGCGTGTTTTATCTATAAGTACCTTTCGTTTTTGCAGTTGCCTTTGCAAGTGCTGCATTGCACTGTACAGGGTAGACCCACTCTCCGACACGTGCAGCGCATTGTTTCGCAGCCTTTTTTACAGCCGCAATGGTCCAGGTATGATAATTCACGCCACATCGCCCTAGCATCAGACCATTGCGGTTCCCAACTGCCATTAGATGACTTCCAACCCCAAGAGGATGGCAATGGCACAGAGGCATCATCAAGAATAAGGGCATATCACCCCATAAGTGGCCTGCTTGATATGTGAGACGGAGCGCGTGTTTATGTAATGCTGCCGATGTTGGTGGGATGCTGGTTACCAATTTATTTTTAGTAGTAAATAGCTCCTTGCGTACCAAGTTGTCCGACGAATGTGCTATTTGTGGGTCATATATTGTGCTATTTATAGGGAGCAGGTGAACTTTTCCGGCATAGTCATGATTTCTTCAGGAAGGCTTTGTAATGGCTGCGATATTTGTTTTAAAGCTGGTGTAACTTCAGGGTGTGACAACCACGTTTTGAAGCAAGACTTATTTCCTTTTGTATGGAAGTAAGAAGTAGTGTCACACCCTGTAGAGGCGTGAAAGTCACGAAGAGCGGTTGATCTGTCAGAACCCAAAGTATTTGCTGTTTTATGAACATCGCCATAACGGCGTTATTTGCAGTCCCAGTTAATAGCCATAACTCTTGCAGGCCACTCTCAATTTAAGTTTGATGATATGATATCAATAACACCAAAACATCTGTATCGAAAGATCTAATCAAAATTCGCCTAATTTC
Organism: Cydia splendana; assembly: GCF_910591565.1. Taxonomy (NCBI): domain Eukaryota; kingdom Metazoa; phylum Arthropoda; class Insecta; order Lepidoptera; family Tortricidae; genus Cydia; species Cydia splendana. The sequence goes on from NC_085985.1 coordinate 1,404,664, forward strand.
CTGTTCTGCCTGATCTTATGAATAGGAACACATGCAGAAGAAGCTGATGGCCGCATCGTACTTCACGCAAAAGATCAGGCAGAACAGGGAATTAGGCGTATTTTGATTAGTACTTCCGATACAGATGTTTTGGTGTTATTGATATCATATCATCAATCTTCAATTGATAGTGGCCTGCAAGAGTTATGGCTAATAACTGGGACTGCAAATAAACGCCGTTATATCGATGTTCATAAATAGCAAATACTTTGGGTCCTGACAGATCAATCGCTCTTCGTGGCGTGAACGCCTCTACAGGGTGTGACACTACTTCTTACTTCCATACAAAAGGAAAGAAGTCTTGCTTCAAAACGTGGTTGTTACACCCTGAAGTTACACCAACTTTGAAAGAAATATCGCAGCCATTACAAAGCCTTCCTGAAGAAATCATGGCTGAAAGCACAGCCATGATTTCTTCAGGAAGGCTTTGTAATGGCTGCGATATATGACCCACAAATATCACATTCGTCGGACAACTTGGTACGCAAGGAGCTATTTACTACTAAAAATAAATTGGTAACCAGCATCCCACCAACATCGGCAGCATTACATAAACAGTCTCACATATCAAGCAGGCCACTTATGGGGTGATATGCCCTTATTCTTGATGATGCCTCTGTGCCATTGCCATCCTCTTGGGGTTGGAAGTCATCTAATGGCAGTTGGGAATAGCAATGGTCTGATGCTAGGGCGATGTGGCGTGAATTATCATACCTGGACCATTGCGGCATTTGCGGCTGTAAAAAAGGCTGCGAAACAATGCGCTGCACGTGTTCCTAAACGTCTACCCTGCACAGTGCAATGCAGCACTTGCAAAAACAAAAGGTACTTATAGATAAACCACGCCAAACTGTCCCGCCCTCCATTACTATTTCAATACTACACACATAGAAATAGTATTGGAGGGGCGGGACAGTTTGGCGTAGTTCATCTCTATATATTTAATTTAATTATATTAGGTATATTTTGATCTGATTTCATATGAATTTTCTTTTCTTTCAGTTCAACCACATCGGGCAAAGATGATAGAGAGGAATAAGTTTGAACCCACGGGTATAGGTACCTTAGGGCGGATGGCGCTTACGCTATTATTAACGCCGCTCCAATACTATTGCGGTGCTAAGCGACGTAAGCGCCAGCCGCTATACCTTTTCCCGTGATGGTCACAAATAATAAGCAGAAATACAATTTATTTATTTATTTATAGCTCAATAAATAAAGTAAATATGTTTTCAGTTCTTTTTTAGGGTTCCGTACCCAAAGGGTAAAACGGGACCCTATTACTAAGACTTCGCTGTCCGTCCGTCCGTCCGTCCGTCCGTCCGTCTGTCACCAGGCTGTATCTCACGAACCGTGATAGCTAGACAGTTGAAATTTTCACAGATGATGTATTTCTGTTGCCGCTATAACAACAAATACTAAAAACAGAATAAAATAAAGATTTAAATGGGGCTCCCATACAACAAACGTGATTTTTGACCAAAGTTAAGCAACGTCGGGAGTGGTCAGTACTTGGATGGGTGACCGTTTTTTTTTTGCATTATGGTACGGAACCCTTCGTGCGCGAGTCCGACTCGCACTTGCCCGGTTTTTTTACCTTTAAATCATCAAAGTTCTCAGTTTTGACGCGAGCCGCGCGAGCGGACCGTTTCGAACGGCAGTTACGCGCTTTTTGAAATGCGTATAGTTCAAAAACTACTCAACGGATTGTTAAGATTATTTTTTTATTTTGCAGATAATATTATCAGGTTTCATTTAAATGAAAGAATATGTGATCATAATATAGAATATTTAGTTATTTTCATTAGAAGGAAAAAAATTAAAGAAAAAAAAAACACAATTTTCTTAATATTCGGCCGCCATCTTTAATTTCTTAAATGCCATATTTTTTATTCGATTACAAGTGTCAATACGAATTGATCGATATATCAATCATTAAAATCGGTGCAGCCGTTTTGTGTCTATATTTTTTTTTAATATTGCAGCCGCCATTTTGGAAAAGGTCCGCCATCTTGAATTCTAGTGAATGAAATTTGTGTTTCCTCGGATGAAATCATTCAGATTGGTCCCTAGTATCACTGGGCAAAGCGGCTTGCTTTCTGCCAAAAATGCAGCTTTCGATGTAAATATCGCCGTAAGCCCTACTACTATGATAACAGTATCTAGTCCGTGCATAGAAGCACTTGCCCTTGAGGTTAGGGCATGGGTAGTTTAAAATAAACTTAATCCGTGCATAGGAGCACTTACGATACAGGTGGTTTAAAACTTCCTGGGTCACAATACAGACACAAGGTGTAAAATACATAATTGATAAACGCCCGTCAGGCCAGTTTTGTATATTTTATTTCAAACATGCTTGTGCAGCACCGCCAGCACATGATAATTTTCCTATACCATGGCAGTCAGGGATATAATAGTTAAATAGGCAGGTAACCTTGGTCATGTCGTGTACATAGGTAGGTACTCGTAAACATGTTAACTGAAAGTCTAGTGCTCTCGAGGCAAATATAATTTATGCAACTGTGAGCTGCTCTTACATTGAGATCATATGTATTTATTTCTAGTCTGCCTTAGCAGGCCTAGACTCCAAAGGTTTTTTAGATATTCATAGGGCCGTTAATCGGACCCTTTGTACACCTTGAGCAGGCTGTTTGTTTCACACATGAGTAATATAATTTGAATTATATTGTAAACATAGCTTATTTCAGAATGGAACCGTAAGCACTGTCGTGAGCTTAAATAGTCTGATTGAATTAGAGTCCACAGATTGTCTGGACCTTGGTGGATTGACCACTCCTGATTCTAATTATCAATTTTCTGCCTGGGCTTATAATCGAAATTAGGTGACTAAATCTCTTAGTATTCTCTATGCCGCCCAAGTTATGAGGCTAAGCGTCTCCAGACCACAATTTTATATTAGGGTGCAAAGATTTTTTCATCTTTAAAATAAAAATGAGTCGAGATAGGCCTGGAATCTTAGGTTATTTTATACCGTATAATTTTAGAAATGTAATGTAAATGGAAAGCAGTTTTCACTTTTACCACAGTTAATTAGCCCAATTTTGGGCTTAGCCAATAGGGTGTTTGGGACCCTTTTAGAATAGATTAGTAAACAAAAATGAAAACTAATAACAAAGCCTTGCCTATTTCGACTGATTTTGTTAGAACCCTTTTTATTTTCTCTAAAAGGAGATATTTACAAATTCATTTTTGTAATATTTTTCTGATTGTGGCTTACTTGCTCGCATGATGTGTTATGACCATATCATTTATATTTCTGTGAATATGTCTGACATGCCTTGCGCAGGCTTACATAGGTTATAATATTATCATCAATAACTTGACGTCAGTTTGTGAATGAATTAAAGATTCTTTGGCACACCTTACGCAGGTGGAGACATGGCAGCCTTGCGCAGCCTTAGATAGGTACATAATATATTGGTTTCATCACAAATAACTTGACGTTAGTTTGTGAACGAATAAAAGATTTTCTTAGGCACACCTTACGCAGGTGGAACCATAACAGACGTAGGTTTAAGAATATCATTCAAATCGAATACCCTGAGTTTATGGGTAATATTCCCTTAGTTGCGGGTTCCTTGCTCGACAAGGTGAAAAGCTTTATGCAGGCTTTTACAGGCACTTTTAGAAAGTGTCATTCACGGTGACGCGCAGATTTGCCAAAACTAAACTTTAACTCTTCAGTTAACTAATATAATTTGACAATATGAACCAAACCATGCGTCTTCGTCAATGAATCAATCTAAAGATTCCCGTATCGTTAATGCCAAGTGTACTATTTATGTAGGTAGGTAGGTAGGCTTAAGAATTGACCCTCTTGTATGTAGTTACTTGGTAGTTACGTAACGAATTAATAATCCAGTTATTCAAATCCAAAATAACACAAGCACATATAGCAACTACATGCAAGAGTTATTTTCCTTAACCTTTTAAGCTGTAAGTACCTGCTAAGTTATTTATTTAAGTAGGTACCTACATTTTAACCTACCTACATATTAACAATTTTTTCAAAATTAAATATCTAGTTGGAGAGATATAAGTTGGTAGATCAAGAGTGAAATACTTCACGATTTCGCATGTCATTCTTGCGCAGAGCCATGCTAATCTCTCTCTATGTCTAGTCAGATTTAAGTTTATGTACTGCCGAAGTACTCACTTTCCACAAAAATAAATGCAATGTTTGCGATGTAGGTTTGTTCGTTACCTTGTGTCCCTCAGAGCGGAAATAGAAGCCCCGCGAAGGCGGGGCTTCGTCGACTCCTAAGCGGGTACACTTATTTATCAGCAATTTAATTCACAAAAAAATAATTTTGTAATATTATATTAACCCGGAACGGGATAAAAAGACAAATTGCTGATAGATACTTGGGCAGATAAAACCTACACGTCTATAAACTTCTACCTCTATACATAGGTTCTACTTAACACGTATTAACTATCCGATCCTTTCGTATTCGAAAACACAAATCACTTGAAAACTGAAGGGTATGCCTCCACACATCACCATTTAAGTATTATAATTTCAACCGTTATTATACACACACAAAGATTTAAACTAACAAGACTCGGAAGAGACTTAATGTAGGTATAAAATTAAATTCTAATGGTGACACGTGCACGCTTTACCAGCTCGATGTGTTTTCTAACATATGTGTTTTAGTATTTTCATTGGCATAGCCACGGTGCGCGCAGGCAGCCTTTGAAAACACTCGCACATCACTATTCCGGATCGTATTTATTTGCTAGATAGTTTATCGGACAACTAAATTTAAATATTTATTTCGAACGGCAAAAACCGTTAGAAACTGTTTTTCAATATAGTCAGCTAAACTGGGGTACAAATTCAAAAACTCACCAGCAGTTTAGCTTCACGACCTTCCAGATGGAAAAACAGCAAGCCAATGACTTGAAAATTTCCCTTGTTTAACTGTCAAAGCAACCTGCCTGAGTGGTGGGAGTGTGAGAGAGAGAAGGACGTATATGCTAGAAAAGGACAATACGACCGACTACGCAGTGTTGCCATTCTCAATATTATTATTAGGTTCCGAATATCGGTACAGTTGTTTAATGTATCGTTATTTGTAATTTAATATTATGAAATAAATAAATCTAAATCTATTTGCCTTTCACAAAGCAATACACATACATGATTCACATTTTGAATTTACAAGCTTGCCAAAGAATCTTTCACATTTTTCCAGCTGTCCCATCTAGACGGGACGGTGGAGATAGAGCGCCTTATCTGTGCGACATGTGTGGGCCGGCTGCGGGATGCCAGCGCCTTCCGCAAGCAGGTGCTGATGTGTGAAGACCGGCTCCTACAGGCCTCCATACATGTTCACCAACCCAGCGGTAAGCAGCATTATCCGGGTAATTCCCACTAGTTGTGGTAACTACTGGGAATTTTTTTCCCACTTTTACCACTGGTAACTACTGGGAAAAATATTTTTTAAGAAAGAAATGGATTTTTATTCCCAGTAGTTACCACTGATAAAAGGTGGGAATTTTTTTTTCCCAGTAGTTACCTCCAAAATTTTGTTAAATTTCAATACTAATAAAAGCAGAATAAATAGTATAGTATAAATATAGAGTGCTTTAAGAAATTATAAATTGATTAGTGTTTCAGTAAACTGCCTTAAAAGTGATTAAAAATATTATCCATTATCCGGGCATTTGCAACAGCTCATGGGAGCCTGGGGTCCGCTTGACAACGAATCCCAAGAATTGACGTAGGCACTATTTTTACGGAAGCGACTGCCATCTGACCTTCCAATCCAGAGGGGAAACTAGGCCTCATTGGGATAAGTCCGGTTTCCTCACGATGTTTTCCTTCACCATATGTAGTGTAACCTGATACCTTTAAAGCAGCAATTCTTGTTTATTTATTTCTATAAATATTTCGGGGATCTCGGAAACTGCTCTAACGATTTAAATGAAATTTGCTATATGGAGGTTTTCAGTGGCGATAAATCGATCTAGCTAGGTCTTATTTCTGGGAAAAAGCGCATATTTGAGTTTTTATATTTTTTTCGAGGCTCCGAGCAAAGCTCGGTCTCTCAGATATTATTTATTTATTACAGTAAAATTGCATAATAAATATAATAATTAATGACCCGCTTTCAGATACGAAGGTCGAAATAGAGCTGAAGCCAGGAGAGGTGAAGGTAGAAATGGAGCCAGTGGAAGACCCTCCGGAGCCCAACATGGAGTCGGAGCCAGTTGATGATGAGATGGATGCAGATGTCGGTGATGATCACTGTGAGTTATGGCATACAGAATACGAATATTCGGCCGAATGTTCGGTTCAAACCGAACCGAACATTTTAGTATATTTTTTTTATATAAATAATAAAATAATAATAATAAATATTAGGGGACATCTTACACAGATCAAACCTAGCCCCAAACTAAGCAAAGCTTGTACTATGGGTACTAGGCGACGATATACATACTTGTATAGATAAATACATACTTATATACATAGAAAACAACCATGACTCAGGAACAAATATTAGTGTTCATCACACAAATAAATGCCCTTACTGGGATTCGAACCCAGGACCATCGGCTTAGCAGACAGGGTCACTATCCACTAGACCAGACCGGTCGTCATATGTTTCAATAACTGGCCAGGCATCAATAACTAGCTGCCTTATACTAATGGTAGAAGAGCCGGCCGCAAAATTTCTAACCGACTTGATACCACGATGAAATGCACAATGGTTTCCCAGAAAAGTTATGCTAAGTCCGAATTCGATAGTCTGCCACGGCGGAACTTGCCGAAAGTACGAAAAAGAAGGCCACTTCCGGTGCGAAAAAAGGGGCTGATTTAACCCATCTGATACCGAGATAGTAGTTATGGCAGCAGTTAGAAATTTACATGTAGACACAGAAAAGCGAAGTCTGCCACTATTTTTTTTGCCGGAAGTGCTTGGCAGACGCTCTCAAAGGTGACCATCGGGACCCCTAAATTAACCCATCTGATACCACCATGAAACCAATGCCAGTCGGTAGGTATGAACTCTCATGTCAGGAATATATAAGTCTGCCAAGGCTTTTCCTGCCGAAACACCATGGCAGACGAGATTATGTAAGCAAGGTCGCCATCGGTTACCCTACACTAACCCATCTGATACCACCATGAAACCAATTCCATTCGGTAGGTATGAACCCCCATTTTAGGAATATATAAGTCTGCCAAGGTTTTTCCTGCCGAAACACCTTGGCAGACGAGATTATAAGCAAGATGGCCATCGGTTACCGTACACTAACCCATCTGATACCGCCATGAAACCAATTCCAGTCGGTAGGTATGAACCCTCATTTCATGAATATATAAGTCTGCCAAGGCTTTTCCTGCCGAAACACCTTGGCAGACGAGATTATGTTAGCAAGGTGTAAATCAGTTACCCTACATTAACCCATCTGATACCTCCATGAAACCAATTCCAGTCGGTAGGTATGAACCCTCATTTCGGAAATTTTTAAGTCTGCCAAGGCCTTTCCTGCGGAAACTCCTTGACAGACGAGATTATGTAAGCAACATCCGCATCCGTGGGACCGGTATACGTGATTACTGTAGGCTTATTTATTACTTTATGCTTTTACATATTTGTATATTATTATGTTATTAATGAAATATATTTATAATTTATTAAACCTATACCTAATACATTGGGAATTCATTACCTGCTTACGGCAGTAGTAGGGAGTAGTGGGTGAGTTCTGGCTCACTTAGCCAGGCCAACAGTCCCTCCCCTTTTTTTCCCCTTGTTGAGGCCCTGCAACCTTACCTTGAACCCAACCTAATGTCATTGTAGCTCGAATCTAACCTAATCTATTTTTATTGCTTTTAGAAAATATTCTAATAACAATTATCTACTTTTGCAAAGTTAAATGTTGAATTCTTTATTTCGCAAAATGGAATTTTAATGTGACTATAATGTATGTGCAATCTACTTAGAAACTGGGTTTAGAAATATAAAAACACACATTTTATATAGGATAATAAGTTTATTCAAGTAATATTCTGAACATATGAGATATAGTAACATCATTACTTATTCTGTGTACAGTGGAGAAAACATGCAAGTTGACATTTTTCGTTTTAAAATAAAGATAAACTAAACAGTATTTGCCACAAACCGATGTAAAAAAAACTTTGCAGTTGTTGATTACAATACCATATCTTAAGGCCCCAGTACACAATGGGCCATCGCCGGCCATTCCAAGGGACGCATTTATGCGTTAGAGGGAGCAAATCATATTGCTATCTCATTCTACCGCATGGCTGCGTCCCTTGGAGTGGCCGGCAATGGCCCATTGTGTACTGGGGCCTTTACAATTTCTCTCCATGAACATTTTATGATACCCAACCAACCTTCCGGTTTTCGCCCGAATGAATTAAAATATTCACCAACACCATTGACATCAATATAAATGGCTATCCGATGTCAGCCAGGTGTAAAATCCGGATCTAAATTGATAATAAGCAATTTAAACAGGTGAACAGGTAGCTGAACAAACATTGGCATTTTGTTGGCTGCAAATACATTCGATTCCACGCCTATATTCATTTTACTCATATAGTGTTACACAGAACTCATTTGCTGTCAAGAATTACCGACAATTGTCGTGTTTCTTGTGACAATTGTCATTAGCTTCGCAAAATAAGTACTTAGTATTTGGCGATATAATGGAGTTTTTATTTTATTAACATGTTGGTGGCAAACAAGCACACCGCCCGTCTGATGGTAAGCGGTTACCGTAGCCTATGGAGGCCTGTAACGTCAGTACCAACTGTGATGTCGACAAGTGTCGCACCTGCCACCGTAGTGAAATAGAGGCCAGGCCCCAATTTCACATCGGTGACAGGTGCGACGAATTGTAAAATCACTATCGCTGACGTCACAGGCATCCATGGGCTACGATTACCACTTACCATCGGGCGGGCCGTATTCCTGTTTGCCACCATCATTGTATTATTAAAAAAAAACTTTATGATATCGGAAAAAACAGATATTTCTCCTGTGAAGTTTCTGACAATTGTCAAAGATCTAGAAGAATTGTAGGTAATTCTTGACAGGTAATGAGTTATATGTCGGAATTTCGTGACAATTGCAGTGTTTCTGTGACAATTGTCATAAACTTAGCAAGAGAAATATCTGTTTTTTTCCGATATCATAAAGTTTTTTTTTAATAATACAATGATGGTGGCAAACAGGAATACGGCCCGCCCGATGGTAAGCGGTAACCGTAGTTCATGGATGCCTGTGACGTCAGCAACAGTGATTTTACAATTCGTCGCACCTGTCACGTTGGTGAAACAGGGGCCAGGAGTTAAGTCAAAAGCTAGTAAACAGTAATCTCCTCCATAGTCCTCTCTAACTTTCAGGCAGTTTTATTAACTTCTTATGGTATCAATGTGGAGTATAAATAGTCTACTATACATATATCCCAAAAACTTTAACGTTTACGTTTTTAAATACATGGTGACCTTAGCCATTGGACAAACCCTGAAATCCCACATAGGGTTACTTCTCAGAAATGCTCTAACGGTAATTTCTTTTTAATTAGAACAAAAGATAAAACATTAAATTATCAAACAAAAGTTAATTCCAATAATCGACAACAAAAAGAAACATACTGTATTAATCATTGGCAGTGCTTTTGACAATTTGTTTGAAAATGTGCGGCAATGATGACATTTGTCAAAAGTCAGAATCTTATTAATGTCATAAATAAAAAAGATAATCAAAACGGTCGCAGAAAGTTTTAATTAATTTAATTTAATTTAATAATTTAATTTATCAGCATTGCGATACAGCGAGGAAATGCCGCCAGCATCCTTGGTACAATGCCTCAAGGGCCTATTTTAGATTTAAGCTAGTTATTAATTTCGTTTAGTAGTACCACTGTATATATATTGTATTTAATAATTTAATAATTAATAATTAATTTTATTTAAAGCTGCAACACGACTGATTAATTGACATGATTGTTCTCCCAGAAGGAGGTTCGTGGGGTGTTAGACTTTGGTACGGTCGTATAGAGGGCGGTCTCGTGACTTCAGAAAATTCCGACTTTTGTCCTACCGCTTCCGGTCAGAAAAATGTTCGACGGCCCGGCCAAACGGTGGGAGGTAGGTGGGGGGTGCTCGACCAAATGTCATAGAGGGACCCTGGCAGTTTTTGACGCCGCCATTTTTTTTCAAAATGGCTGACTTTTTTTTTTAATTTTTTCAAGTTTGTCCTAGCGCGCTGAAATTTTGGTCACGGAATCTCGGGGTCCTCTAGATTCGTATGAGAAAAAAAATTTCGAAAAATTCCAAGATGGCGGAAAAAATGGCTCCTTTTATTTTGTATGGCAACTTTTAAACGGTGCGATGTAGGTGGGGGGTGCTCGACCAAATGTCATAGAGGGCCCCGAGACAAAATAAACTGCATTTAAAAATTTTCAAACGGGCCGACTTCTTTTTTTTTTTTCAAGTTGGTCCGAGCGCGCTGAGATTTGGCATGGCGAGAGATAGAAGCCTCTAGATTCCTATGAAAAAAAAAATTTTTGGAAAAAATCCAAGATGGCGGAAATAATGGTCATTTTAATTTTGTATGGCAACTTTTAAACGGTGCGAGGTAGGTGGGGGGTGCTCGACCAAATGTCATAGAGGGCCCCGAAACAAAGCAAACTGCATTTAAAAAATTTCAAAATGGCCGACTTTTTTTTTTAATTTTTCAAGTTGGTCCGAGTGCGCTGAGATTTGGCATGCGGCGAGCTAGGGAACCCAGCATTACCATGTAAAAAAAATTTTTTAAAAATCCAAAATGGCGGGCGACAAGGGCAAAATTCAAATTTCCAAGTAGGTTAAGCGAGCCCGAAGGGCGAGCTTCAGGCCGGGAGGCCGAAGGCCGACCCCGGCGGAGGGCCGAAGGCCCGGAGCCTCCACCCCGACTCCCAAAACGCGAGGCCGAAGGCCGAGCTGCGTGAATGCAGTTCCCCCAAGCGTTCTACAAAGTCAACTGTCTTGATAAGCGAAGCCGGCGGGCCGAAGGCCCGACGGCGAAGCGTCGAGGCTCGCGAAGACCGAAGGCCGAGCTCCGCGTAGGGCCGAAGGCCCGAAGCGTCACACGAGAGGGGGAAGTTGGCCTACGGCCTTCGGCCTTCGGCCCGCCGTTTCGCTTGTCTAAGACACTTTTCATATTGGGTCGTGTTTAAGCTCCAACTTTCCGCTTAAGCCCCGAAGCAAAACCAACCCTCCCAACTGTTTTAATAAGCGAAGCGGCGGGCCGAAGGCCCGACGCTGAGTTTCGAAACCCAGCGAAGGACGAAGGCCGAGCTCCGCGTAGGGCCGAAGGCCCGGAGCGTCCCTTACGAGTTCCCAAGCACGCGAGGCCAGGCCAAGCTGCGGGAATGTAGTGCTTTCACGCGGATCTTTTCGTACTAGCAAAAGTACAACTTTATTTCTTTTTCCCTTTGGAAAACAAACTACTACTACTACTACTACAACAAAAACAACAGCACCAACAACAAACTACAAGAAGACCGCGGGGCCCTCGGGCCCCGCGCACAGGGCAAAATCTAGTCATACTATTTATTACCTCAGGAGCTACTAACACATACAGGTTGCTCCAAAGTAAAAAAATCGTAATTTGTTATGATACTTTGTATACTGGTTCTAAATACCATTGACGTGTAAAATTGTATTGATTTTATGAATAAATTATTGAATATTGAATATGAATACCCTAATGCATGGACACCCTGTATATCAACTTGAAAGAAAATATTCAATATTTCTTTATAGTGCGACTCCTTAGCTCGATTTAGTATGGAGGTAGAGTCTGGCTAATAAAAGATGAACCTGCAAAAATGCGGTCCTGGTCTGACCCGTCTGACCCATCCTAAATCCTGTCCCATCCGGCAGAAAGCACGAAACTTGGCATGCAAACTTCAAACTTCAACATTTATTCAGCAAATAGGCCGCAAGGGCACTATTACACGCCGCTAAAGAAATTTTCACTTCAAAAAGTTTTGAGATGTAATGTGAAACCAAGTCGGTTATTTTAATCAGTGCCAGGGGGTGTTAAAACAGTATCAATAAGATATCTTTAATTTGTAATTTTTAGCGAGTTTTAGCGGTGGGCAAAGTAATCCGGTGATTTGGCATCCATACCAACATTGCCCACCACCAAAAACGGATTAGGGTTGTCACTTTCATCTAATTTACCCAACTTCGCATGTAAAATAAGGTTATGTTTGTACACTAAAGTAAGTTTATAAATATATACTGTATTTAATTTGTCTTATTATCCTTTACTTAGATGTTTTATCCCGTTAACTAATGAAAAACACAGCAAAAATCATATTTTTGGCCATTAAACTATTGTAACAGATTTTCTCAAAAGTGACAACCCTAGCCTTTGTAAAATGCTTAGGCGAGCCTTATATGGAAATGAGCAAAAACGGGTAGGCAACATTGCCCAGCAAATTTATTTAAAAGTTTTTACACTTATCGCTAAGTTATTAACAGGGAACGGTAGGATTGCCCAAAACCAGTGATCTTTAGACATCATCATCATACGAGCTGTATTTGAATACCAAATTGACGTGGGCAATGTTGGCGAAAACTCCGGATATCTTTGCCCACCCTCTAAAACGCAAAAAAATGGGTAAAAACACGATAAAATATTTTTTCTTCAAATAAACTGATGCGTTTGATCACAATGGACGTGCTGAGCAAAAAAAGTAATTACGATTTGTTTTTTTTTTGAGTAATTCGTGTTTTTTTTTAAATGCGGGCAAAGTTGGTGATAATGACCGGTACCTACTCTTCGAAGGCCGCAAAAATATATGACATGCTCTTATGGTTCTACAAATAAGATCGTGTCAGATATTTTTGCGGCCTTCGTTGTGTGTTGTGTAACATAAATTGCAGGTGACTGTATATTAGGAATAATTATTTTATTTAGTTTCAACGAAAGTTTCAAGTTTAGTACGAAAATACTTCAGATATACAATATGCACAAAATGTAGACCTAATCGAAATAAAACATTGCTTTTTATAGTAAATTTTTTTTTAAAACATTCGATACATAGGTATACATAACAATAACCAGGCCACAGCGGTATTGGCCTGTAAGCTTTATCTCGGTCTCCAAAGCCGCAAAAACTCGCTAGTACTTCGTGCTGGTCTAGCCGTTATTTTTTCTTGAAGATTTTCAGAGAACAGCACGTACACGCATTATACATATAGACGGAACGAACGGCATAATCATAATCATTTATTCGTCGCAATCCATGGTATTACAGATCTAGGTACAAGACTTTCAGGTATTACTTATACGAATTACATAACGCTTCCTGTTAATAGGCAATATTTTAAGATAAAAGTTCTATAATATATTACAAGATTACAATTGTCATCAAAATTAATTGACGTACAGAAGTCAAATACGTTTTTAAAATGACGCAAAATGAAAATTAATCCCAATCAGTAAAGGATGAGTCTTTAAACTTTTTTCATTTTAAGCGAGTTTTGATTTGAAGGAACATAATACTTAAATTCGACTGTAATCGTATTGTTTTAAGATAGTTTACTGAGGTTTTCAACCATTATGACCCGTAAATAACAGCAAATCAAATTTAAAGGAGACGTGAGCTGATATTTATGTACCCTATTTTTTGAAATACAATTTATCTACTGGTATACTTTCTCGTGTGCGTATATGATTTAATGTCAAATCAAGCTGTCATTTTTATTTGAAGAATTATACGTGTGCTCCGGTGCAGCCCCAGCGGGCATCTGACTTGAAGAAGAATTTTGAGTGATGTCGTCAATGTATGGAAATTGTTCGAAGGTTTACATTTGAGATTGAATTTCTGTGTTGTCTTTGTAAGTAAAAATATAAATCTTGAATTGTCTAGCTTTCAAAATCACACAATAATTCAATTACTGTCAAAGAAAAAATTGTTTTGCTTCTTTCTCAAACGGAACTCCATATTTTGATATTTTGATACTTTTAGTGTCGATTTGTAGAGCATAACAGCAAATTAAAAATATAATGGCATGAAGAGTCGGTACACGGTTTCTTCGTGAACAAATTTACGTGTAATAATAATAATTATAATATAATATATATTATAGTGGTTTTCCGGGTCAAGGTCCGGGTCCGAGTCCGGGTCCGAGTCTGAGTCCGAGTCCGGGTCCGAATCCGTGTCCGAGTCCGTGTCCGGGTCCGAGTCCGAGTCCGGTTCCGAGTCCGGTTCCGAGTCCGGGTCCGAGTCCGAGTCCGGGTCCTAGTCCGAGTCCGTGTCCGAGTCCGAGTCCGGGTCCGAGTTCGATTCCAAGTCCGGGTCCGAGTCCGGGTCCGAACCGGATCCGGGTATGAGTCCGGTTCTGGGTCCGAGTCCGGGTCGCAGTCCAAGTCAAAATCGAAATAAGAAATCACCAAACGTGTACTATGCGTCGTTGAAGAGTTTTGTTCTGGTCATCATCAGCAGTTCCACTTCATCAAATGCGACAGTTTTTAATGTAAATGCTTGATTTTATGATGAAAATACAAAAAAAATCTATACTTATGCCTTTAATATTTGAGGAGTTCCCTCGATTCCTTATGGATCCCATCATTAGAACTCGAGCTTGACAAAAACGTGGCTTTAAAACTTGACTTGCTTAACAAACATAACGAAGAGGAAAAATCGCCAAACGTGAACTATGCGTGGTTGAAGAGTTCTGTTCTGGTCATCATCAGCAGTTCCACTTCATCAAATGCGCCAGTTTTTAATGAAAATCCTTGATTTTCTGATGAAAATACAAAAATGTCTATACGCATGCCTTTAAGATTTGAGGAGTTCCCTCGATTCCTCATGGATCCCATCATCAGAACTCGAGCTTGACAAAAATGTGGCTTAAAAACTTGACTTGCTTAACAAACATAACGAAGACGACAAATCGCCAAACGTGAACTATGCGTCGTTGAAGAGTTCCGTTCTGATCATCACCAGCAGTTGCACTTCATCAAATGTCACTTTTTTGAATGTGTATGCTTAATTTGATGATAAAAACCCAAAAATCACTATATGTATGCGTTTAAAATTTGAGGAGTTCCCTCGATTCCTCATGGATCCCATCATCAGAACTGGGTTTTGACAAAAACGGAACCAATCTGTATGCATATACATACAATCAAAAAACTAATTTTCAAAATCGGTCCAGGAATGACGGAGATATAGAGTAACAAACATAAAAAAAAATAAAAAATAAAAAAAACATACAACCGAATTGATAACCTCCTTCTTTGAGATTTGGAAGTCGGTTAACAAACTAATATTAGCCCAAAATCTAAAATAAATGAAGTACCGATCACATAAAAAGTAAAAAATTAAATTAAGTAAATAAAAACAGGAAGGTATCATAAAATGTTAATGAAGAGAAATTGTAAGAGATGGTATTATGCCAACCAACAACTGCAAAGTTTTTTAACATCGGTTTGTGGCAAATACTGTTTAGTTTATCTTTATTTTAAAACGAAAAATGTCAACTTGCATGTTTTCTCCACTGTACACAGAATAAGTAATGATGTTACTATATCTCATATGTTCAGAATATTACTTGAATAAACTTATTATCCTATATAAAATGTGTGTTTTTATATTTCTAAACCCAGTTTCTAAGTAGATTGCACATACATAGTCACATTAAAATTCCATTTTGCGAAATAAAGAATTCAACATTTAACTTTGCAAAAGTAGATAATTGTTATTAGAATATTTTCTAAAAGCAATAAAAATAGATTAGGTTAGATTCGAGCTACAATGACATTAGGTTGGGTTCAAGGTAAGGTTGCCCCCTCAACAAGGGAAAAAAAGGGGTAGGGACTGTTGGCCTGGCTAAGTGAGCCAGAACTCACCCACTACTCCCTACTACTGCCGTAAGCAGGTAATGAATTCCCAATGTATTAGGTATAGGTTTAATAAATTATAAATATATTTCATTAATAACATAATAATATACAAATATGTAAAAGCATAAAGTAATAAATAAGCCTACAGTAATCACGTATACCGGTCCCACGGATGCGGGTGTTGCTTACATAATCTCGTCTGTCAAGGAGTTTCGGCAGGAAAGGCCTTGGCAGACTTATATATTCATGAAATGAGGGCTCATACCTACCGATTGGAATTGGTTTCATGGCGGTATCAGATGGGTTAGTGTACGGTAACCGATGGTCATCTTGCTTATAATCTCGTCTGCCAAGGTGTTTCGGCAGGAAAAACCTTGGCAGACTTATATATTCCTAAAATGGGGGTTCATACCTACCGAATGGAATTGGTTTCATGGTGGTATCAGATGGGTTAGTGTAGGGTAACCGATGGCGACCTTGCTTACATAATCTCGTCTGCCATGGTGTTTCGGCAGGAAAAGCCTTGGCAGACTTATATATTCCTGACATGAGAGTTCATACCTACCGACTGGCATTGGTTTCATGGTGGTATCAGATGGGTTAATTTAGGGGTCCCGATGGTCACCTTTGAGAGCGTCTGCCAAGCACTTCCGGCAAAAAAAATAGTGGCAGACTTCGCTTTTCTGTGTCTACATGTAAATTTCTAACTGCTGCCATAACTACTATCTCGGTATCAGATGGGTTAAATCAGCCCCTTTTTTCGCACCGGAAGTGGCCTTCTTTTTCGTACTTTCGGCAAGTTCCGCCGTGGCAGACTATCGAATTCGGACTTAGCATAACTTTTCTGGGAAACCATTGTGCATTTCATCGTGGTATCAAGTCGGTTAAAAATTTTGCGGCCGGCTCTTCTACTATAAAATGAATTCTGTTTATAGGTGAATAGAATTCATTTTTAGTTTAGGGTGGCCAATTGCTAACAGTGGCCAGTTACTGGCGAATTACCCTAGTAGGGGGTTTTTAAATCCAATAATTGAATAGTTAATTTAAATTTTACACAAACTTGTTCCAGTATCGGACATAGACATCAAAGAAGAAATCGTTACGCCCCGTAAAGGAAAGAGAAAGAAGGAGAGTGAGCGAGAGGTGCAGAAGCGGTTCCGCTCTCTCGGCAACAAGCTACGCAGTTTGTTAGAGCAGGACGGACCGTGTACTTACGGTACGTAGAACCTAGAATAACTTAGGACTTAAAGAGTCCGCAGCAAGCTCGGTTCTCCAAACAAACCATAGAGAAATATAACCAAACACCATGGTAATTCCATACATCAGTTTTTTACCAAAACGCGAGTTATTTCTTAGTCGACATCTAGCGTCAAGTAGCGAATTTATCAGTATTGCTACTTGACAATAGAAGTCGCGACGAACGTAAAGTCGAACGATTTTCAGCTAATATTATAACCGGATCAACCGGAACTCTATTGTCAACTCCTTCTGCTTGTAATATTAGTTGTAAATTGTTGAGCAATACACTTTTCAGTCGCGGCACACGTGACATCTAGTGTCGAGTAGCGGTACTGATAAATTCGCTACTTGACGCTAGATGTCGACTACGAAAATAATAAGCGTTTTGGTAAGAAAACTGATGTATGGAGTGAGCACTCTATGGTTACTTATTTCTCTACCCTCCTAAGGCCCAAGGTCCTACCTATAGTACAATTCAGTTCGATGTAATTTAAACCATTTGTAATTGGAACAGAGTCGCTTTTGCTTTTTTCGTTCAATTTTCAAACAACGCAAAATGAACTCTATTTCCTACAATTTGGGTTCAAATTTCAGTGGCAAATTTTGGATGTTTCGTTTGTATGGCTGGGCCTTACCCAAAACCATTTTTTTTTCAGAACCACCCCCACCAGAGAGACCCCCAAAATGCATGGACAAAGAGGACAAACGGTTTTACAACACCACCACCATAATAGAAAACTCCTTCGTATGCCCCTTCGAGACCTCCTTCAGCGACTACCACTGCGTCTACTGCAGGGAGGTCTTCACGGACCCCAAGGAACTGAGAGAACATACCTTAAGTCATGACCCTAACACATATAAAGATCTAGTTAGAATAAATAAAAAAATGCCGCAAATAGATGTCTTAAAAGTCGATTGCAGGTTATGCGAAGAGAAGATTAACGATTTAGATAATTTTAAAACTCATATAAAAAATGTGCACGGAAAATACTTATTTAAAATACAGAATGAGGTTTTACAATTTAAATTAACGGTTAGTCATTTGGCGTGTATAGTTTGTAACGAGACTTTTGGGTATTTCCACGCGCTCAGGAATCATATGGCGGTCCATTATGGTAGTTGCATTTGTGATGTCTGCGGTGCTCATTTCTTTGAAGAAAGAAGATTGACGGAACACCAGAAGTCACATAATAAAAGACCGGGAGTGAAATACTCTTGTAAAGAGTGCGGGAAAGAATTTAAGTCTAAAAACGGGAGATATTTACATGTAGCGACGATGCATAAGAAGGAACCCACATACCAATGTGGGAAATGCGAAGCTGTTTTCTTCACTTATGCTATAAGATGTCGACATAGAAAAGAGGTACACGGTGAGAAGAGGGAATTCGCTTGCGACCACTGCGATAGGTCTTACGATAATAGGAAATCTTGGAGGGAGCATAACCGGAGGGCTCATCTGAAGATATCTAAGCATAAATGTGATATTTGCGATCGTATGTTCTATCTGCCTTGTCAGTTGAAGGAACATATGACAACGCATACGGGGGAGAGGAATTTTCGATGTGAGTATTGTGGGAAATCCTACCCTAGGCTTAGGGCATTAAGGTTGCATATGAAAAGTCATAGTGATAATAAATATAGATGTGGTATATGTGAGGCCACGTTCACGCAGAATGTCAGTTTGCGGAACCATGTGAAGAAACAGCACCAGGGCTTAGATATAAGGAGTTTGAGGAATTAATCAGGTTATAGTTCGTTTTTTTAGCATTAGAAATAAGGTAAACAATCTTGATGTGTCTTTTAATTGAAAAACACGTTTTAAAAATAAGTCACGGCAAATATGTAACAATTATGAATCTAACACGATCATTTATATTCTTCTGCTTTTTATAAGTAAAAGTTACTGATTTTTAAAAAGCGTTTTTCAATTAAAAGACATGTCACTGATCGCTTATCTTCTCTCTAATGCTAAAAAAACGAACTATAACCCATGAATCTAGTATATAACTGGACCGAACAGGATAGTCTTATGTATCTTTCAGTAGGAGTAGCAGCGAAAGCGCTATTATTGTTTGTCCTTGTCACAGTCTCACATTTTTTTTATTCCCCACCGTAAATTTAGTATGGATTATGGTGGGCAACAAATTAATTCGACCAGTCATAGTGTAGCATTGCGTATGTTTTGTTCCTCACGGAGGCACGCGTATAGCACTTCTATAGGATCCTACCTTCTATGGCTTAACCCTTTGACCCCAAGGTTCACGATGACGCACCGCGCACGATAGGCGTGGCGGTTGATGGGTTAATAACAGTCAGAGAAATATAAGTATAACAGTGTAGGCATCTGTCGATTACTTTTGAATGGATTAAGTAATCGCGATTGACATGTTAAAAATCGCCAATCGCTATTGAATTTTTGTATATATACAATGTTAATTTTATTTGTTAAAGTATCTTGAGGTACATATATGTATTACAAAAAACGGCACCTACACCTAATCATTTTTAAATAGGCTGGTCCACACAGAGCGAGCACCCTTGCGAGGTTATTTGCCTAATGTATATTTCTAAGTATTTTAAGTAAACATTATGTTTTATTTTAGTTAAATGGTAAATTTATTTTTATGACGATTCATACAAAATAAATAATTTATATGACATTGATGCTATTTTATTAAGTAACGTGTTAAGGTTCCTGTATTTACACACTGGGCCAGCGCCGGCCAGTCCAAGGGACGGAGCCATGCGGTAGAATGAGATAGCAATATTACTTGCTCCGTCTAACACATAAATGCGTCCCCCAGACTGGCCCACGCTGGCCCAGTATGTACAGGGGCCTTTACCACTGTGGCGCACTCCACATCAATGTATAAGGCCAAGCGCGCACCACGACTTTTTGTCGCGCGATAATTTAGTCGCAGAAATGTAACGTATGTGTTTATATGGCAGTGCGCGCATATGCGACAAAAAAATCGCAGCGATTTTAAAATTGTGATTTGTCACATTTTTCCGCGACTGCTCGCGACGCGATTGTCGCATACGGAGTTGTATGGCCCCGCGCGCACTGCGATAATAAAATCGCACCCGGATCTCAGTCGGCATATCGCTCTCCAAGCGTCAACATGTCGGAACCTGCTGCTGAAGACGCTAGATGTTGACCATTTAATTATGAAAATAGAAGGAGATCACCTTTGTGGTATAAATACTCAAAGTCATACAGCGATCACATATTAAAGACAACGTTTCATGACAAACGACTGGTACGAAATCCATGTTGAGAATGAACAAACCGCGACTTTTTCATCGCAGTGCGCGCAGTGAATTTTCTGCGATATATTACAGCGCGATTCTAAAATCGTGTCGCAAAAACTAAAATCGTGGTGCGCGCTTAGGCTAAGTATGCAAATAAAATTATTTACAAAACCTTATTCGTGTGGACACATAACGCCCTAGACATAGACAAAGAAATACTATTCTCTTTGGTAATACTGGCGTACGTCAGTATATTAGGGGCTTAGAGCATTTAATAACCGGAGTCGCCTTTAAGAGCTTACCCCTCTGCCGAAAAACTTGCACAATTGTGCAAACTTTTGTATGGACTGACGTTTATTTGGCATGGCTATTTGTTGTCCTATATATTATTTATTTATTTATTTTAAACTTTATTGCACAACTTTATTGCAAAGCGCTGGTGGCCTAGCGGTAAGAGCGTGCGACTTGCAATCCGGAGGTCGCGGGTTCAAACCCCGGCTCGTATCAATGAGTTTTTCGGAACTTATGTACGAAATATCATTTGATATTTATACCAGTCGCTTTTCGGTGAAGGAAAACATCGTGAGGAAACCGGACTAATCCCAATAAGGCCTAGTTTCCCCTCTGGGTTGGAAGGTCAGATGGCAGTCGCTTTCGTAAAAACTAGTGCCTACGTCAAATCATGGGATTAGTTGTCAAGCGGACCCCAGGCTCCCATGAGCCGTGGCAAAAATGCCGGGATAACGCGAGGAAGAAGAAACTTTATTGCACAAGAACAAGTAAAAAGTACATAAGGCGGACTTAATACCTTAAGCATAGTACTTTTTGCTGTTTGTACGTTACGTTACGTACAAATCATGTACAAATAGCCACATATTTTACGTGCCCCTCCCCCGCAAAAATCGCCAGACTGTTTTATACAGAAAATGACAACCAAGACGTCTCCAAGTTACTAAATACTCAAAGATTAGGGGTTTCTAGATCAATTCTTTATTTTCCGTCTCTGAAAATATGAGGCGAAAACCTAATAACTCCTTTTTCACTTCTCATGCTCAAAAAGTGCACCTTTATGTCTTGCGTAGACGACATAAAATCGCATTTTATGCTCTAGAGCATAAAGTAAAATCATCTATTACAACCCTTATTGACTTAGCAATAAAGTCCAAATTCTGCCATACAAACTGCCAGCCCTGCCGGCGCGCCCCCGACCGGCGCTCTCCCGATCGGCGTGCCCCGCGCCTCCGACCGGCCCAAGAACAATTTTCTTTAGTCTTGAATAAATACGTTAAAATAACCTATTATAAAATAACCTATAAATAAAATATTTGATTTTTTGTATATTTTCCTCGCAATCGAAGTGAAAAGCAGAGTGTACAACAAGGGCATAAATGTCCATTTTTACCCTCGTCTACTATTTTGGTCTTCGCTTCGCTCAGACCAAAAAATTGCCTCGGGTAAAAATGGGTCACTTTATGCCCTTGTTGTACAATCTACTATATATGTACAATATATATTAAATATAAATGTCAGCTATTTTATATACCTAATTAGTGTTATGCCGTATTTACGAATGTATTAAAAGGTAAATGATATTAAAATAACAATTAGAAGAACTCAGAACAGGAAAAGTCTTCAATAACACTTTTCCCCAGAGACACGTAAAAATAAAGACTGGTAATCTACAAATAGACTTACATTCTTTGTCGATAACTAGCCCAACTGTTCACGTTTAAGACATCATAAATAAATATTTATCATAGGACATTCTTTTCACAAATTGACTAAGCCGCACAGTAAGCTCAACAAGGCTTGTGTTGTGGGTATAGTATATAAATACCTACTCAGACAAATACAGTTTTTAGGGTTCCGTACCCAAAAGGGTAAAACGGGACCATATTACTAAGACTCCGCTGTCCGTCCGTCCGTCTGTCACAAGGCTGTATCTCACGAACGGTGATAGCTAGACAGTTGCAATTTTCACAGATGATGTATTTCTGTTGCCGCGCGCTATAACAACAAATACTAAAAAGTACGGAACCCTCGGTGGGGGAGTCCGACTCGCACTTGTCCGGTTTTTATTATACAGGGGGGCTAAAAAATAACTGCATTCCCGTTGCCAGGGAGGTTTTGGGATTATACTGAGCAAGTTTTACTATGACGAAAAAAAATTGGCTGTTTCATACATTTTGGCTGGTCCATTTTCTATAGGAAGGTAATCTTTTATTCGCGATTTCGGGGTTGGTCCCATAGTAAAAGTTGCTCAGTATAATCCCAAAACCTCCCTGGCAACGGGAATGCAGTTATTTTTTAGCCATCGTGTATAGCTGTCTTTTATTTGTATGCGTCAAGAGTTCGTCATCGTCTCTTCAGCCATAATTAATTAATTAGTCAGTTTATTAAGATGTATCTTCTAGTGTTTCTCGTTTGTAAGTTTCGTAGCATTTTCATTGTGAATGAGTGAATTTTAATTTTTGATACTTATAGTCAGCAGTGATCGGAACCCCCGAACCCCGGCTCGTACCAATGAGTTTTTCGGAACTTATGTACGAAATAATAAAAAAAAAAAAAAAAATATCATTTGATATTTACCAGTTGCTTTTCGGTGAAGGAAAACATCGTGAGGAAACCGGACTAATCCCAATAAGGCCTCTAGTTCCCCTATGGGTTTGGAAGGTCAGATGGCAGTCGTTCGTAAAAACTAGTGCCTACGTCAATTCTTGGGTTTAGTTGTCAAGCGGACCCAAGGCTCCCATGAGCCGTGGTAAAATGCCGGGATAGCGCGAGGAAGAAGGAGGAGTCAGTAGTGATGCGGTATATTAAAATTAAAATAGTAATATGGATGTACGCCTACATAAGCCCTATTTTAAACTGCCGCTTTTTAGGGTTCCGTACCCAAAGGGTAAAAAACGGGACCCTATTACTAAGACTCCGCTGTCCGTCCGTCCGTCCGTCTGTCACCAGGCTGTATCTCATGAACCGTGATAGTCAGATAGTTGAAATTTTCACAGATGATGTATTTCTGTTGCCGCTATAACAACAAATACTAAAAAGTACGGAACCCTCGGTGGGCGAGTCCGACTCGCACTTGTCCGGTTTTTTAGCCTATTTAAGTGTCCCACTGCTGGGCAAAGGCCTTCTCCCCTGATAAAAGATAAAAATAGTTTATTATTCAAGTAGGCATATTACAACTCTCCGTAACTTCCGATTTTTTGCGTAATGATTGGTACGGAACCCTTCGTGCGCGAGTCCGGTTTTTACTATATTGTTACTCCATACCTCTACGTACTATATTCTTTCAGTTACATTATCATTGAGTGCCGCAAACGACATCTCTGGGTAAGTGCACGTACCCATATAGGTAAAACCATTTGTAAACCATGGATGCAATAAATGATTATGATTATGATTATGATTATGATTATGATTATGATTAGGTACAGTTGACCAAGAAAAGTCTGCAGAGATTTCTGTAACACACTCAGTGCAAGTGTTATTTATAAGCAGGGACCGTTACCGGTATAACTAGAAATCAAAATATCTCATAAGCTTTCATATTATTTCTTTGATATTATAGAATAGTAGTTAGGTAAGGATAATGCTTGATCAGATTAGCTAAATTAAGTGAAAAAATATAGGTACATAAACAACCAAGATACCGAAATTGAATACCAGTTAATTTGTATGAAAAATATACTGGTATTCGGTCCCTGTTTATAAGTCATAATTTCATAAAAGTTTAACGTTTAAAATTGCACTGCTAAAATTGTGTTGTGTGCTAAATCTCTGCAGACGTTTCTTGGTGTAACTCTCTAGATACCATAGATACCTACCTGTTTGTTCGGTAGGTGACCGTGTAAACCTTCGAGCAACACCGGCTTCCGACACAAGGTGTAAACCCAGTATAACGTTAACACTTGATACCTCGTTTACAGGGGGCTTCTAGAACTTATCCTCCACTGCTCTGAGCCCTGGTCTCAAGAACTTGAGGGGCTCTGCCCAGAAGCCTGCAGGCGGTGGCCACAGTACTGCTATTACGCGGTCGCTGCGGAAAATGGCGTTCCGTGAGTTTACCTTTTGACCGCCAAAGACGTCAACATAACGCACCCGGCTTCAACCCAATAAGGGCTATAACCGCGAAATACGAAATTTGCAAATTGCGGGCATCTTTCTCTGTCACTATTATAATTACGCCTTCATTGGAGTAAAAGAGAAAGAACTACAAAACCTATCAGATCACACTGAAAACAACACAATATCTATATAAACAAAAAATCATGTTTTTAACTTACGTAATATTTTAGTGGCCTGAATATCCTTACAAAAATTTTGTTACTTCGTTTATACCTACTGATTCAAAATAGGAAACTATTGTATAAATCGAGCTTAGATACCCACCTTACAACATAATACGATTCTTATTTCTTCCTAATGGAAAAAACATGTAGAAAAAATTAAAAATAAACTTGCCCGATTTGTGTATGCACTTAGCGTATTGAAGTGTAGCACTACCTTAGAGTGTGCGCTGGCGGCGTATCACTCGCAAGCAGTCGCATGGCTATGCTACGGGCTTCTTTTGTGGGGCCACAGCACCGACATTCAAAACGTTTTCATCATGCAGAAAAAATGTATCAGGATCCTAGTAAATATACATCCACCCCACAGCTGTAGACCACACTTCAAAAATCTTAACTTACTGACCCTCCCCTCTCTGTACATTTTGGAAGTAGCTACATTTGTCCGAAAAAACTTACATTTATTCCAATTTTGTCAAAACCCTCGACGTCAACACTACATAGAACTCCCGGAGCCTAAACTAGAAATATACAAAAACGGACCATACTACAGAGCCATAAATGTTTATAATAAAATCCCCACATATTTAAAAACAGACTCAAACTTCATAAACCGCCTTAAAACTATGCTAATGGATAAATGTTACTACTCAATAGCCGAATTTATGGAGGATGATACTATGTAAATAAATAAATAGTAACTTGTACATATAATATAAATAAAATTGTATTATATTATAACATATTTTATATTAATACAAACAGTAATAAGTACTTAAAACGTAATTTAGTAGTCCTTGTTTATAGGTAATAAGATTCAAGTATTCGTTAGAAGAGGCTGTTACAACTTAAAAGTGCAATTTAGAAAATGTATAAGTATTATAATATCGAAACCTAAGTATAAGTCAGTAGTAATAATAACCAAAACTGTGAAATTGTGAACCATAAATTTTTGCTACACCCTTTCTAGGGTCCATGTATGTAACATCTGTACTATGGTATGCAAATAAAGATCTCTTATCTCTTATCTCTTATCTCTTAATTCGCGCAATGAGTTTTGAGTCATTGAGGTCATCGAACTTGACAACAAAATGGCGGAAACCCTAGCACACAGACCAACCCCTATAGACATAGCTTATAGGACGACTCGCGGCCTCCACTCGTGCGAGCAATAGCGCTTATAAAATATTTCACGCGCGCCGCTCCGATCAGTTGCGTCCAAATTCACGACCTGTTAACAGTGTGCGCGTGTTTACGAAAATAAATCGCAATTTATTCAAATCATGGGATTTTGCAGTGTGAAATGGTGTGGCATTTCATCTAAGACTTCCAGTTATAAAACAGATGGAATAACATTCCACAGGTAAGTCAAAATCACTATTTTGTTGAAAATTATTTCTTGTCCGCGGGGTTCATTTTATACTGGTCAATATGGTTGTACTGAGCGGCAGTGAAGTAGCCCGTCCTTTTCCGTCTACTTGAAAATGCAATGTGCTATCCCTTTCACGTCAACAACTAGTGATGTGACGGTGATGGTTTTGTCAATTGCGGTAAATTCGTGCTTTCGCTCGAACCATATTGTACCATTTTAAGAAATGTAAAAGATAATTGTGATTCTCTTTCATTTTTAATTGAGAATAAATAAAATTGATCTGTAAAATCTATAGTTTTAATTAGGTAGTTGGTAGTTTATCTTAGTGGGTATATGTAGTATGTAGTTTAGTTTTTAGTTAGTAGTACCATTATTGTGGTAGCATCAAAATAAGAAAATGATCATATTTTAGCAGGTTTTCAGAGCAACGCCCATGTGACATTCTCCTAGTTGCAAGCGCCATTAGTTAGTAGTATAGTTTCCATAGGCTGCGTTTGCCACCAAAGTGTATTTTTGAAATTCATGATTGATTTATTAATAATAAATGAATGATGTAATTTGTGATGGTTTGTGATAGACACATGTTGTGTGGGTTTGTTAGAATCCTCTAGGTGAGCAGTACGGTGGGGGGGCACGAGATGGACCAGATGATGAACTTTGAAGAAGTGCGAGGGAACTCGGTGTTGGTTTGTGATAGACACATGTTGTGTGGGTTTATTAGAATCCTCTAGGTGAGCAGTAAGGTCTTGGGTCACGAGATGGACCTGATGATGAACTGAAATGGACTCCGACGAAATGTGAAATTTATTACACATTTATATTATTTTATATTTGTTTATTGCCGTAACCAAACTAATTTTACAGATGTGCTGGGATCATATACAAAATTGTCGCGTCGGTTTATTCGTAAACGTAGGTACTTAGATGCTTTAAATAGATTATGCATGGTTGTTTAGTATGAATTAGACTAGGAAAATAATACAGTATTTTTCATTAGCATGCATGCATTGGTGTATAGCGGCTTTTGCCTTTGTGTCAGTGACGTGGTGCCTCAACGGTACTACTGTAGAAAACAGCGTTAATAAAAACTGAATATCTGAGAGACCGAGCTTTGCACAGCAAACATAAAAAA
This sequence comes from Cydia splendana, assembly GCF_910591565.1. Taxonomy (NCBI): domain Eukaryota; kingdom Metazoa; phylum Arthropoda; class Insecta; order Lepidoptera; family Tortricidae; genus Cydia; species Cydia splendana. The sequence continues at coordinate 1,431,910 of NC_085985.1, forward strand.
TCTAAAATGCGCGTTTTCCTAGAGTTAAAACGCCTCGCCTCCGTAAACCCCCATATAGCAAATTTCATCGAAATCGTTACAGTTTTTCTTATGTTTACAATCTTAGCTCATTAATAATATGCAAAGTAACATTTTTAGATACATTTTTAAAGTACCTAATGAATGATTATATTGTATGAATATTCTGAAGTAATTAATCTGTGGACTTTATTGATAACAATTATTTTACCACAACAGATTACGGTACCATTGGTACCAGTACCACTGCAAGTAATGAACATGTCCCATCCCTACGCTTACACGTGTCAGCGCGCCACGACCAATCGCAACGCCGGGAGCACCCCTCCCGCGCCTCACAGTTTGGTGATTTGCGTCGCGAACGAAATGGCCAATATTAGGTTTCTAGTCGGGTGTTCTGTGCCCTAGCACGTCTTATCTCACTCACACAAGCATGGTACGCGTTCACCTACACGAGCTTCGACTGTGTGCGTAGGAACGCGTTTGTTTCATACATTTGGAAGCCTCGGGCCGGCCCCGGCCCGGTCTAGCGTGAGACATCCTTTAAATAATACAGAAACCGAACCTTTATCATGCCGCAGTCAAAACCGAAACTTCGATCGGGCCCTATACATAACACATACATCTGTCATGTGTTGTAAATTTTCCAGAGGCACCTGCAAGCTTCCACCTTACCCTCGCATCGGTAGCTACAGCATCGTGGACATCGAGCCCCGCGCTGACTTAGCCGACTTTAGCCTCCTCTACTCTTGCCCGACGGGCTACAGTCTCAGCGGGCAGCATCCGCGCTGCGTGGGCGGTAGATGGACTTCTGATGACTTCCCGAGCTGCAAGCGAGGCACTACCCTTGGCTCTATTTTATTTTATTTTTTTATTTGTTTTATTTGATACAATAGCAGCTCTTAGAGCTGATGCGTTTATATCGAAGCACTTGTATTTTATTTTGCACTTTTTAAAGTTCTAAAATGTGTATCTAGTCTATTTTTGAAAGTGTTGACCGATGGTGCACTAACAACAGCTTCTGGTAGAGAGTTCCACACATTTACCACACGATTCGGCAGGAAGTGTTTTCTAGGGTTACTAGCACACGGAGGTTTGACAAGTTTTTTATCTATATGGCTCTATATTGCACCATAGAATACCTAATATAAATAACGAAAGAGTGGTAGGTAATTCCATACATCAGTTATCTTACCAAAACGCTTTTTGTTAGTAACATTTGGTAACATCAAGTAGGTAATGGAACTATCAGTACCCCTACTTGACACGAGATGTCACAAGTGTCGCTACTGACGAAAAATGTACAGCTAAAACAATTTACAACTAATATTAGAAGCAGAAGGAGTTGAAACTAGAGTTTCCGTTAATCCGGTTATAATATTAGCTGGATATTGTCGAGCATTAGAGTTTTCGTTCGCCGCGACATCTATTGTCAATTAGCACTACTGTAAATAAAATTCCGCTTCTTGACGCTGGATGTCGACTACGAAATAACGCGCGTTTTGGTAAGAAAACTGAAGTATGGAGTTACCACTCTATGATCCAAACACTTCCTGTTATCTTGCTGCTAAGGAGGACACATAAACAACACATTTATTTATCTGTTCCTTTCAGCAGAAAATGTCCTAATAAAGGATAGAATAACACCTTCAATGGTCAGCACAGCTATAGGTAGCATCCGTACTAAATTAGGGGTAGCCAGGGGCGTATTTTGAAATTTGGCGCCCAGGGCCAATACGTTTCGTCGCCCCAGAAGTTAAGGAAGAAAAACAAAATGCAATCCGCCAGGGGCGGCATGCCGCCCCTGGGGGTTGGCATATGCCGCCCTTGGAGGTTGGCGCCCCGGGCCATGGCCCGGATGGCCCTAGGGTAAATACGCCCCTGGGGGTAGCAAGACTGCTAGCATATCCTAGGTGCAAGGCAAATTAACTTTAAAAATACTTATTTAATTTAGGGTCACTTGCACCATGTAAGGTTAGCCACTAACTCGGAGTTAACCGGTTAAACCTGGAGTAACCACCAGGACTCCAGAGGCGTGGCTCACTCCGCGATTTCGTCGCGTCGCTACAAGTACAAGTACAGTCAACAACAGAGCTATGAATACAGGCAAAGTGTCAAAAATATGTATACAGTACTTTATTGCCTGTACATTAAGGTCGTGTATACATATTTTTGGCACATTGCCTGTATTCATAGCTCTGTTGTTGACTGTACAAATAAATACTTACTTACCAATTTTGCCCACACCAATTTTGGTGTCTACCTAACCATAGTAGTTGCCGCGCACCGCTACGGAACGGACGCCTGCTCGCGCTTGCGCCACCTAGCGGTCATATCTGTCGTAATAGACGCGTTTTGTTAGAGAGTGAACCTTGGTACCTAGTAATGTAATTTATTGTGTGCCACCAGTACAAATTTAACCTTGTGTTAACGGTTAACTCCGAGTTAGTACAGTTAGACCAAGAAAAGTCTGCAGCGGTTTTGACAGCCCTCGCAGTCCCAGTGTTATTTTAAACGTCAAAGTTCTATGAAATTATGACGTATAAATAACACTTGCACTGCGTGGGCTATCAAAATCGCTGCAGACTTTTCTTGGTCCAACTCTAGATAACCCTGGATGGTGCAAGTGGCCCTTATAGAATTAATTTGTGGAAATTAATATTTTAATAAGAACAAATCCATATTTATTCGCAGCCAAGTTTTCTCATTTTCTCCTTCATTTGCAGACTCAAAATGTCCGCTGCCCTCGCACCCGAGCGTAACTTACAACTGCGTCGAATCACCGAGATGTCCACACTTTGTGTCCAGCGGACAGCGCGTCCTGCCTGAATGTAGACCCGGGTTCGTGCGGGACAAGCTACGGGCCATGCTTTGTATAGATGGCAGTTGGGATTATGTCGCTACTTGTCGATGGGGTAAGTGAAGAACACGCGCCTAATAGTCCTCAAAGGCATGAGTTAACCAGAGGGCTTACCCCGAACATAACCAAACGGAGTGGTCATTAACAGGCGTTCCCTAGCTCTGTCGAAAATAGGCGGCCAATGGTCAACCATATGTCAACCACATGTATGGAATGGATTGACGTTTATCTGACATGGCTATGTTTACGTTACGTATACATTTGATGTGCCCCTCCCCCGCAAAAAACGGCAGACTATTTTGTACCGAAAATTATAGACATGGCGTCTCCGTTGGTTATATCCTCTAAGCCTAACCACGTTTGACGTGTTGCCTCCCTGTCACACTTACGTACGAATTTACAAGTGCGACAGAGACTCGAAATGTCCGCTGCCCTCGCACCCGAGCGTAACATGCAACTGCATTGAATTACCGAGATGTCCGAACTTTGTGTCCAGCGGACAGCGCGTCCTGCCTGAATGTAGACCCGGGTTCGTGCGGGACGAGCTACGGGCCATGCTTTGTATAGATGGCAGTTGGGATTATGTCGCTACTTGTCGAAGAGGTAATAAGTAACCCGCCTAGGCCTCAAAGGCCTGAGGGCCTACCTCGAACCACGTTCGACGTGTTGCCTCCTTGTAACACTTACGTACTTATTTACAAGTGCGACAGAGACTCAAAATGTCCGCTGCCCTCACACCCAAGCGTCACTTACAACTGGATTGAATCACCGAGATGGCCAAACTTTGTGTCCAGCGGACAGCGCGTCCTGCCTGAATGTAGACCCGGGTTCGTTCGGGACGCGCTACGGGCCATGCATTGTATAGATGGCTGTTGGGATTATGTCGCTACTTGTTGAAGAGGTAATAAGTAACCCGCCTAGGCCTCAAAGGCCTGAGGGCCTACCGTGAACCACGTTCGACGTGTTGCCTTCCTTTGACACTTACGTACGAATTTACAAGTGCGACAGAGAGGCAAAAAGAATGTGATGCGTGGTAAAGCCCATCAACGTGCACACTAGCGCCACTGCTAAATAATCGTGATTATTTAAATTTAACGACAGGTACCTATTTAAAAAAGGGGACCGCTACTGTATCTTGTATTTAAGTACCTTTTGAATACATCAAACTAGTTTTTATGTTGCTGGATTCGTCAATCCAAATTCGTCAATTCGTGAATTCGTCGTCCAAAGTTAAAACGACCGTTTTTGTTTTGAGTTCATAACAATTTGAGAACAAGTATACTTTGGATTTGTCCCAACTCACCCCATTTTACGGTACCTACAGTCTCTACTTATGGTCCATTGCTTATGATTTGACTCAGAATGTGGCACGCTCCCACCGTCCGGAATGCGACTACGAAGAAGCGCGAGTGAGGGTAGCGAGGTGCCTTGGCACGCCAGCGTCTACGACAAGACTGTGACCCCCTACAGGCAGTTATGCGGAGGCACGCTTATCTCCACCACTCTCGTAATATCAGGCAAGTACCGCCCACACTGTCTGCCTGGCCTGTCCAGACGGGAAATTTTTCGACAATCGGATTAAATTGTCCGATCAAATCAGGTGGTGCGGACGCAAACACCAATTTGGCTACTTTCAACAATTTTAGATTTTGATATTTGAGCGCTCTAAATTAAAAAAATTCCCCCAAACGCGAAGACTAGCGTCACGAATTGGTATTCTTGCGTCCGCACTCCATTTTATCGTTAATACCGGTCATAATCGGCGGTCAAATGGGGTTGGCAGCTGTCAAAGGTTTGCATAGATGGCGCCATCATAGATTGCCCCTTTTTCTATGAGATTTGGCTTAAAGGGCTGGCATCCAAGGTTTTAAAAAAACAAAAATTTGACACAATTCTAGGGACTGACAGGGCAAGCTATGATGGCGCCATCTGTTAAAAACTTCCACCGGCCAACCCCATTTCGGCGAGCCAAATTGTCGTTTGCGTCCGTCGGATAATTTATTCAGATTGGCAAAGAAATGTTCCCGTCTGGACAGGCTTTTAACTGTACCACAGACTACATATATACTGTACGGTGTACATCGGTGGAACTTATGCCTTTTGTAATAAGGTCCACATGGGTCCACCGATGTACAGTTAGGAGTGTCGCTGTTTGTACCTACTTGAAGGTCTTGAAGCGAAACCTAAACCATTTAAACCATAAGCCCCCTCCACACTCGCGTTCGCGCGGCTTCGCGCCGCGATTCGCGCACGAGTGTGGAGCGGGCTACAAGTCAAAAAGTTAATAGTTATTTACGATACAAGCGCGGAAAATAGGAAATTCGAAACGAGTTGTAAATTACCTATTCGCACGTGTATCGTACAACGTTTTACAGTACATATGGCCCTTTAAACTTTTGACATCGCACGAATGCTATTTTACGCACTAGTGCGGGAATATAGGACCAGATGTACTGTAAAAAATATTTTTAGTATGATTGTCAAGAGCCCCTACTGGCCCAAAATTAGATGACCGTTTTGTCAACAGCGGCGCATTGCTTCTGGCGGGATTCTACATTACTTCAGCCGGCCGACAACTACGCTGTGGCTCTCGGCAAGATCCACCGGCCGTGGCGGGATGGTGGACAGAGGACAGATGTGAGTGCCAATGCCAATACATACAGTCATACTGGAGGAGATCCCTCAGGGATAAGTTCGCGCTTGTACTATATTTATGTTCTATTTGATGTACCTAGCTGTATTCCTCTCTTCTAAATGCTATGGACATAAAATACCACAACTTCCGTTAAAAATATCGCATTTGAGTAAACTATTTCTTGCATTTTAGTGACCAGCCAAGTGCGAGTCCGGGTCGCGCACGAAGGGTTCCGTACCATTACGAAAAAAACTGCAATATAATCACGTTTGTTGTATGGGAGCGGTGGGAGCCCCACTAAATATTTATTATACAATAAATATTTTGTTTTTAGTATTTGTTGTTATAGCGGCAATAGAAATACATCATCTGTGAAAATTTCAACTGCCTATAGCTATCACGGTTCATGAGATAAAGACGTACAGCGGAGTCTTTGGGTACGGAACCCGTAAAACGCACATCCTGTGACGTCACGTGAAATAGTCACTAAAGATAAGTTTTTCGTTATTTACGTGAAAAAGCCACGAATGTCATAAAACATTCTTATTCCTGCGCAGATTAGCAATATAAAGGTCTCACCGTACTTCCGCGGCGCAGAGAACCATTTCCAGAGCGACATCTCGGTGGTGACCTTGAAAACTGCGGTGACGTTCAACAGCCACGTGCGGCCGGTCTGCGTGGACTTCAGCGTGACGTTTGATGAGGAGCAGCTGCAGCCAGGAAACATTGGCAAGGTTGGTTAATCCCACGGGCCTATAGATTCCGGGCTGAGTACTCCACTAACCACCCCACACTATAGCGCCTCCCGAGCGAGCTCTATGGCAACTCTATAGCCCGCAGCCCGCTCCATACTCGCGTTCGCGGCTTCGCGCCGCGATTCGCGCACGAGTGTGGATATAAAGCCCCCTCCAGACTATGCGCGTGAATCGCGGGCGAAGCCGCGAACGCCAGTGTGGAGTCGATTTCGCTGTCTGCGAAAATCGACGCCACACTCACGTTCGCGGCTTCGCGCCGCGATTCGCGCACGAGTGAGGAGGGGGCTTAACTCGCGTTTTGGCAAGAAAACTGATGTATGAAGTTGACTCTTTCTTTACTTAGTCTACGTATGGAGTTACCAATCTTTCTTTACTTATATTTCTCTGTGATCCTTACGGATGACCATGTGTTTTTGACTGACAGGTAGCGGCTTGGAACCAAACACCTTTGCTGAAGTTCATAGAGCTGCCGTACGTGGAGGTGGAGCAATGCTTCGCCGACCTTCCCAGGAGTTTCATCAGCTTCATCACCAGCGACAAGATATGCGCCGGCACTAGGAACAGTATGTCATTCAGTCTGTTTAACCCTTTGCCAAACCGCATGGAAATCCGTTCAGTAGTTTTCGAGTTTATCGCGAACATACAGACAGGACAGACGCGGCAGGGGACTTTGTTTCATAATATATGTATAGATCAATAATCTAGTATATTCTTATGTATCTTTCAGTAGGAGTAGCAGCGAAAGGCTATTATTGTTTGTCCTTGTCACAGTCTCACATTTGTTTTTATTCCCCACCGTAAATTTAGTATGGATTATGACCAATCATAGTGTCGCATTGCGTATGTTTTGTCTCTCACGGAGGCACACGTATAGCACTTCTATAGGATCCTACCTTCTATGGTATAGATACTATAGATATAGGCCCTATATCTAATATAGGGCATTGGTCCTAATAACATCTATGTAAATTTACAGGTACCAAGCTCTGCAGGGGCGACAGCGGCGGCGGACTGGTCTTCCCTCGCACAGAGCACGGCACCCAACGCTGGTACCTCCGTGGCGTGGTCTCCACGGCTCCTCAAAACCCCGACACGTACTCCCAAGACATCTGCGACGCTGGCTCGTACACCGCCTTCACGCATTTGCTCAAGCATGATGCTTTCATTACCAAGTTTTTGGAGGCACGGAGGGATTATGTTAACCAAATATATTTAGTTCCATAATTATAGTTGTTATAAATGCGATGTTTATTCGTCTGTCCCATTTCTAAGCTGAACTACTGATTCGATTTACAATGCCAGAAACCGTTTACAGGGACCTACCGCGAAAAATTAAAAGTCGTTATCTGCTTGTGTATCGTTCGAATATGCAAGAGTGATAGAGGGGTCTGAGCTTAATAGTCTGTTGATAGCAAAGTTGATAGTCTGACTGAGCCTCAACATTAGCATGCGCCATGTGCAAGAGTTGACATAGATAGAGTTAGACCAAGCTAAGTAGGCAGCGATTTTGATAGCCCAGACTAGAATGAGTATTATATTCTTTGCAGACTAGTGAATATTAAGGCGTATCCAGACTAGTCAATTTTTCGCCAATCTGATTAAATTGCCCGATCGAATCAGGACGTGCGGACCCAAACACCAATTTGGCTCGCCGAATTCAACCGCCAATAATAATCGATATTACTCATAAAATGAGGTGTGGACGCAAGAATACCAATTTGTAACGCCAGTATTTTCGTTCTGGGGCATTTATTCAATTTAGAGGGCTCTAATATCACCATAAATCTAAAATTAGTGATTAAATTGGAGATTGACGCCAATTTCATTTCAGATCAAATCGGTCGATTTGATCATCCCGTCTGGATACCGCTTTATATTCTTTGGCCCAGACGGTGCAAGTGTTATTTAAACGTCATAATACTCTTATGTTTTAAATACTACAAGATTCAACCTAATATTCTTGTCAGACCTTGGTTTTTCAAATTTCATAAGTTTCACAAATCAGTCACCTCCTCTATTATTCGTCTGCGTCTCGGCCACAATTCTTCCGCTGCATGGCTAGCTAAAATCCATATGTAATTATAGATGGTAATACTAGATCACTCATTATGCGAATGTGGCCCTGAGGAAGGTACCCCTGAGTTCCCTGATCATATTTTCTTTAATTGTCCTAATACTCACGCCAGTTTCTATGAGTTTCTCCCTGACTATGTTCAGCGTCCTGTTAATATAAATCATATTCTCACTTTGGTTAACACTCCATTTGTTAATGTTCTTGCTAAGTTTATGAAGGATTTTAACATTAGGCTCTAATCCCTTTCTAATGCTATCCTCTGTTTGTATATTCATTCTTCTCCTTACACTTCTTAAAAAAAAAAATTTGGAAGTTGGCTCTCTATTTGCTTATATGGGTCCCCCTTTTTCTTTTGAATTTTGTCTTTCCTTTTTCCCTTTACACTATTTCTTATTCCTATAGGTATATAGATTTCCAACCGATCAAGCATCTACACGGACTGGGTCAAGACCTGGAGTTATACTTTTGGCCCCCTAACCTTGACACTAGCAAAATTGTCCCAACGGACAGAAGCCATAAGAATTAAAAACTGAACTGAACTGAAATAGCATAGGCGTAATTAGACTGCGACCTTGGTCCGGTCCCCATGTTTCTTTCTCGTTCTCTCATAGCTGCGTCCGTCGGACGTACAGCGAATCAGCTTTAAAGCCCCCTCCAGACTATGCGCGTGAATCGCGGGTCCTGAACGCAGACCTGCGAAATCGACTCCACACTCGCGTTCGCGGCTTTGCGCCGAGATCAAGGCCTGTTCACTTCCTAAGAAAGTTATGTCCCCAAATAATTGCGCATGTGTGCGCCTTAATCTTCTATGTGTGCGTTGGCCTCCGGGAAAAAGTTGCGAGTAATAAAAATAAAAACATTTTTCTACAGCAACATTGCTCCCAACTCTGATTTAAATTATCACGAATTTTATACAATATTAATCATAAAACGGGACTTAAAACGCTTAAAACTTAATTACATGCGATTAAGTTTTATAATGAATATTTACTTCCAACTGTCTTTATCAATGTTCATAAAATATATGGAGGGTAGGTACGTCTACCCACCATAATAAAAAATATATTTGTCAATGACTCTGTCCAACTGCTGTGGTTAAAGTTCATAACGAAAATTTTATTTATTAACTCTTTAAATAATACATACAACGTGTACCGCTACGTACCACTTAAGACTGTAAGTCTGTACCTATTATACATGGATTACAGCAATGCACATAGAAAATGTGCTAAATGCGGAGCAACGGCTGTTGAAGCAGCCAGAGTCAAATTTACAACTTTAGTGGGTTCAGAAGGAACCGAGTCATAACGCATCTGGAAAGCGTATTCATTAACCGTGAAGAAATGTATGAATACAAGTTGGAAATCTGTGTAAAATGCCGTATGTAAAGTGTAGTGTATCTGTGTGTAAAGTGTAATAGGTAGGCATGCCTAATGTTATTTGTATAAAAGGTACTGAAAACTTTGTGAATGCGCTTTATTAATGTCTATTTTTTTATTAAGTTGCCAGTTGCCAGGTTTCAGTGTATATTTTTATATGTAAAACATTTTTTAATAAATAATATATATAATGTTATAAACATAAACATGCCTTTTATTTAAATCAATTGATAATACCACAAACAAGGGGTAATATTTGCATCTTGCATATATTTCGTGATATGAAGATAACAAATATGTTTATCAACAGAATTACTACCTACAATACCCGCCAGGCTAAACCGGTTGTCAACTTTAGTTCCATTGGTACCTTCGAGCAACACGGAATGGAGGCGGCATTCGCACTATTTCCCCTCTGCCGAGGTACAAGATTAGCGCGTCAATCTAATCTAGCGCGGGTAATACAACTAGTTGCACTTGGATTTTTCACTAGACCGAGTCCAGACGCGCGCGTGAACACTGCTGCACAAAAATGCCTGTTTGCTCGGTTTTTTGTTATAAAAAGAGGTCGGGGACATCAAATTTACAAAAAGAAAGTGTTACATTTCACATGTAATATTTTTTTTACATATCATACGTTTAATTACATTCAAACACAATTATTATATTTTAGTCTCATGTAATTGTTGGATTTATCGATTTTGCTCGCTCAGTACAAATTGCGGATCGGTCGAGCGACAAATCCGACTTCTCATCTCTCAGAATACAATAACATACTTCAAGAAAAATGTGTTAGTGTGCGTGTTGTGACACTTGTCACTCGTCCGTACACAAAAAGAGATCGAGGTTTGCAAGATTTGTCTTTGACGTGTGTCATTTTCTATGTATTTGTGTCGTCATTACAGATTGGATTTTGTATGTAAGTGTGTGAGAAGTGCGACTGTGTGCACCTTTCCCCCCGCGAAAAATGGCAGAAAGATTTGTACGGTGAGATATCGCTTGGGCCCCTCCCTTCCGATGTATCGGAAGCCGGTGTTGCTCGAAGATTGGTACACAAAGACGGCGCCACTAGTATAAACGTATAAACGGTTGGGGACATTTTTTTGTATGGAGTTACCGTTCTTCTCCTAGTGAGTATTATATTCTTTGGCCGAGATTCGCGCACGAGTGTGGAGGAGGCTTAATACGATCGAGCATGCTTTTTGGACTCGGTTTTTGGACCATCCCTAGACTCTCACCCTAGGTCGCGGTCCGGTGCGCTCGTCTATTAGAGTTTTTATAATTAGTTTCCATCTGTCAAATATGTCACAATGGTCAGTGGTCACACCGGTCTTGACACTACGACAAAGAGTAGTTTATTATGCACTACAGTTTCTAATAGTGCAGTGTTGGTGCAGTGTAATAAATTAAAATATAAAGACTTGGCTTAAAGGTCTCGTAACCAGGCCATAAAAAAAAACACTACTGTCAGTTTCAGTCATCTGTCAGTTTCAGTCGTCCGGCGGAGTAAAATGTGGAAATGGGAGAAATTATATTCCGGCAAAAATAAATAATAAAAACGCAAACGTAAGTACAAATACATCGCCAATATACGTATTTGCTGAGGCTTGATAATATCTAACATTACATCAATGTTTTCATGACTAATACACGACGTAAAATACGTAAAAACTGTTTATTTCTATCATCGTCATCTCTACCTTTATTCAAATCCTGATATTTATTTTAACAAGAGAAAGTATATTTTAAATATATATTATCGAGTAAACTGTAAAATTAAATTTGCATGTCGCTTCTCGACTTTTATTAAAATATATTGCTTATATTGTGATCTGTATTTTGCACTATTTTAAAATGTAACTAAACGAAATTTACATCAAACGGTATTCAATTAAAGTCGGATATGGTTAATAGAAATCTTTAAACATGAAATCTTGTTTCTTTGTGTTTGAAATCGGTAGAAACTTAGTAAGAATAGTAGTTTATTATTAATTATTTCTCAGCAGGGGCCTCTGGCACTTCGCCAATCTTGTAACCATTAGCTAAACATTGCCAGTCAACTGTAAAAATATGGGTGCACAAATCATCTCAAAAATATGGCCCATAGCTCTTATGTCAGCGAATTAAGAACTATGGGACGTATTTTTGAATAAGTTGGCTACACCCATATTTTACAGTTGACTGTATGTTAATTTTATGTTTTCAATGACTACTATCTGTTTAGTAGTACACATATCAAATCAAGCAAATCAATGCAATATATAAAAATTACTGATTTATCCAGTTATTTCATAGAAAGTCCTAGTTAAAATATGAGCTTGATCGCTACACTACTACATTTATTACTGCCATAAACTGACTCCCATACATTCAAACTCTCATTTTAAAATGATATGCTTTAATTACATGAAATGTGACATGAACATGTTGTTTTAAAGTGAGAGTGTGACTTTGATTGTATGGCGGCTGCTAGTGTGAATCTTATAGTCAGGAGACCGCACCAATCATGGACATGTTAAGTAGAGATTCCACAAATATTCGGCAACTATTTGGTAGTCGGCCTATTCAGCCACTTTGCCGAATATTCCGTATTCGGCCGAATGTTGCGTACTATTCGGCCGAATACCGAATATCTGTTGCACCTACCTAATAAGAAAAATAACCAAAAACTAGGTATATTTAATATTTAAAATGTATTCTTGGAAAGTAGGTAAATACAACTGCACGTTTTTGAGCATTTGTTGTTAAAAAATATTTTATTTTTATGATGGGTCCGATTTCATTGACTATAACTACATTCATTAATTCTGTTCAACATAAGAATATATCTTAGCAAACATTGTGCTTTCTTGGCGACCAGTTTTCATAATAATTGTGACTCAAAATGTTCGCATGTCATGCCGAATATTCGGTATTCGGCCGAAAGAGGGGCCGAATATTCGGCATTCGGCCAAATTCACTATTCGGGGCATCTCTAATGTTAAGCACAGTAGTACCCAGTAACGGACAGCAAAGGCGTAAGGGGCGTATTTTGAAATTTCGCGCCCCGGGCCAATACGTTTCGCCGCCCCAGAAGTCAAGGAAGAAAAACAAAATGCAATTCGCCAGGGGCGCCATATGGCCCATATGCCGCCCCGGGCGGATTGGCGCCCCGGGCCATGGCCCGGATGGCCCTAGGGTAAATACGCCCCAGGGCGTAATGCCTTATAGCCCACCATATATGATCTTTATTAGTTATTGACCATCAGTTACCTGAAAATATTGTTGTTAGTTTAAAAATATAGTGTGTGTTTCTTAAAAATTTAGTTTACGGAATACCCGTACCTATGTACATTGTTTTCAGATGGCGTTGTTCATGAAGCAAAACTTCTCCCCGCCGCTGCTGTCAAGGAAATGGGTTGCTATAAAATTTAGGCCTAATGTGGTAAGAGATTAAAAACTTTAAATTTAACCCCTTTAGGATAAATTTAAAAACAAAACTGTCTTAAACGCCTCCTAGTAGGTATGCCTACACAAAGCAGGAGGTCCCGGGTTCAAATCCTGGTGAGGGCATTTATTTGTGTGTTCATTACAGATTGGTCCTGAGTTATGGATGTTTTCTGTGTAATTAAGTATATGTACATATATCTATATATTATATACCAGTAGTACTAGTACCCACAGCATAACCTTATTGTGGGCTAGGTATATTGGTACAAACAGGCGTGGCTCACTTCGCGATTTGGTCGCGTCGCTACAAGTACATGCGGCCCACACCAATTATGGTGTTTAGCCATAGTAGTTGCCGCGCACCACTACGGAACGGACGCCTGCTCGCGCTTGCGCCACCTTGCGGTCGTATCTGTCGTAATAGACGCGTTTAGTTAGAGAGTGAACCTTCCGTACCTAGTACTATTATTTATTGTGGTATAAATATGTCCTATAATATATATTTTCTGTGACAGTTGCTATACAGCCGGGAGCACATCGTCTGTATATTAGAGAGTGGTCTGCTTTTCCGAGAGGACAGTGCCACCGTCGAGCAGGAATGCCCGCCTCCTGAAAAGGTAAGCATTTAAACTATTTAAAGTCAAGCCAACTACTTTGGGTCCAACCGAAACCGGGTTTTTTGCCGAAACCGAAATCGAACTTTAAGAGCAAAACGGTTTAGGTTTCAGTAAAAAATACTGTTTCGGGTTGTGTGCTTACGTTATGGTTTGTATGTAATATGTATGACTATGTATTAATTCGAAAAACAATTCTCAGATCTAAGATTGTACGATGACCTGTATTTGTATTCTTTCTTTGATTATTGGCATGTCTGTATAATGATTTTTGTTCCAAGTTTTCAAAGTCGCTGTGACTCTGTACCGCTTGTGGCGCACACAATATTTTTCATCAAGCAAGTGTGATGAAAAACTAAATAAAATCATAGAAAAATATGAGGAAAGAGTGGTATTTTGTAGTTGACGAAAAGTCTAATGCTCAACAATTTTCAGTTAATTAACCGGAACTCTATTTTCAACTCCTGCTTGTAATATTAGCTGTAAATTGTTTTAGCAGTACATTTTTCGTCAGTAGTGACACTTGTGACAAGTAGCGGAACTGATAAATCCATTACTTGACGCTAGATGTCGACTATGAAGTAACTGGCGTTTTAAACTGAAATAAATGTAGTAGTAGTAGTAGTAGTAAAATACTTTATTGTACAAAAAGAAACATAAAACATGAAAGAATACACATCATTAGTACAAAGGCGAAATGTCATATACTAAGAAAAAAAAAGTCAGTAAGAAGTGCATATACTTGGAAAAATTCGACCTATGCTGCTCTGGCTCGGTTGCCGAATGGCGCAGGCACCTGCCGCGATAGCAGAGGATGCTAGTTCGATTCCAGCCTGGGGCACTGGAGGCCTTGGTCACTTTCTCTTAGTATATGACATTTATTTCAGTTGATAATTTATATAGTTGTGTTTCTAGTTCTATTTGAAGTAAAAACAAATTAAAATATTTTCTGAAAATAATTTAATTTGTTCTAATATTTCTAATAACTCGCGCTTTGGTAATAACACTGATGTATGGAGTTACCACTCTTTCCTTACTTATATTTCTCTATGATACTATATGTCCCCTCCCCCTCTCCCCCAGGTGTGGGCGGCGGCGGGCGGCGGCGGGTGGGGGTGGTGCACGCGCGGGGAGCGCGGCGCGGCGCTGCTGGCCGTCGGCGCGTGTGTGCTCGCCTTTCCGCCCAAAACGTGAGCTCCCACATTAAACATAATAAAAAAAAACCGGACAAGTGCGAGTCGGACTCGCCCACCGAGGGTTCCGTACTTTTTAGTATTTGTTGTTATAGCGGCAACAGAAATACATCATCTGTGAAAATTTCAACTGTCTAGCTATCACGGTTCGTGAGATACAGCCTGGTGACAGACGGACGGACGGACAGCGGAGTCTTAGTAATAGGGTCCCGTTTTCACCCTTTGGGTACGGAACCCTAAAAAAAACAACGGGTTGTACTCCGGGAGTGCCGGCAGAAGTGAAAACTTAATGACATTGTAACAGTTTTTCGATCAGGTCACGTGCCCGTCTTACGCTGTCGCGAGTTTAACATATTTTCCCTATCACAAAAAGTGCACTGCGCCGTTAAAGAAGTTTTCACTTCAAAAATATCAATAGGGTATTTTCCTACTAGTCAAATCAGTTACTTTTTTAGAACTGTCAAAACGATTTGCTAATATGGAATTTATATGAAACATTACATCGTGACGTCACGGTCAACTCACCTACTTTTTATATTTCTATCCGATTTATTAAATAGAACTTGTGTTTAAGAATAATGGTAACATTCCATTTCTAACCGCAGCTGCAATACCGGTACTGAACGCGTCGCTGTTATTGTCAATTTCCATAGTAAAATTGACAGTAATGCAGCTGCGGTTAGAAATGGAATCTTACCATAACTCCTATCTGTGTTTTTCTAACAATTATCTGGTGATTTATTTCATGCATGGTGTAAAATAATTTATTTTAAATACAGTATAATGTCCTATTGTTACGGTTGTAGGTTATCCCGCGGTGCGCTGGGCCGCGTGGCCGCCAGCCTCGCGTGCGGCGTGCTCGCCCGCGGCCTGCTGCGCCGCCGCGCGCGCGCGCTGGCCCGCCTCCCGGCGCTCTGTGACGTCATGCGCCGCTACCTGGCGCTCGCGCGGCGCGCGCAGGCCTGCGTCCGGGACAACGCGCAACACAACACTCTGTGAGTACCACTACCACCCAGTACCGTCCGGGACAACGCGCAACACAACACTCTGTGAGTACCACTACCACCCAGTACCGTCCGGGACAACGCGCAACACAACACTCTGTGAGTACCACTACCACCCAGTACCGTCCGGGACAACGCGCAACACAACACTCTGTGAGTACCACTACCACCCAGTACCGTCCGGGACAACGCGCAACACAACACTCTGTGAGTACCACTACCACCCAGTACCGTCCGGGACAACGCGCAACACAACACTCTGTGAGTACCACTACCACCCAGTACCGTCCGGGACAACGCGCAACACAACACTCTGTGAGTACCACTACCACCCAGTACCGTCCGGGACAACGCGCAACACAACACTCTGTGAGTACCACTACCACCCAGTACCGTCCGGGACAACGCGCAACACAACACTCTGTGAGTACCACTACCACCCAGTACCGTCCGGGACAACGCGCAACACAACACTCTGTGAGTACCACTACCACCCAGTACCGTCCGGGACAACGCGCAACACAACACTCTGTGAGTACCACTACCACCCAGTACCGTCCGGGACAACGCGCAACACAACACTCTGTGAGTACCACTACCACCCAGTACCGTCCGGGACAACGCGCAACACAACACTCTGTGAGTACCACTACCACCCAGTACCGTCCGGGACAACGCGCAACACAACACTCTGTGAGTACCACTACCACCCAGTACCGTCCGGGACAACGCGCAACACAACACTCTGTGAGTACCACTACCACCCAGTACCGTCCGGGACAACGCGCAACACAACACTCTGTGAGTACCACTACCACCCAGTACCGTCCGGGACAACGCGCAACACAACACTCTGTGAGTACCACTACCACCCAGTACCGTCCGGGACAACGCGCAACACAACACTCTGTGAGTACCACTACCACCCAGTACCGTCCGGGACAACGCGCAACACAACACTCTGTGAGTACCACTACCACCCAGTACCGTCTTTACCATGCGGGCACACGGGGCCCGTGCCCAGGCCCCCATCCTCAGGGGGCCCCGAAGGACATAGTAACTAGTTATTGTCGATACGAGTACGGAAAAGAGGAAATTCGAAACGAGTGGCGATAAATTAAAACACGACCGAAGGGAGTGTTTTAAATCGACACGAGTTGCGAATTACCTATTCGCACGTGTATCGCACAACGTTTTACAGTACATATGGCCCTTTAAACTTTTTACATCGCACGAAAAGTGCTATTTTACGCACTAGAGCGGGAAAATAGGACCATATGTATAGGTGAACCAGGATCTATTGAGGGTGCGCCATGTTACGGAAATTTGTTGGTACTAATTTCTAGCAATGGCAACAACTTTAATAATAGACAACATCTACCCTCTATGATAGTTGTCAATATTGACAATGTAAACATTGCTTTGTCTAGTTTCGTGTGAATTATTATTAGACTGCAATAATCATGCCGAAAGTTTTAGATTTTACAGAGAAAAAGTTGTAAACGGTGTATATAGTTATTTATTGAAAAAAAAAAACGTGCGGGAGAGAAATTTCTTCCATTAGAAAACATAACAAAATTACCACCTGAATTGACGGGTAAGTTTCAAACTTATGGACAAATGTCACTATAGTCAGGTCGTCACGATTTGGTTGATGTCTTGTAATAATTTGATTTGTGTATTAGGTGTATCGCATGCATCGGTATCACGGATTGCTAGCGAAGGGCGTAAGGGCGGAATTAAACGACCAAACCTAAAAAAAAGAAAACAAAAAAAGAAAATAGATTTGGATGATTTTGATTTATGTGTCATACGTCGTAAAATTCACGAATTTTATAGCGTAAAAACCGAAGAAATATCCAAACATCAAACTTCGCACTTATTAAAGTTGTCGGAATAAAACAAAAATCATCTGCCAATTTCCATTGTCCCCACTATACAAATTGTTGCTATATAAAATTCAAAACGAGCGCCCTCTTGACAATACTCCCAAAATTCTGGTTTACCTATACTGTAAAGTATATTTGCTTACTCATAATAAATAGAAGATCGTTGTAGAAAAATGTTAAGTTTCATTCGCTTTCTTTACTTTCCTAAACGGCCCCAAATTCTTATGTGCCCAAGGGCCCCAGCATAGTTTAAGACGGCCCTGCTGCCACCACACTGTTACACACGGAGCATAGAGAAATATAAGTAAAGAAAGAGTGCTAACTCCATACATCAGTTTTCTTACCAAAACGCGAGTTATTTCGTAGTCGACATCTAGCGTCAAGTAGTGGAACTATCAGTACCGCTACTTGATACCAGATATCACAAGTTTCGCTACTGACGAAAAATGTACTACTAAAACCATTTACAACTAATATTACAAGCAGAAGGAGTTAAAAATAGAGTTCCTGTGAATCCAGTTATAAGATTAGCTGAAAATTGGGTACATTCCTCTACTTAAAATAAATTATTTCACACCATGCACGAAATAAAGCACCAGACCATTATTAGAAAAACATAGATAGCAGTTATTTTTAAACACAATTTCTATTTAATAAATCGGATGGAAGTATAAAAAGTAGGTGAGTTGACTGTGACGTCACTACACACGTTTTCATATAAATTCCATATTAGCAAATCGTTTTGACAGTTCTAAAAAAGAAGCTGATTTGACTAGTTGGAAAGTAGCCAATTGTTGAGCATTAGAGTTTTACTTTGCCGCTACATCTATAAAATAGTTTATTATGCTCTGTTTGAGTCCAAGTTGAGGTACAGTATTATGCTATGGGGAAACAGCTTCCAATACAATATCAATAGAGCTCTAATCGCTCAAAAAAGAGCGATTAGAATCATGTTTCGCATCCCACATAGGACGTCTTGCAGGCAGTATTTTGAAAAAACTTGGTATCCGTACGGTGCCTAGTCTGTATGTGCTCTTATTACTCACGGATCTCGATAGCTCAAGATTTGAAACTGATGAGGAACAGAAGTTGCGTAAAGTGTCGCGCACCAAAAATATAAAAGTAGAATTAGATAGACGCCATCATCAAAAATAGAGGAACACTGTGTAAGACACCGGGCCGTTAAATTGTTTAACAAACTACCTGTAGAACTTAAAACAATATCAGAAAGTAATATCTTTAAACACAAATTAAAACTGTTTTTATTGAGAGGGTGTTTTTATACTGTACTGTAGATGAAGTGTTCGATTTTGATTAGTCCCAAGTGTTGATTTACTTGTTTTTGTTTAGTTTTAAGTGTATGTGTAAAATGTATTTTCAAACACAATCCTGTATTGTTTATGAATAAAATACTATGACTATGACTATTGTCAACTAGTAGAACCGATAATGTCCGCTACTTGACGCTAGATGTCGTTAATTGACGCTTATCTTCAGGGGTTCGGTCTCGCAAGCACTGCAAGCCACACACGAGCTGCTCTGTCGCCAGCAAGCGGCCCTGGCGACGCTCATGTCGCGCGCGTCGGTCGCGTTGCTAGGCAACGCGCCGTGGCTGAGGGACGACCTGGCCTGGGCCGAGCTGCCGGATGCCACGGATCCTGTGCAGGTACTTTATACACATTAATATTAACCCCCTTATTCATAAACGAGCTACAAACCTCAATTAGCTAATAATCGTTTGTCCTTAACTGTCATTTTGACTTATGTATTTGTAAGAAAGGGATAAAACATAGCACGTTATGAATAAGGGGGTTAACCTTTTCAACGCCGTGTCGAACACAAAAGCTGTCGAACACTCGGACGCCACGTCACCGAAGTGTCAAAACTGAAATTGAACTTTTTGCATATGCACGTCTGTGTTGCTTTAAAAAAAATTAAGATCTCAAGGCCAAACATAAATCCGCGCGATGACCGAATCTTCCGTCGCAAGTTTCACGCGGCGCGCCACATCATGTTGTTTCCCTCTAATTTCCTGGCCATATATAATATTCAACTCTATTGACAGCTATTAAAGTTCAAATATAAACAAATATTTTTATTACATGAAGTAAGTGTTTAAATCTTCTTCGTTATTGCAGAAGATCCACCACGCGTTCCTAGTGGTCCAGTCCACTTTGCTGAAGCACATCGCAATGGCACACTTTACACAGCCGTTACACACCCAACACGTCTACAAGAATCACAACGAACGGCTACACTGGATACACACAGTACTATTACAACACCTCCTTGAAGAGTTCGAAGAAAACTATGAAGCTTTGGACCGTATGTATAGAATATTCAAGAATTATGGTACCAAAGATGTAGAAAGGAAAACCTTCCCCGTGAACGATAGGTGGTTGTACTCTGAGGTCCATAGCGGAGTCGCTAGAACTTGTCTAGATTTAAAAATGGCACTTGAAAAGTGTACTAATCTAGACATGTTTCTAGACTCCTGTGCTATTAATGACCAGGAGCTAGATTTAGATGTGCTTAATGAAGATATTGATAATCTAATTGATGAATTAGCTAAGTGTTTAAACACTATGCAAAGCTCTCAAATTAGGCTGAAGAAGTTGCAAAGAAAATTTAATGTTCAAGAAGAGAGGAAGGAAGAAAGTGTTTCGGAAGAAGAAGTGGTTTTGAGATTAGAAGATAAACCGGTTGAACCTAAAGATGAAGTATTCTATTTGATCAAAACTGAGGAAGATAATGAAAGGGAAGATATAGCTGATGTGACGACAGCCCCGGGCAAGAAAGAGAGGGAAGCAACGAAGTTTATGCTAAACGAGTTAAAGAGGAAACTAGTGAAGAGAGAAGACGTTATGCGAGAGAGGGAGAGGCAAGCTTTAGTCAAAACTATGCCTGAATTGAAAATCGTTCCTGAATTCCCGAGACAGATGGAGGACTATACTGACAAGAAGGGGTTTATAAAGAAAATTATCAAAGACAGTAATAAGGACAGACTGTTCAAAGATTATAAAATAGGTTCTAAGACAAAACGTAAAAGGAAATATAAGTTTAATGTAAATAAATATGAAAGCGAATCTGAAATTAAAGATACATTAGAAGCGAACGCTAAATTAAGCGCTAAAAGTAAAATTGTAAGCATTTCTAGTAAGAATAAAGAATTGATTCTCACGAAATGGAATAAAAAAGAATCTAAACCTGAAACGAGCTATTCTTCAGAGAAAGATACTGAAGGATCTTTCAGTCAAGCGTTCAATAATACTGTCAATAACGCTGTCAATAAAACAATCAACGAAGCTGTCAATAAACTACATACAAAACCGGAATCGAGCTACTCATCTGACAAAGAATCCGAAGCCCAAGCGGTCAATAATACTGTCAATAAATCTATCGATAAAACAGTCAATCAAGCAAACAATCAAATAAAATTCACAAAAAAAGATTTAGATTTCTCCACATCATCTGAAAGCGATTATGACCACGAACACCAGATGGCGTTGTTGAAAGATATAAGAAGGCATAGAGTTGCCAGGAAAAAAAATCATCCTGTCAAACGCGTGTCCATAGACATTGTAGACGAGAGTTTGAAGCCCATAGAGTACAGTTTTGGGACTGGTATGGCTATGGCGTCTGTGTTGCAAGTTAACAATTTGAAAATAATGCCCAATATGGGGGCTGAGGAAGTTTTCATTGGGGATGGGGAGGTGTCCAATGATAGCGGTAACGATGAAGATGCTTAATTTTGTCTATAGATTTATATTAATTAAAAAAATATGATGTTAAGAATAAAACTTTTATGGTGTAACATGGTTAAACCAAGGAAAAATAATACTCATAAAGAGTATGATAGAGTTGTGAGGGTTTCGATGCACGAAAGTCTAACTTACAGTGCGACATAGAATAGTAGAAATTAAATAACTGTAACTATAAAAATTGCATACTAAATTGTTGCCATGTTTAAGCATTTTACGTCAAAAATTTGACAGTTACGTAGGAAGTGGCGCCCTCAATAATTTTCTACAATTTCTTATCGAACTTACTATGCACAAGGAAACGTACCGACGATAAAGGTAGATGGCACTTTGGCAATGTACATGTGCACATATGTTTCCGATTCAGGCCACAAGATGGCAGACCCTCTATCGCGCACGGTCCCTATATCGTTCGAGCACGGAGCCTTGGTGTCGATAATCTATTAAAGGGTATTTTCAGTTAAAAGTGTACCATTTACTTTTTTTCGAAAATCCATCACCTATTGGGTTATTTCTACTCGGAATCAGGAGGACTATCGATTTAAAAAGAAACAAAATGCGTCCCAAAAAATGAAAGTTTTTTAGCGCATTTTCACATACATTTTGTATGGACCGTTACAAAACTGACACCCAAAATTTGTATGAAAAATCTGGGGAGACTTTTTGACGTGACGACGTCTTATAAATCGATGAACACCGGTAGAATGCACGAAAAAGTGTCACGTTGTGAACAGATCTCCATGGTAACGTTGTGGACAGATCTCCACGGTAACGTTACGGCCACGTTTTCTTATGACGTTATCACGCAAAATTATCGTCCGTAAATCAACTTTACAGACAACCATTTTATTTTTCTTTGTCTCATTCAATTGTACTCGTGATTCTGAGTCTAAATAACCCAAAAGTTTATGGCTTTTCGAAAAAAGTAAACGGTACCATTTTTTCTGAAAACCCCCTAAAAGTTTTTTAATTTAAAAAATCAATGTGCATTGCAATGGCCTCTAAGGCCGAGTGAAATGATCAATTTTAATAAAACTTAATTTAAAATCCAAAAAAATAATATTTTCAATTATGTTTGTGATGTCTGTGCTTTTTTAGTCATTATCGAAGTCCTGTGATTATAATAATTGACAATTGTATTTGATTAATGGAAATAATAATTATTAAATTATTGCATTTATATTTGCTGTTTTTTTTTCCTTTTACCCTAACGAAGATAATAAGGGCCACTTGGACCATTCACTAACCCGGGGTTAATCGGTTAAACCTGGAATTACCATGGTTACCAGTACAATTTGAGACTGGGTTAACGGTTTAACCGGTTAACCACGGGTTAGTGGGATGGTGCAAGTGGGCAAGAAGTGGGCCTAAGACTTGTAAATGTAAAATAATATAGTCGTAGTTTTTCCAGCTAAAGTAAATGGCGCTGTACGACACATTTGGGGTTGATATTAGTAAAGAGAATTGAGTAGGTATAGAGGCTTATTGTCATAGTAAATTTTCTAGTCACAGTAAATTTACTGCCATGTCACAACACAGGATTAAAACTTTTAGAACGCCATATGACTTTGACCCAGGTTCTTTCACCGACATGTGTTAAATATTAAACGGTGTCGCCATCTACACGAGTATAGGCCAGAGGTATGGCGCCATCTTTACGAGCATAATTTTTTCTTGATTTTCCGAGGCACGTTTTTTTCTTAGACTTTATCTTATACACTTCATATATCTTTGATATTTGTCTAGCTAGGATAAAGTAAATGCATACTAAATATTATAAATGTGAAAGTGTGTCTGTCGTTACCTCTTCACGCTTAAACCGCTGAACGGATTTCATTTAAAGTCATAGAGATAGTTTTGCTTCGCGAGGAAGGACATAGGATAGTTTTTATGTCGGAAGTCATCCCTAAAGAGTGTGAAAAGGGGGGTGGAAATGAGAAAATTAATGATATGCCTGTTAATTTGTGTAAGCAATTAAGCATATTATGCTCAAAATTATAGCCATTAGATTTTATCCAGGCGCTATACTTACTCTTGGCACAAAATAAATAATTACCGTATAGAAAGGACACTTCCTAGAAAAACCGAAGTTTGACAGCGATTCAGGGAGGAATCATGCTGTCACTTTCTAATGTATGGCACTATCCCTATCGGCTATTTAGGATTGTCAAAATTCAAGTCATTTTCTTATCTGTAGTCGTGCACACAAAGGAACTTCAAGTTGTGTCAACCCTAATAATTGCTCGGAGAAATGCTGAGCCGAATGGAGCCGAGAATGCCTGAAGGTAGGAATGTCTTCCCACTGCTCTTGTTACTAATTTCACGCAGACGAAGTCGTGAGCAAAAGCTAGTATAAAATAAAAGTCTTTGGTAACAAAGTAATAAATGTATTTCTTCCACCATCTATTAATAATACAAATATGCCATACATAACATAATTTTAGTAATTTTCACCGATAACCTTAATTGCTCATGCCCTAAATTATGATTTTCAGTAGGCACTGTACTGGCTGTGTGCGCGACAGCGGCGCCTGCCTGGCGGCCATTTATTGTATTTTTTTTGTGTTACTTTGGAATGTACCAATTACCGATGTTTTTTCTAAAACTACATCTTCCCGTTTCTACCACCTAAGTTTAAAGGTTTTGCACTTTTTCTAGATAAATAATAAATAATACACAATGTCCTCTTAAACATCTTAAAAAGTAACAAGCAAAAATATATATTACATAACATAACTTAGTGTTGTTTAAGTAGTCATAAGGTGGTGGTACTAGTGCTCGACATGCTAATGCCCAATAGATGACACCCTGCTGTCACTTCCATTGACAATGACTTAAGTTTCAAGATGACATGTACTGGGACCGCGTCGATCACCAGTACCACACCACCTTATATGTATATAAATTAAAAACTGCAAAATATGTCAAATACTAAAAAAAGTGACCTAGCACCCTCCATGTAATATTATTCCTTCAATTTTCTAATACAAATATAACAAAAAAAAAACAGATATCACAGCTTAGCTTTCCTATCCAGCCCGTCCACTCCATACAACAAAAACTGCTCAACAAACGCCGCCATCCTCTCTGGATGCATCACGTGTACATCATGTTTTCCATCCACTGTGATTACTCTATAGTTTTTGTGCGGGTAACAAGTTTCGTCAAGCGCGAACGGGGTGGCTTTGTATGCGCCGCGCTCTAGAGACTCCGTGGCGACTATTGTGAGAGTGGGCGTTTTTAGATTGGTGTACAGTTTTCGTAGGTGCTCGGATGTGTTCGGCGGGAAAACGACCGTTTTGGCCCGCTGGTCGTAGATGTATCTATGGAAATGACACAATATGGTTAAAGCCTGCTGTCCACATTGACATATATCTAAGGACCTTATGGGCACTAAGAATGGGGCCAGTACAGCGGTGTGCCGCACACGAATTTGTGCCAATCGTGCAGTCTACGCCACAACGCGATTGGTTGATGAGTTCGCATCACGCGCGTGATTGGTCGCAACTAGTTGCGTTAGACTGCACGATCGCAGGCGTGGCTCACTCCGCGATTTCGTCGCTTTGCAACAGGTAGCTACAAGTACATCCGTCCCACACCAATTTTGGTGGCTAGCCATAAGCCGCGCGTGGCGCTGTCGCCACCTAGCGGCCATATCTGTCCTGATCTTAACAGACGCGTTTTGTTAGAGAGTGAATCTTCTGTACCTAGTACTATTATTTATTCTGTGACGATTGGTTCGAATTAATGTGCGTGACACCACTGAATTGGCCTGATAGCACAGACTGTGCCCTATGGCCTTGATCACACGTACCGAGTACAGTGGCGGGAGTGCCCTCGGATTTATGTTTTAATTTTTAGGGTCCCGTACCCAAAAGGTACATACGGGACTCTATTACTAAGACTCCACTGTCCGTCTGTGTGTCACCAGGCTGTATCTCATGAACCGTGATAGCTAGACAGTTGAAATTTTCACAGATGATGTATTTCTGTTGCCGCTATAACATAAAGTACTAAAAACAGAATAAAATAAATATTTAAGTGGGGCTCCCATACAACAAACGTGGTTTTTTGCCGTTTTTGAGTAATGGTACGGAACCCTTCGTGCGCGGACTCGCACTTGGCCGGTTTTTTAATTCACTGACAGTCTGTCAAACTCACCTGACGAGCCCCTCCCCCAGCGGCTCGGATATCCTGTCAAGCACCATGCTCGCTGCGGCGCCTGTCAGACCTCGATTTTGCTCCAGCATTGACAGCGCCTGTCAATGTCAAACGGCTGTTAAAATGTCATACATACATACATCACTGGCTCAGTGACCCAAAGAGGATCGTGGCCTCTGACACAAGAGAGCGCTGTAGTGCACTCACACTCCCTTAGTTTAGCCCTATATAAGCTCTTACATTATGTTATTGAAGACATTATAGATCGATACTCCAAGCAAGTAGTTCCATTCAACGTCCCACCTCACATGGCGACCTTGCCACTCTGCCCTATTCTGCGCCAGTTGGGTATTCCGAGGGCGGACAGGTATTTTAGGGCTTCGTCACTCCAGCGGTATCTGGGACGCCCAGACGGACATTTTCCCCCCGGGTGCCCCACATACGCTCTTCTCACAGCACGATCCTCCCCCATCCTCTCCAGGTGACCAAGCCAGCGGAGTCAGCGGAATGTCATACACCCAAAAATGTATTAACCCCATGTACTAGTATATAACTAGGGTTGCCAGATCGAAAGGTGCTATTATCGGGAAATAATATATTTTTTTCGGGATTTTGGGACTTATGTCGGGAAAAAAAATATTCAAATTAAAGTAATTGTATTAAAATCAACGATATTTTACATTATTGGCACTACGTCAGCTGCTCTGCCCATAGACGTTTTTATATAAAAATAGTATAAATTATCTGAGAACTTGAACAAACAAAAAAAAATCGTGGCGTCGAGCGGTTCGACGCGGGTCGCTCGCTCGCTCGACGACAGTTCGGAACTTGAAATTATTGTTTTATAACGTGAAGCTGTTTTTCGGGACAGTTTTCACTTCGTCGGGAATCGGGAACACATGCTAAAAATCGGGAGAATCCCGCCAAATCCCGACCATCTGGCAACCCTATATATAACAGAGGGGTGGGGGGAATGACCGAACGTAATAGTCTTATGTATCTCTTCTTATTCTAGAGTAAGACCAAGAAAAGTCTGTAGCGATTTTGATAGCCCACGCAGTGCAAATGTTATTTTAAACGTCAAACCTCTATGAAATTATGACGTATAAATAACACTTGCACTGCGGGGGCTATCAAAATCGCTGCAGCCTTTCTTGGTCTAACTCTACCTATATCATCTTTATATTTGACAAAAAATATGTATAATAGCCTATTCTATTCTCTTTTCAAACACATTAATGCAATAGGGAATATTAGGCAAAGCTCTGCGTAGGTGGCACCATTAGCACATACAGTAAACAAACCTCATTGACACATCATGCGTCACTAGGTCAATCACATGGCCCACCGTGAAACACGACAATCGAAAGTTCGGTTTCTGCCTCTCTATCACTCTTGCTTATTCGGTCGATAGAGAGCCAGATAAAGAAATTTCGAATTTCGCGTTTCGCGGTAGGCGTACCTGTAAACAAACCGCCTTGGTGCATCAATATGTCATATTTGATTGTCTGTGAAAACTTGTCAAAAAACAGTTTAAGGCACAGTATGTATAAGTTAGTCTATGAATTTACTAGAGTCGGTAGTGCTGCACTCTGGCGGCAGAACATTGCAGTAATATCCCCTATTAAAATGGCTTACCTTTTCTCTTGTGTATTTCGGAGCATTCTCCTTTGGCGAGTTGTAGATGTGATACTTCTGGTAATACCTCGTGAAGTAATAATGGTACCTGTAAAA
Organism: Cydia splendana; assembly: GCF_910591565.1. Taxonomy (NCBI): domain Eukaryota; kingdom Metazoa; phylum Arthropoda; class Insecta; order Lepidoptera; family Tortricidae; genus Cydia; species Cydia splendana. The sequence goes on from NC_085985.1 coordinate 1,459,416, forward strand.
AAAAACTCCTGTTAACCATAACCTAAATAGCTGCGATCTGAAAACCTATTTGACACGTCAAAATTATTTGCACCTCGAGCTTTTTGAGCTTCTAGCGGCTCAAGACCCCAAATGGCATATACAGATTAACATATTAGCGACATATTAACATATTTACAATACTAGCGACCCGCCCCGGCTTCGCACGGGTAAACCTTAACAAATTATACACCTATACCTTCCTCAAGAATCACATAGGTGAAAAGCGCATGAAAATCCGTTCAGTAGTTTTTGAGTTTATCGCGAACATACAAACATACAGACGCGGCGGGGGAGTTTGTTTTATAAGATGTAAGATGTATGTGATGCTGTGTATATTTACACAGCATTACAGTTCACACCAAAGATATTACTTAAGATGAAAGCCTTGCGCGCCATTTTATTTTTGAAGTGAAAACTTCTTTAGCGGCGCTGTGCACTTTCTGTGATGGGGCAAAAATATTAAACTCGCTTCGTAAGACGGACACGTGACCTGATCGAACAACTGTTACAGTGTCATTGAGTTTTCACTTCTGCCGGCACTCCCGGAGTGCAACCCGTTGTTTTTATCTTCTGTTAATATACTATAACTACGAACAGTGGTAACAAGTGTAAATAATCCGGAGAAACGCTAAGATATGAGAGGAAGAGATTACTCACCATGCAGCGAATTGGTCCGGTCGGATGGTGGAGTACGCCGGTGTGGGGTCGAAATCCACCACGAACGACAGTCTGTCAGGGTACGACAGGTTGTATACTTTACCTGCAACCATATGATTTTTAATTAATGAAGGAAATAAAGTTTTATTTATTTATTTATTTAACATACACACAACCATCTTTACAGGCTATCTAATTGGAATTTTATGGAATTTTAACACACAAGTAACTAAACAACATAGGTACATTATTACAAATTACAGTAACACAATACATATAACTTGGCCTTTGTGAATTCGTTCAAAGAACAAAAAAACAAATCTAGCTCGATCGCTACTCGATTAAGGGTCCGAATTGCGCGCGTAAACCCGGGCCTGGCGAAGGAGCTGCGTTCGAGCGCGCGGCTCGGCCAGCAGGCTCGGCCGCCGCCGCCGCCACACATACCGATCTGATACGTTCAAACGCACCTCTGCCAGGACTCCAGGATTGCACAACTTCCCTCGTACCAACTTAAATATATATGAAGCTAGCCCCAGTTCCCTTCTAACTTCAAGTTTATTGTATCCTACCATTCCTAACACGTACAATGTAGGATACATTAATGGATAAAAAGGGTATACTCCGTATAATTTTAAATATATAAACCTAATAAATTTATTTTGAATTCTTTCCATCATTAGCCTATATTTCGACTCGTGTGGACTCCAGATGGCCGCATTACCCTCTAGATGGCTCCTGACAATTGCCTCGTACAATACACGTATCGCATTGATGTTAGTAAACGCATGAGCCTGTCTCATCACAAACCCCAGATTTCGGAAAGCCCTTTTACATACTGAAACAATATGGTCTCGAAAGGTGAGGTCGGACTTCAGCAGCACCCCTAAGTCCTTCACTTCTTCAACGCGCTGCATCGGTGTCTCTTCTAACACATATTGGTAGCAAATAGGATTCCGAGATCTGGTGAATGAGAGTATGGCGCACTTTGCCGCGTTGAAATGTAGCTTGTACGTTTTACTCCATTTAACCGCTCGATGTATGTCCTCTTGTAATTTAATACAGTCAGAGCTGTCATTGATTCTGCAGACAAGCTTGAGGTCATCAGAAAAGAGTAGACAAATGGAGTCTCTAACAACGTCAGGGAGGTCATTTATCATTAAAATGAACTCTAAGGGACCCAAATTGCTCCCCTGACTTACGCCAGACCTCGTGAAATATGGTTCTGACACGTGATCAGCACAGTCCACATACTGGCGCCTGTTACTCATATAGCTGGCAAAGAAAGTAAGTGTATGCGGAGTGAAACCCGCGTTTGCCAATTTCACGAGTAAGATATCAAGGTCGACGGTATCAAATGCCTTCCGGAAGTCGAAGTACGCCACGTCCACCTGGTCTCCTGCATCCACTGCCGGCACTATATTGACCATGAGACGCAGTAGGTTACCTGTGGTACTGCGCGCCTTCCGGAAGCCATATTGCGCGTCAGTCATTTGGCCGCTAGCTTGGGCCTGAACCGATTGGTAAATCGCAGACTCAAATACCTTAGCTACCGCGGTCGCCCGTGACGAGCGTGAACATAGGGGGTTCTCACCTAGCAGAGTCCCTAGTGAATGCCCCATGAACCCGAAGGTCTTCCAGCGGAAGTGTCTCCGGACCACCTCCATGGCGTACACCAGGTCGTGCACGGACATCATGACGCCGGGTGGGAACCAGTCTGAGTGGGCGTTTCCTGGCAGTTCCATGGCTGTAAAGAAAAGCTTTAATTACGGCCTTATTCTAAGGGCCGGTATAGACGGACTGCAACTTGTACGGGAATTGCACGCCGACGTTGCAGTTGGCGTACAGTTCCCATAAAAGTTGCAGTCCGTCTGTATCGGCTCTTAAGAATTATACGCATCAACACTATCAACAGGCATTAGGCGTAGGCGATGTAAGCCAGAGTGGCATCGCGCCCCAAAAATTCAAAATTCAAAAACTTATTCTGTAAGTAGGCCTCAAGGTAAGGACCAGTAGCGTCTATGGCACTTAAGACTATTGTGAGTTCGCTGTGATAATGATTCAATGAAGTATTTTTTATTTTTACATTTTTTAAGCTCATCACGAGGTCTACAACTCGCAGAGTAATTTTTTCAACCATTTTTTTTGTGTTGGTGCCTTGGTGTTGGTGCTTACCAATGTAGTAGAACCGGTCAGGGAGTCTCTCTATGATGGGCCTCCAGCTGGCCGCTGAGTCCACTGCTCCGTGTACCAGTAGTACAGGTGGGTTGAAGCAGGAGCCCCATGCCACAACTGCAACATAATGTAAAATTAGTCCTCCACTTAATATTAACATATCAACTTTAAAATACGTAGTGTTTCGTATTACCGGCCAAGTGCGAGTCGGACTTGCGCACGAAAGGTTCCGTACCATTACACAAAAAACGGTTAAAAAAATCACGTTTGTTGTATGGGAGCCCCACTTTAATATTTATTATATTCTGTTTTTAGTATTTGTTGTTATAGCGGCAACAGAAATACGCCATCTCTGAAAATTTCAACTGTCTAGCTATCATGGTTCTCAAGTTACAGCCTGGTGACAGACAGACAGACGGGCGGGCGGAGTCTTAGTAATAGGATCCCGTTTTTACCCTTTGGGTACGGAACACTAAAAACTACCCTCCACCCATACCCTTTCCTTATTTTCCCATCTTTTTGACAAATCATTTATTTTTAACTCACACATGACCTTTAACAAAATAATATTGCAAATAAAATAAAAACAAGTAATAATGTTAGTAATGACATTGAAGAAAACATTAATATTCTCTTTTATGAGTTAATTTATGCAACATTGTCGATTGTGAAAGAACATTCTAATCTTATTGCTGCATTTTTATAATAAAATTGTTACTTACATTGTAAGTATGGGTGGTATTCCACCCAGTACCGTCTTTACCATAAGGGCACATGGGGCCATGCCCAGGGCCCCCATCGTCAGGGGGCCCCGAAGGACAGACAGTAACAGTATATTTGATTACCCATAATAAATAGTAGAAAAATGTTAGTTTAATTCGCTTTCTTTACTTTCCAAAAGGGCCCCAAATTTTTAAGTGTAGTTGTTGTTGAGCAACACCTAGTATTTGCGCATTTGAGTATACTTACTTTCTTAATTGATGTCAATTTATTAAATTATTACAACAATTAATTGCGAAAATCTTAGTGAAGAATAATTTAAAGTAAGGTTTAAAGACGTAAGTCTTAGTAATTAAAGTAAAGTTTAAACTAATCTAATAAAAAAAATATTTTTACATTCCTAAAAATATACTACATACCTATATAAATGAATAAAAATAATAATAAAATATTTACCACAAATTCTCCCCCATGGTGCTTCGATAAACCATTCCTTTTCAGTGTCAAGCATTTTTTAATACACTATTTTATTTACACAGTTTTTTACACTAAACAATTTGGGAATATTCTCTTCTTGCCGTTTACAGCTTTCGTTCTATGTGCTAATATTTCACTAATAACGTCTTATCGTCTTAATTATTAATTATAATATTATAAATCTTTTCGTTTCTTCAGTATTTACTATTTATGATAGAAATTCAAAGATAACAAGTTATGACCAACATTACTGATAATAAACACTAGACACTTAAAACACATAATAATTCAGTGAGTTTTATATTTATGAGACAGTAAACACACACTGAACACTGCTAGAAATTAAACTAAAACATGACTAAACCTTGACTAAACCTCAACAAATGTAGCATAAAATATAAGTGTTGAAATAAAGCTACAAATTAATTTATTCTTATTAAAATCCAGTTTGTCTCAAAGGACTTTCATCATAATGGTCACAGCACAAAGGTAGGTTATAATAAGATATGGACAGATTGACAGGTGACATTTTGAGAGATGCGCGTTTTGTTACTGCTAGTAACGTATTTTTTCTTGAAGAAGTAAAAAAATGCGAAGAAAATTAGATTTTATGACCTTTATATTAAGGTGTAAATTAGAAGAGCAATATTTATGACTGTATTAAGAAAATAAGTGCAAATTTTACACTTCAACTTCACTATCTTTGCCTAAATAACAAAGTCTATGTATACTGTGTATGTATAAATAAACCTGTTTTATGAGTTATGAATGGTTATGAGTACCTAATAAAAAATGTAATAAGTAGCCAAAGTCTAATTTAAGTATAGCTACCCGGTCAAAGAGTATGCAGTAAGTAAGTAAAATAGTTAATTGTGTGTTATTCTGATCTGTTTGTAATCCACTTTCTGATCTAAGCTTTAAACGGATTTACATGCATCTCAGGGTGGTATTCCATCTGTCGAATATCTTGGTCGAATGCCATTGCATCTCACTCTCTTATTAAGCAAAATGTGAGACAAACAGAGACAAAATACAAATTGGACAATTGGGCAGGTGGAATACCACCCTTATTTACCTATTGAGAGTTCATTGGGTTAAGGCGGCGTGGCTCACTCCGCGATTTCGTCGCTTTGCTACAGGTAGCTAAAAGTACATCCGTTCCACACCAATTTTGGTGGCTAGCCATAAGCCGTGCGTGGCGCTGTCGCCACCTAGCGGCCATATCTGTCCTGATCGTAACAGACGCGTTTTGTTAGAGAGTGAGTCTTCTGTACCTAGTACTATTATTTATTCTGTGGTTTAGGTACGTAGGTATTTTCGTATTCGTTTAATCATATATGAGACGTGATGATGATGACGTCAAACCTGGCTGAACTTTAATCCTTTCTATAATGTTTATGTTGAATTGTTGAACTTTTAACATTCCAATCAACGTACTATCAAATGTTTAAGTCGGTTATCATTATCACATTTCGAATCCGCGACATAGATAACCGCTTAAAAGTTGTTTATGTTTGCACGTTGTGAACAAAGAGAACAAACATACCGTAAAATGGGGTGAGTAAGGGATTGCGAGGAGAGTCGGGTTATGAATGGGGAGAGAAGGAATGACAGGGGGGGGGGGGGGTGAGATGGTTTTTAAATGCTACTGCTACCTAAATAATGTATTCCTATTACAAATGGAGCTATAGTAATATTCATAATAGAAAAAATCGATTCATCAACGTTTCAAAATCACCTTTTGTATGAAATTCCATCTCACCCCAACTACGAGGGACTACGGGGTGAGGAGGGATTTTGTGTTTAACGTTAAAGTTATGAAATGGAACTACCTACAATTATAAAAAAAAACGAAAATAAAAACGGCCGCCCATTTATTAATAAAATTAAGTTTGCATAAAATGTAAAAATAAAATGTTATCGAGCTTTAAATGTCAGTTTTATCCCTACTCACCCCATTTTACGGTACTTAGATGCAAGGTCGGCGCCGCGTCGCCCGGGATATTTCCGGACCTATAAGTACCACCTTTCTTCAAACCTTCGCGTACAAATCTTAAATGCCGGTAATGCACTTGCTACCCCTCTAGTGTTACGGCGGCAGTTGCTTGCCATCGGGTGATTCGTCTGGTCGTTTGCCTGCTATATCATAAATCATAATTACCATAGAATAATATAAGTATAGAAAGAGTGCAGGTAACTCCGTACATCAGCACAGAATAAATAATAGTACTAGGTACAGAAGACTCACTCTCTAACAAAACCGTTTGTTACGATCAGGACAGATATGGCCGCTAGGTGGCGACAGCGCCACGCGCGGCTTATGGCTAACCACCAAAATTGGTGTGGAACGGATGTACTTTTAGCTACCTGTAGCAAAGCGACGAAATCGCGGAGTGAGCCACGCCTGACATCAGTTTGCTTACCAAAACGCGCGTTATTTCATAGTCGACATCTAACGTCAAGTAGTGGAACTATCAGTCCGCTACTTGACACCAGAATCACCAGATGTCACAAGTGTCGCTACTGACGAAAAATGTACTACTAAAACAATTTACAACTAATTTTATAAGCAGAAGGGGTTGAAAATAGACTTCCAGTTAATTCGGTTATAATATTACCTGAAAATTGTTGAGCATTAGAGTCTTCGTTCGCTGAGACATCTATTGTCAACTAGAAGTACTGATAAATTCCGCTACATGACGCTAGATGTCGACCACGTAATAACGCGCGTTTTGGTAAGAAAACTGATGTATGGAGTTATCACTCTTTCTTTACTTAATTACTCTATGGTTAAAGCATGTTCAAGTTCAAAGAAAACAATTAAAAATGATAACATGCATTGTAATAACTATAACTGATAAGGCAATCTCATAAACTCAGTAGAATTTACGTCATTTTTCATGTTGTATTTGTAAGATAATTGCGGTTTTGCAGGTAAAAAAGGTGGGCATAAGTTATGAAGATATCACGAATATTTTATAAGGAGTATACGAAAACGTAAGTAAACTATGTTGTATGGCAGAATTGTCTGAATATCTCCTATCTTTACTAGATAACAGAACAGACTTGCGAAATTGTATCTACAGTAGATTTATCAATCAATACACTTTATAAAACAAAGTCCAAAGATTTTAAAATGCGGTTTCCACCTATCAATAGAGTGGTTCTTGAAGAAGGTTCAGGTGTATAATTTATTAATAAGGTTTTGTGTAACCCGGTGTGAAGCCAGGGCCAGGGCCGTCTTAAACTTTGCTGGGGATGGGGCTCTTTTGGAAAGTAAAGAAAGCTAATTAAACTAACATTTTTCTACTAAGATCTTCTATTTATTATGGGTAATCAAATATACTACTGTCTGTCCATCGGGGCTTCCTGAGGATGGGGGCTCTGGGCACGGGCCCCGTGTGCCCTTATGGTAAAGACGGTACTGGCCAGGGCGGGTCGCTAGTAGAACAATAAAAATAATCAATTTTAAAAATGTTCCATGAGCATCTCTGCTGTGATCTGTGAAATGATATTGTTTAATACTTCACATGCCAATTCAGACCTTAGAAAGCTGTATAGTGTATACCTACATATTTATATTTGTAAACACGATTACAATATCTACTTTAATTTTAGGTTTAACTTATGACAAGTAGCGACATCTCTTGTCGAGTAAGATATATTGTTTTATAATTATTATATTTACAGATCGTTTAGAGCAATGCAGTTGACAGAAAAAGAAGTAACCATACAAGCACCATGGGGCAAACTTAGGGGTATTTATATTCTTTATTTTGTAACATCTTCGCCACAATTTTCATACAAATATTCTCCGTATATTTATTATATATTTTCTTTGAAATATTGAAGCAAAAAATTAAAAAAATACGATAAAAATACACGAGAAATAACCCTTGTGGAGTTTGTGAATTACTTGATTACAACGCCATCTATTTTCTACTCCTGCTTGTAATATTAGTTGTAAATTGTTTCAGCAACACATTTTTCGTCAGTCGCGACACTCGTGACATCTGCTGTCAAGTAGCAGTACTGATAAATCCGCTACTTGACGCTAGATGTCGACTACGCCAGGCTGTTACAACTTAAAAGTGCAATTTAGAAAATGTATAATTAAGTATTACTTTGGGGTCATCCATTAATTACGTCACACGAATTTCTAGGTTTTTTGACCCCTCCCCCCCCCCTTGTCACATTTGGTCACATTTGGCAAACCCCTCCCCCCTAGTGTGACGTCACATTTTTTCTACGAAATCGCCAAATCGAATTAAGTAAGTACCTAAGTATTATTAATATTTTATAAAAATATTTTTGACGATATAAATATTAGTAATTTTTAGTGTCCGACCGAAACATGTTTTTTTGCCGAAACCGAAACCGAAACCGAATGTTCGGCTTTGGCTCTAGTTTCGGCCGAAACCGTAACCGAAACCGAAACTTTTGTAGACTTGTTAAAATCGTTGAAAAAATGTCATAAAACCGCTTTTACACGCATATTATGGGGCTGTCAACACACAATGTCCTTGAAATTGATGTTACTTAAAATTACTAGAGTTAGACCAAGATAATTCTGCAACGATTTTGATAACACACGCAGTGCAAGTGTTATTTTAAACGTCAAAACTTCTATGAAATTGTGACGTATAAATAACATTTGCACTAGTTGCACTGCGTATGCTATCAAAATCATTGCAGAATTTTCTCAGTCTAACTCTATTTATTCATCAGTCAAGCTAACATGTAGATACAGGGTCAACCAAAAAACTAACCAAAAACGCGAGCGCAGCGAGCGCGAAATTTTTTGTTAACAATATCGCAAGGCCGGGTACCGATCTTCACCTGGGCCTAAAAGTCCGAAATGCCCCAGTGAGGCGAACTTTCATGCGAAGTCAAAGCCGTGCTTCAGGCTTCAGGATAAGTAGTTGAGCACAGACTCCAACCAATGTCCATTGTATTAAAAAGCGAGCATGGCGCAGCGAGGCCAAAAGCTAAGCTGAAGTAGAGGACATGTGGAACACAAACCAAAGGTAAATTGAGGTAAAAAGTGAGGCTAAGGTCGAGCATTCGCATGAAAAACTGTACTGGGGACACTTTTAAGGGATTTTTCTTCGTTTTAATCAATAGTCAGCTGTTCAGCCTCGCAAAATATTAACTATTGAGAAAATCAACTTTGCGGCACTAGTTGAGCGTAGCCTTTAGCCTCGCTTAAAATTTGCCATTAGAGGTAGATAGGAAAATGACTGAATAAGTGAGTGATTAAGAGCGAAAAAGACCTCGTTCTACTCGGGCCTAACTGATACTCGGCCAACGGCTACGTGCGACAGTGCTATCTCATTCACTCCGATACGATTAGACAGTGTGCGCGTTATAGGTATTGACAGCCTCTTAAGACTGGCCTGGCTCTGGCTCTGGCCGGTCGACGAGTGGCGCCCTCATTAGTGGAATTGTGTTTTATAATAAACCAATTAACTTCTGTACCTATACATGAATCAGTATATGTAGGTATTAATATTGTTGTCCTACATATTCCCCAACTTTTGGTCTATGTCCGAAGTACCATTACGTAAGTTTCGGCCTGGCCGAAAGGTTCGGCCGTTTTTTGGCCTAAACCGAAACTACAGCCGAAACATGATTTTTTGGCCGAAACTAGCCGAAACCGAAACCGAAACCGAACCTTCGGTCGGACACTAGTAATTTTATAACCCAAAACTGCTTAGGAAAGAAAATTAAAAGAATAAAAACGATTATCGTTTTAAAAACTTGTTATTTAAATGTACAGCGAATAAAATAATTTAAAAAAAAATTTCGGTTACTGATGAAGTTAAAGTGACGTCACAAAGTTTGTGTCTCCGCCCTCCCCCATGTCACAATATGTCACATTTTCTTGACTCCCTCCCTCCCCCTAAACGTGTGACGTAATTAATGGATGACCCCTTTGGAGAAAAGTGCAATTTAGAAAATGTATAAGTATTATAATATGTGACGTCCCACGGATAAAGGTACCTTATGGCGGTTGGCGCTTACGCTATTATTAACGCCGCTCCAATATTATTGCGGCGCTATGTGACGTAAGCGCTAGCCGCCATAAGGTACCTTTTTGCGTGGAACGTGACATATCGAACCTAAGTATAAGTCAGTAGTAATAATAACCAAAACTGTGAAATTGTGAACCACCAATTTTTGCTACACCCTTTCCAGGGTCCATAATGTATATAACCATATATAACACTGTACTATGGTATGCATATAAAGATCTCTTACGAAAATAACCCGCGTTTTGGTAAGAAAGCTGATGTATGGAGTGAGCACTATTACTTATCTCTTTATGCTCAGGACTGACATGGGGTACGGAGGGCGACCAACCAGTGTTCCTTTGCCCTGGTCGGATGGACGCGTGCTCCGGATTCCGTCCTCTATTGCAGCTCCTGCCGCGCTGTTTCTACTATGTATCTGTGGATCTCCCGGGGAATGGCAGGTCAGCTGCAAATCTACTAGCGCTTTAAGATTTTTAGGAATAGTGTTCTCTACACTAAATATAGCTTCTCATGCTCTCTCTCTGTCAACCGTAGACAACGCGTTACATGAACTGCCTCTGCAACTTGCGATGACCACAGGTGTTTGACCGTAGCTGTCCTTTTATAGGCCACTATCGAGAGTTCTTACAGCCTGATCCTAAAAACCAGTGGGTCCACTATGAAAATCTAAGTTTCGTTATCAAAAGTAATAGAGTCGCCTAAGAAAATGACGATTTTTGATTTTTCCGGTAGGCCCTCAGTGGTTGACCCTAGTCTCATATGATAGTTAAGTGACAACAGACCTTAGATTATAAAGCTTTAGTATCCGACTCGTGTATTCCCTTTTGCTTTGAAGAATATTTGCCAGCAATCCAGTGGCAGATTTGCAGTCTTTGCCGCCCTAGGCCCCAAGACTCTAGCCACCCCTTTCTCAGCACTCATCATATGACTACATTTTGAGTTATTTCTTGTTATCATCAGCGAATTTTTTGTCACATTTTGCCGCCCCTAAATATCTTAATTGCCGCCCTAGGAATTCGGAATATCGGAATTCAAACGACGATTAGCGTGGAAGACGGATTTTCTAACGTCATTCCTAAACATTTAATGATTTAAGGAGTGATTTCCAAATGTTGGTATTTGTACGACAGGCCACCATGCCTTCGACACCAATCCGAGTGAAAATAATTTCAATGACATTATAAACTGCTTTTGCCATACGTGTTTTTTTTTTGTTGTTTTTTAAGCGTCCTGAATAAATTTTATTGTATCCTATTCAGGTCAGATCACTTACCACGTGGCGTACAGCTGAACGCCATGGACTATGTGCCCACAGTGAAAGTGGTCACAGAACACTTCAAATGGGACAAGTTCATCTACGTGGGACACTCGCTGGGTGCGATGATGGGTGAGCATTTACAAGACAACTTTTAAACTTAAAAAGCGAGATAATGGTGCCCTCACTGGCTCATAATATAACGTTATACCAAAGTTATACTTATATGTACTATCGTGTGACAGGTACGGTCAGGGTATGCGTCAGGTATGGGTTTGGGAGCTTAGGTTCGGATCCTACCAACTGCGCCATGTCAGTGATACTCGAGTTGCACTTCAAGACTGTTTATTAATAATCTAGGATGGGCGCAAAATTATTAGTTATTGTACTTATTGTGTATACAGATATTATGTGGTATACCTACACCATAAGTGCTACAGTTTACAGGACAAACTGAGTATATAGATGGACACATAAACTTTTTGTAGTAGAGTCAACACAGACCTTAAACTAAGGTCGAAGTTGTCAATCATTGATCACTATTTCTCGAATAATAGCTCAATGTATTTGGAAGAAAGTTGCACTATTGTTCCTTGAAACTTTATCCCTACGGTGAACTCATTTTGAACATCTCACCACCTCACCAATTCTACCCCCTTTGTCACAGGAAAATTCTTCAACATAGCTTATCCCGGGCACATCACGCGCATGGTGGAGCTGGATCCAACCCCGGCCCATGTATGCTGCAGCCAAGATGTTGAGGGCGTCCGTCGGTGGTACCACTTCCACTATCACAGTTATTACGAGCAGTATGGCAAGCTGAATGGAGGTGGGGAGCCACCGCAGTATACTTACGATAAGGTAGGGTAAACGCTACTCTTCATATATTAACTCGCGCTTGTATATGACACTTAACGACGAACTTTAACATAATAACGAGGCTCTCAATGTGTACTTGTTTTCTTCGGCCATCTGAGCAGGACAGGGCCAGATAGCCTGGAAAAGCTCATTATTACTGGCCGCATGGCAAGGAAGCGTAGAGGTGGACGTATGGGCACACGTTGGGCGGACAGAATAACGTCAGAGACAAACGCCACATTGCAGGCTAGCATGCACTGGGCCCAAGACAGAGTAGCTTGGAGAGCGCTGGTGAAAAGTGTCCGTATTCGTCACGTCCCTCAGCCATGAGGATACGACAAGGAAGAAGAAGTATATGACACTAGAGGGGCACTACTCGTTATACATTAAATCGCGCTAAAGGGTAAATCACATGGGAGAAGTATATTAGCCCACGAATGTTGCAGCTAAGACGTTAAGGGCGTCCGTCGGTGGTACCACTTACACTATCATAGTTATTACGAGCCACGTGGGGAGCCACCGAAATATACTTACGAAAAGGTAGCGTAGGTATACAATATACTAAGTATGTACCATCGCCCACACTATTAACTGTCCATCGGTAAATCTTATTACAAAGGCATAAGGTCAGCCGCGACCACGACCAGTGAAACCTGTGTCGAAATGTCGGTAAATCAAGGTAATTGAATAAAATTCGCGTTAGACCCGTCTGTAAATGTGAGTTAATATGTGTTCAAAACGCGAAAGTTTAAAATATTATAAAAAGGCATAAAGCCCCCTCCAGACTATGCGCGTGAATCGCAGGCGAAGCCGCGAACGCGAGTGTGGAGTCGATTTCGCTGTCTGCGAAAATCGACTCCACACTCGCGTTCGCGGCTTCGCCCGCGATTCACGCGCATAGTCTGGAGGGGGCTTAAGGTCCAGCGATGGACAGTTAAGAGTGTAGCTGGTTGTACGATAAATCACATGGACATTTTAATAACACAACTACTACGAACATTTAGCAGATGTACAGCCTGGCAAAAGAGTAGAAATCAAAAAGTGGCAACACTGAAGTGTCGTCCCGTTCTCTTATATATAGATGGTCAAGCAGATCTTGTCAGTAGGAAAAGGCGGCAAATTTGAAAAATGTAGGCGCGAAGGGATATCGTCTCATAGAAAATTTGAATTTCGCGCCTTTTTCTACTGACAAGATTTGCTTGACCATCTATAAATTGATTTTATAGTGGTAACAGACTATCGCACCGCACCAAGGTCATTGTGCGACACACCCATAAGTAAGAGCGAGAAAGCGATATCTCTTTCTCGCTCTTACTTATCGGTGCGTCGCACAATGACCTTGGTGCGGTGCGATAGTCTGCTACCACTATTAGGGACGATACTACCTACAGTGTTGCCACTTTTTAATTTCTATTCTTTTTTGTCAGGCTGTATTCTTTAGTACAGTAAAGGGCCATAAAGTTTGCACATCGGAATTTCGGCTTCGTAGAGCGTTGTCTCTTTCATTCTCGTTGCCTCCAATATTCTCTTTCTAAATACCGATGTGCAAACTTTATGGCCCTTTACTGTACGCTCTTTGTTTCTCAGGCTTTGGAAATGTTGATGAAGGCCCGTGCTCTACAGAAGGAAGCTGCCGAACACGTCATTGAGAGAGTGCTATCACCTGCTGGAGACGGCATATTTAGGTAATTTATAGAATTTTACATACGTTCTGCTTCAAAACCTGGGTCTTCAGACCTGAAACGTAGGCAGTGGCGGATTTGCCCTAAGGCCAAGTACCGTACGCCCGGGCCTAGGGCGGCAAGATATTAGGGGCGGCAAATTGTGACAAAAAATTCGCTGATGATAGCAAGAAATAACTCAAAATGTAGTCAATATGATGGGTGCTGAGAAAGGGGCGGCCGGGGGCCTAGGGCGGCAAAGACTGCAAATCCGCCGCTGAACGTAGGTACCTTATATTTATTATTACGCTGCACAAACTTCTTCAATGATAAATAACTTGTAGTAGGCGCAATCATAAGCCTCTGGCCATGTTAAGTATTCAGAGTAAAAAGTTAAAATTTCTCAACGAGAATTCAAAATTTTGTATCAGATTTCTGAACGCATAGTCGCGCCCCCGCGCGCGCGCCGCTTCTGTCGCCTTCATTGACGTTTTTCATCAGCCGCGGCCATTACGTCCTATTAAAATAAAAAAGTGTTTTTATTAAAATAAAGGACGAAATATGTAAAGAAGAAAATAAAATAGTATACCTAAATGATCTATGTTGCGGAATAGAAGAAAAAATAAGAAGATTGGAGAAGATTCAAGAGCATACGCGTTCAAATCCAAATGCGGCGTCCTTCCATTGGTATAGGCCCGTTAGACGCGTTACATACCGATCGATGGGATCATGATCATGAACCTATTCTATGTCTGCAATTCCGCATCATCTAGATCCCTATCTCCGCCAACGGCGTCGAGAAGTAGATGTCGCTCGGTATCCAGATGTAAGCCTCGCTCTCCAATAGTGGCAGCATTCGGTTAATTATTTAATACACATAATATTCCGAAAAGGAATATTAATTATAATCAGGTAAAAAATATGATTTATTTATGTTATTTCTATCTGGTGTTAGTGCTGTGCGTTGGAGTGTTATAACTAGCCAACTGGTTGCTAACCTGTACTTGGTTATGCTGTGCATATGCTTCTGGAGCGCTATTCTCTGTTTCTAACTGCATAAAATGGCTGTGCTAATCATTTTGGAGTGTTAATCTAGACATCTCTGTTTGATATTCGCACTTGGCAACCTTGGCGTACTACACTAGGTGCGTTCACTGCCAGTAGCCAGGGGATATTGTCACATATTCCTTGCCAACAGCACTGAGACATTGCTCATGTCCTACCTGATAATAGGGTGCATTATAAGCCACCTACAAGTCTTGCTAGATAAACTTACCTACTGGGTTTTGTGGCGTGTTCGACTAGACACCGCTCTTAACCAAATGAGTTAATCATGTGGTATGCCGTACTAGGCCGTCTCTTGATATATACTCATCTTCAAGTAGGTGAAATTAAGTAGGTACTTATTCTAATGTCAGCAAGCAAAGAATTAAGCGAGCAAACCTTGACATTGTCGGAGGGAGGCACCAGAATTTTGGATATTATAGAAAAAATCCTTATAGGATAGTGTTGTTCTTTGATTACAGATAAATAATTAAGAACATTATAAAAGAAGTATGACCCGGACAAGATTACGAAATACTACTCTGCGCTGTAAGAAATTATTGGTCCTCCGAAAATGAAGACTTAAGCTGCAGCTGGCGAGATTTTGCCAGTGGGGAACGAGGCTAAGTATTGAAATGATACAAAATAAAGTTTCCTGTTCTCTAACTGTGATGATTTAGCTCTAAAAAATTGTGTACCGTACCAGCTATAAGAAGGAATTGTCACTTTTAAGTGATTCTGTTCATATCTTGAAATTAAATACTGAATCATAATAAATGGCATAAGAGGTTTATTAAATCTTTTAAACATGCTGTTGACAAGTTATGTTTTAGGGAAATCTAGCAGAAAAACTTTAAACTCCGGCAGCCCAGCCCGTAAGCCTGGCACTTTAAACTTCAAAGGCCCAACCACCAATCATATTTTCTAACGTATGATTTGCTGTTGTATTTGTTTCATACAAAAAAGTATTTATTAAACAACAATATACAAAAACCCCTGGTCAAAAGCAAGGAAGAGGAAGCGGAGCAAGACCTTCCTCTCTGCAGTCACAATGTGGTCGCACACAGCGACATCACAACAGCCTGTGTTCATTTAGAATAAATTCTTAAAAGCTGTGGTTTACTTTTTTCACATACAAGGATTTTGTCCGGGCTATCTCATACAAAGTTCCTTTTTTATCTGTGCCAACACCTACAAGTATTCCGAAATATGATCACTTCTGTGAAATTGATAGTCGAATACTAGAAAAATATGTGACTGTGGTATATACTGTGTGTACAAATATATGCCTATGATGACCTTATAAAATAATGTTCACTTTATAGGTACAGCAAGGCAAGATCCATATATTAACATAAGCACATTTAGGTAGTGCAACTGAGCGGTTTTAGCTCCAAGATGTTTTTACTGATTTCTTGAATGTAGAAAACATATCTGTTTCATGTGGAAAGATGAGATTTCAGTTTTTAGTCCTAACATACCTAGACTATTAAACTAGATATCTCTCTAGCTAGATATATGTGCAAGACCTTTTATGAAGTGTTTAAGATCACATACACACACTGTTTAGATGATAGATATATCTATTGTTGATACTCAACAAATGTTATACTATGTAGGTACTTATACAGGATACACTTAATTATAGTCTTGGTAACATTACCTATGTGGAGTTATAATCAAATGGAACTAGCTCCATAGTACCTCAGAAAGCTGGCTACTATATAGATTTATTTCTTTACCTACTAAGGAAAAAATTCAAAGTTAATCAAAAGATAAAGCCCTTTATAAATTGGTACAATGTAATACAATTGGTTGTTTGTATAGTTATATTATAAGTTTGGCTAATGAATATGGCTATGTGTATGTTTACACAAACGCTTTAAGGGTTAAAGAGCTGAAAAGACAAAAATACATACTTATACTAAATTAAATATATTTTAAGGAAACCTAGTGTGACATTTTTTGGTGGCTTATTAAAATAAAGATTTATAAATATACTTTCTGCAGATATTTACTTACTTACAGTAATAGTTTATTGACACGCTGGGGCGGCCGATTAGAAATGAGTTAGCTGTGGATTGTGGAAGGAGTCAAAAAGAATATATATTTTACATTATATTTGTTCAGCTTATGGTGGTCTTTTATGTTTAAAGACTTTCTTTCCGGTTTACCAGATTGTGAGATGCTTCTGAGAGAAGACAACACAGCTATCGCAATTATTTATAAACCGAATAGGTGAAATTAAATCCTGTATTTTTTATGTCTAGGAACATTTTGCAGTGGTGTGAAAAAAGACATTACAATATTCTACTTAAATGATATATTTGTGCTATAAATGTTATAAGCTGATTAAGTGATAACTTGGGATTTTAGAGTTTTAATACAAATTAAATTTGAAATGTCTTGCAACATTTTGGAACTTCATATACCTACCGAGTTATTGGTAGCCGTGCAGATGAAATATGTGAACGCTACACATATATCCTGGTGAAGTAACCCAGAAGATGCTTTCACATTTTCATGAATATACAATTTTTTTTATCTATGCTTTCCTTTAATTTGAAATGAAATCTAAGGTATTAAAGTTATAGGAAAACCAGAAGGCACGGTCACTGAAACTACTAAGTTTTACAAAATAATTATGAGTATATGTTACATACAATTGTAAAGATTAGAGCCCCAGCTCTCAATTAAATAAACTTATTCTATTAACCGGTTTCAAGTTTCAACAGCGTCTTATCCTGGTTACCCCAGTGTTATCCGGGGAGTGCCATCAGCCATCTCTGAACGAGCAGGGAAGAGGAGGAGGAGACAGGAGGAACTTCTGATTGGTGAGGCCAACAGTATGGTGTAATCCCTTGCGCCCAACACCGTCAAGCAGCATGATACCTAAACACTTGAAATACTGGTGTATGTTTTGTGAAAATAATTACATTAATTATTTGTGACGTCCCACGGTCAAAGGTACCTTATGGCGGGTATGGAGTTATGCATACCCCAGTAATCTACAATAAATAAGCTATCGATAACACAAAAGATCAACCTTCTAGGTTACGTAGTTACAGAGATATGATTTTTTGAAAATAATGTTGTGAAATGTGCAACTTTACGATAGAGAAGTTTTAAGTTTAGCCGCCTAAAAAACTATGTTCCTGAAGTAAGTTACATAGTTGACTACAAATAATAATACCTTATGTATCTGAGATTAAAAAAATATTGCGACTTGTTCTGTAATGCAAATAGAAACTTTTGATATCGACTGATTTATGTGTATACTAACCAATCTCTTGAAAATAAAGTTTTATTTCATTTTCACGATTGATTGCAATGAGCTCTCAAGATTTAAATTTTATCTATTAGAAAACGACACTGACAGACAGTTTAAGCAAAAAACAATACCGATTTAGAGGTGAAAATGTATTTTCTGACTTTTTCATATAAAATCACAAAATTGAATATTTTTACTTTTAATGTGACACACAATCAATTTTTCTGAGCACATATGAAAGAAATTCTGTCATTCAAATGAAATAAATCCTAAAACCCCAACTAAATACTATATTTAACCCCTTATGCCACTTTAAACTTACATAACAATAACAGTATTTGCTCCATACATTTACGAAAAGGTACCTTATGGAAATCAATCTAATAATACATCACTACAAAATATCAATCATATTACAGTTTATCTTTTATGAATAGAAAATATTAATTTACATTAAACTGCCCCAAATTTAATTAGTTCTTCGTCATAATAATCTTAAAAAAGACCAATAATTTGTATGTAATGAAAAGGTACCTTGTGGTCAAGTTACATGATGAGGCATGATGATGATGGAACAGTTAGGATAAACTAATAATATTTTGGGGTTAAGATGGTATAAATCGTCTATTTCTTATCAATAATATATTTCGGTTGCTATTGAAGATAAGCGGCATTGAGGTTCAATGACCTCAGATATTCCATAAGGTAATGCGTCGGGTATTGGCATTTTTCAGCAAACCAATGGCTGATTTACTGCATGCGACCAAACCAAATGAAGATTATTCTAGTTAAGAAAGACTTGACGAGAGTAACTTTGGTATAATAGCAGTCTACTTGGATTTGTGATGTCGGTCTATGTAAGGTTATAATATTTGCGAGGCGCCCCAACCCGAACTGAAATTATCAAATTAGTTTTGCAGAATGCTAATACAGTTCTCTACCAAACTTCTTTTCCCGTATTGACTAGTTTTTTTGGGAATTTACAATCTTTTTTCCATAAGGTACCTTTTCTACTAAACTCTGAGACGACATTAACTAGGCTTATAACTCACTTATAACAAAAATAAAAACAGGTAAACAAACGTTACGCATTAAGGTTTCAGATCAAACAATAAAAAAAAATTGAGCATTTTTTCACCTCTTTACAAAACATTTCATATCTCCGAAACTAGAAACCCTCATAAGGTACCTTTTCCCGTGGAACGTCACATTTTATGGTATCTGTTCCAGAAGTGCTTGCCGTTTTAATAGCATTATTTATGCTAGGTATAGAAGTGTAATTTTCTGTAAATCTGTTCTTGGGTTTTTATTGGGGAATAGGCTCTTCTCAAATGATACAATTGAACATTTTAGGAAGAACGTTTTTTAGATTACACCCACCTCAACATTAAAGTGTGAGCTGATACCTTAATCAGTCTTAAATTACTTATAAACAATGTCACCAACTAATGAAAATCTTTCATTAGGTACAGACAGAAAAAGTAAAAAATTACTTTATTTCTTTTATTAGCCATTGTGATTGTACACAACGTGCAAACCCTGTAAGTAATTGATAAAATATGAAACTTTATTCTGATTTTTGATAAAGACCTTTATGGCTTTATAAATTACAGTAACCTTTGCTACCTTCAAAATTATCTTTTCAGGATAAAACTAAATTGAAATTGAGTAAGGTTGCTTAAGCCAAACATTGGTTAGCTATATATAAATGAATGATAATATTCGTGATTGTTAAATTGTTAGTGGTTATATTTTATTGCCTTCAAAAAACCTCATGCAAAATTGCATGTTAACTCCTAATTTCTATACCTAATAAATCTCAAGCAATAAAACTCTATGTCTATTTCAGAGAAAAAATCTCTTCCCTAACGATTTGTAGATGGACTAAGTCCTGATCTTAAAAAATAGTGGTGTTGATATTTTTTAATCTCACCACTCATTTAACCCATTATGCGTTGGGACACCAACTCCTGCTTAGGCTGACAAGCAGAAAAATCGTTTAGGAGTTAATATTGATGGAAGAAAACATGACACTTCTAATAATTTTGCTCAATTTCATAATCATAGTTCCATCTAATTCTAATAATTATATAAAGATATATCCTTACTATCTAGTTAATGAGAAAATAAGTGTTACCTACTAAAGGTTGTAAGCAGCAACACACTGTCAAGAGTTGCTTATAGTTGTTGAATTCGTTAAAAATTGCATCTCATGCTAACATTTGATTTCTTTGATAGTCCTATAATAATTGAGTTTTAAGTGGTACTTGGTGGTACTAATGAAATACTTATTAATAAGAAACAAATTAATTTTGTTTCAATCATCATATGACAGGCAGTTTGATGAAATAATAAATCACTAGATCTCTAAATAATGTTATTAACTAAATATACATATATATTGAAAATAGTTGATGATAACTAAAAAGGTACCTACTTTAAAAATGAAATCATTAATCATTGTTAATCATTGATTTCATTATTGTAATACAAAGCCAAAACAAACTTTGAATACTTATCTCTAAACATCTACAAGTTATTTATCATTGAAGAAGTTTGTGCAGCGTAATAATAATTGGAAATTAAACGAACTTACCTGTAAGTGAAGTTCTATTTCAATTATATTAGCTGCACAAACTTCGAAATGATAATCCCTTCCCGCCCAGTACCCGCGTTGTCCTGAGACAACCAGGGATTTTAATAGTGAAAAATCCCTGTCAAAGTTTAAGATAATATTGGCTTTGCTGAGTTGCGGGCCAAGCTGTCATATCAGTTGGCATATTCACTGCCAGCGCGAGCAACGAGCGAAGCTGATAATATGCGTTTTCCGCTTTGTAGCGAAAAGCTCCTAAGACTAGAGAACCTGCCTAGGTAGCGGGTCACTGGCAGTGAAAGTATTATGTCTTGGCTTGTTACTCTAAACTAAATGAGGGCGACAGAAGCGGCGCGCGCGCGGGGGCGCGACTATGCGTTCAGAAATCTGATACAAAATTTTGAATTCTCGTTGAGAAATTTTAACTTTTTACTCTGAATACTTAACATGGCCAGAGGCTTATGATTGCGCCTACTACAAGTTATTTATCATTTCGAAGTTTGTGCAGCTAATATAATTGAAATAGAACTTCACTTACAGGTAAGTTCGTTTAATTTCCAATTATATCCCAGGTAAAGTTAAAGGCATGTAGTCACATCCAGCTGTCCAGTGACTAAACTAATTATGAGCAGTTATAGGATAGGACCCTAGTTTTTTATGTAAACTTGCGATATTACCCTTGGAGGGTATCTATTGTGAGACCTGTACCTACACCAACACAATAATGCCACTACGCTCACTGCTCTCTTAAATTATAGCAAAAAATCAGTCATGATCCTATGATATAAGTAAAGAAAGACTGGTAACTAAATAAGTTTTCTTACCAAAACGCGCGTTATTTCGTAGTCGACATCTAACGTCAAGTAGTGGAAATATCAGTACCCCTACTTGACACCAGATGTCATAAGTGTAGCTACTGATGAAAAATGTACTACTAAAGCAATTTACAACTAATATTATAAGCAGAAGGGGTTGAAAATAGACTTCCAGTTAATCCGGTTATAATATTAGCTGAAAATTGTTGAGCATTAGAGTTTTCGTTCGCCGAGACATCTATTGTCAACTAGCAGTACTGTTAAATTCCGCTACATGACGGTAGATGTCGATTACGAAATAACGCGCGTTTTGGTAAAAAAACTGATGTATGGAGTTACCACTCTTTCTATACTTATATTACTCTATGGTCATGATGCACTGATAGCTACTAAACTAAAATTTGTTCTTCGTACAAGACAAGTTACGAATTGCCTTATCAGTGGAAATACAGCCTAAAACTAACTTAGATAAACCAAGTTAGTAGGTATTAAAATAATTATTTTTTCACATAACAGGTTTACTCACGACCAACGCCAAAAAACCTTCACCCGCATGCCTTTCACCGGCGACGCTTACCGCGCCATCTATACCGCCACCACGACACCAACGTTCTGCGTGCTCGCTCAAAATTCCATAGACGATGGAGAGTACGACCACACGCCATTTGTAAAGGACCCCGCATGCTGGCCGAATGGGAACTACAATGTGAAGATAGTGGAGGGTAGCCATGATGTGCATATTAGCCACCCGGAGCGCATGGCGGAGGATGTTAGCCAGTTTTTGTTGAAAGATGTTAAAGCTAAAATGTAGCATGAGGTTTAACGAAATGAAATACATTTTACTAGTTTTTTTTTTGTAAGTTTTGCAATCCAGTACCCATTATGTTCCTCACACCAACATTGATAAGAGAAGGTGAAGACAACCACAACGTTCGTTATAGTACATTACGATACAAGTGCGAATTACCTTTTCGCACGTGTTCGCAATTTTTGACATTGGCTGCACTGCACGTATTGTCCTTAATCCCGCCCTAGGGCGGCAAAGTAGCACCATATGTACTTACTGTAAAGATTATTCCTTCACCTCGACAGTTAAAGTATTTTTTAATATTAAATATTTGTCCTCCAGTATATAGCTGACAAAGTGACAATAGATACATATTGGTAAGGTAATAGGAATAGGAAGTAAAAAACAAGGGCATCCCCTTTCTTTCTAATTTCGGGAAGTAAATATATTCTTCTATTCTAATATTATGTTAGGTACCGTAGACCGGGGTGACTTTGGAAAATTTGGGGTTACTTTGATAGATTTAAAACGGCCATAGAATTACCATTATTCATTATTTACTGAAAATGTTCCTGTAACTAGTTACATTACTATATATTCATATTCACCTACTGTAAAAAATCTCGCATAAATATATATTATGGCTTAAAAACTAGAATTTTATAGTCGCCTCTGTATTTGAAAGTCACCCCGGTCAATGGTACATATTTACCTAATACATTAAATATTTATAGAATTATCTAATGAAAAACTATTTTACTGACTAGATTATTACTTTAATATACTCGTTGTCAAATGTTTGGTACTTATTAAACCTAAATTTTACTAAAAACATTTTACAAATTCTTCCATAAGGAGTCTTAAAATAAATCAGGATGTTTTTGAACTGGATCGGAATAATATATTATACCAAATGTCAATACAATTTTCCTCGCTTTTACGTTAGGTTAGAGCCGTTAGAGCATTTATTTAAAAATTTGACTTAGTGGTTATTACACTAGATGTCGCTAGTGGTCAATGTAACATCCTTAGGTCATAGCGCCACCTATTCCACAGTGGTGGAAACGTTTGATATAATTATGTGAAGTTCGAGTTCCACTATGATACTTATGGTAGTACTTCCTCTTTTAATACAACTCTTTCCAATAACTAAGCTTATTATACTAGATGTCGCTAGTGACGATATAACCACGATAACTCATAGCGCCATCTATTGGATATTCCTGTGGTAACGTTCTCTCTAGAATTAAAGATGTCGTTAAAAAATAACAGTTATGGTTTGTTGGTGTTTTAAGCGAACTTGGAGCATTGCTTGCGTAATGGCGGCGGCGCGAGACGCAGCGAGGCGATACAGCTCTTCGTGTTGGACAGTTCCTTGCGGAGACGCACGATGTCCTGCTCCGCTTGCCGCTTGCGCTGCAATCAGAGAAGGAGCTAAGAATCCTACTCCTTTGGGAAGAAACTATATGAGATGGGATAAAAAACAAACTGAAATGTGTGGATCAAGTTTGTGTCTTGGTCTAACAAGAAAAGTCTGCAGAGATTGTGATAGCCCACGCAGTACAAGTGTTATTTTAAACGTCATACTTCTATGAAATTATGACGTATAAATAACACTCGCGCTGCGTGGGCTATCATAATCGCTGCAGACTTTTCTTGGTCTAACTCTATCTCTAAACGACTGATTAAAAAACCTACAGAAGTTGGAAGAATCAAGAATCAATTATTCTAATTTTGGTTTTGTTTAAAAAAAAAAAACATTTTTGTTTCAATTGAAGAAACATAAACTCAGCATAGTTTACATACCTTCTGCTCGTTGGCGAGCCTGATTTCAACCTGTGCGACGCGCTGCCGAAGTTCCGCGATGTCTCGCATCAAACGCGCAGCTGCTAGTTTGCTGTCAGCCTGTAATATTCAATTAAAGTCAATAAACACTTGCTGGCCAAGTTATTTTTTATACCACGTAAGTGGCAAACAAGCATACGGTTCGCTTCACTGTAGCCTGACGCCAGCAACTCCAGGTGCGCATTGCCGTCCCTAAACCACCACCAAGGATTCCGGAAATTTTATTAACACTCTGTTTTTTTAAGAAAAACTCATTTCTTGTTGTCTAAAGACTTCCCCGATCACGGCGTATTTACCCAAGACCCTAAAACCAAATGGGGTTACGGCCCGGAAAGGCGACAAGGGGCGGAGGCGACGCAAATATTCAAAAGCCCTGGGCGCCCGTTCTTAAAATACGCCACTGAGCCCATTCCTCCCATGTCAGTCTTCTTTAGACCCTGTACCTGCAGTTACCAAACTTAAATGGAGCTGGGCGAGACATGTTGCCAGGCAGAGTGATGTCAGTGATGGCAGGTGGCCCAAAAATGTTAACGGAACGGTGGCCGCTTACAGACGAAAGGACTGGCGTCCGTTGGGTGGACGACATTCGGAAGATTGCGGGTCACTTTTGGATGAGATGGGCTCGGGACTGGGATATGTGGCGTACTCGAAGAGAGGCCAATGCTCAGCAGTGGCATAGAATAAGTAATAAAGTAACGGCCACGCACCGCCCCGCCCCGACTCGCATTACCTCGCCCCGCGACATGAATCTGACGGACTTCTGGCGTCCTCTCAGTAAAGCGACTTACCCACACATACACAATGACGCGTGTACAGACGTGCCGCGCACACATATAACGCAAATGATTTTTTATGTATGGCGTGTCCACCCTGTGGCAGTGGGCGATAAAAGGCTGATATGATGATGATGACCTGATACTTTAGACGCATATCTTTTTTAGCCGGCTAAATTTGTACCAAACCACAGGAAGCGCTCACAGGAAATTTAACCTTTTCGACGCCGTGTCAAACACAAAAGCTGTCACGCGGACCACTGAAGTGTCAAAACTGAAATTGAACTTTATGCTTATGCACGTAGGTCTATGTTGCTCTGTGGTCTGTGACCGATTAATCAGTCTTTGGCGTTGAACCTGCGGTGCGCATATATCGGTCATTGGCGTCCAATAGGTTAAAGGTTGTAGGATACTTACAGCACGGGAAGGAGCGTTTTTGGCCACGTTCCTACTGACGAGGTTGGGCAGCTCGGACACCGAACACGTACTGAAGAGGCTATCAGAAGGCCCCGCCTTCGTCACACCTTGGATCGCCTGCCCGTAAAAAGGCAGGTTAAAATACTGTAAACTTCCTCATTGAATGTTAGCTACCATGCAAGACATCTTTCTCCCATTATTAAGGATTAGATTTGGTATAAAATCATTGTTTTTTAGGGTTCCGTACCTCAAAAGGAAAAAACGGAACCCTTATAGGATCACTCGTGCGTCCGTCTGTCTGTCTGTCTGTCCGTCTGTCACAGCTCATTTTCTCCAAAAGTACTGGACCAATTAAGTTAAAATTTGGTACACACATGTAAATTCGTGACCCAAAGACGGACATCTTACGTAAACAAATGAATTTTAAACACGGAGGCCACTTTTGGGGGGTAAATGAGAAAATTAAAAAATAATGTTTTTTAAACTATATCGTGTTACATATCAAATGAAAGAGCTCATTTTGAGAAGCTCAAATATATATTTATTTTTTGTAAATATATTTAATGTAATATATATTTTTTGTAATTTTAAAATAAATAGTTTAGAAATTATTTAAGAAAATAGCCAAAAAATGACCATTCCCCCCCCCTTTATCTCCGAATCTAATGGGTCTAAAATTTTGAAAAAAATATACAAAATACTTCTTTAGGGGTCATCCACTAATTACATCACACGTTTAGGGGGAGGGAGGGGGTTAAGAAAGTGTGACATGTTGTGACAAGGGGGAGGGAGGAGTAACAAACTTTGTGACGTCACTTTAACTTCATCAGTAACCGAAAATTTATTTCAATTATTTAATTCCCTGTATAGTTAAATAACAAGTTTTTGGAACGATAATCGTTTTTATTAGTTAAATTTTCTTTCCTAATCAGTTTTGGATTATAAAATTACTTAATATTTCTTTTGTCAAAAATATTTTGATAAAATATGAATACAAAAAATTCGATTTGCCGACTCGTTGAAAAATTGTGACGTCACACCAGGGGGGGGAGGGATTTGCCAAATGTGACCAAGTGTGACAGGGAGGGGGGGAGGGGTCAAAAAACCTATAAATTCGTGTGACGTAATTAATGGATGATCCCTTACCTATAGATGACAGAAAAACCTATTAGAAATATGCAGTCAAGCGTGAGTCGGACTAATTACTTAGTTTTTGATCCGACCCCTACGGGTTTATTAAAGGCAATTCAATCGCGTTTCACATACAAGGTGGTCCAAACCTTGACGTACAAAATTTTTTTTAGATTCGTCACGTCGTGGGCTATCAGAATATACCCCATGTATGTAAGCCGATATTTAGCAGTTTTCGAGTTATGAATTTTTTAACTTTTGTTAAGAAATTCCGGGGTGAAGCTTTGCTTTGCTTTTATGCCTACTAGGTAATTATTGTTGGTGGTATTTGCACTGATAACACGAAATAGCGATGGGGAAGTGACCCCATAAAATAACAGTAGGTATTGGAGCAGGTAAAATTTAACCCTTTGTAGATAACAACCCGTCGCGACGCGGGTCCAGTTAAGATAATGAATAAGTTAAGCAAAATGATGCTTGGTCAATCACATGGCACAATATTAATTTCTCGTGGTAATTTCTGTTTGATTAACGTTAGGAATAACAAGAGGATTTTATTTAATGAATTACTAATTTGGAAACTTTCCACCTCAGTTCCTTTGACCGGCGACTCTGTCAAATTAGACTATTAAGTATCACTATTTTACCTTTTTAAAAACTTAGGGTCTAGCAGTTTCTACAATAACCATAAGTCCTTGAAATTGCTTGTATTTTTTATTTATTTAGGTAAGCGCAAAGTCTAAGCTTGACATGCTTGAACGTAAAATGTTGTCGTTTCCTTTTTTTTCCAACTCACAACAGCCAAGTGAAGTTGCTGATTTTTTTAGCAACTGCGCCGTTTGTCAAGGATTATGTTACAAAAAGAAACATTAAAAAAACTTCAAGTTTTTTTTAAATAAATTAATTGCTTCTTCCCGGAATTTCTTAACAAAAGTTAAAACTTTAAAAAATCATAACTCGAAAACTATGAAAAATCGGCTGACGTACATGGGGTATATTCTGATAGCCCACGACGTGAGGAATCTAAAAAAATTTGGACGTCAATAAAAAACAATGTTAAAAGTTGGGTAATGTACGGAACCCTTGGAACGCGAGTCCGACTCGCACTTGGCCGGTTTTTGCAAACTAGGTATGCAATAATTGGCATATGGTCAGGCGTGGCTCACTCCGCGATTTCGTCGCTTTGCTACAGGTAGCTAAAAGTACATACGTCCCACACCAATTTTGGTGGCTAGCCATAAGCCGCGCGTGGCGCTGTCGCCACCTAGCGGCCATACCTGTCCTGATTGTAACAGACGCGTTTTGTTAGAGAGTGAGTCTTCTGTACCTAGTACTATTATTTATTCTGTGGTATGGTAGGCAATTTGTACCATTGCCTAGTTAGGTTAAGTTAGGTAAGCCTAGTTAGGCAATGGTACCGTCGGTGTTTAGGGGCTGTTCATAAATTACGTCATCTATTTTTGACGATTTTTGACCTCCCCTCCTCCCCCTAAAATCATCCAATAATCATGCTTCAAATGAACCCGTTTCCTCCTACGTCATGCTACCATCATCCGATATCCAGTCCCCCAACAGCCTACCCCCCTAGGACCCCCCTTAGGACAACCGAATAGCCCCTTAGGACAACCGGCCACTCTTAGGAATAGCCCCTTAGGACAACCGGCCACTCATCGTATACCTATTAGTTGTTATTGATATTCGCGTTAAAACCTGAATCATTTTTTGAAAATAATGCAGCCAAGAAAACATCAACATTTGATTAGAGTAAAGAAAAAATCTCAAAAATTAAACTTATGTTTAAAAATGCTATAATTTTTGTGACTCTTCTGAGTCTGCTGATAAAACTTTTCAATTTTTTTATGAACACCGCCATCTGTGTTTACTATAGTCTAAAGTGTACGGTCCTCGCGTGCTGCACGTGGTGCAATTTTTTTTAACAGATGGCGCTGTTCAACTCAGACTACTCAGAGACTAGGTACTAAAAAATATTTTAACAACAGCGCCATCTGTGTTTACTACAGTGTACCTGCGCGACCGCGGTCCTGGCGTGCTGCACGTGGTGCGCCTCCTCTTTCAACAGATGGCGTTTCACGTGCTCTATCTCCGCAGTCAGACCCAGCTTTTCCTTTTCAAGGCGCAGGTTCGATTGTTTCAACGCCTAGAATTAAACATCATATAAAAAAAAACGTCGACTGGCGAGTCATATAACAGTAAAATAAACTAAACAAGAGCAATATTGTAGTCGCCATTTCTCGAAATTTATGCTGAAGTAGATGGCGCTATATGTAAGACGCAAACGTTATCGCTTTAACATTTATCAACCCAGTTACCGCATGCTTGGAGCCGTACAGCGCCATCTAGTTTTACGACGCAAAACTTTTGTCCTAGTTCATATTGTAATGATCTTCATTTTTATTACCTTCAACTTTTCTTTCTTCTCGAAATGGCACTCTTCTACTCGCCGCTTCAGCTTCCTTCTTAGTTCGTCTAGAAGTGTGGAGAGTGTGAGTCTGTTCGACTCTAGTTCTGCACGTTGCTGCACGATCGTGTTTATTTGATTCAGCAGTTTTATGCCTGTAACATTTTACAGACATACTAAATGACTGTCAGCAACACAGTATAATAAAGAGTACTAACGTACAGTATGGACACTCCCTGCCTCCCGTTGAAAGTGCCGCCCACCCGCTCTCGGTTACCTCTCAGTTACCGGCTGGCAAGGACGCGACGACGCGGTGCGCAGAGCGGAGGAGGCCACGTAAAATATTAAACAAATTTACAAATCTTTTTGCAATGGGGCGTGTGTTGTGCTACTTGTGCTGTGTACGGTTGTTTAAGCTCTATAAACGACAAAACTAAAAGAAAGTTCTACAGATTCCCATTGGATGAATCAAGGCAAGTACATACCCAGTTATTTTTAAAGTGTTTTATGTTTTAGTAGAATACCAACTTACAATAGGTACTTATGTTTAGTATTTATTTTACCCTATCTGTTTTAGACCTAAACCTATCAGATCACACTGAAAACATCACAATATCTATATGAACAAAAAATCATGTTTTCAACTTACGTAATATTTTGGTGGCCTGAATTTCCTTACACAAATTTTGTTACTTCGTTTATACTGATTCAAAATAGGAAACTATTGTATAAATCGAGCTTAGATACCCACCTTACAACATAATACGATTCTTATTTCTTCCTAATTCGCACAATGAGTTTTGAGTCATTGAGGTCATCGAACTTGGCAACAAAATGGCGGGAACCCTAGGCCGTCTTATCTCACTCACACAAGCATGGTACGCGTTCACCCACACGAGCTTAGACTGTGTGCGTAGGAACGCGTTTGTTTCATACATTTGACCGCCAGTGTCCGGGGTGTGGTCAGCAATTTAAATAAATAGGTACCTACAAACGCCAGGGCCACTTGCTTCGAGCTAGGCCAGTTGCACGATCCCACTAACCCGGGGTTAACTGGTAAAACCTGGAGTTGCCATGGTTACTAGTTTACACTGGTTTAACGGTTTAACCCTATAACCCCGGGTTAAAATAGTAATGTATGTTATTTATATTGTATACCATACCTTACCTTTTATAATATTGAATTGTTGACATTATGATTTTAATTTCTATTGACCGCAACTTTGCCCAACATAGAAATTTGAAATTTATAATTTCTTCAAATATTTTTTTCTGTTTAAGCAATCTTATGATTCTTTTTGATATTGTAATTCTGAACACTAGTTGTTGAAGTTGAAGTTTTCTCCGTGGGCAAAGTTGAAAAGTGTTGTTACCCACGCTGTTCATTATGTCGCAAGCGATGTGCGGCCGGCTGGAAGCTGGCGGGGAACTCCGGGCTCGGCGCACCCGAGTCGTGGTTGGGGTACGAGCTCGGCGCGAACATAGGAGGGCTGGAGTCCGAAGAGTCCTGAGGAAGTGGTTGCTATTTAACTTCACTACACTACACATAGTGTACACACATAATTTTTTATTTATTTAAATATTTTATTTATTTAAGCCTTTTATTTCTTTAATAATACATTATAATATATACAATACAATTAAATTAAATTTAAATTATACATTTTACAATTATACAATTATTGTTGATATAAAATTTGATTATTATTATTTTTTTACTTTTCAACTTTTATTATTATTAAAGACCTCTCGACGAGTATAGGCTTCCTCCATTTCTCTCCACTTTTTCCTATCTTGGGCTATGCACGTGTACACACATTAGTGCTATCTTAAAAACAAATTAAGCAGCTCAAGAATTTGGCTTATCCAATTAAGTTACTTAACTACTACTAGTAGTGTCGTATATTTTCGTCATACTAAAGCAAACGGAAATCAGTCGTGTATTTTTTTGTTGTGTATATTCTTAGGTGAACTAGGTAAGTTAGTTCTTCTATTAACGGATTGTGACCAAGGAACACAAATTCCCCACCCTCTTGTTAGTGTGTAAAGAAATGACTTTGTTTTCTTACAAACATATCAACTTACGAGAGGCTTGTATTTGGGCAGTTCGTCGCTAGTGAAGCGCACCGAGTGGTGGGTGGTGCGAGTCAGCTTGTGCTGGATCGGGTTTAGCGTCTTCATCGCCATCTTGGAGTCTGCGACTGGTAGGGCTGGTGCTGCAACACAGCGATAATTTCAGTGGACAAAGTTACAAAAATTTGATCTCAATTATTGACTTAAATGTAAGTTTACTAAAAAGTACCTAAATGTGACTACATGCTATTTCATTGTGGCTTGTATTTAAGTACTACAAGGGAGTGGGCAAAGTTGTATGAAGACTTCAATGAGTCTAATACCAACATTAACAAGTTTTTCATACAGTTAAATATCAATATTTATTTACTTATTTAAAATAAAGTAATCTGCTGTTGAGTGCCTACCTGGGATAGTAACGTTATGAAATATATATTGTGGGAAGTATTTAATCTTGACAACTGTTTGAAACCGTGCGAATGATGACATCGATATTGGTCGTTTCCGCTTGCATTTAGGGTGGTTCTAATAACAAACGGAGAAGTTATATTCTTATGTATTGCAATGGAGAAGAAGAGGAAAAAAAAGAGATGTATCTGTCGGCGGCCGATCGTAAGATCAGGCGGATCGCAATATTCGCAATGTTATTGTGTACCTAATGTTTTGGCGGTAGTCACATAAAAGCAATCAATAGATAGGATAGGTTCATTAGGTTGCTTGAGGTGCCCGAAGGGCAAACTGTCCAGAAATCGAAGCCTCCGTCGACGCAGGGAACGGTAGGTACCTACTGTCAACTGTAAAACTAAATTAAGGAAATAATTTGCATGACTTATTAAAGTCTGAATGTACGCTCACTCGACCATTGTAACACCACAATTGTACTACATACATAAAGCAAATAAATTACTATTACTATTAAAAATATGCGTGCGAAAATCATCTCAAAAATATGTGCCATAGCTCTTATGTCAGCGAATTAAGAACTATGGGACATATTTTGGAATAAGTTGGCTACACCCATATTTTTACAGTTGACTGTACAAAGATTTTCACGTTTCAAAGTTATGACTAGGAATTTCATGATCTTAAGATCGCCCGCCGACATATCGATTAATCTACTTTATTTCAAATCTAAGTAGTGGACTGAAACAGACTAGTAATTAAAATAGATTTAATTACATATTATAGTTAAATTTGATATGAATTCTTCTAAACAGATTTATTATACAATTCTTTGCAATATTTACAAAGGTACTACATCCATTTTCGATTTCCCCGCTGTATGGTTAAGCTCAGCCTTTGGGCAAAATATGACCCTGCTCGTAAGTCGCCAGACACCCGAACAATTTTTCGGGAAATATTACAATTTTATGGGAAATATTAATATTATAATGTATTTATACAAATCCCATGCATAGATATTTGTATACAGCGGGTGCTAAGCCAATAGTTTCGCTGACGCACATATAGCCCTAAATAAGGGGTCATCCATTAATTACGTCACACGAATTTCTAGGTTTTTTTACCCCTCCCCCCCTCCTTGTCACACTTGTTCACATTTGGCAAACCCCTCCCCCCTGGTGTGACGTCACATTTCTTCAACGAAATCGGCAAATATTTATTTAATATTTTATCAAAATATTTTTGACAAAAGAAATATTAGTAAATTTATAACCCAAAACTGATTAAGAAATAAAATTAAACGAATAAAAACGATTATCGTTTCAAAACCTTGTTATTTAAATGATAATTAGCGTACAAAATAATTTAAATACATTTTCGGTTACTGATGAAGTTAAAGTGACGTCACAAAGTTTATGACTCCCCCCTCCCCCTTGTCACAACATGTCACATTTTCTTGACCCCCTCCCTCCCCCTAAACGTGTGATGTAATTAATGGATGACCCCTAAAATGGATCATTGAGAGATATAATATTTTAAACTTTCGCGTTTTGAACACATATTAACTCACATTTATAGACGGGTCTAACGCGAATTTTATTCAATTACCTTGATTTACCGACGTTTCGACACAGGTTTCACTGGTCGTGGTCGCGGCTGACTGATGTCCCAGGAAAATGTCAACAAACACACAAATCTCTGTTTGATCTGAGATATTCCTAACTAGGTCATTTTAAAACTGAAATCGATAAAATGACAGATATATCATCTGTTGCTCTTTATTATAATGTCAGAAAGAGACCAACGATGTTTACTGTCAACAATCACAAGTTAATCTGACTAATAGTTAATTAATAAGTATTAGGTAGTTAATTGCCAATAAGTTATCAAATTAAGCTGTAACTCACCACCGCTCCCTGAAGAGGTCGCCACGCTATGATAAGGTTTCACGTAAACAAGGTACCATGCAAATACTTATACAGGCTGTCCGGAAAATTCCCTTAAAATGAAAGCAAGTAAAATGTTACTCGATGCGTAAAGCTTTCGTTTATATTGCAGTTCAGCTGAGGCTAGAATGTGGAAGTATATATATGTATGGTACAGTCGACGTCAAAGATATGTTTACACTTTTCGCCTTATTACAAAGGAGTAAGGTGCAAAAGTGTAAATATATCTTTGACGTCGACTGTACAGGTAATGATAGTGGGCTTTAAGGATGACTCACGCTAGACCGAGCCGGGCCCGGGCCGAGGCGTACGACATGTCATTTTCTATGACGGCTGATCGGTGATCACGTGGTGCTTTCCATAGAAAACGAAGCACCGGAAGCTCCGGCCCGGGCCCGGCCCGGTCTAGCGTGAGTACGCGTGAG
Organism: Cydia splendana; assembly: GCF_910591565.1. Taxonomy (NCBI): domain Eukaryota; kingdom Metazoa; phylum Arthropoda; class Insecta; order Lepidoptera; family Tortricidae; genus Cydia; species Cydia splendana. The sequence continues at coordinate 1,493,213 of NC_085985.1, forward strand.
TCATCCTTTATTTACTTTATATTATCACTAATCGCTTATGTCTAGAATATTTACATGCATACAGTGAAGAACACAGTGCTTACATAGTGTGGGTATTCTAGTAAGAAAATGCCTCTATCTTCTTCTTCAACCTAGCGATTTCCCGGCCTAGCGCCAGGGTCCGCTTTCCTGCTCAATCTTCTCCACTTTGCCCGGTCTTCGGCATTCTCAGGTGTGAGATTGTTCTTTTTCATATCCGCTACTGTCACGACGTCCAGCCAGCGCTTCTTAGGCCTACCGCGGCCGCGTGATCTAGGGCCTTGGACAGTGAGGTTGAGGCATCTGTTAAAAACAAATTAGTAAACCGATTCCACAAAATATTCAGCGTACAACTGGGAGAACAATAGTACGTATCTTATAAATAAACCAACTGAAAGAGCTAATTAATTTTTGTGATTTTTTTAAAGTTTTTTGTTAAGTGTAAAGTTTTTTATGAAATTTTTCAAATTAAGTTTAAACTGAAAATACTGTGTCGTTTTGCATCACCATGTATCGCTAACGACTCCGTACCAAGTACGGTCGTGTATCGTAAAAAATAAAATCATAACCCAACTGTTTTGCCAATATTGTGCCATTCCGAATGGCTGTGAACTGTACGGAGCCAAGGCGAACCTTCATCGCAATCGTTATACCTATTGACAACATTATAACTAGCAAAACTAGTATACCCGACTAGGATGTTTCATTTTTCCGAATTTTCGATTTTCATCTGACTTTGCTCGAATTCTTGTTCTAACTGGTAAAAAAATATTATACGTTAAAAGAAATTAAAATCGGTCAACATTTAGAGGTTGCACAACATCAACAAAGATTTTTCAAATAACCAACGACTCTACATCGGAGGGTAGAAAATGGTTTAAGCGGCTACCATCAAAGCGGAGAGTAGTGTGATACTGAACCTTCTATATATAAATACATTTTAAAATTAGTAATAAACTTGGATTTTGGTTACTCGATAAATGTTCTAATTAAGATTTTTCAGTTTTTCCACCTGTTTCCAAAGGAAAAGTGCTTTTTTCGTGTTTTAGACGCAAAATTCAGTTTTCTCATTCGATTTTTAGTATCAGTTCATTATATTTTGTCATTTTAGAACATAGTTCATTTTCACGCAATGTATGGGGTTCTCACTCTACCTTTTCAACTTGTGCAACCTCTAAACGTTATTCGATTCTTTTGAAAATTGAAATAGATAGTTTTTAGTGTGGGGAGGCTCCATTGGTGAGCAAAGTCAGGAAAAATATTACAACTTTTTTTTCTCCATACAAAAGTGAATCACCCTACCCGACTTACTTATTGCCATGCATACGTCAAAGTTGTAAATATTTATACAGATACCTATACCATACGGGCAATGTTACACCAAACAACCCACAAATTTAAAGCGCCTACGATTCTCTCATAGCAACGTAATTACGCGTATGTGTAGTTTCCTTTGAACACTTTAGTATTTCGTATTCAATAATAACGGGTAGATATATTACTTTTTGGAACTACCTACAACAATTTTTTGTTTAAAATATTTTTACTAAACATCGTTACTACCACAGAAGAAATAATAGTACTACCGTACAGAAAGGACACTTCCTACAAACCCGAAGTTTGACAGCAATTCAGGGTCGAATCTTGCTATCCCTTTCGGCTATTTAGGGTTGTCAAAATTCAAGTGATTATCTTATCTGTGGTCGTGCACGCACAAGGAAGTCAAGTGGTGCCAACCCTAATAATTGCTCGGAGCAATGCTGAGCCGAACGGAGCCGAGTTCGACCGAAGTCAGGAGTGTCTCCCCACTGTTACTACTGTATTGTTGACAGCAATGGAGCAACTATTGGTAATTTCCTTGGTTGTGCAAAAAAAAATTATATACCTTAATTTGCTAATTAATGTGTCCCCATAATATTTTATTGGTCCTATAATATAATAAAGAATTCGTCTAACTTTAGGGAACAGTTAGATACAAAACAAATCAAAAACACTTTGATTCTAACTTATTACACTTGCATTCCGCCGTCCCCTTTTGACAGCGATTCGGCAAAACTTAAGTTATTAGCTTTTGTCACGCGACCACGCGCGCAGTTACCTAACGATCACAATGTGGCCTGCCGTGCCGTGAGGCAGATACTGATGGGTACACTCACCTACAATAATATGTTACTCTTCGAAGACCGCAAAAATATCTGACACGCTCTTATGGATCTTCAAATAAGAGCGTGTCAGATATTTTTGCGGCCTTCGAAGAGTAACATATTATTGCAGGTGACTGTACTGGATATGTAGATAATGACCTCATGTCTACATAGAGTCAGACCAAGATAACTCTGCAGCGATTTTGATAGCAAGTGTTATTTTAAACGTCATAATTTCGTAGAAGTTTGACGGTTAAAATAACACTCACACCGTCCGAATTATCTTGGGCTAAAGCTAGAACGCAATTACAGTAAAATGCCCTTTGAGTAATAATAAATGTTTTAATCAATTAGAATTATTAGACGATCCCACTATTAAATTTTCTACGTGTGAATACAGTCAGAAGTTGCTAAGCGGGCCAGGTGTTCAAAATGATCTTGACGCGACTTTATTGTTAAGAGAATAAGAGCGTGTCACCTCGCCCGCTTAGCAACTTCTGCTGCTGACTGTACCTACTAGATGAGATTGACGCCTATTTAATTTTTGATCTAATAGGCCATTTGATTGTCCGCTCTGGACTGGCCTTAAATCGGCCTACAGAAATACGATACTACTAGCGCCATCTGTCGACGAGTAGAAATAGTAAATACCATTATGGCTGAAAAAAGATACGCCGTCACAGAATAATTAATAGTACTACCGTACAGAAAGGAAACTTCCTACAAAAACGAAGTTTGACAGCGGTTCAGGGTCGAATCATGCTGTCCCTTTCTAGTATATGGCACTATCCCTTTCGGCTATTTAGGGTTGTCAAAAATCAAGTGATTATCTTATCTGTGGTCGTGCACGCAAAAGGAAGTCAAGTGGTGCCAACCCTAATAATTGCTCGGAGCAATGCTGAGCCGAGCGGAGCCGAGTTTGACCGAAGTCAGGAGTTTCGCACCCCTGACGCCGTGTCTATGTCCACACGATGTTACACATAGATAGGAAAGCTAGGTCTCGGCCTCGTGGGCACTATATCCCAAAATAAATAATAGTACTAGGTACAGAAGACTCGCTTTCTAACAAAGCGCGTCTGTTACGATCAGGGCATATATGGCCGCTAGGTGGCGACAGCGCCACGCGCGGCTTATGGCTAGCCACCAAAATTGGTGTGGAACGGATTACTTTTAGCTACCTGTAGCAAAGCGACGAAATCGCGGAGTGAGCCACGCCTGACTGTATAAAAAATTAAAGGGCCATATGTACTGTAAAACGTTGTACAATACACGTGTGAAAAGTAGGAAATTTGCAACTCGTGTCGATTTAAAACACTCCTTTCGGTCGTGTTGCTACTTTTCGCACTTGTATCGTAATGTACTAAAATGTTTTGCTTGGTAATAAAACAACATTGTATGTAACTAAAGTATCAGTTTATTCGCTCTCCTGCGTACGCAGACGCGCGCTAGCATTAGTGACGCGCACGGAAAGCTGTTGCGCGCGCGCGACGATGGCGGCGCGCTTCTTCGCGGAGACTGCGTGCGCGATCTCGGCGCAGTATGTGCGGTTCTGCATCATCAGGATCTCCAGCTCACGGACGTTGTGGACCAGCACCTGGAATGAACACCGGCTGATTAGAGAAAAAAAAATATTAGAGAAAAAACTAATTAATGTGACTCAGCGACCTAAAGAAAACAACGCCACTTCTTAACCCTTAAATGCATAGTGATGTATTTATACATCACGACATAAACATCAAATTTTATGCATAATTAAACAAATTATATTTGTTCTTGTATATTATTTCAATAGTAAAACTAATCCATTTTCTGAATTATTACATAAATTTACGCAGTATTTTAATTTATAAATATTACATTTGTTTAAAGACGAAATGTCGGAAAACTTGGAAAAACCTGGAAGTTGATGATTTTTAGTATGTGATTTTGGGCAGATGTTTCGGGGTATGTAATTATTTTATATTTAAAAACTTTATCATAGGTATATCACAAATAGTGTACCTTTCTAATGGTAGTAAAAAAAATCATTTATATATTACTGTAAATTGCATATTTATATAAATATGATTTAGCCAATTCAACTTCTAACACTGATTTCGCAGTGAAAATCGAAGTTATTTTTTTTTTACTATTTTTCCTAGAATCTACAAACAATTATGTGATACATATATAAATTTCGGGCAAAAAGAAAAAATCATGCATTTAAGGGTTAAACCGCAACTAAACTTGATATTCACACTTCGCACTAATAAACAGGGGGGCTTCTGTGCTGTCCCCTATGTTTAATGCACGATCCCTATTACTTCAGTCACTTTATCACTTCAGAATTGATGCAATATTACCTTAGTCGATAGAGTAATATAAGTAAAGAAAGAGTGGTAACTCCATACATCAGTTATCATACCAATACGTGCGTTATTTCGTAGTCGACATCTAGCGTCAAGTAGCGGAATGTATCAGTACTGCTAGTTGACAATAGATGTCTCGGCGAACGACAACTCTAATGCTCAACAATTTTCAGCTAATATTATAACCGGATTCACTGGAAGTCTATTTCCAACCCCTTCTGCTTATAATATTAGTTGTAAATCGTTTGTGTAGTACATTTTTCGTCAGTAGCTACACTTGTGTCATCTGGTGTCAAGTAGGGGTACTGATAGTTCCACTACTTGACTGCTACTACTGGTAAATCCGCTACTTGACGCTAGATGTCGACTACGAAATAACTCGCGTTTGGTAAGAAAACTGATGTATGGAGTTACCACTCTTTCTTTACTTATATATCTCTATGGTTTATAGGGAGCGTGCATGAACTATAGGGGGCAGCGCAGGAGCCGTCAGATTTTAGGCGCGAGGCGTAGTGAAGTTTATGCTTCCGATGTAGCCCACAAGATGGCAGAAACTACTATCAACAATCAATCAAAATTTTATTGATAAAATAGAAGTATTTTACATGTCAACAGTCAACACATTATTTCTATGTAATAGGATCACGCATTAATATTTTATAAATTAAATTAACACATTACTTACACAGCATAAAACGAACAAGAAAACGTATGAGAACGGTAGATGGCAGCACTTGCTTAGTCATGAAGTGTCAATGTACATGTTTATGTTTCCGATTCAGTTCACACGATGGCAGACCCTCCAAAGCGCACGGCCCCAATAGGAAGTATGGTGTTGGCAGGTCGAAGTATTTATATACATATATAGCAACTTTACCAACAAATTTAAGTGTCAAATTCTTGTTTTATTTGTTTATGGCCTGGATGCGTGCCCTTTAAACCAAATCTCATAGAACAAAACTAGAGACAGGTAAAACCTATGCTAGCGCTATCTATAAAAACCTTTGACAGTTGCCGACCCTATTGTTGTTAGGCGGCTACAGGTGAATATTTGGCACATCAACAAAACATTGGAAAACTTGCCGAATACCGAATAATTAGTATAATTAACGCATTCACTGCCAGGGGGCGTGGCCTAGGAACAAACTTGTATGACGGTGGACGCACACGTGCGTCGGGGGCAGTGAATGTGTGAAAAACAAATGCTCATTAACCTTTTCTATGCCGTGTCAAACACAAAAGCTGTCACTCGGACGCTACGTCACTGAAGTGTCAAAACTGAAATTGAACTTTATGCTCTGCTCAGAGGTCTGTGACGTGTGACGACCCAAGAGGATACCCCCTAAATGGCAACTTAAAAAAAAAGAAACAAATCATCTGATTATGGCTAGAACAGCCGATTGCAGATTTAAGTTGAGAAAAAGAAATCCTTACCTTGCGGAAGCCGTTGGGGAGCATGTGACGGGTCTTCTTGTTGGAACCGTAGCCGATGCCGGGCATCAGGTACTGGCCCTTGAAGCGCCTGCGCACCCTGTTGTCAATACCTGAAATGTTACAACACCATCCATGAAAAAACTTGGTCTATATTATCATTTAAATAACTTGCTATATACTCCTAAGGCCCAAGGTCCTGCCTAAAGTACTTATTCAGTTCGATGAAATTTAAATAGAAATAGAATAGAATAGGGAATATTAGGCAAAGCTCTGCGTAGGTGGCACCTTTGTGGCACATACAGTAAATAAACCACATTGACACATCACACGTCACGTCATTCACATGGCCTACCGCAAAACAAGAACATTGAAATTTGGTTATCTAATCTCTCTATCACTCTTGCATATTCGAGCGATAAAGAGGCAGATAACTAAATTTCGATTTTCGCGTTTACCGGTAGGCCCTTGTTAACAAACCGCCTTGATGCATCAATGTCATATTTTATTGTCTGTGAAAACTTGTCAAAAAACAGTTTAAGGCACAGTATGTATAAGTTAGTCTATGAATTTACTGAGTCGGTAGTGCTGCACTCTGGCGGCAGAACATTGCAGTAATATCCCCTATTGGAACAGAGTTGCATTTGTTACGTTCAAAATATCAAACTAAACCAAAATAACTATAGAGTTAATATAGAGTGAATATAGAGCTATAGAGGGGAATAGTCCCTGCACTAAAGGTTCAAATTTCTGTGGCAAATAGTGGGTTTTTAATTTGTATGGCTGGCCCATTTTTATATGCCAGCTTTATAATATTTTGCTATATTTTATTTATACCCCTCTGGCTGCCCAGAGGCCTATAAAAATTCCATTCTAATTTGAACCTTAAGTCAAAATAAGACAAATCAAAATTGCATTTTGGTTATATTGCTGTCTGGGTGGCTAGAAGACAAAAAGTGAAATTTTACTATATTAAACAACTTTCAACTGATACAGGATTAATACAGATTTAGTGAGAAATTAAACCTTTCTTGCATTTCAGCTGAAGGAATATGGTTCTTTTCTTCAGTTTGGAGTTAGCCTAATAAAAGTTGTAAGAGTCACTCTTAAAACTCATATTCCTTGCAGAATATGGTCAAATTTAGATAAACCATATTGTATTATTAAAAAACAAAAAAATAGCATAACCAAATTTCAGTAATAAAAATTTTTACAACAAGCTTACCCAAACCATTTATTTATAATTTATCTCATTTAATTTTTCTAGATTATATGTATAAAATGTAATAGTTAATTAATAACCACAAAACTAACAACTTCTTAAAATAGGTAGTAAAAATGTATCTACCACTATGACCAGATTAACTATGGAGTTATCCGGAATAGGGTTTGGTAGTTCTGATCTAGCAAGGTAACAAATTGTAATTATCATACATAATGAATAACACAGAGTGCCCTTGCATATTAAACCCATATAAAATATTAAACTTAGACCATAAACCCATACAAATATTTTACCACAGCCAAGGTTTGAACCATGAACCTCATGATCTAAATACCGAGTATGAAACCACTGGACCAGACTGGTTGCTAGACAGAAGGGTGAAAATAGCAATGTGATTCTTAACGTGAAAAAATTGTTATAACAAGTAAGTTAAGGTAACTTTTATAGTTATATATTACTATGATATGAAGCTGTAAGGTAGGTGGAAATAAGTTTATTTGTCAAAAAAAAGTTTATTTCTAATATTACTCTATAGTCTAAATTTAGGAACAGATTGGGCTTTAATTTTAGTTAAAATTCGTATTATAGTCTACAGAAACGTCAGTATTCTTAATAGGATACAAATATAACCTAACAACAAAATATCAGACACGCATTCATGTTAGGTTAAAGCAAAGTAAATAAATATAATTTAGTTCTATTAGACATGAAACTCTGTTTAAATGTTTTTCAATGAGTTATTTGGGCATTAAAGTTGGTATGAAGGCATGGTCAAAGTTGGTATGGTTGAATGAAATTTTGCACATCTCTTACCTCTCGGTTTACGCCAGTTACGCTTGAGTTTGTCATATCGGTCTGACTGGTGACGAATGAATCTTTTCGTCCTCTTTTTAACGATCGTAGGCCTGTATACTGGTCTGATTGCCATTTTGATATTTTTCACGCGAAATGCGGCAGTGAACCACGCGGTGACACGGCCACACGAAAAGGAAGAAGGAATAGACAATTGTAGACATTTATAGATTTTGGGTGCGTTTTCGATTACACACTATGGTTTTAAAACAACGCGTCATGCAATTAAATCTGTAAATTTAAAATATAATTTATTGTTTCTCAAAAATGTTTACGATAAATGTAATAGTAAAATATAATATACATTTAATTTGTTTCGGTACATGGTTAACAATTTACGGCTAATTAAAACAATAAATCTTAATTGAAAACAAAGATTGGTCTAAACAATTATTTTATGCTAATTTTGTATTAATCAGGTAAAAAATGTATTATCGCGTCATTAAAAATAATTGTTTTAAAAATGTGTTTGCCACTGTAGGAGCGGAAATGCAATTTGTCTATTACTAGTCATAGACACACTTTTATGACAGCTCGCTGTTTACATAGAGAACAATCCGATTTCTCTATGCCACAGACGCCAAATGTCGCCATCGATCAATGACATTTTGTAAAGTTGAATTTATTGATATAAAGCGTTAATGTAAATAATAAAAAATTTAATCATAAACGTCGACTTCCAGTCGATATGTATGCCAAGGGCAAAGGCTCTACGGTGCCTTCGGACGCTCAAGCTCGCGAAAAGTTGGCCCTCTATGTGTACGAGTACCTGCTTCATGTTGGGGCTCAGAAGGCGGCGCAGACGTTTCTCTCAGAAATACGATGGGAGAAGAACATAACGCTCGGGGAGCCGCCGGGGTTCCTGCATTCGTGGTGGTGCGTGTTCTGGGACCTGTACTGCGCGGCGCCGGAGCGCCGGGACACTTGCGAACACTCATCTGAGGCTAAGGCCTTCCATGACTACGGCTTCGTTAATTCTGGATATGGAGTGAACGGGATTGGACACAATGCCGGTCCGGCACCTCCTAATGACGGTAAGAACCTTTATATCACTTAAAAACATCGTATTTATGGTACATTTTACTAACTTCATCTCCAGTATGTAGGGCATAGTGTTTCTTATCACAGTGTGTAAATAGTGGTTTGTTCTGAGATAATGCGTGGTTTTTACAACATTGCCATGTTATTCATGGGTTTTTACAAGTTGTAATGTAAAAACATGACTTGTAATATCAATTTTGTGTGTTTGAAAGTAGGCAAATCATATTTTTAATTTTCTGTGTGTTACATAGATTATATGTCTGTTAAATAGATTTGCTTTAAAGTTTTAATGTTAATTGCTGCCTTGTTTAAAGTAAATAAACACCTTACAGCAAAGGAAATTCAAATTATTCCTAAAAGTTTACAAATATTAAGTTAAAGGCATGTTTTACCTATATAATCATTTGTGAATCATCAATCAGATGCAGAATGATTATTTTAGGAAGTAAAAGTCAAATATTGAATGATACTATTGAAAGGCAGGTGTATCAAAGTAAAATGTGAGAGGTAGTTTTTGTATTGTTTTATTTCGTTAGTGCAGTATTTTTCAAAGGTTTTCAGCATTTCACCTCCTTAGTACATCATCAAAAAAAAAAAAACATCATCAACATTTATTCAGCAAATAGGCCACAAGGGCACTTTTACACGTCATCATTGAATTTACATATAAGCAAAAATAATAACATCAACAATTTTATAAAATAAAACTAACAATTCAATCTAACGTATTACAATTACTAAGAGATGTATATGGTCTCTTAATGTCGAATTACATAAAAAATACAGATACAAAACACAAAAAAAAAATCTATAATATTTAGAGGTGTAAATGTCTCTAGGTGTCAGAACTATAAGATTATATAGTTTATCAAGTTATCCTTAGAGATGTATAGGGTCTCCAAGAGTCAATATCCTGTATAATTAATACATTCATTAAGAGAAAAGAAACATACGAGAGCAGAATGAGGCGTCTCACTGTAATTAATTAATAAAAATAAAGTTACTAAGTATAATAGCTTGTGTTAGCTTAAACAAACCAGTCTCCACAAACAGACAAATGAAATGTTTCACTTATGCATTGTTTTATGGATATCAGAGGCTTCGCGACCACCCAGGGGGTGGCGATCCACAGTTTGAAAAACACTGCTTTAGTGTAATTTGGTTGGCAACTGTCAAAGGTCTGCATAGATGACGCCATCATAGCTTGCCTCTTTCTCTAGTTTTGATCTATCAGATTTGGCTTAAAGGCCTGGCATCTGGGCCAATATATTCCAAAAAAAAAGCATGAATTTGACACAATTCTAGGAATTTACAGGGCAAGCTATACTGGTGCCATATGTTGAATACTTCGACCGGCCAACCCCATTGAATGCAACACAAAATAATAAAATAAATAATAATGAGTAAAAAATAATTAAATCATAGCAGCACCGTTTAAGTTGTAACCATCACTTGGGTATCTAATAACCATCAATATTATACAAGTCCTTAACTGTTAACCATTTATTTTGGTGATACACGGGAAATTTGTTTGTATGCTTACTCTTGAATCTCTGTCATAAATTTCAATGTTTGGCTGGGAAGACAGTCATATGGCTAGGCATTTTGCTAAAAATAAGAAAACACATCATACAAAAAGCATAATTCTATAGGTCATTTTCTATCAGCCTACCATTGGGCAAAGCAGGCAAGACTTTGACAGTGCAAACACAATACATCATACTATCCTCCTAAAAGGCCCAGCCATACAAATGTAAAATCCAAAAATTGCCCCAGAAATTTGAACCTATGGTGTAATAAATAGAGTTGATTTTGCGTTGTTGGAAATAGGAACGAAATAAAGCAAAAGCGACTCTGTTCCAATGGAATAGGATTTAAATTTCACCAAACTGAAGAGGTACTATTGGTGGGACCTTGGGCCTTAGGAGGCTATCATAAAATCCATTAGTTATTTTTGTGATGTTAACTACATTTTCAACCAATATTTAAATAGGAGTAGGTTCTATACAAAAACCGGACAAATTAAACTTTTTTATTTTTTTACACATTTTTAGGGTTCAGATTTTTTCTGCACTTGGTAGTATAAGACGATATTACTTGCCAAACTTCATAGTTCTAGGTAAAGTACAATAAATTAGTATCAACAATAAAGAAGAGGAAAGCAGCATATTTTGGCCATATATATAGAAACAATAAATACAACCTACTGAAATTAATAATTGAAGGAAAAATTTAAGGGAAGCGTGGCCGTGGTAGAAGGCGCACATCATGGACTGAAAATATAAGAGACTGGTTAAAAGTGAAGAGCATAGATGGACTAATTCGCATGACTGAACATAGAGAGACATATCGACATATGGTCGCCGACCTCCTGGATGGAGATGGCACTTGGAGAAGAAGATAGTTCTAGGACAATTGAAAGTACCCTATAAAATTTGATTCCCTTGAGTGTCGTAATATACGTTATTTACGGCATAAACGGCCGTGTCTTTTTTTTACGTCAACTTGGAAGTTAGATTTTTTCACAGCTTCAAGGGACTGTAGACACGAGTACATGGTTTTAATTTTAACTCGGTACCTCCACGCGTTCCCGAAATAAAGAGTCTTGACAGACAGACGACGGACAACAAAGTGATCCTATAAAGCAGCGGTCGGCAACCTTTTAGCAGCCAAGGGCCACATAGTGGTTAACGAAATTGACGCGGGCCGCACTTTGTTAATATTTATGACTTTATCAAACATTGTCGTCGTTTGCCCGTGTCAAAATAGCCAGGGGGGCTCGCGGGCCGCCTGTTGCCGACCGCTGCCAAAGAATAAATAATAGGTACTACCGTACAGAAAGGAAACTTCCTACAAAACCGAAGTTTGACAGCAGTTCAGGGTCGAATCATGCTATCCCTTTCTAATATATGGCACTATCCCTTTCGGCTATTTAGGGTTGTCAAAATTCATGTGATTATCTTACCTGTGGTTGTGCACGCCAAAGGAAGTCAAGTGGTGCCAACCCTAATAATTGCTAGGAGCAATGCTGAGCCGAGCGGAGCCGAGTTTGGCCGAAGTCAGGAGTTTCTTACCCCTGCCGCTGCTATAAAGTATAAAGGTTCCATTTTTAGGGTTCCGTACCCAAAGGGTAAAACGGGACCCTATTACTAAGACTTCGCTGTCCGTCCGTCCGTCCGTCCGTCTGTCACCAGGCTGTATCTCACGAACCGTGATAGCTAGACAGTTGAAATTTTCACAGATGATGTATTTCTGTTGCCGCTATAACAACAAATACTAAAAACAGAATAAAATAAAGATTTAAATGGGGCTCCCATACAACAAACGTGATTTTTGACCAAAGTTAAGCAACGTCGGGAGTGGTCAGTATTTGGATGGGTGACCGTTTTTTTTTTTTGCTTTTTTTTGTTTTTTTTTTGCATTATGGTACGGAACCCTTCGTGCGCGAGTCCGACTCGCACTTGCCCGGTTTTTTCCTTTTGAGGTCGGAACCCTAAAAATAGCTGTAGGTGGCTTAACCTCTTGGGGTTCAATGTCCTAATACTGGTACAAATTATCTCCAATGAAATTTTAACCATAATGAAATGGAATAGAGTTGCTTTTCTTTTGTTTCCTTCGAAAACAAAGCAAATTCAACTCTATTCCTTAATACCATTGATTCAAATATGACTGCTAATTTTCCTTGTATGGTGGGCCGCTAGAGGCTAAAGTATTTTCACATCACCTATTCGGAAAAGGGCTTTTCTTCTTTGCTAGGAGGGATCAAAGTGGCAATTTGCTTCCCTGCTAGGAGGGATCAAAGTAACACTTTTCTTCCCTGCTAGGAGGGATCAAAGTAACACTTTTCTGTTCTAGCACACTATTTTTTAATTTTTTTGCACATTATTTTTTTAGCTTAAATAATCTGTTTAAGCAGATTGTGTCAACACTAAGATTTTTTTATTTTCCTCATAGTTGATGTGAAAAGCAGTATGTGTCACACGGTATCAAAATTATTTCGTCTTGGGCGTTAACTCTTAAGATCTAGTTTGTCATGTAAGAGCAAAAAGTTGATGATTAAGGTGTATTCTCTATATATCTATTTATGATTTTATTGTCATTTAGTTAGCTGTTGGATCTCCTTATGTAAATAAATAAATAAATAAATAAAATATTTGGAGTATCGCACTTTATGGTAGTGAAACGTGGACTATGACCCAGAGAGACCGAAAAAGACTGGAAGCTTTCGAAATGTGGTGTTGGAGACGTATGGAAGGTATAAAATGGATGAAGAGGTATTACGATTTACGCCCTTGACGGAAATATATCATTTTGATCCCTTGTAACACAAACTACTATTTACCTACTAGATTAGTAGGTAAATATAAAATAAAACCGGGCAAGTGCGAGTCGGACTCGCGCACGAAGGGTTCCGTACCATAATGCAAAAAAAAACGAAAAAAAAAGCAAAAAAAAAACGGTCACCCATCCAAGTACTGACCACTCCCGACGTTGCTTAACTTTGGTCAAAAATCACGTTTGTTGAATGGGAGCCCCATTTAAATCTTTATTTTATTCTGTTTTTAGTATTTGTTGTTATAGCGGCAACAGAAATACATAATCTGTGAAAATTTCAATCTATAAATTTTAATTCTATCACGGTTCGTGAGATACAGCCTGGTGACAGACAGACGGACGGACGGACGGACGGACAGCGAAGTCTTAGTAAAAAGGTCCCGTTTTCCCCTCTGGGTACGGAACCCTAAAAACAACGGGTTGCACTCCGGGAGTGCTGGCAAAAGTGAAAACTCAACGACATTGTAACTCAAACTATTAATAACAGTGCCATATAGTGCAAATGTCTGCAGCACTATGTATAATTGAGGTTAACGCCATCTAGCGTTGTATCGTCGCATTACTTGAAACCCCTAAGCACATCACTGTGAGTACTACTGGTACTTCAGTTATATTAATACCAGTTTGAGGGAAACTCAATAGATGGCATTTAAATCAAAAAACAATGACATTGTCCGTCACACATAACATAACGTCACGCAAGCGCCCTGCGCCGCCTACATGAAACAGCAGGCTCAGGCATACATTTTCGCCGTGTGGTAGAAAGAGAGGAGAGACGCCTTACGCGTTACGCCTTACGCTGTCTCGAGTTTATCATTTTTTCCCCAACTCAAAAAGTGCACAGCGCCGCTAAAGAAGTTTTCACTTCAAAAATCTTAGTGTTGACACAATTATTATGTTTCAAAATATTAGTCAAGTTAAAAAAAGAATGCAAAAAATAACAAAAACAGTGTCCTAGAACAGAAAAGTGCCACTTTGATCCCTCCTAGCAGAGAGCCCTTTTCCGAATAGGTGATGTGAAAAAGAAATTATTTTAACCTTATTATTGCAGGCATGGGCGGCGGAGGCATGCCACCCGGCTTCTTCCCAAACTCCTCACTCCGGCCATCACCGCCCGCACCTCACCCCGGCTCACAGCCGTCTCCGCACGGCCCGCAGCCCCAGCTCATGGGCTCGCAGCCCTTCATCGGACCTTGGTACGCCAGCGGACCTCGCCAGCCTGTAAGGATGGGGATGGGCAACGATTTTAACGGACCGCCAGGTATGTTTTATAAGTGGATAAAGCATTTTTTTTTTGGATTAGAGCGTTTTCACATTGTCCTGACCGATATCGGATGTAGGATCCTACATCCGTGTAGTCAGGCCGCGGGGGCGCCGTCTTTAGCGGTCACGCACACTACAACAAGCATTATGCCTACACATACGCACACAAACACATTATCGGTCCGACAGCTGACGGGGGGCTCCGACATTGCAGAATTTATCGGAAGCGCCTTTCCGATGTCTGATGTCGGAAGGCGTCTATCACAAAAACAGCTGCAAAGAGAGTGCGATTAAGTCCGCCTTTTTTGCGTTATTTATCGTTTTTTTAGTAATAATGATTTGTTAAATGCATAAATAAATACAGAGAAACACGTATTATCTTACATTTCACTTCCTTCCAACATCCGACATCGGATCGGACAATGTGAAAATGCTCTTAGGAGCGTCTTATTATTCAATAAAAGTTAGTACAAAGTCTAATGAATAAAGAAGACCGTTAAGAGCGCTCTTACAAGAAAAGTCGAAATAATGCAAAATTGATGATACTAGTCGACGAAATTCAGGACTTTGCGCTCATTATTAGAAACAATGAGTACTTGTTCCAGTAAAAGCGTCTTCTTATCTTTATAAATATCGTTGTAAATATTAGAAAAAGGACTTATTAAATTAGTAATGATTTTTTTTCTGATGGTCGTTTCCGAAAAACCCCGTGAAGCACTGAATGGCGAGCTCTTATTTGGAAATGTTGAGAATTTTACTCTGCTAAACCTGGCTATTTTGTGTTACTAATACCCTGTACTTTAGGCATATCAAACTATATTTTTCCTACATACCTTTGAGAAAGAGAAAATCAAAGTAAAACGAACTCGATTTTCTCTCCGAAACAAGTGTCAATTCCTACGAAAATCTACTTAATATCGAAGTCATTTTCATACTCAAGCAATCTGCAACGTTTGCTTATACTGTTGGTATACATTAGTGTTTATGAAATTCTACTATAATTTTTTGGCAATTTTTTGAAAACTACTCTATATTACCGATGACGCGCGCTGCGCCAGCTCAGTGCCGCGGCAGAGCTTGTAGAGGCAGGACCTGTGTCGGTCGGCTCCGCACATTTTCAACGGCGACGACGAGGTTTTTTATCATTGTGTGCGGCGGGCGCCGTGTAAAACGCTATACTGTGTGCGTGTAAACCGCAACGAGAGACTTTGATCCTAGCACTGTTTTTATAGTATTATAATTTATAATGGTACAGTTTAATAAACTACCGGACAGGATTAAAAATATTTGAAACGACCTGACATTCTATATGTATTTATTTGACTCAAGATAGTACTCAGGGTCTGATGATGGAGCCGGAAGGTGGTCACCGGTACCAATCAACCATGCAACTAAACCACTTCGTGTTTAGGCTCGTTTTATTCATCTCAACAAGATCTTTGACACAAGATAGTACTCAGGGTCTGATGATGGAGCCGGAAGGTGGTCACCGGTACCAATCAACCATGCAACTAAACCACTTCGTGTTTGGGCTCGTTTGATTCGGCTCAACAAGATCTTTGACTTAAGATAGTACTCAGGGTCTGATGATGGAGCCGGAAGGTGGTCACCAGTACCAATCAACAATGCAACTAAACCACTTCGTGTTTAGGCTCGTTTTATTCATCTCAACAAGATCTTTGACACAAGATAGTACTCAGGGTCTGATGATGGAGCCGGAAGGTGGTCACCGGTACCAATCAACCATGCAACTAAACCACTTCGTGTTTGGGCTCGTTTGATTCGGCTCAACAAGATCTTTGACTTAAGATAGTACTCAGGGTCTGATGATGGAGCCACCAGTACCAATCAACAATGCAACTAAACCACTTCGTGTTTAGGCTCGTTTTATTCGTCTCAACAAGATCTTTGACTTAAGATAGTACTCAGGGTCTGATGATGGAGCCGGAAGGTGGTCAGCGGTACCAATCAACCATGCAACTAAACCACTTCGTGTTTGGGCTCGTTTGATTTGTCTCAACAAGATCTTTGGCACAAGATAATACTCTGGGTCTGATGATGGAGCCGGAAGGTGGTCACCGGTACCAATCAACCATGCAACTAAACCACTTCGTGTTTAGGCTCGTTTGATTCGTCTCAACAAGATCTTTGACACAAGATAGTACTCAGGGTCTGATGATGGAGCCGGCAGGTGGTCACCGGTACCAATCAACCATGCCACTAAACCACTTCGTGTTTAGGCTCGTTTTATTCGTTTCTATAAGATCTTTGACACAAGATAGTACTCAGGGTCTGATGTTGGAGCCGGAAGGTGGTCACCAGTACCAATCAACCATGCAACTAAACCACTTCGTGTTTAGGCTCGTTTGATTCGTCTCAACAAGACCTTGGACACAAGATAGTACTCAGGATCTGATGATGGAGCTGGAAGGTGGCCACGGGTACCAGTCTACCATGTAACTGAACCACTTCGTGTTTGGGCTCGTTTGATTTGTCGCAACAAGATCTTTGACACAAGGTAGTACTGAGGGTCTGATGATGGATCCGGAAGGTGGTGACCGGTACCAATCAACCATGCAACTAAACCACTTCGTGTTTGGCTTCGTTCGATTCGTCGCAACAAGATCTTTGACACAAGTTAGTACTCAGGGTCTGATGATGGAGCTGGACTGTGGCCACGGGTACCAGTCTACCATGTAACTGAACCACTTCGTGTTTGGGCTCGTTTGATTTGTCGCAACAAGATCTTTGACACAAGGTAGTACTGAGGGTATGATGATGGATCCGGAAGGTGGTCACCGGTACCAATCAACCATGCAACTACACCACTTCGTGTTTGGCTTCGTTCGATTCGTCGCAACAAGATCTTTGACACAAGTTAGTACTCAGGGTCTGATGATGGAGCTGGACTGTGGCCACGGGTACCAGTCTACCATGTAACTGAACCACTTCGTGTTTGGGCTCGTTTGATTCGTCGCAATAAGATGTTTGACACAAGATACTACTCAGGGTCTGATGATGGAGCTGATGATGATAGACAGGTACCCGTCGCCACCTTCGCGCTCCATCATCAGACCCTGAGTACTACCTTGTGTCAAAGATCTTGTTGAGATGAATAAAACGTGCCTAAACACGAAGTGGTTTAGTTGCATGGTTGATTGGTACCGGTGACCACCTTCCGGCTCCAACATCAGACCCTGAGTACTATCTTGTGTCAAAGATCTTATAGAAACGAATAAAACGAGCCTAAACACGAAGTGGTTTAGTGGCATGGTTGATTGGTACCGGTGACCACCTGCCGGCTCCATCATCAAACCCTGAGTACTATCTTGTGCCAAAGATCTTGTTGAGACGAATCAAACGAGCCTAAACACGAAGTGGTTTAGATGCATGGTTGATTGGTACCGGTGACCACCTTCCGGCTCCATCATCAGACCCTGAGTATTATCTTGTGCCAAAGATCTTGTTGAGACGAATCAAACGAGCCCAAACACGAAGTTGTTTAGTTACATGATAGACTGGTACCCGTGGCCACCTTCCAGCTCCATCATCAGACCCTGTGTATCTTCAGTGTCAAATATCTTGTTGAGACGAATCAAACGAGCCTAATCATGTTACTACATGGTTGATTGGTATCCGTGACCACCTTAATCATCATCAGATCCTCAGTACCAGTTCGTTTTTAAACCCTCGTTGATACAAACTTTACAACCTATAGGTACCAAATGCAATGACGAAACATGTAAATAAGCGAGTAGGTACCTATAATTTCTTTCGAGTAATATACCTTCATAAGTACGAGTATGGGGCTATTCATAAATTACGTCGTTTCAAATCGGACATCGGATGATGGTAACATGACGTAGGAGGAAACAGATTCATCCGAAGCTTGATTTTTGGATGATTTGGGGGGTGGAGGGGGTCAAAAATCGTCAAAAATAGATGACGTAATTTATGAACAGCCCCTATGTACATTTGCACTGCATTTAGTATTTTCGTACTTACCAAATAACAGTTTTAGAACTTTAAAAGTTAAGTACAGTTAGTGTTGTTATGGTTGATTTCAATATGCTTCGCGAAGGATCAAGAATGTTTAATCCATCATTGTAGTGCGAGTGTGGTAGAAGGGATCGGCATACTGAGCTCGCACGGCCTGCCGCAGCGCGTAAAATACCTAAACTCGCTCAACGCCGAAATGTAATAGCGCTCTTAAGGTTAGTTAAGACTTGGTGTTAAACTGGTGTGGTGTGCAGGTGGCGGCATGATGGGCAACTCGATGGAGCGCGGCGGCGGCGGCGCGGCGGCGCTGCTGGGGCCGCGCATGACGCCGCCGCGCCCGGGCTGCGGGCCCATGTCGCCCGGCGCCTACTCCGGCATGCGCGGCCCCCCGCCGCAGGGACCAGGTGAGACCCCACCACAGAAAGATCCTCCAGACTGAGCATAGTCGCGCTACCCCCTCTGCCGCAAATATACTCCATTACTTTACATAGTTTTACTCCATTTTCGATCAAATGTCTTTGTGTGACACCCAAGTGTCTTTGAACGGACCAATCACGGCCCGGGACTCGCTCACCTCGTCCCCCGCTCCCCTGTATTTTTGGCAGCATCAGTTTCATGAAATAATTGCTCTAAGGTCCGTCTAAAAGATGTCTTGTCTGTGGACCCCACACATGAGACATGACCCCACACCCCCCCGCGGACCCATGCCTCGCCATCAGATATATCGGAGCGGCTGAGGTGGTCAAAATATCTGAACACGCACTCTAACGCCTTGACAATAGAGGCGTGTTCAGATATTTGTGAGCGCGTTGGCCGCTCCGATATATCTGCTGGCGACTGTACCTACGTCCTGCGTCTAATTCTTACCACCTTGTCCACTTTCTTACACCCTTCGCCTGCTAAAGTTGACAAGCCGATAATCGTTTGTCCCTTTCCATCATACCAATACGTCGGAAAGGGACAAACGATTATTATCGGCTTGTCAACTTTAGTAGACGTTCATGAATAAGGGGGTTAGTCTTTTCGTAATAAGAGTTACCATTGACCGGGGTGACTTTCAAATGCAGGGGCGACTTTAAAATTCTAGTTTTTAAGCCATAATATATAAATATATATGCGAGATTTTTTACAGTAGGTGAATATGAATATATATTATAGTAATCTAACTAGATACAGGAACATTTTCAGTAAATAATGAATAATGGTAATTCTAAGGCCGTTTTAAATCTATCAAAGTAACCCCAAATTTTCCAAAGTCACCCCAGTCTACGGTACTAGACTTCTCTAGTCAGTGTTTTCCAATGCAACCATGCATGTCCAGCAGTCCGGTGCTCATTAACTTAGATAAAAAACCCCCCTGCAAACACATTTCTATTCAAGGGGGGGTCAGTGATTACTGCAGCTGACTATACTTTGCTCAGTTCCGCTCTGTTTCGTCATACGGCACGCACTTTTGGGGCTGAGGGCCTACCGCGAACGGTCGACGTGTTGCCTCTCTGTCGCACTTGGAAATTCGTACGTAAGTGTGACAGGGAGGCAACACGTCGTACGTGGTTCGCGGTTGGCCCTATGATGTCAAAAGAGTCACTGATAGTTCAAAAGAAAGCAATTCGTACACTTGCTGGAGTAAAACACGGACACCCATGTGAAGAACTTTATTTTGCAACGCATAATGTCAGTCATCATCATCATCCTCGCGTTATCCCGGCATTTTGCCACGGCTCATGCGAGTGTGGGGTCCGCTTGACAACAAATTCCAAGAATTGGCGTAGCCACTAGTTTTTACGAAAGCGACTGCCATCTGACCTTCCAACCCATAGGGGAAACTAGACCTTATTGGGATTAGTCCGGTTGCCTCACGATGTTTCCCTTCACCGAAAAGCAACTGGTAAATATCAAATAATATTTCGTACATAAGTTCCTAAAAATCTATTGGTACGAGCCGAGGTTTGAACCCGCGACCTCCGGATTGAAAGTCGCACGCTCTTACCGCTAGGCCACCACTTTCTTCGCATAATGTATGAGTAAAATATTTAATTTTCGGAGCACCAAGTTCCAGATTTATATAGAACCAGAATATTCGGCATTGCTGGTCAAAATTACACAAGAATATTGAGTCATGATATGTTCATCTAAAAAGTTCACAGCGACCAAAAAGGACTGGGGCCTTCGCTGCAGCTCTCTCGTCTTAGGACAGGAGTTGCCAAGAGATTTGGCAAGGTGTCTCTGAACTGCCGAAATACGACAGCTTTCAGCAAAAGACATAATATAGTTAATTAGATAGAAAATTAGCAATATATCATTATAAAGTCATTATAATTCATCTATTTACATAATATACAGAGGTATTACAGTCCGAATACTAAACTATATTAATAACTAGCTTAAGTCTAACATAGGCCCTTCAGGCATTGTACAGTCAAATCACAACATACTCAAAAATATGTCCCATAGCTCTTATATCAGCGAATTAAGAACTATGAGACATATTTTTGAATATTTATTTACATACAATATATATACAGTGGTACTACTAAACGAAATTAATAACTAGCTTAAATCTAAAATAGCCCCTTGAGGCATTGTACCAAGGATGCTGGCGGCATTTCCTCGCTGTATCGCAATGCTGATACGTTGTGCGAGGTAGCCGCCAGCTCTTCGGTCACCAGTTACGTCAACCAGACGCTTCGCGATTTCTGCGATTTCTGCGAATACGACATTATAATATTATAACAATATTTTTGAATTAGTTGTATGCGCCCTTATTTTTACAAAAAATCGACAAAAACGGGGAACAAGGCGCGAAGGCGCGAGCAATATGCGAAATCGACGCCACACTTACGTTCGCGGATCCGCGCCGCGATTCGCGCGAGAGTGTGGAGGGCTCTATAGGATTCAGCAGGTTGCCACGGAGTCGCCGAAATACCGCACCCTTCGCCAGAAGTCGCGCTCGCGATGGTTTCCAGCAGCGGCCACCATAATACCAAAACAGGGTGTGTCCCTGATGACTGCGAATCTGGTGATAAAACTAAAACACACCATTCTGCATTTAATAAAGTTTGTTTATAGGTTAGGATGGTTAAAAAAAAACACTTTTTCTTTACATTTTTCGGGACATCAATTTTTATTAGAAATGACTACAGTATTTTTTTTTAGAAAATATAACTTTCTACATTTTTTTTCGATTTCATTACAAAATATGCGTGTTTATGTAAATTTTAGTTTACCGAAATAAAGTTAGAAAGTAGATTTACTTGATTAATTTAACTCATAAATCATTTACTCATATTTTTCCATTTGACTCAAACCCCTTTACGATCGCCGTCGCAGCCCCAGGGCTTCGCGTACCAAATTGAGAATCCCTGCCGTAGGGTATAACTCTAGTAAATTTTCAACCCTTTTTACTAAAATAAACCCACACCGGCGTTTCCTACAATGCCGCTCGGGAGAACCTTATGGGGTCGCGAACATTCTACCCCGACATGAGTACTGGAGTGCTAAACTCTATATTTAACCAGGTATGCCACCAATGGGTATGGGTCCCCGCGGCGCCTGGGCCGGGGGCAGCGGCGGCGGCGCGGCGCCGCTCAACTACAGCGGCGGCTCGCCCGGCTACGGAGCCCCGCCGGGCTCCAACGGCCCGCCCGGCCCGCCCACACCCATCATGCCCAGCCCGCAGGACTCCTCCAACTCAGGTGAGCGCAGGTGACAGGCGCAGCGTGGTGGCGGGTACCGATACCGAATTTTTTGGTACCGGGTACCGATACCGAATTTGGGATTGTGATTTTTGGCAGTTACACTTTCTGATCGACGACGTTGAATTTAAAATAACTATAAACATTTTCTCAGTGACAATGTCTTGTAATTTTGAATAAGGAAAAGGCAACTTTTTTTAGCTGTTTTGTGATATTTCAAACGATTAGAACTAGCTTAGTTTGTTTTTATTTCCAATTATAGGCTTTTAAATTTTTCTACTAGTGTAGATCTGATCATAGACATTAAAATGGAGAGAGTTACATTCACCTTTTGTAATATTATTAGGATTTGTATCGCAAAATTATACTTTTTTTATTACATGTGTTTTGAAAAGATATCATGGATGTTCATTTTCTTATACTTATCTCTCATAAAAAACCCCTTTTTTTATTGTTGACACTTTGTGTCCCTTGGGTTGGGGTATGATTTTGGACAGACATTTTCTGGTTTCGAATTCGGTATCGGTACCAAATCAGTCAACCGGTATACCAGCTTTACTGTGACTACTGGCCGAGCCAATGGCGTCTAACCTAACCTTACAACTATACCATTTATTTAGACATTTGCAGGTTTTTGTATCGTTACATCACTAAAAACAAGGTATTTCACTGTGGCACTTCCTTAAATGTATAATGATTTTCTGGTGAAAAGTTTTCGGCGCGATGTAACCAAGAAACCTAAAACTAAAAAAATTTCTAACATTTTTTTCATATTTATGTCATTAAAAGTCCTTAAAAAGCCGCGCCAAAAACTTTCCGAAAAAAGTCAATTTAGCGTAAAGTTACCTATCATAAAATCTTATTTTTCGTTCTGCTTGCTTCACTCTTGCTTACTCTTGGTTGTACACGCTTGGGTCTCTTCTGTATAACGCTTTTTATGTTTTTGTTAAGTTGTCCCAATTTTGTACATAACCTCCTTTTATGTTTGTATCGATTCTATATTTTCGATCAGAAACATTTAGTTTGTTATATTTCTTATTTACTAAAAATAATAAAAAATAAACAAAAATTATATAGCATCAAAAGTTGCTAAAAGGGCGAGGAGTTCAAAATGATCTTGATGCGACTTTATTGTTAAGAGAATAAGAGCGTGTCAAGGTAATTTTGAACACCTCGCTCGCTTAGCAACTTCTGCTGCCGTATTATGCATTATTTTAGAAACAATATAATAACTCCATCCAGACTATAGAAATTAATAAATTATGCCTACCTTTGTTATTATTTTTTAGTTTTATTATGGCAATGTTTCTGGGCGAAAAATACCTGTGATTTCTTGTCTGTTAACATACCTCGATTAAAAATAAAATTATTTCCCATAAAACTTATAAATCGACTGCTTTATTAAAATAAGCATACTTTATACTTTCAGATAAATGCCTAAAATAAATTTTAGCTAAGTCTATTTTTAATCGAGTTTTTATCTTTAAAATATTGAAAAATACTCATTTTTGTACAATTAAATAACATAGGCAAAATTATCATAAATGTTACTTGAAATAAATATCTGTAATTGTATTATTTATACTTTTTGTTTCTATTCATCACCTATCGACCCGATATAATTTTGTCTATGTATGTATTCCATAAAACGTAAAATAAATAATATTGTATTATGTCATAAAAACGATATCGAAACAAAATGACAGTCAAAAAGTTTTACTAACGCAAAATTTTGCATATCACAAAAAAGTTTATTTCGCTATCGTATAAAGAGACGTGCCGCGCTCGATACCAGAAAAACTGGTATCGGCCGAAACCGAAACAAGCGTTTACGGCAGGGGGCGACAACATGTATACACTGATGAAACCGGTCGGCGCAGCGCTCGGGGCGGAGTTCCCGCTGGCGGGTGACCACCCCGCGCCCCCGCACTTACCACAACCTCCGGCTACTGAAGGTTAATAAAACATAACCTAATATACGTTGCCAGGCGATAAGTCAGTCCTCGCCTTCAGGGCGTCTGAGAACGTAAAAGAACTAGTATAAAAATCGGTATTAGCCGAAACCGGAATGTCCCCTGCCCGCGCTTTCAATAGTTATTTTCGTCAGTAAACGTCCGTGCGAGGACTGACTTATCATACGTATTCAAAACTTATGACATAATTTTATTATATTATTTTAGTTTATTTAATTTATTATCTTAACTTTTATAATGAATAGTATCAGGCGTTACTTTGCGGAAAACCATAATAATTAAAAACAAAATATTACTTTGCTAATCAGCGAAAAAATCTAGAAGATAAGCGCAATAAAATGTCATAGGTTTTGACTTTTAATTACATTTCATTGACTTAGCTCTATGCAAAAGCGAGCTAAAAATAATATGAATAGTACTAGTATCTGATTCAGTAGTCACTGAATGATTAGTGATTATAAGCCAGAACTGATCAAAGCAGGTCTACACTAATAATCATAAAGTTGAAGCTATATTTTGCTTAGTCAATTAAAAAAAAACTAATCATAAAGTTGAAGCTGTATTTTGCAAACATTTTAGTTAAAAAAAAAAACTCAAACAAACAGAAATTGCTGTATAATCACTTTGATGAATGGCTATACTATGGCCTGCTTTACTCAGTGTAAAATAAATTTAAGACCATCTGTTATATATAAGCGCCTTAGAATATATTACAAAGACTACGTTTGTTTCATCACTTATTTACTATTTTTATTTAATTCAGACAAATGTCGTATTTGTAATCTGACAATGCCGTCTTTAAATTCTTTTTTTAACAAGACTACAATATATTACAAACTGAACGTCACGAATAGAGGTTGGCCGAAATCGATTTTATTTTTTAATTGTAATTTTGTAACCAGTAACCTCAATAGTTTAAGTTAGAAACGAGTGATGTACAGCTTGCTGCAAATGTGCATGGACGCATTATGAATGGCATCCATTCATAAAGTGGCCATGCAATGCGGCTCGGTGTACATATTTGATAATGCGGTTGCAATAAGTCCGTTCGGTAAAAAAACTATTTAAAAAATTTACATATCGGCTCCAAAACTTTTGTAGTCTTGTCACATGAAAGTATCTCCATCTTCCGTTATTGAGATTTCGTTGTTGGCTGATTATAGTTTTTGCCAATTTACATTTCCTCTATAAAAACTAACCAATTATAACAACTATTAGAAATATTTAAATTGATTTAAATATAGCGCCTATTTCAACCCTTTTTCAAGTCACTTTCGAGAGGGGGCCGGTGTGCCATGGATTTCCGATGGCCGGGTTAAGTTTTCCGTTTTACGAAATATCGGAACATCTTTAAGTAATGTAAAAAAATAATTTGTTTTGAAATGCCAAAAATATTTAGTGTTTTATATTATTACAATTAAATTCATTTAGAAATGTCGATTGTGGACGTAGATTTATATATATTTTTAAGTATATTGGTGACACTACGTGGAACGGAGAGCTTTTGCTAAGATGCTAACTAGGGTAGTAGTACCCGTTGACCGGCTCCCTAAAAAAAGTGCCCAGCGACCGCGTGCATCTGAACTGTATTCAGTCAAGTTGTTAGATTTTGTCCAGTATTATCGTATACATTTTATTTGCTTTTAAACCAGTTAAAACGGCAAAGTACTGATAGATTTATAATTTCTATTCTATTTTACCCAAGCCGCTGCCGCTCTTCTGCTTTTTAAATTTTTTTATAGCTAGCTAATATATACTAGAAATATCAAAATACAAGTAGTACAGAATGAAATAAATTATGCAGCTATTTTTTGTTTTTGATCTGAATTTAGTGCTAACGTTTTCGCAGTATTTATCAGTTGATAGATTTTGGTAGATTTTTTCACAGAAATGAACAGCATTGCCAAATTTAACCAAATTCTGTTACAACTCATTGAAATAAAGTCTATGAGCGACATTATGGCTTGGAATTTTTTGAAATTCGGCACTTCTGAGTAGATTTAGTAGGTATAGTTAGTAGGAAAGGATTTTCTAACGCCACAGGCTATAAGTTTTTTTATTTCATTTATTTATAGATAAAAAAAAAACTTAATCTTCGCTTTCGAGATCTTGATAAATATTATTGGAATACTTTTTCTGTCATTAGTCTTTCTATTATGTACTTGTTGCGTTGAGTAAATATAATCTTAAGTCATTAAGTACCATTGGTAAAACTATTTCGATTTTTATAACCTCAATCTTAAACTAACGTTAAAGCTAGTTAATTGCAATAATATTGCTAGTCTTTTGCATATGTGGAAGAAATCGTTATACCCATGGTTATACAGTAGAAAGCTATAAAAGCAAGTATATTTTCATTAACCTTTAGCGTCCCACGGTCCAAATACTAGTACTAATTACCTGCAATCAAATTCAAATCATGATTAAAATGGAACAGAGTTGCATTTCTTTGTTTCGTTTATTAAAGCAAAACAAATTCATTTCTAATTTCTAATAGCATTGATTCAGATTTGACTGCCGAATTTCCTTGTATGGTGGGCCGCTAGAGTTGAATACGTATAGTCTGTATTGTATCTTTAGGTATTTAAAAAAGAGTAAACAAAATTTACCCTCAAACGGCTTCTTAACCCAGTTGAGGGTAGATAAAAACATTACATGATCAAATAATGTAGGTTAAAGTCAGGTCGTTCAGTGACAGATCCAGGTGGTTTTGTATTTGGCTGGTTAATCAATGAATGTTATAACTACCCGAAAATTTTCAAATTATTTGTTTATATTTTAAGTACCTAAAGATACAGAGTATAGGTTAGGAATATGATCAAATCTTTGTCATCACTTTTATTTTATTTGCTTCTAAAATTTATTTTTGTTTTGATCATATTTCTTTTTTAGCATTATATTTAATAATTAAGTAGCATAAGAATGAAGCAAACTGAACACTTAGCCCTAGTGCCCATAAAATGCTGGCCTGAAAAAAGATGAACATGTTAAGATGATTTTTATTTTTTCAGGTCATTGTTAATATCTGGTATAACATTAGTGTTTAGAGTAGTGTCCGACCGAAACTAGGTTTTTTACCGAAACCGAAGGTTGAGTTTTAGCCGAAACCGAACCTTCGCCAAACAATTTTTATAACGAAACTAAAACTTCGGTCGAAAATTACCGAGAGTACAGTTTCGGCCGAATAGTTCGGCAGTTTTTTGGCCGAAACTGAACCTTTGGCAGAAACATGATTTTTATACCGAAAACGAAACTTCGGTCAGACACTAGTTAGTGTTAGAAACTAATAATACCAGAATTATTAATAAAATGAACTCCAACGATCCTTAGAGGTTCAACATTCTGCCCGTGCGAATGGGTGGATCAACTTTTTTGTTGTTATTTTGTCCCGTCTGCCAGACGAGAATAGTAGCATAGTTTGTTAGAAGAAATGTTATACTACATTCTACTAATATGCTAAGTAGATGGCCCATTATGGAAAGGGCTTATAACTGCCATAAAAATCAGGGGTTTTAAAGTCACCCAAGAGACCGTAACCATGGCTATAGTTGTGCCCTTCTCGGGAACACTCTCTGTTATGTATGGTGAACGTTCTCGCTAGAGAATATTCCCCATAGTAACCGGAGAACGTTCTCGAGAACGGCACAACTCAAACCATGGCATCGAGTGACAAGAAAAAGTTGGTTCACCCACATACAATAAAAACGGTGACTTTTTTTATATACCTAATGTAACCGGTTTTCATTGCTCCAGTGCACTGGCAATAATTTAAAGCGGTCGGTGGAGATACAAAACATCAACGTCTTAGATATACTTACACCTTTTAAATCGACCATTGTTTAAAACGAACATCACTCAAATTGCCTTCGTCTGCGTGAATTATGATAATGCTGGTTGATAAAATCTGTCCTAAGTCCTTCCCCGGGTCTCAAATTATCTCCATACCAAATTTCAACTAAATCGGTTTACACGATGCAACCAATTGTTGGTTGGAGGAACCCAATGGGGAATTCATGAGGCTAAGAACTGCATACTAACATTTCTCGCCAGCCGTGACATTTAACTCATAAGTTCAAAAAATCCAAGCGTTATATGTTACTGTTACCACAGGGGTGGGCAAATAACAGGTGTACATATAGATACTTTATTTTTTACTAGCGACCCGCCCCGGCTTTGCACGGGTTAACAAATTATACACCTAAACCTTAAATGCTGGCGTCCACTAGACTCGCCGAGTCGAGTCGAAACGCGTAGCCGCAGAAATTCGCCTGACGAGCAATACGCGCGGAGAGTCGAATCGGCGCGCCGCGGCTATTCGTCAATGGACGCAGTTGCATAGAAAATATAGGAGGCGAATTATTGCGATTCGATTCGATTCGCCTCGGCGAGTCTAGTGGACGCCAGCCTTAAGAGTCACTCAATTGATAGGTGAAAACGGCATGAAAATCCGTTCAGCAGTTTTTGAGTTTATCGCGAACATACAAACACACAAACAGACAGCGGCAGGGGACTTTGTTTTATAAGGTGTAGTGATATTTTACTCAATGACTGCAATCAGAAAATAATAAATTTCTCACCCTGTACATTCGACCAAATTCATAATCATAATCATTTATTCAATGTATCTGTTGCAGTCAAAAGTGTGAACAGAGCCTCTACCATCAGTTTTAACATTGACATAACGCTCACGTCTACGTAATTTACTTTCTGTACATCTCGCTTCCACTATTGCTCGCATATGCGAGTACGAGCGAGATGCATAGAAAGTAAGTTACGTAAACGTGAGCGTTATGTCAATGTCAAAACTGGTGGTAGCCGTACTGGTCAAAAGAACTTTTAACCGACAAAAACAGGCAAAACTGCTTTTGACTGAGCATGTTGGTCAAAAGTAGTTTTACCTGAAAATCATACCTATTTCTGGCAGCAGTTTCGTTTTTAGGGCGTAGAAAAAAAAAATAACCCTTACCTACCTATCTCTGGGAACAGTTTCGTTTTTAGGGCGTAGCAAAAAAAAAACCCTAACCTACCTATTTCTGGGAGTACTTTTGACTGATAGTAACAGTCACAATTACTATTAACCAATGAATTTCAGGTAAAACTACTTTTGACCAACATGCTCAGTCAAAAGCAGTTTTGCCTGTTTTTGTCGGTTAAAAGTTCTTTTGACCAGTTCACACTTTTGACTGCGACATATCCATGGTAATTAAATATTTAAAAATTCATACATTAAAAATAACTATGTATAATCTGTCAAGCCATTTCCGTCAGTAGACAAGAGCGGCAAGTTTAAAAAACCGGGCAAGTGCGAGTCGGACTCGCGCACGAAGGGTTCCGTACCATAATGCAAAAAAAAAAACAAAAAAAAAGCAAAAAAAAAAAACGGTCACCCATCCAAATACTGACCACTCCCGACGTTGCTTAACTTTGGTCAAAAATCACGTTTGTTGTATGGGAGCCCCATTTAAATCTTTATTTTATTCTGTTTTTAGTATTTGTTGTTATAGCGGCAACAGAAATACATCATCTGTGAAAATTTCAACTGTCTAGCTATCACGGTTCGTGAGATACAGCCTGGTGACAGACGGACGGACGGACGGACGGACGGACGGACAGCGAAGTCTTAGTAATAGGGTCCCGTTTTACCCTTTGGGTACGGAACCCTAAAAATGTAGGTGCGAAGAGTTTTCGTCCCAAAGAAAGTTTAAAATTCAAAAGCGGTGCCACAGTGTGCAACTACCGTTATTGTTTTGACGCCGGTGTCACGGTATCTTCACCGACCGCTTGACCTGTAAAGTTCACTGACCTTTGACCTATCTTGAGACTGGCCAAGATGAAAATCGGTGTTAAAAGAACGCCAATAGGAGATATTACTGCAATGTTCTGCCGCCAGAGTGCAGCACTAAGCTAGACCATAGAGTAACTTATACATACTGTGCCTTAAACTGTTTTTTGACATGTTTTCACAGACAATAAAATATGACATTGATGCATCAAGGCGGTTTGTTAACAAGGGCCTGCCGGGAAACGCGAAAATCCTCTCTTTATCGCTCGAATATGCAGTGATAGAGAGATAAGATAACGAAATTTCGATTTTCTTGTTTCGCGGTAGACCCTCAGGTTGTGATGGATTGTGGTAGTAGCGCCCCCTAATTCCCTATTGAAGCTTAAATAATGTTTCAAAACAGTCACGTGACTGTCATCCCGATACATTTATCTTTTCGTTTTGCGTTCGCCGATGCGACGATTTTCACCTTGGCCCCCTTGTCTTGTCATAATGTTGTGTATCGGTGTGACGGTATGCTTGCCGCAGGCCTCGGCGGCGTGGACGGCATGAAATCGTCCCCGGGCGGCGTGGGCGGCGGCCCCGGGACTCCGCGCGAGGACTCCGGCTCAGGGATGGGGGATTACAACTTAAGTGAGTCCTAATATTACGAGTGATGAGTTCAGGGGGAAAACAATGACGGTCCATGTATTGATATGCCGTCGGAGAGTGACCAAAATTGCAAAATTTCACTTTGTAAATGGATAACTTCTCATATTTTGTATATGAAATTTTCAAAATGAAAGCTTCCTTTGTTTTCTGTTATTTTCCAGAAATTTCCGAAAACTTTTCCAACTTTTTGTAAA
Organism: Cydia splendana; assembly: GCF_910591565.1. Classification (NCBI taxonomy): domain Eukaryota; kingdom Metazoa; phylum Arthropoda; class Insecta; order Lepidoptera; family Tortricidae; genus Cydia; species Cydia splendana. Next base: position 1,524,164 of record NC_085985.1, read on the forward strand.
CTTTCCGCAACTTGCACGTCTGCGGCGGTGCTGGTCGCATTTTTATCGCCTGTCACGTTCTAACAAGTATGTAAGTGCGACAGTTACAGGCATAGTGACAGACGATAAAAATGCAACCATGCTGCCACCACTGTAGTAAGAATTATATTTTTTTTCCTTAAGAACTTTATAGAATTAACACAACAAATTTGAAAAAAGTACGTTCATTGTTTTCCCTCTTAACTCTCTTAAACCCTTTCAACGCCATGAACTGAAGCATCATGTTGGATTGTACCAATCTATAGCTTCAATTACAATTGGTGTATTGGTACGACTAGTGACGATGAAAGGGTTAACACTGTTCATTTTATCGTATTTCTTTCTTTTATCAGGCTAGTTTGCTAAAAATACAAATACAACAATTACTAAAAGAAACAATTATTAAAATATATTTGACTAATTTGTTCATATTTATTTTCCAAACACTTTTTTTATAACTTATGAGCAGCAATTATTTAATATGTCTAAAGAAAACTAGCCTTTTCTGCGTTATTTATTAATTAAATTCTTTTTTGTTTTGACTGAATATACCATTGTTCTGCTAAATGGAACCAAATATACCCAGTAATTTAAATAAGTAATAAATAGCAGAACTCCCAAATATTGTGTCCTTGCCAAGAAAAGGTTTTAATTTGACCACAAGTTTTATTATCAACCAACCGACAATAGTTATTTGTTTTACAAGGGGGCAAAGTTTTTAACCTCTCGTGCTAATATTGATACCCGAGCAAGCGAAAGATTCCAAAATTGAACCACGAGCGTAGTTTGGTTCGAAAAGTGGAATCATGAGCGTTGGGAGGGTTTCAAGGCACGAGGGTTAAACAAATTTTGCCACTAACATAAATACAAAATTTTTCACCACACCAATACAAGGAAAATACTTACTGTAAAATTTCAACCTAAATCAAAGCAAATACATTCAAAATGAATGTTATTTTATTAAATGTTTATCATTCAAATCATTTAAAAGTCAATTCTACCAGCCAGCATAAGCAACTCAAAATTTAAATTTGATTACTTTGCTCCACATGTGTCATCAGTTTCAGAACAATAAAGAGAGCCTTTACCAGCTGGTGTGGTGAATAGTAATATTTATATAGTCCCATGATTGTTGTAAGGGGTGCCATTTAGACAGGTCTGATATTTAATAACGACGCAACACTAATAAAAAATTACTATTATTATATGTTACTTGCACATCTGACATCAATCCCTTAGGCCTCTCCAAGTGGCGCCATCTATACATTCTATGAGGCACACGATATGTTTATTCTAGCGGTCGGAAACCGGTATTTGCTCCATATAAAAATACCTTTTTTTTTCGTTCTTTGGTTTATTATTTCATTTTTAATGGAACCTAATGTTGTTACCTAAAGTCCATTCCAATAGAACTTGCAAAGTATGTAAACAAACCGCCATATTGAAATTGTCTCTGAATGATGAATTTGCTAGTGATGGGCAAGAGTCTTACTTAGTCCTTTACTTAAGGCCGTAACACACTATTGCACTGCATCACGAGCTTGGTGCGTCGCATCCATAATCCACTCATTTTTTCGTTGCCGGCAATAATAAGCAATATCAGAATCCGTGTAAGGTAGCAATAAGTCGTCGTTCCAAAGTTAAATAATATCCAGATCACATTAATGCAAAACAAAATCCGTAAATCAGGCCAAGTCGTTAGAAAATTCAATAACAAAGAAGTAAGAGACGCGTACATGCCAAGAAAAACAGTGAAAGAGTAAAATAATATTGAAACCGTCAATCATTCAACAGTCATTATTTTGTCAAATGTAGGGTAGATTTTTATTTATGAACAGTCCAAAACAACCAGTTATAATTTTCCGTAGTTTAAAAATGGTGCGAAAGAATGGAAAAGGTTATTTAAAAAAAAGGAATTAAAACGATTAATCTGAGTTATATATATATATAGTTTTAGTTAATTTAATTGTAGTTAGTTTTAGTTTTATATTCGTGTTTATGTCTCCTATATATTTATTGAAATTTAAAATTGTCAAACTACCGCGTTGGCAGGTACAGACCGTGAGTCGCGTAGTGTGTAGCGGCTTTACGAGTATATCACCAACTTTAGTCACAACACTACCCATCATAGACAATTGTAGAATATAAAAGAAACAAAAACGTCATTACATCAGGGCCTAATAACCTAACTTATGAAACCATTTTAAACTTTTAATGAAATATCCAAGATACAGTTATATATTGTTGTATTTTACGGTAACGACCGCTTTAATAGTGTATAGTGTATGTGTTTCAATGGTGTTTGATGAGATTATGTGAAAATTCAAGGAGAAACAGTGACAAAACAAAGTTACGTGCTTTGTTGACAAAGTTAGCAAGTTCTATTGGAATGGACTTTAAATCATGTTTTAGTTCTACGTAAAGAGCATAAATAATTCAAAAATTTGGACTATTTCGGCGTTTAAAAAAAATACCGGTTCCGAGCCCTGGTTTATTCATCCACCCTTCCCTAATTTTGCCATTACCAATCAAAATTCACGAGACATCACAAATTCCAACATCAAACCCAAACAAGCCAGCCTTAGATATAAAATATGAATGTTAAAGGGTACTTTTCATAGGTTTCGGAGGGCCGGGCGGTGACCAGAACGACCAGACAGAGTCCGCGGCCATCTTGAAAATCAAAGAGAGCATGCAGGAGGAAGCGAAGCGGTTCGAGAAGGATCCAGATCACCCGGACTATTTCATGCAGTGAATTTGTTAACGGGCCGCCAACTTGCCAAGATTCGGTATCAATTTCGGTTTCGGCTAAAGGGTTGTGGGACGGCACTATTCAAGGGACCGTTACCGGTATAACTAAAAATCTAAATATCAGACAGCATTCACTATATTTTTTGCTATTCTGGAGTATTTAGGTAAGGGTTTGATCAGATTAGCTAAATTAAATGCAAAAATACATAAACAACCGAGATACCGAAATGAAATACCGGTTAGTTTGTATGAAAAATATACCGGTATTCGGTCCCTGATTCAAGGTCATATATGTAATTTTTTCGGTATCAGTTTCGGCTAAAGCAGTGTGGGACAACACTATTCTAGGTCATACATTGTTTACGCTAAAAATTTTGCTCCTAATAGTAATAGACAACAGGGATGAATTCGATTTCCTCGTTAAAGCAAAGAAAAACATTTTGCATTTCTAAGGCAAGAGGAAAATACAAGGTTTATTAAACAAAATTTTTATCAAGCAGATACGTTTATTTTTTTCTTTTAATAAAAAGAAAAAAATAAACGAAAAATTCAACTCTTCGGGAAAGACTCGAATCGGCGACCTTTTATAACACCTGTCCAATCGGTCTTAATCATTCTTAAAAATATATGCAAGGTTTATTTTAATAAATGAAAAATTATCTTTTATTTATTTAAATAAAACATAAAAGTTTCTTCAGACATATTTGCAAAAATGTAAAAAAAGTCCCATAACTTCCTGACCCCATTTTGACAAAAAATATTAGTATGATCTCAAATTTATCCTAAATGGTGGGTTGGCGTGATATCGTTAAACTCGATCTGATAAATACGATATTGTGTTATAGCTTCGTCAAGTTTCTTTGCTGGTTTATTTATTTTAACCCTTCACTGTTCTCGGGTCTTAGTCGGGTAACCGCAGTATTTTCGATGCGATGAATTTATTTATTTCAAATCACAATTTTTAAATATTAGTAAAATTTTACAACTGAATGGGCATTCCAGAAAAGGGTCGGATATGTGACGCGTACTTAGAGCATTTAATACCTGGAGTCGCCTTTAAGAGCTTACCCCTCTGCCGGAAAACTTGCACAATTGTGCAAACTTTTGTATGGACTGACATGGCTATTTGTACGTTACGTACAAATCATGTAGAAATAGCAATACATTTGACGTCCCCTGCCCCGCAAAAATCGGCAGATGTTTCGTACAGAAAATTACAGCCATGACGTCTCCAGTTACTAAATGCTCTAAGGACGCGTATTTTTAACACTTCGCACAAAGCTAAGAAAACGATTTTTGGCATGATAACATTTGATAACTTAGCTTTCAATTCAAAGGTATATAAGAGCCCATTAATGTGCACACTGCGCAGCGCCACTGTTCAATAATCGTGATTATTTAAATTTAACGATAGGTATTTAAAAAAGGGGGCCGCTACAGTACTGTATTTTGTATTTAAGTGCCTTTTGAATCTATGCGTCCAAAGTTAAAACGGCCGTTTTGTTTTGAGTTCATAGATCGACGAATCCAGCAACATAAAAACTAGTTTGATGTATTCTAAAGGTACTTAAATACAAAATACAGTCCGTAGCGGCCCCCTTTTTTAAATATCTTTCGTTAAATTTAAATAATCACGATTATTTAGCAGTGGCGCTAGTGTGCACGTTGATGGGCTCTTAATACAGATTTTTGCAGGTTATTAAGACGAAAGTGGAGGACCCGCGCGAAATCGCCTTTTCATACAAACGTAGTCCTCATTTTTCTCTCTGGATATTAACATTATTGAAAATATTTTGACACAATTGGTTGTATATCAACCACAGCTATGCCTCTACGTTTCATTTTTTTTTCGAATTTTTAATTATTATAAGAGCTAGGAGCATTTATAAATTTGTATGAAACCAGTTTTTCGCACCTTACTTTTATAATAATTAAAACAAATGAAAAAATCAAACGGTCGGGCAAAATACAAATTCTGTAAAAATACTTTCCATAATGTCAATATCCCGGGAGGAAAATGAGGTCTACGTTTGTATGGAGAATATATCGTCCCCTTTACTCTGAAGGTCGCTGCCTTACGCGTCACGTGCCCCGTAAAGTAATCCTTTTTTTTAATGCGCTATTAGAGGTCATCCATTAATTACATTACACGTTTAGAGGGGGAGGGGGTCAAGTCAAATGTGACATGTTGTGACAGGGGGGAGGGGGAAGTCACAAACTTTGTGACGTCACTTTGACTTATTTAAATTATTTAATTCGCTGTTCAGTTAAATAACTAGTTTTTGGAACGATAATCATTTTTATTCGTTTAATTTTCTCTCCTAATCAGTTTTGGGTTATAAAATTACAAATATTTCTTTTTTCAGAAATATTTTGATAAAATATTAATAACAGGTATAACCTACTTAATTCGATTTGCCGATTTCGTTGAAAAAATGTGACGTCACACCAGGGGGGGAGGGGTTTGCCAAATGTGACCAAGTGTGACAATGAGGGGGAGTAGTCAAGAACCTAGAAATTCGTGTGATGTAATTAATGGATGACCTTTTATGTTTAAAAACTGGTATTTATATTAACTTTGGTTTCGGCTAAACCTTTATCTTATCAGATTTTTAACAGTTTATGTATATGAAGGTGGTCTTTTAATAAATTTACTGTGGAAATAGTGTACCCGAAATTCGTTAGAAAATTGTTCGTGTATTAACACCATTTAGTTTCTTTTTATTTCGAATAACATATTATGTAGTTTATGTATGTATTGATTTTACATAGGTATTTTTTATCTGTGACGTGATTTCAAGTATTTTCATATTTGAAGTTGATTTTTATAATGTACTCTTCCGTTGTAGCAGGATTGTAATGTGTTAAAACGATTTAGTCGATGCAGCTAAGTTATACCATCATCATCACCGTACCTTCATCATCACCATACCATCATCATCACCATACCATCATCATCATTATACCATAGATTAATATAAGTAAAGAAAGAGTGGTAACTCCATAAATCAGTTTTCTTACCAAAACGCGCGTTATTTCGCAGTCGACATCTAGCGTCATGTAGCGGATTTTATCAGTACTGCTAGTTGACAATAGATGTCGCGGCGAACGAAAACTCTAATGCTCGACAATTTTCAGCTAATATTATAACCGGATTAATTGGAAGTCTATTTTCAACCCCTTCTGCTTATAATATTAGTTGTAAATTGTTTTAGTAGTACATTTTTCGTCAGTAGCTACACTTGTGACATCTAGTGTCAAGTAGGGGTACTGATAGTTCCACTACTTGACGTTAGATGTCGACTACGAAATAACGCGCGTTTTGGTAAGAAAACTGATGTATGGAGTTACCACTCTTTCTTTACTTATATTACTCTATGGTTATACGGAAACCAGTTATAGAAAAAAACTTATGAAATGCCCTTTGCCTATGTATTGATGTACATAACTGAAAATTAACGTTAAAACGGATTGTTTTGAAGTAAATTTTTATACATACATGCTACTTATAAATAGACCAAGGCCACTTACAAAGTTTTTGGGCTATTGCTATAGTTCGTTTATTTTAGCATTAGAAAACGACTACGCGATCTTGACGAGTCTTTTAACTGAAAAACGCTTTTTAAAAATCAATAACTATTGCAATTACTTATGAAAGCAAGAGAATGTAAATAATCGTATATGATTCATAATTGTTACACATTTGCCGTGAGTTACTTTTCAATTGTGTATTTCAATAAAAAGACACGTCAAGATTGTTTACTTTTTTCTAATGCTAAAAAAAACGATCGTGTTAAATTATAGATTGCAGCTTATTTTTATCCCACAATACAAATATGTTCCTTTAATATTAGGTCATTACCTATGAAATTGGCGTTTTGTTCGGAGAATTTCAACGAAACACGAATTTCCATACAATTAATTTTGCGGATATTTTTTTGATGGCTAATTCAAACCAAACAAAATTTTTCCAGTAATTTTTGACACCTTTAAGGTATGTTTTCAATATCTCCATTTCTTGAAAATTGGTACCATTAGAAAAATATAAGTAATTTTAATACTCGAACCGACAGCACATGAAAAGACCTATTTTCAAGGCTTAATTCTGAACACTTAACAATAAAAAATAACAATTAATTGCTGTCAAGCAGTTTGGCGAAATCATATTGTAGTTTTATTGTAATTGTGTATGTACTTTTGTAAAAAAAAAAAAACTAGGATCAGACTTATATCTATGAACAAAAACGCCAATTTCATAGGTAAGGACCCAATATATATTGATGTTCCTTGTATTGATATTAGCAGAGTTGCGTGAAAATATTTTTGACATGATTTTTGTTCAGTTTTAAGACCAGTCCAGTCGGGAACAATTTTTCGCCAATCTGATTAAAATGTCTGATCACATCAGTTGGTGCGGACGCAAACGCCGAATTGGCTCACCGATTTCGACCGCCGATTATGACCGATACTAGCGATAAAATTGAGGTGCGGACGCAAAAATTACTATTTGAGACTTTTTTTTAATTTAGAGCGCTCAAACATCACCATAAATCTAAAATTGGTGATTAAATTGACGCCAATTTCTTTTCAGATCAAATCGGTCGATTTGATCATCCCGCCTGGACTGGCCTTTTGACGCCCACTGCTGGATGTCTGGTTTATAAATATGTTTTACACTGTTTAAGCCTGCTACAGCGGAAGTATCCTTGAAAGCGCACCGACGTTAGATTTGTGTGTACCGATAATATTTTTTAACTAAACATCTTCCACGTTTTAAATAAATTATTTAGACTATTTCGTTTTAAGCTCTTAATGTTCCTAGATTTGTATTTTTTATTTTTTAAGTTCACTAAGCGGTTTCATCCGCGAGTTTTATGAATAAGGAAAAATGCGCAAATATCTATTAAGAAAAATCTTTAATAATATCAAATCAACGCTGAAAAAATAACGTAAAATGATTGGAAATGGATCAATTTTAAACGTATTGCGTCATATTAGATTAGAAAAAAAAAATCTTTAACTTTTATAAAGTGCACTTTTTTAACGTTGTTCTAATTCTAATTTAGAATATTCAGAGTAATGTAAATACAATGTTTTTATAACATCATTGTCATAATACGTAGTATGCGCATTTTTTCTCATTCCTCATATCATCTGGTTGAATTTCCGGAATACGGTTTCCGAAATGAAACGGTTTCGGCGAAATAATTTTCGGCTAAATCCAGCGTCAACGAGAGCTTACGAAAGGTTTTATTTAAGACGCGTATTTGCCGAAAATTGTTTTCGTATTTCGGATCTGCATTTATTCATGTTTATATGAAAATATGGATTGTGGAAGCTATTCTCACGGCTTAATTGTATTTGGGGGGGTTGTCGAAAAATATATAACTGGCGTTGTCGAAACATATTCATCACACTTAGCAAACCTTTGTTATTTTTTTTCCCTGTCTAACAAAGGCGAATGTCAAAATGACGGATAAGGACAACCGATTATCAAGGGTTTATGATGAATAATACTAGAATTCATTATTCATAAAAGGGTTTTGAAATTTATACATCGGCAGAAAATTATTTTCGCCTTACGCACTGTTGACATCAGATTTACGAGTGCTACGCGCTACGAGCTTAAACGATAACATGTGAAAACCCGTATGTAGCGAAAAGCGACTACGGACTGAGCGCCCGCCTAGCAGGTTGCTGGCAGTGAATCGGCGTTCGACGCGTGAAACTATTCTTACCGATTTAATAGAAATTAAATTATTAAAAACACATTGAGACAATGAGATTTTCGGCGATGTGAATTCGGCCATAGAATTCAAATTATAAATAGACGTTGTATATTTTTCGACAATTTCTTCATCGTGGAGATTTTTATACGAGATAGCGTGGCGGATTTTTTCTGGTATCGTGTGTAGAATAGGGTTTTTTTTCTCGGGGTGTATGGAAATCTGTATAAATTAGATTATTTCTTAGAGATTCGGCGAGGTAGGCGTTAAGTTAGGAGCGTCGGCTCTGTCCATAGTTTGAGCAAGTTTGGGGTCCTTTAGTGAAACCAAAAAAATATAATCATAAAACCGGTATCGGTTTTGAATCTCGACTGAATGCGGACATCATTTTTTTTTTTGAATAATGTAAATAAAATCAATTTGAATATGGCGTAAGTATATTGAGTTTTTTTTTATAAAATTATACGCGTCAAGAGAAAGTAATATATCAAGTTTTTAGCAAAATTTACACTAAACGGACCCAAAAATTGTAAAATAAATGCAGCGTTAAAAAAAAAGAATAGTTTGTAAGAAATTAGATGTTAACTTAAAAAAAAAAGATTTCGACAATGCAATTGAATAATCTGCAAGTTTTTAAAAATAATTTAATTGGATTTTTTAATTTAATCTTTTTAAAATACGTGTAGTGTGAGGTTGTATGTTGTTTTAAGGTATATTATTTCCTTCATTTTTGTGTTAGGCAAATGAATTATTTTTTTTCTAATCGATGTAATGTTTATATACTTAAATAAATAGTTATTATATATTAGATTAGTGGTTTTATTTTTGACATAAGAGACCATCCTATGTAGGATCCTACAACATATAACACGCATTCGATTATGTCGGTCCGATATGGCTAAAACTATCGGAAGTGCCTTTCCGATACCGGATGTCGGATGGTGCCTATGAGAAAAACAGCTGCTAGAGAGTGCTCTATGGCGTCGAATCCGCCTTTGTTGCATAAAGGTTTTTTTTCATAGATTATAAAACCTCTTATTTTTTATAGGATTTCTTATAGGTAGAGTCTGTGCGGAAAGAGAAGAGTCGTGGAATGTATGGGGCCCAATACATTCCACGACTCTATCCGAACAGACTCTAAATATGAATAAATGATAACAGATAAACACTATTTTATACATTTTACTTCTATTCGATATCGGATCGGACTATGTGAAAACGCTCTAATACTTACCGCCAGAAATAAGAATAATATTTATTTGAAAGAAAAAACCTTGTACCAGATAACAATACAATATCCTGTGGCACCAGGGCCCCATAGGCTATGCCTGTCACGTGGTAGCCGCATTCGAAATTCGTAAGCTAAAGGAAGAAAAAACTAATCTAATAGGTGATGTAATAGTTAAGAAGGAAATTATGAAATTCAAAGAAATGAAAAAGGGTGTGCGAATGTGTGTATGGGGCTGTCCATAAATCACGTCATCGATTTTTGACACCCCCCCCCCTAAAAATCATCCAAAAATCATGCTTCGAATGGCCCCGTTTCCTCCTACGTCATGCTACCATCATCCGATGTCCAGACCCCCCCCCCCCCTAATTTGAAATGACGTAATTTATGAATAGCCCCTATGTGTGCGAGTGTGTGTAAGGCTAATAAGATACTTGTTTTGTATTATTGGAGCGCACTCTGTATAATTCGCTGTCAAATACAAAATAAAACCAAACAATGTTTAAAGCATTATTTATTTTAAAGTGTGATACTAGCGGTAGGCATAAGTATAATTTATGTTTAGGTATGTATAATATACCTATGACATATAATATTTAGAGATCTAATACATACCTTTAATGTCATAGGTGAATAAGTGAATTCCTTGAATTTATAACAAAACTATCGTGAAACATTGACATTGTCTGAGAACCCACAACACAAGCCTTCTTGAGCTTACCGTGGGACTTGGTCAATTTGTGTAAGAATGTCCTTATAATATTTATTTATTTATTAATACATATATGTAGTTGTCTAAGTACCCACAACACGGCACCAGCCTTATTGACCTTACCGTGGGACTTGGTAAATTTGTTATAATTTATTATATTAATATTATGTAGTAATTAAATTTCCCTCCTAATTTAGATATTTTTTTCTCATTGCACCCACCGTGACGTATTTCTGTAAAAATATATAAATAAATAATAAAATTAAGTAATATTGTCCTATGTATAATACTTATTTATATATAACACTTTAAACTCTCGCGTTTTGTACACATATTTAATTACACAAACGGGTCTACCGCGATATAATTTCATTGTTTTTACCTTTAATTCCGACGTTTCAGCTGAGTTGCACCAGCTGTGGTCACGGAAAGACTGACGTCCCAACAAATGTCAACGGAGATATTAATAAAACACCACTAAACTACCCGAAATTAGTTTATAAAAATGTTCGGGGTAGACAAAGAAATTGTAGCTACCCGTTAAAGTTTAATGTTTATTGTCCACGGCACGACACGCAACACTCACAGTAACAACAATGAAACAATGAAATTATATCGCGGTAGACCCGTTTGTGTAATTAAATACTTATTTATATGTTGTCTCATATATGTATTAGTTTAAGATGATTCAGCTTCATGAGAATGCTTTTTCAAATGTTGTTCCAGTCTACCTTTAGGTCTAAACACCTTATCGCACGAATTACATGAATATGCAACTTCCCCAGTATGAATTCGTCTGTGCTTACTCAAGTAACCTTTAACTGCAAATTGCTTGTTGCATATATCGCACGTGTAGGGCTTCTCCCCAGTGTGCGTGAGTTTGTGTGACGATAAATGAGCTACTTGGAGAAAGCTCTTTTCACAAACATCGCAAGAAAACGGTCTAGTGCCTGTGTGGCTACGTTTGTGTCTTTCCAAGTCTATGTTTGACGCAAAATTCTTGTCGCATATTTCGCATGGAAAAACCTTTGGTGTTGACATTTTTTCTGGGTGCGTTAACATCATGTGGTTGTCAAGCTGGTATTTCTCTGTAAAACTCTCTTCACATATTTTACAAGAAAACTCTTTAACACTTAAGTGAACACGTGCGTGAGTAACCAATTTGTATCTATGATTAAATTTCGCTGGACATTGTTCGCAATAAAATCGTTTTGCTTCATCCCCTTTGTGGATTAGCGAATGGGCAGCCAGATGTGCTTTCTCCTTAAATTGTTTATCGCATACTTCACAGCGATACGGCTTCTCGTCTGAGTCGCTGTGTGTGCGAAGGTGTCTATTAAGACCATTTGAAGACGGATAATACTTTTGGCAGACGTGGCACTGGTAACGCTTCTCCCCAGTATGCAGTAGTTTGTGCACATTCAAATGAGCTTTTTGAGTAAAACCTTTTTCACATATATCACATTGGTAAGGCTTGCTTCCGGTGTGAGTGTTTTTGTGTCTCAACAAATCGTGTTTTGACAGAAAATTCTTATTGCATATTTCACATGTGAACGGATTATCGCCCGTGTGAACTCGCATATGGTGACCGAGCAGAACATTTTGCGTGAACCGCTTGTGGCATACGGTGCATTCGTATGGTTTCTCGCCTGTGTGGACGCGCTCGTGACGGACCAATTTGTATTTGTGCGTGAATTTCATCGGGCAGTCTTTGCAAGCAAACCGTTTTGCTGCCTCACCTTTGTGAATTAGCGCATGAATATACAGTTGTGCTGATTGTTTGAATTGCTTTTTACAGATTTCGCAAGTGTGCGGTTTTACGTCGTCGTGGATGCGCTCATGTCTGATCGATTGCGATAACAATGTAAACTTTTTGTCGCATACTTTGCAGGAGTACGTATTCTTACCTGTGTGTATTCGTCGATGGCTGTACAAGTGAGAGCGATACTTGAATTCTTTGCCGCAAACATCACAGCAAAAAGGCCCGTGGTAATTTTTAAAATGTTTGGTCAAACGAGGTTTTGTTGTAAACACTTTATTACACGTGTCACAAGTGAAAGTCCCTTTTTCAACCTTGATCTTGACATTTGTATGTTTTCGTTTTTTCATTGCATGTGTTTTGTTTCCTTCAAAATCTGGCGCCGCGTCGAAATTATGCCCCGCCTGATGCTCGACTTCCGCTTCATATGGAGGGACTGAAAAAAAAGATAGATAGTAGGTTAATGCTTAGATTTATTTGTGCGTTAGCTCAAACAGAATACATACGTAAATAGAACTGATACAGATGTAGAGTTAGACCAAGAAAAGTCTGCAACGATTTTAAGAGCACACGCAGTGCAAGTGTTATTTTAAACGTCTAACTTCTATGAAATTATGACGTATAAATAACACTTGCACTCCGTGTGCTATCAAAATCGTCGATTTGAAAAGATCCCGTTACACACCCTCGCACATCGCTAGTGGAAACATTCACAACGTTCCACATCGTCGCACCGCTCGACGGCACATCTCTGGTGGCCAGCCTAACCCTTTGAACGCCACGCCTATCGTGCGCGTCGCGTCATCGTAAACCTAGTCGGAATGCATGAACGTTGATATTGGGCTGGAGCCGCGCGCGTCAGTTGACGTCTTTGGCGCTATTCGCAAGTGAATTCGAGCCCTTTTTCGACCAGTGAGTCTCGGAATTTGATTCCTTACCAAGGGCAATGATATATGTAACTCCGTATAAGATAAATAAAGACTAAGAAAAAAAAACGTGCCTCGGAAATTAACAAAAAGTAATTCTCGAATAGATGGCAATTTGAACACGTATCAGTGAAAGAACATGGGTCACTATGGAATAATAAAAAATAAAAATCATTTATCCGTATTTTTATACATTTTCAATTTCATTTTAAGTTTATATCGTGTGTCGATAGATGGCAGTAAATTTACCGTGACTACAAAATTTACTATGACAATAGACGTCTATACTATCTATTCTCTTTGCCAAGGGTATTTGACTACTAGTCAAATCAGTTTCTTTTTTCGAATTGTCAAAACAATTTTGCTACTATGGAATTTATATGAATCACTAGCATGTGACATCACCATCAAATTACCTACTCTTTTTATAGTTTTTACCGGGTTTTGAAATAGTAATTGTGTTTAAAAATAACTGCTGTTTACGTTTCTCTATAAATCTTCTGGTGCTTTATTTCATGCATGGAGTAAAATAATTTATTTTAAATACAGTCAAATACCCTATTGTTCTTAGGTAAAACGAAAATATTACGAGAAAACCGGACCAATCCCAATCAACAGTTTCCGTGAATTGGAAAGACGGATGGCGGTCGTTTTGTGGAAAGTTCCTGCGTTAGTTCCAGATGTCATCAGGCTTTTTGAAGTGAAAACTTCTTTAGCGGCGCTGTGCACTTTTTGAGGTGGGGAAAAAATGTTAAACTCGAGACCGCGTAAGGCGTAACGCGTAAGGCCGCTGTTTCGTTTTTATTCACCAAAGAACTTTAGTCATAACGTATCATAATCAGGTAAATTATTTAAAACTGGATTTTTATATTAAGCAATAAAGCTCAATGTTCTAATCTTGTACGGGCTGAAATACGAGGATCTCACAGTTACATTCTAACTTTATATCACTCCAATATAATTAAATAAAGCTATGACGATCAAATCGCTAATAAAAGTGAATTCTAGTGCTGGTGAATAAAACTCAAAATATCATGACCAAATATATTTAGATGCGAGGTCTGCCAGGTCTGTTCGAATTTTACATGCTTTTATTTAGTTTCACCTGACCGTTGTCTGTCTGTCTGTCTGTCTGTGTGTAATCAAATCTTGCAAGTTAAATTTGATCCACTTCCCGGTTTCCGATTGAGCTGAAATTTTGCATACTTACATACGTAAGTCGGGTGACAATGCAATGTTATGGTGTCATCGAGCTGATCTGATGATGGAGACCGGAGGTGGCCATAGGAACTCTGTGATAAAACAACGAAACCTAATTGTGTTTGGGGTATTTAGAATTGTCTCGATGAGTATTAGTTGCCTGTGGAAAAAAAAGTAGTCGGCGATAAAAGCTTGTACCAAAAATGAAATCTTTGCCAAAAACTTTTAAACAATTAACGCTACAAATTTAAGCTCACTGGCCAGCAATTTCGGAACTAAAGTTTTTCAATAGAAAGGAGGATGGGTCAATTATACATAGTGCTGCAGACATTTTGAGGGAAATGCGTAGGCATATGGCGAAAAAAGTTAGCTTGTTCCATTTTAGGAGTCAAAAGACTCGCCGCCAAAAAGCCGCTCCCATACAATCGTGGTAACGCTCTTATTTTAAAACGACATGCTTAAATTACATGAAATTTGGCACGTCTTAATCGAAATGGTTCAGTATGACAAGTAGGTACCTTCGCTGTACAATTATACCTATTGAAAATAATGCTCTACTTAGCATCGGAGCTATGTATGTGTTTATTCATCTGTGTGTTGCAGGTAAAATGATAAATAAAACCAGAAAATGTTCTAAAACAATTTATTGCATATCAATAGGTTATGCAACAAGAAGCCATTTGTATCGAAATCGAATTTAATAATTTAGTGCAAATAAGTAACAATAAGATATCGTGTGGCATATACAAATTATTACCTTAGCAGCGGGACTCGTGTACACGCTGTTACTTAAAAAAATCGGCAAATGTGAGTCGGACTCGCCCACAGAGGGTTCCGTACTTTTTAGTAATTGTTGTTATAGCGGCAACAGAAATACATCATCTGTGAAGATTTCAACTGTTTAGCTATCACGGTTTATGAGATACAGCCTGGTGACAGACTGACAGTGGAGTCTTAGTAATAGGGTCCCGTTTTACCCTTTGGGTACGGAACCCTAAAAACTGAAATAACAGAGCTAAATCATCTTAAAGCTGTACAAAATGATGGTGTCTTACAAACGTATCAGTTTAAAGATGATTCAGCTTCATGAGAATGCTTTTTCAAATGTTGTTCCAGTCTACCTTTATGTCTAAACACCTTATCGCACGAATTACATGAATATGCAACTTCCCCAGTATGAATTCGTCTGTGCTTACTCAAGTAACCTTTAACTGCAAATTGCTTGTTGCATATATCGCACGTGTAGGGCTTCTCCCCAGTGTGCGTGAGTTTGTGTGACGATAAATGCGCTACTTGGAAAAAACTTTTGCCACAAACATCACAAGAAAACGGTCTAGTTCCTGTGTGGCTACGTTTGTGTCTTTCTAAGTCTATATTTGATACAAAATTCTTGTCGCATATTTCGCATAAATAATCTTTTGTTTTTGGAATTATTTCTCCTAAGTGCGTTATTTTAATATGCTTGTTAAGTTGGAATTTTGTTGAATACCTCTTTTCACAAGTATCGCATGCAAACTCTTTAAAACCTAAGTGAACGCGTGAGTGAGTAGCCAATTTGTGTCTTTGATTAAATTTCGCTGGGCATTGCTCGCAAAAAAATCGTTTCGCTTCATCTCCTTTATGAATTAGCGAATGGGCAGCCAGATGTGATTTCTCCTTAAATTGTCTTTCGCATATTTCGCAGCGATGCGGCTTCTCGTCGGAGTGGGTGCGTATGTGTTTATTCATCTGTGTGTTGCAGGTAAACTTCTTTTGGCAAATTTTACATGAGTAAGGCTTCTCCCCCCGGTGTGTACGGAGGTGTCTATTAAAACCAGTTGAAGTGCCAAAACGCTTTTGGCAGAGTTCGCAATAATATGGTTTTTCTCCAGTGTGTGTACGTCTGTGTTGGTTCACGTATTTATTGGACATAAATTGTTTGTCGCAAATGTTGCAGTAGAAAGTCTTATTAGTGCTATGGTAATATAAGTGCGCCACCAATTTTTTTTTGTCAGTATATACTTTTTTGCAAATATCACATGTATATGTTCCGTTTTCTTCACTAGCTTTTGTTTCAGTTGAAGGTTTGCGTTTTTCTAACTTTTGCCTCTTTTCACCTGGCTCTTCTATTTTTGCTTGATTCTTAGAACTTGTGCTAGCTTCGTTTTGCATCTCTTGTTTGCAAGTCCATTCTCCATGTGGTGTAACTGAAAAGAAAAAAATACGGCTTGTATTTTTGATATAACCACAAAACGAGGCCTAGGTTTCCTTCACTGGCTCAGTGACCCAAAAAGGATCTTGGCCTCTGACACAAGAGAGCGCCACTCTGCCCTATTATGCGCCACTTCACGCCAGTTGGGTACTTCGAGGGCGGACAGATCTTTTAGGACTTCGTCACTCCAGTGGTATCTGGGACGCCTAGACGGACGTTTTCCGCCCGGGTGCAATGAAACCATTTAGCCCTAAAGGTATTTTATTTGTTGAAAAAAATCCGTCCGTCTTTAATTCTTTTCTTTCTAATTCTTCCTCGTGTTATCCCGGCATTTTTTGCCACGGCTCATGGGAGCCTGGAGTCCGCTTGACAACTAATCCCTAGAATTGGCGTAGGCACTAGTTTTTACGAAAGATACTGCCATCTGTCCTTCCAACCCAGAGGATAACGGGATTAGTAATACTTATCGGGATTAGTCCGGTTTCTTCACGATGTTTTCCTTCACCGAAAAGCGAATGGTAAATATATATCAAATGAAATTTCTTATTCGCACATAAGTTACGAAAAACTCATTGGTGGGCATTTCTATTCCAAGTTGTACCCCCAACTTGCAATTTAGATTTTGGATTTTTAGGGCTCCGTACGCAAAGGGTAAAAACGGGAACCTATTACTAAGACTCCGCTGTCCGCCCGTCCGTCCGTCTGTCACCAAGCTGTATCTCATGAACCGTGATAGCTAGGCAGTTGAAATTTTCACAGATGATGTATTTCTGTTGCCGCTATAACAACAAATACTAAAAAGTACGGAACCCTCGGTGGGCGAGTCCGACTCGCACTTGTCCGGTTTTTTATATTATTCTACTCAAAATCACGAGCTCTTTCGATTCTAATACGAGAAAAAAAAAGTGTCCCTAAATTTCATACAATTTTTTTGTCTGTTTTGTGTGGTTTTGTTACGGTCATAGAAGGTTGTATTGAAAACCGTAACCAAACGGACCAAAAATTTCAGAAACACTTTTTTGCTCAGTAAAAATGGAAAAAGCCATGATGATTCTGAGTAGAAATAATATAAAAATTCCCAATTCTAACACAAAAATACCCTGGTACGAGGCGGGGTTTGAACCCGCGACCTTCGGATTGAAAGTCGCACGCTCTTACCGCTAGGCCACCAGCGCTCTTATCCGTGCGGCTATAATATAATAGGTATTATACCATAGAGAATTTGGACTAGAGGAATATTGTCAAAGTAAATTATGTAGTCAGTACATTTACTGCCATCTTTCGACACAAATGATTAACACTTTTAGACCGCCATTTGACTTTGATCCTTAGTTTTTCACTGATATGTGTTAAATTTGTAAAACATCAAAAAGTATCGCCATCTAGTCGAGGATATGCCAAAGGTATTGTGCCATCTTTTCGAGCGATGGCGTCATACTGGCCTACTCTACGGTTTTACGTGTCATCCTTGCGCAGAGGCCAGGTTAATCTTCTCTGTATCGTTCCAATTTTAGTATATGTACTTGCCTTCCTGCCGCTTCCCCTAAAAACTTCCAAGCACCAGTGCATAGAAAACAG
Source organism: Cydia splendana (assembly GCF_910591565.1). Taxonomy (NCBI): domain Eukaryota; kingdom Metazoa; phylum Arthropoda; class Insecta; order Lepidoptera; family Tortricidae; genus Cydia; species Cydia splendana. Next base: position 1,542,253 of record NC_085985.1, read on the forward strand.
GAGTGCGACTCGTTGTCATGGTTACGAAAAACACATTAAATACAAGAGTGAATTAAGTAACGTTTAATATTCATAAAGAACAAATATAACAACTCGAATCTTATGGTGATAGAAATTAAATGATAAATGTTACATAAACTCATCAAACTAATGGTCCAAAACTCGAATAGAGTTAGACCGAGGTGTCTGCGACGATTTTGATAGCACACGCAGTGCAAGTGTTATTTTAAACGTCAAACTTCTATGAAATTATATAAATAACACTTGCACTGCGTGTGATCATAATCGTCGCAAACTTACCTCCGTTTAACTCTATATTATTTGAATGTCGCAGTTCTGAGGCAAAATATTTTCATAAAGGAAAAATAAAAATTATAAATAACCAAAAAGGAGATTGTATACTTATACTCTGGCACAGCGACCTTGTCAGTAGATAAAAGCGGATGATTAAAAAAATGTAGCCGCAAAGAGTTGACTTCCCATAGAAAATTAGAATTCGCGCCTTTTTCTACTGACAAGTTGGGTGTTTCATTATAATTACGTATTAAGCTTGTGGACCACAATAAAGTTATAGTAACTATAATAGTTGGGCGGTTTTAGCCCCGCTCCCCTAGAGAACAAAATTTCTAACTAAATGTATAAAAAATTAACAAAATGGGAAAACAATATAAAAATTTGTAATATATTGCATTTATTGTGGGCTAAAAGTAATAAGGAAAAAAATACAATAATTTATTTGGAGCATCTGGTGGAGTGTTTGTTCGAGTCTTAGTAACAATTTTGCCCATATCTTAATTATTGCACAACGTGTTATTACTTATTAATCTTATTATACACTAGGGAAGCTTCGCGCAAAAAAGTTAGGGAACTTTTGCTCAACACAATAAACATGGACTTCTTTTCATATATATTTTTTAAAACAAAACGCAAAATTGCTAAGCGGTAGAGTCACGCGACTAATACAATACTGCCACTATAGAAAAAACGTATGACAGTTTGAAATTTATGACACTATCTATTGGTGTATTTATTTTTTGACGAGCGCTTTTCGTAAGTGTTTTAATTTTGCACTTTTTTGCGACTTGGCATTCTCAGGAACACCTCATAGCGGAAATTATTTGTAACCGCTGTTGGCTTCTACTTCTAACAATTATATTTGTTTTGTAACTGGTCGAAGTCTATATAAATAAAACAAATAAAATAAACTATTTCTCTCTCTATACATATATGTAGCTTCATGTATTATATGTAGTACATAGCTTCTTCTAGTCGGCTTAATCTGATCCGGCATCAATAGATCTATCGACACTTTTACTATGCGTCTGTATATGCCTTTTCAAATTCGATTTATTCTTGAAATCTCTATTACAAACATTGCATTTGTGATTCGAGGCTCTAGCGTGCGCATATTCGTGTATTTTCAAGGTGTTTGCTCGCAAAAACTGTTTGCCACATATTTGGCAATTGAACTTCTTACCATCCATATCATACTTATTGCCAGAATGTATTCTCTGTACATGTTTAACCAAGTAGCGTTTAGTAGTGAACCGCATCGTGCAATTTCCGCAGGCGAATGGTTTCTCACCGCTGTGAGTCAGTTTGTGCTCCGATAAATGCCCTATTTGGGTATAGCTTTTATCACATAGATTGCACGCGTAAGGTTTGAGCCCGGTGTGAATCACTTTGTGTCTTACCAAGTAAGTTTTGCAACTAAAAGCTTTATCGCACACATCGCATACGAAGGAATATGTGCTGGTGATTTCTGCGTGAGTCCGTCGGTGATCAAGGAGGATTCTTCTTGTATCGAAACTTTCGTTGCAAATTTCGCATGAATAAACATTGTGCCCGGTGTGTACTCGCAAATGCTCGACTAGTAGGTATCTATGGGAAAATCGTTGGCTACACAAGTTACACCCAAAAGGCTTGAAGCCTGTGTGAACGTTTTCGTGCTTAACCAGTTGATATCTATGTAGGAATTTCTTCGAGCAAATATTACAATCGTGCCGCTTTACTGCATCTCCTTGATGTCTTAGCGCATGAAGAGCCAATTGAGACCGCTGTTTAAATCGTTTTTTGCATACTTCACAAGCGTGCGATTTCTCGTCAGAGTGATTTCTCTTATGTTTCGTCAAAGAACCTGAACATATGAACCTTTTCTGGCAAATATCGCAACTGTAAGGTTTCTCCCCGCTGTGCGTGCGCCGATGTCGGGCAATATAAGCGTAACTAAAGATTTTGTTACAAATTTCGCAGTAAAGAGACTTCGTTATACCCATGTGATTAACTATATGTTGGAACAGATTGCCTTTATTTGAAAACGATTTATTGCAATAATCACAGATAAATGTTTTTACTTGTATATCACCTGTGTGAACTCGGATATGCGCTTTAAGGTGTTGCTTTTGCCTAAATCGCTTGTCACATATTCCACATATGAAAGGTCTATCTCCTGTGTGTAAGCGCTCATGATTGAGTAATATATATTTAAATAGGAACTTTTTCTTGCAAAATTCACAACTAAACCGCTTCGCTGCATCGCCTTTGTGTATTAGCTCGTGAAGAGTCAATTGTGTCTTTTCTCTAAAGTTGGCATTACATATTTGACAGATATGAGGTTTCTCATCAGAATGAATCCGCTTATGTTTAGCTAAAGAACCGGAGAACGTGAATCGTTTCTGGCAGATATCACAGCTGTAGGATTTCTCCCCGGTGTGTGTAGGCTGATGTCGATACAAGTAGGTTTGATGGGAAAATGCTTTGTGGCAAATGTCGCAGCTGAAAGGCTTCTTGTCAGAGTGACAGCGCATATGTTGGATAAGTCGCTTTTTAGTTGGAAACGATTTTTTATCTGTATCGCAGATAAATATTTTTTGTTTCTTTCTTGACCTCTTTCCAGGCGCACTGATATCGTCCAGGATTATGTTGGTAATTGTCTTACTTCCAACAGGTCGCCCCCTCTTTCGCCCCTTACCAATCGCGGGCACCTCGGCACATGGTACATAGTTCTCTCGCTTAACCAAGAGTTCCCCCGGATCTGAAATGAAAACACTCTTTTCAGATACCAAGTGCAATAAATTTACAAAAGTGCACGTGTGTCGTAAGACAGATTTTCGTGGTTACGTCAGTGGGGCGAAACTGGTCATTTCGGGCATTCTCGGCGCCGTTCGGCTCAGCATTGCTCTGAGCAATTATTAGGGTTGGCACAACTTGACGTCCCTGTGCGTGCACGACCACAGATAACAATGACTTGAATTTTGATAACCCTAAATAGCCGAAAGGGATAGTGCCATACATTAGGAAGGGACCGCATGATTCGTCCCTGAACCGCTGTCAAACTTCGGTTTTGTACGAAGTTTATTTTCTATACGGTAGTACTATTACTTATTCTGTGGTTATGTTTATGTCGCAACCAATATATCCCAGAAGACGGCATTGAGCATTTTTCTACGAAGATACAAAGTATATGTATGTTAATATTACTTATGTGTTTAGATATTATAATGAAATTATTATTTTTGCGCGTATATACTATGAGCATCCCTGCCTGCGTATATTTATTAGATTCCAATTTAAATGAATATCTTTTGATTGAAGTCACTCTCTCTTCAACTCACTGAAGATTTAACCCGCTCAGTAACTCATCTATCTCAGTCTCCGTGTTACTTGCTCGCTCTTTCCCACTCATGATTCGAATGAGTCCGTCGAGCCAAACGAGTGATACGATGCGAATATGCGAAACAACAGTTTCGGAGCGATTCGGAAGAATTCGAAGGGTATAATATTTTAAACTTTCGCGTTTTGAACACATATTAACTCACACGACTTTGACGACCGGTCTGGTCTAGTGGATAGTGACCCTGTCTGCTAAGCCGATGGTCCTGGGTTCGAATCCCAGTAAGGGCATTTATTTGTGTGATGAACACTAATATTTGTTCCTGAGTCATGGTTGTTTTCTATGTATATAAGTATGTATTTATCTATACAAGTATGTATATCGTCGCCTAGTACCCATAGTACAAGCTTTGCTTAGTTTGGGGCTAGGTTTGATCTGTGTAAGATGTCCCCTAATATTTATTTATTTATTTATTTATTTACATTTATAGACGGCCGCCGCGACCACGACCAGTGAAACCTGTGTCGAAACGTCGGTCAAGGTAATTGAATAAAATTCGCGTTAGACCCGTTTATAAATGTGAGTTAATATGAATTCGGAGGGTGTCGGGAAAACATGGCAGGATCGTATCGATACCGATCTGTGTCAAAAGTGACATATTTCTTCAAACAAAAACGTCACTTTTGACACGTTTCACTAATGGGGTTGGCCGGTCAAAGTTTTTAGCAGATGGCGCCAGAATAGCTTGCCTTGTCAATCCCTAGAGTTATGTCAAATTTTTATTTTTTGCATGGAGTCTTATGCCCTGGATGCCAGCTTTTTAAGCCAAATCTCATCGAAAAAGGGGCTAGCTATGATGGCGCCATCTATGCAAACCTTTGACAGTTGCCACCCACATTCGTATTTTCGTTGCCGGCAATCGTTATCACGTCAACGCAAACAAACAATGCCGGCCGAATACAATACAATAGTGCATTTTGTATTACGGGCGGTAAACAAATTAACGAACGAGTGTGAATTGAAGCCCGAAGCAAGGTTTAATTAACACGAGTTCGTAAACTTCTAAATCCTGTACCGCCCATGGCACACACAATGTTTTTCATCACACTTCAAAGAAAAAAGGAAAATAAAACTTAAATATCAAGAAATAGATAGGTATCCAATGAATTTACACTATTTTACAGTAACGGCTCGGCCACGACATCGAGCGACTTGCGACGGCGGGAGCGATAACCATAGGTTGGAGCGAAAGGTCCCATCGCTTTGTCACGCTCCAACCTATGGTTATCGCTCCCGCCGTCGCAAATCGCTCGATGTCGTGGCCGAGCCGTAAAGGTTGAGACTTTTGGGCCTTGGTCGTCAGACACCGAAACCTTAATAAAGGATATTTCCGGAAAACTTGTTGGGGTGTCTGGCGACCTACGAGTAGGGTCATATTTTGCCCAAAGCCTCAGCTTAACCATACCGCGGGGGAACGCGGCCAGTGTCCTGGGGACTATGCCCCAGGTGACATTAGGGTTCGTCGAAAATTGATTAAGTAACTATGTAAATATTGTAAATATATATTGTAACAAATAATAAATAAAATAAAATTTACAGTAATGTGGGCTGAATATTCATTGAATTATGTATCATTGTTCAAGATGGTGAATGCTTAGTAGTGAAGTTATTAAAGAGAAAGAGAGTGTTATGGGCTTATACACGATAAATATCATAATCGTATCTGAGCACAGGCAGTATATATCACTCAATTGTTCAAGCATTCAGCTCACAACTGCTAAATTGGAGTAATTGTCTAAGAAATGGAGTAGAATATTGTCAACTTGGTATCTTAGAGGCTGAAAACGAAAGAGAGGCAGACAGTTAACAAATAGTTTAAGAGACTTTAATCAATACTTGAACAGACTTAGAGTCTGTTGCACCAAACTGCATGTCACCGTTAAAGTGTCACAAAATTTAATTGTATGAGAATTTACATAATGTCACTGCTGAGTGACGTTGATCAGTGGGATAAATGTGGTTGGTGCAACTAGCCCCTAAATTGCTATAATTTATAACCTAAATAGTTGTTACAGATTATGCGAGACATCTAACCTTCACAGAACATAGAAAGGAACATACCGACCGGTCTGGCCTAGTGGGTAGTGACCCTGCCTATGAAGCCGATGGTCCCGGGTTCGAATCCTGGTAAGGGCATTTATTTGTATGATGATACAGATATTTGTTCCTGAGTCATGGTTGTTTTCTATGTATTTAAGTATTTATATATTATATTTACCGTTGTCTGAGTACTCACAACACAAGCTTTCTTGAGCTTACCGTGGGGCTTAGTCAATTTGTGTAAAAATGTCCTGTAATATTTATTTATTATTTATTTATTTATTATACCGTGTTAGGGTAAAGTAAGTAAAGTAAAATTTATTTCTAAATCAGTCAGGGTTGGTTGACATTTGAATTCTTTTCCCATGCTCAATGCCATTCATAATTTATGCAACATAGTTTCTTAAATTAGGTAGCTCTATGCCTCTGTGTACAACTATCTTAATAATATTTAATAAATATAAACTTCGGATTACTTTGCATCATGCTCCAAAATGACTTCTATAAAAATATAAGTAGGTACTTTAATAGATTTTTGCAATCTCTAGCAGAGGCAATAGCCAAGGCAGCGGAAGCGGTGCGCGCGAGGCACGTCTACACTGGCCGTTTTGAGCGCGAGGAAATTGCCTCGCGCGTATGCTCGCTCTGTGTGGACCCGGCTATTAACACAACATATGAATTAACTAACTTTTGAGAAGGTTAGATGTTTTGCACAACCTGTAACTGAATATTAATAAATCTACAACTCACCCCCCACAAATTCAATACTAGGATGCACAGGCTCTTCCTTGATGACCTCGTGCTTGATCTCACGTCCATCATGACCATCAGACAGTCCAGCATCACCAGCCTCGACCCCCCACTGGTCATGTTCTTCTTTTATACAGTCTACGAATTCTTTCTCCTGTACGACATCTCTCTCCACTTTTATTTCTTCCACTGTCATAAGCACATTAGTTACAGTTTCACACTCTGTATTTTCAGACATGTTTTGTCTTTTTGCGGATCTTTAGGTCAATAATAGTCGCTTTTTCATATTAGCGCACAGAAAATATACCATCAAGTGGGTCATACAAAAATTGGTTAAAACTTAAATCTGTTTTGGCCGGCTAGTTAAACCGTCTAAGAAATTCGATTACTCGCTGCTTTACTATATTTATAATTACTAAACATTTAACTCGAACCAAAATGGCAGCCACGTAACGCAACCACAAAAGAAAACTAATGACATTGACAAACAGAAATACAGTGTGAGTGAACCCAAGGGCCCAACGTTTTCTGTTCTCTTTCACGGCGCAGCAACTAGTATCATTTCTCTCTCCTCGCTCTTTTAAAAATGCCGTTTGTCAAAAAAGGACAACCATACTGTTGACAAGGTGGACTTCAAATCAAGTGTTGCCTTTCTTGATGCGCCCAGGCTGTGTATGTGTGCATAAAAGCGTATATGTGTGCTCTTTTAGGGATGTGAAAAGTCGATTTTAATCATGTTATATATCGATAAACGCTACACAGCGGAACGAAATAGCGATTAATTGAAGCTTCAATATCTTCGTTAAACATAAACATAATTGAAATGCTAATGGATAATGAATATATTATAATATAATAATATAATTCAATTATTGCGGAACACCTATTTTAGGAGGTATTTATGTATTTTAATTAAATATCTGAACTTTCCCTTGGTTCCCTGCTGGGGCGTGACTATAAAATTGTGATCTGATAACCACAATAAAGAATAAAAGCGTTTTTGGTCATTTTAGGTATCGTTAAGCCTTCGAAGTAAAATTAAAATTGCAAGAAATGTCGATAGTTTATCGATATGACTTTATCGACATGGCTACAGCAAGGTGGGCCTCATTGTTAATCGTACACTAAACAAAAGTGGCAACAGTGACAGCTCGCTGAGACACCGTCTCTATATATTATAAGTCTATGAGTGAACCAATCGCTTTGCTCAACAGATAACATACACTTTGTACTTATACATTTCCTTTGATGACCCCTCTACACAGTCAATCTTATCCATCAGTTAAAATAAAGGCCCGTCCAGACGGAATGATCAAATTTACTAATTTGCTCAGAATAGAAAGAGAAGAGTCGTGGTATGTAAGGGAACCAATACATTCTATGACTCTTCTCTTTCCGCACAAACTCTATATAAGTCTTTTTTCAGTCCTTTTTGCATCTTGCTTAAGCCCCCCATTCACACTCCTACCTTGTAGTCCGCCTCGTTGGGTAGGATTGTGTACGGTACAAAGAATATAATACTCACTAGGAGAAGAACGATAACTCCATACAAAAAAATGTCCCTTTCAAAAGTTCGTTTATACTACTAGCGCTCTGGTAGGATACCATTGTAATTAGAATTGACAACCCGTTTAGCCTAGCGGGTATTGGCAGTAATCCAGTTCAGGAAGCTAATGGTCCTGGGTTCGAATCCCAGAGAGGGAATTTCTTTTTGTATTTTTTTCTTTTTTGTTGGGGTCAGGTTTTTAAGAGCCCATCAACGTGCACACTAGCGCCACTGCTGAATACATTAAACTAGTTTTTATGTTATTGGATTCGTCAATCTACCCGTCCAAAGTTAAAACGGCCGTTTTTGTTTTGAGCTCATAGATCGACGAATCCAGCAACATAAAATCTAGTTTGATGTATTCAAAAGGTACCTAAATACACAATACAGTCCGTAGCGGCCCCTTTTTTAAATACATGTCGTTAAATTTAAATAATCACGATTATTTAGCAGTGGCGCTAGTGTGCACGTTGTTGGGCTCTGAAATTAGCATTTCACAAATAAGTAAAAAAATACGTTAAAAGATAATGATTAGGTACTATATTCAGAAATTCGTGAAATATAAAAGGTAACAAAAAGTTACGTATTATTAAGATATAAATATTTTCATAATACATATGAATACATACACTGATATGGCAAATGGTTACAAGTTGTTATTACATCTATCCGGTTATCGGACATTTTCTGCTTCACAGCTCCGCGCAGCGTTCTTGGTCACCGGGAAACTAGTTTGGATATGCGGCAGATACGTGCCCTTCTGAGCTTTTTCCAAGAAATCATATGACGGCCCAGGATTATATTATTATCTCACGCTCAAGCCATCTGCTGATTCACTTTCTAAAACAAAATAGTCAAAAAATTTAACAATATAATCTATCTTCATAATTACTAACGTCGCTAATTCCTAGGGTTACCAGCTTAAACAATGTGGGGTTTTACATCTATGTTGAATTTTGATTATAATTTCGGACGCGTCCGCGGGACTTACGGGGATAGTAAGATTAAATTATTATATTTGAATTTGGCAATTAGCACGCTCATTTTTTTTTTAAGATTAATATATATCTTACCTTGAAATTATCGCTGTTTCTGATTTACTACAACGGTTTCCACACACACATTAGGGCTTTCCATAATCCGGATAAGAATTGTTGATAAAGTCGCCATTGCCGGATACGTATGTAAGGAAGGAAGGAAGAGAGACAACGGTTTAAATTTAACTAAGTCTGTGTGAAGACGCATTTAGATATGTTGCTCGTACATATGAATAGATTTTATTTTTAAAATTAATAGGTAAATAAATATATTTCAAGTGAATAAATCGTTTTATATGAAAATTGATATTTTTGCATTAAATGACTTAAATGACAGCATTGACATTACAGACTTTTATCTTGTCTATGTTCTTACCGGCCAGACCCAAATCAAGGCCTATCAAAGAGGCCAATTGACAAAGATTTTTTTTTATTTTATCAAGGAGGGTAGAGGCACGTCTACCCTTCGTAGATTTTATGAACATAGACAAAGAAAAACTGAAATATAATAGACAATAATATACATATATCAAAAAATAAATAATAATTTACATATGACTACTTCATAAAATACAAATCAAAATAATTTGATTTGTTCCTAGAAATCGCATCTTTAGACAAAGCCAGTTCTAGCAATGTTGCTGTAGTAAAATATTTTGATGTTAATTACTGGCAATCTCGTCTGGGAACGGACAACACATGCACAATTTTGAAGGGTCACATCGTTTCAAGGAAGTCAATAGGCCTTGGTACGGTAGCTAAACGGTAGGACGGCTCGTAGTCCGCAACCCCCATACACAATCCTACCCAACGAGGCGGACTACAAGGTAGGAGTGTGAATGGGGGGCTTTAGCTTGCTTTAAGGCCGTAACACACTATCGCACCGCACCAAGGTCATTGTGCGACGAACCGATAAGTAAGAGCGAGAAAGAGATATCGCTTTCGCGACCTTGGTGCGGTGCGATAGTCTGTTACCACTATTATACTTGCTTTCTATCACTCTTGTATATTCGAGCCACAGAGAGGCAAATAACGAAATTGAATGTAGATTTTTTATGTTTCGCGGTAGACCCTCTGACCTGACGAGCGATAAAGCCAAAGAGTAGTATAATATAATATGGATAAAGCTCGGCCCAAAACTCCGCATTCAAAAAGTGCCGATTATTGGTCGTGCATTACAAAGAGAATATAATCACTGGTGCATTATACGGCTGGGCATTAATCGATCGGAGGCCTGTCACTGTCAGTGTCTCGGGTCAGTGTAGTTAACTGTCATTATATCCCTGTTGGGCCCGAAAAGAACGAGGTTGTAGTGCATCAAGGTTTGTATTCTGTATAGTGGCAATTCTTAAATGTTGGTGAAGGATTCTACAGATGCAACTAGTCAAACTATGCGTTTTAAATAATTGCTGGTTAAGTAGTAGTAACAAATACTATCGATAGATCAAATTGTATGTGATTATCATTTATCATTTTTATCAGTGACATTTTGTACAAGATATAACTGATATGATATCTTGTATAAATGTCACTGATAAGCTAGTACTGCCCTGCTAAGCCAATTAGCGGTATCTCAAATACAAAATCGCACTGGTGCGCGATACACGGCCGACGTGAATGCTGCTCGCACTGTTAGTGCTTGAGAAAGGAGACCTAGGCTCTCCGAAACATGTCGCGCGAGTGACTTAAAACAAGTGAGTCTAAACCGTAAAATTATTTAATGTTAGTATGTCTCGCAACAGTTTAAATTCGATTATTGCTAGTATATACCTTAGGTACATTCATTATCTGAAAATTCCATTTTCAACATCATTTGTTTTTGAGATACCACTATTATTGGTCTTAGGAGGGCAGAGTACTAGTGTAAAGGCTTGTCTCCATATTGCGCGGCAAACTATCGAACATTGGCTTGCGAGGCAGCCGCACGCAATGGATACCGGGTTGGCTCGCGAGCCAACTCGATCAGATCACGTTGGCTCCCTGGCAACCCGGTATCCATTGCGCGCGGCTGCCTCGCGAGCCAATGTTCGATAGTTTGCCACACAATATGGAGACAGGCCTTAAGACAACTAGATAGTATGATTCTCCCTGTCTATGATTGAAATGAGACAGTCCTTTGACAAACTATATTTACCCATGTAACCCACCTTGATAGACCAGCTAAAACTTGTGAATAAATATCTGAGTTTTTTTAAATAGTTTGTTTCCTGTTTTTTTATTTTACTTTTCAAAGAGAATTTATGAATGATTTTGATAAAAGAGTTACAAATATAACTATTCTAAATTCTTATGTATAGTTGGTCAAGCAGATCTTGTCAGTAGAAAAAAGCGGCAAATTTGAAAAATGTAGGCGCAAAGGAATATTGTCTCATAGAAAATTTGAATTTCGCGCCTTTTTCTACTGACAAGATTTGCTTGACCATCTATAGTTTAATATTACCACATCTTAATTTAAAATTATATTGATATTGTATAATTAATTAAAAGTATATATCAAAGCAATGTTTTTATTATATTTTTTAAATTGCTAATATTAATAACTGTTGGAAAAGCCAATACTTACTTATTTCAAGGGTGCATTCCTGAGCTTAAGTTAAGTAACTTAACTTTCTCGAACATTTGCTGTTTTAACTTTCTCAAAGACACAGAGGTCCAATTACTTTAATTAACTCCATTTTAGAGATAATCCAATTACTTTAATTAACTCCATTTTAGAGATAATCAATCATTTATTTTTAGATAAAAATAAATGATTGATTATTTTTAGATAAAAATAAATGATTGATTATCTCTGTGTGTGTGTGATTGTGAGATCACAAGTCTCACACTTCTTCTTCCTCGGTCCCTCATTGCTGAGGATCGCGACCATGTATGCTACGTCTCCACAGTGTGCGATCATAGGCCATATGGGTCACGCACTGCATGTTGCCGCCAACCACTCTCTTCACAACATCAGACCATCTCGTGGGTGCTTTTCCTCGCGCTCGCTTGCCCTCTATTTGGCCCAAGATAATCTGCCTTTCTAGGTCGTGCTTTTTAGACCGCATGATATGACCAAAGAAGCTGAGCGCGCGTTCTTGACATTTTGTAGAGAGCCGTGTGGTGATCTTCAGCTCCTCTAGGATAGACTTATTGGTTCTCATAGCCGTCCAGGGTATGCGTAGGAGCTTTCGCCAACACCACATCTCAAAAGCGTCGATTTTTGCCCTGTCGCGACTTTTCAAGCTCCATGTCTCGGCACCGTAAACGAAGATCGAGAATACCAGAGATTGGGTCAAGCGCACCTTGGTTGAACGACGAATACTTCTGTTCCTCCATATCTTGTCGAGGTTCGCCATTGCACTTTTTGCCATGCCAGATCTACGGCGTATTTCGCCAGTGCAGCCACCGTCACAGGTTATCAGCGACCCGAGATACACAAACTCACTCACTTTGTCATATTTACTGAGTGCATCGGTGATGGGAAGTAGATTAGCTCGGTCAACCACCATTACTTTCGTTTTGGAATGGTTAATCTTAAGACCAAGCCTAGTACTCTCAACCTCAATTTTCTTCAGAAGAGTTGCCATCTCCTCTTCGCTCGATGCCACTATCGTCGTATCGTCTGCGTATCTCAGATTGCAACCCTGTGTCCACCCACTACGATACCGCCTTTCCAGCCGTCCAATGACTTCCTCATAATATGTTCGCCGTACAAATTAAAAAGTTTCGGCGACAGAATGCAGCCTTGACGAACGCCTCGTTCTGCATGGAAATTATTTGACTGTTCACTTTCCAGTTTCACGAAGCTCGAACCATCGAGGTACAAATTCTGCACCAAAAAAGTAAGGTGTTCAGGCACGCCCATCTCGATCATCACATCTAACATCGTACTCCACTGGTCTCACACACTTACCTCCTTAAATGCCATACCCTGAAGTTAACGGAGTTTAAAAAAAATCATGGTGTATAGTTATTCTAGTTTGTTGTATCCCAGTAGGTATAAATTCAACATCATTTCAGAAACCATGGCCTCAGGGATGACCTGCTTCGTCCGACTTGAACGCATGCATGTGGATATGGAACTCCGTACATACAGGATTGGTGACAACCTTTATGAGTTCTTGCATTTCCCGAGCTGCGAAGACAGTACAGGAAAGGAAAAAACAAAGAGTAAGTTTACATACATACATACGTATAACATATAATCACGCCTATTTCCCGGAGGGGTAGGCAGATACCACGGATCCCGATTGCTACAATCCTGACATACCTCTTTCGCTTCCTTCACTTTCATAACATTCCTCATTCACGCTTGCCGGTTTAGGGTGCTCTAGACGTGGCCTTTCTTCAGGATTTCCCCAATCTGATCAGAGAAAGTCCGCCGAGGTCTACCCCTTCCAACTCCCACTTCCACTTCTCCCTTATACACTCTCTTTGTTAGCCTTCTTTCACTCATTCTTTCCACGTGTCCAAACCATCTCAACATGCCTTTCTCATTTTTTTTACACTACATCTTCGTTCAGTCTCAATCAGATGTGATCAATCAGTAATATAGACTACATAAACATAAGATAGATAAATAGTTAACATATAGGTAAAGTTTATTAAATGCATATATATGTTAGTCTGTAAGGGATTTGTACTATGGGCCTTTTTGCCTGATTACAATATTGAAATAAATAAATAAAATATTGGTGTCTAGTACCCACAATACAAGCCTTATTGAACTTACTGTGGGACTTAGTCAATTTGTGTGATAATGTCCTGTAATATTTATTTATTTATTCCTGTACGCTATATATCCATACGCCACGCTACGCTGTATATATATTATGTAATCCACCTTTCTGTAACATTTGGACCGGTTGGTTAGACAGTTAACATCACGTCGTCATTGCTCTCGCAAATTTATTCCAAAACATAGTTTTCGGCTGTTGTCAAAATGTGAAATTAACTCTAATATAACGTTAATAGTCTGTGCTATTGAGTGAGAAGTGAATAACGTTAAAAAACCTTAGAACTGGAGCAATTTGATAAACAAATAACAATATCTACGGACGGGTAGTGCCGCGCAACGTATCACACAGTGCGTCGGTCTGCATGCAAGTCCCGCGGTTACGCGCGAGACATAAGCTCTAAAGTCGCGCGCCCGGGCTCTAAGGTTTTGTTGTACAACCGCCGCGCTGGTGGTGTCAAAGATTATTATATTATAGACTGCGCGCTAGCCCGGCCTCTGTGTACTCGCCTCTGAGAGACTTTGTGTGCTTCTTAGAATATATTTTATTAATTTTGTGGACGATAAACATGAAGTGTTCCGGTTGCTTTAAGACCTGCGCCATCGCTAGCTGCATGCGATGCACTGCCTCACCGTGTGATAAAGTATTCTGTAGTCAGTGTGTGAACCCCGCCTTATTATCGCTAGATCGAAAGAAGGGCTGGAAATGCCCCGACTGCAGCGCTGCGCAAAAAAAGGGAGGGGATAACAGTACGACCCCGATCCGTTCCGTTAACGAGGACCAGAGCATTACTATGCGTAAAAAAGAAACTTCGAGTAATTCGTCACAAAATGATATAAAAGAGCTGGTTTCTGAAGTAAAATCTTTAACAAAGGAAATTCAAGAATTAAAGAACCGGCTGGAACAATCGTCGTCGTCTCTTGACCGCTGCCATGAAAGGCTTGACGAATTAGTGAACGCTCAGAGAAGCTCCGATGCCCGTTTGGAACGTATCGAGCAGAGGGGTGAAAGCTGGGCTGTTAAACTTCAAGCGTTTGAACGTACAGTTGCAGATGGACAGGCAGAGCTGGCCGTGATGAAGGCGGAAAATTCACAACTTCGTGAGGAACTTGAAAAAGTTAAACAGAGCGCCGATTTCATTTCTGACCAGCACGACGAACTCAAGAAAACAGTAAATGAGCGCACAAGTCAACCTATAGACCCCATCCAATCAGAAAGCTTCAAAACCTCAATTGAACTAAAAATTGACGCCTTAGAACAGCAGGCAAGACAGTGCAATCTCGAAATTCAAAATCTCCCAGAGAAAAAAGACGAGAATCTTGTTAATTTGTTGGTAACTCTAGGTGAGAAGATAAGATGTAGCATTAATCGTAGTGATGTAATTAGCATAAGTCGTGTGCGACCCGCAATGGAGAGCAACAAACCGAAGCATATTGTTGTGAAGCTCAGCTCGCGGGTACTACGGGACAACGTTCTAGCTGCCTATCGCACCAGGAGAGGCCTGACATCCACGGAGCTGGGCGTGTCCGGGCCACAACACACGTTATACGTCAATGAGCACTTAACACTACGCAGAAAGAAGCTTTTTCGGGCAGTGCGGGAAGCAGCGAAACAAGCGAAGTACAAGTACACGTGGATTTCTAACGCAACAATTCTCGTACGCAAAACAGACACGTCACCAACAATTGCAATTCACACAGATAATGACATTAGAAAAATCAAAGGTGATGCTGCACCCATCTCGAATACTAGTTGACATATCATTTAGCACTTGCCACTTGTTCATAAGATTATTTTTACATGTTTTTATCTCGTTCTACGAGATTATTTGTTACGTGTTGGGTAGTTTGTGCATAATAAGTATTTTGATTTCTGGGCACTTATTTGATTTTGAAAGTATCTTTATTGACAACTGGACACCATTATACTACGTTCCTCCTTGCTTGAATCATTTTTCATATAATCCTGTTTCGGAAATTATAAACAATAGTATTAAATATACATGTATGTATATACTTGTAGATAAATTACCTGTACAGTGCTTTACAACTTGAGTATATATTATCAGAACTGCCGAGGGATTCGAACTAAACTCCACACATTATTTATGAACATACTATCTAACAATTACGATATAATAGCACTTACAGAAACTTGGCTGGTACCAGAAATATACGATAATGAATTTATTGATCAAAGATATTTAGTTTTTCGATGTGATAGGAATAGAAAAGCATCACAAAAGGAAGACGGAGGTGGGGTACTGATAGCCGTACTGCGTAATCTAAAACCAACTAACATTTTACATAATATGTCCAATAGTAATTTGTCTCATAGTATTGAAAATATTGTAATAGCCATTCCCAACACTGGCACAAATAAACACCACCTTATCAGTATAACTTACATAGTCAACTCTTCGCCAAAACCTATATATGAACAACACTTTCACGATCTATCCTACCTTCTGAATGATCCCAATAGAGAGAGTTATATCTTGCTCGGCGATTATAATATTCCTACCGCGGACTGGTCTTCCACTAATCAAGCAAGCCTTCAACTTACGGGGTATTCTCCTATATGTTTAGCTTTGGGTAATTTTATGACTGTCTACAAAGCCTCTCAATTCAATTACATTAAAAATCATAATCATAGAATATTAGACCTACTCCTAACTAATAATAAATGTTGCGTCAGTCCTGTCGCTACTCCACTTTTACCATTGGATCCACATCATCCACCATTCTGTGCAGTGGTACCAATCGATATAAAGTGTTCGCCAATGAGGACCAATCCCAGAATTAAATATAACTTTTATAAGGCAAATTACGATCTAATCAATAAAGAAATTGATGAAATAAATTGGGCAGACATACTTAACGATGTACCAGCCGAAAGAGCGCTAGATGGTTTTTATGAGAAAGTTTATCAGATTATAAAAACTCATGTCCCCCAATCCAAACCTAAATGTTCGCATTTCCCAGCCTGGTTCTCCAAATCTCTTATACACATTTACAGAAACAAAAATAAAGCTTGGATAAAATGGAAAATCTATGGCAATATCTCCGATTATCAAATTTTCTCCCTCTATAGAGACAGGTTTAAAAGTGAATGTACTAACTGTTTTACAAGATACAAGAGAGGTGTAGAAGAGAGTATACGAAAAAATGTAAAATATTTTTGGACATACATAAATAATCGAAAAGGTAAAATCGGCATTCCATCTGAAATGTGTTATAAAGACCATTGTTCTAATGACCCTAATACAATTTGTAACCTATTCTCTAACTTCTTCAACTCCGTGTATGAACCTTCCACACTTGATAGTAATACTTGGTTACCGCCTTCTTTTTATTCTAGTAGTTGTGATGTCATTTCTGATATACACTTTACAATTGAACAAGTCGAGCGCTTACTCAAAACTCTTGATCCCACAAAAGGCCCAGGACCAGATGGTTTGCCTTCTATATTCTTAAAACAAACAGCTCCCTCCATAGCAAAGCCTGTACATATCATATTTACAAAAAGCGTGCAAGAAGGAAGTTTCCCACCTATATGGAAATCGGCAAATATAATCCCCATCTTTAAAAAAGGATCAAAACAGGATATAGAAAATTATAGGCCTATCTCAATATTGTGTGCACTGGCGAAGGTATGCGAAAAACTTGTTCATGGCGCATTAAGCGTATTTATGAATAACCAAATCATACCTGAGCAGCACGGCTTCACAAGACAGAGATCTACAAATACTAACTTAATGGTATTCACTGAATTCCTATTTGAACATATGAATCGAGCTGCTCAGGTGGATGCGGTATATACAGACTTCCGCAAAGCGTTTGACAGGGTCGATCATAAGCTGCTCCTCGATAAAATAGCTTTTAATGGCATTCGCGGAAATCTGCTCAGATGGTTCCTGTCTTACGTTACAAATAGAACCCAAAGAGTTGTGCTGAATGGTTTTCGGTCGGACGTAGTCGAGGTTACTTCTGGAGTTCCGCAGGGCTCCATTTTAGGTCCCCTGCTATTTAATATTTTCATCAATGATATAAAAACATGTTTCATGAATACTAGCATCTTATTGTACGCAGACGACCTAAAAATATACCGAAAAATTACGAATGCAATAGATTGCAAACTCCTACAAGATGACCTGGATCGCCTGACCGATTACTGTCATGCAAATAACTTAGAACTAAGTATTTCTAAATGCAGCGTAATTAACTTCACTAAAAACAAAAATAAATATAGTTATACATACAAGCTATGTGATGAGCCTCTACAACAAGTAGACCACGTGCGAGACCTCGGAATACTCCTCGACTCCAAATTACACCTAGACCAACATGTTGATATGATCGTCTCCAAAGGTTATAAAATGTTACACTTTGTTACAAGGGCAGCTACAGACTTTAAAATAGCCGCTACTTATACTTATTTGTTTAACAGTCTAGTTCGCCCTAAGCTTGAATATGCAAGCACCATCTGGGACCCATTTTACAATAAATATATTGAAGCTATTGAAAAAATACAATATAAGTTCTTTAAAAATGTCAACTATAAACTGTTCCGAAACAGCAAATTAACGTACAGTAACTTAACATCCAAATATGGATTAGTCTCTTTAAAAAATAGACGAATTTTTCTTCAAGCAATGTTCCTTCACGGACTGTGTCACAACAAATTTGACTGTGCACAGCTTGTCAATAAAATATGTTATATAGTGCCCAGAACTGTTAACCGCCGAGACACGCGCGCGTACCGACTGTTCGCGGTGGCCACTTGCCGCACCAACGCCGGCGCGCGTGCGCCTCTCCGCAGGCTACTTACCACGTATAACCAACACTTTACCCACTTAGATATATGTCATTTACCCGAGATTAAGTTTAAATATGCTATCTTAGATTCCTTTAAAACTCCTAAGTGAAATTTAGGTTTAGTTAATTTAGTTTAAGTTTAATTTAGTTTAAGTTAAAGCTTTGTATCTGCATCTGATCTAAGCAAACTTTTTCATTACATATTTGTTATATTTATAAGGCATGACGTCACTAACTTAGCACATAATTTTGACCTGTTTAAATAAGTAGGTACCTACAATGTACATCAAATAATTATCAGTTTCCCTTTTTTGTGCCAACCATTGCATAATTTTGTTGTAATCCGTGGATAATGTCGTTGGTTATGCATTAAGTTAATTTTAATTCTACTACTAAATGTAACACTGTATTGTATAGCTGTTTGTTATCCCTAAAATGAATAAAATAAAATAAAAAATAAAAATAAAAACATCTAAAATTATGCAATAAATGATTATCTTATCTTATGTTTTCTATGTATTCCAGATCAAGCTCAACTTAAAAACAAAATCAACATAACAGAAGAATCTATAAAGACTGAAATTGCACTTGATCATCAGAAAAACAAAACCAAGATAACAGAATCTATAAAGATTGAAATGCCACTTGATCTTACAGAGATGCTATATCAATGTGCCTATTGTACATACTCCAGCAACCAAAAGGCACATTTACACCTTCATCAAAGTAAACATACTATCGAAAATGTCGACCAGAAGGCATATTTACATGTTGATCAAAGTAAACATAGTGTCGAAAATGTCGACCAGAAGGCATATTTACAAAGTAAACATACTGTCGAAAAGCCTCACAAATGCTCCTATTGTAGCTATAC
Organism: Cydia splendana; assembly: GCF_910591565.1. NCBI lineage: Eukaryota > Metazoa > Arthropoda > Insecta > Lepidoptera > Tortricidae > Cydia > Cydia splendana. The sequence goes on from NC_085985.1 coordinate 1,561,708, forward strand.
TGCCTGTATTAAAAGCCTTATAAAAATACACGAGAGGATACACACTGGTGAAAAACCCTACAAGTGTAAGTATTGCAGTTACGCTAGTGCCACAAGCAAAGTACTAAGAATACACGAAAGAATACACACTGGCGAAAAGCCTTATCAGTGCCAATACTGTACTTACGCCAGTGCCAAGAAATGTGCACTAAATCTCCACGTAAGAACACACACAGGTGAAAAGCCTTACGAGTGTAAATACTGCGGCTACAGAGTTTCCAATAAAAGTCATATGACAACCCATGAAAGAATACACACTGGTGAAAAGCCATACAAATGTAACTACTGTAGCTACGCGAGCGCCCATAAAAGCGATGTAAATGTTCATGAACGGATTCACACTGGCGTGAAACCATACACGTGTAAATACTGTGATTACGCTAGTTATCTAAAAAGTACTATAAAAGTCCACGAAAGAAAACATACCGGTGAAAAGCCATACAAATGTACTTACTGTAGTTACACTAGTGCCCAAAAAGGGCATTTAAAGGCACATGAAACGACACATACTGGTATAAAACCCTACATATGTGAGCAATGTAATTTTGGTAGTATGTTTAAAAGCAGTTTACTAGAACACAAAAAGGGTCACATGCACCAACCACAATTGACGGAAACTGGCCCCCTTTTGCAAGTGCCCGGTGACTATATAGATGTAATAAGCGGCAACTAAGATAATGAAGGCACTAATACTATATATAATATAGGTAGGATAGAATAGAATAAAACTTTATTTTATATAAGTAAATTAAGCGATCGCTTCTTAGCGATAAGACCGCCTGTTGTTACCTAGCTTTCAACTGTATTTCCAATAATAGTTATTTACGATACAAGTGCGGAAAAGAGGAAACGAGCGGCGATAAATTGAAACACGACCGATGTACAACGTTTTACAGTACATATGGCCCTTTAAATTTTTGACATAGGCACGTATTGTACTTAATCCCGCCCTAGCGCGGTAAAGTAGTACCATATGTACTGTAAATAATATTTACTTAAGTTACAGAATTATGACCCGCCAAGTGCAACAGTATTATTTTGTATGAAATCGAGATAGCTGCAAACCTTATATTGTCAAACATGGCACTCAGTCTACCAATTCTTTACCATTTTAGTATTAGACATGTATGTCAGAAAAAAAATAGATGAGAGAAAATTAGTTCAGAGCAGGGCTTGGAACCGTTTTTATAAAATCCCAAAATAGCCCAATATTTTTAATAATTGTACGCTCTTGCCTTGGTTCAGAGGGCTACCAAATAAACGACAAACATATAAACTAGAACTGCTTACGCCAATATTAGAAATATATCTACTGAGAAATATTATATTCAAATCCCGATTTTTATAAAGATTTTAACACTTACAGATTTTCTCACAGATTCTTTTGTTAAATAGAGTTAGACCGAGGTAAGTCTGCAACGCTTTTGAAGTGCAAGTGTTATTTAATATGTCATAATTTCATAGAAGTTTGACTTTTAAAATGACACTTGCACTGCGTCTGCTATCAAAATCGTTGCAGGCTTATCTCGGTCTGACTCTAACATAGTAGGGTCTTAATACTATAAAACTAGTTAAGGAAGCATTTAGTACTTAAATTATTTTAATAATATGTACTTAGTTTAAGAAAATGTTTGTCATTCCTTTTTAGACGCCATGAGAGACTATTATTTTATAACTTAGTTTTATTACCACGATGTATTTTTTTTTATTCGCTGCTTATTTCCGTAGTCGACATCTAGCGTCAAGTAGCGGATTTATTAGTACCGTTACTTGACACTAGATGTCACGAGCGTCGCGCAAACAAAAATTTAAAAATTCACGGCTTCCGGCAGTACTCGAACCTACGACCTTTTGGACACCGGTCCAATCGCTCTTAATCAACTGAGCTAGGAGTTTCAAGTTGTATTGAGAATTATGTTTCCATATCACCAGTATGTTTCCATTTTTCCTAATATGAAAATTCTGAAAATTAATACCAAAAATATTGCTTTGCTAATCCGCGAAATGATGACGTGCTAACCCGTTATACGTACTTGCGTATCTTTTACATGCAATTAATGTAAATGCAAGTAAGTATAACGGGTTAGCACTGATTGACTAGCACGTTATCTTTTCGCGGATAAGCAAAAGTTATAATTTTGTATTCATTAATATAGATTTTCGAAAAGTAACGCCTGATTCTATTCATTATTTGAAAATTCGGAGATTCAGAGATGTGATGTGACGTTGTATCTTTAAAGTAATTAATAAATAAAAAAAAATTTCAATTAATTTGTTTGTATCCCTCCCTCCCCCCATTTTTTAGTTCCTATAAATTATCATGAAAACTGAAAGCTACAATAAAAAACCGGCCAAGTGCGAGTCGGACTCGCACACGAAAGGTTCCGTACCATTATCAATAAAAACGGTCACCCATCCAAGTACTGACCCCGCCCGACGTTGCTTAACTTCGGTCAAAAATCACGTTTGTTGTATGGGAGCCCCACTGTAACACTGCAATAAAGATTATTTTATTCTGTTTTTAGTATTTGTTGTTATAGCGGCAACAGAAATACATCATCTGTGACAGACGGACGGACGGACAGCGGAGTCTTAGTAATAGGGTCCCGTTTTACCCTTTGGATATGGAACCCTAAAAATGTCTAGGAGAAGTCTTTGGAAGTATATTGTTAAGACACCCGAAGGAGATTTATAGATTTTATCAGGGATGTTGCATGCGAATATTCGCATCCGCATCCGCGGAACTTCCGCATCCGCATTAAATCGATGCGGAGCTTATGCGGATGCGGATGTCGAACAAGTCGGCACAGGAACGTCTTAGCGGCGGCGTAAGTGCTAGGTAATTTCGTCATAAGGTCATTACCTCGAAATCCTCTAGATCCAGAAAAGTCGGCCAAGTTACTGTTTATTAAATATAACGCACCTATATTCTTTCTCAAATACTAACCGTTTCGTATTTTTTTTAATAAAAATTACTAAAAATGTAATATTTGATGTTTTTTTAAGTACATCCGCGGATGGCAAAAAATCTGCATCCGCAACATCCCTGGATTTTATCACGGAGATATTTAAAGTACTTTTCAAACCGCATGGGTACGGTAACAGATTTCATGTATGTACCGTTTATAATCTTAAAACGCAAAATCATGCAAAAATTTTGGTACCTACTGAGTTGACATCTGTCACTGTACCCATGCTGAGTGAAAAATATTATAGTGATCTGAAATATTGTAGGGTTTCTTTTTACCTTTTCGGTATGGAACTCTAAAAAGACCATTATTTAATAAGAAACATTTATTCTGACTCGAACCAAACATCATAACGAATTACACAACTTACAAGATACTAGTAATTATAGAATAGACAAGATATCCGGTCAACACTAAGAGGTCAAAGCAAGCGTCTGAATTTACATTTAAACAGCGTATACTTTATAATGCATATATTATATTTTTGAATGTTTCACTTTTTTTACTTATAGTTACAACGAAAAGAAGCTCCCGTTTTATCGAAGTAGCCTGTGGGGAGACCCTCCTGACTTCGGGCAAACTCGGGTCCCTTCGGCTCAGCATTGCTCCGAGGAATTAATAGGGTTGACACAACTTGACGTCCCTTTGCGTGCCCGACCACAGATAAGATAATCACTTGAATTTTGACAACCCTAAATAGTCGAAAGGGATAGTGCCATAAGTTAGAAAGGGATATTATGATTCGACCCTGAATCGCTGTCAAACTTCGGTTTTGTAGGAAGTGTCCTTTCTGTACGGTAGTACTATTATTTATTCTTTGACTTGGCATGCACATTTTTATACACACATGCATAGTTTTAAAATGAGAACGTAACTTCGATTGTATGGATGCGGGTTTATGGCGGCGCGTTCGTGTGACTCTTATGGAAAAGTAATTTTTTATTACTCTGGGACTTCTAAGTTTTCTTCGTTTTCCTCAGGTTGTTCACTATGCGTCTGCACATGTCTATTAAAATTGAATTTATCTCTAAATATCTTATTGCATATATCACAAGTGTACACCAAGTGCACTCTTTGGTGTTTCTTCAGCTCCCTTTTGAGGGCGAAATGTTCGTTGCACACTTCGCATGCTATGGTTTTGTCTCGCGTGTGAGTCGCTTCGTGCCTCCTCCTGACGCCACCCTGTTTGAATTGCCTCCCGCATACCCTGCAAGGGTACGGTCTCTCGTTCGTGTGTACTCGTGAGTGGATAACCAAAGAGGGTTTGCAGCTGAACTTCTTTGAGCATGTTTCGCACGAGTAGGGTTTCTCCCCACTGTGAATTAACATGTGAGAGTTTAAGTGCGCTTTTTGGGAGAACTGCCGCTGGCATAAGTCGCAGCTGTACGGCTTGGTTCCAGTATGTATGCGCTCGTGTCTCACTAAGTCCGCCTTTGTTATAAAATGCTTGCCGCATATTTCGCATATACGCGGTTTGTCACCTGTGTGTAATCTGTTATGACTGTCTAGTTGGAACTTTTGGACAAAGCTCTGCCCGCATGTCTTACACTCGAACGGCCTAACCCCAGTATGGTTCCGTTCATGAATCGTCAGCTTATACATATGTATGAACTTTTTTGGACAAAACTTGCAAGGATACTGTTTCGCCTCTTCCCCTTTGTGTAAAAGCTCATGAAGCTTCAGTTGTGTTTTCTCTCTAAATTGCTTTTTACAAACTTCACATGAAAACGGCTTGTCTTCTGTATGAGTTCTTTCATGCTTGATCAGATGGCTGGAGCACCTGAAAGCTTTATTGCAGAGTTTGCAACTGTATGGCTTCTCACCAGTGTGAATCCTCTCGTGCGCAGACGCGTAAGTCTCACACGAAAACGTTTTGTTACATATACCGCAATGAAACGGTTTTTTATACTTGTGATAGTTAAGATGACCAACCAAATATTTTTTGACTGTAAATTTCTTGCTGCATAAATCGCATTGATATTTCCCAGTCTCTTCAAGGTCATTGTTAACTTTTCCTTTTTTCTTTCTTTCCTTGAACCTCCTTCTGAACAGAGTTCCTTCGTGCATGGTAGAGAGTCTGGTTATCTGTAGTAACATGCTGTTGTCTGTGGAGCCCCAATTGGAGCACCCTAATTGGTCTGGTACAATGAATTCTTCAACTGCCTCTTGTTTGCATGTGTTTGCAGCTGGAAGATAATTTTAAATTAATCAAAAATTATTAAATATACAGAAAAACATAAAAAAAAACTATTAACTGAAATAAATGTCATATACTAAGAAAAAGTGACCATGGCCTCTAGTGCCCCAGGCTGCAATCGAACCAGCGTCCTCTGCTATCGCGGCAGGTGCCTAAGCCACTCGGCCACCGGGCCACAGCGGCATAGGTCAAATTTTTCCAAGTATATGCACTCCTTACTGAAGGCTTATGGCGCCCCCTGGCCACTTCTTCAACTACTTGATAAAAACAAATTAAAATATTTTACTGAAATAATTTGATTTGTTCAAATACTTTAGGATAAAAAAAACTGTCAGGACTTCTGACACATTCACTGTAATGCTAAAGCTACGAATAGTGTCAACTAAATAAGTGCAAATTATGGTGTACTACTATAATATTACTCAAGCCATTTGAAATGAAACCCCATGGTTGGTACATTATTAGAGTCAGATCAGACCCCACTAAGTTTTCACGTAAAGTGCTACGTCAAATTGGGGTTGTGCACAAATCACGCGAGGTGTTTTCGGCTACTTTTTGACCCCCCCTCCCCCTTGGTGATATTTGGTGAGGTTTTTGGCTACCCCCGTCCCCCCTCACAACCTCACGTGTATTTTTTTGAAATTTTTTGGTTCGACCTAATTTTAAGATAAATAGTATTGTATATAGAAAATCTTGTTTATTTTCGTTAAATTGACTCGCTATTTTGAAGTGCAGAGTGAAGATTTATGTTTAACGAAACCGAAAAAAAGTATCTACTCACGTGGTAGGTTTTTTTTCTTAGTTTCGTTCACTGTAGAAAAATACACGTGAGGTTTCCTTATACCCCCCCTCCCCCAACGTGATCTATCGTGATTTTTTTCGTGACCCCCCCATCCCCCTCTCGAACCTCGCGTGATTTGTGCACAAGCCCTATGGAGCTTATAGGAATATGTTGCGTTTTTACTGCCCAGTTTGTGTAAAGCCAGCTTGGTAAGAATCTAGGGTTGTTTCCTACAGATAAATTAAATAGTGTAACAGAGGTTATGATATAAAATTAAAGGGAATATAAAAAAAGATCAACAGGAATTCCAGAAGTGGGTCAAATTTAGCTTCCAAGATTTGACCCATACTATAATACTAACAGGGCAACTTAAATAAAAGCTTGTAATATTGCGTTGATCTGTGAATATTGCATTATCACCTAACTTAACACGTTCATGTCCGAAAACCCGACTATCGGGTATTTTATGATTTCGTTCCTAGGCTGGACGACCCGATAGTCGGGATCGTAGTACTACTGCTTTATATGGCGAAATTGTTGTGGCCTGGCGCGGATGTATTATTTGGCTGGGTGGCAATGAATGTGTTAACTATACAAGTAGGTATGTAGAGTTTCAGTTCCATTGAATAATGGAAAGTAGATCTTAAAGCTATACGATTTGACCCGAACATTCATACATATAGTTGAGAAGTTCTTGAGAATATTCTGTTTACTATGGGGAATTTTCTCGTGCAAGAACATTCCCCATACGAAACGGAGAACGTTCTCAAGAATGGCACAACTATATTCATACATACACACCAAAAAAATAGTATAATTTGGTTTTTTTTTAATTCATTCAATATATTTCTCTCTCTGCACCAATTGTAGGTATCTCTGTTTGGCCCTATGGTTGACTGGTAGAGAATGCCATTTGGCATTAAGTCCGCCATTTGTATATTGTTGTATATATTTTGTGCAATAAAGTTAAAAAAAAAACAAAAACATTGCAAGTTAAATAAAATCTTGTAGTAACTCACCATTCCCAAATGCTACTCCAGGTTTCTGCGTAGACCCTGTCCTGGGCACCGCTTCCTCTTCAGTCGTGTGGTCGCTGTACAAGCCCGCTTGTTCAGTCTCACTCGCTCCGTACCAGTGTGGCTCCTCCTTTTGGTGTAGAATAAAAATGGTTTATTATTTGTTAAAATATATGTTATAACCTATTTGCCCCCAATACATCCTCCCTTCCTCCTCGCGTTGTCCCAGCATTTTGCCACGGCTCATGGGAGAGCCTGGGGTCCGCTTAACAACTAATCCCAAGAATTGACGTAGGCATTAGTTTTAACGAAAGCGACTGCCATCTGACCTTTCATGGCTCACTCGGCGATTTCGTCGCTTTGCTACAGGTAGCTAAAAGTACATCCGTTCCACACCAATTTTGGTGGCTAGCCATAAGCCGCGCGTAGCGCTGTCGCCACCTAGCGGCCATATCTGTCCTGAACGTAACAGACGCGTTTTGTTAGAGAGTGAGTCTTCTGTACCTACTACTATTATTTATTCTGTGGCCAGAGGGGAAACTAGGTCTTATTGGGATTAGTCCGGTTTCCTCACGATGTTTTCCTTCACCGAAAAGCAACTGGCAAATATGAAATAATATGATAAAAAAACAGATTTAGAGTAATAAAAAAAAAATTCAAAAACCCATTTTCTCGACTTATCGGGTTTAGTTTCCCCTTTGGGTTGGAAGGTCAGATGGCAGTCGCTTTCGTAAAAACTAGTGCCTACATCAAATCATGGGATTAGTTGTCCTTGTCCTTGTCCTTGGGATGGGTAGTAGTTGTTGATAATGTGAGGAAGAAGACTCTAAATCTGTTTTTTTAAATTAGAACTAGTGTAGAGGTGAAATGAAAAATTTTCTTTTCTTATTGGTTTGACCACTCAACACTCGATTTTTTATGCTAGTATTATTACTCCAAAAAGATGGGTGCACATAGTATTTAGGGTTCCACACCCAAAGGGTAAAAAAGGGACCTATCCGTCTGTCTGTCTGCCTGTCTGTTACTAAGCTGTATCTCAAAACCATGATAGGTAGACAGTTGAAATTTTCACAGATGATGTATTTCTTTTGAACAAATTATGGAACCCTTGGTGATCAAGTCCGACTCGCACCTATCCAAGTTTTTTATTTTACTGTTACTGACAAAACTTGTTTGTTAGACTATATTTGGTACCATGTGCATATCAATAGCAGAAGGTTAAGATTGATCTTTTTCTCTAAGGGATGTCATGAAAAAAGTTGAAAGACACTGTGCAATACTTTAAAACCACTGGTTAAAATAATGTAATAAGTAAACATATTTACCTTTACACACACTATCTCCATCTTCACCTGAACTGATTCAGATGATTCTCCTCCCATTGCCTTTTCTTCCGTAACTTCTTTCAATTGTTCCTGAACTTTTTCTTCAGTACAGTCCAACTCATTCTTAACTATCACTGTTTCGACCTTCTTTTCGTCATCTATTGACTCTGTTTCCTTATCAGACATATTTGATTGCCGTTCCTGTTGAATCTGTAAATTATAATGGAGATTTCAAGACTTAAATAAACATTCATTTTCCTTACAAAGAAAATGGTGATTAAGCTTCAGAATGATGGATAGTAAAATATATGGTTAAGAATAATGTTTTGTATACCTACTCGACGATGAAGATTATCTAAAAAACCAATTTTTCTACATTAAATAAGAGTTTTTACAAACGAATAAAAATAGCTACTTCGATTTTCGGTCACGAATGTCACTGTGACAAATTAAATCAATACTTTTGTTTACCCAATCGTATCGACCCACAGATTAGGTAGACGGGACGATTCCCGTCTTTATAATGTCCCCTCTACACAGTCAATCCCACGAGATATCGATCAATATTTGCCTTAGAGAATATAACCAAACGGAGTGGTCATTAACAGGCGTTCCCCTCTGTCGAAAATAGGCGGCCACCATGAATCTAGTATTAAACTGGATTGGGTATGAGTGGTGGGGATAACTGACAGAACGGGATAGTCTTACGTAAAGTCTGTCAAACAACTTTGTCAGTAGAAAAAGGCGCGAAATTCAAATTTTCTATGGGGCGATAATCAATCGCGCCTACATTTTTAAATTCGCCGCTTTTTTCTACTGACAGAAGTGGCTTGACAGACTATATCTTTCAGTAGGAGTAGCAGAGAAAGCGCTATTATTGTTTGTCCTTATCACAGTCTCACATATTTTTTGTTCCCCACTATTTTTTTTGTATGGATAATGGTGAGCAACAAATAAATTCGACCAATCACAGTGTCGCATTTGCGTATGTTTTGTCCCTCACGGAGGCACGCGTATACCACTTCTATACGATCCTACTTTCTATGGCGGCCACGCAAAAAACGGCAGACTATTTTGTACCGAAAATTGTAGACATGGCGTCTCCGTTGGTTATATCCTCTAAGATATTTGCTACATAAGGCCAAGCGCGCACCAAAGAGAATATAATCACTATGGCGCGCACCACGACTTTTTGTCGCGCGATAATTTAGTCGCAGAAATGTAAAGTATGTGTTTATATGGCAGTGCGCGCATATGCGACAAAAAAATCGCAGCGATTTTAAAATTGTGATTTGTCACATTTTTCCGCGACTGCTCGCGACGCGATTGTCGCAAAGTGAATTGCGGCATACGGAGTTGTATGGCCCCGCGCGCACTGCGATAATAAAATCGCACCCGGACCTCAGTCGGCATATCGCTCTCCAAGCGTCAACATGTCGGAACCTGCTGCTGAAGACGCTAGATGTTGACCATTTAATTATGGAAATAGAAGGAGATCACCTTTGTGGTATAAATACTCAAAGTCATACAGCGATCACATATTAAAGACAACGTTTCATGACAAACGACTGGTACGAAATCCATGTTGAGAATGAACAAACCGCGACTTTTTCATCGTAGTACGCGCAGTGAATTTTCTGCGATATATTACAGCGCGATTCTAAAATCGTGTCGCAAAAACTAAAATCGTGGTGCGCGCTTAGGCTTACTTCTGTCTGATTTTGTATTTATTTGATTAAAAATTGTTATTATAGATGGTCAAGCAAATCTTGTCAGTAAAAAAAGGCGCGAAATTCAAATTTTCTATGAGACGATATCCCTTCGCGCCTACATTTTTCAAATTTGCCGCCTTTTTCTACTGACAAGATCTGCTTGACCAAGTATAGTAGTTAACGTCATTTTTTGACAACTATTTGTGTAAAAAGAATATAATATAAGTTTATTCTTTGCAGCGTACTGCAGATTTTAGTATATCTTTCTTGCGCGCAACTGAACGTTAATGAATTGTTTTCAATTATCGTGAAATTGTCTCATAAGAACAAATCCTTAGCTGTGATTGGTTCGATTCAGGGTAACTTAAAAAAATCTTGACAACGGAAACAATCTAGGTTTGACATTTAATTTAATTCAAGCACGAAAAATAACGGTCAAATAGTGAATTGAAGCTAAGCGCTAAAATTATAATTGTTTTGTGTGATTTGAAGTGTTTTAATGTATTGACAAGAGAGTTATGTGAACGAGTAAATAATCTATAATGGAAGCGAACGATTTTATTGCTAAATTGAAGGCGGACGGGTCAGCCAACGATCTTCATGACTTGGACAAAGTTTACTCAGATTACAAGGAACTTTTAGAGAAATTACCATCAATAGACAAGGGAGTATTCTCTCTAAACGTTCTATGCATACTTTGCAGGTATGTGGACACTCTTATCAATCTAATATTTATGTATTTCTATCAAATTTATGCTTTGAAAGTATGTTTGGGTCGTGGTTTGCACCAAGCATCGTTGGTCGATTTGGAGGATGAAACTTGTAAATCAAAGCTGAAATATGTACTAAATATTATGTACACAAATGGGGGCATTATAATTTATACATTTAACATAGATTTGATCTACTTTTGTTTGAAGAACAGCCTCCTAAGGCTTAAGTCTTAGAATAAACCTTTGTAAGGGCCTCTAGGACTTAGGAGGATAGAGGTAAGTAACATGTAAAGTACAATTAGGTATATTGGTGATTATAAATCGCGTTAGTATTACCATTCAGCAAGGGAATGCTGCCAGCATCTTTGGCACAATGCCGCGGGGGCCTTATTTAGATTTACATATTTTAATTTAGATTAGTTTTTAATTTTAGTTTTTTATTTTATTATAAAGTAATAATATGTATTCTTTGTGGTAAAAAAAATTAAATTCACTATTTTTATAACTTTACAGAAATATTGACAAAGTCCCATCATGGCGCGACAAGATAGACGCCAAAGCGTTGCTGAACATGTCCATAGACTGTGTGCGGCAGACAAGGGGCCTGGAGAAGCCCGAGCGAGTGAAGGTTCTGGCTTGCGTGTATCATATACACAAGTTCATTGTGAGACAGGTGAGCAATCTCTAGTATGTGCCACTCTATTAACTTATAGTTCGTTTTTTAGCATTAGAAAACGACTACGCGGTCTTGACGTGTCTTTTAATTGAAAAACGCTTGTTAAAAATCAGTAACTATTACTTATGAAAGCAAAAGAATGTAAATAATAGTATATGATTCATAATTGTTACATATTTGCCGTGACTTATTTTTTAAAAGTGCTTTTCAATAAAAAGACACGTCAAGATTGTTTACCTTTTTTCTAATGTTAAAAAAACGAACTATAGAGTTTATTCTGAATGTATGTAAAGCTACTGCTCTGAGGACCCTACTGCGAACTATGTTCGACTTGTTACCTCCCTGTCACACTTATGTACGAATTTACAAGTGCGACAGAGAGGCGAACAACGTAATTTGCCTTGTCTGCTTAAGGAAAAAATACAAAAAAATTACATCATTGTGCCCTACAAAGAGTTAAAACATTAAACAGAAAAGAAATTGATAAAAAGCTATTTTATTATACACATAAATGTTACAGATCGTCGGGCGACAAGTAAAAGTCACTAAGTACTATCAAAAAAATAAAGTAACAATGCACTTTATTACACTTGTAACACGGTTTATTGTCCAATAATTTCAATGGTGTTAGTGACTTTTGCTTGTCACCGAGATGTAGTGCATAATTGTTTTCCATCGTATTTTCTCGGAAACGTTCGTATTTGTCATGCTACTTCAGTCAACCTCAGTACTTTTTGTACCGAGACTGACTTAAATAGCAAGACACATTTATAAATTTCCTTGAAAATATGAAGGAAAATAATTATGCTCTACATCTGTATTCTGTACACTTATGATAATATTATTAAATTCCAGCCATCCCAGCCACCACCAGAGCTGGTCCTCAAACTCTCCTACATGCCATTTGAGTACGAGCAGAACAACCTGCTCTCCGAGTACTGCAAGACTTACTGGAACCTCCTCGCCGACCGTCTCATGTTCATAGAAAAGTTCAAGACCGGACGCAGAGCCATCATCAAACTGTTACCGAAACTTATCGAAGACATACAGAAAGTTATACTCATGTATGACAGCGTACAATTCTGTAATACTATACTAGTGTTTCTATTAAAGAAATTACATTTTCTTTACAATACGGAGCATGCTAAGGAGTTGAACAAGAGTTTTGGAATGATATTTGAAAGTTTATCGTTAAAAAAAGATGTGAAATCGTTTAAGAAGTTAACGGAGAAAGAAATGTTGGAGCTGTATGTAAAATTCAGTGACTGCTTCTATGTTATAGCGGAAAATGCAACGAAATTGAATTTTCAAGATTCCGTATTGACTGCGGCGGTTCGTAGCTGTATACCGTTCATCGGTCATGTTCCAGAGCTATTCCACTGTCTACAGACATTCTACTTAAACTCTTTCTGCTGTATATTGACTGATAATGATAATCTCAGCATCAATGAGACTGTGTTAAACAGTTTGATCATTTCTTGTGAAACTACAGAGAAATTGGGATATTTAAAAGCGATGAGAGCGACTTATCCATATATAAATCAATTATTAAGAGTGTTTATTGAGTATAATTTATCAAAGTTAACACTAACAGAAGAAAGTCAAGAAACTTGCCTTAAACTGATAATTCTTTTACTAGATAAACTAAAAGATACTGAGCAGTTGTTGAAATGTGATAATTGTAAGATTAAATCGGGTTTACACGATGCTTTACGTCTATCGTTTTTGGCTAAAAACTTCGTTTCCGCCTGTCTTAACTCGAAACTGGATGTGAATATGGTTCTACAGCCATATCTAATGATTATAAAGAAACAACACATAATATTAACCGATCTATGCCGCCTAGGTTGCTCAAATCATGAAAAATGCCTCCGTAAGCTACAAACTGACATACATAACACCGCTATACTTTTAAACAAAGCGGAGAATTATAACTCAGCGATACAACTTTTCGACTTATATTTGACGCATGAATTCCTCCACTTTAAAACGGCTCAGGACTTGAAAAACATAAGTAGAGCGTTATATAACAAGAGTATATGTGAGTTAGACTGTAGAATGTATGAGAAAGCGCTTCTAGATGGGTTTTTGAGTTTAGTTTTCGCTCAGCCAGAAGGCCTTAGCTCGGAGAAGTATATGAGTCTAGTCATGGATGTGAAGGCTAAAGCTCTTAAAGGCTGTGACGATGAAGAGTTGCAGATGATGACGGTGCTGGACGCTTGCAATGTAGCTGTGGAGAGGAAATTGTATGGAAATTTGAAGCCGTTCTTCAGTCATTTGGAGTTCAAGTAAGTTATTTACCATAGAGTAATATAAGTAAAAAGAGTGGTAACTGCATACATCAGTTTTCTTACCAAAACGCGCGTTATTTCATAGTCGACATCTAACGTCAAGTAGTGGAACTATCAGTACCCCTACTTGACACCAGATGTCACAAATGTAGTTACTGACGAAAAATGTACTACTAAAACAATTTACGACTAATATTATAACCAGAAGGGGTTGAAAATAGACTTCCAGTTAATCCGGTTATAATATTAGCTGAAAATTGTTGAGCATTGGAGTTTTCGTTCGCTAAGACATCTATTATCAACTAGCAGTACTGATAAATTCCGCTACATGACGCTAGATGTCGACTACGAAATAACGCCCGTTTTGGTAAGAAAACTGATGTATGGAGTTACCACTCTTTCTTACTTATACATATTACTCTATGGTTATTTACAGATGTAGTAATTAACGTGTGTTGTGTTGTGTTCGTAACGTGTCTTGTTATTTCAGTCAGTCTCGGTACAAAAAGTACTGAGGTTGACTGAAATAGCATGACAAATACGAACGTTTGTGAGAAAATACGATGTACCTTAACACATAAAAAAAAAAATTAAAGACCAACAAAGGATCAATTTCGTTAGTGACACATTTTAATCTGACAACGAATGTTAGTAGGTACACACACAAACTTATTAATTAACTAACTACATACATAATATAGTATACTACATTGACTGTATTTCAGTACACTGCTCCACCACGAATTCACCCTATATGGTCGTCTGTGGCCGTCGCTGTCGCCTGTGGCCGGCGTGTGGCGTGCGCTACATTACCTCTCCTCCGGCAAGCGACATGCTTGGATGTGCGGTGAGTCATGTTACTAGTCACCCTGTATGGTTGTCTGTGGCCGTTGCTGTCGCCTGTGGCCGGCGTGTGGCGTGCGCTACATTACATCTCTTCCGGCAAGCGACATGCTTGGATGTGCGGGGTGAGTCATGTTACTAGTCGCCCTGTACGGTCGTCTGTTGCCGTCGCTGTCGCCTGTGGCCGGCGTGTGGCGGGCGCTACATTACCTCTCTTCCGGCAAGCGACATCCTTGGATGTGCGGTGAGTCATGTTACTAGTCACCCTGTATGGTCGTCTGTGGCCGTCGCTGTCGCCTGTGGCCGGCGTGTGGCGGGCGCTACATTACCTCTCTTCCGGCAAGCGACATCCTTGGATGTGCGGTGAGTCATGTTACTAGTCACCCTGTATGGTCGTCTGTGGCCGTCGCTGTCGCCTGTGGCGGGCGTGTGGCGGGCGCTTCATTACCTCTCCTCCGGCAAGCGACATGCTTGGATGTGCGGTGAGTCATGTTACTAGTCACCCTGTATGGTCGTCTGTGGCCGTCGCTGTCGCCTGTGGCGGGCGTGTGGCGGGCGCTTCATTACCTCTCCTCCGGCAAGCGACATGCTTGGATGTGCGGTGAGTCATGTTACTAGTCACCCTGTATGGTCGTCTGTGGCCGTCGCTGTCGCCTGTGGCGGGCGTGTGGCGGGCGCTTCATTACCTCTCCTCCGGCAAGCGACATGCTTGGATGTGCGGTGAGTCATGTTACTAGTCACCCTGTATGGTCGTCTGAGGCCGTCGCTGTCGCCTGTGGCGGGCGTGTGGCGGGCGCTTCATTACCTCTCCTCCGGCAAGCGACATGCTTGGATGTGCGGTGAGTCATGTTACTAGTCACCCTGTATGGTCGTCTGTGGCCGTCGCTGTCGCCTGTGGCGGGCGTGTGGCGGGCGCTTCATTACCTCTCCTCCGGCAAGCGACATGCTTGGATGTGCGGTGAGTCATGTTACTAGTCACCCTGTATGGTCGTCTGTGGCCGTCGCTGTCGCCTGTGGCGGGCGTGTGGCGGGCGCTACATTACCTCTCCTCCGGCAAGCGACATGCTTGGATGTGCGGTGAGTCATGTTACTAGTCACCCTGTATGGTCGTCTGTGGCCGTCGCTGTCGCCTGTGGCGGGCGTGTGGCGGGCGCTTCATTACCTCTCCTCCGGCAAGCGACATGCTTGGATGTGCGGTGAGTCATGTTACTAGTCACCCTGTATGGTCGTCTGTGGCCGTCGCTGTCGCCTGTGGCGGGCGTGTGGCGTGCGCTACATTACCTCTCCTCCGGCAAGCGACATGCTTGGATGTGCGGTGAGTCATGTTACTAGTCACCCTGTATGGTCGTGTATCTAAAGCTTAAGCTATTTCGGCCCGTGTTTTAACCGACTTAAGGGGCCGGTATATGACGTTTTCGATTTAGACCTCACTTTGTAACCATAATTTGTTCAATAAATGTTTAATAATTGCATTAAATTACACGTAAATTTGTTCACGAAGAAACCGTGTACCGACTCTTCATGCCATTGTATTTTTAATTTGCTGTTATTCTCTACAAATCGACACTAAAAGTATCAAAAAATCAAAATATGGAGTTCCGTTTGAGACGGAAGCAAAACAATTTTGTCTTTGACAGTAATTGAATTATTGTATGATTCTGAAAGCTAGATAATTCAGCTACCAATTTATTATCGATTTATATTTTTACTCACAAAGACAACACAGAAATTCAATCTCAAATGTAAACTTTCGAACAATTTCCATACATTGACGACATCACTCAAAATTCTTCTTCAAGTCAGATGCCCGTTGGGGCTACACCGGAGCACACGTGTACTTCTTCAAATGAAAATGACAGCTTGATTTTCTTGCTTTTGACAATTATATTGACATTAAATCATATACGCACACGAGAAAGTATACCAGTAGATAAATTGTATTTCATAAAATAGGGTACATAAATATCAGCTCGCGTCTCATTTAAATTTGATTTGCTGTTATAATGGTTGAAAACCGCAGTAAACTATCTTAAAACAATACGATTACAGTCGAATTTAAGTATTATGTTCCTTCAAAACTCGCTTAAAATGAAAAAAGTTTAAAGACTCATCTTTACTGATTGGGATCAATTTTTATTATGCTGGTATCATTTTGCGTCAGTTTAAAAGCGTATTTGACTTCTGTACGTCAATGAATTTTGATGACAATTGTAATCTTGTATTATATTATAGAACTTTTATCTTAAAATAATGCCTATTAACAGGAAGAGTTATGTAATTCGTATAAGTAATACCTGAAAGTCTTGTACCTAGATCTGTAATACCATGGATTGCGACGAATAAATGATAATGATTATGCGGTTCGCTCCATCTATATGTATAATGCGTGTACGTGCTGTTCTCTGAAAATCTTCAAGAAAAAATAACGGCTAGACCAGCACTAAGTACTAGCGAGTTTTTGCGGCTTTGGAGACCGAGATGAAGCTTACAGGCCAATAGCGCTCTAGTTATTGTTATGTATACCTATGTATCGAATGTTTTATAAATTAGCTATAAAAAGCAATGTTTTATTTCGATTAGGTCTACATTTTGTGCATATTGCATATCTGAAGTATTTTCGCACTAAACTTGAAACTTTCGTTGAAACTAAATAAAATAATTATTCCAAATGTACAGTCGCCTGCAATTTATGTTACACAACTAAGGCCGCAAAAATATCTGACACGATCTTATTTGTAGAACCATAAGACCATGTCACATATTTTTGCGGCCTTCGAAGAGTAGGTACCGTCATTATCAACAACTTTGCCCGCTTATTTTTTAAAACGAATTTCTCAAAAAACATCACATCATATGACTTTTTTTGCTCAGCACGTCCATTGTGATCAAACGCATCAGTTTATTAAAAAAAAATATTTTTTATCGTGTTTTTACTCATTTTTTTGCGTTTTAGAGGGTGGGCAAAGATATCCGGGGTTTTCGCCAACATTGCCCACGTCAATTTGGTATTCAAATACAGCTCGTATGATGATGATGTCTAAGGATCACTTAAAGGTTTTGGGCAATCCTACCATTCCCTGTTAATAACTTAGCGATAAGTGTAAAAACTTTAAAATAAATTTGCTGGGCAATGTTGCCCACCCGTTTTTGCCCATTTCCAAATAAGGCTCGCCTAAGCATTTTACAATCTCAATAGACATAATCTATGCTTCATGTGTTATAACTCAAACCCGGATATATTTGTCAAAGAGTTCTCAATTTTTTCTACTTGCATTCATTATTTATCAATTTTATGCCCGCCGAAATATACCCTATATTAGACAACTCGCTCAAACTCTAAATTCCCAAGTCAAGTTATGCACAAGTTTGGTATATAGTTTTGTCAGAAATATAACCTATTTTCTACTAAAAATAGCAGGGTGGCCATAACTATTATAATTTTTTCTACATTAACGAATTTGTTTAAAATTGTCGTTTTGGGCAAAGTTTCCCTGGAGGCAAAGTTGGCGCTAATGACGTAACATATTATTGCAGGTGACTGTACATAAATGTTTCGGTGATTTTGAGATTATTTTTCAGGTTAGTTTACTAACAATCAAGTTATGCAGATACCGATTTCGTGAACGTATAAGTAGTAAGGTACCGCTATTGTTTAGCGTACCGATTATTTTTGAAGGCAAAACTATACCGTTGAAATATAAAGATTAAAGATATTAAAATTACAGCAGGGACAACCATTTTTTATAGGTGTACCTAAACCATCATTGGCCGAGCGTTAGCAAAGGTCTCCGTTTCAGCTTGGGCAAAAATGCTTTTGTATGTTCTCCTTTGCAGATCACATTTCTCAACTGATTCTCGTGAAAATTTGTAAGCAGGTTCGATAGAACTATTCTGTTTCGCTTTATTCGCCAAAATGGAAATGCCACCCTGCTGAAACTTTATTTATTTAAATTCCTATTGAATGGATTTTGCACCTTATGAAAAACCGTATAGAGTAGTAAATAACATTTTACATCTGACTTAATGACATCTTGTTTTATTCGCTTTAATTGTACAAAACGCGTATCTCGACAAAGCAATATTAGATATTAGGTAGTAAAACAGTCATCAATCAAATTAATTAAATAGGTAAGTACGTCACGTGTGACATGAACAGACAAGGAAAGCAAGATTAAATGCATTGTTTCTCTTTCATCTTTCAATGGAACGCTTTTACCCTCAAAGGAGGCTAGTGGTCAATACTAAACTAAAAGTCCAATCTTAAAAAAAACATGATGGGTCACTGACCTGTCCCAGTAAAGTGAGGTAGTGTGCGTGAAGTGCGCTTGTGTGTGAAATGGGGTAAATTGACAGAATCTGAAATTTTACCCACCGCTACCGTCGCCTTAAATGGTTTTATATCATAACAACCTCATAAATAATACAATAGCAATTTTTGTTTTGTTTTTTTTTCAGCACAACCCTCCTCCCTAGACACCCTCTACTCCGTCATTCTCCACACGCCCACCGTCGTCCGCACAATCCACAGCCCACACATGTCCGCCATCTTGTCGTCTATACTCGACAACATGGCGCGCACGGGCGACGTCAAAATGAAAGTGACGGAGGCTACGCTGCTGTTCTTGAAGGCGGAGATGGATTTGGCTGACGCAGGTGTGAAATATGAATGGAAGATTAAAGAACAGGTGAGTTTTACATCTTGTCGTCTATACTCGACAACATGGCGCGCACGGGCGACGTCAAAATGAAAGTGACGGAGGCTACGCTGCTGTTCTTGAAGGCGGAGATGGATTTGGCTGACGCAGGTGTGAAATATGAATGGAAGATTAAAGATCAGGTGAGTTTTACATCTTGTCGTCTATACTCGACAACATGGCGCGCACGGGCGACGTCAAAATGAAAGTGACGGAGGCTACGCTGCTGTTCTTGAAGGCGGAGATGGATTTGGCTGACGCAGGTGTGAAATATGAATGGAAGATTAAAGAACAGGTGAGTTTTACATCTTGTCGTCTATACTCGACAACATGGCGCACACGGGTGACGTTAAAATGAAAGTGACGGAGGCTACGCTGCTGTTCTTGAAGGCGGAGATGGATTTGGCTGACGCAGGTGTGAAATATATGAATGGAAGATTAAAGAACAGGTGAGTTTTACATCTTGTCTATGCTCGACAACATGTCTCGTCAAAATGGACAGTCACCTGCATCAATATGTTACTCTTCTTATCATAGAGTCAAACTAAGACAAGTCTGCAACGATTTTGATAGCACACGCAGTGCAAGTGTTATTTATACGTCATAATTTCATAGAAGTTTGACGTTCAAAATAACACTTGCACTGCGTGCCCAATTAATTCAATTGTAGAAGTATGAATTATGAAATTTATGAATATCCTTAATATTACGCAAAACTCTGCGTAGAGGGCGTCACTAGCACAATCACAGGGCCTACCGCGAAACACGAAAATCGAAAGTTCGGTTTCTGCCTCTCTATCACTCTTGCCTTTTCGCGTTTCGCGGCAGGCCACCTGTAAACAAACCGCCTTGATGCATCAATGTCATAGCATAGAGAAAAAAATACATAGAGTGCTCACTCCATACATCAGTTTTGGTACCAAAACGACTATTATTTTCGTAGTCGACATCTAGCATCGAGTAGCGGAATTATCAGTACTGCTACTCGACAATAGATGTTCCGACGACCGAAAAGTCTAATGCTCAACAATTTTCAGCTAATATTATAACCAGATTAACCGGAACTCTATTCTTATTTCCCTACTTAACGATCATAATATAAGTTCGTATAGATTAGTGTAAAATAATTTATATTGTAATTTCATATTATGAAATAAATAAATCTAAATCTAATCTAAATCTATTAGTTGTAAATTGTTGTTCAATACAATTTTCGTGAGTCGCGACACTAGAGAATTCTAGTATCAAGTAGCGATACTGATAATTCCGCTACTCGATGCTAGATGTCGACTGCGAAAATAATAGTCGTTTTGGTACCAAAACTGATGTATGGAGTGAGCACTCTATTAGGGTTCCGTACCCAAAGGGTAAAACGGGACCCTATTACTAAGACTTCGCTGTCCGTCCGTCCGTCCGTCCGTCCGTCCGTCTGTCACCAGGCTGTATCTCACGAACCGTGATAGCTGGACAGTTGAAATTTTCACAGATGATGTATTTCTGTTGCCGCTATAACAACAAATACTAAAAACAGAATAAAATAAAGATTTAAATGGGGCTCCCATACAACAAACGTGATTTTTGACCAAAGTTAAGCAACGTCGGGAGTGGTCAGTACTTGGATGGGTGACCGTTTTTTTTTTTGCTTTTTTTTCGTTTTTTTTTTTTGCATTATGGTACGGAACCCTTCGTGCGCGAGTCCGACTCGCACTTGCCCGGTTTTTTTTCTTACTATATTTCTATATGGTCATAGTAACTTGTCAAAAAACTGTTTAAGGCCTAGTATGTCTAAGTTACTCTATGGTTTACTATGTGCACTAGTGCTGCACTCTGGCGGCAGAACATTGCAGTAATACTCCCTATTATGTACATTTTATCTATGTATACATTTCTTTTTCTGTTCAGAGCATAGACCCCGACCTGGTCCCTTGCTGCCGCACCCTGGAACAGGAGCACACAGCCCTCAAACCAGCTCTGCAAGGAGTAAAGATATGGACTGAGGTTCTGTCGCGCCTGAACGACGGTAGGATCCAATTTCACATGTTTTAACCTTTTGGACGCCAATGACCGATATTTCCGCACCGCAGGTTCAACGCCAAAGACTGGTTAATCGGTCACAGACCACAGAGCAACATAGACCTACGTGCATATGCATAAAGTTAAATTTCAGTTTTGACACTTCGGTGACGTGGCGTCCGCGTGACAGCTTTTGTGTTTGACACGAATTGTTAAATAAAATAAATAATATAATAGCCTCCCAAGACCCAGCCATACAAATGAAAAATCCAAAATTTGCCATTGAAATTTGGGTCTATAGTGTAAGAAATAGAGTTGATTGTACGTTGTTGGAAAATTGAACGAAACAGAGCAATAGCGACTCTGTTCCAATTGAATAGGATTTAAATTTCATCGAACTGAAGAGATGCTATAGTTAGGACCTTGGGCCTTAGGAGGATATAGTTCATCATCATCATATCAGCCTATGACCGATCGTTAGCGAAGGTCTCCGTTACAGCTTGGTTAAAAATGCTTTCGTATGTCCGGATGTTCTCTCCGGGTTTACTTTCTCTACGGGTCGCAATTCTCAACCGATTTTCGTGTTTTGTAAGCATGTTCAATAATCACATTCTTTTTATCGATTCAGTTTTTGCATTTTTTGACGTGATAACGTCTTATAAATCGATGAACACCGGTAGCATGCACGAAAAAATGTCTTGTTGTGGACATATCTCCATGGTAACGTTGTGGACGGATCTCCATGGTAACGTTACGTAATGTAATGGTAATGTTTTCTTATGACGTTATCACGCAAAATTATCGTCCGTAAACCGACATTACTGACAACCATTTTTTTTTATTCAAAATGGCGGAGCCATACATTTATTCAGTTCTAAGCTATGCTTGCGAGGTCTACACCTCAAAGAGTATTAGTTTAAATAATAAAGATAAAAATAGTTTATTATTCAAGTAGGCATATTACAATGCGCTTATGAACATTAAATAAAGCTACACCGGCTTTAACCAGGCCTCCGTCACACGCTCAAGGCCACGCGCTATATGCCTACCGCTCGGCGTATCGTCGACGATACAACCGACAGAGGGCCGCCGAACGCCCGCCTCAGCGCTCGCACCGCATCGCACCGCACGTTTCCCGCGCTTATGCTTCGAAATGCCGAAACCGCGTAATTATTGTGCAGTAGATGGGTGTAAATGGGATGGATGAGTGAGCAGTGGTGGCCGAGTGGATATGACGTCTGACTTTCAATCCGGAGGTCGCGGGTTCAAACTTCAAATCCTGGCTCGTACCAATGAGTTTTTCGAAACTTATGTACGAAATATCATTTGATATTTACCACTAGCTTTTCGGTGAAGGAAAACATCGTGAGGAAACCTGCATACATCTGCGAAGAAATTCAAAGGTGTATGTGAAGTCCCCAATCCGCATTGGGCTAGCGTGGGGACTATAGCCCAAGCCCTCTCGTGCATGAGAGGAGGCCTGTGCCCAGCAGTGGGACGTATATAGGCTGAAATGATGATGATGATGATGAGATGGGTGAAAAAGTCAAAAAAACAAAGGAAAAAGCCTATAATAAAGATTCATCTTTTTATGGCGGGCTAAAGGTCCCACCTGAAACGTTTAATAATTAAAATAATAAATAATAATAAATAAATAAATATTATAGGACATTCTTACACAGATTGACTATAAATAATTATATTGAAGGGTTAGAAAAAGTATTTTGAAATAATTTTGACGACGTAATAATTAATCGGCCTGGTAGCACCGTATTACAACTTTTAAAAACCGTTGATTGTCCGTTGCTTTGCTCCTGAATATTTATTAATATTATTTACGCGATTTAGGATATTTTCAACAATAAAATTTTAATAACAGAGAATTCCGAGAAGGGAAAAAATTATAAATCATTATATTAGAACTAAAACATATTTGATTCGCAACATTCGTTTTATTACAATAATCATCATAGGTAGGGTAGCTACAACCCTAGCGCATTCTTACGATGACGCGTTGGCACGTGACTCGCACGGCGGGCAACACAGTCTCGACTCTTTGTGCGCGTACTTATGGTACATTTCTTCTTGTCCTGAGCAGCAGGTATTATTATTAAGGTTTTGTAGGCTATTATAGCGTAGGTATTTTTGCTTTTGTTTGGGAATGAAGTATCTGTTACGTAGTAACTATTTATTAATCTGTGCTTTAACCCTACACCTCTGCCTCGAGAAGATTTAAATCCCCCCTCAACTGGTGGAGGGTATCCCAATATGGGACCGGCAAGCACAGTGTTTTCAGTTCAAAGAAGTATTGAATCCGATGTACTCGGATATGCTTGGGAAACTTAACGACAGAGGGCGTGAAAACCAATTTTATAAGTCTTTCAAATCTTGTATAATCTGTGATGCCGCATCCATCTTTTTCGTTATGCGCAATTAACAAAAGAAAATAAATAACATAATAATTTAGTTTTACTTATTGCTTGCCTGTTAAAATATTTTTGGTTCATATATCTAATAATAAAATATTCATTGAATGTTTTTTCTTTAAATTAGTCCATTTTAAAATCATAATTTGCACAAATTTTAAGATACAATTTAGATAAATATGAAAGGAACGGAACGTTATTGACAGACCCGCCATAACGTTTTTATTTCAATATTTTACTTTCTTGTTATCCTCGATGCTTGAAAGTGCTCTGAAACGATTCTCTTGTGATTTTATACGACTGCGCTTGCCCTGGACTCTGATAAATCTGTTTTTATGTGAATATACCTGGTGTGCTCAACGGACTCTGATTTGCTGCTTGGATTGGTTATTTGCGACAATGGTTCGAAACAGTGCGATGTGTTGTGTACCTAATTGCGGTAAAACGCGTAAGTATTCATATGAATATTTTTCATTTTCAAGTGTGGGGCAATAATATTTAACCCTGAAATATAAATATGGAACTATGACCCCAGTAAGGCCTACTTCATGTGCAATATAACTTGGCGTTTTCGAATATAACTTTGACAAAATTGTCATGATTTATTAGCACTGCATGGTATTTTATTGACATGTAATAATACTTAGATTATATTTCTTTAATACATATAACACTATCAGTATATACGCAGTCTGGGTATTTTTCCAAATAAGTGTTATAAGTTATATAGAGTAGAGGTATTTTCCTATTCGAAGGCTTTTCTTTAGCATTGTTAAAAAACACAATATCAACACTAGGTTTTTATCATTTCTTACCTTGACTTAAGTGCAGTTTCATATGTGATATTTTTTTAACTTATTTAAGTTAATATAGGTATTCATTGAACATCTAAAGATCATTCTGATAGTGTACCTACCTACTTAAGTCTGTACTAGTGTTACTGTATACATATACATTTCTTTTTTTTTTCAGGATTAGATAATGTGATTCTTCACAAATTTCCCTGCCCAATTAATGAGGCTGATCGGTTTCGTACTTGGATTTATTCTGTTGGTGGAGATGTGTTATCTTTGGATAACCAATTTATTCATAAGTACCGAAAAGTGTGTCATATTCACTTTGAGGAAAAATTTATTACTCGAAGTGGAAGACTCAGCGCTATTGCAGTTCCAACACTGCATTTAAAAGGTAAGATACACAATTTTAGCCGCATTGCACACTTGTACGATTTAATTGTTGTGACATTTAGGGTTCATATTACATTGGACATATCATAGTGTTAATATTAGCCCCCAATGACAAAAAAGGTCTGTCATAAGTTCAATGTGTATGTGTATGTAGTAGTTATATATCTCTGTGTATGTAGTTGTATGTCTGCCTGCGGCAATGTATGTAGCACTCGAACGGGTGAACTAATTTGAGTGCAGGTTTTTTATCAAAAGCCTTGTTTATTGGAATCTTCACTTACATTACAGATCACTTACTATTCTAAAATATGGCTTAAGTTTCATTTGTTTTAGAAAAAAAGACCCGTTGCCCTCTAACTTAACTTTTGGTCTTTCATTGTTATGACTTATGACAACACTTTTTAAGAATAAATATTTCTGTAATAAATTTGTTAAATTTTCAGGAATGGCTATGCAAACCGCATCGGTGCAAATTGCAAGCAATTTCCAACAACCATTGCAAGATGATCATGGACCCCGAGCCCCACTGATCAACATCACGAATCAGTACAATGCGGGTGGTGATGACACTTCTCGGCCCTCAACTTCAGGTCAGTTTGAAAACCTATTAATTTTCTTACAATAATATGTGACGTCCCACGGATAAAGGTACCTTATGGTGGTTGGCGCTTACGCTATTATTAACGCCGCCCCAATATTATTGCGGCGCTATGCGACGTAACCGCCAGCCGCCATAAGGTACCTTTTGCCGTGGAACGTCACATATATCAATTTTTAGGGTTCCGTACCTCCAAAGGAAAAATACGGAACCCTTATAGGATCACTCGTGCGTCTGTCTGTCCGTCTGTCACAGCCCATTTTCTCTAAAAGTAGTGGACCAATAGGGAGTATTACTGCAATGTTCTGCCGCCAGAGTGCAGCACTAATTTGTTTAGTAAATCATAAAGTAACTTATACATACTAGGCCTTAAACAGTTGTTTGACAAGTTTTCACTATGACATTGATGCACCAAGGCGGTTTGTTTACAGGTGGCCTACCGCGAAACGCGAAAATCGTAATTTCTTTATCTGCCTCTCTATCGATCGAATAAGCAAGGGTGATAGAGAGGCAGAAACCGAACTTTCGATTGTCGTGTTTCGATTTCGATTGTAGGCCCAGTACCGTCTTTACCATAAGGGCACACGGGGCCCGTGTCCAGGGCCCCCATTCTCAGGGGGCCCCGAAAGACAGACAGTAACAGTATATTTGACTACCCCATAATAAATAGAAGGTCATAGTAGAAAAATGTTAGTTCAATTTTGCTTTCTTTACTTTCCAAAAGGGCTCCAAATTATTATGTGCCTAAGGGCCCCAGCATAGATTAAGACGGCCCTGGGTAGGCCTTGTGATTGACCTAGTGACGCATGATGTGTCATTGATAATGTCAATGAGATTTGTTTACTGTATGTGCTAGTGGTGCCACAAATGAGGACTACGTTTGTATGAAAAGGCGATTTCACACGGTTCCTCCGCTTTCGTCTTAACTTTACAAAAAAACAAATATTCTTTAGGTATTAAATTGGTTAAATATATGATTTTCAGGAATGGCTACGCAAACGGTATCGCTGAAAATTGCAAGTATTATACAAGAACCATTGCAAGATGATCATGTACCCCGAGCCCCATTGACCAACATCACAAATGCGGCTGCTCACGACGCTTCTCGGCCCTCAACTTCAGGTCAGTTTGATAATAAACCTGTAAAGTTTCTTACAAATAATATATGCATTTTATTATACTACGTCGGACCGTGGGTGTCAAACAAGCATACGGCCCGCCCGATTGTAAGCAGTCTCCGTAGCCTATGGGCGCCTGCAACTCCAGCGATGTTACATGTGCGTTGCCGACCTTAACACCATAGATAGAGTAATATGTATAAGTAAAGATTATATCAGTACTGCTAGTCGACAATAAATGTCGCGGCGAACAAATACTCTAATGCTCAACAATTTTCAGCTAATATTATGACCGCATTACTCGAAACTCTATTTTCAACTCCTTCTGCTTCTAATATTAGTTGTAAATTGTTTTAGCAGTACATTTTTTCGTCAGTAGCGACACTCGTGCCATCTGGTGTCAAATAGCGGTAGTGATAGTTCCACTACTATGACGTTACATGTCGACTGTGAAATAAAGCGCGTTTTTGTAAGAAAATTGATGTATGGAGTTACCACACTTTCTTTATTTCTTTTATTTCTATGCTTAACCCTCAGCACTTTTTGGCTTACCATAAAGACGAAATTTGCTTGTATCTTTATACGAATAACCTGACACAGCGTCCTTATGGCAAGTGGCAATGTGGTACCTTTTGATTGAGAACGTCACACCTTATGAATAAGTGCTAAGACTGCTAAGTATTTCTTCCTATACTTCTAAGTATTTACTTATATTATAAAATTTATTTCAGATCATAAGCCACCCTACACGACTTATATTATAAAATTTATTTCAGATCATAAGCCACCCTACACGCCACAATTTTGCTCTGAAGCTAGTAGTTTGGCCAAACATATAAAAAAACTTACCGAGACGAAGGACAAATATGCCGTCAGACTAAAAAAAGCTATGTCTCTCTCAACCAACACAGCTTTTCAGAAAGCCATCGGTAAATTTACCACAATGGCTTTGCTATTTGTCATGATGCAATTTAGAGAGATAAATAAAAAGAAAATGGGAAGGAGATTCACAAAACAAGAAAAAATAATGGCATTATCTCTTTATAAGCAAGGACCTAAGGCGTATAGATGGCTGAGGCACATTTTTGTACTACCATCGCCTCTCACATTATCAAGGATGATATCCGCTGCAGCCTTAAAAGCCGGTATAAACGATAACATTTTCGAAAATCTTAAAAAAAAGGCCAGAAAAATGTCGATATCTGAAAGGCTGTGTATTTTATTATTCGACGAGATGGCAATTAAACCTCATTTTGAGTACAATTCAAAAAAAGACATGATCGTCGGATTCGTTGACAACGGAAAAAGGAGGGTCAAAAAAATCGCTGACCACGTGCTAGTATTTATGATAAGAGGCATCACAAAAAATTATAAACAGCCTATTAGTTACAGCTTTTGTTGTGGAGCCACCGAGAAACACGAATTAGCGCAGGCCATAAAGGACCACATAAGAAAATTAAAATCCAGTGGATTTCACGTGATCGCAACTGTCTGTGACCAAGGCTCATCAAATATGAGTGCCATCAATGCACTCATTGCAGAAACGAAACATGAAAATAAAAATTCGACAGGTTACGTGTTTGACGTGGATGGTGATGAAGTAATACCTCTGTATGACCCTCCTCACCTTATAAAAAATATAAGGAACAATTTAATCACAAAAGATTTGACTTGTTCCATTGATAACGAAAAAAAAACTGCCAAGTGGGAACACATCGTTAAATTATACGAGGAAAATCCAGCTTATAAAGGCATAAGGTTAATGCCCAAGTTAACAGAACTGCATGTAGATCCAAAGAAAATGCCAAAAATGAAAGTCAAATATGCAACACAATTACTTAGCAGTTCAGTCGCTGTCAATATGGGATATTTAGCAGGTAAATATGAACAATATTCAATTTATTTATCACATCACAGCTACACTAGGTAACACTATTTTTTATTCCGTTCCTACGCATCAAACTGCGAACGGTATTTTGACCAGATCACGTTAATTAACTGACAATTCGTAAGCTTTAGTGCAAGATGACGTAAGGGCTAAGGTTAAGCGTTGCTGACAATCCACCTACGCTGTCACGATTTAGCACTGCAGCTTATATTAACAAAATGAGAAATCTTTTATATGCTCCCGATATCACACATTGCATCCTATTAAAATTAGTTCTTAGACGTACACTTTTCAAGAATATTATTTTCCAGTTAAGCTTTTCTTACTTAGGTATGCTACATCTCGATAGTCGATACTTCATCTTTATTTTACGTTATTTTTTAACGCTGACACTATAAGTCTTATCACTATTTTTCAGAGAAAGGAATACTAGATCCGTCAAGCAAAGAAACAGCCGACGTTATTCTTTTTTTTGACGAATTATTCGACTCTGTCAACGGAGGATTCATGAATGAAAAGAAAAGACCTGGCAAAGACTTACTGGGTCCACTCACACCCAAATCAAGCCATCAGAGTGTTTGGACGAAAAGTAAAGAGGTTTTAAAAACAATGACATTTGTAACACCCCAAGGACGCAGAAAAAGTCATGTTTCGACCGTGCCTAACTGGCTACGCACCTTAGAAAATTTGGAATATTTAAAAAATCTGCTGTTTCAAAAGCATGAGATAAAGTCCATATGGTTACGCCACTTTAACCAGGATCCACTTGAAAACTTTTTTGGCTGTGTGAGGAGCCATGGTGCAAGAAGCAACAACCCGACGTGTGTACATTTTGAGGTTGCCTTCGCGGCATTGTTAATCAACAATTTAAATTCGTTGCATTCTCCAGGATATAATTGTGAGAAAGACCAGGGACGTGGATTTAAGTCTTTAAGTAAGATCTTTTTTGACAAACCTGCACTTTATCGCGCTCCGGAGAAAAATGACATTAATTTTGATCATGTCAGTGACCATGTCTTGGTGGGAATAAATAATAAGAAAGCTAACGTAAAAATTTTGGCTCAAATTGAGTATGTTACAGGATATATATTAAGGAAAACTAAAATTATATTCAAAGATTGTAAGACATGCAACGGCTGCCTTTACGATTGTAACAAAAGCAGCCGATACATAAAATTAAAAGAATTTAACAAAGGAAAATCATATTTATCATATCCTTCAGATGCTTTAGCTGAATGTTTCTCTAATATTCAAGATGTGGTCACGAACATATTAAAAACGGACTGTGACATGGTCAATATAAAACAATATTTAGAAGATGCTGTAAACACAGTAGTAAATTTTAATTGTTTACAATGTGCTAACCATAAAAGTGCCCTTACCAACAAAATCATAGACTTATCTTGTAGGTTTTTCCTACATAACTGGTGTAAAGACACAAATAAAATATTAAAAGGAACGCGATCCGACTTCGATACAGAAGACAGAATGCGAGAAATGACGAGGAACTATTATTTAAAACGAAGGAAATGCTCCAATCGATGAACAGTGAGCTAAATAAGTTTTTCCATAAGAGTGTAGTCTAATTTGATAGAAGTTTTTACTTATTTCTATACTTTTAATAGATAGCTTGTCTTAAAAGCGATGATTATGAATGAATATTGTCAATTAGCATTGATTTTGTAATGTAAAAATAAAACTGTAATCACATTTATTGTTTTTCAATTACTGGTCTGGGCAAACTGAACGAGGTCACATCATTGTGTGATCTTCGTTAGCGGTTTTCTGGCGAGGACTACAATGAAGGTTCACACTTGATGTGATCTGGTTCCGTTTGCACGGACTCAGAACGCAAACGTCAAACCTTAGCTATTTAAAAAGCCCGCCACTGCTTGTATAGCTGTATTAATAGGTATGGATATATACACATTTGAAAAGTTGCAGTGAACTATCAATAGATGGCGCTGCATTCGAAAACCTTGACTGATAACTCTATACCCTAATATTCAATATACTCTATGCCGGCAAGAAACTCGGCGGGACACATCTTTTTAAAACATTACTTCTTATAATTAACAATGTACCTATGATCGAGGAGTTTTCATTTATTTACATGCATTACGAGTAAATAAGAAAAAATACAATTTAAATTACTATAGAATTCATGCAATTACATACAGTCAATAATCAATGATTTACATTTATTTCAGTACCACAAGATTTCCTGACATCGCCTCTGCTCGTGTTGCGTGTCATGTTACAGCAACTGTTGCACGTACGGAGCGTGTACGCGTTGCAACTGGCGCATGTGGCACTGCGAGTCAGCCAGCATCTTCAAGACAGGTCAGTATTGTGTATTGTATCGTGTTGCGTGTCATGTTACAGCAACTGTTGCACGTACGGAGCGTGTACGCGTTGCAGCTGGCGCATGTGGCACTGCGAGTCAGCCAGCATCTTCAAGACAGGTCAGTATTGTGTATTGTATCGTGTTGCGTGTCATGTTACAGCAACTGATGCACGTACGGAGCGTGTACGCGTTGCAGCTGGCGCATGTGGCACTGCGAGTCAGCCAGCATCTTCAAGACAGGTTAGTATTGTGTGAGTGAATCAATCACTCAGTTGCCATGGTTATGTTCTCCTAGGTCACTCATTAACGAGCTTTAATTGATATCTTTCTAGCTGTAGATTATAATTATCTTGAGAATAAATTGAAACTAAATTTCACCCCATACAAAAAGCTCCACTCCGTCACATTTTTTGAGGACGATAAACAAGACAACGATAAAAAATTGCAAAAAAATGAGTCGAATCTTTTTTGAAAAAAAAATCTGAAAGATGACTGAAAAATTGCGACAAGTGCGAGTCGGACTCGCCCACAGAGGGTTCCGTACTTTTTATTATTTGTTGTTATATCGGCAACAGAAATCATCTATGAAAATTTCAACTGTCTAGCTATCACAGTTCATAAGATACCTGGTGACAGACAGACAGACGGACAGTGGAGTCTTAGTAATAGGGTCCCGTTTTTACCTTTTGGGTGCGGAACCCTAAAAATTATGTTTTTTTTTCAGAGAGGCCTATATAGAAGCGGCTGGGGTCATACTGTCCCGTGCGTACAAACCGAGCGAGCATCTACGTCGCATACTGTCTTTGTCTGCCGAATGGGCCGGTCGCATGATGGAGGACGAGAGAACCAGGGAGGCGGCGCTAGTCTTCTTATGCGAGGCCGCTGTAAGTTCCATATAGTCAACCTCACTTCACTGTGTTTTTAATACGGAATATTACGCGAAACTCTGCGCAGGGGGCCTCCCTCACTACCACTATCCATCACAATCTGGGGGTCTACCGCGAAATAAGAAAAACTAAATTTCGTTATCTAACCTCTATCACTCTAGCATATTCGAGCGATAAAGAGGCAGATAACTAAATTTAGATTTTTGCGTTTCCCGGTAGGCCCTTGTTAACAAACCGCCTTGATGCATCAATGTCATATTTTATTGTCTGTGAAAACTTATTAAAAAACAGTTTAAGGCACAGTGTGTATAAGTTACTCTATGATTTACTAGCTAGCTTAGTGCTGCACTCTGGCGGCAGAACATTGCAGTAATACCCCCTATAAAAATAAAGCTAATAAGTTTTTGGCAAAAATTTCATTTTTGGTACAAGCTGTTATCGCTGACTGTACTTTTCTTTCCACAGGCAACTAATACTCATCGAGACTATTCTAACAACCCCAAACACAATTAGGTTTCGTTTCGTTATTTTTTCACAGAGTTCCTATGGCCACCTCCTGTCTCCATCATCAGATCAGCTCGATAGTACCATAATATTGCATTGTCACTCTATCTGCCTCTCTATCACTCTTGCATATTCGAACGATAGAGAAGCAGATAACGAAATTTAAATTTTTGCGTTTTCGGTAGGTCCCTGTAAACAAACCGCCTTGATGCATCAATGTCATATTTATTCGCAACAAATTGTCTATGAAAACTTGTCTAAAAAACCTGTTTAAGGCGTAGTATGCACAACTTACTTTATGGTTAAGGATGTACGCTAGAGCTGCACTCTGGTCGCAGAACATTGCAATACTCCCTATTCGATTTCGTTCCTCAAGTGATCAAAAGCTTTTGAAAATTATGGAAAAAAAACATAAGGTGCAGCGGGCCAATTTCGACGGCGGGATAATTCCAACTAAACAAAATATCTTCCATGTTTTACATTATTAACTAGTCTCACACAACACACAACACATCTTTTTCGCTATCTGGACATATATATAACTCTATATAATGTAAAACATGAAATATATTTCGATTAGTTGAAATTGTCCCCCAGTCTTAAGGCGTATCTAGATTAGCCAATCTGATTAAATTGCCCGATCGAATCAGGAGGTGCGGACGCAAATACCAATTTGGCTCGCCGAATTCAACCGCCGATAATTACCGATATTACCGATAAAATGAGGTGCGGACGCAAGAATACCAATTTGTGAGGCCAGTATTTTGGTTCTGGGGTATTTTTTCAATTTAGAGGGCTCTAATATCACCATAAATCTAAAATTGGAGATTGACGCCAATTTCATTTCTGATCAAATCGACCAATTTGGTCAGTCCCGTCTGGATACCACTTTAATTATCCCGCTGCACCTTAATTTGTTTTAAATTTCCTTTTCATCCACAGATATTTTACCACAACACGAAACAAGCGGCCACCTCAGCGAAACTCATCCGCGTGGTCCAATCCAGCCTCCTAAACGAGATGGACTCTATGCCTATAGCAATAGGGCGTGTTTTAGACGCGCAGGCGCTGTATGGAGACCTCAGTGCGAGCGTTAACGCTCAGAGACACTACCTCACTGTTGGGAACAATGGTGAGTACTTTTTAGGGTTCCGTACCTCAAAAGGAAAACACGGAACCCTTATAGGATCACTCGTGCGTCTGTCTGTCCGACCATTCCCCCCCCCCCCCTCTCTTTATCTCCGAAACTACTGGTTCTAAAATTTTGAAAAAAAAATACACAAAATAGTTCTTTACCTATAGATGACAGGAAAACCTATTAGAAATGTGCAGTCAAGCGTGAGTCGGAATCAATGTACGGAACCCTTGGAACGCGAGTCCGACTCGCACTTGGCCGGTTTTTTAGATAACCATTGTGTCATTTTCAAGCAAAATGGTAGTTATTATAGGTGTATAATAAGGGACACACCATTTTTTTTATTAATCGACCTTATGACAACTGAAAATGTGCCTTTTGCCTAGAAATGTCATAGTTATGGTCGTTTTAGACACAATCCAGCCTCCTAAACGAGATGGACTCTATGCCCATAGCAATAGGGCGTGTTTTAGACGCTCAGGCGCTGTATGGAGACCTCAGTGCGAGCGTCAACGCTCAGAGGCACTACCTGTTGGGAACACTGGTGAGTTCCCCTTGACCACCAAAGACGTCATACATAGGAAACAACCACGACTCGGGAAGAAATATTTGTGTTCATTTCAAATAAATGGCCTTACCAGGATTCGAACCCAGGATCATCGGTTTCACAGGTAGGGTCACTACCCACTAGGGGGCTGTCCATAAATTACGTCATCGATTTTTGACAATTTTGGACCCCCCCCCCCCCTAAAATCATCCAAAAATCATGCTTCGAATGACCCCGTTTCCTCCTACGTCGTGCTACCGTCATCCGATGTCCAGACCCCCCCCCCCCCCCTAATTTGAAATGACGTAATTTATGAATAGCCCCTAGGCCAGACCGGGCGTAGTGATTATTTGGTTAGTTATTAAGTAAATTGTTACTTAATTACTTATTATTGGTGTATAATAGGGGAGTCACACAAATTTTCTTATAAATCAACTCTATGACAACTGAAAATATGCCTTATCTTATGCCAAAAAAATTCATAGCTGGATTGTGTGTAACACACACATGTTAGACACAATCCAGCCTCTTAAATGACATATGGCTATAGCAATCGGGCGTCTGTCTGTCGGTCGCCAGGCTGTATCTCATGAACCGTGATAGCTAGACAGTTAAAATTTTCACAGATGCATTTCTGTTGCCGACATAACAACAAACTATAACAACAAATACTAAAAAGTACGGAACCCTCAGTGGGCGAGTCCGACTCGCGCATATCCGTTTTTTTTTTAATTCTTTTTTTTTATCCTTATTTCAGAGAGCACCTGGTGCCTCCGCCAGCGGCGCTCCCTCCTCCTAAAACAGAGCATATTCTCCGCTAGCCTCCGAGCCGTGTCGCTGTCCCGCTCGCTCCGCCTGCGTCGGAGAGGGAGGGCCGCCGCCGCCTGCGCTCTCGCCTCCGCTTCCGCTGAAGCGAGGCTCGCGCTCTGTGTGGCCGCGACGGATCCTAGCCGGTGTGACGTGGCCAGAGTAAGTTCATAGATTTGAAAAAAAAAAGAAACTCGGCGGTGGAAAAACACAAAGGCATCGAGTTTAGGCTCGTTAGAAAGGTTTCGAGAAGTACACTGGTGTTCAAAAGTGCATGGAGATATTTCGATCAACCTTAATATTAAGGCATCGGTCGACATCTATCCATGCACTTTTGAACGCCACTGTACTTGTTAGACATGCAAATGAGAGAAGTACAGTTAGAATAGAAAGTGTAAAAATCATTTTCTTACCACAGGCAATTAATACTTATCGAGACAATATGGAATATTAGGCAAAGCTCTGCGTAGGTGGCACCATTAGCACATACAGTAAACAAACCTCATTGACACATCATGCGTGACTACGTCAATCACATGGCCCACCGTGAAACACGACAATCGAAAGTTCGGTTTCTGCCTCTCTATCACTTTTGCTTATTCGGTCGATAGAGAACCACATAAAGTAGGCTATCTGTAAAAAAACCGCCTTGGTGCATCAAAATCATATTTGATTGTATGTGAAAACTTGTCATAAAACAGCTTAAGGCACAGTATGTATAAGTTAGTCTATGAATTTACTAGAGTCGGTAGTGCTGCACTCTGGCGGCAGAACATTGCAGTGATATCCCCTTTTCTAAAAACCCCAAACACGATTAGGTTGCGTTGTTTCATCACAGAGTTCCTATGGCCACATACTGTCTCCATCAGATCAGCTTCATGTCATCATAATATTGCATTGTCATCTGACTTACATATGTATGCAAATTTTTAGCCCAATCGGAAATCGGGAAGTGGGTCAAATTTAGCTTCCAAGATTTGACCCACACTAACTAACAAACTTACATACTAAAATGGCAAATTAAATACAAGCTTGTAATAATTAACAGGAACTATAAATTGTCTTTTAAACATTTGATTTTTATTAATTTAATTTATTTATTCTTTATTATTTGTCCTCCAATTCTCCCTTAATGGCTCAAAGGTTAACTGGAAGAGATCCCCGAAAGGGATAAGTTCGCCTTTGTACTAATGATGTGTTTTCTTTCATGTTTTATGTTTCCTTTTGTACAATAATGTGTTTTACTACCACCTTAAACTATTACAAAAATTTTAAGCTCATTGTAGACTTGTCAAAGTCAAAGTCAAATATACTTTATTCATGTAGGCCTAGTAACAAGCACTTATGAACGTTTTACATAATAATATATATATATTTGCTGAGGACAAATTAACTCATTATAAAAATTATTTTCAGGCAACGATCGACCAACGGCTCAAACACATCGTCGGCCTCCAATCCAACGAGTGTGCCCTCCAAGAGCCGATCCAAAACGACCCCAAGACCGCCCCCCTCACCCCCCAACTCGAGGCCGTGCGCGACGCACGCATACCCAGGAGACATCAAACTAGTCCATCTATACCTATAGAATATGTTGCAGCTTTCAAAACACCAGAGTTTTTTGACCATGACACCAAATGCGAGTGTTACGCGTGCGAGACGCCTTCAATATTTATTCTGGCGTCACAATTGCTAGGTTTAGAAGCCAGCGTGTATTATAGAGGCAAGGAATTCGATGTGGCTATGAATTACTTCAACGGTGTGTTGGAAACTTTCTGTAATGTCGAAAGCAAGATTAAAGCGGCCACGAGAAAGCTTAGAGAGAAATTCGAGAAGTATGTGGTTGATATAATTGAGAAAAGTTTTGAAAAGGAGCTTTTTAATGTTGAGTTGGAGATTTTGATTGAAGCTGCGTATTTTGAGCTTTCACAGAAGAATTACGCTAAGTCTGATGATTATATATACGTAAGGATCAGTGAAATACTTCAAGCGGCTGACGTAGATGGTTATACTAAGAATGAGATCATGAATTTGATGACGGCTTCTGAAATTTTAAGAAAATCAGACAAAATACAAGACAGAGTGACGGATATTGAGAATGATTTAGAAAATCTCAAATTGACGCCTACTAAAGATATATTAAAAACGCCAGAAGCGAAGCGTAGTAAACCGCCTGTGTTTAACAAAGTTGTTGTAAACAAAGAAGAATTGCCAGATTTGAAATGTAAGATACCAGTTCTTAATTTCGACGAGCCCGAAGAACAGATTGTGCCTAAGAAGAAAATCAACTTCAAAATACCAATCCCGATAACTAGTAAACCTGTACTTGAAACTATAACTCCGAGACCCCGTTCAAAAGTAAATATATTAGTTACTGAACCTTCCGAAGAAGATATAGATGTTGCCATGACCCCGCAGACGGATAAGTCGAAAGTAGAATTTTTCACCCCCTCCGAATCCACCCCGGATCAGTTTTTCACCCCCCAAACATCAGTGAAAACTTATGCGAAGAAATCTTTAAGACAAAACATTGTTAAGAATTTGGAGCAAGAGTTTTCATCGAAGGAAATTCCTAAAGATTCGAAAAGACTTTCAAAGACTGTAAGTTTAGATGATACAAAAAACAAAGATATGAAAAGACTTTCAAAGAATATAAGTCTAGAAGGCCACTCTAAAGAAAACGCCAAACCAAATATACCGAAACCACAAAAAATAGAGGCGGCAAAGATTCTAGAGCCAAAAAGAGGTAGAGTGGAAACTGGGTCTCTCCGGACTTTGAAAGACCGAAGGCTCAAGCGCTCCACCAGCCCGGGGACGCTGCCCAAAGAGGACCTTAAGGATAACCCGAGGACTAGGCTCAGGAAACCAGCGGTGAAGGTTGAGAGGGATGACAAGAAATGACAGTTTGACAGCTGTCAAAAACATTATAAAATAATGACTATTTTTCAAGGTATTTCAGTGTGTTTTAAAAGGGATTTATTCAAAAGACGACAGATGAGTTAAGGGGCTACCCGAGTTTTTCATAGATTTTTGACAAGTTTTGAATCGTATCTCCTTTTTTGCACTACAGATACAATTATAAGACAAACGGTTATCGGTTCTTCAATCTTTTATCTCCGGTTTTGTCCACCGGATTTTGAAAGAAATTAATACTTATTTTTTTATTAATATACAATGTCTAAAAAAAACACTTTTTTTGTATCTAGTTTGCTGTGAAGGATCTTACATGTACGCAATCTACATATTTGGGTTCGTCTTTGACATCTCGAAAAACGTGTCCAGGGTTTTAATTTTAAACTAATTAACACAAAAGTTATGGCCAGAAAACCAGTTCTTTAGCTTAAAATTGTTCAACTTTGATGCCAAATATCTCGAAGATAATGAACTTAAGTAAATATGGGATACTATATTGCTTAAAGCCGTTGCTCTTAATATACTAAGCTACAGAAAACATTAGAAAACTAAGGGATTCAGATCGAAGGTCACTGGCGTGGGGTAGCCCCTTAAATCAAACATATTGGCGCAATTTCATTATTTGGGACGTAAAAATTAGGTTTATGTATGTATAGTTCGTTTTTTTAGCATTAGAAAGAACTTGAAAGAAGGTAAGCGATCTTGCCATGTCTTTTAATTGAAAAACGCTTTTTAAAAATCAGTAACTATTACTTATGAAAGCAGAAGAATATAGATGATCGTCTTAGATTCATAATTGTTACATATTTGCCGTAACTTATTTTTAAAATGTGTTTTTCAATTAAAAGACGCATCAAGATTGTTTACCTTATTTCTAATGCTAAAAAAAATGAAATATAATACTAATTGTGTTCTTGCAAAGGATTTTATATCGTAAATTGTGCCCTATTGATTCCTAATGAATGAGAAATGTAATTGCTAAATATTTATTTGTAATAAACCTTTTAAAAGTATTTATTGTCTTTTTTACTTAAGTATAGCTTTCATTGAAAAATGCAAGTTTTTCGTTATCTAAACATAAATTTCTAATTAAATGTATGACCCCCCCTAGCCCATCAGCTGGCGACGCCCGCGCCTGTAGCCAGTACCGTCTCTACCATGAGGCCACACGGGGCCCGTGCCCAGGGCCCCATCCTCAGGGGGCCCCGAAGGACAGACAGTAACAGTATATTTGATTACCCATAACAAATAGAAGATCATAGTAGAAAAATGTTAGTTTAGTTCGCTTTCTTTACTTTCCAAAAGGGCCCCAAATTCTTATGTACCCAAGGGCCCCAGCATAGTTGAAGACGGCCCTGCCTTTATCTCCGAAACTACTGGGTCTAAAGTTTTGAAAAATACACAAAATAGTTCTTTACCTATAGATGACAGGAAAACCTATTAGAAATGTGCAGTCAAGCGTGAGTCGGACTTTATTACTTAGTTTCGGTTCCGACCTCTACGGGTTTTTTAAAGAAGTTCATGTTCCACATAAAATAATACATTGTTATAAATTGAGTAATGTACGGAACCCGTGGAACGCGAGTCCGACTCGCACTTGACCGGTTTTTTAATTTTTATTACAATTATTACTCAGAGAACTGAGGAAAGTTTCAAGAAAAATGCGACAGGGAACATTTTTGTCAAAGAGACTTTCGCGTCGCTGCCAAACTGGCGCCATGTCACGATATATCATTAAATCAAGTCGAATCTTCGCCCTATTTCCAAGATAACTGCATGATTCACAGCAATTACATTATTATGGTCATTAACTAATACCAACTAATACCTATGACCGGGTGACTTGTTTTAATGTCATATTGATAAGTATAGAACGTAAGTGATTATATGCTTGGATAAGTGTTTGCTCGCGTTTAGTTTAGTGATATATTTATAAGGAAATGGACGTGCGAACGATACTGTAAGTAATTTATTTGACCTATGTGACATTTATTACAAGCTTTTATTTAGTTTCACCTGACCGTTGTCTGTGTGTAATCAAATATTGCAAGTTAAATTTGATCCACTTCCCGATTTCCGATTGAGCTGAAATTTTGCATACATACGTAAGTCGGGTGACAATGCAATATTATGGTGTCATCGAGCTGA
This sequence comes from Cydia splendana, assembly GCF_910591565.1. Classification (NCBI taxonomy): domain Eukaryota; kingdom Metazoa; phylum Arthropoda; class Insecta; order Lepidoptera; family Tortricidae; genus Cydia; species Cydia splendana. The sequence goes on from NC_085985.1 coordinate 1,601,482, forward strand.
TCTGATGATGGAGACCGGAGGTGGCCATAGGAACTCTGTGATAAGACAACGAAACCTAATTGTGTTTGGGGTTTTTAGAATAGTCTCGATGAGTATTAGGCGCCTGTGGAAAAAAAAGTACAGTCGGCGATAAAAGCTTGTACCAAAAATGAAATTCTTGCCAAAAACTTATTTTATACGTATGTATAAGTATTAGGTAGGTACAGTGATATACTTAATTGGCATCCCTTTAAGCTCTCTACACAGAACTTGACGGCAATGTATGGAAGTTCATAGGAACTCCTGTCATGTCATAGTGTTAGTCCAAGCTAAGTTTGCAGCGATTTTGAGACAGACTGTGCAAGTATTATTTTAAACGTCAGACTTCTAGGAAATTATGAAGTTTAAAATAACATCTCTACAGTCAGTGCTATCAAAATCGCTGCCAACTTATAGCTTGATCTAACTCTATGGTTAATATATCTCTGCAACTATAACACCAATCTAAATATATGCATACATATTTACCTTTGTTTTGATAGCGATGTTTAGAAGTAGCCATTACTCGGAATTGAATGTACCGCTGATATAGATGGCGCTGATTTTAGAGATTGTAGTCAAGCTTACTTGATTATTCGACCATTGTTTCCATCTTTTTCGACTGTTAAGTACCAGTCATTACTTTCAGACATAGACAAGAAATGAATGACTGATCATTAGAATATGCTTTCTTTTTAGAACCGTCGTAGTTGCGTTGTGGGTGTGTGGTGCTGTCTCAGCGCAAAATGAACAAGTTGAGGCCACAAACACTACCAGCTCCAGTGGTAAGTACCTATCATCATATGTGACGTTTCCACGGCAAAAGGTACTTTATGGCGGCTGGCGCTTACGTCGCATAGCGCCGCAATAATATTGGAGCGGCGTAAATAATAGCGGCGCCAACCGCCATAAGGTACCTTTACCCGTGGGACGTCACATATCACTTGCAATCTATGTACCTAAGTATGTATTGACAGGGGTGCGAAACTCCTGAGATCGGCCAAACTCGGCTCCGCTCGGCTCAGCATTGCTCCGAGCAATTGTTAGGGTTGGCAACACTTGACATGCTTTTGCGTGCACGACCACAGATAAGATAATCACTTGAATTTTGACAACCCTAAATAGTCGAAAGGGATAGTGCCATATATTAGAAAGGGATAGCAAGATTCGACCCTGAACCGCTGTCTAACTTCGGTTTTGTAGGAAGTTTCCTTTCTGTACGATAGTACTATTATTTATTCTGTGGTATTGACCTGTAACTATGTTTGTACGGGTCAAAACTTCCCGGTTAAATTTGACCCACTTTCCGATGAAGCTGAAAATTTGCATACAATATTATGATACCATCGAGCTAATCTGATGATGGAGACAGGAGGTGGCCATAGCTCTGTAATAAAACAACGCAACCTAATTGTGTTTGGGGTTTTTAGAATTATCTCGATAAGTATTAGTTGCCTGTGGAGAGAAAAGTACAGTCAGTGATAAAATCCAAAAATGTTTTTTTTTGTGCCAAAAACTTATTTGAGCTAGCCTTTAGTCACACTTCTATATTTATTCTATAGTTCGTTTTTTTAGCATTAGAAATAAGGTAAACAATATTGATGTGTCTTTTAATTGAAAAACAAGTTTTAAAAATAAGTCACGGATAAATATCTAACAATTATATATGAATCTAATACGATCATTTATATACTTCTGATTTCATAAGTAATAGTTACTGATTTTTAAAAAGCGTTTTTCAATTAAAATACATGTCAAGATCGCTTACCTTCTTTCTAATGCTAAAAAAAACGAACTATAGTTCGTTGCTTGATCTCAGTAAATAGTTTTGTCCTTGGAATATTTACTGACACGTTCCATATTTATAATCATTTATAATTCATAATTTTCTATATTATAATCTACACATATTTTCCTCCTTTACGAGCAATTTTCCCTGTCGGAAACCCTAGATAAGCGAAAACTCATTATAGATATATGTAACTAAACATTAGGCCCTATTTGACTCGAGACGAGTCACGTGGCTAATGGCTAAGCGATAAGTAGCGACGTCACAGCCGAGCTATTAAAGTTTGACCGTGTTTGCCATTGCAAATGAAATAGTTATTTGTTTTACAAGGGGGCAAAGTTGTTGCTCGTGCTAATATTGATACCCGAGCAAGCGAAAGATTCCAAAATTGAACAACGAGCGTAGCGAGTGGTTGGAAAAATGAAATCTTGAGCGTTGCGAGGGTTTCAAAGCACGAGGGTTAAACTAAATTTGCCCCCGAGTGAAACACAAAATTTTTCACCACACCAACGCGAAGCAAATATGAAATGTAAAATATCAAACAAAATGAAACCAAATCCAAATGAATGTTATTAAATATTTATCAAAGTCATCATTTAAAAGTGAATTCTACCAGCAAACATAAAAAAACAACTCAAAATTTGCATTTGATTAACTTTGCCTCACATGTGAATCAGTTTTTGAAGTGCAAAGTAAGCATTTCCGAGCTGGTGTGGTGAAAATAGGGTTTCCGGTTTCTCGACCTTTTTTATTTCTCGAGGCACGGGAATTCTCGACCGGGATTTCTCGAGTTTCTCGAGTACCTCGAGAAATTTTGAAAGTTTAAAAAACCACCATGTTATTTTAAATTGTTTGCTTAATTACAACTCAGACTCAACTTAGGAGTCGTAGGTGAAATCAATAATCAAACAATTGGTAACAGTTTATTTACTATAATTTGCACTTAAAAATGTAACAAGAAACAAAAAAAGCTATAGATGCAGGCATGCGCGCCTTCGATGTGATATGCTATAGTGTATTTCTTTAGGCATTCAAACCACAGTATGGTATATTATTAGGCAAGAATATTCATGTCAATTTTTTTAACTTTATGACGTGACAAAACTTACAGAAGTTTTACTACGTAATATTCTTAATTCTTACTCAATGTAACAATGAAACTGCTAAAATTGTGCTAATTTGCTAATAGGAATATATCGGGATGATTTGATTAATCCAGAGTCATTTAGTTTTTTAATTCTTTAAACATTTGAGAGTAGTAGTTCAAAAGTTTCAAAACATGAAAATCGGTTGAAGCCAGAACGATAGGGGACGGATCAAGGTAGTTTTTTATTTGGTTGGTTATCTATTAAATGTTATAAGTACCTGAAAATGTAAAAAAAAAACATTGTTTACCTACTTTATTTTGGCTACTTACCTATAGAAATACACTATAGACACATCACGCGGCGAGCAACATATGTGCCTGATGTCAGCAGTTGACTACGACACTCTGCAAAGAGTATAACGACTAAGATTACTTAACTTATCACAATCGAGATTTATTTCTCGAGTTCTCGAGGCATTGAGCTTTTTTTTTCCCGTCTCGACAAAGGACAAATTTCTCGAGATTTCTCGCCTCGAGAATTCTCGAGCAGAAACCCTAGGTGAAAAGGATGTTCCTTAGCCTTACCTGCAACCATAGAGAAGAATATAATTAAGAAAAGAGTGGTAACTCCATAAATCAGTTGTTTTCTTACCAAAACGCGAGTCGTAGTAGTCGACTATTGTGATGAACAGACGTCGTAAATTTTATAGCATTTTCGGTGCAGCGGAGTGGTGTTAACGAAATTGGTATAAACAATTTCAACCCTAATGATTAATTAGCGTTAATTACGTTAATATTAACCTTAATTTACCATTTCAGTTGGAATTATTGATGAAAGTAAACACAAACCACTTGAGCGCCTGCATGAAAACTAGGACCAAATTGCACCTAGCACACGATTGCTCTACGCATAGACGTATATGTCTCTTCTACTTTTGTACTCTGTTCGATTGCGCCTAAGTGTCAATTGTTTATCTATTATAATTAAAGTCGCATAGTAAAAGCCATTTCTTTCGTTTCTATTAATTATCTATACCAATTCCGTTAGTACCACTCCGCTGCACCAAAAATGTTATAACATTTAAGATGTCTGGTGATGAAACGACGTAAACTAATTATGTTTGGGGTTGTTAGAATTATCTCTATGAGTATTAGTTGCCTATGGAAAGAAAAGTACAGTCAGCGACAAAATCATGTACCATTTTTTTTTTGCCAAACGCATATTTTTAAACTAATTAATTAATTTAATTCCCCAGAACCAGCTAAGGAATGTGTAACCGCCAGAAATGTGTCGGGTGTGTGCGTACAACGGAACAGTTGCGACTACAGCACGGCAGCCATTGATCTCACGCTATACGCCCCACATAACTATACCAGGTACCTCCTATTATTACACTATACGCCCCACATAAGTATACCAGGTACGTCCTATTATTACACTATACGCCCCACATAAATATACCAGGCACCTCCTATTAATACATTATACGCCCCACACAACTATACCAGGTAGCTCCTATTATTACTCTATACGCCCACATAACTATACCAGGTAGCTCCTATTATTGCACTATATCACACCAAACACAGAGCTCTATAAATTGCACACTTTCAATTGATTTTACAACCACTTTGTTGCCCATCCACTCCCACCGCTAGACAGCTGCCAGGCGCCCGGATTAATTAATAATGATAATATGGCATACTAACTAGAGGGATTTCGTTGCTCTATAAATTGCATACCTATTGCCGTGGCTAGCTCTTAGACCAGTTTGTGGCATATAAGAACCACTTGCACCATTCCACTAACCCGCGGTTAACCAGTTAAGCCTGGAGTTACTCTTACCATGCTTACCAGTACAATTTGTTTAAACGCTTAACCCCGGGTTAGTGGGATGCTGCAAGTGGCCCTAAGACTTTTAAACTATCAGGAAATGGGTTAATCAACTTTTTCATGTCACTAGTTACCATGGTTACGGTCTCCTGGGTCACTCTTAAAATACAAGTTATTTCGTATTTAAATGAACCAAACTTGAATTTTTGGTAGTTATAACGCCTTTCCATAATGGGACATCTCCTAAGCACGTTTGTAGAACATGGTACAGCAGCTCTTCTAAGAAACTATGCTACTATTGTCTCCTGGCTGATGGGACAGAGTAACAACAAAAAATAGTTGATCGACCCAAATAACACCAGAAACGGGCTCTGGATCTTTCGGAAATAACACAAAAATATAGGTACAAAAATATATTTTGAAAATTCACCTCAGTTCTACAATTACATTTATAATTAACAATTACATTTATAATTAATAATCTCTCGGCCCGGCGACGACTTTGAGCGACCAATTCAAGTTGTATTGAAAAAATAAAAAAATAAAAAGATATCCTCTTTTATAACAAAACGTATAACAAAACCTAACTAACCTCCGTAATTATTGAATTGGTAAAGCCTGACAAGATTATATTTGGCCCTGGGATAGTGTCACCACAGTCTATAAAACAATAGTCATTCGACGAAGCGCGCACCCGAGCTGCATACATCACCATTGTTAGTAGCTCGGTACTACCTACAGGGCTAGAGTAGCGTGTCTTATAGTAAGGTCACTGTGGGCAAGTCCGTCTACAAGGCAAGTCCGTCAACACGTTATAACTTTTGAATTTGAAGGCGTATGCGACTTTGGAGTCCAGTCGATTAACCAGTTTTTCGCGCTAGTTCCGTCACTGTAAAACAGATGGCGCTGTGACAACCAACTTCAGAGCAATCCACCTCAACAAGAAATTACATGTTTTGAACTCGAAGCCGTTCGAAAAAAAATTGTTAAAAATAGTTTTTGAAAAGATTGTGCATCAGAAAGTAACTACGTAGGTAGCATAAGAACCAGTTGTCTTTATTCTATTTTTAAAATATCAGAAATTAGCTTAGTTTTGTAATTATACGTTCCACAATTTATCATATTAAAATTTGACTAAGTTGGAAAGTCCGTCTATTATGTTCAAGGCAAGTCCGTCACTTTCGTTAAATCAGAGATTACCAACTGTTTTTGCGACTTTAATATTATAACGATTTGATAAGGTATCAAAAAATCCTCCTAACTTTGAGCATGATGTTACTTTATTAAATTTTGATCTCAGTAAATTAAAAGAAACGATTAAAATTCATTTGAAAATTACTATTATTTCGGAAATCGAAAAAATTATTATGTTTAACTATTTACCAAAAAAGGTTTACCACCCCATTTTGGTAGTATATCGGACTTGCCTTTGTTTTAGAAAAATGGTGTTTATTTCGAATCTGAACCGTATATTTACAAGTTTAAAATACACTTTTCATTGTCTTGATCCGTTCTTTATAGGAATTTGACTACGAACATATACGCACCCATAGATTGGCTGATATCATAACTAGACGGACTTCCCTTAAACTGCACGGGAAGTCCGTCTACTCGCCGAATTTTAAAAAATGCCATTGTTTTTGCTTAATTTGTGCTTGAAATGATCTGTCACTAAGGCTAAACTATTAATTATTAAATTCTTCATCGTATGCGATTACAAGCAGTAACATAGGTGAATAATTAACGGAACTAGATCACTCCAAAGACAAAAAAAATAAAGTACGCCGGACTTCGCCACAGTGACCTTAAGTCAAATGTAAGTCTTGGGCAGTTGTGTGAAAGTCTGACAACCCTACTGTGTTCTTGTGCGGTTTCTGCATTTACGCAAACACCAAAGGCGTCGGTCCACTGCTACTTTTTACACTGTGGTGTCGCTACTAGCTTACATATAGCAATAATGTACGTAAGTCATGTCCCTGGGAGTCCCAGTGTTTTTCAAACTGTGGGTCGCCTCTGCCAACCTTAAAACAATACATAAGCGAAACATTTTATTTTGAAAAAGTTTGAAAAACACTGCCTGGGACAAACGGGGAGTTAATTTTCAAACAGTTTGTGTTCCTCTATGTTATCGCAGTGGTGGTGCCACCTGGCGGTTGCCAGCTGCGTAGCCGCAAACTCCTTGTCGCAGTGAGTGCAGGACCAGTTAGGCTCGTTCTGATGGGCTTCTCTGAAAATAAAAATAAAATAAAAATATTAGAACACTATCTCACACAGAGCGACCTAGGGCCCGTTTCTCAAAATCTTGGAACTTGTAATACAAGCGGACGTCACTTTTTGACAGCTTCCGTTAAAAAGGGACTTCCAATTGTATTACAAGTTTTTGAGAAACGGACCCCTAGTCCCACAGTAAGCTCAATAAGGCTTGCGTTGTGAGTACTACACCGTGTTTTTTTTGATTTCCGTTAATTTCAAGGGTGCATACCTGAGCTTAAATCAAGTAACTTTCCCAAAGACACCGATATTCTAATTAACTCCATTTCGAAGATAATCAATATTTTATTTTTTTCCTATAAGGCCTCTACAAGCTTGTACACTTGCCTTAAGGCCGGTTTACATATTGATTAGTGTTTAGAATGAGTTCATACATTTCCTACTAAACTTAAGTAAAATCTCGGTCGATCGATGTTCGAATTGACATTGATATGTCACAGATTTCAATTGTTTGGTTTAGTTAAATGTAATGCCCGTGTTACAACAACGCTATATGCTACATTTAATTACTTTTTAATATTATTTTTTCTGAAAAAAAAAGCAAAAAAAAATTTTTTTTTTCAAAATTAACTATGCCATTTAGTTTTCTTAAACGTACTTAACCATACCCCGAAGTTAACGGAATTCAATAAAAACACGGTGTATATTCGTAGATACATACATAGATACATACATCACTGGCTCAGTGACCCAAAGAGGATCTTGGCCTCTGACACAAGAGAGCGCCACTCTGCCCTATTCTGCGCCACTTCGCGCCAGTTGGGTATTCCGAGGGCGGACAGGTCTTTTAGGGCGTCACTCCAGCGGTATCTGGGACGCCCGGACGGACGGTTTCCGCCCGGGTGCCCCACATACGCTCTGAGAAGAGCGTATGTATACTCGTAGATACTTTGAGATAAATACTTTTAATTTTTCATACTCTGAACTGAAAGTGGGTGGGGTTTTACTTTCCAAGTATTTGTACCCACCTAAAATGTACCTTCAAGTCCTTCAACATATGTGTACCCACCTAAAATGTGCTTTCAACGCCTATATTCCTTGAACGCCGTGATATTTCGTCTGACAGCCAGCGAATTGCTCTCAGTATTTATGTGTACCTACCTAAATAATGTGCCTTCAACTTATGTGTAACTAATTGTGTACCCACCTAAAATGTTCCTTCAAAACCTCTATCCCCTGGACGCCGTGACACGTCGCCAGTTGCTCTCAGTATTTATGTGTTCCCACCTTAAAATGCCTTCAACTTGTGTACTCACCTAAAATGTGCCTTCAACGACTCTATCCCCTGAACGCCGTGATATTTCGTCTGACAGCCACCCAGTTGCTCTCAGTATTTATGTGCACCTAATGTGCCTTCAACTTACGTGTAATTGTGTACTCACTTAAAATGTGCCTTCAAAGTATGTGTAACTAATTGTGTACTCACCTAAAATGTGCCTTCAACGCCTCTATTCCCTGGACGCCGTGACACGTCACCAGATGCTCTCAGTATTTATGTGTACCCACCCAAAAATGCCTTCAAAGTATGTGTACTCACCTAAAATGTGCCTTCAAAGTATGTGTAACTAATTGTGTACTCACCTAAAATGTGCCTTTAAAGTATGTGTACTCACCTAAAATGTGCCTTCAACGCCTCTATCCCCTGGACGCCGTGATATGTCGTCTGACAGATGGAACATTCCAGCTTCAGCCAGTTGCTGTCCGTGTTCGTCGGCCTGATCATCAGGCTTAACCTGCAGATGAATGTCATATTACGTTAACTGTTACCAGTGGGGAGACACTCCTTTCGGGCATTCTCGGCGCCGTTCGGCTCAGCATCGCTCCGAACGATTATTAGAGTTGGCACAACTTGACGTCCCTTTGCGTGCACGACCACAGATAAGATAATGACTTGAATTTTGACAACCCTAATAGCCGAAACGGATAGTGCCATACATGACTCGTCCCTCCACCGCAGACAAACTTCGGTTTTGTAGGAAGTGTCTTTTCTGTACGGTAGTACTATTATTAAAATTTATTTTTCATCACACTCGCTCAGTAAATGTGGGATTGCACGCAGGTTTAGCGGGAGTTATAGAAAAAGCCTTCTCCCTAGGGAGTTATGAAGGTTCTAGTGCCATAATTAACAGTTTTTTGTCTTTATACTTAATTTTTGTATCGCAAGTGTGATGAAAAACATTGTATGTAACTCGGGGCGTAATAATATTGCAAACTCGAGTCTATAAATCGCTCCGGCAAGCCGTCGCGATTTAACTTACTCTCGTTTGCAATATTCAACTTACGCCCCATGTTGCACAATGTACTATTGTGCTGTCACTACCATACTCCGGAATAATGACACAAGTATTATTGATAACGATAGCAAGTAATTTCAAAATCATAATAACGAATAAATCTTTAAATATTTGAATCTTTTAAATCTTTGAAACGTGAATCCTTGAAGTTACACAATATTAATTAGGTGTAAAAAAAGGTTTGTAAGAAATTATTGATTACAAACTTCCACCCCCCTTTTTACACCCTTACGGGATGGTTTCGGGGATGAAAACTGTTCTATATCCTTCCCCACAATTCAAACTATCTCCATACCAAATTTCATCTAAATAGGTTCAGCGGTTATTGATTCCCCATTCCCCATATAAATTTCCACCCTCCTTTTCACTCCCTTAAGGGACTCTAAAATATCTCTAAACCAAATTTCAACCAAATCGGTTCAGCAGTTTAAGCGTCAAAAGTTAACAGACAGACAAACAAACGACAGATATGGATTTGCAAACCTCTTCAATTTATTCTTATTGCAAAACCTGCCAAAACATTCGCTCGGACACTATTAACAGTTTTAGTAAAATATAAATACCTGGATATATGGAACCACACCATTGGTGAAATCTTCTCTTGCAACTGCAAATCATACTTCTCCGATTCCGTATCAACTTCTTCATACAAATGCCTCACATATGGATATTCGCTCATATGAAACCTGAATGAACAAGGTATCTCCACCCTGCCATAATTGTATGTCGCTGGTAACACTTTCAAATCTTCATTTATAGTCTTAAATATCATATCTACGTCTTGTTGCTGCTGAATACTATATCTATTTGACCGTTGGATTTTCTCTATAACCAATTTCAAGTCTTTTCTCGCTACATCTCCTTGAGTTTTCGTGTTTTTCGGTGATTGCAAATGGGTGTTTAATTTCGGCTCCCGTTGAATCTGTCTTAGATTTTTATTTATAAGCTTATGCTTGAAATTTGGCAGCATTTCCCTTTTGTACTTAAAGCAGGCCATATTTATAGTAATATTGACGTAGCATGAATTCAGCATGGATTGAAAAGTTTGTTGGTTAACATATATTTTTGATGGTACGTCAGAGTTTATATTGAAGATTGAATTTTTGTGATCTGGATGTGGTTTTCGAAAGAACAGTTTATTTAATTGATCTCTGGTGCAATTTACTTCTAAAACAACATTGCCCGGGACCGCTTTGCTGGATTCGGGTATTTCTTCGCTTCGTTTCAGTTTCTGGGCCGCTTCTCTGGCAAACGGTTCGGTCGCTTTCAGAATGGTGGCAAGGTATTCCTTTAGGGATGTGTATTCAATGTCCAGCATTTTTTCAATCTCTTCGTGGTCATCCATGCAGCGGGTTTCATGCATTACCTAAAAGTTAGAATACAAATTGTTTACGGGGCTCAGGTTTTCAGACCCTTATAATTGCTTGCTTGATTCTTTTTTAACTTGTCAGATCCTAGAGTCTTTTGAATAGACTCGAGTATTTTAAATAGACTCGAGTCTTTTAAATAGACTCGAGTCTTTTAAATAGACTCGAGTCTTTTGTATAGACTCGAGTCTTTTTCAGATAACATTCAATTTATTTATAAAAAAAATCGAAATGCAATTGTTTTCATGTAAAATTGATGTGTAAGACACACAAACCATACAGTAAGCCAATTATCTGTATTGTTATTTAGATAAAACGGAATAAAAAATCTTTATTCCGAGGCTAGTGTTGTTTTGAGTTGCGTTGAAAAAAGACTCAATAAAGGACTCAACTCGGGACTTATAAAACTCGGGATTTTTTGAGCAAAGAGTCTCGTAAAAACCAGTCTAGTTCTTCACATTTAGACTTAAAAGACTCAAGTTCTTACCAACACTGCTTGTCAGTAAAGGAAAACAATATGAGGAAACCGAATAATAATAATTTCTGCCTTTATACGTCCCACTGCTGGGCACAGGCCTTCTCTCATGCGCAAGAGGGCTAGGGGCTATAGTCCCCACGCTATCCCAATGCGGATTGGGGACTTCACATATACCTTTGAATTTCTTCACAGATGTCTGCAGGTTTCCTCATGATTCTTTCCTTCACTGAAAAGCTAGTGGTAAATCGTTGGGTGACAAGCAAAAGTCACTAAGTACTATCAAAAAATTAAAGTAACAATGCACTTTATTACACTTGTAACACGGTTTATTGTCCAATAATTTCAATGGTGTTAGTTAGTGACTATTGCTTGTCACCCGACGAAATATCAAATGATATTTCGTACATAAGTTCCGAAAACTCATTGGTATGAGCCAGGATTTGAACCCGCGACCTCCAGATTGAAAGTCGGACATCATATCCACCACATGAAGAAACCTACACAGTCTGTAAATCTGTAATTATTACCTGATCAAATTCATCCCACTGCGGCCAACTTTTCAAGAATTTCTTCAGCACATTCATATATATGTCCACACTGATGAAGTGCAGGTTGGCGGGGTCCAGCTCGAACTCCTTCTTCAGGATGCCGACGAGCTGGTTGTTTGTCAGCTTAGTGTTCTGCTTGCCGTTGTAGTTTATTAGGTGCTTCATTAGTTCTAACAGGGGTTTTTCTGCAAATTTGTTATTATTTGTAAAGCTGGCAGGCAGTGGCAAAAAGGTGCACAGCTAGGTTGCTAATTTTTATGCTCCGTAGTGAACAAAAATCTAACAATTAGAAGAGAACTAAAATAGACCAGCAGAAGTGGAGATGGGCTGGCCACATGTTGAGGTACCCAAGAGGTTGCACACAGAGCCAGAGGAGACCTCGAACAAGATGGGAGGATGAACTCAAACTCACAGCGGGCCCGAACTGGAAAAGAGTGGCCCACGCAGACCCCAATGGAAAGAGCTAGAGGAGGCTTTTTTGGCTAGGCAGGCTAATCGGGTTTTCGGGGGCAAAAACGTACCAGTGCTAGTGAATTAAATATTGACTTGTGTTATCAATTTTGAAAGCAGCTATTTCAAAATCATAATAACATTATTTTTACCTAGATGTGAATGTGAAAACCGGTTTTTGGTTATAAAGCATGTATTTTAAATCAATTGTAGGGATTTAACAATGTTTGGGCTATAACTTTAATATATATACTCTTTAGCAAGCCACATAGGATAGTTTAAGTGTTGATCTTCAGACTGGCAGCTCAACAAAACACTACTCGAACGTAACGTAACGCCTCGCCTCCTATCCTCGAAAACTTAGAAGGAAGGAACATTCTAAACAGATTGTTAAACTTGTGATGATTTGTGTAGTGCGTACAATCTGTAGTACAACTAAGTGTGATAATTAAGCTAACATTACCTTCATCATCATTATCCGCAGTAGATACGGTCTCTGCGTCGTCGTAAGATCTCTCATCCATAGTCAACTCTTGTGCGCTCGCTTTATTCTTGTTTTCGAGTACATGTTTGCCTTGTTCGCCATCAGACACTAGTGAGCTAGCTGATGCTAGCTCGTCGCTCGAATCGTCCTCGACCACAATTAGCGACATTTTAAGTTATAAATTGTGAAATTCGCTGCAGTAAGCTAATTTATTCGCATCGATTACTTTTTGTTTTTCTCCAAACACACGAACATACAAATAAAAGCCAAGCAAAACGTCAAACTTCAAAACTAAAAAAAAAATGTTTATGCCGGCTACATACGTAACGATAAATCGTAGCGATTAAACTGTGCAGTCCGAACTGCGCAGTTTTATCTACCGTGTGTATGACAAACTTAGAGGATATAACCAACGGAGACGCCATGTCTAAAATTGTCGGTACAAAATAGTCTGCCGTTTTTTGCGGGGGAGGGGCACATCAAATGTATAGGTACGTCATGTCAGATAAACGTCAGTCCATACATATGGTTGACAAGTTGTTGACCATTGGCCGCCTATTTTCGACAGAGGGGAACGCCTGTTAATGGCGGCTCCATTGTTAATTACTCCGAGATGACAAATCGTTACGATAATCGACAACGATTTGTCATACACACGGTAGATAAAACTGCGCAGTTCGGACTGCACAGTTTAATCGCTACGATTTATAGTTACGTCTGTAGCCGGGGTTAGATAGCCAGCAGCATATGCGAGTTAGAATCGATTTAATACATCGAATGGTGTAGAATAGTATTTCGAAAACTGAAGTAATTAAAGAAAGTGTATAAGGAAAATGCAACTACGGACGTAGAGATAAAAGAGTTTATATAAAGAGAATAATAATATACACCGAAATCGGGCAGCAATGGGATATCTGTAGTAAATCGATTAAATAATAATCGACTTATGATGAGATTCGAAAAAAAAAGCATGCAAGCAACTTCCGTCAGTAGAAAAAGGCGGCAAATTTAAAAAATGTAGGTGCGAAGGGTTCCATAGAAAATATGAATTTCCCGCATTTTTCTACTGACAAAGTGGATTTGCTAGAGTATTTTCCCATCCCTAACCTTAGGGGGCCTATCTTGCCTCTCTTTCTCTCAAATACACAAGTGTGATAGAGGCTAGAAATTCTAACCAAATTTCGATTTTCGCTGTAGATCCTCTGATCCCATATTAGTATTTTTTTAAGATATACTTGTTTGCTCTTCAGGCCCTGCGCGACAGCGGAGGTGTGCTGCCCGCAAGCCGCCATCGTCCACGTGGAGCCCCCGAGCCACGTCACGTTCGACAGCGACGAAGAAGATGATGATGACTGACACTTCTGAGATCAAGGACCTAACATACACACTGGACATTCCGTCTGGGCCATGTCCAACTTCCTAGAGTCAGACCAAGCTAACTCGGCAGCGATTTTGATAGCACAGACTGTACAAGTGTTATTTTGAACGTCATAAGCCCCCATTAGCACGAGAGCTTTTTCAACGCGCGTTAAAAAAGCGCTTGAATCTGTCCGCACTCTAAATTCTATTTAACGACCAAGGCTTAAAGTCGAAAATCCAACAATGCTTGATAAAAAGCGCCACCGCTGTCGTGTGAATAAATAACGCGCGTTGTAAAAGCGCCCGTACGAATGGGGGCTAAGTTCTGTGAAATTATGATGTTTAAAATAAGCTAAGCTTAAGAGAATAAGCTGCATTGTCTATGGCAGGTCCACTCTACATCGTTAAAAAAAGATCCATTGTGAATTTCATTGTACTTAGGTATTTATTTTTAGTGTTCCGTACAAAACTTTGTTCACGGAACACTTATGGGATCACTTCGGTCTTGCAAATCAGTTAAATGCGTTTTTTTAGTTAAAATAAGTTTTTATTTAAAATACTTATGTTCTGTAAGTTATTTCTGTGATTAAAAATTTACTTAAGAACACGAAGTTTGATTAAGATGATAAGTTAATAGTTTGTTATCGGGTCATCTCATTCATCTCATTTATTCGTGATAAACTATAACATACATAAGTAAATAAGCAAGTAAAGAACAACAAAGAAAGTTAAACATAAAATGAATAAATAGTTTACCACGAAATGGTCCCGCATCAGCATAAATGCTAACCCAAAAGAGTCAGCGCTGATCTTCCGGGTCACTGGCACTGAATGTGTAATAAGGAAATAAAGTCCATTTCAATAGAACTTGGGAACTATGTAAACCATAGACTTATAATATATAGAGACGGTGTCTCAGCGAGCTGTCACTGTTGCCACTTTTGTTTAGTGTACGATTAACAATGAGGCCCACGTTGCTGTAGCCATGTCGATAAAGTCATATCGATAAACTATCGACATTTCTTGCAATTTTAATTTTACTTCAAAGGCTTAAGAGCGCTATTACATTTCGGCGTTGAGCGAGTTTAGGTATTTTACGCGCTGCGGCAGGCCGTGCGAGCTCAGTACGCCGATCCCTTCTACCACACTCGCACTACAATGATGGATTAAACATTCTTGATCCTTCGCGAAGCATATTGAAATCAACCATAACAACACTAACTGTACTTAACTTTTAAAGTTCTAAAACTGTTATTTGGTAAGTACGAAAATATTAAATGCAGTGCAAATGTACATAGGGGCTGTTCATAAATTACGTCATCTATTTTTGACGATTTTTGACCCCCCCCACCCCTCAAATAATCCAAAAATCAAGCTTCGGATGAATATGTTTCCTCCTACGTCATGTTACCATCATCCGATGTCCAGACCCCCCCCCCCCCCCCCCACTCCTCCCATTTGAAACGACGTAATTTATGAATAGCCCCATACTCGTACTTATGAAGGTATATTACTCGAAAGAAATTATAGGTACCTACTCGCTTATTTACATGTTTCGTCATTGCATTTGGTACCTATAGGTTGTAAAGTTTGTATCAACGAGGGTTTAAAAACGAACTGGTACTGAGGATCTGATGATGATTAAGGTGGTCACGGATACCAATCAACCATGTAGTAACATGATTAGGCTCGTTTGATTCGTCTCAACAAGATCTTTGACACTGAAGATACACAGGGTCTGATGATGGAGCTGGAAGGTGGCCACGGGTACCAGTCTATCATGTAACTAAACAACTTCGTGTTTGGGCTCGTTTGATTCGTCTCAACAAGATCTTTGACACAAGACAGTACTCAGGGTCTGATGATGGAGCTGGAAGGTACCATTACCAATCAACCATGCAACTAAACCACATCGTGTTTAGGATCGTTTGATTCGTCTCAACAAGATCTTTGACACTAGGTGATACTCAGAGTCTGATGATGGAGCTGGAAGGTGGTCACCGGTACCAATCAACCATGCAACTAAACCACTTCGTGTTTAGGCTCGTTTTATTCGTTTCAACAAGATCTTTGACACAAGATAGTACTCAGGGTCTGATGATGGAGCTGGACTGTGGCCACGGGTACCAGTCTACCATGTAACTCAGTACGCCGATCCCTTCTACCACACTCGCACTACAATGATGGATTAAACATTCTTGATCCTTCGCGAAGCATATTGAAATCAACCATAACAACACTAACTGTACTTAACTTTTAAAGTTCTAAAACTGTTATTTGGTAAGTACGAAAATATTAAATGCAGTGCAAATGTACATAGGGGCTGTTCATAAATTACGTCATCTATTTTTGACGATTTTTGACCCCCCCCACCCCTCAAATAATCCAAAAATCAAGCTTCGGATGAATATGTTTCCTCCTACGTCATGTTACCATCATCCGATGTCCAGACCCCCCCCCCCCCCCCACTCCTCCCATTTGAAACGACGTAATTTATGAATAGCCCCATACTCGTACTTATGAAGGTATATTACTCGAAAGAAATTATAGGTACCTACTCGCTTATTTACATGTTTCGTCATTGCATTTGGTACCTATAGGTTGTAAAGTTTGTATCAACGAGGGTTTAAAAACGAACTGGTACTGAGGATCTGATGATGATTAAGGTGGTCACGGATACCAATCAACCATGTAGTAACATGATTAGGCTCGTTTGATTCGTCTCAACAAGATCTTTGACACTGAAGATACACAGGGTCTGATGATGGAGCTGGAAGGTGGCCACGGGTACCAGTCTATCATGTAACTAAACAACTTCGTGTTTGGGCTCGTTTGATTCGTCTCAACAAGATCTTTGACACAAGACAGTACTCAGGGTCTGATGATGGAGCTGGAAGGTACCATTACCAATCAACCATGCAACTAAACCACATCGTGTTTAGGATCGTTTGATTCGTCTCAACAAGATCTTTGACACTAGGTGATACTCAGAGTCTGATGATGGAGCTGGAAGGTGGTCACCGGTACCAATCAACCATGCAACTAAACCACTTCGTGTTTAGGCTCGTTTTATTCGTTTCAACAAGATCTTTGACACAAGATAGTACTCAGGGTCTGATGTTGGAGCCGGAAGGTGGTCACCGGTACCAATCAACCATGCAACTAAACCATTTCGTGTTTAGGCACGTTTTATTCATCTCAACAAGATCTTTGACACAAGGTAGTACTCAGGGTCTGATGATGGAGCGCGAAGGTGGCGACGGGTACCTGTCTATCATCATCAGCTCCATCATCAGACCCTGAGTAGTATCTTGTGTCAAACATCTTATTGCGACGAATCAAACGAGCCCAAACACGAAGTGGTTCAGTTACATGGTAGACTGGTACCCGTGGCCACAGTCCAGCTCCATCATCAGACCCTGAGTACTAACTTGTGTCAAACATCTTGTTGCGACGAATCGAACGAAGCCAAACACGAAGTGGTTTAGTTGCATTGTTGATTGGTACCGGTGACCACCTTCCGGATCCATCATCAGACCCTCAGTACTACCTTGTGTCAAAGATCTTGTTGCGACAAATCAAACGAGCCCAAACACGAAGTGGTTCAGTTACATGGTAGACTGGTACCCGTGGCCACAGTCCAGCTCCATCATCAGACCCTGAGTACTAACTTGTGTCAAAGATCTTGTTGCGACGAATCGAACGAAGCCAAACACGAAGTGGTTTAGTTGCATGGTTGATTGGTACCGGTCACCACCTTCCGGATCCATCATCAGACCCTCAGTACTACCTTGTGTCAAAGATCTTGTTGCGACAAATCAAACGAGCCCAAACACGAAGTGGTTCAGTTACATGGTAGACTGGTACCCGTGGCCACAGTCCAGCTCCATCATCAGACCCTGAGTACTAACTTGTGTCAAAGATCTTGTTGCGACGAATCGAACGAAGCCAAACACGAAGTGGTTTAGTTGCATGGTTGATTGGTACCGGTGACCACCTTCCGGCTCCAACATCAGACCCTGAGTACTATCTTGTGTCAAAGATCTTATAGAAACGAATAAAACTAGCCTAAACACGAAGTGGTTTAGTGGCATGGTTGATTGGTACCGGTGACCACCTGCCGGCTCCATCATCAGACCCTGAGTACTATCTTGTGTCAAAGATATTGTTGAGACGAATCAAACGAGCCTAAACACGAAGTGGTTTAGTTGCATGGTTGATTGGTACCGGTGACCACCTTCCGGCTTCATCATCAGACCCTGAGTATTATCTTGTGCCAAAGATTTTGTTGAGACGAATCAAACGAGCCCAAACATGAAGTGGTTTAGTTGCATGGTTGATTGGTACCGGTGACCACCTTCCGGCTCCATCATCAGACCCTGAGTACTATCTTAAGTCAAAGATCTTGTTGTGACGTATAAAACGAGCCTAAACACGAAGTGGTTTAGTTGCATGGTTGATTGGTACCGGTGACCACCTTCCGGCTTCATCATCAGACCCTGAGTATTATCTTGTGCCAAAGATCTTGTTGAGACGAATCAAACGAGCCCAAACACGAAGTGGTTTAGTTGCATGGTTGATTGGTACCGGTGACCACCTTCCGGCTCCATCATCAGACCCTGAGTACTATCTTAAGTCAAAGATCTTGTTGTGACGTATAAAACGAGCCTAAACACGAAGTGGTTTAGTTGCATTGTTGATTGGTACTGGTGACCACCTTCCGGCTCCATCATCAGACCCTGAGTACTATCTTAAGTCAAAGATCTTGTTGAGCCGAATCAAACGAGCCCAAACATGAAGTGGTTTAGTTGCATGATTGATTGGTACCGGTGACCACCTTCCGGCTCCATCATCAGACCCTGAGTACTATCTTGAGTCAAATAAATACATATAGAATGTCAGGTCGTTTCAAATATTTTTAATCCTGTCCGGTAGTTTATTAAACTGTACCATTATAAATTATAATACTATAAAAACAGTGCTAGGATCAAAGTCTCTCGTTGCGGTTTACACGCACACAGTATAGCGTTTTACACGGCGCCCGCCGCACACAATGATAAAAAACCTCGTCGTCGCCGTTGAAAATGTGCGGAGCCGACCGACACACGTCCTGCCTCTACAAGCTCTGCCGCGGCACTGAGCTGGCGCAGCGCGCGTCGTCGGTAATATAGAGTAGTTTTCAAAAAATTGCCAAAAAATTATAGTAGAATTTCATAAACACTTATGTATACCAACAGTATAAGCAAACGTTGCAGATTGCTTGAGTATGAAAATGACTTGGATATTAAGTAGATTTTCGTAGGAATTGACACTTGTTTCGGAGAGAAAATCGAGTTCGTTTTACTTTGATTTTCTCTTTCTCAAAGGTATGTAGGAAAAATATAGTTTGATATGCCTAAAGTACAGGGTATTAGTAATACAAAATAGCCAGGTTTAGCAGAGTAAAATTCTCAACATTTCCAAATAAGAGCTCGCCATTCAGTGCTTCACGGGGTTTTTCGGAAACGACCATCAGAAAAAAAATCATTACTAATTTAATAAGTCCTTTTTCTAATATTTACAACGATATTTATAAAGATAAGAAGACGCTTTTACTGGAACAAGTACTCATTGTTTCTAATAATGAGCGCAAAGTCCTGAATTTTGTCGACTAGTATCATCAATTTTGCATTATTTCGACTTTTCTTGTAAGAGCGCTCTTAACGATACCTAAAATTACCAAAAACGCTTTTATTCTTTATTGTGGTTATCAGATCACAATTTTATAGTCACGCCCCAGCAGGGAACCAAGGGAAAGTTCAGATATTTAATTAAAATACATGAATACGTCCTAAAATAGGTGTTCCGCAATAATTGAATTATATTATAATATATTCATTATCCATTAGCATTTCAATTATGTTTATGTTTAACGAAGATATTGAAGCTTCAATTAATCGCTATTTCGTTCCGCTTTGTAGCGTTTATCGATATATAACATGATTAAAATCGACTTTTCACATCCCTAAAAGAGCACACATATACGTTTTTACGCACACATACACGGCCTGGGCGCATCAAGAAAGGCAACACTTGATTTGAAGTCCACCTTGTCAACAGTATGGTTGTCCTTTTTTGACAAACGGCATTTTTAAAAGAGCGAGGAGAGAGAAATGATACTAGTTGCTGCGACGTGAAAGAGAACAGAAAACGTTGGGCCCTTGATGTAAACAAACCGCCATATTGAAATTGTCTCTGAATGATGAATTTACTAGTGATGGGCAAGAGTCTCACTTAAGCTAAGCGCGCACCACGACTTTTTGTCGCGCGATAATTTAGTCGCAGAAATGTAACGTATGAGTTTATATGGCAGTGCGCGCATATGCGACAAAAAAATCGCAGCGATTTTAAAATTGTGATTTGTCACATTTTTCCGCGACTGCTCGCGACGCGATTGTCGCAAAGTGAATTGCAGCATACGGAGTTGTATGGCCCCGCGCGCACTGCAATAATAAAATCGCACCCGGACCTCAGTCGGCATTTCGCTCTCCAAGCGTCAACATGTCGGAACCTGCTGCTGAAGACGCTAGATGTTGACCATTTAATTATGGAAATAGAAGATCACCTTTGTGGTATAAATACTCAAAGTCATACAGCGATCGCATATTAAAGACAACGTTTCATGACAAACGACTGGTACGAAATCCATGTTGAGAATGAACAAATCGTCGACTTTTTCATCGCCGTGCGCGCAGTGAATTTTCTGCGATATATTACAGCGCGATTCTAAAATCGTGTCGCAAAAACTAAAATCGTGGTGCGCGCTTGGCGTTAAGGCCCCATTCGCACGACAGCTTAAAAAGCGTTGCGTTAAAACCCGACGTTGCGCGTTGGCGCTTTTTTACCGTTTCCAATATTTGTGTTCATATGAACGCTTAAAAATCACTTGTGAGTCGTAATGCCACGTACGCATCTCAGCAAAGCCATACTTTATTTGCTATTACGACGTATTATTTGAATATAGCTTGAATATTTCAGGAATTTGTAAGCATAAGTTGACATTTTTAAGGTGAAACTAATAATAATCTTGACGATTAACACCAAAAATTTACACTTGACAGCCAACTGACAGCAGCGCCGGCGCTTTTTTAACGCTTGTGAGAACAGATACACGGAGTTCCGTATGCTCTATTCAATTTGACGTCAACGCTCAACGCCGAAAATCGAACAGTGCTCGATAAAAAAGCGCCGCGCTTAAAAACCGCCTTCGTGTGAATACATACATGGTTATCCATTGGTGTCATTCAAACGCTTTTTTAACGCGCGTTGAAAAAGCTGCCGTGCGAACGGGGCCTTAGTCCTTTACTTAAGGCCGTAACACACTATCGCACTGCATCACGACCTTGGTGCGTCGCAGTCGTTTTTTTGCATTAGAAAGAACTTGAAAGAAGGTAAGCCATCTTGACATGTCTTTTAATTACGCTTATTAAAAATCAGTAACTATTACTTATGAAAGCAGAAGAATATAAATGATCGTATTGGATTCATTATTGTTACATATTTGCCGTAACTTATTTTTAAAATGTGTTTTTCAATCAAAAACAAAGACATAAAGATTGTTTACCTTATTTTTAAAGCTAAAATAAAACGAACTATACAGGGTGGAAAGATAAGTCGGGCCCTGGAGGGAAACTATCTTAAATCCTTAAGCTGGCTCATTTTACTTAAAGGAGACCATCCTTTATTTTTTAAAAGAAACAAAACTGCATTCAAAGTATGACTATACTGTGAGTCGGGTAGTGTGTAGCGGCTTTACGAGTATATCACCAACTTTAGTCACAACACTACCCATCATAGACAATTGTAAAATGTAAAAGAAACAAAAACGTCATTGGGTGGATTTCAAAATCCTGCGAAAACTTATGGTTCGGTCTTTATAAAAAAAACTAGTAGGTTGTGCGAGTTGCAACTTTTTTATATGTTTTTAAGAACTATTATCTTAATGTTCCTTCAATTACCATCTCCAATAACTTAATAGTTTTTTTTATATAAAATGTTTTATGTGTCTAAAATCATCACCGTCTACCGGAAAAATCTGAACCTTTTTGTTTGCAGTGAAAATTATAGCATACCTATCGTACGATTGCGATTTTTCTTTTACTTATATCTTTTCCATGTTGTTGTTTAACACATGAAAAAATATGCAATAATTCCTTCACCGAGAAAGTACATTTAAAAATATTTAAAATTTTGTCACGAATATTCGTCAACACCGTCATGGTAATGTCAATGTGAGCTTATCTCCGTGTATGAACAACGCAAATACCGCTAAAGGTCCTTGCCCTATTTTTCACTTTAATATAGAATGCCAAAAATGATTTCACTATAAAGTCACATCATTGAATCGTGAGAAATATTACGAACAAATTTGTAAAACGTAGTTTGTCACGACAGAGCATCATCACCGTTATGCTTTGGTTTAAAAAAGTTACAAATGATATATTAGAAATAATTATTGAAATGAATGGCAAACTACATGAAGTTTATTGTGTAGCATAGACATTAACTACTATTATTCGTATTCTAGAAATAAAAACAAGATACTCTCAAATCGTCAACACCATACCCATCATCACCGGGAAAAAATGACGACCGGTGATGATTTCATGTGTATGGTGATGACGGTTCTCAGAAACTTTTCTAGTTATTTTGCTATAATTCATTATGAAATTAAGCTGTATGTTTGAAAAACGTTCTCTATGTCTTCTAACACTATATAATGTCTACCTTATAAATGTAGAATAAATGTAGAAGAAGATATGACTATTTTTTTCACACTAGAGGATGGTTAGTTTTAAATAACATTTTGACTGAAGTAGGCAAAATTTAGGTCACTTAGAACTTAGAACATACAAATGTTTATTTTTTATTATCTAATAATGTAAATCGTGCAACTTAGAGTCTGTAATTGCATGTTAGTCGTGTTAAAACAAAGTATTTAAACAAGCAACATATATTAAGTTTAAAGCGACCATAGGCTACGGTACTGGCTCACTATCGTAATGGCCTTATGTTTTTTGATAATATTATATTAATTGATGTATATAATTACAGCAATTAATAATTATACCATTGGGTAGTCACCGGACCCAATACCTAACATTTTGTAACTTATGACATGCATTACAAGTAGGGGTCTTGCAATAAAACACTGATTATATATTAATGTTTAGCTATTAAACAATATGTATATGGATTTAAATCATTATAGCTATTTTTAAAGTTAATTTATAAAACAACAAAAATACAAACTTATGCAATGAATCAAATTATCAAAAAAAAAGTAATATATCATAAAAATTAAGCTCACTGGTAAGCCAGCAATTTTATAATATGATATAAATACCAAGTTATGCAGTAGATAAAAGAAGATGCGGGTTTAAACTGATAATAAGAGTACAATATTGTTAATATGATTTAACATTGAAAAAACCCAAAAAAATAAATGAATACATAAATTGCCTATTTCGGAATATAAATTATTTAAAATTATACAATAAAAATACTTATTATATATTTATTTATATGAATAAAATGTATTTTTTATAATTTTCTAAAAATAATTTATGTAGCTAGTCTTATGTTCAAAAACATGTTATTTGTAATGTTTATTAAAGTTCTAAAGCCTTACAATTAAAAAAGTTTTTGTTTTTTTAATACGTTTTGAATACATATATAAATTAGTTCCCAAATCGTCATTACCGTACATGCAGTGTCATTACCGTCTATAAAAGAGTCATTACCATACCATGATTGTCATCACCATCTTGCGTTTTTATTTTCCGAAAGCGATAACTTCAAATATAAGCCACAAATGATTGTATAAATACCATAAATGTCCTCAATATACAGCCCCCTATTACTTTACCCAGCTAGAATCGTGTTAAATTAAACATTTAAAAAATATATTTTTTTGTATGGTGAAATTTTTGGTGATGAAATCCACCCCATTACATCAGGGCCTAATAACCTAACTTATGAAACCATTTTAAACTTTTATTGAAATATCCAAGATACAGTTATATATTGTTGTATTTTACGGTAACGACCGCTTTAATAGTGTATAGTGTATGTGTTTGATGAGATGATGTGAAAATTCAAGGAGAAACAGTGACATAACAAAGTTACGTCCTTTGTTTACATAGTTTGCAAGTTCTATTGAAATGGACTTATAGGTATTAATTTTTTTCATTATATTTTCATTAGGGTAGGTACATGAAGAATGACCCACGCGCGCACTCAAGCGAGCTACGTGAAGTACTGCCGAAATGAACGATCGCCATCCACAAGCAACGATAATTTAAAACTGTGCAAACGCAATCGACAACGATTTATTTAATATACATTGTAGTGTCCGACCGAAGGTTCGGTTTCGGTTTCGGCCAGTTTCGGCCAAAAATCATGTTTCGGCCGTAGTTTCGGTTTCGGCCAAAAAACGGCCGAACCTTTCGGCCGGGCCGAAACTTACGAAATGGTACTTCGGACAAGGACCAAAAGTTGGGGAATAAGTAGGACAACAATATTAATACCTACATATACTGATTCATGTATAGGTACAGAAATTAATTGGTTTATTATAACTAGCAAAAAGCAGTAGGGCTACCGGCAATACCGAAAATCGTCAATTGCGGGCATTTTTCTCTGTCACTCACGCCTTCATTGGAGTAAAAGAGTAAGATCCCCGCAATTTGCGAATTTCGGTTTTCGCGGTAGCCTCTCAGAGCTTTGTAAGGGCTCGCGGAGGTTTTCTACCTTAACGTACCGAACCGGTTGCTGTCCGGTACGCCTGTCTGTTACAGCTTTTACTTTGTCCTTTAAAAACGTGTCTAGACGACAAAATCAAATTGCCAATATCATCCACACGTAATATACAATTTCATAAGTGCATTACATCCTACACGGTCGTCCAGTACTTTTTGTAAGGAACCCAACTGGCTTTCCTACATAATGTTGGGTCAGCGAGCCAATGTTCTTGAATTTATTTTTGCGTCCACTCCACACAATTGATCGAAAAACTATCCCGTCTGGACACCTACTGGCGGTAATCACGCTGCTCCGCACATAAACTAACACACACAGTTCCACTAGGTACAGCCAGGGTCCAGCATCAGCTCTATCTTGGGTACTGCTCTTCCAAGTTCTCATTAAGACATGTCAGATGACCAAAACAGCGTGTGCCTATGTTGCACCAAACCTGAGTTCCACTAGGTACAGCCAGGGTTCAGCATCAGCTCTATCTTGGGTACTAATCTCCTAAGTGCTCATCAAGACAACTCGGATGGCCAAAACAGTGTGTGCCTATGTTGCAACAAACCTGAGTTCCACTAGGTACTGCCAGGGTTCAGCATGAGTTCTATCTTGGGTACTGTTCTCCCAAGTGCTCATCATGACGAGTCGGATGTCCAAAATAGCGTGTGTCTATGTTGCATCAAACCTGATCGAGTTCCACTAGGTTCAGCCAGGGTTCAGCATCAGCTCTATCTTGGGTACTACTTTCCTAAGTTCTCATCAAGACGAGTTGCATGACCAAAACAGCGTGTGCCTATGTTGTATAAAACCCGAGCTCCATTAGGCACTGTCAGGGTTCAGCATCAGCTATCTTGGGTACTGAAAGTACTGATCTACCCAGTGATCATCATGACGAGTCGGATATCCAAAACAGCGTGTGTCTATGTATGTTGCATCAAACCCGAGCTCCACTAGGTACTGCCAGGGTTCGGTATCGGTTCTATCTTAGGTACTGCTCTCCTAAGTGCTCATCAAGATGAGTCGGATGACCAAACCATAATGTGCCTTTGTTACACCAAACCTGAGTTCCACTAGGTACTGCCAGGGTACTGGGTCATTTTGTTGAACTGCACGCCGACGTTTCGATTGGCGTGCAGTTCCCATACAAGTTGCAGTCGGGTTGTAGTCCGTCTGTATCGGCCCTAAGTCACTGAAGTTTGTATTAATTATGCTTATCTTTATTTATAATTTTAGCAGTTCCAAGCAATAGTAACACTAAAGGCGCCATTCATTAATTACGTAAGACAATTTTTTCCAGCTTTTGACCCCCTCCCTCCCCTATGTAAGAAATAATAAGAATAGGCTGACCCCGTCCAGCCACCAATATAATTTATTTTCAAAAAAATATTTTTATGAATGTTTATTTGTACCTGTACAAAGGTACTTGAGCTCGTTTCAGTGGCGTGACTCCCATACAAGCCCAAAAGCCGGGCTTGCCCTAAGGCAACTAATTGCCTTACCGAAATTACGTAGTGATAAGATCAATAAAGATTATTTTAAA
The DNA here is from genome assembly GCF_910591565.1 of Cydia splendana. Lineage (NCBI taxonomy): Eukaryota > Metazoa > Arthropoda > Insecta > Lepidoptera > Tortricidae > Cydia > Cydia splendana. The sequence goes on from NC_085985.1 coordinate 1,627,789, forward strand.
ATCGCGCGCCAAACGAACCCCTTATTATTAAATTCAAGCCACAGCGGCCTCGAACCGCGGCACGAGCGTGTTGCAAAATTTTGCCGCGGCGTGGCATCCCGTCCGCGCGAAAGAAATCAGGCGTAGGATGTTCTAGCCATCCTGCTCGTACTCGCACTCGTTGGCTTGCAACCGTGCTTGCTTTTTCGTCCCGCTCTGGACGGCTACCGTGAAAATCGAAAATCGTCAATTGCGGGCATTTTTCTCTGTCACTCTAATTACGCCTTCATTGGAGTAAAAGAGAAAGATCCCCGCAATTTGCGAATTTCTGTTTTCGCGGTAGCCCCTCTGGGCACTATTAGCCTACAAACCGCCAAAGAACGATGTAACTATTTGCTGGTATGTATAGCAATTTTATAAGGCGATTTAAGCTCGGCTTTTGTTTGGAGTGAAGTAAGCTGCATAAGTTCGCACGAGCGCGCGTTCGCGTTTACTTCAAGTGTATTATTACTTATTTAATCGAGCCGAGTTGAAATGCGTCCACGTTTTAGTCAACCAAAACAAGGTAAAGTCTTTGACCTTTGTCGAAAAACGGGACATAATTTCCGCGGCAAAACCAACACCTGACTTGTGTATTTCTCAGTCAAGTCAGTCGCGTCAGAGAAATATCTGTAGGGCCGTCTACAAAACTCATTGAATTGTTGGTTGTTCCCATACAAATAAGATGTATTGCTGGTGTTGCATATTTTTTTCGAACGACATTAACGTTTGGAATACTTCTGGCTATAACGATTTAAATAATTTATCTGGAGCGATAAAGAGGCACATGAATTCCGGTAAACATATGTGTGCAGTGATTTCTTTTAGCAATTTCGGGAAACAAAGGATCGAGGCCTCTTTGTCGCGCCAATTATCAGAAGAAATATCAAATCATAACAAGCGTGTTGACAACAATCGTAGTGTTTTTCAGAGGTTAGTCGATATTGTGTGCCATTTAGCACAGCAAGAACTTCCTTTTAGAGGACACGATGAGTCAAAAACTTCATTAAATAGGGGCAATTTTTTGGAACTTGTATCGTTGCTATCAAAATATGACGGCGTTCTAGAAAAACATGTTCAAAGCGACAAACCAAGCTCGAGCTATTTGTCTAACAAAAAGATTGTTCTAACCGCACAGCACAACTGTATGTAAATTATTATCGTGTAAATTTGTTAATATTGTATATACAAATGAAATTCACTTAAATAAATTAAACGGCTTTTATCAAAGCCACCGGGGGTATGCAATTGCTGATATGTTTGTAATATTCTATCTAGTAATAGTATGCCCTCAGTGCGCTATGATTAGCTCGCCTCGACACGTTAGCAGAATGCATTTGAGTCCGAAGAGTGAAGATTGGACAGTTATTACGAAAACATATCTTTCGGCTTGCCCTACTCCAAAACCCTAGGCACGCCACTGGCTCGTTTAAGCTAACTCTGCACCGTGTTTGATATCATAGAGTGTGGAAGTATTATTTTAAACGTCAAAATTTCATAGAAATTAAAAAAAATATAGCATCCGTGTGATCTTACTTAAGAACTATGAAAACCCCCTCCCGCCACCCCCTTGTAAGAAAAAATAAGATATGTTCGACCCCCCTCCACCCCAAAATCATCTTACGTAATAAATGAATGGCGCCAAAACTGTATCTCGAACTGAAAATACCCGATTTAAGTTTGCTAACACAACATGACTGATCATCACATCGTCAGCGTCACAAAACATACGAGTAAATTGACCTCTGCAGTAAATATACAGCAAGATTGATTGTTCTAGTATTCACAAAAACTTAATTGCTAAAATGGGAATTAAACCAAGTGAAGCGAGGTGGGTTGAATCCAAAATTGTACCCACTTTGGTATTCATCGTTGTTAATGGCGTAAGCGCCATCGACATTATTGATCTAGAAAACACCACATAGGTATCGTATTGTCTGAATACCCACAACACAAGCCTTCTTAAGTAGTCAATTTGTATAAGAATGTCCAATATTTATTTATTTATTTATTACTAACGCCATCTGTTAGAGAAAGAAATAATTAACATTAGCACGAATGTTAATTCATCATTTTGCCAACAGATGGCGCTAGTAGTAATACAAAGTGTTATTACTTTATTTTATTTTTTTAGGTTTATAAAATGATATTTTTATGTTTGATAACACATCTAGACATGAATTTAAATTACTATGTTAAATTTCAAACCTAACAGTGCAGTAGTTTTTCCGTAAAGTGTACCACAAGAATGCATAGTTCGTCGATTAGTGATAGGGCTCGCTTCGCTCGCCCTAATTATTATAAAACACAATTCCACTAACGAGGGCGCCACTGTACGGTCGAGGCAGTCTTAAGAGGCTGTCAATACATGGTTATATTAGTTATAAAAAATCATACTTTTCGTTATACTAGTATTATGGCCTAAAAAGGGATGGATATAGCTTTTTTTTCTCTTTTTTACAACGCTTCGCACAACCTTAGGTACTTAATTTAGTTGTTCTAAAAAATGTTATTAATAGGCGTAGATGCTGGACCACGAACATGGTCGATCCTCAGGAAGGTGGTCCGCCGTAACGTCTGTTAAGAATACAGGTATGAGTGAGAGAGATAGAGAGACAGATATGCTGACAGAACCAGAGGGTCTACCGCGAACCACATTCGACGTGTCGCCCCTCTGTCACACTTAGGTTTAAAGAACGTACGAAAGTGCTACAAAGAGGCAACACGTCGAAAGCGGCTCGGGGTAGGCTCTCAGGACACCCCCACTGTCCTGAGAGCTTTTTACAGTCTTTTCCGCGTTAGGTCCCAGGCCCTTCATAGCAAGCACTAGCCGCCCCTTTCTCAACACCCATCATATAGACTGCCGCTTAAAATATCTGGCCGCCCTAGGCCCGGGTCTACTCAGCCTTAGGGCAAATCCGCCACTGCCACAGGGTCGCGTGGGATCGCTACGCCCGTTTGCTATAGTTTTTAACTAGGACGCTTGTCACTGGAGCATAGACACCGAAGTTTGCATCGTTTGACGAGCATCTTTCTCTGTCTCTGTAATTACTCCTTTATAGGAGTAAAAGAGAAAGATGCCCGCAATTTGCGAACCTCGGTGTTCACGGTGGTAGGCCATCTGTGCGAAAAGAGAAGAGTCGTGAAATGTAAAGAAACTAGTGATGTGCCGTTCCCAGTAAATTTTCCAAAGAGGGTAAATTCCCAGTAACGTTTCTGGTATCGTCCCAAAAGTCAGTAAATTACCATCAAGTTCTATTTTTATTTTATTATCAATGTGTTTTTTTTATTATTATAACAATGTATAAATGTGTCTGTAATGTTTAAGGACTTTGGATTTCAATTTTGGCAATTATTTATTCTGTATTGGCTCTCATTTCACCAATTTAAACATGCCGAAATAAATACATACCTATTTATATAAACTTACTTTTAAGTACGTAATAAGAATTGTGTAACACTGATTCTCATCGTGCCGACATCATGGTCACCCTAATGAGTTTGACAATATTGACTTGTATTTTTATCGCAAAATGTAATAATTGTGGCTTTCTTGTGAAACAATATTCCACAATTAGAAATTCTTTCACTCCTACAACCAAAGAATATAATACTCACTAGGAGAAGAACGATAACTCCATACAAAAAAATGTCCCTTTCAAAAGTTCGTTTATACTACTAGCGCTCTGGTAGGATACCATTGTAATTAGAATTGACAACCCGTTTAGCCTAGCGGGTATTGGCAGTAATCCAGTTCAGGAAGCTAATGGTCCTGGCTTCGAATCCCAGAGAGGGAATTTCTTTTTGTATTTTTTTCTTTTTTGTTGGGATCAGGTTTTTAAGAGCCCATCAACGTGCACACTAGCGCCACTGCTGAATACATTAAACTAGTTTTTATGTTATTGGATTCGTCAATCTACCCGTCCAAAGTTAAAACGGCCGTTTTTGTTTTGAGCTCATAGATCGACGAATCCAGCAACATAAAATCTAGTTTTATGTATTCAAAAGGTACCTAAATACACAATACAGTCCGTAGCGGCCCCTTTTTTAAATACATGTCGTTAAATTTAAATAATCACGATTATTTAGCAGTGGCGCTAGTGTGCACGTTGTTGGGCTCTGAAATTAGCATTTCACAAATAAGTAAAAAAATACGTTAAAAGATAATGATTAGGTACTATATTCAGAAATTCGTGAAATATAAAAGGTAACAAAAAGTTACGTATTATTAAGATATAAATATTTTCATAATACATATGAATACATACACTGATATGGCAAATGGTTACAAGTTGTTATAACATCTATCCGGTTATCGGACATTTTCTGCTTCACAGCTCCGCGCAGCGTTCTTGGTCACCGGGAAACTAGTTTGGATATGCGGCAGATACGTGCCCTTCTGAGCTTTTTCCAAGAAATCATATGACGGCCCAGGATTATATTATTATCTCACGCTCAAGCCATCTGCTGATTCACTTTCTAAAACAAAATAGTCAAAAAATTAAACAATATAATCTATCTTCCTAATTACTAACGTCGCTAATTCCTAGGGTTACCAGCTTAAACAATGTGGGGTTTTACATCTATGTTGAATTTTGATTATAATTTCGGACGCGTCCGCGGGACTTACGGGGATAGTAAGATTAAATTATTATATTTGAATTTGGTAATTAGCACGCTCATTTTTATTTAAAGATTAATACCTATATATCTTACCTTGAAATTATCGCTGTTTCTGATTTACTACAACGGTTTCCACACACACATTAGGGCTTTCCATAATCCGGATAAGAATTGTTGATAAAGTCGCCATTGCCGGATACATACAGCAAGGAAGGAAGAGAGACAACGGTTTAAATTTAACTAAGTCTGTGCGAAGACGCATTTAGATATGTTGCTCGTACATATGAATAGTTTTTATTTTTAAAATTAATAGGTAAATAAATATATTTCAAGTGAATAAATCGTTTTATATGAAAATTGATATTTTTGCATTAAATGACTTAAATGACAGCATTGACATTACAGACTTTTATCTTGTCTATGTTCTTACCGGCCAGTGGGGCTACCGCGAATACCGAAAATCGTCAATTGCGGGCAATTCTGACAGATAAAACACGGTTTGCTACCGCGAAGACAGCCGTCATCGAGCGGCCCGTTCGAAAGACGATTATGGATCGAATAACGTTCCATAGACCTACCGCGAAACGCAATTTTCGGAGTTTTTGACAGCACGAAATTCGTAAAGAACTGTCAAAACACACGTTACCTTAAGAGCTAACGTTGTTCTTTCGTTTATCACAGTGCTGCCAGATAACTCACCTTTCAGCTTTTTATCCCGTTTTTGTGGCAGTGAATCCGCGCATTGTTTTGCAAATATTTTGAATGTTCTCGGTTTTCGAGCACTGCAGCGGGATGAATAAATAGATATTTGGGGATTATGCTCGATCAACTCGCAGTTTCAAAGCAGTGCTCCTGTTTTTTCAATTTCATGACCTGGCAATTTCATTCTGTCATAATAGGGTATCATGCCCTTCGTGTATCTTATTATTATAGTTGATTGTGTCGAGCTGCGTGAAATTGTACTGTTTGTTTGTGAACTATTACAAAGATGTTTCTGTCGCAAGAGAACCTGGCTGAAGAAACCCGGCAACAAGCCGCTTGTATAGGTGCCTAATGCGAGAAAAATTCCGCTAAGTGAATGTTCTGGACGCGGAGTGTGTAAATACCACGCTGCATATTTCCACCTCAGTATGGAAATATGCAGCGTGGTATTTACAAACTCCTTATCAGTATGGGCTATCATTAAAGCCGGGTAAGTGAAATTTGTTTACATTATTTATAATAACCTCATATCAGATAAAATAATACTGTGAGTACCTGGCACACACTACTTAATATACCAATAGAAATGTATAAATTTATAAAAAATACTGATAGATATTGTTAAAAAAAATCTAGGGTTTAAAAGGAAGAATTGTCCAGTCAAGTTGTATTTGTAATATATGGGTCTTCTTACCTGATTGAAATGTTAAAATAAATAAATACATAAAACATTTACAGTTAAGGTTGTTCTAGTCCCCACTCTATCTATACACAGTGTTCCTTATATGTAGATAATCTTACCTACATACAATAATTACGTATCTACCCAATTCTAAAAGAAGTTTACATATATACATAATTGATGCTAAGTAGTACTTAACCAGTATTTCAGTAAATACTTAGCAGGGCTCTTCTTAAAAAAATAGTTATACATACATTGTACATTAGAAGTAATGCACATTAATCTTATATCATATTTTATAAATGTACTAATAATTTCATTCTGCATTCCAGGGGTTTTCGATGCACACATGTGACCCTTCATGGGCCATAGGAATCTGAAGACCGCTTCTTGTATATCTTTTCCATCACGGAACGATAATGTTCCGGACCTTTGGGAGGCGTGCGCGGAGCCGTAGGCAACACGTGCGTCCCTTTTGACACTTAATGAAATGTAAGGGGTAAACCGAGCAGATGCTGCCCTTCCCCGCGTCATGGAACACACGCAGAGGCAGCATCCGCCAGGGTGTAAGGACTATTGAGAGTTGATGGTATCTAAAATTAACTAGGCTAATGCGTGCAAGCGATGGTGATGATAAGTACTGGGGTAAGGGATATAAATGGTATAAAACGGACGACTGCCTAATAAAATGATACGCAATTTTATTTCCGGCAGATATATTATTATTATTAGTCTAATAGAAGCAGCTAAAACAGCTTGTCTATTTCTGTGCTTGTTTTGAAGGGCAATTTTATAAAAAAACCTACCTCTTATTTATACTACTGTATACTATTGTAATAATGTTTTGAAAGTTGTCTCTTTAGTGTACCTTATAAAAAAAGATTGCCTCTTTATCCTGTTAGGAGGTTGATATATTGATCAGTATATTTCATGTTTTCCATGTGTGTAAAAATAATTTTGTGGAATAGTAATCTTAACCAGTTTATTCTAATCCCAAAATATTTTAATTTTAAACTGGCTCTTAGCCCAGTCGGTAGTGACCCCGTCAATGAAAGAGGAATTTTCGAGCTCGAATCCTGGTAAATGTATTTATTTCTGTGTTTATCACAGATATATGATCCGGAGTTATGAATGTTTTATATTATTCTATCTATTGTATAATTATATCTTCATTTAGTACTCACAATACAAGCTTTATTTAGCTTTCTATTGGACTAGGTCGATTTGTGTCTTAGCTTTTAGGTTTTTTAAGATTTGAATATATAAGTAGAATATTAAAAAAATCACAAAACAATAAAAAATATATAAACATATTATTAAAAAAACTAACCTAGAATGCCGCCAGCAGCGGGGCAAGGCCCAAGCTGCCGGTGGTCAAGGCCGCAGTGAGAGGAATCGACGTCGGTACTATACGCGCCGTGTCCAAGATATTTATTAATTACTAGCTTCTGCCCGCGACATCGTCTGCGTGGGATGATGACGATGATTGAAAAAAACTAACCCTTTCTCGGGGCCCAAACTATATCCATACCAAATTTAGTCCAAATCGGTTCAGGGGTTTAAGCGTCAAGAGGTAACAGACAGACACACTTTTACGCGCATTTATAATATTAGTATGAAAGTATGGATTATTAATTTATTTAATTTACTAAGCCTTACATTACTTATTTCCAGACTTTATAGAAGATGTGTATACTACTGTATACCTACTCTAAAATATTCATGATTTGAATTTGACTTCCTTTTTTTGTAACTTCGTACTAAAGTGAAACAGAAATTAACAACAACTGACGTTTGGTTTTCAGATACGGGATCATATCAATTACGTGGACAAGTCGTATGGTGGGACAACCTACGACGCCTTTATATAGAGCAACAGCGTTAGTCGAGATTACTTCGAGTAGCTGGCATGTGTGGCACCAGCGAAATAGTGTACATTAGGTAGGTATGTGTTATAATTTATATAAATATATTTGGTGTTTCTAATCACGCTAATATGTGTGTGTGTGTGTGTTCATTTTTATTAATTCACACACACACACACACACACAATCAATTAATCGTTTAGTTAGCGCATCATGGAAAAAATGATTTACAAAATTGTCGAATGACGCTAGATGTAAAATGTGGATGACTGAAAAAATAGGAATAAATTAGAATTGTACAATTGCTAAGCTAACTAAATTCGTACTATGGTGAAATATAAATTAACATTATGTAACGTTCGGTTTTCAGATATGGGAACAAGTCAACTACATCATTAACATGGACGCGTCGTACGGCAGGGCAACCCACGACGCCTTCATATGTAGCAATAGCATTAGTCAAGACTACTTCGAGCAGCGGGCATGTGGTACCAGCGGAATAGCGCACATTAGGTAGGTAGGTATGTTATAACTTAATAATTTATATAAATATATATTGTGTTCTTAATCATACACTAAACGATCCTACAGTAAGATCAATGAGCCTGTGTGAGTGTATGTGTGTTTGGGAGCTACGTACTACAGACAGACATAGATGCACATGTTACGTCAGGGGTTCATTAATGGTTTAACGCAGCGGTCGGCAACAGGCGGCTTGCGGGTTGCATGCGGCCTGCTAATCTTTCGCTTGCAGCCCGGCCCGCGAGCCTTGCTGGCTATTTTGTATGTAATATTGACAAACAACAATATCTGATAAATTCACAAATATTAATAAAGTGCGGCCCACTTCAACATTGTTAACAACTATGTACTTATGTGGCCCTTGGCTGCTAAAAGGTTTAGCTCATCACGGAAACTATTTACGAAATATTTCGAATGACCCTAGAGTTAGACCAAGAAAAGACTGCAATGATTCTGATAGCACACGCAGTGCAACTGTTATTTTAAACGTCAAACTTCTATGAAATTATGACGCATAAATAATACTTACCTACACTGTGCATGCTATCAATATCGTTGCAGCCTTATCTTGGTCTAACTCTAGTTGCAAAATGTGGAGGACGGAAATAATAGGAATATAATTGTGTCTTATTTTATATTATTATCCCTGACAGAACGGCAATAATTGCCGCTTATTGTATATGCATTTAGAGTGAGAGACTCTTCGTTTGTTTGTGTTAGTTACAAATAAATGTTTCCATTGCGGCCTTCAGGAAAGGTTCCGTAACACCAGCGATGGTTTTTAGGCAGATATTAACCCACTATTCATATAATGTGCTTATTATAATTTTAGAAGACTCCGGGTATCCACTGCGGGGACACGGGACACCTTATGATTTCTGCAAGCGGCGCCGCAGAAGTATCCCCGAGGCTATAACGCCATACAAAAGAAGGCGCGCTCCACTATAGAGCTAACATTTGGGATATTAAAAGGTAACTTAGTGTTATGGACACTGATTTGCAGTTCTTTATTATTTTTTATTTATTCAGGCAAACACTAAGTATAAGTTTACAGCTGCAAGATGCCAAGACACTTATACTGTTAATAATACATAGTCAGTATTCAAATAACAGGAGAGATCTTGTTATGTTGTTTCGAGCGGGTGATGGGAGTAGAAGTCAAACACCTTATGTGTGATAGTATAAGAACGTATATTCTCTAAATGCCTGCCTATATATACACGTTAGGTTGCGCTGACACAAGCAATACGCGTTTATGTCGCAGTAAACCAAAGTGTTACTGCTAAACACTAAAAGTGGACAATCGCCATATTACACCTCCCCCGAAAGTTCCTCTCACCGCCGGGGTGGCAGAAGAAAAAATTTAAACGCATGTTACTTGTTTACAATTTTTTCTGAAATCAATAAAAAAAAATGTTAATAAATTATATAGGTATAATGCAAACAATCTTTATTTAGCTTGATTTTATGTGTCGTATTAATGTCGTAGTCCTTGTAAAAAAATATCGTTATATTTTAATAAGAAAATATTATCTTCACTTAAAATGTTATCATCTCTCAAACGTTAAAATATTAATTTACTTCCTTTTCTCATAAAATATAAATCTCGTTCTTTAAAAACATTTACCTACTCTTCATCTTTAAAACATTTACTATTCAACTTTAAAACATTTAAAAACATTTGGTATTCAACTTTAAAATATTCACTTTCGCTGTTTATAGTTACGGTACCCTATAAATCTCGTAATAAAAATAACTAATGCCGTATTAAGACGGAGTCCTAAGCTCCTAACATAATTAATGGGAATGGTTACCCAGGGCATGGTCACCCTATAATCAATACATCATGGGCTACGCTCCCGTGCGTACCCGAACTTCATAACTACACGCGGGATTGGCTACCCGAGGGCATGGTCACCCTAAAACACAATAATAGCGGCATATCAGGCCAGGCTGTACGGCTCTGCCTGTACCTAGAGACACAAATACATTAAGACTTAAAAGTCTCCTACAACTTTCACGAAGGATACTGTATATCACACTATGATCAAGTACGAAGGACTAGTGCTCTAGCTATAAGGTCACATTGTACGAATGTGCCTATTAAACTCCTTAAAACTTCTCAAACTTGTACCGTACTGTAAGGTTTTTTATAAAATAAACACTTTTATTTAACTTCCAAAATTAAAAAAAAAATTATGTAATAAATCAAACTTTCGCTGTATATCAGGTGATCAGTCCGACACGTAGCTAAAGTATTAATCATTACTCAAAAACAATTAAATAATTTTATTGAATTGAGTTGTTTATTACTTAATCGTTATGCGATGTATCAAATTTCATTCATCGCTTATTAAAATATTCTAACTCGCGGCAAAGTCTCGCGGCCTAGTTAAGTTTTCTGTCGACGTGCGCACAACGTGTGGCACGCGCTGCAAATTGCAACATACATAATTGAGGACACTATTCGACACTTTTAATTTTTATATTATATTATGACTTCTTATGAAAATTATTTATGCTCGAAACGAAATTGAGTTTAGCGACAACCTTTAATAATTATGAATGATTTAAATATGACTGCTACTGAATTGGAAAAAAAAATGCTGGCTTTTAGAGAAAATTAAATAAAATACTAAATTACACGTAGGATTTACATCCTATTGCTGCGTGGCTGGCCGTCCTCGGCTTCGTCTTTGTCCGGTCCGGTGCGAGTTCGCGACCGGCATTCTTGGCTGCTGTTGGCGCGGCCTGGCGAGCTGGCACCTCCACGTGGCACTCGCTTGACGCTTCATATGGGTGGCTGGCTCTGCTTCCGATGATTATGGTGGGCCGGGATAACCCTGGACACCTCTTGGTTTGCGAGCCGGGAAACCCTGGACAACGCTCTTCGATCTTCGCTCTTCTTGATTTCTCTTCTTAACTTGGTTTCCGTTTTTTGATGTTGGGTGGTTCTTCTTTTTTCTTGGTTCTTAATGGTGGTTGGTTCTGACTGCGTGGATTCTTGCGTTGAAAGTGTGATTGGTTATCTGGGTTGTAGTCTTGGTAGATTTTTTCTTCTTTCTTGAGTATTAGTTCGTTGGTTCGCTGGTCTGGGTCGCCATCAAATAACAAGATAGGACTTGTTATGTTGTTTCGTGCGGTAGCAGGGAGTATGTATTGAAACACGTTATGTGTGATAGTATAAGAACGTATATTCTCTAAATGCCTGCCTATATATACACGTTAGGTTGCGCTGACACAAGCAATACGCTTTTATGTCGCAGTAAACCAAAGTGTTACTGCTAAACACTAAAAGTGGACAATCGATTTTTTTTTCTCCTGCCACCCCGGGGTGGAAACGGACTTTCGGGGGAGGGGGGAGTCCGTTTCTACGCAGTAAAGCAGTGACTTGAGGGAAGAGCTGTTCTAACTCTACCTCACTCGGTGAAGCAGTACGACTGACTCGAAGTGACGTCAACTACTGTGGAACACATACGGGCTGAAACAATGCCACATACGGGCTGAAACATGCCACATACGGGCTGAAACATGCCACTAACGGAGCACACGGCTCACACGCAACAGCTTACAGGGTTAAGCATTCCCTAAGCTACAAACGAGAATCGCCATATTACAGTATCATAAAATTCATAAATATGTATACACTTTTCGAACTATCTCTAACATACATATTATGTATTACTAAGTTACCTAGATATTTAAAAAAAAAACTGATATTAAGTAACGTAGGCAGAGTTTAAAAAAATCCTGATACTACGTTGTAGGGACGGCCACTTGTCTGCGAATATGTCTGCGTTTTGGACTGTAGCTATGAAGTTAACCATCCATTGTGTAGATTTGCATTGGGGGGTGACGAGAAAGCTGTTTCATTCGCCGACAGATCCAACAACCATCGGCATAGGTCCTTCTATAGGCTTATACTTAGATACGCTTTCCCCAGGGATAGCACGCGCATTGTTGGTGTGTGTCTGTTTCCCGGCGACACTTCAACGACATGTAACTATTACACGTCGAAAACTTTCGAAATGGCGAAGTCATTGTAAACTAGCGTCTAAAGAAAATAAGAATCATAAAATTAGTATTCTAAATCAGCGGTCGGCATCATTTTAGCAGCCAAGGGCCACATAGTAGTTAAAAAGTTGAAGCGGGCCGCACTTTGTTAATATGTGTTACTTTATCAAACATTGTCGTTTGTCAATATTACATACAAAATAGCCAAGGGGGCTCGCGGGTCGCAAGTGAGAGGTTCACGGGCCGCCTGTTGCCTACCGCTGTTCTAAATAATAATGAAATTCCTAGTAATGTAATGAAGATGTCAAACAGTAATATTAGTACATAGTAAGTATAGTAATAATTCTAATACCAGTTATTATGATGTTTCAGTTACACCACCACCATGGCCACTACTGTCTGATCTGTGATCCGTGCTGTGCCTATACGCCTCCTTTACAGGAATAAATTGTGTAATTTATTGTACCTGCTAGTTAAACTAATACACGATTAGCAGCACTAAGAGTTGTATTGGCCAAGTTGACTACGGAGTAATATACCTAGCAGGTACAACAAATTACATTTGTTTCTGGGGGATTTAAAATATGTGTCTTAACCAGACACAGATTGTGCCGATTGTGTTATTAACTATGATTGCATAACTTTGTCTAGTATAGTTCTGAATATTTGACCATCGATATAAATGATGTAGATATACAAAGATAGATAGATAGAATACTTTAAAATTTAAAGATGTATAATGCGTGTGTTTATTTTTTAAGATGTATGTATTGTTCAAAATTCCATGGCAGAATTTTGTTACAAAACAATCATTGTAGTAGTATAGTATATAACGATAAGCAAACATGTTACTCGTAAAGGAATAATTACACACGAACGAAATATATAAGACTTGTAATGTAAAAATCTAAATGTTATATTATATCTGAGTTGTGTAAACTTCGAAAACTTTTGGCTGTGGCGGCGAACAATTATTTCATGACACGGCAGGCGTGCCTTACGCCATAGAATATGATCGCACGCCTGTCGTGTCATGCGCCACACGTTGAAATCATTGATGACACGCCTGTCGTGCCAACCGCACCGAAACGGTTATAAATGTACCTATGATAAATAATTGTATAAGGTTAGGTAGGCTATTTTATTTCTTACTCTTGTATGTGCAAATAAACATAGTCAATGATTAGTCAATAATATGTAAATGACATTAGAGTGAGACCAAGATAAGTATGCAGCGATTTTTATAGCACAAACGTGCAAGTTTATTTTAAATTCCAAATTTCTATGAAATTATGTATTTAAATAACATTTGCGCGTCTGTGCTATAAAAATCGCTTAATATCTTGGTCTGACTAACTCTTTTCGAATGTAGACAATAAGGGAGGAGGAGGAAGCTTCTGCCCATTTGCCGCCTGTTTGTGCATGTGCTGCATTCAGCTAGTCCCGAATTTTATTATATTAATATTTAAAATATAATTATACAATTTTAACCCTTTACCAGGCTGACATTTCGAAAATGACAATTGAATGTCTTACCCATCAAAAATAGAACAGATGTTTGAAGTGCCATACGTGGGAAATATAACCCTTAACCCTTAGCCTGGTAAAATTGTTAAATTTTTTACACAAATTAATAAATAAAACAATGTTAATGTGAAGACAAACTTTTTATTGAAAATCTCCCAACTACGTGTTCGACCACTGCCCGACGATCCGCGAGATATAGTCGCGACGCTTCCGTGTACTGATAAAAATAGCTAAATTCAATAAAATATACTTTGCGTATAATTTTATTATTTTTTATTTTAACAAAAATCGGACAAATCTCTATATACATTATACACTTCAATAAAGAATATTTCAAATCAGTCTAAGCAAATAAAGTTATATTTAAAAAAAAACCAAAGTTCTTTCCACCGCATCAGTTCGCGGGTGTATAAGTGGTCGTTGGCTTCGATCACCTTCATCTCCAGCACCACCTCACATTCTTGTGGCTCCTGTTGCGGTTGACCGGGTTGGAGTTGTGATTAGGCGACGGACCGGCGCGGCTGGTAGACTGGGAGTCGAGGGCAGGATAGCCCTATGAGGCGCTGCCAGACATGCTCTGGAGTCTGTGGAAATGTTAATAAAAACAAGAATTATATTTAGATATATACAAATTATTGTATTAAACCATACTCCAGTGAACGGTGTGAAATTGAAATTAAGTTTATATGTCAAATCTAATTATTCTTATTTATTATAATTTAGACATTTGTAGACCTTTAAAGCATGACGTATAGGATATATAAGTATGTAGCTAGCCTACTTGGCATCTAGGTAAGTAGGTACCCATGTACCTAGTTGGCGTTGGGCAGACACTTTTATTTCAAAGAAAGTATGAAAGTGAAAGAAAATCGAAGATTATCTCATACACAATCAGGATAGTTTCATGAGTACGAAACGTTATTGTGATCCAAATCAGTAAAAATGCCTACCTTTGTTGGCCTCAATATCATTATAGAAATTTCCATTTTCCAGCAGTAGCTGGAAGCTATAAGCTTGAACATATTCCTTGCCAGGGTGCTCACTGTAGGTCCATTGTTATTACAACTAGTCTGGAACTAAAAAAACACATGAATTAGAGCATATTTTTCTAAAACTAGATGAAAACCCGGCTTCGCTCGGGTAAAATAAATAATAGTAATAGGTAATACTCATTTTGAATTAAGTAATTATTTACTTTTAGACTTCATACCTTCATCAAGGCGGTTACAAACCTATCTCATCTCAGAAAACTTTAAATCCGTAACATACAATCATAACTCGAAAAATTTACTATTCCGATAATTATATCTAAAAACAAATATGTAATTAAAAAAACCTAATCCGCTTTTCTGGTAGCAGTTCGGTTCTGTAAGGATCACAGTTCTAACCTGACCCACTTTTCTGGTCGCAGATCGGTTCTGTGAAGGCCGCATTTATAACCTAGCCCACTTTCCAATCTCAAAAGAGGGAACCCTTTTGTACCTACCCTTCATGGCACTAAAGTATAAGTATGGAAATTATCACTACTATTTCATTATTTAATATTAATGCCTATCCGTTAATATTAAATCCGTTTACAAAAAAAAAACTGAATAAGTGCGAGTCGGACTCACCCATCAAGAACGGAACACTTTTTAATATTTGTTGTTATAGCGGCAACAGAAATACATCATGTGTGAAAATTTCAACTGTCTAGCTATCACGGTTCATGAGATACAGCCTGGTGACAGAGGGACAGTGGAGTAAACTGAAATAAAGGTTCCGTCACACCGGCGCGATTTCAGAGCCGGGCCTGAGCGTTTTATATGAAAAAGCGGCGCGCCCCGCTCACGCGCCGCACGCGAAACGCGCCTGTGTGACGGAGCCTGAAATGTCAAACCGGGCAAGTGCTCGCGCACGAAGGGTTCCATACTTTTTAGTATTTGTTGTTATAGCGGTAACAGAAATACATCATCTGTGAAAATTTCAACTGCCTAGGCCTATCACGGTTCATGAGATACAGCCTGGTGACAGACAGACAGACAGACAGACAGACGGACAATGAAGTAAAACTGAAATAAATGTCATATACCTACTAAGAAAAACCGGCCAAGTGCGAGTCGGAATCGCTAATAGGTTCCCGTTTTTTAGTTACCCTTCAGGTACGGAACCCTAGTATGAGTGTAATAGATTTGTAACCGGTCAGCAATGTGAGTCCCTTGGAGAAGCAGAGGTCTAGTCTAAACCCCCACTTACCATCGGCATTAACAGCCTTGTATTCTTGTTTGCCACCAACATGTCATATTAAAACATATTAATAAAAATTTACTCGGTCAACAATGTGAGTCCCTTGGAGAAGCAGAGGTCTAATCTAAACTCCCACTTACCATCGGCATTAACAGCCTTGTATTCTTGTTTGCCACCAACATGTCATATTAAAACATATTAATAAAAATTTACTCGGTCAACAATGTGAGTCCCTTGGAGAATCAGAGGTCTAGTCTAAACTCCCACTTACCATCGGCATTAACAGCCTTGTATGAGTTGTATGCTTGTTTGCCACCAACATGCCATGTTAAAACATATTAATAAAAATTTACTCGGTCAGCAATGTGAGTCCCTTGGAGAAGCAGAGGTCTAGTCTAAACTCCCACTTACCATCGGCATTAACAGCCTTGTATGCTTGTTTGCTACCAACATGTCATATTAAAACATATTAATAAAAATTTACTCGGTCAGCAATGTGAGTCCCTTGGAGAAGCAGAGGTCTAGTCTAAACTCCCACTTACCATTGGCATTAACAGCCTTGTATGCTTGTTTGCCACCAACATGTCATATTAAAACATATTAATAAAAATTTACTCGGTCAGCAATGTGAGTCCCTTGGAGAAGCAGAGGTCTAGTCTAAACTCCCACTTACCATCGGCATTAACAGCCTTGTATGCTTGTTTGCCACCAACATGTCATATTAAAACATATTAATAAAAATTTACTCATTTCATCAGTCATATCCAGCCTAGCATTGCATTGGCCCCGCTTAAATATTTCTTTAATTTGTTTTTAGTATTTGTTATAGCGGCAACAGAAATACATCATTTGTGAAAATTGAAACTGTCTAGTTAATCTAGTTATCACGGTTCATGAGATCTTGAGATACAGCCTGGTGACAGACAGACGGACAGCAGAGTCTTAATATTTAATAGGGTCCCGTTTTTACCCTATGGGTACGCAACCCTAAAAAGTGACCAAGGCCTCCAGTGCCCTAGGCTGGAATCAAAGCAGCGTCCTCTGCTATTGCAGCAGGTGCCTGTGCCATTCTGCCACCGGGCCACCCACGGCGGCATAGGTCGAATTTTTCCAAGGATACTTATGCACTACTTACTGAAGGTTTATGGAGCCTCGCCATCCCTAAGCCTAAATTAAATATTTTCTGAAAATAATTTGTTTTGATCTAATAACATATTGGAGTCCTCGTAATAGGGGTCCCGTTTTTACCCTTTGGCTACAGAACCCTAAAAATCAACCTTGTTTTGGTACTATGTACTATGCTTCACTATGACTCTGAAATTTTAGCAGGAATTAATATTTTTTTTGTTGTCACCTGTCAAATTAGAATAGAATAGAATAGCCTTTATTGACCAAAAAATTAAATTTCAGCACATATTACATTTAAATAAATTCACATTTCATTTATATCAATTAGTTTCAATATTTTTTCCTTAGTAACTTTATTAAATAATTTTTATGTCATTGCTTTTTAATAATTATTTCAGTCTGCCTTCTTGGCATAGGCCTCCCCCAGCTCTCTCCACAGCTCTCTATCCCTTGCCGTCCCTATCCAATTAGGTCCCGCATGCTTCTTTATGTCATCCGACCACCTCATTATTGGTCTTCCTTCTCTCCTTTTTCCATCTCTAGGATACCATTCCGCTTCCTCTCTATCCCACTTATCTTTACCTTCCCTTGCCATATGTCCAGCCCAACCTGTTGCAGTCAAAAGTGTGAACTGGCCAAAGAACTTTTAACCGACAAAAACAGGCAAAACTGCTTTGACTGAGCATGTTGGTCAAAAGTAGTTTTACCTGAAAATCATACCTATTTCTGGCAGCAGTTTCGTTTTTAGGGCGTAGCAAAAAAAAAATAACCCTAACCTACCTATCTCTGGGAACAGTTTAGTTTTTTGGGCGTAGCAAAAAAATAACCCTAACCTACCTATCTCTGCGAGTACTTTTGACTGATAGTAACAGTCACAACACAATTACTATTAACCAATGATTTTCAGGTATAACTACTTTTGACCAACATGCTCAGTCAAAAGCAGTTTTGCCTGTTTTTGTCGGTTAAAAGTTCTTTTGACCAGTTCACACTTTTGACTGCGACATATATACTATCTATATATCTTATTATATTTAATCTTATATTCAACTTACATTGACTCCGGAGATAACTTATTAGCTTTATGCAGTTGACTTTCCAATTCACCGATACACCTCAAATTTGATTCATAGTCTAAAGCACAGTTATTAAATATGTCCACAATACACTGTAGCTTTTTGCACTGTTTCACACTGGCAATGTACTTAATTAGAGTGTGTTACAGTCAGCTGGCACTTAACTCAAAGTTTCTTTGAACAACGTCATTTTCATCTCGCTCACTTATTAGTTTATCACAGCTGCTTCAAGGTTGCTTTCACTTGCATTTCCAGGTAGCTAGTAGTGCCTTGACATGTAAGAATATTTGGAATCATTCTGAAATATTAAAATACAACTGAGAGACCGATGTTTATACTAAACACAATACACCCATGGAACGCTTTGAAGTTCAAATCTCGTTACGTTACGATGGCGTTTGCACTTTGCACTATGTTCGGTGACTATTTTTTATTGTTAACACACACAATACACTATTTAACAGGTTTTTATCACGTCTGGAGTACCGGATAAAGTATTTTCGAATAACAGCCGTCGTTGACGTCTAGGCAGTGTTGCTATCGTCTTAAAAGCCGTAACAGACTATCGCACGTTCTGGCTTAAAAACAAATTTATGTAATAATTATACCGGTATACATATCCATATGAAACGAAACTTAATGCAAATAATAACCATTATAAATACCGGAAAGTCATCAAATAAACAGTAATATTCGTCTTGCTTTTTATTAAAAAAAATACGACCAACCTAACTTGTAAGCATGTTTGCAGTTTCTAAACGCAACGCATAGCTGTCAAATGTCAACCAACAAATTGAGCCTTTAGTATTGTTTGTCGAAATTTTTTCACTTTTAAATGCAAAATACGCGACAATACGAATTTTGCGGATATATGTTGTCGATTCAAAAGTGTTATTTTTTTACGCTCTTTTGTTTGAGCATAATTTAATTTGTTTCTACCGTCAAAGCCGCTCGCGTTTATATATAAAGATAACCGGCTACAGGAGCCGCGGACAATCAATAGACTATTTGACCTTAAGAACTTTCAAAGTAATAAAATAAATTACTTTTGAGAAAATATTAATAATAGGTAGATTGAAAATTATCCTTTAAACTGCTAAAATAATTATTTTATGTAAAAACTACAACTGTTCACTGTTTAACAAGTATCTTATTCTTATTTGTTTCATAAGTCGAGCGAGAGTAACCAAAAGTATGCAATGAAACTATGTAGTTTCGAAAGTCATCGGGTACTAGGAAGTAATTTATATGTTTAAAAGCAACTAAAATAATCAAAAGTAGGTACATTGTGATACATAGTTTCAAAAATTCGTCAAGTACTTCAATTATAACGGTAATTTCTTCTGCTTAGAAAGTTTTTTTTAAAGACAAGATAAAGATTTTCTTACCTTTTCAATGTAAATACAAATTTTATAATATTAAAATATGTGGTACAACAGACAAACATCGGCGACATCAAGACAGCCATGAGACAGTAAACAATGAATTTGACATTGACAGTCTTGACACTACTGCTTAATCTATTAAAATTATATTCGACAAACAGCAAAAAATTTTAAATTGGTATTAAAACTTATTCTACGAAGGTTTTTAGTATCATTGTACGTTATAAGTACGTAAAACTAATTATTTAAGTATATCTAACTCAGTTTTAAGTAAATTATTAATTTACCGGTTTAATGTCCCAGCGTAGGATGTGAAGTGTGATGCACACTTAACGTTAGGTTCGTTCATTCCATTCACGTCGGTCAATTCTATGGATTCGAAAGACGTAAGCCAAAACGAAAGAGTTTCCCGGTAGGCTTCAGTTGGTTCGTTCGAACTAATTTACGTGCGGATGGCGCTCTATCGTTCGATTTTCACGGTAGGGCCCCAGACCCAAATCAAGGCCTATCAAAGAGGCCAATTGACAAAGATTTTTTTTTATTTTATCAAGGAGGGTAGAGGTACGTCTACCCCAAGTAGCATGGAAGTGTCGGCAACATCAATATAGCAGCCAATTAAGAACTTAGAGTGATTTAAGGGACGTATAAGAGTGTCAGAAAAGATTTAAGCTGTATAAAAGGTACTTTACAGACATTATACAGCTCAAGCTGTATAAAATCATTATAAAGGATTCTGCGGAAGCATGGGGTGCTTTATCAGAATATAAACAATCTACTATAAAACTAAAAGTGTTGTGTGAGACTACAAGCTAATTCTATCGTAAAAGCTGTATACAGGCTGTATTGTAGTATCACTTGGCACTTTTAGCTGTACAAAAGTATCTGTCAACTCCGTTTTAAAACATTAAGTGTTGTGAAACACTACAAGCTAATTTTATCGTAAAAGCTGTATACAGGCTGTATTGTAGTATCACTTGGCACTTGTAGCTGTACAAATGTATCTGTCAACCCCGTTTTAAAGCTATTTCTTATGGCGTAATCTTACTCTCCTATAAGAATAGTAGTTGTATAACTTCTGTCTGTAAGGGTATTATAAAACCAAATGAATAAATGGCAGCTATAGTACAGCTTTTTTCTGTATTACTGATAGAGTCGCTTATAACAATCTTTTGGCGTAATTTTACACTCGTATAAGTATAGTAGTGTAATGATTTCTGAAAATAAGTGTATTATAAAACTAAAGGAATATGTGACAGTTAGTCTTCTTCTTCCTCGCGTTATCCCGGCATTTCGCCACGGCTCATGAGAGCCTGGGGTCCGCTTGACAACTAATCCCATGATTTGACGTAGGCACTAGTTTTACTTTTTTAGTTTTTACGAATGTTTTTAATGAATGACAGTTACAGTACAGGTTTTTATTTGTTATACGGATCTCTAAAGAGAATTATAACTTATGTACGGAGAACCGAAATACAGCCAAACGAATACAAATATTCTATTATAAAGCTGTTTTAATTACAAAAGCTGTAAAAGACACTCCATTTATTACACAGCACAGCTACTAAGATTATAATGCTCTCCAACTATCCTGTAGGCTGTTTAAAAATTGTCGCCATTTTACAATAAAAAAAAAAACGTATTTGTAAATATAATTAAAGAAATACTTGCAAATATTTAGCAGACTAACGCCGTGTTATGATTACCAGCTAAAATAAATTGTTTAGCCTTAGAATTAATATTTATAAATATTTTTGATACTCTAACCTTAAAAACAAACAGTAACTTTACCAATTTTTGATATTTTCCTTATGGTTTCTCTTTGTTATTTTGCAGGCGCGTAAATATTTTGCCAGAAAAGATACACAGGTTCACAATAAATAATAATCCGCACTTACCAATAATGTAAAATTCCATTCAAGTCCTGTATAATATTTACTTTTACTTTTACCATCCACTATAACACTTTATTGTCGCCATTACTATATTACGAAAGAACAAGATTAAGACATTTTAGTTTTTTAAATGATTATTATTCTCTTGTAATTATTTCTTATAACTCATTTAAAACTTATATTCTTATATCGTACTTATAAGAGATTATCTGTAGTGTTAAGGTTCCCTGTTACACCGAAATATAGCTGTAATGCAGCTATTATGCAGCTTATGTATTGCTTATACAGCTACTCTACAGCTTTAATAACGCCAAAGGCTGTATAATTTGGGCCCTTTTTTTACTTATAAGGGCTGTATAAGCGCTTATACAGCCTTTGTACAGCCTAACTGTACAGCTTATAGTATACAAATAAACTTTAATACAGCTTATATACAGCTTGCAATGCTACTTGGGACCCTTCGTAGATTTTATGAACATAGACAAAGAAAAACTGAAATATAATAGATAATAATATACATATATCAAAAAATAAATAATAATTTACATATGACTACTTCATAAAATACAAATCAAAATAATTTGATTTGTTCCTAGAAATCGCATCTATAGACAAAGCCAGTTCTAGCAATGTTGCTGTAGTAAAATATTTTGATGTTAATTACTGGCAATCTCGTCTGGGAACGGACAACACATGCACAATTTTGAAGGGTCACATCGTTTCAAGGAAGTCAATAGGCCTTGCCTACAACCTTTAACGTGGTTCGTACCAGACTTGAGATAGAAAAACCAGAGCCCTGAGGGCCTACCGCGAACCACGTTCGACGTGTTGCCTCTGTGTCGCACTTGTAAATTAGTACGTAAGTGTGACAGGGAGGCAACACGTCGAACGTGGTTCGCGGTAGGCCCTCTGTGTCTAACGTCTCACTCGCACATGTTGCCAATGTTAAAAATATATTTCTACCATTGTGGTAATGGTCAAGCAAATCTTGTCAGTAAAAAAAGGCGCGAAATTCAAATTTTCTATGGGACGATATCCCTTCGCGCCTACATTGTTCAAATTTGCCGCCTTTTTCTACTGACAAGATCTGCATGACCAAGTATATTCATATATTCATATTCGTTTATTAATAATAATTCATATTACATGTCATTTTACACTGTTACATCAAAGTAGGTATAGTACAAAAAAAACATTTATTTACATACAATATATATACAGTGGTACTACTAAACGAAATTAATAACTAGCTTAAATCTAAAATAGGCCCTTGAGGCATTGTACCAAGGATGCTGGCGGCATTTCCTCGCTGTATCGCAATGCTGATACGTTGTGCGAGGTAGCCGCCAGCTCTTCGGTCACCAGTTACGTCAACCAGACGCTTCGCGATTTCTGCGAACAACTTATGCGCGCTGGGACCCCATGGACCTAGAGTTTCAACACCAAATGGTACAAAATGGTACTCTCTACCGAGGCTCTTATATTTGTTACGTTTTAGAATTTCGGCGCTTTCCGCCGCTCCGCCCGCTTTTACAGTAGTCCGTTGGAGGTGGGACGGTGCCAGTGTGTCTACGCAGGTAGCATCCCACACCAACATCCGTCCCAAGCTCCAAGGAACTAAGGACACTCCATCGGGCCTCTTGCCATCATCTCTGATAATGCCAGTCGGCTCAAGAAGAGCAGGCACATTGATGGTGGCAAGAGACCGACGGACTATGTCATTAAGCGACGCATGTCTCGAAAAACGGCCTGCACTTGTTTGACAAGATAATCCGTGGTGTCCCAGTCGGTCCACGTCCGTGCCACAAGAGCATATGTGTGGCGTACACACCGAAACCCCGAGTCGCAAACCAGTCGCCAGTCTAAGGGAGGCCGGATCCAAGAAAGTACCAGTATTGGGCGAAGGATGGGCATGTAGCCAGTAACCGGCTTCCCGGGCTCCGACCGCCAAAAGCCTCGCGCGGTCTGGACCTGTACAGTTGTTTAGGAGAGTATTGTAAGTTAAATCACAGTAAACATTATCCCAACTCCTTTGTGAATTTGGGTTGTCTGGAAATTGTTTGCCTGGGCAAGCAATTTTAAAAGCATTTTTGGCGTCCTCAAAGCCCGCAATCTCACAGTTTGTGGGCAAAGCCCTTAAGATATTTCCTATGAGACCAGACGTGCTATGAGTGGACGCCAAAAAGGCTGGGGAAGCCACACTGGAAATTTTGCGAATTCCTAAACCTCCAAACCGAATGGGGAGGGACGCTTGAGACCAGGAAGGCTCACTTAGCTGAATGTTTAGAATCGTCTCTAAACTAATTTTGATCAAATCATCTATGGGCGACAATAAATTTTGATGTTTCCAGAAAGGACAACAGCGGAGCACATACGTAAATTTAGGGACAAAAAGGCAGAATTTAAGAATCACAAGAGCATAATGAGGGCTAATTTCGAGTAAGCGATCCGTGTGACTTTTGAATTTAGTTATGGAGTTAGAAATATAATCGGGAAAAGATTCTTCGAATATAGGAGAACCCAGGAGGCAAAGAGAATACTTGTCTACTGATTTGATATTGGGAGTCAGATCGTCAAATTTGGGTTGTAAGTTGGTCAAAGTACAAGAAGATTTTTGAATAAAGAGTTCGCATTTGCTGAAATTCAGTTCTAAACCAATATTTTCGAAACTACTCTTAATAAAAGACAAATCAGAGAGTACAGTATTCACGTCACCTCCTAGGGTTCCGTCATCTAAGTACCACACATTGAATTTTGATTTTAAATTTTTGATAATTGGATTTATAGCCAAACTAAAAATTGCTGGCCCGAGAGGGTCACCCTGCTGGCAGCCAACCTCGGAAGATAATTCATGTGACTTGTACATTAATTTAGATGAGTCTGAATAGCAAAAGAAAAGGTAATTGTATAGTTCCGGAATTTTGTCCTTAACTTCTGTCAGCAAGGTGTCTCTACTAACCGAATTAAAAGCATTTTTAACGTCAATTTTGACAACAATTTCGCAATCATCGAGTGAAAGGTAGGTCCTTAGGGCATGGACGGCTGCCTCGCACCCACCTTTCGTGCCGAAACCTAGCTGTATTGGTTCAAAAAGGGATTGTAATTTTGATCTAATGTGTCTAGTACAAAATAAATTTAAATTAAAATAAAATTAAAATTAAAACAATAAATAAAATGTCAAATAAAGATATAGGTACCTACGGTAACATAGGTAATAACTTAATTCATAAAGTCTGCAAAACTGTAGAAAGTGTGCTCTACAAGCCATCGTTTAAGCCTAAATTTAAAGCTGGTCAGTGACGGCGCATCTGTGACGTGTGGTGGCAGACGGTTGTAAACGGCTGGTCCCATTACATGGGTGAGTTTTGCGGATTTTGCCAATCTACGCTTCACGCCCACGAGTTTTCGGGCGTTTCGCAGGTTTCGTCCATGAATATCGGATCCACTCGAGTACTCGTCAAGGTGACATCGCACGTATGTAGCTACTTGGAAAATCACAATGGAGGGCAGAGTGAGTATCCCAAGGTCCTTAAAGTGAGGTCTCGCTGAGTTACTCTGACTCACTTGCACAATCGCTCGGACGGCTCTCTTTTGCATGCGAAAGACACGCTCCCATTCGGCAGCGCGGCCCCACAGCTCTGCGCCGTATTGTAGGAGTGACTCAGTGGCGTAGCTAGGGGGGGGCGGCGAGGGCGGCCCGCCCCGGGTGTCACCCATTTGGGGGGTGACACCCGACCGTGAACATCAGTAGTGCCATCTATAAAAAATCGTAAAACTGTGGCAGATTGCACAACCGCCATTAAGGAAATAATATACAACATGCCCACGAGGAACCCGAGAGATTTTGACAGAATATTCCTGATCATATTTAAAGACTAAAATGTCCTATAAACTGTTTTGTAATTCGCCTAGTTTCATAGTCCAGTAGCACCAGCATAGCAATGTACAAATTGCAGAACATTCCCAAAAAGCGGAAACGTTCTCGAGAATGTTCTCAGAACATGGAAATTATTGTTCCGCCATCTTGGATTTTTAACATAGGAATAAAACTTTTTTTTGACATAGGAATCTAGAGGCCTCTATCTTCCGCCATGCCAAATCTCAGCGCGCTCGCACCAACTTGAAAAAAATTATTTTTGATAGGTATTTAGGGGATCCCGAGATTCCGTGGCCAAAATTTCAGCGCGCTAGTGCAAACTTGAAAAAATTTAAAAAAAAAGTCGGTCATATGGAAAAAAAACATGGCGGCGTCAATATGACATTTGGTCGAGCACCCCCCACCTAGGTCTGACCGTTTGGCCGGGCCGTCATACATTTTTCTGACCGGAAGCGGTAGATCAAAAGTCGGAATTTTCTGGGGGTAAGGATACTACACCTAAACTATCGTGAATATTCATGGTATAAACTACGATAAATAAATAAATTCTCGTTCTCGAGAACATTCTCAGAAGTTACCGAGAAATTCTCATGTGGAAAGTTTCGCAACTTTGGAAAGTTTTTTTTTAATTATGTGATTATTTCTGTAATTGACAAAAAAAAGTTAAAATTATTTTTGGGTGACAGTTTTACAAATTATAGCATTTACATTTTATGTACAAAAAATCGAAAAACGAGAAATTCTCATGTGGAAAGTTTCGCAAATTTGGAAAGTTTTTTTTTTTAATTGTGATTATTTCTGTAATTGACAAAAAAAAGTAAAAATTATTTTTGGGTGTCAGTTTTACAAATTATAGCATTTACATTTTATGTACAAAAAAATCGAAAAACAATTTTATTTTGGCGAAATTGACGTAAACTCTTTTAGTATTTTTTCCTTATTTTGGCCTCAGAAATGTATGGTTAAAATCTCTCGGGGTTCCTGGTATGTAACAATAATATGTTGGTGCCTCGTAGGTTTTTTTATTCAGAAAGTTTTTTTTAATTATGTGATTATTTCTGTAATTGAGAAGCTATGTCACTATTTCTAATTGGGTAACTCTGGACCAGGGATGTAACGGATGTGGTTTTATCGGAACCGAAAACGGAAACAGATGTTTTCAATTTAGTTTAACGGAACCGAAAACGGAAACGGAACCGAAAACGGAACCGGAACCAGAATCGGAGCCTGACTTTTTAACGATGTAGTAGTTGTCCCCTTTCTAAAATAAACCTTCAGACAATGTTTATACTTAGCCGTGTCCCCACTAACTTCATCAAAATAGTTCCAAATCGAACTTTATTTCGGCTTCATTGTACGTTTTTTTTACACACAGTCAGTAGTCAGTAGTACACAATAGAACACATACGATTTAAATTTTAATATCACGAATAAAACAAAGTATACAAACAAACAAACAACAAATTAGCGTAGCACGTGGCAAGCGGGGCGATGAGCGAATGACTGGTATGAACCTGTTTGTTTTTGATGTACGCCGCCGCCGCGCGAAGCATTGACATCCGTTATAACTTCCGTTTCAAACATAACGGAACCGAAACAGAAACGGATGTGTAATACCAAACGGAAGTTCCGCCTTAACGGAAACGGAACCGGAGCTCCGTAACATACCTGCTCTGGAGTTGGACTATTTGAAATTCATTGTGAAATGGGATTTTACAGAATCTCTTTGAAATCGCGCACTTGGCAAAAAAAGTTTTAAATTTTTTTTAACGTAAATTATTTGTATATCTTTCACGGGACAATGATGACTCGGACCTTTGGGAGGCGTGCGCGGAGCCCAGGCCAACATGTAGACCCTTATGACACTTATGAAATGTGGGTTACACCGAGCGGTTGCTGTCCTTGCCCGTGTCATAGAACGCGCGCAGAGGCAACACCCGCCAGGGTGTGGACTATTGAGAGTTCATGGAATCTAAAATGAAAGCGATGGAGTAAATTGTGAGCTATGGAATATTAAACGTAATTTTATAATTGTAAAATATTAAACATATTTTACAATTTTGATTGAATTTTGGGGTGACACCCACAATTTCCGCCCCGGGTGCCACCCATGCTAGCTACGCCACTGGGAGTGAGTGTACAGTGGCAAAGTAACAAGACCGCACCACCCTCCTGGGCACCACTCTCGCCAGACGTCGCAGGGCAAAGCAGGCACTTGCTAGCTTGTTACACACTTTGCCTATGTGCGATTCCCACTGCAGTCCTCTGTCGAGCCCAAAACCCAGGAAGGTGGTATTCTGCACTTGACCCACTTGGACACCATCCACAAACACTCCAAGGTTTCTTGGGCCTCTACCCCCGAGATAGAAGTGGAGAAAGTGGGTTTTATTAAGGTTTAGTACCAGGCCATTGCTTCTAAAGTACTGTGACACCTGATTTGCGACTTTATTCAGACATTGCTCGAGTTTGTCAATGTCAGGTGCACACACTACCACGGCTACGTCGTCGGCATACATATATACTTCTCCCTCTACTATGGCTTCTGGAAGATCATTGAGAAGCAATGAGAAAAGTATATTGGATACCGACGACCCCTGGGCAACGCCCATTGTTGTAGATATAGGCTCTGACCTCACTCTGCCTCCATCAGACACAACCACCTGTGACCGTCCGCGCAGCATATCACATACGAGTGCGTGGGCCTTGCCTCCAATGCCGTAATGACGTAGCTTAAAGCTTAATAGCGAGTACGCCGTGGTCTGCTACATCGAAAGCCTTCGATAAGTCGCAGCACAACGCTGCGACTTGCTGGCCACACTCTCGAGCATCCAACACACGGCGCACCAACTCGCGCGTCATCGCACACGTCGAGCGGCCCGCGCGGTAGGCGTATTGACGTTCGGACTAGGGCTCCCGGTATCCGTGTTACACGCCGAAACGAATACCCGTGTTCTTAAGACCGGCGGTGCTAAGAACACGGTTTACACGGAACCGCCGGGATCCGGATACGTATCCAAGAACCGTTCCCAAGAAACGTTTCTCAGATACGTATCTCCGTTTACACGGGTACTTAAGACCGGCCCGAACGGATCCGAAACAGTTTGAGCCAATCAATGCTCTAGCTCTGGGTATGCAAGGTCTAGTATTGAATGTTGACTTCAGATGAACTCGTTTAGCGTACGAATTTTTTTTTAATTATTTATAACAGTTTTAACACATGTGTTCATATAACATATTTAACCAACTATACAATACAGGGTCATTTTTGGACCGTTAGCCATATTGTGCGAGGTGATTAGGTAGGCCATACTGAACAACTTTTTGTATGGGACCAACTCCGAAATCACAAAATTTTTTTTGGCTTTTCATACATTTTGGTCGAGTGGATGTCGATGTCGACGTTTTCTATGGGAAGGCCAAATTTTTTTGGGATTTCGAGGTTGGTCCCATAGAAAAAGTTGTTCAGTATGACCTACCTAATCACCTCGCACAATATGACTAACGATCCAAAAATGACTATGTATATGAATAGAAGTAGGTGTCCCTATTCTATATAGTCTACTATTTTTAATTTTGAACTAACTCGTCCCTAGTTTAGAACCTTAATTAGGGTTCCGTACCCAAAGGGTAAAACGGGACCCTATTACTAAGACTCCGCTGTCCGTCCGTCCGTCCGTCTGTCACCAGGCTGTATCTCGTGATCTGTAATAGCTAGACAGCTGAAATTTTCACAGATGATGTATTTCCGTTGCCGCTATGACAACAAATACTAAAAACAGAATAAAATAAAGACTTAAGTGGGGCTCCCATACAACAAACGTGATTTTTGACCGAAGTTAAGCAACGTCGGGCGGGGTCAGTACTTGGATGGGTGACCGTTTTTATAGATAATGGTACGGAACCCTTCGTGTGCGAGTCCGACTCCCACTTGGCCAATTTTTTTTTACTATTATTGCTTTTAAGTTAATTTCATTACATATTACATTTCAATCAAAGAAACACATTTTATATATAATGGTGTAAGTTATATAGTTTCGCGAAGAATAGGTATGCAGACAAATACTACCTACTACTACTTTGTGGTTATTTGTTATTTTTATCAATTACCTAACCGTTAGATTAGTTACTAATCTACCAACGAAGCAAAAAAAGTACAGCGGCATTTGAAACGCAGGATTTCACGCGAGAACCTTAAAAACCTATGCTACCTTGGTTACCTTGCAATTATATTGCTAAATACATTAAGATAGATCTCAAAATTGGTAATCATTCATGTTGACTGGGGTCACTTTCACACTAGTGCTCAGGTAATAAATGCCGGCCGGTGGTGTTCCATTCATTAGAACGTGTTGTTTTACCCTTTTGTCAGATATCGCCGAAAACAAGTAGCATCCCAAACCATTATCAGAACTGCCATAGCTAATTATAAGCTTTATGTCGGTGTAATAAGGAGAACCTGTCTACACATATATGAAATTGTAACAAATGCAGCGGCTAAAATTAAAGAAGCAAATGAACACGAAATAAATATGACTTTTAAGATATTGTGTTTAGGTAAGTAGGTATGACTCCAGTTCGCCACTTAGCCGGCCAATTCGTAAAATACAGTCTTTCCAAGTTACTTTAATTTAAAATCGTTTTGTTGTTTTGTTGCTAAAATTGTAAATAATATTTATTAGTACAGTCTTAAAGTTCATTTTATATGATAATAAGATAATGAATTTAAGAAAAGTCTTACTTTTCATAAATTTATACTAAATTATATTAAAAGTTGTAAATACATTACTTATTGGCAGATACACATGATTACAGTGTAAACTCTTTATAACGTCACTCGATTTAGCGACAAACTCCTTAAAATGTCGAAATTGCTTGACTTTGGTTGGTTTACCTTGTTTTCTATACAGTAATACACTCTATATAGGCGTCACGCTCACTCTATTTAACGACAACAATACGGCATAATACATCATTAACAAATACTTTCTAAGTTGCCGAAATTGATAAAAACTGCAGCTGTGTACGTTTTTTTGTTTGCTGTTTTGTTGTTTTATTATCTAGCACGTGTTTACTTCGACTGACGTACCGGAGATTCTAAGAAAATTTGTCTTTTGTTTTTGTATGATCAACTTGCACATGTTTACCTCGGGCACTAGACTTTTGACAAGATGTTACACGTTATAAATTAATAGGCGTTGTTATTTGTATGAAATGAATGTTCTTCTTGTGCAAAATGTGTCCTAAGTATATTATAAACAGATACATTAGAATATTTAGATATTTAGATAGTAAGATGACCTTTTTATTTCACTCCATTTAACAGCCACTCTCTATACTTAACGTCGAAAAATCCGCAGTCCCTTCAGTGTCGTTAATGTCGTTATATAGAGTTACACTGTATTTATTATTTTTTACATGGTTTACTATAATAATACTAAGATGTCTGGCTTACGTAACTTAAAAAATAATTAGATTAAAAAATATACATTTCTATTGACAGAATATATTCGTAAAAACTCACCCATACAATATATAGATTACAAATTATTAAAAATATAAGAACTGTTTAAAAATATGCTATTGGTAAGAATATTGTATACTTACCTACCACCACCTACCAGATCATGCATGGCCAGATTTTAACGTAAAGTCTTTTTTATTCTTTATTGCTTTTATTTTTTTTAAGCACTTTAATTTTATTGCTATCAAGTTATATTAATAAACCATAAAGTATTAGTATTTGAAGTCTTATATAAAATACTATTTTGATAAGTAGCATAGGTATACTGTATTTCTAATTTTCTACTCGTATTGCAACATTGCAAGCAAAAACTACCTGCTCAGAAACCGTTTATTGAATTTCGACTCTATGAACCACGGAATAAGGTTAAATATGACGGAAACTCGTCATGAATCTTTTGTCTACTTGTTTCTAACTCTTAAGTACGCCGCGCCGGTTCGTTCCTTCGCTACTCGTCAAGGACGTGTCCGGAGCCACGGGTAAATAAGATCCGTTTCTCCGAATACCCGTTTATCCGTGGAGACGGATCTTAATTACACGTTTCTTAATTACACGTGCGGAACGGGCCAGAAAACCGTGTACGTGTTATTCGGAAACGGGTATTCGAAACGTGTAAACGAAACACGGACTCGACCGCGAGCCCTAGTTCGGACAGGGCATCAGTGGCTGTTAAAAACTCCATTAAGCGAGAACTAAGACCGTTCTCGAATACTTTTGCCACCGCCGGTATAATGGAGACGGGCCTGTAGGCATCAATGTCTTCTCTTTTTCCCTTCCCCTTAAACAGAGGAGATATTTTACTCATTTTCAAGGGGGAGGGAAACACACCTTCAAGGATACATTGGTTAAACAGACCCGCTAGTACTGGTGAGAGGGGAGCCGCGGCGATGAATAAAAGCTCCATAGAAATTCCGTACAGGTCTTTCGTGGTTTTATGAGGAATAACTTTAGTTATTATACGATATACCTCTTCTGCAGAGAACAGCCGCAGGCGGAAGCAGCGGTCAGCGGGCGCTCGAGCAAGTTTTAGCGCAATTCGCACTTGTGACAAGTCTGCGTTCGGCGCACCGCAAGCCGCCGCCGCGCACGCGAACCGTTGGTTCATAGCGCTCGCTGCAGCCTGCTTGGAACCAAACCCTCAGAGGCGTATTTACAAATTTGGCGCCCCGGGCCATTTTGATTTGCCGCCCCCCTTCATCAGTGACGATAAAGTATTTTATTTAAAAAAAAAACCTGCAACAAGTACCATTGGGGTGTGAAATAAAAAAAACTAAACATTTACCATTTACTCACATAGGCATTTACATTGTTTTCCTATGTACAAATTGGTTGACAAAATCATCAATAACGCTGTCGTAATTTAAAACGTTTGTCAGCTCAGCTTCTATATTAAGAAGAGCTAAGCTATTCAGGCGCTCTTCGCTGATAGTGGAACGTAGATAATTTTTTATTCTTTTGAGTGCAGAAAGGTGACGTCACTAATGTCACTATTCTAGATACAGATTTATATGGGCCGTTTTTGTCACTCAATGACGATGCGACCTCGTTATATTTGCCTGATCTGATCGGTGACCGGTGGGTACTGCTGGGTTTAACTTTTGGCCATTGAGAATCAAGGTGAGACATGGCAGTCAGGCTGGATATAGCTAAGAAGTTTGGTCGGGTCTGGCATCGGGTCTGCTCGAGGGACTATGTTATACAAATGGATCGCTAGCTTTTTTTCCGGTAGACGCACATGAGCCGTATAGTAGACGGAAGCTGCTCCGATAGTGTGGACATTACCGCTGGCGTTGCACTAGGTTCTGTGCTGTCATTGCTGCATATCAATGATAATCATTGCTATGCAGACGACAGTAGTAGGGATGCGTATTACACAGGCCGTACCATTATCCCTCATTCTGTGGTGCTGGAAAGTCATGAAAAGTATTGTATTTGTATCTGATATCGAGAGCACTCTATCTGTACTGAGTTTCGGCATGGGATCGGAACAATTTAGTGAGATTCAATACCACGAAGACACAAGAACCGCCCGTATGTATATAGTCAGATGGGTCACAAGTAATGTTAGGTACGTAAGTGAAAACGCGAGCGTAGCGAGCGCGAAATTTTTTCGAGAAAATAGTAGGTAAATTTTTAGGGTTCCGTACTTCAAAAGGAAAAAAACGGAACCCATATAAGATCACTTTGTTGTCCGTCCGGCCGTCTGTCTGTCTCAATATAAAGGGTCTTGACATGACAGAGGGCGGCAAAATCGACAAGGCTTGTTATTTAAATTTTACAAATAAATAGGGGAGCGACAAAATTCTGGTCGACCCTATCTGAACAGCTAATAAAATATTATTTTGACCCAAATTTGCCGCCCCCTAAAATCTGCCCCCATAGGCTTCAGCCTGCTCAGCCTAGTGGTAAATCCGGCACTGCGCCGTACTAATACTTCTTGAACGAAAATGTTGCTTAATTTAGGTACTTGTTGGTAGATATTTTTAGATATTTGAAGCGTTCGTTTGTTTATTAATTTAAATGTCAATTAAAATATAATAAAAAATATAGCTAAGTTTGATTATAAAAGGCGCCCAGAAAAAGCCGCAAGGGGCGGCTTCGCCGCCCCCCTGCGGCCTGCCGCCCCGGGCCATGGCCAAAAATATAGCTAAGTTTGATTATAAAAGGCGCCCAGAAAAAGCCGCAAGGGGCGGCTTCGCCGCCCCCCTGCGGCCTGCCGCCCCGGGCCATGGCCCCCTTGGCCCTATGGTAAATACGCCCCTGCAAACCCTGCACCGCTCGAATTTACGACGATATCTGTGAAATCAGTCTGAGGGCGGCGTGATGATTGGCCCCGCTCCTTGTTAATAATTTGCAACATGGATTTTGAGGCATTTTGGCTCTTTGTAATGATATTAATATAGTGGTCATATTTACCCTGCCTTACTAACTCACTATATTTTTTGTGCGCAATCCAAGTAATGTTCTTTACACGTTCGTCATTAGGAAATATATTGCTAATTTTAATTATGTCAAAAAGTAATAATTTTGCATTAAAAATGTCATCAGATAGCCAGGTATGCTGTTTACGATTACATATTTTTTTAAGCGGGAAAAAAATTTCAAACTGATTATTGATTATATTAATAATAGACGTGGCCATCTGATCGGCCGTATGACCTCGACGACTCCACAGGTCATCCCAGTCGATGCTGTAAATGGCTTCAATAAAACCAGCTCGGTTCACGTGAGTAGACGTGCGCGCCGCCGCCATAAGGAGTCAGCGCGCCGCCGCCGCCGCCGGTAGTTTAAAATTCGCGCCGAAACAAAACCCGCAAGAGGGTACAAATTTAAAATCAATGGATATAAAGCGCGTGCAACGTGCCTAGCTTTAGCGTTCCGACTGTTCCGTTTTTTTTTAATTCAATGCTTGATTTATTTTAACCCTTAAATCGATAACGTCCACTATACTGGACATCCCAAGAAAAAAATTCTGCACCAAATATTAAAGCATAGCGTTACTTTCCCCTGGTAGCGTACTTACACTACCAGGAAACTACGACTACTACTACTACTTGAATGATATGTTATTTTTAAGTAAGTAAGAAAATATTGGGAACCAGTGTGAACCTAATTTTTTTGTCAAAGTCCTACAGAACGCAGAACTTGCAAGGAAGCATCCGACAGACTGACATTTTCCCCTTTTTTAATTTTTTTTATATGACAGTATTAAGCAGCGTTAAAACGTGTAATAGGTAGTGTCCGACCGAAGGTTCGGTTACGGTTTCGGTTTCGGCCAGTTTCGGCCAAAAAATCATGTTTCGGCTGTAGTTTCGGTTTCGGCCAAAAAACGGCCGAATCTTTCGGCCGGGCCGAAACTTACGAAATAGTACTTCGGACAAAGACCAAAAGTTAGGGAATAAGTAGGACAACAATATTAATACCTGCATATACTGATTCATGTATAGGTACAGAAATTAATTGGTTTATTATAAAACACACTAATGAGGGCGCCATTGGACGGTCGACGCAGTTTTAAGAGGCTGTCAACACCTATAACGCGCACACTGTCTAATTGTATCGGAGTGAATGAGATAGCACTGTCGCACGTAGCCGTTGTCAGAGTATCAGTTCGGCCCGAGTCGAACGATGTCTTTTTCGCTCTTATTCACTCACTTATTCAGTCATTTTCTTATCTACCTCTAATGGCAAATTTTAAGCGAGGCTAAAGGCTACGCTCAACTAGTGCCGCAAAGTCGATTTTCTCAATAGTTCATATTTTGCGAGGCTGAACAGTTGACTATTGATTAAAACGAAGAAAAATGCTCGACGTTAGCCTCACTTTTTACCTCATATTACCATTGGTTTGTGTTCCACATGTCCTCTACTTCAGCTTAGCCTTTGGCCTCGCTGCGCCATGCTCGGCCTGTGGTCTCGCTTTTTAATACAATGGACAATGTTTGGAGTCTGTGCTCAACTACTTATCCTGAAGCACGGCTTTGACTTCGCATGAAAGTTCGCCTCACTGGGGCACTTCGGACTTTTATGCCCAGGTGAAGATCGGTACCCGGCCTTGCGATATTGTTAACAAAATATTTCGCGCTCGCTGCGCTCGCGTTTTTTTGTTGACCATGTATCTACATGTTAACTTGACTAGTGAATGAATAGAGTTAGACCAAGAAAATTCTTCCATGATTTTGATAGCATACGCAGTGCAACTATTAGTGCAAATGTTATTTATACGTCATAATTTCATAGAAGTTTTGACGTTTAAAATAACACTTGCACTGCGTGTGTTATCAAAATCGTTGCAGAATTATCTTGGTTTAACTCTAGTAATTTTCTTAAAAAACTGCTTAAGTAACATCAATTTCAAGGACATTGGGTGTTGACAGCGCCATAATATGTGTGTAAAAGCGGTTTTATGAAATTTTTTCAACGATTTTAACAAGTCTACAAAAGTTTCGGTTTCGGTTTCGGTTTCGGCCGAAACTAGAGCCAAAGCCGAACATTCCGTTTCGGTTTCGGTTTCGGCGAAAAAACATGTTTCGGTCGGACACTAGTAATAGGTTACTAACTGGTCTGTTTTTTACGTGGCGATATGATTTACATAAAAATGTTTCGTGTTTATGGGTAAAAACAAGTGTAAAAAGTGTAATGTCCAGTATTTTGCCCGTTGTCGATTACACGGCACTTTTGCTAAGTCCAATATGTTGGACGTTGCCAAGTATGCGAAGAGTAAAATTATTAAATTTTCTGGTAGTTTTTGTGGTAAATAAATTAAATAGAGGGATGTTAGGTGTTTCAAAACGTTCTAAAAAGTCATTACTTGCGGTAATACAACGTAATGAACCAAATAGATAAAAAAAAAATTATGGATTTTTATTCCTGTGGATGTTTTTATGGATTTTTTTTGTCCTGTGTGTGTGTGTGTGTGGATTTGTTTTCATCAAGAGACAGACCCGATTTCATTTGAGAAATTTATTACGAAAATTTTGATAAAAGTGCATGCATTATTGTAAAAACCATTGCTCATATGTTACTGCTTCCTAGGATACCCCGCTAAGTTAGATTTAATGTGAAATAAATGACGTCAATGACTAGTAAAATTTTACCACCTTTTTACACAATTTTACGAGCTATAAAGTTATTGCAAAAATATATAAATAATAGGTTTTACTTACTTAAATTCATTACATAAGTTGACATTATCAGTAAGTGTATTTCTAATTAAAAATTAAAATTTATTTAAAAAAACATGAATTGGACTAAAAAACCCTTATGCACATACAGTAGGTACTCTATACTCGGCGTGTCCAAAATACTGGACGTCTTTTCATTACGCGGCGTATCTTTTTATTTACACCGATCATAGCAACGTCCAACATACTTGACATATGTTTTTTTCAACATTATAATTAGATATTTTTTATATACCAAAAAAACGATGTAACACAGTTTTTTTTGAGATTTTTTCCCTTGTTGATTTAGAGTTAATCTTGGTTTTTCATTATACGTATATTGAAAAGTTGAAAATCCCACGCCGCCGGCGTTACGCCGCCGCCATGGATTTTTTCGTGGCGCGCCGCCGCCCGATTTTTTTCTACCGGCGCGCATGTCTAATCCGCACTCACTGTATCCGTTGTACCCGTCGCGTCCGGGTCCGAAATCAAAGTCGTCATATTTGGCGAAGGCACCGTCGTTGATGTTGACGCTAGGGCTTTCATCTGAGATTTAGTGTCTCCGACACTATTAGATGGCGTGTTCGTCAGAGATCGGGACGACTCGGGTGTCGAGCACAGTGGCAGCGCTGCGTCACTCAATTCACGCAGTTCATCAGTGTGTCGCTTACTTGAAGCGCTGGATTTATTTTTTAACGCCGCGACGGCGTTAAGTCGAGCTTGGCGCGCAGGGCGCTGCAGCGCTTTTGGAGCTTCTGCAGCAGGAATTGGAGAGTCGCGGGTAGTCTTCGATGTTACACCAGTGACTTCTATATTTGGCTGGTTAACCACTCTCATTTGCACTTGGATTATTTGATTTTGCTCAGTAATTTTCGTTTCTAAAGCACTCACTTTATTTACGAGATTAGTCACGGTTTTTTGCAGCTCACGAACCGCACTTTCCAATGTTTTTAACGACATTTTACCGACGTTTATAATTAAAATCAGTTAAGAGTATGAGTACGTGGGTTCCCCGACCGAGGTTACCCGACCTCGTTGTGTATATGAGACGATATCCCTTCGCGCCTACATATTTCAAATTTGCCGCCTTTTTCTACTGATAAGATCTGCTTGGCCAACGTATTTATATCGATATAGCCGGTTTAGACTCTCGTCTCGCGGCTCGGCTCGCGGCGTGTCTCGTGGCTCGCCTCGAGTGGCCTTGAGCGCATGAGCCCGTCCAGCTAATGATTACACTCTCGCCTCGTGGCTCGGCTCGAGGCTCGTCTCATGGCCCGTAAGCTCGTCGAGCTAATATATTTTAAACACTAACGGCACGGCACAAGGTTTATAATCGAATGACAAGCCGAACGCGAGTGTGAACGCAAGCGCGCGTCCCGCGCGAGCCCCTTTGGCTCGTGCCCAAAAAACCGCTCCTCCACGCGAGCCAGGCGAGCGCGAGCCGAGCCACGAGACGAGCCGCGAGCCCACCGCTTACACTCGCGTCTCGTGGCGCGGCTCGCGGCTCGTCTCGTGGCTCGCGCGAGAGTCTAAACCGGCTAATATACTATAGCTGGTCAAGAGATCTTGTCAGTAGAAAAAGGCGGCAAATTTGAAAAATGTACGCGCGAAGGAATTTCGTCCCATAGAAAATTTGTATTTTACGCCTTTTTTTACTGACAATATTTGCTTGACCAGCTATATTGAAATTATAGTCTGTCAGGCAAAGTATGTCAGTAGCAATGTGCAAAGTGAAGTGAAAACGTCACTTTGCTCCACATTGCTTTCTCGGAATTTGACTATAGTTTCTCAAAGGCGTCAAGGGACTGTCTCATTTCAAACATAGACAGAGAGAATCATACTATCTTTGTCTTACACTAGTACTAGCACCCAAAAGAAAAGGATGAGTATAGATTTTTTGTTCTTATTTACTGACAAAATTTGTTTGACAACTATAAACATTTTTCTTTTCTTTTCTTTTATTTCCATTTTACTCTCATTTGGCAATCACAAAGGTCGGAGCACTATTGGGGGAACCATAGAAGATAGGATGGTATAGAAGACATATACGCGTGCCTCCGTGAGGGACAAAACATACGCAAATGCGACACTGTGATTGGTCGGATTCATTTGTTGCCCACCATTCTCCATACTAATAAAAAGGTGGGGAACAAACAAAAAGTGAGACTGTGACAAGGACAAGCAATAATACCGCCTTCTCTGCTACTCCTACTGAAAGTTCCATAAGTGCATCTCGTTCGGTCGTTTGGCCCCTCCCCCGTTTCATCTCTATATTATTGTACCTCTATGGGGCGAACAAATGGTTTCAATTTACGTCAAACGGAACGTCGTAAAGGCGTCAACTAACGTCATGTCATTTTTTATTCTTTATCTGTACCGCCCGCCATTTCTATTTTAGTCGTGGTCCTACAATGCCGGCTTCCTATTTCTATTACTTTTCTGATAAGAACTGTGCTATATCAAGTCAGAACTAGCACACGAGTACAATTCTCATTGTTTTTTATATTCTACGTTACCTGATATCGGTTGAACAGGTAAGTATTCTCTTTAACCTCAAGGGTTTTTACGTTTTACGTATCTCGATTCGTTATGTTATGAACTCTAACAATGTTATGAGATTTATGAGCGTGGACTATCTTATCGTAATGCATTTTAGTTACCTACTTCCTTGTCTATAACTGACCCTTGGCAGTTTGAAGCGTATAATAAATTTGTAAAAAATATTAAGGGAAATCCCGCTTATATATTGTAAACTTATCATTTGTAACTTTATTTCCAGAGCAACCCGGAAAAATGAAGCAGATATACAAATACGGCCTCAGCCTGCTCTTGGCGTTAGCTGCATACGCGACTGCCTCGAAATTCATCTTTGACAAGGTGTTTGATACAACAGAAATAGTAATTGATGAGCTATTCCACATCCCGCAAGGCGTGGCGTATTGTGAACGGAATTTTACACACTGGGACCCGAAGATCACGACACTGCCAGGCCTGTATTTAGTGTCTGCTGCCTTCCTTGGAACATACTTACCCTGCGACACATACCATCTACGACTAGTCAACCTAATCGCTTCATGTGTAAATCTGCTGCTATTTTCCTCAATATTAAAGTTTGTTTACGGTAGCAACACTGAAAGCCAATTTAAAATAGTGTTGCAAGCATTTAATTTAGCTATACTTCCGCCTCTGTATTTCTTTTCACATGTGTATTATACCGATACTCTGTCACTTACGTTTCTGTTGGCGTTTTCTCGGTTATGTTTCACGAGTCAACATAAATTATTCATTTTACTCTTCGGTTTGTGCAGTGTTTTGATGCGGCAGACGAATATAGTCTTCATAGCAATGGTGTTAGGTCACAAAGTGCTAGATATTATGATTAAGAGCTCAAGAGTATTCGGCAATAAGTATTTAACCAAAACTTTGTTGAATAAGAATTCTGTAATAGCTCGGGATGTTGACGCTTCGAAGTTGAAACGGTATTATAGTATGAACGATGTGTTTCTGGCATTAGGTTACCATATAACAACATGTTTTGGCACCTTTTTCAAGTTCCTAACAAAACAAGACTGGTTAATAATACTTACACACAGCGTAACTCTAATTTCGTTTGTAAGCTTCGTTTATAAAAATGGTTCTATAGTTGTTGGCGATAAAAACGCTCATGAGGCTAGCCTGCATTTACCTCAAATGCTATATTTCCTCATATTCTACGGAATCTTTGGATTACCCTATCTTGTAGCTAAATTACCATCAACTTTAAGACTTATGGCGAGGAATAAAACTAAGATAGTACTATTCTGCATTCTTTTTACTATAATAGTACATTTTAATACTGTAACACACCCATACTTACTTGCTGATAATCGTCATTATACATTTTACGTATGGAATAGATGGTTCGGGAAATATGCATTTGCAAAATATGCGACTATTCCCGCTTATATATTCCTTCTTTTCAGTTTGTACGATAATTTAAAGGACCAGAATTGTATTTCTTTTCTTTTGCCATATACTATTAGTTTATTCTTAGTGCTAGCATTACAGAAAATGATTGAAATTAGATATTTCTTAGTCCCATACATAGTTTTACGATTAAGATTTATAAGACCTACATATAAAATCGTTATATTTGAATTTGTATGGTATTTGATTATTAATGTTGTTACATTCAATTTGTTTTTCCAAAAGGAGATAATGTGGAAAGATTTTGATTATGCACAGAGAATAATATGGTAAATACTTAAGTATAGATATACATATTTGAATTTATTTCTTTATCTCCAATACGCCTTACATTTTTATTTTATGTCATGTTGGCTGTATACACTCGTCGAAGTCTCGGCACCGCTCCGATCGAATCGGAGAACGGCGAGACGAGACAAGGAAAAGCGAGAAGGGAGCAGCATGTACACACTCGTTCTCTGCCTGTGTCGGGTCTCGACGAGTGTGTACAGCCCGCATTAAATGAGTGGTTTAGGTACACACTGATACTTCTGTATTTAGTTTTCCAAAAAATGTAGTTGACATTTTAATTTAAGATTTTTTAATACAATTAAAGTATACAATATGTTACATAAAAGGGTGTAAAGGGAGGTATTTTTCAAAAAACTTCAATAATACTATGATATGAGACACACTTATAAAAACTTCATTTAAGTATTGATAACGTGAAGTAGCATGATGCTATAGCTAAGTAATCTGTGTAAGTAAATATAGTCTGTCAAGCCATTTCCGTCACTAGAAAACAGCGACAAATTTAAAAAATCTTGGGTTGTCCTATAGCAAATTTGAATTTCGCGCCTTTTTCTACTGACAATCTTGTTTGACCGGCTATAAATAAAATACTCTTTTTTGGCACACCTCGGTTAAAGAAAAACAAATTACACGTAAGTATATGGGAGTTTTCGGAAAAAAAAGTACGTACCGTTTACTTTTTTCGAAAAATTAACTTTTGGGCTATTTCGACTCAGTATCAAGGCCTACCTACTAATAAAATTAAAAAAACTGGTTCCAGTTTTCCATACACGTTTTTTTGTGACGGTTTTTGTGAAATGGCGTCACAATACTGCCAAAAAAAATTCGAAAACTAAAAATTTGTTTTCTTTGTGTAATTTTATTATACATAGTAATTATAATTATAACATGCGGCTTGGCTATTGACATATATTATAATTTTCAAAATAATTTTAATTAACTAGTCTTATAATTAATTTCGCTTATGTCAGTGTCCCAAAGATTGTTAAAAATCATTAAACATAAATTAAATGGCCTTAACTCATATAATTATTACGATATGTGCTAGTCTGATTTTAAGTGTATGTTCCTCGCAACTTGAACCACTCGCTTTGCTCATGGTCGGATTGGAAACCTCGATCATTCAACTTTTAATAAAGTCTGTCATGCCATTTCCGTCAGTGGAAAAAAGAGGCAAATTTAAAAAATGTATGCGCGAAGGGTAGTCGTCCCATACTTCTCTATTTTTCTACTGACGAAATTTGTTTGACCGGCTATAAGCACGCAAAATAACTATTGTTTCGATAGTTATATTATAAGTATTGCAATGATGGGCCACACACAAAAGTTAGTGTATAAACATTAAACTTACCGTAATCAGGCGTGGCTCACTACGCGATTTCGTCGCTTTGTTACAGGTAGCTAAAAGTACATCCGTTCCGCCCCAATTTTGGGGAAAGCCATAAGCCGCGCGTGGGGCTGTCGCCACCTAGCGGCCATATCTGTGCTGATCGTAACAGACGCGTTTTGTTAGAGAGTGAGTTTTCTGTACCTAGTACTATTATTTATTCTGTGCCGTAATGTTAATATCCAGTACCTACCCATAGTGTACTTACATTTCATTCGATGGCTTGACGTACGCGTTTGCGTTAAGTGTTATTTTGTATGGGATTTTGAGTTTCCAAAACGTCCCGCTTGGCGCGCTGTTCAAAATCCCTTACAAAAATAGACATAACGCAAACGCGAACGCTCGTCACGCTATCGAATGAAATTTACACTAGGGCACAAAATAAATAATAGTACTAGGTACAGAAGACCCACTCTCCAACAAAACGCGTCTGTTACGATAAGCACAGATATGGCCGCTAGGTGATGGCGACAGCGCCACGTGTGGCTTATGGCAAACCCCAAAATTGGGGCCGAACGGATGTACTTTTAGCTACCTGTAGCAAAGCGACGAAATCGCGGAGTGAGCCACGCCTGCCAGGGGTTCTAATTTTCATTCTTTTTCACCAAAGTGCGTTCCATTCATTCAACATTCGCTTCATTCTTCTTAATTAGCTTAGCGACTTCTGCCGTTAACTGTACAGCCGGCACCAGATATATCGGAGCGGCCGAGGTGCTCAAAAATATCTGAACACGCATGCCAACGCGTTGACAATAGAGGCGTGTTCAGATATTTGTGAGCAACTTTGCCGCTCCGATCTATCTGAAGGCGACTGTACAGTCAGCGGCAGAAGTACAAAAAGATCTGAGCACAACTGATAAGAGAATGTGTAGATAATTTTGGACACTAGTGTATACCCAAACGGAGAATTTCAACTTAAATATGGCCGAGTTTAAAGAAAATAGGTTATTCGACTCATAAAAAGTGATGATGATGATGATGAGATTTATTTTTGAAGAACCCAAAATACAAAACAGTCTTTTTTGTCTCAGGTAGAATGTATTGGCTATGTGGCTATGTGTAGATGTAGTGCATATTTTTTTCCATCGTAAGTATTTTCACGGAAACGTAACGAACGTGTCTTGCGTGTATCTATTGCAGTCAGTCTCGGACTCTCGGTACAGAAAGTTACCGAGGTTAACTGAAGTAGCATGACAAATACGAACGTTTCCGAGAAAATACGATGGAAAGCAATGGGGTTGGCCGGTGGAAGTTATTAGCAGATGGCGCCAACATAGCTTGCCCTGTCAATCCTTAAAATTGTGTCAAATTTTTGTATTTTAATACCCTGGATGCCGGCCCTTTAAGCCAAATCTCATAGAAAAA
The DNA here is from genome assembly GCF_910591565.1 of Cydia splendana. Lineage (NCBI taxonomy): Eukaryota > Metazoa > Arthropoda > Insecta > Lepidoptera > Tortricidae > Cydia > Cydia splendana. The sequence continues at coordinate 1,671,516 of NC_085985.1, forward strand.
GGGGCAAGCAATGTGGCCCCATCTATGCAAACCTTTGACACTTGCCAATCCCATTATGCACTACCCTACCTTCTATGATACTGTCATACTTGGCATGACACCCAGCCCCCTGTTGCTGTGACGTAATATGTGGATATATAGGGACGCCAACGCACGGCGTTATTCATTCATTCTTTTAAAATTATGGCTTCAGCCCATTGGGGCTATTTCGCCAGTGTCAAGGTCGTAGTAGCAGGGTAAAACGATTGAAATTGTACGGTTAGTACAAGACAGTGTACGGTGATTTAGCTCTTGTAAAGCGATAGCGGGCTTTACAAGAAACACGTGGACAACCGGCCGTTGACTCAAAAATGATGGTTAAACGTGCTTCAAGATAAATTCTCCATTCACTGCACACTACCACATTAGTTTACTGTATAATAGGCTATCGATATTACACTTTAAACAATATTAATGAGCAAAAAAACAAAGCAATTGATCCCGACGCGTGCCATCAAGATGGCGCTCGAACCGGAAGTCCCCGCACGGCGTTATAAAAATGTAAAGGCGTAGACCCGATTTTTTTACACTTTGACAGATGTCAATGTGTCCAATAGCCGCCAGGGCGGCGCCACAATACTGCACACAGCCAAAAGGTGCAGCGCACCAACTTATTAATGTATTAAGGTGTCAGTAACACCGGCTTGCTTAAAATATTGAATTTGTGATATTAATGTGAATTGAATGTAATTATTTCTGTATGTAATGTGGATAATAAAAGGAATGATTGATTGTTTTTGAATATAACTATTGTTTTACTAGTGTCCCATAAAACAAACTTTGCTACCGAGTGAAATAGGCACAAAAAAGATTTGGAAAGCGGGCTAATTAAACCTGGGTTTGGAGGTCTAAACCTAATGTTTTGTTTTACTGCGTCGGTGGCAAACAGGCATACGGCTTGCCTGTTGGTAAGCAGTCTCCGTAGCCTATGGACGCCTGCAACTCCAGAGGTGTTACATGCGAGTTGCCAACCCACACCCGCTAAGTTCAACTCTATGTATTGTAAAAAAATACTTAGTTATGGACCTGTTATATCTTAGATAGTGTTTTAAAAGTATTATGGACGTAGGTTGTAGGTTGCTATAAACTTATTCATGTTTCATACAATTTATAAAAAAAAAAAAATATTATGGGACATATTTACACAAATTGACTAAGCCCCACGGTAAGCTCAAGAAGGCTTGTGTTGTGGGTACTCAGACAACGATATATATATAATATACAAATACTTAAATACATAGAAAAACAACCATGACTCAGGAACAAATATCTGTAATCGTCACACAAATAAATGCCCTTACCGGGATTCGAACCCGGGACCATTGGCTTCATAAAAAATAAAAAATAAAATCTTTATTTAAGAACATTACTTATTTTCAGAACTTTATTTCATAGGGGTTCAGGGTCACTACCCACTAGGTCAGACCGGTCGTAATATGGTTAACCTTTTCGACGCCGTGTCAAACACAAAAGCTGTCAGTCGGACGCCACGTCACCGAAGTGTCAAAACTGTAATTGAAGTTTATGCATATGCACGTAGGTCTATGTTGCTCTGTGACCGATTAATCGGTCCTTGGCGTTGGACCTGTGGTGCGGATATATCGGTCATTGGCGTCCAAAAGGTTAATTACCGTAACACAATGACTAATTGCAAGTCTTTAACTACGTACAGTCACCCGCAATAACATGTTACACAACGAAGGCCGCAAAAATATCTGACAAGATCTTATTTGTACACTGAAAAATATAAGATCTATCGAGCACACATTAAAGTGATTTCATTAAGATTAACTGCTATATACCTACAATATCAACAAATGTACGTACGTACGTACCTAACGCAGGAACGGTAAAATTTACTGCTTTGTTCGATAGGCTCACATGGAACTGTTTAAAGTTATTAAACGTTAATGCAATTTCAATTTGTTTTAATGGTCGTTTTTCTCAGTGTAGAGCCATTATAAGGGAAGGGCGTATCACATATTTTTGCGGCCTTCTAATAGCAACATATTATTGCAGGTGACTGTACCTACATGTTTATGCAATTTACCCTAATTAAGTGAATAAGTTTTTGGCAAAAAATTTGGTAGCCGACTGTACTTTTCTTTCCACAGGCAATTAATACTCAGTTTGCGTTGTTTTATCACAGAGTTGCCATAGCCACCTCCTGTCGCCATCATCAGATCAGCTCGATGTTATCATAATATTGCATTGTCATCCGATTTACACATATAAAGCGATGGTGGCCTAGTGGTAAGAGCGGGCGACTTTCAATCCGAAGGTTGCGGGTTCGAACCCCGGCTCGTACCAATGACTTTTTCGGAACATAATATATGTACCTACGAAATATCTGTTGGCAAGTTGAGCAAAACAAAGAGGCACGGTCGTACCATCCTTTTCTCGAAGCGATTCAGGCCATTTTCGACGTCCTGTAATTTTGTGCTGGCTAAAGCTAGAACCCTGAATTTTCAGTGACATATAGGGCTTAACATGCTTTACATATAATCTCAAAAACATTCAATTTGAACTTGTAGTTTAAGAATTATTGTACGTCAAAGTTCGACACTGACACACTCACTCACTCACCGATCATCATAATTCTAAGGTACTTCTAGCATACCCACAAGCTTCAAATTTTAAACATAGGTAGTTTTCAGCGTATCAAACTGACTAAAATAACCGACTTGGTTTCACATTACATCTCAAAACTTTTTTGTAGTAGAAGAATTGCGTTAAAACATGTAATGTTTTTGATGGAATTTGATATTACCAGTCGCTTTTCGGTGAAGGAAAACATCGTGAGGGCACCGTACTAATCCCAATAAGACCTAGTTTACCCTCTGGGTTGGAAGGTCAGATGGAACTCGCTTTCGTAAAAACTAGCCTAAGTACTTACGCCAATTCTCGGGATTAGTTATCAAGCGGACCCCAGGCTCCCATGAGTCGTGGCAAAATGCCGGGATAAAGCGAGGAAGATGATCCAATTTACATTATGTACCTATATGCAAAATTTCAGCTCTATCGAGAAGTGGGTCTTTAGCATCCAAGATTTGACCCACAGCAACATACACACATTAGGTACAAACAGGGCAAGTTAAATGAGATAGAACGGATTTAAATTAAAAATGAGATTGAACGGATTTAGAGACAAACACAATTTGTATGAACTGTACATTTAATACATAGGATTCAGGATACTTACAGTAAAATCACACTTGAAAAACATCTAGTAGGTATATTCCAAGCCCATATCATTTTTGGTAAAAACAAATTAACAATAATAAAACTATTTTATATTTAGGTATTAAACGTACATAAGGGGTTGTGCACAAATCACGCGAGGTGTTTTCGGCTACTTTTTGACCCCTCCTCCCCCTTGGTGATATTTATAAGATAAATAGTTTTGTATATGGAAAATCTTGTTTATTTTTCTATTTTCGTTAAATAGACTCGCTAATTTGAAGCCCAGAGTGAAGATTTATGTTAAACGAAACCGAGAAAAAGTATCTACTCATGTGGAAGGTTTTTTTCTTAGTTTCGTTCACTGTAGAAAAATACACGTGAGGTTTCCTTATACCCCCCTCCCTCAACATGATCTATCGTGTTTTTTTCGTGACCCCCCTCTCCCTATCGAACCTCGCGTGATTTGTGCACAAGCCCTAAATATATTGAACACTTACTCATTTTTTACTTTGTCACAGTGACAATAGTATGAGGTCTCTAGCGATTTTCATATTGATTGTCACTGTGACAAGGTACGAAATGGGTCTGAAACTAAATTCTTTCACTGTACATTCACGGTGGCTAAAAAAATAAGTGCATTCCCGTTGCCAGGGAGCAAGGCCCAACGCTGTCTGTTCTCTTTGACGGCGCAGCAACTAGTATCATTTCTCTTCTCTCTCCTTGCTCTTTTAAAAATGCCGTTTGTCAAATAAGGACAACCATATTCTTGACAAGATGGAGTTCAAATCCAGGTGTCCCCTTTTTAGGTAGAACCAGGTTGTGTATCTGTGCGTAAAAACGTATATATATATGTGCTCTTTTAATCATGTTATATATCGATAAACGCTACACAGCGGGACGAAATAGTGATTAATTGAAGCTTCAATATCTTCGTTAAACATAAACGTAATTGAAATGCTAATGGATAATGAATATATTATAATATAATAAAATAATTCAATTATTGCGGAACACCTATTTTAGTAGGTATTTATGTATTTTAATTAAATATCTGAACTTTCCCTTGGTTCCCTGCTGGGGCGTGACTATAAAATTGTGATCTGATAACCACAATAAAGAATAAAAGCGTTTTTGTTAATTTTAGGTATCGTTAAACCTTTGAAGTAAAATTAAAATTGCAAGAAATGTCGATAGTTTATCGATATGACTTTATCGACATGGCTACAGCAAGGTGGGCCACATTGTTAATCGTACACTAAACAAAAGTGGCAACAGTGACAGCTCGCTTGGACGTAATCTCTGTATATTATATATCTATGCCAGGGAGGTTTTGGGATTATACTGAGCAACTTTTACTATGGCACCAACCCCGAAATCGCGAGAAAAATTTGGCTGTTGCATACATTTTGGTTGGTCCATTTTCTATGGGAGGTTAATTTTTTTTGCGATTTTGGGGTTGGTCCCATAGTTGTTCAGTATAATCCCAAAACCTCCCTGGCAACGGGAATGCAGTTATTTTTTAGCCACCCTGCATGTTTAACAAAAACAATGATAGACAACAACTTATTTTATTACAATTATTTTATAAATGTGTGTTATTTTAACAGAAATACATTTTAAATAGTAATATAAATTATACTACATCCAACGAAGACTAAGAAAAATCATGTGTTTTTAGAAAAAAGTAAAAATGATTATGGAAGCTTTAAAATGTAAATAAATGGAAGCTATTTGTACATTAACGGGCTCTGTAAAGGTCCCTTAACAATACTTATTAATTTCACACTTAGGCTGCGTTTCCACAAGAGATGTGCGAGGATGGATGTGTTTAAGAACCAATTCGTTTACCTATCCTCGTCGCTTAGCGTAGCCCTTTCTATTGGTTCTTAACGAATATATCCCCAGCTATGCACATCACATCCTCGTACATATCTGGTGGAAACGCAGCCTTAATAAACACAAAAAAAAGCCTTTTTAAAAAGCACACAATTATGTCGCCAACAAAATTAAATATAGGTAACATTTGTATCACGTCAAAAACCATCATTAAAATTATTATTATAACTAGAGATGCACCGGATATCCGGTTACTATCCGGTATCCGGCCTATCTGGCCCTCTTTTTACTATCCGGTCGGATACCGGATAGTGTCCTACTATCCGGCCGGATACCGGATAGTAATTTTGCTTGATTTTGGAGTCAACAAATTGGAATTAAGAAACAGTGACGGTCATAATCATACTCATTTATTATTTTAAAACATTTTAAACATTCCACTATTGCACGCGCACTCATTTTCGAACCTAGAAATAGTCCACGCGAACTTTCACTACGAAACAGATCAAAGCCTGCACAATGCGCACCTGAAAAACCGAAATGTAGGTATAATTTCGCCGGCCGGATACCGGATATCCGGCCGATGATCAGCCCGAATATCCGGTATCCGGCCAAACAACTATCCGTTGCATCTCTAATTATAACATTGTATTAATTCATACAGCCACCGTACCTAAAAAACTTTATTAACACAGTATTTTCAGAAAAAAACTTACCTTATTTACTTATTTAAAAAAAACTATCAACTTTTGGGATAGGTACTTAAAGGAAAAAAGGGTCCAAAAAATTCAGTTTTGTGACGCAATGTCATGACAAAAATTCAGTTTTATGACGCATACATTTTGTATGGACCGTCACAAAACTGACACGCAACATTTGTGTGAAAAACTGGGAACATATTTGGTCTTTGTTTTAATCAATAGTCCTCGTGATACTCGAAATAACCCAAAACATGTTACTTTTTCGAAAAAAAATGGTACTTATTTTCTAAAAACCCCAAAAAGTAAAAAATATAATTTAAAAACGCTACCCATTCATACATATTATTAAGTCCTAACGGTCCTACTTATGAGTACGTAGATAAACTGCAACAATTATTAAAATTAAAACAGCCATATAATTCTTAAAAGTTATTACACTTATTTTATATAAAGGAACTGGAACTTTATTCAATATTAAAATAATGTTTTATATTTTTAATACCTACATTATGCATTTGATTTTAACAATTACAATGATGTTTTAATGATGTCATAAAAACTATAAGTATGTAGGTACACTGTGGCAGCGACCATCAATTACTAGTTGCAACGATTCGGTTACGACTAAAAAGGATCATGGAAGTCAAAATCGGCTCCAAAGCTACAAAAAGTGGATACAGTGGCATACGCGAATGAAATGCAGTACCAGATGGCGAGGATACCAGCAGACGACATCCCGGAGAGTAATGCCTTGTGGAACACACTGAGAGACACAATTGTACAAACAGCGAGGAAGTTTGCCCAGACAGAACCAACTCTGAAAAGCCATATCTCAGATGAAACAGCCAAAGTCATAAAAGAACGCCGGGAATTGAAGCAGGGAGGACTATCTAGCCCAGAACAGTTCCAACGGTATGCTCAACTAAGCTGTGAAGTCCAACGGAAATGCAGGCAAGACTACAACGCTTACATCAATAACATCTGTGTGGACCTTGAACAGCGCTCGTCAAGAAACGAAACTAAAGACCTGTATCAGAAGCTAAAAGTACTGACCAGATCCAGACCGGTACAGCAATATGGAGTCAACGATGAAAATGGTCAACTTCTTACGGAACTGGATCAAGTGCTGGACCGCTGGAAGAAATACTGCGCGTCACTTTGCGACTGTACTGACGCCTCAGTTTCGACGAGTTTGTGGACCGCGGATGAACCTGACATACTCCCTTCGGAAGTTGAGCAAGCCCTCAAGAGTTTAAAGACTGGGAAATCGCCTGGAAAGGATGGAGTTCCAAGCGAACTTCTGAAAAATCTGGGTAACGCGGGCTTAGCCATAATGACCAAACTCTGTAACCTCGTATGGATGTCAGGTAGATGGCCAGAGGAGTGGAGGGAGTCGGTTTTCATCCCGCTTCATAAGAAAGGATCGACAAAGGAGTGTGGCAACTACCGGACCATTGCACTGATCCCACATGCAAGCAAAATTCTCCTTCACATAATTAACCAGCGCCTGAAACACTTTCTTGATAGACAGGTTCCTGAAGAGCAAGCGGGATTCGTGAAGGGGAAGGGCACTCGCGAGCAAATGCTTAACATTAGACAGATTATTGAAAAAAGTCGAGAGTTCAACAATCCAGTTGTTCTCTGTTTCATTGACTACACAAAGGCATTTGACTGCGTTCAGTGGGGGGAACTATGGTCTGTACTGACAGAGATGGGAGCACTGGAGCATCTCATAGGATTAATTCGTAACTTGTATACTGACAACAGAAGCTACATTAGAATTGGATCAGAATGTTCCAAAATGTTCCAGACCAAAAAAAGGAGTCCGACAGGGATGCATACTATCACCAATGTTGTTTAACATTTATGGCGAGTATATTGTCCGTAAATCTCTTGAAGGATGGCACAAAGGGTTTGCTGTTGGTGGGAAGAGAATTAATAACCTGAGATATGCTGATGACACTGTACTTTTGGCATCTTCAATATCTGACATGCAAGAACTTATCAACAAACTGGAGGTCGAGAGCGGGAAGTTAGGTCTTGCAATCACTTTTTATAATCTTGCAAATTCATCTAAGACCTAATTAGAGTAGTTGTTGGTTTTTGTAATGTTAATTCTATACATTGTTATGCTTTTTGTATAAAATACGAGCATTTATTGTAATAAGACTTTAGTATAAGATTAAAAGTAATTGCTATACCCTGTCCGGGTTCATGTTCACTTATGTTTGTACCTTGTATATTTATAATGTTGTACATGATTGCAATGATTAAATGATTAAATGATCAACCGAAGCAAAACCAAGCTGATGATTGTGGATCGCGCCGGCCGCCTGTCTGCAGCTCCTACAATCCAGGGTATAGACACTGTTGATGAGTTCGTATATCTGGGGTCAAAGATATGTAATGATGGCAGCTGTGTTCCGGAGATCAAAAGGCGCATAGGAATGGCTAAAGATGCCATGACGCGGCTTCAGAAAATATGGCGTAATCGGGGAATATCCAGAAACACTAAAATAAGACTTGTACGAGCCCTTGTATTTCCAATATTTATGTATGGAGCCGAAACGTGGACAATCAAAAGCAGAGAGAAACAACGGATCGATGCCTTTGAGATGTGGTGTTGGAGGCGTATGCTGAGAATACCATGGACAGCTAAGCGCACGAATCACTCCATACTGTTGGAACTCGACGTGAAAGTGCGATTGTCCACAATCTGTGAACAACGCTTCCTAAGTTACTTTGGCCATATAATGAGAAGGGGAGACGAAAGTTTAATCGTTGTCGGTAATACTGATGGCAAAAGGTCACGGGGCCGTTCACCAGCACGATGGACTGACCAACTCAAAGGCGAGGAACCATCTCAAAAATCTAAGACGAGGTGAGGAAAGCGATGGACCGGAATCGATGGCGAGAGTGTGTTCGTGCCCGAACAAAACCCACCAACCACGATCATCAGTCATGATGGATGCGAACAAGAAGATGTAGGTACATATATTTATAAATATACACTGGCTTGTGAACTATAAAAATAAAACAACATAAATATTATCACTAGATATATCGGATGACTGTACGATTTGAGATCGTTAGAGCTTATAGCTCTTTCATTTGTTTTTATTATACACTTCTTTACCGCACTAGTGCAGTAATTAGCACTTTAAATGACTATGTCGAAAAAGGGCCACATGTACCGTAAAGTGTTGTACGATACACGTGCGAATAGGTAATTTGCAACTCGTGCCGATTTAGAACACTCCTTTCGGTGTTTTAATTTATCGCTACTCGTTGCGAAGTTCCTATTTTTTCCACTTGTATCGCAATTTACCTACTATTAAAACAGAGTTGAAATATTTGAAATGTTTTCGTAGTCGTTGATAGAAAACGCCAAAACTATATTTGAGGTAAGTATTCATACATTATAATTCGTATTCTACAGTATAGTATAGAATAGTATTCGACAGGCCACCCGAGCCAATCGGACACTATCTGATTGGTGCGATCTTTCTTCCGGTGTTCCACAGGGCGGTATACTCTCTCCACTGCTTTTCTCTATTTTTGTTAATTTAATTACCCCCTTCATAAATTGCTCATATCACCTGTACGCCGATGACTTGCAATTGTACACTCAAGTCAAGATCGATGATATAGACGAGGCTGTATTGCGCCTAAATAACGATCTTTCTAGCATAGCATCCTGGTCGAATGATTTCGGGATCGCTGTCAACCCGTCTAAGTGTCAGGCTATCGTTCTTGGGAGCCCACGTTCAGTCTCACTCTCTGACTTCGCACATGTAAGACCGATTCTCTTTGAGGGCACCGTAATACCACTATCATCCCAAGTGAGAAACCTGGGGTTGATCATGGATCGGGGCCTAACTTGGGAGCCACAGGTTTCTGACGTGTGTCGCAGAGTTACAAATACCCTGAGAGCATTGTACAGGTTTAAACATTTCCTGCCGGCCAGTACTAAAACTTTACTCATTCAGGCTCTTGTGCTTCCAGTCATAGATTATAGTGATGTGTGCCTTACCAACCTTTCACAAGGACTCTTAGACAGACTGGATAGACTTTTAAACAGCTGTATTAGATTTATCTTCGGCCTCCGCAAGTACGACCATGTCTCTGCCTTTCGACGGAAACTTAATTGGCTTCGTGTACGGGAACGCAGGTGCCTCAGGGTGCTGTGTATGCTCTACAGTATATTAAACGACCCAGCGATACCGGAGTACCTGCGGTCTAAATTCCAGTTTGTTACCGCACAGCCAGGCCGTGAGCTACGTTCCTCCCGAAAACTAACTCTGTCAGTTCCATTGTATCGCTCCGGATCCATGACCAACTCCTTCACCATGTATGCGATTCGTCTTTGGAATTCCCTCCCTCTCGAGATAAGGCAAAGTCAGACTAAAACTCTGTTTAAATACAAGTTGCGCAGACATCTTTTAGAAAAGTCTCTTAGTTAAGTAAATCTCATAAAAATCTGAAAGCAGGTATATAGATATATATGTATATATTTATATATACATATATACATTTATATATTGTATTATATGTACACATATGTATATTAGTATTTTATGTATGTAAGTATAAGTAAGTATATTATAGCAGTATGTATATTTGAAATAGTATGTTGTTCAACATAAAATTTATGCTTAATATTAAATTTTTCGTACTTTTAATTTTTCTTGCACCTATTACGACTTGTTCTCTGTTTGGCTCGAGGGTTAACTGGTAGAGAATGCCTTCTGGCATTAAGTTCGCCTTTTGTACAATTTTTACTGTGCAATAAAGTTTAAATAAATAAATAAATAAATATATTTTATTCTAAATATATTTTGGTACCATTTCTAAAACACAATTTTAACATCTAGCCTCATTGCTAAGCGACATTTAATTTAAAAAAATACGTACCTAATACAAATAATATAATAACTTCCTCTTTGGTTATTAAAATAATATATAACATTATTAAAATAATAATTATGAATACAGGTTTATAAAGCAGAATTTTGATAACATTAATTTCAATATAAATATTATTTTATTTTTTGTCTTTTTAAGTGATACAGCACGTGTCTAAAACAAGTATGTAGATATAATTTTGTTAAAAATAAATAATAAGTTTTTCTCTTACCCAAAGGTAACAAATTTATAGTTTAATGGTTATTTCTAATGTTTATTTAAAGGGCTATTATATATTAAACAATGGCGACTTTGCCAAACTAGGCTTACTTTGCCCATAAAAGCACAGATAAAATGTACTTAAGTTCAAGTATTTTACAATAAACATAGCATTGAATACTACAACAGTGACACTTAGTAATTTAAATTGTAAACAATACTGTTTTTTAGCATTACAAAATACTCCGCAGAAGCAAAGAGAATTTAAAATAGAGGCGAATTGTCAAAATTAATTTTGTAGTCACAGTAAATTTACTGCCATCTTTCGACACAGGATTAAACTTTTTAAAAAGCCATTTGACTTTGTTCGATGTTCTTTCACTGATATGTATTAAATTTGTTAAATATCATAAGGTGTCGCCATCTACACGAGTATAGGCCAAAGGTATGACGCCATCTTTTCGAGCGATTAATCCGGTGTCGAAAGATGGCAGTAAACTTACTGTGACTACAAAATTTACTTTGACAATGTTCCTCTATACTAAATACTCTTTGGCAGAAGCGTGAGGATTTTTATCAGGTAATTAAACTTCAAAATTAATATCATATAGTGCCCGATTCAGATTCTAATGATTACTTCTAATATATGTGGTTATATCTAACCCAAAAAAATATACGTATAAGTGCCACTTGCACCATCCCATTAACCCGGGGTTAACCGGTTAAACCGTTAACTCAGTGTCAAATTGTACTAGTAACCATGGTAACTCCAGGTTTAACCGGTTAACCCTACGTTAGTGGGATGGTGCAAGTGGCCCATACAACCATTTCCAGTCGCCGTTACGACGCGGTGTTGACACATCTTGTGTCGACACCGTCTGTTTCGGTCACAATTCCAGTCGCAGAGTCGTCGCCATGTCGACACAGTTACCAGAAATGGGGAAGGGTCGACACATGACACAAAGTGACATAAAGTGTGGTCGCCGTGTGCACACATTGTTTCGGGTTTGCGACTACTTTATGCCAAAATCATTCGTTCATTCGTTCATTTTGTTCCTGTCAAATGGAAACTGTCAGATGGAAAAATACTTAAATAAAAATAAGTGACATTAATACGCCATCTCTAAAACGGATTACAAGACGTAATTATATATTGTTTGCATTTATATTACAATATGACTTAAATTATTATGGGGAATTAAACTGCTCGAGTGATTTGATAAACTAAGTGTAATATAATCAACGCGCCACCACATTGTTTTAGTTTAGCCGGAAATGAAATTGTTTACTTCTCAGTGCCTGTGTTCATAACTATATTATTTGAAGCATTTTTAGTACTTCGATGCGTATACTATACTTAAATAACAGAAATAACGCTTTACATACTACGAAACTTGTTAATTATGATGTATAAATATGGTTCAAGGCTGAGAAATATTGCAGTCACAAAGTAGTTGCAATGTTTCGACTTTGTGTCGACTCTGTGTTGACACATGACACGCGCTGTCAAAAGTAATAACAAAGTTACTGGTATGTTACTGGATTTGCAAAATGGCTCCTTGTGTTGATTTGTTTTCAGATATTCTCAAAGTGTAAAAATGCCGTGGTCAGAGATGGGCATTAATCGATTAACTGTTTATTCGACTAATTAATGGAATAAAAAAAGTTAATTCTCAAATTTTAATCGCGATTAGTTTAGTCGACCTAACATAGATTGAAATTGAATTAATCTGAATATTAATCGAATAAATTATCGATTAAATCTCGATTGAAAGTTGACAGGGGGCCATTTTTGTACGTAAAAATAAAATAATAGAAATGTCTTGCATGCAGATGGTAGCAAAACACTTTGTCATAAAAGTCGAGATGGGTGTCGATATATAGGTTTTAGGGAGTGCCGATTTCGAAAATAATGACCATTTTGGAATCCGAAATGGCGGCCATGCACTGTGTCATAAAAGTCGTCATGGATGTCGGTTTATACGTTTTAGGGGGCCCCAATTTTGAAAATGATGACCATTTTGGAATCCAAAATGGCGGCCATGCACTATGCCATAAAAGTCGTCATGGGTGTCGTTTTATAGGTTTTAGGGGGCGCAGATTTCGAAAATGATAACCATTTTGGATTCCAAGATGGCGGTCATGCACTATGTCATAAAAGTCGTCATGGATGTCGTTTTATAGGTTTTAGGGGGCCCCGATTTAGAAAATGATGACCATTTTGAAATCCAAAATGGCGGCCATGCACTATGTCATAAAAGTCGTCATGGGTGTCGTTTTATAGGTTTTGGGGGGCGCAGATTTAGAAAATGATAACCATTTTGGATTCCAAAATGGCGGCCATGCACTATGTCATAAAAGTCGTCATGGATCTCGTTTTATAGGTTTTAGGGGGCGCAGATTTCGAAAATGATGACTATTTTGGATTCCACCTTTATGACAAAATACGTAGCCGCCATCTTGGATTATAAAATGATCATCGTTTTCGAATTCTGCACTCCCTAAAACCTATAAATCGACATCCGTGACGACGCAAGCTATCTTTATTTTCAGATCTAACAAATTGCTACAGAATACAAAGGACAAAAAAGAAGCGAGGAGGTAATGAAACAAGCAAAAATACAGATGATTCCTCGACGCAATTGGGTGATTCTTAAATTGTGTCCAGATTTTTTTTGTCATAAAAGTTTATATTTTTCACATATTACTAAATCTATGGCAAAAGTGATTCCATCGCATGTAGGTATAAGTGGCAATGAGACAGCTGATGCATTAGCAAAACAGGCATGCAGCGATGGCATTGGATTTCACTTGAAACATTATATGGGGGCAATAATGACTGTTTACATTTAGTCAAATTAAAGTGTCGCGAATTGTGGAAGGAATATTTCGACGAGAGATCTAGGGACAAAGGTATTTGGTATAAGACAATACAGCCACAACCCTTTAATTCTCCTTGGATTGATAATAGTGTGTTGTGTAGGCAGGATCTAGTTTTATTATTGAGATTGCGCTCTGGACACATTCCATTGAATAAGTTCGCCTACCTCATGCGTAAAGTGAATTCGGAATTATGCACCTTATGTAATCGCGTTGAGGATGTGTATCATATTTTAATGGAGTGTGTCCGAAATGAGCGACTTAGAAGACAGATATTTCATGACAATGACAGTTCCATTGGGTTATGTAATACCTACCTTTCGAACCCCATGTCTGAGGTTGTTGAAAAGGTACTAAATATTGTTAAGTGCGGTCTGAGGGACAGAAATGTGTGATGTAATTAAACTAGATGTAGATATTTACTTTCTTTAAACTTTGTTAATTAAGTCTGTTTTTTATGGGGTGACATATTCGTTCAATCGAAAAAGCCCCTTAATAAAGGAAAAAAAAAAAAAAAGTTCCGTGACATTTCGACCTTGTAATTTTTTAAGTAAATGTTTTTGTTTATCTATGAGGATCTCACTAGAATAGTATAATCAAGGTATGTTTATATTTGATGAATGAAATAGTAACGCAAAAAAAAAATATATTTGTGTCTTATATTCCTGCCGAAGACTTTTATTTTACCTTTTCCTTCTACACAAGTTTGGCCAAGTAATAAGAATTTAGGGCACTCAATTTTATTTTGACTTCTACAACAGTAAAGCTACGAGGCCATGTTTGGTATCGTTTTCGTATAAATTCGCAGTACCAAATTTAGTTAAGGTATCACATTGACACCATTCCGAAGTAAAAACATATAAACTTATTAAAATACTTTCTTTTAAACTCCTCTTCACGCTTAAACTGCTGAACAGTTTTAATTTAAATTTGGTACACATATATTTTGAGTCCCGAGACAGGATATAATAAGTTATCTCAAAAATCACCCTTTAAAGGTGTGAAATGAGGTGTAGGGGGGAATTCAGAATTGACTTCTTGAAGTTAATACTGTTTAAGTTTAGGTTTGAAGTCATGTTTTTTCATCATTTTTAACTAAATCAAAGATGTAGACCATCCCAAATTTCATATAATCGGTTCAAAAGATGATTTTGGTTATAAGATCTATCCTATGTCCTATTCCGGGACGCAAACTATTTCTATACCAAATTTCAACGAAATCGGTTCAGCGGTTAAGCGTCAAGAAGAGTTTCAAAAAAACCGGCCAAGTGCGAGTCGGACTCTCGTATTAAGGGTTCCGTACATTAAGTCCGACTCGCGCTTGACTGCACATTTCTAATAGGTTTTCCTGTCATCTATAGGTAAAGAACTATTTTGTGTATTCAGACGGACATACATACAGACGCACGAGTGATCCTATAAGGGTTCCGTTTTTTCCTTTTGAGGTACGGAACCCTAAAAAGATTTATTTTTATTTTGTGGAATGGTGTCAATGTGATATCTTAAATGGATTCAGCACCCCAGATTTATACGAAAACGATACCAAACACGGCCTAGCACCTTCACTGATATAGATATATCAAGATAAAATTGAGAGCCCTAAATAAACTTTCAAGAGCGGATATCTCAAAAACTATTCAACATATCGAAAAAATTGACGGAATAAACTTGTAACAAATTAAATTAACTTTCATTTTGTATAAGTGGCCATGTCGCTGAGATGCATAGTTTCCGAGATATAATCGAAAAACGGGAAAATGGGACCTTCAAAGTCCCCTCTCTCCCCCCGCTCAAGGGCTACGGCCGGGGACTTTTGATATGTTCACCTCCTAACTTGTCAAACCGAGTTACGGAGTCAAAAATTGTGTTCCAAGCATTTCCCTCTACAACTTTTGGAGCATTCGTTGCCTGACCTAAGTAGCTTATTGAATTTCTTTAAAAACTTTTCTGTAAAAGGTTGACGGGTGTTGGGTATTTATATGGTTTCGGTCGATTATTATCATTTGCATTGCCCATGATGACTTACTAGAATTACGAGCACACGAGACACTAATAGTAGTTTGACAAACCTTGGTTTTCAAGAGGTATTTTATATTGACATTTGCTGTCACAAATTTGCTGTCAGATTTAGTCGCAAACCGCACGCAAAGTGCACACAAATGTGTCGACACCTTGTTACGGAAAAGTGTAGACACGGCGACGACACTTTGTTTCGAAACAATTCTAGACACATTGTGTGGACTCTGTTACGACACATCTGACATTTAGTTACCACTTTGTGATTCTGCGACTGGAATGGTTATATGGGGGCCTTATATGTGTTGAAGTCTAGTCAAATGTCGCAATTTGTCGCTTACCATAAGGACGAGATTTGCTTGTATCTTTATACGAATAACCTATCAAAGTGTCCTTATGGGAAGCGGCAAAGTGAGACTTTTTGCTTGCAAACGTCACATAATTATAATTAAATTAACTTTAAAGTTAAGGAATTATACTGTCGAGCCACTATCTTCGATTTGTGACCCGATTTAATATATTTAATATTTAAGGGATGTTGTTAGTTACCATATTCAGCCGTTAATCTTTTACGATATGTCACATATAACTGTCTTAATTCTTTTTTTTATTATAGGGTAAAGTCAAAAATCGCCGAAAACCTATAAAACGACTCTCGGGCAAAGTCAAAACATAAACTATATCCATTTGTCTACCTTCTTCAGCAGCGGTGTGTTTTCGTCTCGCTCTTTACTGGGGCTGTCTGTTCCGTTCACGTACTGCGCTAGTTCGGTGTTGGAGGCTATGTATGGGAGCCCCGCGAGGTCTGAGGATAGCGGGTTGTAGTATTGGCGGTAGCAGACGAGTGCTGTTGTGAAGCCGAGGACTGAACCGACTAGGATGTCTGAAATATAAGATTATGATTTATTACTAGAATATGTGTCGTTTTAAAAACGTTTGTACCGCAAAGTCACTTGCCATAAGGACGCTCTGACAGGTTATTCGTATAAAGATAAGATACAAGCAAATTTCGTCCTTATGGTAAGCGACTGTAGTGTGTGTGCTATGCCTCACCCATACACAAGCATAGCCTTATGCACATATACACGACAAAGTGGTACCTTTTGCTTGAAAACGTCACATATTTTTATGACGTGAAGTGCAAATAAAGTAGAAGAGTATCTTATCGAACGAGCGAACGAAGCGAAGTGAAGTTCTTACATTCAACTTGGAACACACGGCTGCCTAGGGGCACGCCCCGGCATTTCGATGTTTTTAGCTGAACTATCAGAGGATAGTTTGATACACAATAACTTAAGTAAATTTGTTCTAATTTAAATGAAATTGGGTGAACGTATAGTTGACGATATTATATTTTAGTCATTAAATTTTGAGCAGGCTCGATCAAGAGGTTATTGAGCTAGAAGAGCTTAAAATGCTAAAAAGCTATTTGTGAGGGGTCTCACTATTCTGATGAGTTGGTAGTTGGAGGGTCGAATGGAGATTAAGTGAAACGAGACATTACCGAAGATGTGTTATATTCTCGGTATCCAAGTATAGAGAGAGCAAGTAAATCTAAACATAACATATTTATAGGCTATTATTGCTTACTTGCTATTTATACAATTACGTGCGTCGCATATTTATGTTGCAGACAGTAACGTATAGTTACTGTTAATATGTTAACTTAGGCATATAGTACACTATTCTGGTCATTTTAATTGCAAGAAAGTTTGGCGAACCGCGATTTCTCAGTTCGGGGCGAACTACTAGTCTTATCTTATAAAAACAAGGTTACTCACCTTCCCAGTGATGGTGGTAGTCGCAGCTGCGGCTCAACGCCACGCAGGCGGCGAGCGCGAGCGGCGCCGCGCATAGCACGAGCCGCGCGCCGCCGCGACAGCACGCGCACTCTCCCTCATAGCCACAGGCTGCCCGCGCCCAGTGAGCAGAACGATACTGCAATAGAGACACACATTGCACAAGGGTACTCACCTTCCCAGTGATGGTGGTAGTCGCAGCTGCGGCTCAGCGCCACGCAGGCGGCGAGCGCGAGCGGCGCCGCGCACAGCACGAGCCGCGCGCCGCCGCGCCGCCGCGACAGCACGCGCAGTCTCCCACATAGCCACAGGCTGCCCGCGCCCAGTGAGCAGAACGATACTGCAATAGAGACACACATTGCACAAGGGTACTCACCTTCCCAGTGATGGTGGTAGTCGCAGCTGCGGCTCAGCGCCACGCAGGCGGCGAGCGCGAGCGGCGCCGCGCACAGCACGAGCCGCGCGCCGCCGCGCCGCCGCGACAGCACGCGCAGTCTCCCACATAGCCACAGGCTGCCCGCGCCCAGTGAGCAGAACGATACTGCAATAGAGACACACATTGCACAAGGGTACTCACCTTCCCAGTGATGGTGGTAGTCGCAGCTGCGGCTCAGCGCCACGCAGGCGGCGAGCGCGAGCGGCGCCGCGCACAGCACGAGCCGCGCGCCGCCGCGCCGCCGCGACAGCACGCGCAGTCTCCCACATAGCCACAGGCTGCCCGCGCCCAGCGAGCAAAACGATACTGCAATTGTGATACAATATCACATCAGAAACGTAACGTAACACGTATAGTATGCATTTTCTCAAATGATTTTTACGCCTAAGACCCTAAGCTTTTAACAAAAGCCATTGTTTCTTTTAGCTCCCGTATTAGCCACGTGCCAAAGCAACCATGTCCTTTAAAAAGCAACTTTATCGTGATAGTATTAAGGTTCAAATCTATGTATTATTATGAGGGCTCGCCTACATTGAGGTGGTCTATCGTCCTACATAGATTTGAACCTTAATAGGGACCGTGCGCGATGGAGGGTCTGCCATCTTGTTACCTGAATCTGAAGCATACCTATTAGGGCTTCCAAATACCGGACTTCTTTCAATACCGGTATTAATACCGAAACTGTCTTCATCAATACCGGGATCCCGGGATCCCGGTATTGACTATGAATCGCTTAAATATTTTGAGTTTTATTAAAAAAAGGCTCACTGTAACACTAGGCATGTTGTCCTTAGCTTAGGATATTAAACAATAATCGCCATCGCCTATTATTAAACAATAATAGGGAATATTACGCAAAACTCTGCATAGAGGCGTCACTAACTCAATCACATGGCCTACTGTGAAACACGACAATCGAAAGTTCCGTTTCTACCTCTCTATCACTCTTGCTTATTCGATCGATAGAGAAACAGATAACGAAATTTCCATTTTCGCGTTTCGCGGTAAGCCACCTGTAAAGAAACCGCCTTGATGCATGAATGTCATAGTAAAACTTATAAACTGGAATAAATATACTATAGTAGTGTTTCTACTTGATAAAAACAAATTAAAATATTTTCTGGAAATAATTTAATTTGTTCTAATAGTATAGTAAAACTTGTCAAAAAACTAGTTAAGGCGTAGTATGTATAAGTTACTCTATGGTTTACTAAACAAATTAAAGCTGCACTCTGGCGGCAGAACATTGCAGTAATACTCCCTATTATCATTTCACCCTCCAGGTTGGCAATCATTTTATCCGCCTTGTTAACTTCACCACTTTTACCAGTCATATTTTTAGTTCAACCTAATAAACCAGCCAACTATATATAAATTTGCCACCAAAAATTCGTTTGCCATACTACAATTCCTTGCTCATTTGTTGCCACTCTTTGATATAATTTTAAGAACTAACTATATTAATATCACATCCTGAACATCAGAATTCATTAGGTACCAAATATTTATCTTTGCATATGCACCGATCTCGTTTCAATTAAATGATCTTCTTTAATTAAACGGGCAAGTAATATTCTTGATACAGCCGAAGTTACTCATTTTAATGGATTTTAAACGGTACAATCGGCACATTTTCTTTGTTTTTGAAAATACCGGGATCCCGGTATTGCATTAAAAAATACCGGTATTGAAAAATGCGTTTTCACAGACGGGATCCCGGTATTTCGGGATCCCGGTGTTGGAAGCCCTAGACTGCACATGTACATTGCCAAAGCAAGGGCTACCATCTACCGTTCTCGTACTTCTCGTAGGTACGTTTCCTTGTGCATAGTAGGTTCTGCCATCTTGTGGGCTACATCGGATGCATAAACGACACATTTACGCCTCACGCCAAAAATCTGACGGCTCACAAAAGAAACAATGGCTTTTGTTTAAAAGATTAGTCTTAGGCGTAAAAATCATTTAAGAAAATTGAAGGGATGTTTACAAAAACAACATAACTGACTACACTGGTTGACACCTGAAACGATTAACCCTTATCTTGGCATTGTAACACCCGTGATACATGGAACTTTAAAAAATCTAGCAGGTTCACTTTATTACCTAACTAAATAATTCTGCCATCGAATATGTCGAGCTACCCTCCTTTCTTATAGAAAAAAATAATGGACACAAGTGTCATTGTAAATTGATTAGTAATAATCAACATGGCGCCACGGAAACAACATATTTCGGTTCGCACTGGAAGTTTTGCATTTATTTCTTAAATTAGTATATATTTTTCAATAATCTACATTTTGATGCATTTACTATATGTTAGTGCATAAATATTTACAATGCGTTCGAATGTAAAAACATTGAATAGAGAGAACCTTACATGAAACTGTTCTGAGTGCTTGACAATGTATATTTGATACATTGTCAAGCACTCAGAAATGTACATATCGAAAGGATTGTATTACTTTTAATACATTGCTAAGTTGTCGTCAAAATAGTTTTACATTGTTTATACGACAACGGTTTCACTCACTTGAATTTCAAACATGTCTCACGAAAGTTTAATATCGATGATTGATAGTTTTACATGTTTTTTTTTTATATTTGTGGGGTTACAAAACATGTTTTAAGTATTTAATATTAGTTGTCGTATTATTTAGTTATTGAACTTTATTTTTTTTAATTATTAGATATTATTTAACTGTATATTCGTACGCTGTAGCATTATTGCTACGCCGTAGCCCGTAGCACGGAAAAATATGTGTATGGCAAAAAGTGCCCCCAAAGTAAAAAATAAATGTTTTTGACTATTAATTATTTGTTTACTTTTCATGTTTTACTCAACTTTTAGCTGACGACTTTTTTGAAACTTTACGGGATCAAATTTTCCGCCCATGTGATCAGGTATTCGTAGATATAATTTATTTTTACAGTGTAATAGTCATCTGATGCTTTAGATTGCGTTTTATTTAGCAATCATTGATAATTTATGTTGCATTACACGTTTTATTTTTATTAAAATCCACATTTTTCTTCTAAAAAGTAAGTAGTTAACTATTTTGTCGAGGGATTGGCATTGTGTCAAATATGATACATATGATTTTCCGAAACTGGAAAATCCTGGATATTAGCCTTATTTTTTAATAGTCTAGTATGCTCAATTGGTGACGAAAAACTAAAACAATGTTTATATTCAAGATATTTTGAGCCTTGCCAAGATAAGGGTTAACAATGTTTTTAAAAAAGTGTCAACCGCTCTAAGCAGTTATGTTGTTTTTGTAAACATCCCTTCAATTCATACTATACACTACACTACATTGTAAGCTGTAGAGTAGATCTCGGGAAACCACATGGCTGTCATTTTGAAAAATAACCATACATTGAGTTGACAAAAACTCTATTTAACTTCGAGCCTGCTCACAGGGAGGTTTTGGGATTATATTGAACAACTTTTACTATGGGGCCAACCCCGAAATCAGATATAGAATATAGAATATCGCTCGCAGACGTATCTGCTTGTTTAAAAATTGGTTTAATAGATACTCACAGCTGCTGTGTCCGCTCGGGAACGATTTCCGTCCGTCCATGATCTCGTCCGGGTCGCCGGTGCACTGCAAGTCCATGGTCTCGATACCGTCCGGAAAACACCGGTAGAAAAAGTCCGGACGCGGCCTGCCTGTGTAGGATAATTCTAATGTTAAACACCCCTGACATACTATTAAAATAAAATAAAAAAACTCCTACGCTATACGCCAAAAAATAAATTTTATGCCAAAAATGCCTAACATAATTTTTATCAAATATAGCTAAGAACCATAGAGTAATATAAGTAAAGAAAGAGTGGTAACTCCATACATCAGTTTTCTTACCAAAACGCGATTAACCGGAAGTCTATTTTCAACTCATTCATTCTTATATAATATCTCGCCTCGAGAGGCGTTCACGAGCACCCCGCAGGTTGCCCTGTGTATAACTCTATACGGCTTCGTCGAATGACTGTTTTGTTTTATTATAGACTGTGGTTTAGGTCTATAATTTGTTATAGGCCGTTTACATTCGCGGCTCGTGGCTCGGCTCGCGGCGCGTCTCGTAGCTCGACTCGAGCGCATAAGCACGACGAGCTAATGATTACACTCTCGCTCGTGGCTCGTCTCGTGTCTCATAAGCTGGTCGACCTAATCGATTTTAAACACTAACGTAACGGCACGGTATAAGGTTTGTAATCGAATGACCAAACCGAACGCGAGTGTAAACGCAAGCTCGCGTCCCGCGCGAGCCTATCGCGAGCCCCTTTGACTCGTGCCCAAAAACCGCTCCTCTACGCGAACCAGGCGAGCGCGAACCGCGCCGCGAGACGAGCCCAGAGCCCCCCGCTTACACTCGCGTCTCGTGGCTCGGCTCGCGGCTCGGCTCGTGGCTCGCACGAGAATGCAAACCGCCTATTAAGGTTTTGTATAACCCGTGCGAGACCGGAGCGGGTTGCTAGTACTGATATAAGACTTTATGGCATACCTGCTATTAGTTTAACCATGTTCGTGGTGACTCCATTCATGCCCAAAGCTAGAGACCACGCCAAAAGGAACTGAAATAGATAAAAAAAAGGCTATTTTAAACATAATAGTTACTTAGAGTTAGACCAAGAAAAGTCTGCAACGATTTTGATAGCATACGCAGTGCAAGTGTTATTTATACGTCATAATTTCATAGAAGTTTGACGTTTAAAATAACACTTGCACCGTGTGTGCTATCAAAATCGTTGCAGACTTGTCTTGGTTCAACTACCGGTTACATCATCTATGAAATTTTCAACTGCCTAGCTATCATGGTTCATGAGATACAGCCTGGTGACAGATAGACGGACAGACATACGGACAGCGGAGTCTTAGTAAAATATCCCGTTTTTACCCTTTGGGTACGGAACCCTAAAAAGGTTTACACAGTCACGATTTTCGTACAAAAACGGATATATTCGCGTAAATGTGAAAAAATATCGATCTTTAAACCACCAAGATTTTTTTTATATAGGATGCAATCGAGATTGGACTGAAGGTAACTGCAGTTCAATCGTTTGCTTACGCAATTACCGTAGCCCCCTTGCAACACCAGAGGTTGTAAGTGCGTTGCCGGCCAACATTATAGACCACAGCATTATGACCTGGGACGTAGGACTCGTGTACGGGTACTTTAGTTACGACTCTACTGATGTAGTAAACATCATATACGTACCTCTAAGGCATCATTACAGTCATTGCACACAGCCCACGCTATGATCGAGAGCAGACAAGGCACTGCCAACACGATAGACCACAGCATGTGCTTTGGGACGTAGGACTCGTGTCGCGGGTACTTTAGTTAGGACTCTACTGTAGTAAACATCATATACATGCCTCTAAGGCATCATTCATTCATTCATTCATTATTTATTGTCATATATAATGTAGTAGGGAAGCAATAGGGAGTACTCTCTCCAGGCGGGTGTTATGCCTGGGGACCGAAGTCCATTGAGAGTTGGTCGGAAGTTATATATATAGAAATTGACATTATAACTCCGTAAGTGCGATGTAGGTCTCATATACTAATTGCGTTCTAGACGTAGTATCTTCTTAGTAGTTTGTGCGTTCTAGCTCCCTAACGCCATCTGTTAGATTATTGTGGCACGACGTTGGCAGTGACACAGCTAGAGGAGACGCCACAATGTCATTTAGGCAGTAGGGTTCAAATTTAAATGTCGGTATCGGTGAGGGCAAGTACTTATCTAAATATTCGAGTGCAGTGCGAGCGCACGGTTTAACGTTGTTTGTGTTCGTGTGTATAATACCGGTTCAGCCGGCGCGCAGCGTTAGCGGCCCGCGAGTCTACGCACTCACCAGCTGACTTTGAGATAAAAACGTTTATCGCACTGTTTTTGTTATTACTGTTTTTGCACGTCTCTTACATTGCAGTCATTACACACAGCCCACGCTATGATCGAGAGCAGACAAGGCACCGCCAACACTATAGACCACAGCATGTGCCCTGGGACGTAGGACTCGTGTCGCGGGTACTTTAGTGACGACTCTACTGTAGTAAAGATCATATACGTACCTTTAAGGCATCATTACAGTCATTGCACACAGCCCACGCTATGATCGAGAGCAGACAAGGCACCGCCAACACGATAGACCACAGCATGTGCCCTGGGACGTAGGACTCGTGTCGTGGGTACTTTAGTGACGACTCTACTGTAGTAAACATCATATACGTACCTCTAAGGCATCATTACAGTCATTGCACACAGCCCACGCTATGATCGAGAGCAGACAAGGCACCGCCAACACGATAGACCACAGCATGTGCCCTGGGACGTAGGACTCGTGTCGTGGGTACTTTAGTGACGACTCTACTGTAGTAAACATCATATACGTACCTCTAAGGCATCATTACAGTCATTGCACACAGCCCACGCTATGATCGAGAGCAGACAAGGCACCGCCAACACGATAGACCACAGCATGTGCCCTGGGACATAAGACTCATGTCGCGGGTACTTTAGTGTAGACTCGAGGTCCGCTGGCTGGATGATGCGGACGTAGGGTGACATGGTTTCCATGTAGCTGTAAAAAAGGTCATGTTGAATACTAATCGTGATTTGTAAAAATTCTATTTTTGATATATGATTTGATTTTGATGATTTATTGTGGACACCCATAGGTCAAATCCATAAGTTAGATTTTTCCTTTGCCATAATTTGCAAGTTTTACATTACAAAAAACTGGTCAAGTGCGAGTCGAACTCGCATTCCAAGGGTTCCGTACATTACCCAATTTTTTACAATGTACCTCTGTACAATGTACCTACCTATTTATTTATGCAGAATGTGAATGAAATGTCTTTAAAAAACCCTTAGGGTATGGATCAAAAACTAAGTAATAAGTCCGACTCATGCTTGACTGCACACTTCTAATAGGTTTTACTGTCATCTATAGGTAAAGAACTATTTAGTGTATTTTTTTTCATATTTTAGACCCAGTAGTTTCGGAGATAAAGGGGGTGGAATGATAGAACAGACAGACAGGCAGACAGACGCACGAGTGATCCTATAAGGGTTTAGTTTTTTCCTTTTGAGGTAGGGAACCCTAATAACGAGGAAATAAAAATGAGAATTGATTGTATTAATTATAAATTTCCTCAAGACTAATACAAGCATAATGAGTATTTACTCCATTTACTATAAAGTCGTTTATCGATTACAATTCTTTATCTGCCCGATTAAGCGATACTTAAGGATTAAAACCGCAATAAAGCTTGATTACTGCTGACAAATCCTTTAATTGTATTGACATGTTGAATCGATTACATTTGAATATCAACACAGATTATGAATAAAATTAAAACTTGAAGGTCATGACTACATGTTATATTAATCAGAAAAACATTGTTTACGTGGCTTAGTACCTTATTTCATTTAAAAAATAATGTTTACATACGATTATCATTGCTTCTTAACATATGGACGTTACTTACCAAAAAGCTGAAAGTAAAGCTATGCGGACACTGATTTCAATAAATAAGTTTAGGCTCGCCGAACGTATAAGCGGCATTTTCTTTGGTTTTCTAGTTACGCTTTGCCTTATATTTAATTTCGCAAATTATTATGCGGAGTATGTTGATTGATATTGACGCACATACTGACGTGACATTTAGAGTTCGTTCGGGAATCAATGTCACACGTATTCAAAAGCCATGCAAAAGCATTCCAAATTGTGAACTACCGTTTCTGAACGAATATTTGCGAGAAAGAGATATCGCTTTCTCGCTCTTACTTATGGGTGCGTCGCACAATGACTTTTGTGCGGTGCGATAGTGTGTATACCACTATAAGAGCAGTATCAAAACGCAAATATTCGTTCAGAAACGGTAGTTATCGGTGCGTCGCACAACTACCTTGGTGCGGTGCGATAGTGTGTTACGGCCTTTAGGAGCGGAAAACCAACGATAACAAACATTTTTTTTTAAATGGTTAGAACATGGTTAGAACTTTTTTATTTATATTTAAAACTAGCCACCCCGCCCCGACTTCGCACGGGTTAACAAATTATACACCTAAACCTTCCTCAAGAATCACTCTATTCATAGGTGAAAACCGCATGAAAATCCGTCCAGTAGTTTTTGAGTTTATCGCAAACATACAAACACACAAACAGAGACGCGGCGGGGGACTTTGTTTTATAAGTAGTGATTTATAAAATAGAATAAATGATATTCGGTAATAATGTTTTATTTATTCTTAATCTAACCGCTAACATTACAGAAATGAACTTTTACACATTATTTTACTTTAATTACAAATACATAAGCACTAAGTTGCAGCTATCTTAGTGATTAATTTAAAAGCAAAAATATCGAAAGAATTATTTTTTCACCTTTAATTAAACCTTCAAACTATTATATTAAACATATAATTTATACGCCAAAAATTCTCAAATCAATTTTAATTTGTGATCAAAAGAGTATTAAATTTTTTAAACAGATCTTTATTTTAATAAAAAGATAAAAACGTTATTCCCGCCGTTACGTTACCACCGTCTTATTTTAGTATTACTTAATAGTAACATCAGCGAATTATTATTCCCAAAGTTACTATTTAATTAGAAACATGGGGACATAATCCTAGCTGTTACTAATACCAGTGGTAACAACTTGATGGTATGGTAACAAGTGAAATAATATACTTAGTATATTATCTTAATACCATACCCACCAATTTATTAAATAAATATTAAGTACAATACCATTATAAATGTAATTTTTCTGTTTTTAAATGCACCAAAATGCTATAAATTATGTGGTACCTAGCTGACGCTGCAGCACTTGGAAATACCTACTACCTACTACATAGGTAGGGCACTATAATATATATAGTATGTCAAACAACTTTGTCAGTAGAAAAAGGAGCGATTTTTTCGCTAAATTAAAATTTTCTATGAGACGATATCCCAGATATCCCTTCGCGCCTACATTTTTCAAATTTGCCGCCTTTTTTTACTGACATGATCTGCTTGATCAACTATATATAGTCTGTCAAACAACTTTGTCAGTAGAAAAATGAGCGATATTTTTTAATTTGTCGCCTTTCCTTTTTTCTACTGATGGAAATGGCTTGCCAGACTATATTAATGTATTTATGTTTTGCAACAAGCTTATGACTTGAATGATATGTTTTATACCTATTTAATAACTTAACGGCAACATCAAAAAATATATATTTTATAAAAGTAACTAAAGGGACGGACAAAAATAACTTTAGCAACAAATGTATGAAAAATAAACATAAACAATATTTTCAAAAATCTCAAACCCGTGTACTAAGACAAAATAAAATACTAAAATAAATAACTGCATCTGGCCATCTGCTGAGTTTAATTATCCAATACGGCGAGGTCAAATGGTAAAAAGTAATAACTTAAAAAAATATGTTTTTTAAGTTAATGTTTGTACTTCATACATAATCATTATACTTATTGTATTTCACCTACGCGCTTATTTATACAATTTGAGTGCAGAGTAAAACTCAAATATTCTTATATTTGACGTGCTGGAGGCTAAAGACCCCCCACAAAAACCTTAAAATTGACTAATTATTTTTACAAAAATTGTGATACATACATAAGCGCTTTCATTGAAAAAATACTTCTAAGACCGAAGTACATTTCTCTCCATTCCCAAACGAAAAATCATGTACATTTTACTAAAATATTAGCTGAAGCCCGTATATAATCATATCCTGAAGCGTTTGTGCCAACTCTTTTACAAAAAAACTTTGATATTTCGATAATTTATGCCAAGGATTTTTATACAAGCTTGATATCATGTATAAGGGTGGTATTACACCTGGTCAATTTCTTTGTGCAATATGTTTTTACGTCTCACATTTCGCTTAGTGAGAGAGTGAGAATAAATGCACACCAAGAAATTTGACAGGTAAAATACCAACCAAAGATGGGACAGCTTGAGAAAAAGATCCTACATTTTCACTTTTTTTATAACTTTTCTAGTGAAACGTTTGTCTTTTTCTATGCTTTGAAGTCTATTTTCTTAAAGATAATATCCCATTGAATGTGTCCTGGCGTTTTTGTAGTAGTCGAAGTATTCGGCTGGAGAGTTGGCATGCTTTTTCACCACTTCATCCAACTGCATTTGGTCGCCCCAATCGGCCTGAAAAAAGAAAGGTTTGGAGATACATAAGTATAAGCATTATCAGCGACTTGGTTATAAATAACGCCAAAGATAGGTAAAGTCTATTTCAATAGAACTTGCTAACTATGTAAACAAAAACCGCCATATTGAAATTGTCTCTGAATGATGAATTTACTAGTGATGGGCAAGACTCCTACTTACTACTTTACTAATGTCAAACCATATCGAATAATAAAATACCAAAAGTAAAAAACAAGTAGTTACATATTTTTAATTTGTTTAATCACGATCAGAAGACAAATTAGTACTTAAGAATGATGTATTGATGTATTTTATAACCGCGGCGGTAGGTACAGATCATGGGTTGGGTAGTGTGTAGCGGGTTTATATCACAAACTTTAGTCACAACACTACCCATCATAGGCAATTGTAGAATTTAAAAGAAACAAAACCGTCATTCCATCAGGTCCTCATAACCTAACTTATGAACCCATTTTAAACTTTTAATTGAATATCCAAGATACAGTTATATATTTATGTATTTTACGGAACGGACCGTTTCAATAGTGTATATGTGTATGGTTTCAATGGTATTTGATGAGGTGGTGTAAAAATTCAAAGAGAAACAGTGATAAAACAAAGTTACGTTGTTTGTTTACATAGTTAGCAAGTTCTATTGAAATAGACTTTAGGTATCTTTGCGGTCGGTGAAGTCACATTTTAATACTTAATTTGGAAGAAAATACAATAGTTTAAAATTATATATTTAATGACAGTATCGACAGTTAACGTCAGATATACAATAATGGCCTCTTTTTGTGATGTGTCTTTTCACATCACCTATTCGGAAAACAACTTTTTATTCCCTGCTAGGAGGGATCAAAGTGGCACGTTTCTTCCCTGCTATTATAGTCCTTCATTTCGTTAAGGATTCAATGTACGCCCACGCCGTAATTATGTTATTTTGCTCCCTTATGGCGCAATTAACTATTTTTATAAGTATGGTTTATTTCTAATGTTCCGCGGATAAAGGTACCATATGGCGGTTGGCGCTTACGCTAAATATTATTAACGCCGCTTAAATACAATTTATTAACGCCGCTCCAATAATACTATTGCGGTACTATGCGACGTAAGCGCCAGCCGCCATAAGGTACCTTGTCCCGTGAAACGTCTCATTTATGCTTATATTGTGCTTACAAAGTTAGGGAAAAGGGATCGTTTCTCGTCGAACTTCTTCTCGTTGATGCATCGCAGCAGATACAGGCGCTCGACCCACGGCCAGATCATGTAGTCCAGCATGCCGGGACGGTCGCCACCGAAATAATTTGTACCTGAAACAGTTTTTAGAACAGGATATATTACCTGTTGTGTATCTCTGCTTGTGTTTCTGTTTTCTTTTGTGTTGTTCTCTTTTATTGAGGTGTACAATAAAGAGTATTTTTAACCGACTTCCAAATCTCAAAGAAGGAGGTTATCAATTCGGTTGTATGTTTTTTTTTTTATGTTTGTTACTCCATATCTTTGTATTGTATTGTACCATGTAAGCCTTATAAAACATGCAGATAGATTATGAATGAATGAATGAATGAATGATGCTTTTATTGGAAACACACATACACAACAACATTAAAATAGGCTTAAGTCTAGGTAAATTTGAAGTTACAGTGTTGCGAGAGGTTCCAAAAAGGATAACACTCAGCATGTGTCGCAGCACATGAGTAGTGTTACGACGCTGATTTTCAGTGTACCCATTGACACGTAAAACAAACACAAAACAACACAGAACATAAAAACAAAACCGAAGCAGAATACAACAGAATGTGCGGTTGACACGGTAATTTATTAACAAAATAAGAAATCTGAGACATGTTTATGAATAAATACTTACATATTATAATACATAAATAAATATATAGACTCTAAAGCACAGTAGTCGGTACAAATACAGGTGGATGTAGGTAGGTATAGGTCGGCTAGGTGGGGATCGTTTGTTCCTTGAGTAGGTGCAGTGCAGAATAGCGCCATAAGAGTCCCTATTGTACCTTTTGGGTACAAAAATCTAATTTTCATCACACTTGCTCAAAAAATACCTTATTTCATGCAGGTGTATTGAAGGACAAAGGCCTATATTGTTCCCGCGGGAGTTATGGATTGTGAAAAAAACCCTGCCTGCCTGCGGCTGTCGGGAATTATAATGGGCTATTAGAATGCGGTAACACTCCTACGATGGTTAGAAATTGAGTATCTTAATTATTTTATTATGTATAAAGGGAGAAGGGAGGCCTTTGCCCAGCAGTGCGAAACTTTAGGCTTACTCGTATAAAAATATAAAATAGCAGTGGTCATAGCCTCGGTAAAGCATTGACCACGCTAGGTTTTCGTGCCAAGTGCTAAGTAAAAGCTTATAGGCATTATGTATGCATTTTTACTGCCAAGTTTGTGAAAAGTTAGCGTGGTCACTGGTCAGGGTCTATCAATTAGAGTTCGAGTTTTTTGTTTCTTTATTTCGTTATTATTATTATTATTTTTTTGTGACGATACTCAAATCAAAAAAATACTTATGAGAACAGAGGAATTACATAAATGTTTTCTTATAGTTAATTAAAACTAAATGCCTAGATAGAGTTGACATACCTCTCGCAGTGAGTTCCTTTTCGAAGATATCTAAGGTTTGCACGATCTGTTCACTGCCGTAGGCGAAGTTTGTGTCGAAGCACTCTAGACTGCCTTTTATAAGCTTAAAAATAAAAACAATAAATTTTAGATATAGATCCGCAATGTTTACTCTGTATCTTTAGGTATTTAAATAAAAGTAAACAAACAATTTGTAATTTTTCGGGTAGTTAACATTTATTGGTTAACCGACCAAATACAAAACCACCTGGATCTGTCACTGAACGACCTGACCTTAACCTACATTATTTGAAGATCTCTATCTCTATCATGTAATGTTTTCATCTCATCAACCCTCAGCTGGCTTAAGGAGCCATTTGAGGGTAGATTTTGTTTACTTTTATTTAAATACCTAAAGATACAGAGTGTAGTTTTAGAAAAATTCATTACCTCTGGCGAAATACGAACTTTGTCTTTTGGTCTTTGTTACCTTTTCACTTCTCTACTATCTAAGCTACTAAGGTAACTCAGGCCTACCATATATGTACAGGGAAATATTTTCCACCATAATCCATTGAATTTTAGCAATATCTAAACGGGACTGACGTGTCTAATCGTTTTAAAAATAATGTAATATAAATATAATGCGCTAACCCAATTAATTTTTGTACGGAATACAGCTGCCTTCAGCCAAAAATAAGTTTTTTGAAATAAAAGTAAATCCAGAGCCTGTAAAATATTAGGTAAGTACCTCATTAAACCTCTCAATCAGCAGCCTGTCCTGCGCCTTAACGTAAGGGTCCCGGGAGTGCAACTGCCCCCGTCCGTATTTCTCGTCCAAGTAGTCGCATATCACCACACTCTCGAACAAAAACTTGTCCCCTTGGTCGGTGGGAATTTCCAGCACTGGTATTTTCACTGGAATAAAGAATAATCAAGGATTACTGGCTACTGGGGTCAATATCCACCTTCTGGCTTAAGTTTATAAATATGGGTATGCATATATGTTAGTCTGTAAGGTATTTGTAATATAGGCCTTGTTGCCTGATTTAAAATGTTAAATAAATAAATAAATATTCCACATCAGCTCGTTCGTGGCCTGCGTGCCGCAGACGCTGCTGGGAACCATCGCGAGCGCGGACTTCTGGCCGAAGGGAGTGGTATTTCGGTGGTTCCGTGGGAATCTGCCGAATCCTACACCGGAACACGCGACACAACAGAAAACTGTTACCGAAATAATTTGTATCTTTTAAGACGAAACAGGAGCTGAGTTTAAAATATTTTAGGTAAATATACCCGTCTCGCTAACGGAAGCGGCACCTAAAAGTAGTGCGATAAGGACAAGGCGAAAAATCCTGCGTAAAAATCTCAAAAATCGAGGTTTTGTACTCCTCTGTTTCCTCCTCCAAAACTTAACCAATCGTAACCAAATTTGGAAATCTAAATGATTATGAAATTATCTGTGTCGGACCGTTTTGCTTTTTTGGCCAATTGATAACAGTTTTGAATGCCACGCCTCTCATTGCGGCATAGTCAATTAGGCCATTTTGGCCATTTTTGAAGGGCTCTAGCGCCTTAAAAAACAAAAATATCAAAACGGTCCGACACAGATATTGACAATATTAATCTGTGTTGAAAAAAACATTGCTCTAGCTTCAAAAACCACGGAGGAAAAAGAGGAGTACGTTTGTATGGAGAAATGACCACTCCCGTTGGCTCTTAAGATTTTTATTATCGCATGTACTTATTACTTATGTTAGTTTGTGAAGGTATGTATCTATGAGTCTTAGTTGCCTGATAATAAATGATATATAATTTAATTTTAATATTGATTGCCGTAAAGGTCGTACAGACGCAAAAAAACAAAAGTAGTGTATGAAAATTAATAAACTTAACCTCGGTGTCGGTAACGCCTACGAATTCGAATAAATACTACGGGTTCAAATCCCGGTAAGGGCTTTTAATTGTGTGTTTATCACGAATTCCTGAGTCATGTTATCTATATATCTTTACTTAGTACTTATTTTATATATTCATTATTTATAATGTTTACGTTATTTTATTGAATGACATTGACATGAGCGACAAGACAATTAACTATTTCTTCTACGGCCGTAGAGGTTTCATAGCACAATAGTAGTTTATGTGACTGCTACATAATGAGAGGCATCAAAATACGAGTGTGGGTTTAAGAAATGAACGTTAGTGAGTTTCTTAATAGGATCACACGAATGTTTTAATGCCTAATTATGTACAGTTACATAATAGGTATAACAACTTACATCTAGGATTAGCAGTTCTGAACCAGTCAGGCAGCCTCAGTGGATCTAGCTTGTAAACCTCGTATTTAGTTTTCTTAGCCTCCAGAATGAGCAGGACTCTGTGGCCGTAAGGGTTCATATCTACATGGTAGAGACGAAGCTTGTCGCCTAAAGGTGGAGGTGGCGCTGAACCTGGAAGATACAAATGGAAATTTTTACATATATCAGTCCTTAATTCTACTAGTTGTTTATTCTATTCTATACTAAATTTTGTTAAAAAGTAATTAATGATTTTGTGTACCTAAAACCAACTAAAAATAGTACTTATTATAATAAGACATGCATGCATGTACCTACAATTATTCTATAGTAAGTAATATTGGCGTAACGTGAAGTAGCACATACGTAGGTACATTTGAGTGGAAAATTTAGATTTTGCATAAAATGAAGTAGGTACTCGAGGTAATTCGTTGTCGTTTAGACTGAACGCTTAACATAAATACCGACATTCACGCATGAGCGCATGAGATGTTATTTCAAGTTTTGTAATAAGACGAATTTCAATATGTTTTTTGCTAGGATATTGTTAGCTTTAAACATGTTTGTTTAACAGCTCTTTCGAACTGTCTAGCAGTGATAGATAACTATAAATTATAGATTTAAACTGAAATAGATGTCATATATGTATTAAAGAAAAAGTGTCCAAGCCCACCGCCACGGCATTTAGCTTACGCGGCCTTATCAGCCATCGGCAATAATGAGGCTTCGGAGACTTCGGAGTTTAAGTAGCACGATAATGGAGTCAATGTTAACATACAAAAATTAGTCATAACCGTACTCAATCTAACTTTTTTTACCCTACCTTAATAAAATAATTTCGAATCTAAAGTAGTTAGTGTAGGAGCAGTACCTAAGCGGAAAACAAAGTTATCATTAAATAACAAAGTTATCAATAACTTGTGAGTGCATAAATCGTATATTATATTTTATTTCTTTAATTACATTACTCAACGAATGAGCATTCATCCTGGCTTAATTGAATGTTATTTTAACATCGATACTATAGCTCTTTTTTGTTTTTTTTTGGCTTTTCTTTGTTTTATTTCATATTTTATTGTGTTTTTTTCCGGTCGCCCTGAAACTAGCGCCATGGCCAAGTATCTTTTCACCTCAGCAGCTCGAACAAGGGTACTTTGCTTCTCAAAAACAGTGAGCAAAATGCGATTTTGCTCACTGAGTCATTTTGTCTCACTCAGTGAGCAAAATGCGATTTTGCTCACTGAGTTGTCTCATTCAGTGAGCAAAATGCGATTTTGCTCACTGAGTGAGACAAAATGACATTCAAGTGACCTTTATAGTCAAATGTCATTTCAACATGCGGGGTCTAATACAAGTTCGATACTTGGGTTCTATTATCTCTGTCCCTCTAGGTATGTTCTCACTGCTTAGGGTGAAAATTTTTGTGTACTACACGAGATCAAAGTTATTTACATCTCGTGCGCTTTTGAATCCCTTACTACGCTCAAGATTCTAAATTAGATTCACTCGCTACGCTCGTGAATCTATTATAGAATCTTTCGCTTGCACGGGACTCAAAATAAACACTCGAAGAAATATCAAACTTTGATCTCTTGTTGTACAAATAACTATTTAGCCATCGACAAATGCTGAGCGGCATTCATTTTGGTTTTCGAATGTATTAGAATAAGATCTACCTATTTGTAGGTTAAGTTACTTAAATTTTAGTTTAATACCGTAAAATGGGGTGAGTAGGGTCAAAACCGAAATTCAAACCTCGATAACATTTTATTTTTACATATGAAAAGTGAATGGTGTATATAATAAGTGTTCCGGAATTCCGGACGTTTGTATTTTAGTTTTTATTTTATTTTGGGTAGTTCCATTTCATAACTTTGACGATAAAGAGGAAAACCCACCTCACCCCGTAGTGCCTCGTATTTGGGGTGAGAGGGGTTTTCATACAAAGGTGATTTTGGAAGATAGTTGGATCGATTTTTTTTTATTATGCGTATTACTATAGCTCCATTTTAAATTGGAATACATTATTTTTGTAGCAGTAGCCTTAAAATCCCTTCTCAGCCCCCTCTCAAACCTTCTCTCCCCATTCATAACCCACCTCTCCCCGCGAAACCTAGTCACCCCGTTTTACGGTACCAAATAAACCATTCCTATTCTTAAGTTATTCTACTCATATAATCATAACCGACATCAGTAAACAAGTGTTATAAATCAATACAAACTAAACACAGATGTCGAAATTGTGCGGATCGCCCGGTGCCCCGCTAAATGGGTCGAGAACTGGAAATACATTCGAGTGTTATATTATAAGCTCATAAGTCATAAATTTCGTAATGCGGTGCACTTGATGCGCGGTTACCGCAAGTTAGTAAAACTACGTAGAGTTAGAGCAAGAAAAGTCTGCACTGTCTGCAGCGATTTTGAGAACCCACGCAGTGCAAGTGTTATTTACAAGTTCTAATTTCATAGAAGTTTGACGTTTAAAATGACACATCTCTTTAAGATGTCACCCATCCAATTCAAGCACTTCTATGTATAAACCCCTATTAATTATATGACCAACTATGTACAATCACGCTCCGCGATTGTTGAACCATTTAGGGTCCTAGCTAAATTGGTTGTTCAATACTTACGCTATAGAATTTCCTATATTGCAAAAACCCTAATTGCCATAACGATTCCGTGTGGTGACTGCACATGGTATGGAGCAATTATATGGTAGAGATTGTATTGAGACATACCTATTAAACAATATTTTAGTAACAATTAAATGAAAAAAAAAAAAAACATTCGAAGCTACTTATCTACCTACCTACTATACTATAAAATTAGTATTTTAAACCATCACAATGCCTAGTCAATAACAAGTCTCAACTTGGCAAGTCCATTTACTTTATTTATGTTATATAATTCCTACGTTTCTCTCAGCCAAAAAACGGAATTACCACACCGCAAAAGATTGCGAACAAGCTTTTAAAAGACGCAAATAAAAGTACCAAATCATTTTTACCTCAGCAGCTTGAACAATGGTACATAACTGCTTTAAAAAAGTGAGCAAAATCGATTTTGCTGTGATTGTGAGAGTGTATAAAAGTGACTTCGAAATTAGAATGTTATTTCATCAAGGAATTGGGAAGGAGAGTGGGAATCGGAATCTATACTGGACAGTCGCAGTCGGAATCGCAGTCGCAGTCGGAGTCGCAATCGCAGTCGTAATCGCAGTCACAGTCTCCATCGTAGTCGCAGTCATTGTCGCAGTCTCAGTTGCAGTTGGAATCGGCATCGGAATAGGACTGGGCCTGATGTTGTTTTTTGCGTTATTTATAAATATAATTAAATGAGCTTTTCTTTCATTATTTTTCCCTCTTAAATATAAATGTCACTGCTGAAGTTAAAAATTGTATATGCCACACGAGACCAAAGATTTTCCGCACCTCGCGTCTAAGAATCCATCGCTACGCTTCAGATTCTATTAAATAATCATTAACTTCCCTGGGACTATAAATCAGCATTTACAGCAAAACCTAACTTCACTCTCTTGATGCACAAATAACCACATATTAATGTAGGTAATGTCTACTTTACATCCATACAATTAGTGTCATTGGCACGGCTAGATAAGATACTTAACACTACTTAACAAGTAGGTACTCTACTTGTTTTAATGGACTACTAAAACGTAAACAGTTAACACGATGGGGAACCTAATTTTTTAGGTCCAACTGTTAGTAAATCTTTATTTACTTTATCATTTCAAAAACAGTTCCAGTCCGTTGCTCTCAAGCTCCATATTAAAGCAGTGGTGTAGCGGCCTCTAATAACTGTATACAATGACGTAATACTTATACTTACAAGGTCCTGACAACATTTAACTAAAAGACGACCCGACGCTACATATCACTACACCAGAGCCTCTACCATCAGTTTTAACATTGACATAACGCTCACGTCTACGTAATTTACTTTCTGTACATCTCGCTTGCACTATTGCTCGCATATGCGAGTACGAGCGAGATGCATAGAAAGTAAGTTACGTAGACGTGAGCGTATATGTCAATGTCAAAACTGATGGTAGACGTACTTAACCTTATAAAACAAAGTCCCCCGCCGCGTCTTTCTATTTGTGTGTTTGTATGTTTGTTCGCGATAAATTCAAAAACTACTGAACGGATTTTCATGCGGTTTTCACCTATCAATAGAGTGGTTTTTGAGGAAGGTTATAATTTGTTAACCCGTGCGAAGCCAGGGCGGGTCGCTAGTTATAAGACAAGGTCCCCCGCCGCGTCTGTCTGTTTGTATGTTTGCGATAAACTCAAAAACTACTGAACGGATTTTCATGCCGTTTTCACCTATCAATAGAGTGATTCTTGATGAAGGTTTAGATGTATAATTTGTTAAGGTTTTGTGTACATTGGTTGCACTACCCGTGCGAAGCCGGGACGGGTCGCAAGTTTAACATTTAACTTAAAGACAACGCAAAAGATGACCAAATCAAAGTTGTTTAAAGTATAATTTACGCTTATTTGTTGCTTAAAGGCCGGTTTAAATGGCATGCGATTTGATTAATGATCTACTCGTATTTACGAAACCCTTGATTTATGCTAATAATATTATTTTCTTATAATATTTATAATCAGATACGAATAGAGGTTGACTTATTTTCTTCTTTCGTATTTTTCGTATTTCGTAAAGAATATTATGCTGTGGGTTGCAATTTTCGTGGGACTAAATGGAAGGATGTGGTTATCTAATATATCTATTACTTCTTGTGAGTACCTACCATCAACTGGATAATTTGACCTATGTATAGAATGAATATGGTAACCCATACTGGCAGGTAATTTGGCATTTGTATGATTCGGTATATTACTATGCTATTTATATGTGGATAGTTATAATAAAAAGGGGAAGCTGTCTGCTATAATTTTGCTTTTATTAAACTTAATTACGTAATGTTTCCTGTATTTAAAATAAATTATTTCAAACCGTGCACGAAATAAAGCACCAGATAATTATTAGAAAAACATAGATAGCAGCTATTTTTAAACACAATTTGTATTTAATAAATCGGATTGAAATATAAAAAGTAGGCGAGTTTACCGTGACGTCACTATATTCGTTTTCATATAAATTCCATACTAAAAAATCGTTTTGAGAGTTCTAA
The DNA here is from genome assembly GCF_910591565.1 of Cydia splendana. Classification (NCBI taxonomy): domain Eukaryota; kingdom Metazoa; phylum Arthropoda; class Insecta; order Lepidoptera; family Tortricidae; genus Cydia; species Cydia splendana. Next base: position 1,709,783 of record NC_085985.1, read on the forward strand.
AAAAGAAGCTGATTTGACTAGTAGGAATGTAGCCTATTGATATGCGGTAGCTATTCGGTCAATAACTTATTTGGACGTTTCTTTTATTTTTTGCCATTTTTATATATTGTGACCTTTTTTGCCACTTTTGTGTTATTTCTACTCAGAATCACGAGCTCTTTCGATCCTAATGGGATAAAAAATGTCCCAGAGTTTTTTTCCTATTGTGTTACCATTTCCCCATATACTTTGTATGGCGGTAACAAAAAGGAAATTTTGAAAAATCCTGACTAGAAATAACACAAAAGTGGCACAAAAGGTGACAATATATAAAAATGGCAAAAAATAAAAGAAACGCTCATTTACCACAGTTAGGCGAAGGGGAAACCTCATATAATTAATTATTAAACGTTTGTTAATTGGGTAATGTTTAACACCTAGTTTATACTTGTTTTTTTTTGTCAAAATAAAACTCCATTGAAATCTCTTTGAGTAGGCAAAAAATGCAAGCAAATTGATCACTTAAAAATATTAATTGCTCACACAAATTTCTCAAGAACCATTTCAGTCTCTCGATTCAAGAGCTTTGAGCTAGAAACAGTTTAACGACTGCACTGAGGCATGCAGTTACCTAGTAACATAAACAAACCAAATATGTTTCAGGTCAAGGAGATTTTGCGTTTCTTCGGTTACGTCACTTCTACACTGTGCCGTTGATCGATGTGACCTACCTATACCTGCCCGTTTGAGTAGACTCAGAGCTATAACCGCGAAAATCGAAGTTCGCAAATTGCGGGCATTTTTCTCTGTCACTCTTATTACGCCTTCATTGGAGTAAAAGAGAAAGATCCCCGCAATTTGCGAATTTCGGTTTTCGCGGTAGCCGCTCTGGTTTTTTTAATGGTATAAGGGTTATTGCTAGTATTTTAAGTAATCTGCATATAGTTTATTGTTAAATAGCAGAATATGATGATAACACCATTTGTTTTCGCATAAATAAACAGTATTAAAAAATTGTGTAAGTACTTCTAGGATTGTACATTATTTTAATTAAAAACAATCCAAAGATCTGTTTACAATTATGAACCTTAATCCATTGTGATAAGGTGAACAATGTACAGGTACTTCTTTTTGATATCAACAAAACGTCATCTAGGGTGACGTCATCTTTTTACAGCTGGTTCGTTCCATAGTAATAGCAGGTAATAGCATAAAACAGAATAAATAAGTACAGATATCATAGAAACTGTTTTTTAAATGTATTAAATGTGAAAATAATTAAATAACTAATCAATAAAAAAGGGTAACGGTGACTTACTTTAGGTGTGTCGTATTTATTTAAAAAAAATCAATATGCAAGATATTTGAAGGTAGTCTCAAAAACCCCTCCATTTAAAAAGTCATAAACATTATTAAAAAATCCGTTAAGTAATTAAAAATAACTGCAATATAATCAAACACATAACAAATATTAGGTTAAATTATCACATTTCTTGTTAAATATTTGCATTAATTGATTAACCACATTTAATAACCATGACTACCGGTAATCACCTAAATAAACAAGAAAACAATTGGTAATTCCATTTAACCTTCACGTTAAAATACATAAAACGAAAAGAAAACCTACTTACCAGAGTATCTCGATTGAAAGTACGACATTTTTATACACTAGACGAACAAAAATAACTAAATACAATAAATAGGTGCTCGGTCCACCGAATTTCGTGTAGAAATGGTACGTCACTTTTAAAATTAAGCTAATGATATGACATCATGGTTGACCCGATTATGTTTTATGCTACCAAATTGGATACGTCAAAACATTCATTTGATTGTACAGTGTAGTGTTACATTTCAATTTAATTGGACTGCCGATACAGAAGACCACTTGTGATTAATGTTTTGATGATTTTTTGATATTTAATACTTGTTTTTCCCTTACATTATTTACATTATTAAAGCCACCTTTTATACTAGAAATAATACAATATTCCTATGTAAATATTCTAACTAATTATTAATCTCAATTCTTTTTATTTATTTGTTGAATTATTTAGTAATCTCTGATTTTTCATAAATATTATTAATCGGAAATCGGTGGGTAAAACACCGTACTTAAATATTACTTCATGATTACTCCAGTGCAATATCAAAACGCAAATTTGGTGCTGCCAGCTTTTTAGAATCCTACTACTTTCGGAGAAAATGGTAGCACATGAACAAAACTAGTAGCTTTGAATTTAAGTTTCAACAGGGTTTAAAAAAGATAAAGATGTTTTTATTATATTGTCATCTCAATGTTCCTTAGTTTTTATAGAAATTAGTAAGTAAAATCTCAATTTTAATAATTGGCCTGATGACAAATTTTGAATTCCCTTTTAATATTGTCGGTACACTTGTATTGGTTCCGAAAAACACAATATTTCAGCTATACTCATAAGATTTAATATAAATAAATGCATTTTATTATAGCTAGTTTAAACCTCGCGCGTAAACGCCTCGCACGCCATTTGTGACGTCATAAATTAGATGGTGGTAGGGTGGTAGACATTGTTTACATACTCACAATTACGAATTTCCCTTGAATCCGAATGATATTGTTAATTCAGCACCATATATTACGATTTGGGATGATAACACATTACAAAAAAATATCACAATAGCTCATTTTGTACAAAAACTCTCACGCGGTTGCAATTTAAGATGAATTATTTAGATACATGTAAATTTTAAGTGAAAATCACCGAGAGCCGGTTTTACTTTTTAATTTTTCATTTTTTCTGGTTACGACAGCCAACATGGCAATGATAGTTCCATTCAGCCAAATACTTAAAAAGTTTTTTGGTGATGTATCGTATTATTTAGCATTTTATTTATATAATAACAAATAAATAGCTACTTTATATCGTGTAATAATATTTTTTGGACGTAATAAATGTTTAGTGGCGAAATATATATTTTTTTAAATCTCCAAACTCTTTGGTGAGGACGTATGGATTACGGTTAACTCGGAGTAAATATCTATGGAGTAGAGACGCGCACTAATTTCTATCTGAAAAATTCTGTCGTTTTTGGCGCGGGGGACGAGGTAACGCACACAAATAATGTTAACACTAATGCATTTTTAGCATGCGTCGCTACACACGCACACGACAAAATTATCAAACACTAGCAAAAACTATATTCACACAAGTACAAGAACAAACACAGACAACCCTGTCCGTGAACGAGATGACGTCAGTTCTAAGTAAACCTAGATAGTGCGAGGGACGCGCCGATAATATTGTCGATAAAATTGACAATGAATTTTAATTTCTGATTTTATCAATTATAATAATAATACAATATCAAGTCTTTGTACCAGCATTTTACTAACTTTGAATTTTTGTATTGTTTAGATGTTATTTCTAATAGTTTGTCAATTTGTTTAGGGCGAATCTTGCAAGCTGATATAGAATGATTTTTTATTATCAGTTCATTAGTTAATATTTTACATGTTGGTTTACTTCTGAAAGCAATGCAATATACTATCGAGGATGCAGATCTGATGACAGAGATGGAACGCGGCCATAGGATGTCATTTAAGGGATATTGAGTAGGGGATAATTAGTATATATATCGGCGGTAGATCGTAAAATCGGGCATATCGAGATATTCCTAGGCATATCATGAAACGCCGCCATTTAATAATCTGCCTTTTGCATTTTTTGCCACGGCTAGTGCTGCATTCTATGTGGCATTTGGAGCAGAATGCGTAGGTACTAAAATCATACGCTACCCAAACCCGTACTATAAGTAGGCTGTCAAGCCATTTCAATGGTTATCATTTGCTAAAATTAGGACATCCTACTTATTCGATATGCCTAAATGTTGAGGTTTGAACGGTATGGCTGGTGGTCACTAGTCAGATCATGACATGCCGGCGTTTCATGATCTGCTTAGGAATATCACACCTTGAAGTTAGCACGATATGGCTGGTGGTCACTAGGCAGATCATCATCTGCCTAGAAATATCACTCCTTGAGGTTTGTACGATATGGCTGGTGTTCGCTAGGCATCATGACCACCTGTATATTATTCATTATGTTTATATCGATTTTACCGATATTGGTTTTTATGGTGTCCCATCACTAATATTGGTACGGTGATACCAGAGTAATAAATAAAAGTGCCTATTTATGGAAAGTGACAGCCGTAAATACCTTAAATTAATAAAATATTTGACATGTTAAATAAAAATATATAGCTGGTCAAGCAAATCTTGTCAGTAAAAAAGGCGCGAAATTCACATTTTCTATGGGACGATATCCCTTCCCGCCTACATTTTTCAAATTTGCCGCCTTTTTCTACTGACAAGATCTGCTTGACCAGCTATATGTAGAAACTAAAGGAAAAATTAATTTTAAAAAAAGAGTCTATCGGTAATTTTACGTTATTTAGGGGTTGTGCACAAATCACGCGAGATGTTTTCGACTACTTTTTGATCCCCCGTCCCCCTTTTCTTTATTCTTATAGATCTATTTATTTGATTAAATAGATTAGGTTGATATGAAACTAAGGTGTTATATAAAAATAATGTGTTACATAAATTATATGTGACGTCCCACGGGTAAAGGTACCTTATGGGGGTTGGCGCTTACGCTATTATTAACGCCGCTCCAATATTATTGCGGCGCCATGCGACGTAAGCGCCGGCCGCCATAAGGTACCTTTTTCCATGGAACGTCACATATAACAAAAAGCAACGCAAATAGGGCATATTACTGCAATGTTCTGCCGCCAGAGTGTAGCACTAAGCTAGCTAGTAAATTTTCTCTTTTCTCTTTATCGCTCAAATATGCAATAGTGATAGAGAGGTTAGATAACGAAATTTAAATTTTCTTGTTCCGCGGCGGACCCCCAGATTGTGATGGATTGTGGTAGTCACGCCCCCTACGCAGAGTTTCGCATAATATTTCCTATTAGAAATTCTACTCGTACCTAATTAATATTTAGAAAGTCTTCTTTAGAATTACCCTAAATTAGATCTAATATCATATCACTGGTATCACTGTCAGATTGACAATGTTTTTTAGTTATTTGCAAAGTTAATGCACTATTTGATAATATTTAGATGTAAAAGTACTTACATATGATAAGAAACGTGTTCTTTTTGTAGACTAGACGTTTCCGATCTCATTTTGCACGAGAAAACGCTGCAATTCGGCATTTTCGGCTCCTATCATTCCGCTTAGACTGACGTTTGCTGAATGGCGTATGACGTGTGGTAACTAGTTTTATATAACCTCCTTGACCGGCGGCCGCGATCTTTTTGCAGAGGGGAACGCCTGTTAATGGCCGCTCCATAGATATACTTGGTCAAGCAGATCTTGTCAGTAGAAAAAGGCGGCAAATTTGAAAAATGTAGGCGCGAAGGGATATCGTCCCATAGAAAATTTGAATTTCGCGCCTTTTTTTACTGACAAGATTTGCTTGACCGTCTATATTTACTCCGAGACGGTTAATGATGTTGTCTATGCTGCTCTAAGAAATATGTCATGGATTGATGACGTCAATGTTTCACTGTTGAAATTTAGTAGATTGCTATAAATTGTACATGGCAACAAAATCTGTCCACTTGACATGCACATGACAGCAAATTATTGAATTTTTCTTTTGAAGAAATCAAAATAAACTTAGAAACAAGAATTACAAGTAAAATTTTGCTTTTTAAACAGAGTTTAGAACCGATATACCTAATTTATTGGTTATCGCTGTTATTCGAACGATTTATTTTAAGTTGTAGACCTTGTAAGTATGCAATTAATCATAAAAAACATGGAAGTTTTTTTTCATATTGCCATTAACATGGTTGTTTTTTCGTGGCAGGCGACTATTACCAATTTTGGTAACTAGTAATATAAGTTTATTAATTTATTGTACTTTATTGTTTAGCTTATCGACCGTTTTTTTTTGCAAGTAAGCTAAATTTTAATTATTTTATATGAATTCAATGTTTGTAATTTTTTTTTAACACAGCTATACATTAAATAAATGGTTCAAAGATAATTGTGTTCCTTTTCATTATGTTGCTATTAAATGGTATTAATTATTAACAAAACTGTTTATTGTTAATTGGACAGTAAATAAAATAGGCTCAAGAACATTGATGATGATTGAATGTAACAAATAAATGAAATAATAATATTAGGATTGAGACCAGACATTTACAAGGTCATTGTATGCAACTAAGAAGCTACAAAGATTATATTAATAATAGCATCTGCCCGCTAGTTTCTAAGCATTGTTGAGCATTAGAGTTTTCATTTGTCGAGACATCTATTGTCAACTAGCAGTACATACTGATAAATTCCGCTACATGACGCTAGATGTTGACTACGAAATAACGCGCGTTTTGGTAAGAAAACTGATGTATGAAGTTACCACTCTTTCTTTACTTACTCTATGGTCAATACAAAGCAGAACATGTTATCTTATGCTGGGTGTGCTAGGCTTCTTGGAAGAGTTGGGTTGGCAGGAATAGTGCCGCCGACCCACCACGCAAAATAGGCGCAATAATATGATGTCAAGTTGCAGAAATCAAGCCCGCGAAAACCTATAACCTATATTATGCTGGCAGTGAATGCTTTAATAAATGTTTATTTTCAGACGTTTAGCATCAACAATGGAGCCAGGTCTTGCGGTTGAGGAGATAGTTATCAAACCAGAGGTCATCCTCATCTCAGACGACGAAATTGATTACAACGGGGAGCCACAAAAGTAAGCTGCTTCAAAATCTTGTTGATTCATTTGATAAATATTTTCACTAAAGGGCCATGGCTATGAGATCTTCTAGCAGGCTGATTTAGCAGGCTAGCGGGCCATAGCTTGGAGAACCCTGCCATATAAATGAATAAAATAAAATAGCCTTTATTAGCGAATGTACCATAACAGTGAAAATAAATGTATATAGCTATATATGTATCAGTGGCGGCGCGTGGAATTTTTCTCTAGACAACTCGGAGCAAAAAAAAAACACCTACATGAAACACCTACATTATGTACTTATTTTTTCATGATAAGCGAAGGTAAAGTAAAGCGCTAGGTGTGTCCTTGAGTTCGTTCTTTTGCAGTTAGTGTATAACCACCTTTGCCATACTTGTCATCACTGACGTCACATAAACAGTGTATGTCGTGTATGACAAAAGCGGATTCCTACTCCTAAATTCCTAACAATCCTAACTAATAAGTTTTTTGCAAAAATTTCATTTTTGGTACAAGCTTTTATCACTGACTATACTTTTCTTACGACAGACAACTAATACTCATCGAGACAATTCTAAAAACCCCTAACACAATTAGGTTGCGTTGTTCCATCACAGAGTTCTTATGGCGACCTCCTGTCTCCATCATCAGATCAGTTCGACAGTATGATATTATTGTATTGTCAGCAGAACTACATACAGCTGCCTATTTTCATGACGCTACGATCCTTGGAAGGTGTTTAAATTAGTTACCTTAGATTCCATTACATTAGTTACATACAGATCGACCTAATAAAAACAAGGACTGACCTTGAAACACCTGCACGAACAATACGCAACACTAATAACACTCAAAAATTCACTGATTTAGTCTTTATATATAAATATATGCACACAACTAAGTAAAATCTCATTAAAACCTATAAAACTCTAATAAAAACAACAATAACAACAAATCTTGGCAATAACCGGAACGGAAGTGTTGTCATAATATTATTCCATTTTCACCCACGACCTACGGACTTCCAAAACCTATTACTACAAAATTTATAAACAGTACTTTCTTTGAAAAAACCCTCGTTATCAAATTACCTTAACTAAACTTGCGACTCCATAATATTCTTAGATTTTGTAATAAAATTTCTTTTTTTAAAGGTTTTTTGAAAATTTGGTATTAATGATAGCAAAATACAAAAAAAAATTTCCCATTAATTCAATTCAATGTTTTGGTACGGCAACATTAACCACACGAGCGGCAAACGCGACTCGATTCAAAATTGTGAAACATTACACTCCAATATAAATCTTACCTATTTGTATTTAAGGTTTAAATTCAAATGAAGCAGCACACCGTTGTGGTACTTGTGGTGCTGCACTTACGCCACTCGCGGACTTTGACTGTGTGCGTGCATTTTTCCAATATAAACCTTATCATGTTACGTTTAAGGTTTTTATTTAAATGAATAACTCGATACAAAACCGTGTTATTTTGATGCGTAAATACGCGGACTTTCTTTAGCAAACTTTATGAGCGTGTGCGTGAGTTTTCGTATGTGTGTGGTGGCTCATGAATGAATACTCAAGCTTAAACTTAGTCGCCCGCGCGCCCGCTATGATTAGTTGAAATTTAATCAATAGTGAAGCTTTAGTAAATCGTGTTATCGATTACAAGGTAATACGTAGTGTTTTCGTTATGGATATATATGTAGCAATAAATTTTAGGCAAGCCGGTGGGAATCGGGTTGTATGAAGCCGCCGCTACTGATATGTATATTGTGTCCTAATAAAGAAAAAACATAAACATAGTATTTACAACTTTACCGGCCTCTCAGACAGGGTAGCACTTCTGCAAATGAACTATCAAAACGAAATACTCTCTATAATACAAGTTTATGCCCCTACGGAAAGCTCGACAGACGAGGAAATCAGCAGCTTTTACGAAACGCTAGAACAGGCACACAAGATCGCTAGTGAAAAACTGATCGTAATCGGAGACTTTAACGCAAAGATCGGTCTACCAAAAGAAAATGAAGATACCATTATGGGTAAATATGGATACGGGGAAAGAAATGCAAGAGGAGAAATATTAGCACAATACGCAAACGAATACAAGCTAAAGATCATGAACACTTATTTCAAAAAGAAAAACAAAAGAAAATGGACGTGGATTTCCCCTGATTTAAAAACAAAAAATGAAATTGATTATATATATATATATTTTTTTTTTTTTTTTTTTTTTTATTTGGAGAACCAACAGCTATGACAATACCATAGAAATTATAGTGGATACAGAAAGCCAATTATAGGAACTCACAACAAACCAAATAACGTAATAAATTTAGAAGTTCTAAATAATGTGGCATTCCCGTCGGATCATCGTCTAGTACGAGCTACATGGAAAATCAACAACCCTGTGAAAAAGAGCAGAACTAACTACAAATCGACAAGTAACAGACCTAAAACAGATAAGGAAATCGAATCATATGTTCAAAACTTGGAAAATAACTTACAAGAACTCTATACCTGTCAAAAAAGCACACAATTACAAACATTCTGCGACGCAATAGAAACTGCCATCATAAATAGTTTAAAAATAAATAATAAAGAAATACCAACAAAAGAAAATCGAATCATAAGTCAAAAAACTAAAGAACTCATTACAAGAAGATCAGAATTAATTAAAATGCATCAAAAGTCAAAAGAAGATAAACAAGAACTCGGCCAAATATTTAAAACGGCTAGCAAAGCGTTAAGGAAAGATTACCAGCTCTACAGAAATAATGTTATAACGAGAAACTTAAAATGCTACAGAAGCACAAAAAGAGCTTTTAAAGAGCTGAATACCCAAAAAACTTGGATACAAAGCTTAAAATCTAACGACAAAGAGACAAAAACAAGGAAAGATATAATAAACAACGCAACTCAATTCTATAGAGAGCTATACAGCCAAACAAATAAAAGCTTTCAAGAAATCGAACCACCTAGAGCAACAAACCAATACGAAACCATTAAACCCATAGAGTCAATAGAGTTACTAACTCATATTAAAAAACTGAAAATGGACAAGAGCCCGGGGCCGGACGGCATTACAAACGAAGCTCTAAAACTTGGAAAAGCCCAACTTACTCCGATACTGACAAAACTCTTCAATATGGTCCTAGCCACAGGCGAAGCGCCAGCACAATGGAAAAGCTCTGAAATAATTTTATTATATAAAAAAGGAGACCCCAAGGATATTGCTAACTATCGCCCGATCAGCCTCTTATCCACTATATATAAACTATTTACATCAATTTTACAAAGTAGAATGAACGCAAAAATAGAAAACATTCAACCGATAGAGCAAGCTGGTTTTCGCTCTGGCTTTTCAACAACGGATCACCTTCATGTGATGCAACAAATAATAGAAAAATATAGAGAATCTAAGCAACCTTTATACGTAGCTTTCATCGACTACGCGAAAGCTTTCGATACCATCTCTCACGACTCTATCTGGGAAGCGCTCTACCAAGCCGAAATAAATACTCAATACATTAACGTCCTAAAAAACTTATATAAGAATAGCACCAGTAGAGTAAAACTGGAAGCGAAAGGAGATATTATTCCGATATGCAGAGGCGTGAGACAGGGAGATCCCATCTCACCGAAACTTTTTATTGCCGTTTTAGAGACCATATTCACAAAGCTAAAATGGCAACAAGAAGGAATACAAATAAACGGTAGATACCTAAGCCACCTCAGGTTCGCGGATGACATCGTACTACTCGCCTCTACCAGCAGAAAATTAGAAAAAATGATTAACTCCCTCAGAGAAGAAAGCGAGAAAATAGGATTGAAGATGAATGAAAACAAAACAAAGATTATGACAAATAGCTTCCAACAACCAATTAATCTGGAACATACGACTCTGGAATACGTGGAACGCTACATATACCTCGGAAAAGAAATTTCTTTTTGCAAAGACAATACACAAGACGAAATAGAACGACGTATAGCCTTAAGTTGGAAAAAGTACTGGTCTTTAAAAGAAATACTTAAAGGAGAATACCCATTACACATGAAAAAAATAGTGATGGATACCAATATTTTGCCGACGCTAACATATGGCTGCCAAACCTGGAGTCACTCTGTAAAGACGAAAGCCAGAATAATCACTACCCAACGAGCGATGGAAAGGAGCATGCTAAAGCTAAGGAAAATACATAAAGTGAGAAGTGAACGCATAAGAAACAAAACGAAAATAACAGATGCCCTAAAATATGCACTTAAAATGAAATGGCGATGGGCCGGCCACGTAGCGAGGTACACAGATAAAAGGTGGACAAAAGAAGTGACTCTATGGAAAGGCCCCGACGTAAAAAGAAAATCAGGACGACCACGAAAGCGATGGAGCGACGACATAGTAGCCACGGCCGGTCAAAGATGGCTAAGTAAGGCAAAAGACAGAGACGAATGGAACAAATTGGAGGATACCCAATAAAGTGGGGTTCCTATTAACTTTTAGTTTTTAAATACATCAATACAAAATTAAATTATACGAACCAATTAAAATAAGTTAGTAAAAAAGTAAACATATATATTAGTTACAATAAATTAACATTATTAATTAATTAATAGTATGTACCTTAATGATAAGTTTGTAAGTAGTTGATAAGAAAATAAAGAGGCTTTTTATTATTATTCTCTTTATTTATTTTTCGTCTTAAGTTAGGTATTTTTATAATATGAATATAAAAGTAAAATATAAAAACACTTACAAAACAATAAAAAATACATATAAACACATTATAAAAAAACCTAACCTAGGGTGCCGCCGGCAGCGGGGCAGGGCCCAAGCTGCCGGTGGTCAGGGCCGCAGAGTGAGGAACCGACGTACTATACGCGCCGTGTCCAAAATTACCGCCTTCTGCATCTGACCCTTGATCCAACCACCCAGCGAGAGTCTCTCTAGGTGTTGGTCGAGACTCTTCGCTATGAGACCGTTCGCTGACACGACTATCGGAACAATGATCGTCGAGTCAACATCCCACATGGCGGTAATCTCATGAGCTAAGTCTAGGTACTTGCTGGACTTGTCCTTCTCGGCCTTTACGAGATTCTCATCATGGGGGATGGTGACGTCGGCGAGCACGACCCGGCGCTGCGATCGGTCTATCAGCACGATGTCAGGCTTATTGGCGACAATAGTCCTGTCAGTGATGATAGATCGATCCCAATAGAGCGTGGCACGACCATTATTATTATTATATATGTATATTTGTTTTACTGAATTATTGAAACTAAATTAAGGTTTTTAGATGATATCACGCCACTCAGTATGCCTCCTGGCAGAGGCCTCTAAATCCCTCCAGTGAGTTATGTCCATAGTCGCTCTTCTCCAAAATGGTCCTGCCGTTACCTTTATCTCATCTTCCCACCTGCGTGGGCCTTTGTTTCGGCTATATCCTCCAGGGTACCAGTTTGTAATTTCTTTACTTCATTTTTCTTCTTTGGAACGCATCATATCGCTGGCCCAATATTACAGGGTTCTATGTTACACTTTTATCGAACTGTGAACATTGTCATAGTGACATTAAGTTGAATTTCAACTATCTTGAAAATGTAACATAGAACCCTGTAATATTGGGCCAGCGATATGTCCCGTCCATTTCCATTTCAGTTGATCTATTCTATGTAGAATATCTGTAGATTTGTTTTTTTCTCTTATGTCAATAGTTCTCACCCTGTCCCTTCTAAGTCCTAAAACGCTCCTTTCTATTCCATGTTGGCATGACGCAAGTTTCGCTCTGTGTGCTCCTGTTAGAGCCACATAGATGCTTGTTTGTCACCATGATCATAGAGAAAAAACCGGGCAAGTGCGAGTCGGACTCGCGCACGAAGGGTTCCGTACCATAATGCAAAAAACGGCAAGAAAAAAAAACGGTCACCCATCCAAGTACTAACCCCGTCCGACGTTGCTTAACTTCGGTCAAAAATCACGTTTGTTGTATCGGAGCCCCACTTAAATCTTTATTTTATTCTGTTTTTAGTATTTGTTGTTATAGCGGCAACATAAATACATCATCTGTGAAAATTTCAACTGTCTAGCTATCACGGTTCGTGAGATACAGCCTGGTGACAGACGGACGGACGGACGGACGGACAGCGGAGTCTTAGTAATAGGGTCTCGTTTTACCCTTTGGGTACGGAACCCTAAAAAGTACATAGAGTGCTCACTCCATACATCAGTTTTGGTACCGAAACGACTATTATTTTCGTAGTCGACATCTAGCATCGAGTAGCGGAATTATCAGTACTGCTACTTGACAATAGATGTTGCGGCGACTGAGAAGTCTAATGCTCAACAATTTTCAGGTAATATTATAACCGGATTAACCGGAACTTTATTTTCAACTCCTTCTGCTTCTAATATTAGTTGTAAATTGTTGTTCAATACAATTTTCGTGAGTCGCTACACGAGAGACATCTAGTATCGAGTAGTGGTACTGATAATTCCGCTACTCGATGCTAGATGTCGACTGCGAAAATAATAGTCTTTTTGGTACCAAAACCGATGTATGGAGTGAGCACTCTATTCTTACTATATTTCTCTATGCCATGAATTTCTTTTTCAGGAAACGCCGCCGGCGTGTTGTAAAGAAATCCCCCCATCCCTGCGAAGACTGCGACAAGATATTCCAAACGGGCTATGAGCTGAAGAAACATAAGCGCACGCACACAGGGGAACGGCCGTACATGTGTACCACATGTGGGAAAACTTACACACAGCTCGGACATCTCAGTATCCACGCACTCACGCATCAAGGTATACATTACTACAAGATACTTAGATACTGGTGTGTCGCGCTCTGTTACATGTACGTCGCCATCTGTTATTAGTGCGCTCTCATACTAGTTCGTCATGCTTTGTTACTAGTGCATAGCCCTCCGTTACTAGTGCATAGCCCTCCGTTACTAGTGCAACGCGCTCTGTTACTAGTGCATCGCGCTCTGTCTGTATCTTTAGGTATTTAAATAAAAGTAAACAAACAATTTGTACATTTTCGGGTAGTTATAACATTTATTGGTTAAACCAACCAAATATAAAACTGATCAGTCACTGAACGACCTGACTTTAACCTACATTATTTGATCATGTAATGTTTTCATCTACCCTGAACTGGCTTAAGGAACCATTTGAGGGTAGATTTTGTTTACTTTTATTTAAATACCTAATTATTATTTAATCTTATGGCAATTTTGTACATTAAGGGCAATCAAATACCTAAATACCTAATAATACAAAGTATAGTGCATCGCGCAGTGGTACTAGTGCGTCGCGCTCTGTTACTAGTGTGTCAGGTTCTGACACTAGTGCTGACCTAAAAAGTACGGAACCCTCGGTGGGCGAGTCCGACTCGCACTTGGCCGGTTTTTTTTCTCGTAGTTAATATTGTCTCAAATAAATTCTTTACAGGCATAAAGAACTTCAACTGTCACGAGTGCGGCGCGTCGTTCTACAGGAAAGCCGACCTCGACCGGCACGAGAAGATACACACAGGGGACAAACCACACGAGTGCGAAATATGCTCCAAGAGCTTTGTGCAGAAAAATAATCTGGTCATGCATTTGAAGATGCACTCGGGGGAGAAGCCACATGAATGCGAAGTGAGTCCTAGATATCAATACAGGATATTTTTTAAACATGTAGCGTTACTCGACGATGTATGTTTACACACTAAAAACGCCAAAACGGTAAAGAACCTTTCTTACCCATAAATTCATTTAGCTTATAATAATTAGCCTCATGCATGAAGTTTATATTTGAACGAAATATTTTTATTCGGATGTTTGTTGCCGTCATATCATGTTACAAATGCATTTCCGTTATTAAATTATCATTTAATTGCTTAAAATAATAAATAAAAATTACAAAAATTTGCCCGCGAAAAGCTATTGAGTGAAACGCAACGCCATTAGTCGAAACGCCACGTGACGTCACTCGTTTAAACAAATTGTTAAGACCAACCAAGAGTGAAAGAGATGGCATTATGACCTGACTCGCCACTAAGTAGCAAACGTCAGTTGCGTCCACACCGAGTGACGTCATCAGTTTTGTCGAATTCGCGCCAAAAATTATGAGCATTGCAACCGCTCAAAAATTTTCAACATATTTTTATAATAATATTATGGGAAGGTTTATAATAGTATTTTTATTCTTTCTGGTGTTCAAACGATATAAATAATGATTTAAAAAAATTATAAATAGTCACGCATGAGGCTACATACTTATTTGTATGCTAAGCTAATAGTTTTACTGAGTATACATTAACTATGCCCCCAAGTGATAATATTATGTAATTCAGCCTATATACGTGCCACTGCTGGGCACAGCGACATCTACTGTGAAATCGGGCAACTATAAAAACTACACATTAAGTACTACATTCCATGGTATAATAAATATAATAATATACTCCGCCTGGTACCCTATTCCGAGATTCGCGAATGACCTAACTGATACAGGCCTACGTCATCATGCTGTTTACAGGTTCTCAAACTTTAAAATGTGGGAGAATTTTAACCAACGGTGAAAATTATTTTAACGGCATTAATTTTAAGTTATTCATGTAGAAACATAGTAAAATAAAACAAATCTAATGTATTAAATTAAACTTTATTTATCTATAGGGGCTATTCATAAATTACGTCATTTCAAATTAGGGGGGGGGGGGGTCTGGACATCGGATGACGGTAGCATGAAGTAGGAGGAAATGGGGTCATTTGAAGCATGATTTTTGGATGATTATAGGGGGGGGGGGGTCCAAAATCGTCAAAAGTCGATGACGTAATTTATGGACAGCCCCATACAAGACAAACGTTTGAAAAACTAATTCACAGTTACACATTAATTACCAAGCTTACGACGTGAAAAGTTTGGAAAACACTGCGACTGCTGACACTGAGCGAGAAGGAAATAACAATTAACACGCGTTCGACAAGGATGACGGTCAGGGCATGAAGTTATCTAGATACGAATTGTCAAATGTGACAGCGCTATCCTGTGTTGCCAGTAGTGTAAACAGAATAATCCGAACGTCTGAAATTTCTTTCGTGAATCGGAAGATATTGCTAACGAATTAAAAATGACGTGTTATTGTAAAATTTAAGATAAAATACATATAAATAAAAATTATAAAATTATAAAGAAATATTTTAACTTATTAACCATAGGTATAATGTACCCATGTAACATGTTATGTTGAAATAAAGTGGCAATGTTATTGTGACGTAGGCCTGTGTCACTCTGGGAATAGAAGACCATGTTTTATTAGACCATGCTACATTCAACAATAATATTATGTTAATATAAGTTTTCTTTTAACCAGGTGTGTAAAAAGAGGTTCCTGACGCGGAGCAAGCTCGTCCTACATTCCAAACGGCATGAAAAAGACAAGAAAATCAAAAAAGAGTTCCTTGAACAGATGATGGTGTAAATATTTAAGAAATTTTAGAGTAAGGTTTATGGTCATTCATTTTTTTTACCAGTTAGGGTAAAATGATAAACTATATGTTGGGTAATCCGCCAGTAACTGGCCACTTTTAGTAACTGGCCGCCCTAAACTAGAAATGAATTCTATTCACCTATAAACAGAATTCATTTTAGTATAAGGTTTCAATAACTGGCCAGGTTTCCATAACTGGCCACCTTATACTAAAATGAATTCTATTTTTAGGTGAATAGAATTCATTTTTTGTTTAGGGTGGCCAGTTACTAAAAGTGGCCAGTTACTGGCCAATTACCCTATTAATATCATAGAGAAATAAGCGAGGATAGAGTGCTAACTCCATGCATCAGTTTTCTTACCAAAACGCGGGTTATTTCGTAGTCGACATCTAGCGTCAAGTAGTGGACCTATTGCTACTTGACAATAGATGACGCGACGAACGAAAAGTCTAATGCTCAACAATTTTCAGCTAATATTATTATATTCTTTCAACTCCTGCTTGTAATATTAGTTGTAAATTGTTTTAGCAATACATTTTTCGACACTCGTGACATCTAGTGTCAAGTAGCGGTACTGATCAATCCGCTACTTGACGCTAGATGTCGACTACGAAATAGCCTGCGTTTTAGTAAGAAAACTAATCATAATCATTTAATCAATGCATCCATGGTATTTTACAAAGGTGTTTAAGGTCTAATACTCGTAAGTACAAACATGGACCCTACTAGGGTGTAGCATTTTACATATACATATTCCTACCCAGTGGGTGAATATTGGCTTACAACTACAAAAGGAAGACAATCTTAACATTTTTCATTATTATACAAGTTTTATATTGCACTCATCACATTATACCTACATCACATCACATCACATACAAGTTTTATATTGCACTCATCACATTATACCTACATCACATCACATCACATACAAGTTTTATATTGCACTCATCACATTATACCTACATCACATCACATCACATACAAGTTTTATATTGCACTCATCACATTATACCTACATCACATCACATACAAGTTTTATATTGCACTCATCACATTATACCTACATCACATCACATCACATACAAGTTTTATATTGCACTCATCACATTATACCTACATCACATCATTCACATCACATCACATACAAGTTTTATATTGCACTCATCACATTATACCTACATCACATCACATCACATACAAGTTTTATATTGCACTCATCACATACCTACATCACATCACATCACATACAAGTTTTATATTGCACTCATCACATTATACCTACATCACATCACATCACATACAAGTTTTATATTGCACTCATCACATTATACCTACATCACATCACATAATCGAGGCTAAGGTTGGTCTTCGAAGAAATCCTGCATGGAATATGGGCACAGAATAAATAATAGTACTAGGTACAGAAGACTCACTCTCTAACAAAACGCGTCTGTTACGATCAGCACAGATATGGCCGCTAGGTGGCGACAGCGCCACGCGCGGCTTATGGCAAACCCCAAAATTGGGGCGGAACGGATGTACTTTTAGCTACCTGTAGCAAAGCGACGAAATCGCGGAATGAGCCACGCCTGATATGGGCATAAATGCAATAAGTAGGACTTTAGTTTTTTTTATAAAAGTTGTGATTTTTTTTCGTTTGAGATATGTTGGGGAATTTTATTAAACATTTTTATAGACATTGCATGCGGACCTTGATGTATGGAGTTAACACTCTATCCTTACTTATATTTCTCTATGTTATGAACTTCTCGTACATAATTTCTGATACCTACACAAGACAGTTGAAAACTCGACTGCTAAATTGTGAAATAGATGGCGCCCGCCAGAAAGTATGCTTCCTAGCGGTGACAGCTTGATCGTTGTTTTCTCGTAAGGTAATTCACCAGTAACTGGCCACTGTTAGTAATTGGCCACCCTAAACTAAAAATGAATTCTATTCACCTATAAACAGAATTCATTTTAGTATAAGGCGGCTAGTTATTGAAGGCTGGCCAGTTATTGAAACCTTATACTAAAATGAATTCTGTTTATAGGTGAATAGATTTCATTTTTAGTTTAGGGCGGCCAGTTATTGGCGAATTACCCTATGTGTAGTTTTTTTAATTAGCGTACAATTTCGTACATTTCTGTACATATTTTTGATGTTAGTTTGAATTTCGTAAGATACCATGTCACCGCTAGAAAGTATGACAATATCCAATCTACTCTTTGGCGAAGGCAGAAATGATGAAGCTGGATTGTATCCTACAAGTTCTAGTTTCTCCTCTGAGATAAATTAGTGCTTGCACCAATTTTTGGGATTAAGTTGCCGAACAGACCCAGGTCCAGGTGTAAACGTGTAAAACGAGGACCTATACTCTGTATCTTTAGGTATTTAAATAAAAGTAAACAAAATCTACCCTCAAATGTCTCCTTAAGCCAGTTGAGGGTAGATGAAAACATTACATGATCAAATAATGTAGGTTAAAGTCAGGTCGTTCAGTGACAGATCCAGGCGGTTTTGTATTTGGTTGGTTAACCAATAAATGTTATAACTACCCGAAAATTTACAAATTGTTTACATTTTTTTAAATACCTAAAGATACAGACTTAGCGTCACTTGCACCATTCCACTAACCCTGGGTTAACCGGTTAAACATTTAATCCAGTGTCAAATTGTACTGGTAACCATGGTAAATCCAGGATTAACCGGTTAACCCAGGGTTAGTGGAATGGTGCAAGTGGCCCTTAGGTGTATCAATTTGACGTTCCCAATCAAAAGGTACTAAATTGTCGCTTGTCATAAGGACGCTCTGACCGTTTATTTGTATAAAGATACAAGCAAATTTCGTCTTTATGGTAAGCGACATTACCTTTTGACCGAGAACGTCACAAATAATATACAATGTACGTTTACTTGTTTACTTCAATTTCTATGTACTTAAACGATGAATGGTTGGTTAGTTATTTGGTGAAATAAGGCGTTTTACATAGCCGGTTTACATTCTCGCGCGAGCTACGAGCCGAGCCACGAGACGCGAGTGGAGGAGCGGTTTTATGGGGACGAGTCAAAGGGGCTCGCGCGGGACGCGCGCTTGCGTTTACACTCGCGTTCGGCTTGACATTCGGTTACAAACCTTATACCGTGCCGTTAGTGTTTAAAATCGATTAGCTCAACGAGCTTACGAGATACGCCTAACACACACACACACACATCACTGAGATTTGTCAGTGTGATTTGGGTCAAAATTCTTATAGTTGATTTGTTTTTTATCCCCAATAAATGTGACGGAGTGGAGCTTTAACTACAGCTAGAAAAAAGTCACAAGCGTGACAGAGTGGTCGGAAATAAGAGAACAAAAAAAGAATTTTGCCCCTTTACCGAATTTGTTTTATAATAAACTTACATAATTTTTTATACATATATGTCGCTCTATTTGCCGAGGCAGAGTGTATCGTCAGTATGTAACTCGCCAATATTATGTATTTTGGTTGAAATTGTAAGAATGGAATGGTCTTTTATCAAAAGGGTATTGAAAAAATAATATAAATAAGGAAATTACAATTTACACGATTTTGTTCCATGGAATTAAGTTTAGCGTTATTAAATACATAGTTTTACTTACATTTGTGCTTTTTGACATAAAGCAAACCATCTGACATATTACCTGACGAATTTGACATCCTACCTGACAGGAGTCCCTCATTATCTTACAGCATACAGCATAGTGTCCTTGTTTAACAACGTTAGAGAAAGAAAGAAGCGAAAAACAAAACAAAGGATAGGAAGAATACTGCCATGTTCTGCCGCCAGAGGCAGCACTAGCACAAAGCGTAAACCATAACTTATAACTATGCCTTAAACAATTTTATTTTTATTATTCTGTAAGCAGGCAGGCAGTTATGACAACTGATATTGCCTGTATCCAGTAATCATTGATAGTTATCGTTGACAAGTAGATGTGTAGATGTGTTTGTCTAATTTATTTTTAAATTGGTTCACATTTTGTGCTGAAACCACATCTTCGGGGAGTTTGTTCCAAGCCCTCACTACTCGGTTGCTCAAAAAGTGTTTGTATGGGTTACTGTGGGACCTATGCCTTTCTAACTTTAAGTGATGACCTCTCAGATGGGTGTTATTGTTGCGCTTGAATATCTCATGAAAATCCTTGAGGTCATAGTGACCAGACAGTATTTTATATGTTTATATTAGGTCTCCACGTTCTCTGCGGTGCTTAAGAGTAGTGAGCTTCAGTTCATTGAGTCTCTCCTCATATGGCTTGTTCTTAAGTTGCCTTGGTAGTTTCGTGAAACTCCGTTGGACCTTCTCCAGCATATCTATGTCCTTGGCAAAGTAAGGACTCCAGGCTTGAAAAGCATAGCAATTTTTTTACAAGTTCCACAGATTATTTGTTACGATTAAATATGATTTTGATGCATCAAGGCGGTTTGTTTACAGTTTGTGCTAGTAGCGCCCCCTACGCAGAGTTTTGCTTAATTCCCTATTGAGAAGAAATATAAATGTGTTGGGGTTAGTAAAACCAACAATTTGTTAGAAAAACGATTTAATCGTACGTAATCTAAACATGAGTATTGCTATATACTTGTACTATCCTCCTAAGGCCCAAGGTCCTACCTATAGTATTTATTCAGTTCGATGAAATTTAAATCATATTCAATTGGAACAGAGTCGCATTTGTTTTGTTAAATTTTCAAACAAAACCAAAATCAACTCTATTCCCTGCACTAAAGGTTCAAATTTGGATTTTTCATTTGTATGACTGGCCCTTAGAAGGCTATTGTACTATTAAACTATTTATGCGACACTGGCAGTTATTTCGGCCACACAACACTTTGAATCCACGCCATATAATACTGCACATTAGTATAGACTCCAGGCACGCCGGCGCCACAGCGGGGCCCGAATGACACTATGCCGCGCACCACGTATGAGCAGTGTATGTCGCGGGCATAAGCCATCATAGGCCCGCCGCTGTCCCCCTGGAAACAATTATGTATGTTATTAAATTGTACAACGGGACTTAATCGCGTATTTAAGTTTTACCTCCGACGTTTCGAGGACGGCGTTGTCCCCGTGGTCTCGGAGAAGACCTTATCGGAGAAGTCAAATTGGTGTTCATGTTTAACAACTTATTTGAAACTGACACATTACCTAATCGATCTTTGCCACCAGCAGCACATAACATGGTTTCCTTGTCAAATAAGTTATCTGACGGATTACCTGACAAATCGGACAACTTACCTGATAAGAGTCCTTATTGTCATCTTTGCCACCAGCAGCACACAACATGGTTTCCTTGTCAAATAAGTTATCTGACGGATTATCTGACAAATTCGTAAACTTACCTGATAAGAGTCCTTATTGTCATCTTTGCCACCAGCAGCACACACCATGGTTTCCTTGTAAAACAAATTATCTGACTATCTGACAAATCTGACAACTTACCTGACAAGAGTCCTTATTGTCATCTTTACCGCCTGCAGCACACAACATGGTCTCCTTGTCAAATAAATTATCTGCTGTTTGCGAGAAGAATGACTTGCAGTAAGATTCGTAGTCATATTCGGGAACCGTCACCTAAAAACCATAGGGAAATAAGTAAGTATAGAGTGCTAACTCCATAGATCCGTTCTCAGCGAATGGAAGCGCTGGTGGCTTAGCGGTAAGAGCGAGCGGCTTTCAATCCGGAGGTCGCGGGTTCAAACCCCGGCTCGTACCAATGAGTTTTTCGGAACTTATGTACGAAATATCATTTGATATTTACCACTCGCTTTTCGGTGAAGGAAAACATATCGAGAGGAAACCAGAGTAATCCCAATAAGTTTCTGGGTTAGGTCAGATGCTAGTCGCTTTCATAAAAAAAAACTAGTGAGCATGGAACATGAGCCGTGGCAAAATGCCGGGATGACGCGAGGAACATGATGATGATATAAAATGTACCCAAATTGTTTTTCGGGGTAGAGTTAGACGTTAGACCACGAAAAGTCTGCAACGATTTTGATAGCATACGCAGTGCAAGTGTTATAAAAGTCATAATTTCATAGAAATTTGCGGTTTTAAATAACACTTTCACTGCTTGTGCTATCAAAATCGTTGCAAACTTATCTTGGTCTAACCCTAGGCCCTCAGGTTCCAGTTGACAAAGAAACGCTCACCTTTTATTTTTTGCCATTTTTATATATTGTGAATTTGTGACCTTTTTTGCCACTTTTGTGTTATTTCTAGTCAGGATCGCGAGCCCTTTTCTCGTCCCATACAATGGGTGACACTACTTCCCTCACTATTAGGTATAGAAGAAAAAAAGTGTCCTATAATATCCATAGATTTTCCAAATTTTCCTTTTTGTTACCGCCATACAAAGTATATGGGAAAATTGTAACACAATAGGAAAAAGTCTAGGACATTTTTTTCTCCCATTAGGATCGAAAGAGCTCGTGATTCTGAGTAGAAATAACACAAAAGTGGCAAAAAAGGTCACAATTCCATAAAAATGGCAAAAAATAAAAGAAACGCTCAGGTACGTACCTTCATAAGTACTTCTGATTCGCTGGCCTGTTCTCCGGTCTTGCCCCACCCGGCTAGGATCCGGTCTGTAGTTATAGGGATAGCTGGGGAAGGTAGACACGCGGGCCGAATGAACTCTGAGAACTCTACCCTGAAAAAAAAGCACCATAGTTTAGCAAGACTTTTAAGTCTAACCAATAACAGAGAAATAGGTAAGGATAGAGTGGTAACTGCATACATCAGTTTTCATGCCAAAACGCGGGTTATTTCGTAGTCGACATCTAGCTTCAAGTAGCGGATTTATCAGTACTGCTACTTGACACTAGATGTCACAAGTGTCGCTACTGACGAAAAATGTGCAGCTAAAACAATTTACAACTAATATAAGCAGAAGGGGTTGAAAATAGACTTCCAGTTAATCGCGTTCTGGTAAGAAAACTGATGTGTGGAGTGAGCACTCTATGCTTATTTATTTGTCTATGCTATTTTTAGAGGTAATAATAGAAATAACTACCTTCTATCAAGTTCTAGCAGGGCGATGTCATGTTTCTTCTCGTTCTTCTGGTACAGTTTGTGCGGGATGAATCTAATGATGTTGAACAGCAGGCCATCCCGGGCCTCTGACTTGTTCGTCGCCCCGAGCAACGCGTAGCGGAGGAGGCCACTGCGAATGTATTAAAGTAATTAGTAAAGGCGTATCCAGACTAGTAAATTTTTCGCCAATCGGATTAAATTGCCCGATCGAATCAGGACGTGCGGACGCAATGACCGATATTACCAATAAAATGAGGTGCGGATGCAAGAATAACAATTTGTGACGCCAGTATTTTCGTTCTGGGGCATTTTTTCAATTTAGAGGGCTCTAATATCACCATAAATCTAAAATTGGTGATTAAATTGGAGATTGACGCCAATTTCATTTCCGATCAAATCGGTCGATTCAAGTCGTGTGCACGTTTCCCCTGCAAAAAATGGCAGAACGATTTGTACGGTAAGATATCGCTTCGGCTCCCTTCCGACGTGTCGGAAGCCGGTGTTGCTCGAAGTCTGTTAGTGACTTACACAGACAAGACATCCTCCAGATTGAGCATAGTAGCGCTACCCCCTCTGCCACAATATACGGTAGTTCTACTCTATTTTCGAGTCAAAGTGTCTTTGTGTGACGCCCGTGTCTTTGAACGGACCAATCACGGCACGGGACTCGCTCACCTCGTCCCCCGCACCCCTGTATTTTTGGCAGCATAGGTTTCGTGAAATAATTGCTCTAAGCTCCATCTAGAGGATTCCTAGTTTATGGTGACTTACTAGTCTCTATGTGAGAGTACATGTCCCGCGGTCAAGATGAATCTGTCACTAATAAGTGACCCCCCGGCCACCCACACCACGGGTCCCAGTCCGGTGTTTACAGTATTTCTGCAGCCTAACAGCGCCTGAAACAAGCATTGAGTTATTATTACTATAGGGAAGCCATACTGAATATATTGTCCGTATGAACGAGGACAGGTGGGCCAAAAAGATAACATCATGGAAGGGACAGGAAAGCAAGAGATCCAGAGGCAGACCTGCGGAGAGATGGCTCGATGAGATTTTAACAGCAGCGCAGGAAAAAATTGGACTGATAAAGCGAAACAGATCTATGTGGAGAAAAATGGAGTGACCAAAACGTCGTAAGCGCCGTAAAATTCATGGCGCTTACGCGTTTAGGTCGCGAGATTGACGCTCCGCTTCTATGGTTTGCCAGCGTGGTGGTGGAAGACCTCGTAAGGCCATTTTCGCGTAGCAACACGGGATCTTGTAGCTTCCCTCAATGCCTACTCATTTAAAAAATCATCCTATATAAGTCTTACCATTTTAATAACAAAACTTCTATGAGACAGATATATTTATTAAGACGAAACGGGAGCTGAGCTAAAAGTCAATTTTGAGATTTCAAGCTGAATATACCCGTCGCTCTGACGGGGCGTGAGAGACTGTATTTGTGTGTGTAATGCACGCACACAGATGCGTACGCTTGCACCCGCGCGCGCCTCATTGCCGACAATTTGCAATGTTATTTTTCGTGCGTTACTGCCACGAGGCGTTCACTTATTACTTACTGTGTTGCGATTGAATTTTTTGACCCGGCTTACGTTTACGGAACTCGATAATCTTTCTACTACTGTGACTTGGCTTTGTTTACTTGACTTTGCTGATCAGCTTATTGTTTTAGACTCCGTGAGTTGTGGTTACCTATTGGACCGCACGCAATTCATCTACCTTTATTCAACTAATTAAGCGTAATTAGCCGAAACCTTTATAAGAGTGTAATTCATAAGAAGTACATAAGATATAATTTATGTACTGGTTTGCTGTTAGCTTTTGAATGTATCACTTTACATATATGTTACTCAAATAACTAACACGGTTACACGTTGTAAGAACATTATTTTTCAGGTAGGCCTTATTATACCTACTATAGGCCTTATTACCTCCTAGTACCTTAGTAGTACTAGTACTACTACGGAAATTGATTCAAAGACTCAAGACTGACTTAAGTGGCAGCAGGGTGTAGGGTTTTTTCTAGGCTTAATGAGTTCGCTGAAGCTTATTTTTTATACTTAGCGCACAGAACCACTAGTTTAACAGTATCAGCTCTAACCACATGTCACCATTTTGTCCTTTACGTAACAAGCTCAGGGGCCCAGAATATCCGATGTACCTATCAAATCAAGGTTCTGTACCAAATAAGGCCCGGTTATTATAGTTCGTTATTTTTTAGCATTAGAAAGAAGGTAAACAATCATGACGTGTCTTTTTATTAATAATTATTGAAAAACGCTTTCAAAAATTAGTTTATATTACTTATGAAAGCAAAAGAATATAAAAAAGTATATGATTAATACATACATACATACATACATACAATCACGCCTATTTCCCGGAGGGGTAGGCAGAGACCACGGATTTCCACTTGCTACGATCCTGACATACCACTTTCGCTTCCTTCACATTCATAACATTCCTCATACACGCTCGCCGGTTTAGGGTGCTCTTGCTCATTAATATGATTAATATGATTTATAATTCTAACATATTTGCTATGACTTATTTTTCAATGGTAATTTTTAATAAGACATGTCAAAATCTGTTACCTTAATGCAAAAAAAACGAACTTTAAGCGTGCTAACTTTCAAAATTTCATTTTTTATAAGATAGTATAAGTAGATGGGCAAAAATTTTGCGTCCATGTCCACCAGTGAGTAAGTGATTGAGATACCTAAACATTTAACTTTATAATGTAAAATGATATAATTTACTAACCTACTCGTTTAATTTCAGGTAGGTTGAATAAGGAACCAAGTAACCATGGGGAGGAGCAGTATTTACTAACATTTTCTTTTTGGGTCTTCAGAGTGTATCGTTTCCTTTTTTTTGCACATATTACACTTAAATATATATTCTCTGTGTAAACCCTTACGTCTTTCAATGACAAAGGCAAGATCAGCAAATGTACAATTTGTATGATCGTGCCTGATATTTGAGATCACAGAAAATAAATATTTTAAATCCACTATTCTGCGACCTTCTAAAATTTTGTTTTATCATGATTCATGATCAAAAAGCTCGGATTCAATAGTCATATCAAACGTCGATTATGCAGTTGATGATGAGCTTGCATTTTCTACCATTGGTGCTGCAAATGCATCAACCGGTGGCGATAAACTTTGCCCTCTTGTAAAACAAATTACTATTGTGATTGTGTCCAGCAAAAGGCCAAAATTCGGTTTACTTTCCTGTTTAAAATATTACTAATTTATTCATATTTCAGATTAGGTACATAGGTAACTGTCTGAATGTTACAATGCCAGCTGGCAAATTCTATCACATTTGTTTGTTTGGTAGTCATGGTAACATTCACTTACATTGATATCCTTATTAAGATCTGTATCTTATTATCCAGACCTTAAAATATTGCCACCGTTGCCCTTTAAAAAAATACTGTTTAAATAATTGGCTACTCAAACAATGCTTCTATAGTATAAATAATGACTACACAAAAATGGGTAGTATTGTATATAATGCACGAAATAAGGCCCGATTCTTAAGCGGGTTTAAATTTTGAGGCCATGTCCGCTAATACTATAGACAAAATATCAAGTTTAATAAACACAAAAAAAAAACATTGATGGGCCTTATTTTATAATTTAGGCCTTACTTTGTAATTTAAAGTAGAGTTAGGCCAAGAAAAATCTATAGCGATTTTGATAGAACACGCAGTGCAAGTATTATTTCAAACGTCGCTTCTATGAAATTATGACACACTATATAACACTTGCACTGCGTGTGCTATCAAAATTGCTGTAGACTTTTCTTGGTCTGACTCTAAAATATTCTTTATTACACCACAAACATAAAAACAAATTTAAAAAAAACCGGCGAAGTGCAAGTCGGACTCGCACACGAAGGGTTCCGTACCATTATTTATAAAAACGGTCACCCATCCAAGTACTGACCCCGCCCGACGTTGCTTAACTTCGGTCAAAAATCACGTTTGTTGTATGGGAGGCCCCACTAAAATTTTTATTTTATCCTGTTTTTAGTATTTGTTGTTATAGCGACAACAGAAATAAATCATCTGTGAAAATTTCAACTGTCTAGCTATCACGGTTCGTGAGATACAGCCTGGTGACAGACGGACGGACGGACAGCGGAATCTTAGTAATAGGGTCCCGTGTTTTACCCTTTGGGTACGGAACCCTAAAACCGATTTACAATGTAGATAAAGGTAGCAACAGGCGGTCTTATCGCTGTTAGTTCTTATTCTTCGTTTGTTTAGCATTAGAGTGAAGGTGACGTGTCTTTTTTTTAAGCATGCAATCGTATAATTATTTAGCTTTTTTGACATTGGAAATGTCTTTTCGTTCGCTCCAGTATAGGGTCCGATTTCACGAAAAAGTGCGATCCCCTTATATCTCGGAAAGTTGTGAAGATATGATATTAAAAAATAGGCTCAAAAGACGCACCATCACGAGAGCTGTAAGGTGCAAAAATAATTATTCGAGAAAGACAAAAACGAAAAAAGTTATGGTCGAAATAGTGAAAATAAAATTAAATTTTTTCCGAATTTTTGATTTTGGTGCTCGATAATTTGGAAACGAAGAATGATATCAAAAATTTGAGAAAAACGGCTCTGGACAATTTAGTCAGCTACAATGTGAGCCTAAAACAAAGACGATCGGGTTAAGGGTTTGCCCTGTAGCCTAACCTTAAAATAGTCAAAAAGTCAGAACGCACTATTCGACAATCTATGCATTCTTGTGGTGGTGGAAATAGAAATAGAGATAGAGGTAGAGGTTGAAATAGAGGTAGAGGTAGAGGTAGAGGTAGAAATAGAGGTAGAGGTAGAGGTAGAGGTAGAGGCAGAGGTAGAGGCAGAGGTAGAGGCAGAGGCAGAGGCAGAGGCAGAGGCAGAGGCAGAGGCAGAGGCAGATGCAGAGGCAGAGGCAGAGGCAGAGGCAGAGGCAGAGGTAGAGGTAGAGGTAGAAATAGAAATAATTTTATTCGTGAGCACAAACACAAAATAAAAACTTATACAGAGAAACATAAAAAAGAAAAAGTGCCACGAAATGGTCTCACACCTCAGCATGTTGCTGGCGGCTGCTAGCTGATGCTGAACCCTGGCAGTACCTAGTGGAGCTCGGGTTTAATACAACATAAGCACACGCTGTTTTGGTCATCGGACTCGTCTCGATGAGCACTTAGGAGAGTAGTACCCAAGATAGAGCTGATGCTGAACCCTGGCTGTACCTAAAGGAACTCAGGTTTGTTGCAACATAGGCACACGCTGTTTTGGTCATCCGACTCGTCTTGATGAGCACTTAGGAGAGTAGTACCCAAGATAGAGCTGATGCTGAACCCTGGTTGTACCTAGCGGAACTCAGGTTTGGTGCAACATAGGCACGCGCTGTTTTGGACATCCGATTCGTCATGATGATCACATGGTAGAGCATTACCCAAGATAGCTGATGCTGAACTCTGGTAGTACCTATTGGAACTCAGGTTTGGTGCAACATAGACAAACGCTGTTATGGTCATCTCTCGTCGCGTCAAACTGCTGTCAAGAAAATTTCATATCTTGCAGCAAATGGGCCGCTGCCGATCAAGACTCGAGTGACGATAACGGCGATGTGGCTACCACTTCTCGAGTTGACTACGGATTTGCCGTGTAATAATTTTCTTGTACTTTGAACATTAATATATCCTGCTTATTAATCGAAAAATTAAATATGTACCTATACTTATGCGCCACGGCGACAATTATTCAAACTTCGATACGCGTGTGGAAATTTTGCAATTTGTTTGTTCACATGCGTTATGTCCAGGATACTTGTGTTAATCTAAGAATAAAATAATTATCATTCAACGTTGTAGTTTTATTTTGTAACTTTTTCCTTATCTAGACTTTCTCGTCGCTCAGCGACAGTATTTTTTCGAATTCCGTAGATTCATTTCCAATGTGCTCGATAGTCGTGTGAGGCACGAAATCTGTGAATTTTTGTAATAGTTATGTACTTAGTGGTTAATATTAGTATTTACTATTTTTTTTTTCAATAATGCTTAAAAACGAAGTATAGATATGACAACCAAATATTAACGCCATTGTAGGGCAGGATATACAGAACATGAATCATTTGTACTGTCACGCTCCGTGATTGTTGAGCCATTTAGGGTTCTAGCTAAATTGGACATTCCATAGAGCACGAGTAAGTATGGAACAACCAATTCAGCTAGGACCTTAAATTGCTCGACAATTACGAAGCGTGCCTGTAGGTACCTAAAAATTTTGTTAACCCATTTTAACCATGCAATAAAATATTTTTGATTTTGATTTCTAATTTGAAATATTAGAATCAAAAAGTTCATAATAGATTGTATATCATAACTACAAAAATGTGTTCCCTACTCTCAACCCAAAACCCCTTGTATCTTAGGATCTAGATATTTTCACACAAGACGGTTTATCGATAACTTCTTACATCACTAGATTATCGACATTAAATGTCGACTATTGCCCATCACTTTTCTGGCTGTGTACGTATTTAGAAACTTGACTCCGCCCCTAAAATTAGTGCGATAGGGACAACTGCAGCTGAGGCGAAAAATCCTGCGTAAAAATGACAAAAATCGAGGTTTCGTAGTCCTCTTTTTCCTCCCCCAAAACTTAACCAATCGTAACCAAATTTGGAAATCTAAATGATTATGAAATTATCTGTGTCGGACCGTTTTGCTTTTTTGGCTAATTGATATCAGTTTTGAATACCACGCCTCTCATTGCGGCATAGTCTATTAGGCCATTTTGGCCGTTTTTGAAGGGCTCTAGCGCCTTAAAAAACAAAAATATCAAAAAAAGCAAAACGGTCCGACACAGATATTGACAATATTAATCTGTGTTGAAAAAATCATTGCTCTAGCTTCAAAAACCACGGAGGAAAACGAGGACTACGTTTGTATGGAGGAATGACCACTCCTGTTGGCTCTTAACACATTCATTGCCACCCAGCTAAACAAGACATCCGCGCCAGGCTACAACAATTTCGTCATTTGAAGCAGTAGTACCACGATCCCGACTATCGGGTCGTCCGGCCTGGGAACGGAATCATAAAATACCCGATAGTCGGCACTGAATGTGTTAAATATATTCAAACGGATCATTCACGTATTTTAAGTCGGGTGCTCGACAGGATAGCGTCATAACGAGCAGCTCAACGAGAGCGCGCGTTGGCTAGCGACGCAGACCTCGAGCTGCTGCTCTTCGCGACTGAGGGCCTACCGCGAACCACGTTCGACGTGTTGCCTCTCTGTCTCACTTGTAAATTCGTACGTAAGTGTGATAGGGAGGCAACACGTCGAACGTGGATAGCGGTAGGCCCTCTGATTGCTCGGCGACTTCGGGTAGGTGAGAAACTACCGACGTTTTCGGCTTTATCCCGTGCTCCAGAATCGTACGCACGTGCACGTTCCGTTGGGCCCCGTTGAATCTCCTCGTGTCTCCTCTCCTTATGCAGCGAAACATGTCGAGCAATGTTCGACTTTAAATACGTGAGCGGTTCGTCTTAATATATTTCCCCTATTATCAACCGGCATGTCTCCGGAGAGTATATCGGGGTATTGTGTCATGCCGCATGTATCTATCCTCTCGTATTTCTGGCAAGTCTGACAACAGCAAACCCCGTTGTCAATGTTGCAATTCATTGAAAAATATGGGTTGGCAAACCTACCTGCCGTAGGGAATCCTAACTTCACCATTGGTGCTCAACTTCGCCCAAGTAAAACATTAAAATAATAATTTTACCAAGGAATAGACGTTCCCTTGAATTCACAGTGACTCACAATCCCGTCCCCAACTTCGCCGTTTTATTTATTATGAAAATTATACTATTTATTATTATTACGAGCCTATTGTGTCCCACTGCTGGGCAAAGGCCTCCTCTTCTTCCACTCCTCTCGATTTTGAGCTACATCTGGCCAGTCTCTCAAAAAGGAGTCCAAGTTATCCCGCCATCGCCGACGAGGTCTGCCGGATCCCCGGTTTGACTCACGGGGCACCCACTCCTTGGTTATCTTGGCCCACGAGTAATTATTCGACATGCGGCAGACATGACCAGCCCAGTCCCACTTTTACTTGGCCGCTTTTCGCGTAGTCGAACGAGCGAGCGAAGCGAACGAAGTTCTTACATTCGACTTGAGACACGCGGCTGGCTAGGGGCACGTCCCGGCATTTCGATGTTTTTAAGCTGAACTATCAGAGGATAGTTTGATACTCAAGAACATAAGTAAATTTGTTCTAATTTAAATGAAATTGGGTAAACGTGTAGTTGAGGGCATTATATTTTAGTCATTAAATTATGAGCAGGCTCGATCAAGGGGTTATATTGAGCTAGAAGAGCTTAGAAGGCTAAAAAGCTATTTCTGAGGGGTCTTGCTATTCTGGTCATCTTTTTGCAAGAAAGTATGATCGAGTTTGGTATCAAATGAAAGTGCTCGGCTTGCACTTTTATAATATCGTTTTTAAATTTACCGTTTTGAAATAATTAGCAAGATAAAAATAAACATAATATAGGTATTTGACATTTGACAAGAAATATTGCGGCTTACCACAGATACAGTATCAGTTAAAGGCTCCACAGACCTTGTAATATATCCACGCGATATTTAATCTATTGCCGCCTATAGTGGGACATAAAATAGTAGAAATTAAATAAAATGGAACTCTAAATTTCCATACTATAGTCGGTCAAACAAGATTGTCAGTAGAAATACGCGTCGACTTGAGAACCTCCTCCGTTTTTTTCGTCGGTTTAAAAGGCGCGATATTAAAATTTTCTATAGGACGATAACCAGACCTACTGACAGAAATGGCTTGACAGACTATAAATTGTTGCCATGTGTACGCATTTTACGTCAAAAATGTGACAGCTACGTAGAAAGTGGCGCCTTCATTTATTAACCGACTTCCAAATCTCAAAAGGAGGAGATTCGATTGTGATTTTTTTTAATGTTTGTTACTCCATATCTCCGTCCATGGTATAATAATATCATAATAATATTCTCCGCCTGGTACTCTCTTCCGACCACGTGACTGACACAAGCCTACGTCATCATGTGACAGCGCTATATAATAGTATGCAATAGCGCTATACAAAGTGGCAATTTTATTGTGACGTAGGCTTGTGTCACTCTGGGAAGAGAAGACCATGTTTTATTAGACTATGTCTCCGTCATTACTGGACCGATTTTGAAAATTATTTTTTTGATTGTATGTATATGCATACAGATTGGTCCCGTTTTTGTCAAAACACAGTTCTGATGATGGGATCCATGAGGAATCGAGGGAACTCCTCAAATCTTAAAGGCATACATATAGTGATTTATTTGTTTTATCAACAAATCAAACATCTACATTCAAAAAAGTGACATTTGATGAAGTGGAACTGCTGATGATGATCAGAATAGAACTCTTCAATGACTACACGTTTGACGATTTCGAATTTCGATTTTGACGGAGCTGGCCCTGGAGCCAGACCTGACCCGGATCAGGGCTCTTATCTGTACCTGAACCCAGACCTGGACCCGGACTTGGACCTGAACTTGGACCTGGACCAAGACCTAGACCTGGACCTCAACCTGGACCCGGAACTGGACCCGGACCCGGACCCGGACCCGGACCCGGACTCGGACCTTGACCCGGAAAACCACTGATACCTAAGCTAAATAAACCACTATGATTACCTACCCTAAAACGTAGGTATAAAGTATAATGATGCCAAACTCACTAGCACCTTCCGCACCGCACCGCACGCGCCGTTAAGGGGCTATTCTTAAATTACGTCATTTCAAATTAGGGGGGGGGGTCTGGACATCGGATGATGCATCGGATCAGACATCGGATGATGTAGCACATGACGTAGGAGGAAACGGGGTCATTCGAAGCATGATTTTTGGATGATTTTGGGGGGGGGGGGGGGGGGCAAAAATTATTTTCTACTATTTTATGTCGAACTATACATATTCATATTCATATATTTTATTGGTGTTGTGTGATTACATGTCAACAGTATATAATTTAAATACAATTAATTGTAAATAACATTATTAGTTTAAGGTACTATTGCTAGAAAATAATTCTTTATGGTGATAGAACGCCTGCTCTATAAGCCATTTTTTAAGTTTAGCTTTAAATATTACCTCCCTCCTGTCCTATTTAATTTTATTAGTAGGTACCTACTTTTTAAGTTATAGCTTTAATTTATAAATAATATTTAGCATGTAATTATTTTTGTAATGTAATGGGTTCATACCTAAAAAAATAACATTTTTTTATTATTATTTTTATTAATATTGCTGCACTCTGTGCAGCGATGATTTCACCCGGGAGGTGGTTATAGATCCATGACGTGTGTGAGCTTAATACGAGTAAGTAGGTGCAACAAAGTCAATCGCTCTATATAATTTTTGGCAAACCGCGAGTTCTCAGTTCGGGGCGAACTACTAGTTACATTAATTATAATTACTAACCATGTGTGGAAATTCGTTGCGCTGCGCCGGCGTCCCCCCAGTGATCCTATCGCCGAATGATTCAACGCCACACGTGTCCTCTCTCACGTACGAGTCCGGGTTCGAATCGCTGGACACGCACACATTCACGTAGCGTTGGTACTCTAGGCATTCTGAAAAATATAATCACCGTATCAGGCTTGTATCGTCCATTGCTGCTGAGCATCATCACAGGCCTTTCCGTCTATTGCAGTTTAGACAACGGGTTTGGTGACTGTGGAGGCCGATGCGTGAGCGGCACGACCTCCCACATTTTTGGCAGAGAAAGCTCATTCCATCTGAGGTTCCAGTCCCGGTACATTTTAGGCATAAGTAACTTGGCAGGACAAAGTGACCAATCAGAGGGTTCTTGAAAAGCACAGCTGCTGAACATAGGCTTCTCTTTTCTGAGCTAATCTCATCTAGAAGTTAATCTTCCGAATGTCTTCCACCCAACGAGTGAACGCAAATAAACAATAAATAAATATCAGGGGGCATCTTACACAGTTCGTCCTAGCCCCAGACTAAGCAAAGGAAGTAATATGGCTGCTAATAGGCGCCGATATACATACATAAATACATATATACTAATATATAGAAAGCACCCATGCATGACTCAGGAATAAATATTTTAGTGTTCATCACACAAATAAATGCCCTTACCGGGATTCGAACTCAGGACCATCGGCTTCACAGGCAGGGTCACTACCCACTAGGCTAGACCGGTCGTCAGACACATGGTAATGACTTTACTCCGTTACGTTGGCCTTATGAACTTACTTTTAAAAGCGATGTCGTTTCTGTCCCCCGGCGGCAGTTGCAAGGGGGGGCAGCCAACTGGTTCCGCGGCGGGAGGGGCTTCGGGCACGTTCTGACAGCAGAGGATGGGCAGGCTGCCGTCGTACCGGCATGTCTGGAAACACAATCTATACAGGACGTCGCATTCACTGATCTAACGAAGGTTTAGGGCTGATTTAGACGGCGCGCGAACTCGCATGCGATTTTAGTTACATTGCGGACTGTTGGTTAGGTACGTTCAATTCCCGATCAAAAACCGCAATGTAGCGAAACTCGCATGCGAGTTCTCGCACCGTCTAAATGAGCCCTTATCCATACTAATATTATAAAGGAGACAGAGTGTCTGTCTGTCTGTCTGTCTGTCTGTCACCCCTTCACGCTTAAGCCGCTGAACCGATTTAGTTGAAATTTGGTATAGAGATAGTTTGAGTCCCGGGGAAGGACATAGGATAGTTTTTATGTCGGAAATCATACCTGAAGAGAGTGCAAAGGGGGGTGGAATTGAAGAGTTAATGAATTGCCTAATAATTGAAGTAAGCAATGCGCGAATTGAATGATTGCTATTAGCATTATCCAGGGGCTATACCTACTTTAGCTGCTGTCACTAATAGGGTATTTTCCTACTAGTCAAATCAGTTACTTTTTTAGAGCTGTCAAAACGATTTGCTAATATGGAATTTATATGAAACATTACATCGTGACGTCACGGTCAACTCACCTACTTTTTATATTTCTATCCGTTTTATTAAATAGAACTTGTGTTTAAAAATAACTCTTATCTGTGTTTTTCTAATAATTATCTGGTGCTTTATTTCATGCATGGTGTAAAATGATTTATTTTAAATACAGTATAATACCCTATACCACGCAGGCGAAGTCGCGGGCAAAAGCTAGTATGATAATAAAGGACCTTAAGAGCTACCGAACCCCTAGTGTAAATGCCATTCGAGCGTGACGAGCGTTCGCGTTTGCGTTATGTCTATTTTGTATGGGATTTTGAACAGCGCGCCAAGCGGGACATTTTTGAAACTCAAATTCCCATACAAAAGGACACGCAAACGCGTGTGACGTCACGCTAGCGAATGAGTTTTCATGTCAAATCTGTACCCCTGAGTGTTTACTCAGGGGTACAGATTTGACTCCCATCCATGCATGTATCATTTACTTTTAGCCTTGAAAAAAAATGTTTTACGATATTTTCATATTTTTTGGACCCGTGCCCGTGGTTGAAGGGGGGTGAAAAGTTGAAGGGGGAGGGGACACATATTTTTTTTTCTTTCGGAGCAATTATTTCCGCAAATATTCACTTTATCGAAAAATAGTTGTTTGAGATCCTTATATTCGTTTTGAATGACCTATCCAAAGATGCAACCTTTTATTTTAGCTCATTTTTTTTTCCTTTTAACTTAAAAGCTAAAAAAAATATAATGGGAAGTAACTCAATTTTTTTTTGTACTTAGTGTTTTTTTACAGTTCTGTCGCCATGCATGATTTATGTATCCATAAATCAAATTGCAACTTTCTAGCGCTAACGATCACGGCGAAGCGGCGGACGGACAGACAGACGGACAAGGCGAAACAAAAAAAACTTATTTAATGCAAGCAATTAAATGGTCTACAGCTCAAGCTATTTTATCATGCCTTGTGATCGTTGTACCCTGTTGTTCGAGCCCCCAAAAGTAGCTCCGAAATGCCCCGACGTTGTAAGAGCGGTTCTGGAGAGGGCAGCTAAATTTAGTTACTTACTTGGCTGGCACGATGACCCAAAGTGAGTCTTGCCTCCAACATCAAAAGAACACCACTTTGCGAGCGGTATCACGCCAGCTTTCGCCGACGCCGAGCTCACGGATATATCTGTCTCAACTCCATCTGCCCAACAATATTTTAGGTGATCTTTTTGGCTGCCCGATCTTCACCCATCCTTTCGAAGTGGCCAAGCAGCTAAAACTAGCTAGTTGTAGGAGCGGTTCTGGAGGGGGCAGCTAAAACTGAAACTATTTTACCATGTCCTGCGACCGTAGTACCCCGTTGTTCGAGCCCCCGAAGTAGCTCCGAAATGCCCCGACGTTGTACGAACGGTCCTGAAGGGGGCAGCACACAATTCTGGTGCTGCCTTTCCATCTGCACATCTGAAAAAATATTTTTGTTTCATTTATATTAGGTAGTAGTAGTAGTGTAAACTCTTTATTGTACAAAAAGACATATTAAAAATAACATACAATTAGTAAGAAGTACAAAGGCGAACTTATGCCTTTGAGGGATCTCTTCCAGTTAACCTTTG
The DNA here is from genome assembly GCF_910591565.1 of Cydia splendana. NCBI lineage: Eukaryota > Metazoa > Arthropoda > Insecta > Lepidoptera > Tortricidae > Cydia > Cydia splendana. The sequence goes on from NC_085985.1 coordinate 1,746,676, forward strand.
AGTAGATGAGAGGAGAAAGTAAAAAGAGGGTGACAAATGCAGTAAAATGTACAACAATGTACCAGAAAGATAAAGGATATAAATACATACAAAATTTATAGGATAAACATACATAATATATTACACAAAAAGGAATGGAGAAAATACACTAAAAATTTGAAAGAATTAGAAAGATATAAAGCTACTATACAATAGAAATATAGACAAATTAATCAGTCAGATCAGATAACCATAGTTTCTTTAACCTCTCCTTGAACGACGCAACCGATTGTGCCTGCCTGACCGAAACAGGCAGCTCATTCCACAGCTTCACTGGACGCACTGCGAAGGACTTGTTGTATCCTCGAGATTTGTGAGGAGGGATTTACGAAAATGGGGCTTAATCGCGTATAAGTTTGAAAATTAGCGGCACAGTCCGGCAAAGCAGCTTGCGATGCTCCACGGTATGAAACAAAACATGATTCCACCAACCAACCATGATTGAACCATGATTCTAGCAAATAAATTACACATTTCGAGCGATTTCCGACTTAAAATACGTGAGTGATCCGTTTTAATATATTGAATATATCAGTGTATTCCTTAGTGTATTCTTTACTTACTGTGGGTTTCTTTTCGTCAATAGTTAACAGCTTGACGGCATAGTCGCAGTCATCTAATATCTTGCACACGCCAGCATCATTGTTGGCCATGCAGGGATCCCCTGTATAAGTAATAATTTCATACCAGAGATCGGACAGATTGGCGTCATTGCTCGCAAGAATGTGGACATGACTCCAAATTTGATTAAATAATTAATCATTTAATTATTTTAATTATTTTTTTACCAGAGATTTAATTTTGTTCCCTAGTCAATAAATAGCACTTAAATATATTTTTTATATTCTCTTTATTTATTTTTCGTCTTAAGTTAGGTTATTTATAATATGAATATAAAAGTAAAATATAAAAACACTTACAAAACAATAAAAAATGCATATAAACACATTATAAAAAACCTAACCTAGGGTGCCGCCGGCAGCGGGGCAGGGTCCAAGCTGCCGGTGGTCAGGGCCGCAGAGTGAGGAATCGAAGTACTATACTTTTGTTATATAAAAAATTAAGTGCTTACAGAATATTTGAACAACGTACTGATTTTTTTTTAAATAAATTTACATTATAAGAAATCTTTGTGTTAGGTATTGATTAGGAATCAAAATTAAACTTCAGGTAAGAAACTAATTAAATGATTAATTATTTAATCAATTTTAGAGTCATGTCCACATTATTGCGAGCAATGAGGCAAAGTCCGATCTAATCATAGTAAAAGTGTGCAAGTTCTGTTTTTACACTCCAGATACTAAAGTATGGACGCTAAGGACGCAGAATTTCGTACACTGACCCGCCATTACCTATCTCTTTCGCACGCGCATAAGTAAGAGGTAACAGACAGACAGACAGAGTTGCCTTCGCATTTGTAATATTAGAATGGATTAGTACCTACCTATGGAAGTAGGGATATGGATAGTAGGTATATGGATGGTATGGATTATGGATTAGTAGTAGGCTTTTTTTTATTTTGGTACTTACAACACATCTTTAAGTTTCCTGTGTATGAGGTAAATGTACTAATTATAGACACTTTAGATTATTTGCAGCGTTTTCCTGTTTAACTGAGATCAGTAAACAAAATTAAAGTAGAATGAGTACCTATAGGTATAAATCAATCTAAAAGGAATAGTCATCGTGTACCTACCTCAGTCTACAAAATAAGGAAAATCGAAGGAAGAATTATATTATAGTTTCAAGATATTTTAAGGAAGAATTTTAATTATTTAAGGTTTTAATAACAAATATCGATTAAATTTTTCTGTAAGTTCATAACTAACTGGGGCAAAAATGCTCGTCTTTTCTGTGTTCATTATATAAAAAAAACCGGACAAGTGCGAGTCGGACTCGCCCACCGAGGGTTCCGTACTTTTTAGTATTTGTTGTTATAGCGGCAACAGAAATAGGTAAGTACATCATCTGTGAAAACTTCAACAGCCTAGCTATCACGGTTCATGAGATACAGTCTGGTGACAGACGGACGGACGGACAGCGGAGTCTTAGTAATAGGGTCCCGTTTTTACCCTTTGGGTACGGAACATGTTGTGAACATGTAGAAAACATGCTTATAAGGCCAAAGTAAGAAAATGACGCTTTCAATTTCGTTTATTTTATGATGTCCACAAAAAAGACCTTACCTACCTCATGCTAAAAATGTTTTTGACCCTTGTAGTTAAATGGTTTTAATATGTAGTAGCTGCTACTAGGTATACCTACCAGCCCGTCCCGGCTTCGCACGGGTTAAACAAATCCCTAACAAATTAGGTAGGTATAGGTACATCTTAACCTTCCTCAAGACTCCTCTCCTCACTCTATTGATAGGTGAAAACCGCATGATAATCCGTTCAGTAGTTTTCGAGTTTATTGCGAACATACATACGCACAAACAGACGGACGCGGCGGGGGACTTTGTTTTATAAGGTGTAGTGAACATTCAAGTTCAAGTTGTTTTGTAAGGTGTAAACAAATCACATTAAAACAAACAAAAACAGGAAAATGAACACGAAATCTCATATTCACCTTCGTTCAAGCCAAAAACACATTTCACACACAAAACACACACAAAATATTTAATAAACATGTTCATATTTTGATAAAATATGATTTAAAAAATGGTCAACACGATTTTCGCTTGCAAAGATGTTGTAAACAAGGCGTCTGCAGCCAAACAGGTTCTGTCTCGACTGGTATTATTGGACACGGTCATTAACTATAGCAACTAATGTACATATAGTATAGTGTGGATTAAGGAAACTATGTTATTAATTAACTACTTACCGACAGTAGCGACCCGCTACATCTTAACAAATTATAAATAAATAAATAAATAAATATTAGGGGACATCTTACACAGATCAAACCTAGCCCCAAACTAAGCAAAGCTTGTACTATGGGTACTAGGCGACGATATACATACTTGTATAGATAAATACATACTAAATAAATTATACACCTAAACCTTCCTCAAGAATCACTCTGTTGATAGATGAAAACCGCATAAAAATCCGTTCAGTAGTTTTCAAAAAGTAGTGTTCAAAATTACCCACGCTCTTATTTTCTTAACAATAAGGTCGCGTTAAGATAATTTTGCACACCTCGCCCGCTTAGCAACTTCTGCTTGACGGTATTAGAACAAATAATATCGAAGAAGCCACTTTACATGTTAAGTGTACTTAGTGCTATATTTGCACATGATTTCCATCTCGCTATCACAGTGTCATATTACAACACTGTCAAGTACAAAAGTGCTTTCAATGGTAAAGTACTGTGGATGACTATGGGTAGATAAAATGGCATTTTAAATGCACTGTAAAGCTAACTGTAGCTAAATTGTAAAATTTCCAGTTATAGTATAAATTATAGTCTGTAGCTTTATGTATTTAAATAAAAGTAAACAAACAATTTGTACATTTTCGAGTAGTTATATTATTTATTGGTTACACGACCAATTACAAAACCGCCTGGATCAGTCACTGAACGACCTGACTTTAACCTACATTATTTGATCATGTAATGTTTTCATCTAGATTTTGTTTACTTTTATTTAAATACCAAATACCTAAAGATACAGAAAAGGTATAGAAGTGGGCCGAATATGGACTTTGCCGAATACGAATATTCGGTTCAGCCCATACCGAACCGAATATTCGGTTGGGCGAAAACTGCCTTAAACGCTGAAAACAAGTTCATTCAGTACGGTTACCATCAGTTTGTCACTGACATAAACGCCGTCGAGAACGTAATTTACTTTCTATACATCTCGCTCGCACTCGCATATTAGTGCAAACGGGATGTATAGAAAGTAAATTACGTTCTCGACGGCGTTTATGTCAGTGACTAACTGATGGTAACCGTACAGGTCTGCGGTCTGCACTCAAAACGAGTTTTTGATTCTTCTCCCGACCGACCGGGCATGTTTTATGTCAAGAAACGGAAACGTCTCATACCTGATTGCGAAGTGCATCCGCGCTAACTAGCGGACTACCTTTAAAAAAATATTCGGCAGTTTGAACCGAACTATTCGGCCGAATACGAACTTTGAAAATATGCCAAATATGCCGAATACCGAATAATTACCAAATATTCGGCCCATCTCTAGTATAAAAAGTGTTTTGTCTCCAGAAATAGAGTAACATTTAAAACTCAGATCACGCGTTTGTAAATTGAATTACAATTTTTATAGGATAAGTTTTAAAACATTATAATTTATTGATAAGGTTCTGGTGCTAGGGTGGCCTAACGATTTTGTTTGGATGGGATATGTCTTTTGTTTTGGTACACTTCTTTTTTAGCATCAGAAAAAGGGTAAACGATTTTGACGTATGTTTTTATTGGAAAACGCTTAAAAATAGGAACTATATACTAACTACATGTTACTTATGAAACCAAAAGAATGTGAATATAATTATGTCCTTGAGATATATTCCAAATTTTATATTAAAGGAAAAAAATGGAAAAAGTTACGCTTCCGGCATGACTGTTGTATGGGTCGGCCATTTAGAAAAAAATCTAATATTCTGAATCGACAAAAAAATCACAAATTTTACGAGTATCGGTAACGAAATGCGACCTGTACGGCTACCACCAGTTTTGACATTGACGTATTAGCTCGCGTCTACGTAAATTACTTTCTATACATCTCGCTTGCACTAATATGCGAGTATGAGCGAGATGGATAGAAAGGAAGTTATTTATTGTTAGACGTGAGTAAATATGTCAATGTCAAAACTGGTGGTAGTGGTATTGTAGACTTGTAGAGGAGAACATTCGGACCTACGAAAGCACTTTTGCCCAAGCCGAAAAAGAGACCTTCCATAACGCTCGGTCAATAACTTTTGTTACTCAAAATCCGCAAAGTGTCAAATGCCAACAAATAAAAATATTATTTGCATCAGTATCACAAAATCCCATTACTGTGTCAACCTACGCATCTCGAACAAGGTAAACTTTCCCCATATAAAAGGGGTAGTAAACACCCTGGCATCATTCGTCGATCAGCTGTGCTTTGGACGCCATCTTGTAATTTGGACGCCATCTTGGAAGTTTAAAATGTTTAAAATAACGGCTATAGTGTCCTTGATGCTTATTGGTGAGTGAATTTTTTGTGTAGTTTATTTATACTAGCGACCCGCCCCGGGTTAACAAAGATTACACTTAAATCTTCCTCAAGAATCACTCTATCGATAGGTAAAAACCGCATGAAAATCCGTTCAGTAGTTTTTGAGTTTATCGCGAACATACATACACACAAACAGACAGACGCGGCGGGGGACTTTGTTTTATAAGGTGTAGTGATTTTTTCGAATTGGGAATTTTCCCAGATAGAGTTAAACCAAGATAAATCTGCAGCGATTTTGATAGCCCAGACTGTGCAAGTGTTATTTTAAACGTCAAACTTCTATGAAATTATGACGTATAAATAACACTTGCACAGTCTGTGAATATCTTATTATCTTATACTTTTAAACGACCAATTCTTGTAGATATATATTATATTTATTTATACGTATATGTCGGGGATCTCGGAAACGGCTCTAACGTCTAACGATTTCGATGAAATTTGCTATATGGGCATTTTCATTTTAACTTGCACTTTAAAGCGCAACTTAAGTCGTGTTTCAGTAATGTCTAACCGTTACATTCCTGACAAAATGTATGGGGTTTGACATTGACCGTCAGTTTTGTAACGGTCGCTAACCGGCCGTTAAAGGTGCACAGTTAAGTGAAAATGCCCATATGGGGGTTTTCTGGGCGAAAAAATCGAAAAATCGATCTAGCTAGGTCTTATCTCTGGGAAAACGCGCATGTTTGAGTTTTTATATCGCCGTGTGCCTGCTACACTGCCACATCTAAAAAAAACCGTTTTTTAGAGAAATCGCGTCTCAAAGTTTTGAGAGTATAGTTCAGGGTGTTTAATAGGATCTTACTCCTTTAGTTTTAGGCACGGGCGTAGCCAGGTTTTAGTATCGGGGGGGGGGGGGGGGGGGGGGGGGGGTTCAAGAAAATAAAACGACTAAAAGTACATAAAATAACCCTTACACAAGAAAAATATTAGAGACTAGCTGTGCCCGCGGTTCCGCCCGCGTGGAATTCTGTCTGTGTCAGTAAGCGGCTAATTTCTAATCCTAATTTCTCTCCCTCTCCCCTGGAGGCGGAACTTAAAGTAAAGTTGACAGATGGATATGCTAGAGGACAGTAGACCAGATAAAATATTTTAGGTACCACTAAATAAAACTACACTCCAAAATCAAAAGTTTTTTTCGCCCTTATTATAATTTTACACGTGATTTTAACCACAGAGTAGGTGTATATCGGACGATACAGTAAGGTATACGCACGCGAGCGAAAGCGAAGCTGCCTGCCTGGCTAGAGCGCCACTCACCGTGGTCTTCTTCAGACTCCTGACGAAGAGCGCGTGCCGTTTGTAACCTCAATGCGTTGCGAGACTTTCGCGAATGATTCGATTTTTTTCGGGAAGGTATGGAAATGTGTATAAAATGCGAGTCCCAAATCGTTTGACTCCGCAAACGACCAGTGCCGGATTAAGATATTTTGATGCCCTAAGCATTTCTAGACCATGGTGCCCCCTCTCCCTAGGGTCATCAAGATTACATTGATTTTTTTTTGGTAAATTGAGTGACGTTCATTGCCGCATTACAGCTGAGAATGGAAATCAGTCATATCATTTTATCACGAAAATTGACAGTGCCGTAGCAGTAACTTTGCAACAGAGTACCTAATGCTGCTGTAGTCGCCATATCTTAGAATGTAATTGAAAACGCGAGCGGAGCGAGCGCGAAAATTTTTCGATATAAAAACGCAATTTGATAGACAGTTGTACATTTTTACTTTTTAGTATGGAAATCAGTCACATAATTTTATCACGAAAATTGACAGTGCTGCAGCAGTAACGTAGCAACAGAGTAATGCTGCTGCAGTCGCCACCCGAAAGTCACCTTTGTCATATCTTAGAAAGTAATTGAAAACGCGAGCAAAGCGAGCGCGAAAATTTTTCGATATAAAAAACGCAATTTGATAGACAGTTGTACATTTTTACTTTTAGTATGGAAATCAGTCACATAATTTCATCACGAAAATTGACAGTGCTGCAGCAGTAACGTAGCAACAGAGTAATGTTGCTGCAGTCGCCACCCGAATGTCACCTTTGTCATAACTTAGAAAGTAATTGAAAACGCGAGCGAAGCGAGCGCGAAAATTTATCGATATAAAAAACGCAATTTGATAGACAGTTTTACATTTTTACTTTTAGTATGGAAATCAGACACATCATTTTATCACGAAAATTGACAGTGCTGCAGCAGTAACATTGCAACAGAATAATGCTGCTGCAGTCGCCACCCGAATGTCACCTTTATCATATCTTAGAAAGTAATTGATGCGATCCGATAATCGACGATGGCGGAGAAATCCAAAATCCAAACCACCGTATACTATAGGTAATAGTTAGTAATCAATGAAATATGCCGCACGCCTGTTCTTATTTTAATTCTATGAATGTTAATATTCTGAACTTTTCGGGGGGGTTTGAACCCCCAAAACCCCCCCCTGGCTACGCCCGTGGTTTTAGGTATATGAATTTAAAATTTAGCTTTTTTACTCGGAATGATATAACCCTCCTTAAGACCACGATACTTTTTAAAATAAATGCATATTTTTTAAGACACAAGGCCCGAAAGACAGGTATTTAGAGTTGTGGCCGTATTGCAGACACGTTTTTTAAAGATTTTGGGATGCGGCCAAATTTAAACACAAAATTATTGGATAAAGGTTACGATGCAAATATAAATAAAAACACCAAAATAGTTAAAATCCCTTTATTTTATCAACTTTGATAGGAACAAGATCACTGTACGCGATAATATGTGTAACTAGCTTATAATCAGCAACATTATCTAATTATTATTTTCTAGGACGCAACTCAAAAGCTTCATTTAAAACGTGTGCTATATTGCCACAACTCAAAAGGGCCGTCAAGTTCACGTGCGAACACCTCGGGAGCAGGCGGCAGACTGGCAAGTGGCTGTATTGCAGGGAATCGTCTGACAATTTATGGTCAAATGCATAAGGCCACTTGTGAGAAAAAGGCTCTTAAAGACCTTGTATGCTATGGCTCTCGAAATAAGGTCGTAAATTGAACAATTTTGAATACGAATCTGCCATAATCCAGAAAATTAAATTTTTTGAATTGTGGCCGTATAGCAGGCACACGGCGATATGTCTCTACTCGGTTTCCCAGATATTTATTATTATTATAAATGCGAATATGGAAGTATGGATTATTAAATGTATTTAATAAGTTTTTCTGTTAGCCACGTGGTCACACGCGGACTCTAGGAGGTACAAAAAGGAGGCCACCTCTTCCTCAGGTACCCTAGACTCAACTAGAGCATGTTGTAGAGTAGATTAGACTAGTAGCTTGTTTCAAATCGTATGTATGATGATGATTTATTTTTATTAAGTATATGAAGGCTAAAAAGGTCGCATGTGTTCAAAGCCCGAATTTAATTTAAGTATTTTACGATACTTTTTTATATCGACTGGAAGACCAATTTAATCAATTAAAAAATAAGTCCAGAAGTACAGGGGTCTCGGCCCCGAGTATATTTTTATGCCATTTGGGGTAGAGACCCTTGGCCCGTGGGGTCCTAACGCTCTAACGCTTTTTAAAGAGATATCAAAAAGACTAATCGACTTCACTGGTGACCGAAGAGCTGGCAGCTTTCTCGCACAACGTATCAGCATCGCAATACAGCGGGGAAATGCTGCCAGCATCCTCGGCGCCATGCCAAAGGGGCCCAATTTCTTAGATATATTTTAATTTAATTTAGTTTTTAGTTTTAATTTAGTTTTATTTTATAGATACGTTAATTAGTTTTTTTTATGTACCTACCTGAAACAGAAAATAAACTTATAGGTACAGCAACCTGCAATAATATGTTACTCTTCGAAGGCCGCAAAAATATGTGACACGTTCCTATGGCTCTACAAATAAGATCGTGTCAGATATTTTTGCGGCCTTTGTTGTTTAACATATTATTGCAGGTGACTGTACTATTTAAAAATGAAACCCATGATTCTTGATGTACGTTAACAAAAAGGAACTTATGAACTAATTGCTTATACTCATAAGTAAGTTAATTTAAATCAGCGTTTAAGGGGTTTTTCAGAAAAAATGGTACCATTTACTTTTTTTTGATAATCCATGAACTTTTGGGTTATTTAGACTCAGTATCACGAGTAGGTACTATTGAATGAGACAAAGAAAAAAAGTGTCCCCAGTTTTTCATACAAATTTTGGGTGTCAGTTTTGTAACGGTCCATACAAAATGTATGTGAAAATGTGTTACAAAACTGTCATGTTTTTGGGACTCATTTTTTTCTTTTTAAATCGATAGTCCTCGGGATTCTGAGTAGAAATAACCCAAAAGTTAAGGTAACGGGCCCCAAGTTCGTGTTAGTACGTTATTTCGTTAGTTTTGTTTTTGGCGCAAATAATAAGGAATTCAAATATTTTTTATTCAAATTATACATATCAAAAAAATCTGTATTATTTAATCTCTTCAATAAAATAATAACCAAAATTTTAGTGATTAAACTGAGAGTAATAGGATGGTCGAAACTGTCAGACGGCCGCGAACAGCTGTGTTGTATGCGTGCACTTTTTTTAGGCGTAAGGTGCGCGCTCTCACTTGTTAAGCTTATAGGAATGAAAAGCTAAACCCATTCGAATAAAAGTTTTTGGGAGTGTTTCTGTGGGTTCCTTAGTAATTGATTTGATAAGAAAAAAGATTGAATATATGCATAGAAATACCTTAAAATTGCAATAAATCGACTCACGAAATAGCGGTCATTTTATTTTACGTGTGTCTCCTATTTCGTGCCACTAACGAATCAAGGATTTTCTAGATACATTTTGAGTGCTTGTTTTTAAATATAACAACGAAGATAATTAAAAAAATAAATTAGAAAACAATTAATGTATTTCATGAAGTTTCGTATGAGCGAAATTCGGTATATGTTTTTTTCACTAGAATTCTCATAAAACGAGTTTGAATGTAACCTGAGTTAAAAAATTTAAGGTATATTCCACGTATATTCTCATATTAACTACTATAACAATTTTATTTATAATTCAATTTATTTGATTTATTTTTGTGTATGTTTATATTTAACGTTCAGTTTTTTTGTAAATATTTTATTTTTAATTTTTTTTTCTATAGTTCGGTTTTTAATCAAGTATTAAAGTACCCATATGGTTTACTAAGTCTTAATTCAACCATTAAAGTCAACGAGTACAAAAAACCTTAAGCTAGCTCTCAATTTAACATTTTTTTAAATATTATTTTTAATTTGACCTTACAATTACTCGTAAGTAGGTAAGACCGTTAAATATTTAAAATTATTATCAGCAAATTATCACCAATTACTCTAAGAAAATTTATTCCGAAACAGGGGACACGAATTCACGAACTTAGGAGCTGAGCTAAATTTGTATCACGAAATGGGAGCCAAATAAGAGGTTCACGAAAAAATTCATATAAAAAAAAGTTTCAACTAAAACAGTTTATACATTAAATTATTAACAAAGAACTAATATAACTTACTCAAAAGCTTTCAAGGTATTGATATGCATAGTAATATTAAAAAAAATATATACAAACTCTCAAGAGCCTTAACCTGCCGAAACAGGGGACCTTTACCTTACTTAATGGATTTTCGAAAAAAAGTTAATGGTACACTTTTAAATTAAAATGCCCTTAAACGTGTTGTTACTCGCGTGGGTGTGAAAAAATCTGTATATAATATTTGACAACTGGTTAAAGGATGATACGCTAGAACGGTCCGGGCCCGGGCCGGGGCGCCCGACACTTCTGTGTGAAGTGTCGGATGCCCCGGCTTGGGCCCGGACCGTTGTAGCGTGAGTCATCCTTAAATCAGCCAGCTAATTAATTGGCTGCAAAACAACCAGCCAAGTCGTTGATCGCAACGTTTAACCAGTTAGCTGAACGTCGTGTTGTTGTTGTTGTTGTCCTACCTACGGCACCCCAGAGGTGCAAAGGGCCTTCACAAGCTCGGGCCACTCCTTCCTATCTTCAGCGACCCTTCTGGCCTCGCTCCAGCTCAACCCGACCGCTCGTAGTTCATTTGTGACGGACGGTGTACCCTTGTTTTGCCGACAAACTTTTCATAGAATATTATTTCATCGACAACGTTTCATCGAAACGTTAGTACTAGTAATATTGTTTGGCGTTATTTTGTTTCATATACTATTTAATTCAATTTTTCTTACTGCGTAGAAATACTATTCAACGAATATTACTTGATCGCTAATTCGTTTCAAATTATTTTAATTGGTACAACTACTAAACATTGCAATTCATTTGTTCGACTTATTACTTTAATACATTTTTATATGTCAATACTACACATTTATACATTTTTCTGTTGTAAGAATTTTAGATTTAGGTTAGGTTAGAACTGCGACCCCACACAGAAACGAACGGCTATCAAAGTCGGTTTAGGTTAGGTTAGAACTGCGACCCCACACAGAAACGAACGGCTTTCAGAGTAGGTTTAGGTTAGGTTAGAACTGCGACCCCACACAGAAACGAACGGCTTTCAGAGTAGGTTTAGGTTAGGTTAGAACTGCGACCCCACACAGAAACGAACGGCTTTTAAAGTAGGTTTAGGTTAGGGTAGAATTGCGACCCCACCCACACAGACACGAACGGCTTTCAAAGTAGGTTTAGGTTAGGTTAGAACTGCGACCCCACACAGAAACAAACGGCTTTCAAAGTAGGTTTAGGTTAGGTTAGAACTGCGATCCCACACAGAAACGAACGGCTATGAAAGTAGGTTTAGGTTAAGTGAGAACTGCGACCCCACACAGAAACGAACGGCTATCTAAGTCGGTTTAGGTTAGGTTAGAACTGCGACCCCACACAGAAACGAACGGTTATCAAAGTCAGTTTAGGTTAGGTTAGAACTGCGACCCCACACAGAAACGAACGGCTTTCAAAGTAGGTTTAGGTTAGGTTAGAACTGCGACCCCACACAGAAACGAAAGGCTTTTAAAGTAGGTTTAGGTCAGGTTAGAATTGCGACCCCACACAGACACGAACGGCTTTCAAAGTAGGTTTAGGTTAGGTTAGAACTGCGACCCCACACAGAAACGAAAGGCTTTTAAAGTAGGTTTAGGTTAGGTTAGAATTGCGACCCCACACAGACACGAACGGCTTTTTAAAGTAGGTTTAGGTTAGGTTAGAACTGCGCCCCACACAGAAACAAACGGCTTTCAATGTAGGTTTAGGTTAGGTTAGAACTGCGATCCCACACAGAAACGAACGGCTATGAAAGTAGGTTTAGGTTAGGTTAGAACTGCGATCCCACACAGAAACGAACGGCTTTCAAAGTAGGTTTAGGTTAGGTTAGAATTGAGACCCTACATAGAAATGAACGGCTTAGTAAGTAAAATTATTGTTACCAACCTATTTATAATTAGGTTAGAACTGCGACCCCACACAGAAACGAACGGCTTTTAAAGTAGGTTTAGGTTAGGTTAGAATTGCGATCCCACACAGACACGAACGGCTTTCAAAGTAGGTTTAGTTTAGGTTAGAACTGCGACCCCAGACAGAAACAAACGGCTTTCAAAGTAGGTTTAGGTTAGGTTAGAACTGCGATCCCACACAGAAACGAACGGCTATGAAAGTAGGTTTAGGTTAGGTTAGAACTGCGATCCCACACAGAAACGAACGGCTTTCAAAGTAGGTTTAGGTTAGGTTAGAACTGCGACCCTACATAGAAATGAACGGCTTAGTAAGTAAAATTATTGTTACCAACCTATTTATAATTTGCCCAAAATGAAAATGGCAGCCTATAATCGCGCAGAGAGAGCCGACTGACGTGATTGCGATTCGATAACGAAATATTACAAATTGAAATAATTTTACGCGTAATAAATTTTATTAAATACAATCCAAAGTGAAATAAGAAAACCCGTAAAGAAATACCACGATATAAACTATATACAAAATAACTCAAGTACCAATTAAAAGTCCCCGATTTAAATTTAATAGTATCGATTCTTCGACGCAATAACTTGTCGATAAAATGAAAATACTTGAAACATTGTCTTCGAAATAACATTCGATGAAATGTCTGTCGGCGATTCAAGGGTAAACCGTGACGGACCGCTGCCAAGAGTGTACAGGGCGCCCGAGGCCACGGCTTCCATCCGGCGGTTTCCAACCGAAAGCGATGGTTGCGTTATTAGTTTCGTCGTTTAGTCTTGTTAATTTGGACATTGATGAGTTTGATGTTAGGTTAGGTTAGTATTTTTCACCACACCATCTGGTGGCTTTCTTGATTGTTCAAAACCCGATAGCAAAGTTGCATTTTATTCACATGTGAGGCAAAGTAATCGAATGCAAATTTTGAGTTGTATTCTTTGACATTTAAATGATAAATATTTAATCACATTCATTTGGATTTGATTTGGGTTGTTTTTGTTTGATATCTTACAGTTAATATTTTCTTCGGGTTGGTGTGGTGTAAAATTTTGTGTTTCACTCAGGGGCAAATTTTATTTAACCCTCGTGCGTTGAAACCCTCGCAACGCTCAAGATTAGCAAGACCGGTTAAACAACAACTTTGCCCCCTTGTAAAACAAATAACTATTATTATCACCATCTCAACGATTCCATTTTGCAAATAACAGTAAGCTATCGATTCTTATTGGGAGATATTATTTGTATTTTCTTTGTGAATTTATATTTTGGATTTGTAAGTATTTACCTACTCTTATTCTAATTGTGTTGACAATCTTTATTGGAGCTATTATTGTTATTATTTTCATTCTTATTTTATTTTATTTTGACGATCATGATAGAAATTCTTATATTTTTGACATCAATGCAAACTTAATATGTAATTGTCTTTCATGAAATAAATCATCTAATCTAATCTAATCTATCGGAAATGGGGTTGGCAACTGTCAAAGGTTTGCATAGATGGCGCCATCATATTGCCCCTTTTTCTATGAGATTTGGCTTAAAGGGCCAAATTTATTTTTTTAATACCCTGGATGCTAATCCAGGGTATTAAAAAAAAAATTTGACACAATTCTAGGGATTGAGAGGGCAAGCTATGATGGCGCCATCTGCTAAAAACTTCCACCGGCCAACCCCATTGTGAGACTGTTCTGCAACTTGCATTGCTATTCCAGGCAGCACGGTATGGGGCACTTTCTCTTGCGACTCTTGCGGCAACGAGTGCGTGAAGGCATGCGGCACCAAACATTTCAGGGCGTGCTGTTTCAATTATCTGAGGAAGAAGCGAGGACCCGAGCATATTAAGGTAATTATAACCCAGTTCCTCCATTCCATATCCCAGAGTTGGCAGATAGACAGAGAGCTTAGAAATAAATGAAAAGTAAAAATTCACTGTTTCGCCGAAACTCCCATCGTTCTCGGCGAATTTCCTATAGGGACCGTGCGTGTTGGAGAGTCTGCCATCTTGTGACCTGAATCGGAAACATATGTGCACATGTACATTGCCAAAGCAAGTGCTACCATCTACCGTTCTCGTAGATACGTTTCCTTGTGCATATTAATAGGTTCTGCCATTTTGTGGGCTACATCGGAAGCATAAACGACACATTTACGCCTCGCGCCAAAAATATGATGGCTCCTCTATGCTGCCCCCTATAGTTCATGCACGCCCCTATACGACAGGAGATTATGACACTTTTCTTTTGTTTCCAGTTCTGGACACCAAGCGCAATGGAGGTAAAAATGGAATCTCCCTACAAGACCAAACTACCAATCATAGCCGTCGAAACGGTGCCTGACTTCTTCGGAGAGCTGTCCAAGGATTTTGAACCTAACCCCTTCGAAGATATGGTTGATAATAGAATGATGTATGAGGTTTAAGATGTTTTGATTAGGCTGCAATACTCTGCTGCCCAAAAAAGGATTTAAGTTTGGAAAAAAACAAAAAAAAAAAAACTATTATTATTTAATTTATTTAAATAAAGAACAATTTAATAACTTGTTTAAATTGTTAACGGTGCTAAACGCTTGTAATTTAAAAAAATAAAATAAAAATATTAAAAACGAATAGATTTACTTTTGAAATAGCTGACTATTAGATATCTAATATTTTTAGCCTATTTTGGTCAAAATCTGTTGAAGTAAGTAAGGATTTTTTTTGTCACTGATTGTTTTTTTTTAATTACTTTGATTTACCCATCGTATGTAGGTAGGTATCTATCATTAACATATTATTATGGCCATACACAAAACATTTTTTGGGCGGCGGAAGATCTCTGTCAATTTATTTTAAGGAAAGTTTCTGTCAAAAAGGAATTTTTTGTAGGTCTTAGTTTTTTTTACTCTCAATTTTTATTATCTTTTCGATTTGCTTCTTAAAAAAACAGGGGTTAATATTTCGTTTAATATTTTTTGACAGAAATTTTACTAAATATTAAAGATATTAATATTCTGTAAAAATGTATTTTATCATACTATAAAAGCTTAATTAAGTAGTTATTTTAATTTAGAATCGACGTAGAATGATGAAATGACTGTATTTTATGTCTATTTTTGGCTGGATAAATGGACATAAAAACCTTTGTTATTTTTGGCCATATAGACGAATTTATGGGGGGCTTTCAGATAAAATGGTACAATTTTTTTCGACTACTATTGAATGAGACAAAGAAACAAAGTGTCCCTAGTTTTACATACAAATTTTGGGTGTCAGTTTTGTAACGGTCCATACAAAATGTATGTGAAAATGCGTTACAGAACTGACATGTTTTTTGGGACACATTATTTTTTCTTTTTAACTCGATAGTCCTCGTGATTCTGAGTAGAAATAACCCAAAAGTTGATGGATTTTCGGAAAAAAGTAAATGGTACACTTTCAAGTGAAAATGCCCATACTTAGAGGATATAACCAACGGAGACGCCATGTCTAAAATTTTCGGTACAAAATAGTCTGCCGTTTTTTGTGGGGGAGGGGCACATCAAATGTATAGGTACGTCATGTCAGATAAACGTCAGTCCATACATATGGTTGACAAGTTGTTCACCATTGGCCGCCTATTTTCGACAGAGGGGAACGCCTGTTAATGGCGGCTCCATTGTTAATTACTCCGAGTGCCCATATGTGATTTAAAAATATAAGCATATTTCATAATACTGAAACTTGAAACTTATCTAAATATGGACATAATTGCGTATAAACAAGCTTGAAAACTGTCTTTGACGTTTCGAAGACGATATTGTGACATACGGACCCTTTTATTTCTACCCGTTTCCGTTTTACACTCTGTCAAGCAATTTCCGTCAGTAGAAAAGAGCGGCAAATTATTATATATATATGAATTTAGCGCTTCTTTCTACTGACAAACTTGTTTGACTGGCTATAGTTAAAATATTCCTGTAGGTATAATAATTATTTACCTCTTTATATATTTGTGCCATTCTCAATCAAAAGGGTACTTGATTTAAAAATATAAGCATATTTCATAATACTGAAACTTGAAACTTTTCTAAATATGGACATAATTGCGTATAAACAAGCTTGAAAACTGTCTTTGACGTTTCGAAGACGATATTGTGACATACGGACCCTTTTATTTCTACCCGTTTCCGTTTTACACTCTGTCAAGCAATTTCCGTCAGTAGAAAAGAGCGGCAAATTATTATATATATATATGAATTTAGCGCTTCTTTCTACTGACAAACTTGTTTGACCGGCTATAGTTAAAATATTCCTGTAGGTATAATAATTATTTACCTCTTTATATATTTGTGCCATTCTCAATCAAAAGGGTACTTATTGTGGTTGTCTATATGGCGCTATTTCCATATAAGTAGCTTCAATTTGAAATCAACCTTAACAATGTGGTACCTTTTGGTTGAAAACGTCAGATTTAATAACTTTACAACCAGCTTCTAAATATATAAAATAAATAAAAGTCTGCGTCGACAAGAATTCTTTTATTTCTTCATTATAAATTCGAACATTTATATATTTCTTAACTTACGACTAGTATTTTGGACAAATATAGCTCTCGGTTTATTTAAAATAAATATCACAAAAATATATATAGGTATTTTTTTTTTTTAAAGTTGCTACATTTTAGAGTGTGAAGATTTATGACATAAATATAAATAAAATGTAATTTCAAGTAATAAATTTACTATTATAAATAAGTTAGGTAATTATTTAATTAATATATTATGTCACCTCCTAGGTCTTATTTAATACATTATAACTTACTTAAAAATACCAACATTAAAAAACAAATAAATGTAACGCTTAGAAAAGAGGACCTATTTTATTATGAGATCTTTGGAGAGACCCCACACTAGCGTCTTTTGAGCGTCGCAGAGACGCCAACGTTGCGTCGAGTAGCCATAAAGTTGACTCGATGCCGACGCTAGGAAAATGCTCGGGAGTGTGAGTGTCTCTTAAAAAAACGCTGGCAATGTTGCCATAAAGCTAATAGTTTAAAATCTAGCCAAGACGCTACGGCAATGCTTGAACCTTTCAGCCAAGTCGTTAATTATTATATCATGCTCATAAAAGACGGTTACTGGTGTTAAACAATATGTAATTATGTAGTCCTCCCAGTCCTAGGACCAACAAGTAATGCTCGATTAAATCTAATTTTAATATTTGAAAAATATAAACTAAAAAAAACATGAGGCTCAATTTATATTGATAATATGTGGCTTTCAAAAGAAGAGTCCTTATGCTTCATCCGCAGTAACCTAGAGTTAGACCAAGAAAAGTTTGCAGCGATTTTGATACCACGCAGTGCAAGTGATATTTTAAACGTCAAACTTCTATGAAATTATGACGTATAAATAACACTTGCACTGCGTGAGCTATCAAAATCGCTGCAGACTTTTCTTAGTCTAACTCTAATTACCTTTTTATCGGAATTTCTTTTGGAATTTTATTGCACTTGATAAGGAACCTTCTGGATGGAAAGTCACAATATTTTAATTTGATTAGATTCGAACCAAGTTAACTCTGCAAACGTTTGCAATGACAAAGTGTCTCAATGTCATCATTAATGACAAATTTCTATGAAAACGTCGTTTGTAACGACCCTTTCTCACTTTTGTTCTATTCACGTCAGTGCGAAGTTGGCAAGCGTACATTTTACTTAATTCAGAATCCTAGGCACAGAATAAATAATAGTACTAGGTACAGAAGACTCACTCTCTAACAAAACGCGTCTGTTACGATCAGGACAGATATGGCCGCTAGGTGCGACAGCGCTATGGCTAGCCACCAAAATTGGTGTGGAACGGATGTACTTGTAGCTACCTGGTTGCAAAGCGACGAAATCGCGGAGTGAGCCACGCCTGCTCATGGCGCAAAATACTGGTTCTCTGTGCCGGTTATACGTTAGTAATTATAGTTCAATACCTAAAATGAATCGTTAAAACCCATAAAGGTTCGAATTCGATTTTTATAATAATTTTCATTGCGCATAGTTCCCCTAAAATTTCCACATTCCGGTAACCGCCTAATGTTTCCTTCTTTACTGGAACTCCTTCTGTTTCCTTCTGGCTATTTCTGCGCTGGCCTCCTGGATCGCCTCCCAGAGCTTGGCCTCGGACACTATCTGGCGGGAGAGGTCGTCGATCCCATTCTCGGATTCCAGTATTGGGAGGGTCTCGTCGTCGACGAACTGAAAAACAAATGAATTCATAAAATTTTTGTTTTTAGAGAATCATTAAATATCAAAACTCCCTTGAGACACAGATATATCAATACATAGGGGTACCTTTGTTTGACATAATTATTGAAAGTCATAATGTAATGATTGTCCGATTATCATTAGTCCTAAAACTGATACCGTTAACTTTTCAGGATTTTCGTAAGGTTATCCTAATTAACAGTTCTTCGTTCATGACCGACATAAAGCCTACTCTGGCTTGAGCAACAAAAACTTAGCAGGAACTAGCAAACTTACCTGTCGTTGTCTCATCAGTTCTTGAACGGGCATGCCGGGGGAGCCTTGCGACCTCTTGCGACCGCACCCTGGAAGAAAAGTAGTTCCAATTAGTTTTTTCACGTACATACTATATGTTCGCTTCAAATAATTGGCCGTTGGCGACCGTTACATGATAACGTCACAGGTATAATTAGTATAATTACTATACTCTGATGTATCATTAGGTATTTAAATAAAAGCAAACAAAATCTACCCTCAAATGGCTCCTTAAGCCAGTTGAGGGTAGATGAAACATTACATGATCAAATAATGGAGGTTAAAGTCAGGTCGTTCAGTGACAGATCCAGGCGGTTTTGTATTCCGAAAATGTACAAGTTGTTTGTTTACTTTTATTTAAATACCTAAAGATACAGAGTATAGTACTGTCGACAAAAAATAATTTCGTACTTTTTTTTACCACGACGGTGGCAAACAGGCATACGGTCCGCCTGATAGTAAGCAGTCACCGTAGCCTATGGACGCCTGTAACTCCAGGACTTTGGCGATAGGTACAACCTAACTTAATTAGATTTGCCGATTTCGTTGAAAATATGTGACGTCACATCAGGGGGGAGGGGTTTGCCAAATGTGACCAAGTGTGATAATAACTCCCCCCTTATTATCACACTTGGTCACATTTGGCTAGGGTAAAAAACCTAGAAATTCGTGTGATTCAATAAATGGATAACTCCTAAGGTACTCCATTTTGACAAATACGGTATCGTGATGTGGGGTGATAGTACTGATGCACACGACTTGTTTCTAATGCAGAAAAGGTGTATACGCATATTGCTAAACAAATATAACAGAGAAAGTTGCCAGTCTCATTTTTCTGAGCACGGTATACTAACATTACCATGCATTTATATTTATGAACTAGCCATGTATGTGAGGAAAAATATGCACCTGTTCCAAAAACAGCAAAATGAAAGATTAAAAAACAAACTTCAACTACCTGCACCAAAACTAGAGCTACTCCGAAGCAGCCCCCTATATTCCTCTGCAAAATATTACAATAATCTTCCAAACTACATTAGGTCAGAAGAGAAGGACGAAACGTTTGCAAAAAAGTTGAAGGCATTTCTTATTAATAAAAACTATTATAAAGTTGACGATTTTTTAAATGATTCCGATGTTTGTAACTTTGTACCAACCAACAATGTATTAAATAATTATAATTTTAATTAATATGATATTTAATAGCACTAGTCCTAGTTTTAAGTTTTAACTGCCATACCCGTTCCGGGTCCATGAGATACGTTTTATGTTTTAACATCTTGTAATTACCATGGTGCAATAAAGAAATAAATAAATAAATAAATAGTGGTTGACAGGAACAGATGATGTGTATTGCCACAGAATAAATAATAGTACATACTACCGTACAGAAAGGACACTTCCTACAAAACCGTTTGATAGCGATTCAGGGACGAATCATGCTGTCCCTTTCTAATGAATGGCACTATCCCTTTCGGCTATTTAGGGTTGTCAAAATTCACGTGATTCTATCTGTCTGATTCTGATATCTGTCTGTCGTGATTGTATCTGTGGCCGTGCACGCAAAGGGACGTCAAGTGGTGCCAACCCTGATAATTGCTCGGAGCAATGCTGAGTCGAACGGAGCCGAGTTTGCCCGAAGTCAGGAGTGTCTCCCCACTGGTATTGCTGTTTCCTCTGACTCCTGGCAGAACCTGCAGCCAGGAACTTACCAGTGAACGCATTGCAGAACGGCCTCTTCTTTGGCCCCATCACCATCTCCTCCGACAGGCGAGGGTCGAAGCCCCGAGGAATCTGCAATTGTAGGAAATTTCTAATAGTAAATATGTATTTCGCCGATGCACCTGGATAGATGGGCCAAAATAGCGTCCGAATGAGCACCACAGATCCGAGGCAGAGGCAGTCCAAAAAGGAGATGGCGCGACGACCTGGGGGCCGATTTTTGAATTTCGACCGCTCGATTTCGTGTATTTCGTTCAATAATATATCCAGTACCCGGCATTTAAATTCTACTAATAGAATTGAAAACGAGTGATCAATACCACTCGATTCCCAATTTCTATTGCTCGTATTTCAAAAATATCAATTCGCCGTTTTCCACAGATTTTCGAGTGACGAAATCGAGCGCTTGAAATTCAAAAATCGCCCTCCTGGACTCATTTTGTGGCGACTGGCGGGAGCATGCAAAGCCATGACGAGTGGCAAGGCAGGGGAGGCCTTTACCCTGAAGTGGGACACAAAATAGGCTATTTAAAAAGTCAAAATTATTATAAGACTTACGCTGGCAGAGTAGCAGGCGTCGATGAGCAGTAGTGCGAGCACAGGCAGGAGCAGTGAAGGGCGAGCCATGACGAATTCTGTGATTATCTGTGGATTAATCAAGGAATTTTATTACTCTGTGATGGCAGGGCTTACTTCGGAGGATAGGCTTAGTTAAGAAATATATTACCCACAACACACGCTTTCTTGGGCTTACCGTGGGACTTAGTCAATTTGTGTAAGAATGTCCCTATAATATGTATGTATGTATGTATATTTGAAATCTACACAATAGGGAATCGGACGGACAAATCAAACTACATTTAACTAAGGGCCACCCCACACTAGCGTCTTTTGAGCATCGGCGTCTAGTCAGCGCTATGGTAAATGACGTCGCTGCGCAGTTGCGTCAACGTTGCGTCGAGCAGCAACCGTAGAATTGAATAGACGCCGACGCTCGGGAGAGGCTAGTATGGGGAATGCCAGACAAGATTCGATTTTGTTTAAAAAGCCGGGCCAAGAGCTAAGGTTTTACTAAGCTTTAAACGTTTTTTTTTTCACATTATTTGGATCCATGGTTCAGAAGTTAGAGGTGAGGGCACTTTAAAAAAAACAAATATATTAGCCCGTTATAGTGTCCCACTGCTGGGAATTTTTTTTTAATGAAAATGAAAATATAATGTTTATCAAAAAATGGTTTTAGAAGACCTATATTCGTTTTGAAAGACCTATCTAACGACACCCCACCCACACTATAGGGTCAAGCACAAATTCATGCTACTACGCCGCACCTGCGAGTAAAAAGACGGACAAGTGCACAATAAGCCAATCATCCGTTTTTTTCATGCCATATCGGACCATGAAAACTCAGACTGCCGGACAGTAAAATTAATTGTAGTGCACAATCGCCCTAAGTAAGCAAAACTGTATTAAAGTCTTAAAGGGTTTTCTGCTTGGTAATGAGAGTAATGAGAGGTAAAATAAAGGCTCATTTGTTTGTTGCTTAATTTAGAGATTATATATACTGTAAATCACAGAAACAACTGTAAAATTGTTAGTATTAAGTAAATGGGTTAAACACGTTTTTAGAAAAGGTCACTTCTGTGGACAATACGATAAAAGTTAACGACTCTGGTACATATAATATAACCCGTTTTTCATTATTATTATTATTTATGACTTGAGTGTCAAGTACTAGATACTATAAAACGGGTATGACCCAAATAGGTTAAATTACTTGCATAAAAAAGAGCGTATCTCGCCATCAAACTTCACAGTTTGGCGAGTTTTATGTTATTTATAAAATGTATTTTAGTGTATCAGGAATAAAAAAAAGACCCTTAAAACTGAACTGAATCCAATGTCTGGTTATCTAATGCACCTTGTATAACGCAAATAAATGATTATGATTTTTACAGATTATGACAGTGATGCATCAAGGCGGTTTGTTTTACAAAGGGCCTGCCGGGACACCCGAAAATCGAAATTAAGTTAAGTATTTGTAGCTCTTTATAGCTCGAATATGCAAGAGTGATAGTTAGATAACGCAATTTCGAGTTTCTTGTTTCGCGTCCTCAGATTGTGATGGATTGTGGTGGCGCCCCCTACGCAGTTTCGCGTAATATTCCCTATTAGAATGTAAATAGAATTAGAATGATAGAAAACTTGTCTTTTAATTTATCAATTCAAAATTAACTACCGTCGAAGCGACCTTTTCTAATTGACTTAGAAAAGTTAACGCACAGTTAACGTACAAATAAAGAACGTTAATTAATTTAACTTATTTACCTTAGAAGTTAATTTGGCCCCTAAGGACTGAGGGCTACTTTGGCCCAAAAAGATACTAACGAACTTAGGAGTTAATGAAAACTGTGACGGTTTTTGTTTTGGCTTGAAAATTAGTAAATTAAACGCTTGGGTGGATTTTATTGCGTTAAGAAGTTATTTAAAATTATTCTTTGGAGATTATTGTTGTACGGCGTCATTCATATACGCATTACAAGCCGCTATTAGCTGTAAATCGTATTTATCTGTCATTTTGACTTACATATGTATTTGTAAGAAAGGGATAAAAGTTTTACGAATAAGGAGGTTAGTTTTTAATGTGTTTTTATGACCTCTTATACGCTCGCACTAATATGCCAGTAGGTACGAGCGAGATGCATAGAAAGTAAGTTACGTTCACGCTAGCGTTTATAAATGTCAGGCCAAACTGGTGATAGCTGTATCACTACACCCCCGCCACGTCTATCTGTTTGTGTGTTTGTTTGCGATAAACTCAAAAACGACTGAACGGATTTTCATACGGTTTTCACCTATCAATAGAGAGATTCTTGAGGAAGGTTTAGGTGTATAATTTGCTAAGCCATGCGAAGCGGGTCGCTAGTAGGCCATAAATAAATGTGTTTATTATACTTAACACAATAAATTTCCAAAAGCGTTTAGAAATCAGAAGACAAATGAAAAGATATTGCGATTACGTGAGGTCCGATATGATTGTTCCCCCATCAAGTTGTCAATAAGGGCGAAATTGCAGAGAAATCGCCAATTTTAAGGGTTCCGTAGCCAAAATGGTAAAAATGGGACCTCTATAGTCCTGTTTGCGGCCAATTTTTCACCCAATCTAATTAAATTGACTGATAAATGAGGACGGCGTGTAGATGGGTCAAACAGATCACTGTGTTATGTCTTTCCTGTAGACATACACAAGAGTTAAGGGCTATAAAGGTTAATTTTCTTATTTAACCCTTATCCACGTGAAAAGGTCCTCCTTTTATTTAGAGAACTATGATAAAATCATTGCTTACATGCCCACAAGCTGTTAACTATTGCCCACAGGAGAGAAAAATGTACTGTTCGCGATAACACACTAGTTTTCTCTCCTGTGGGCAATAGTTAACAGCTTGTGGGCATGTAAGCAATGATTTTATCATAGTTCTCTAAATAAAAGGAGGACCTTTTCACGTGGATAAGGGTTAAATAAGAAAATTAACCTTTATAGCCCTTAACTCTTGTGTATGTCTACAGGAAAGACATAACACAGTGATCTGTTTGACCCAGATGCTAAAATATTAGCTAGAAACCGGACTGCCCCATTTTGCGGCACTGGGTACGCTCGCATACTCAAGTACAGATGTAATGCATAATTGTTTTCCTTCATATTTTCTCGGAAACGTTCGTATTTGTGACCGAGACTGACTGAAATAGCAAGACACGTTCGTACGTTTCCGTGAAAATACGAAGGATAACTATTATGCACTACGTACCTACCTGATGTCCCAGAAAAAGGCAGATATCTATTTAGATATCTGCCTTTTAGATTAGATTAGATTTAACATATTTTTAATGATATGAACTGGCTCCCCGTTCCCACTTGATTCGATTGTAAGATTATGACCGAACAAATGACAAGAATTTCAATTTAATGCATTTTATACGCGTTTAGAGGCATTTTTTTATTTAGAGCGTTCGAATGTCATCATAAATCTAAAATTGGTGATTGTGTACGAGTGGACGCTAGAATTTGTGATCAAATCTGTTTGATGATCCCATCACGGGCCTTATAAAGTCAAGACACGGAGTACAGTCACCTACAATAATATATTACACAACGAAGGCCGCAAAAATATCTGACACAATCTTATTTGTAGAGCCATAAGAGCGCGTCACATATTTTTGCGGCCTTGGAAGAGTAACATATTATTTCAGGTGACTTATCAATGGATAAACCCTCATTTTATTGCCCTCAGAATACTCATTTCTACTACTCGTAATGTAATACTAATCAGTCCTAACAATAGTAATAAACCGCGCCCGCCTCCCAAAATTCGTTTATTGTGAGTTTATGACGCAGTGATGTGACGCGGTGACACTGTGGTAATTCCCATGTAATTCCTATTAGCTTATTAGTCTTATTACCTCAAGTGACCTTTAACGTATAAAAGAACCGGCACACAGAACCAATACAATATTTTGCGCCATGAGTTGCTGTTGTTTTGATAACAAACCATAGAAGCGAAGAGTGAATCTCACGATCTAAAGGCGTAAGCGCCATGATTTTTCTGTAGCGCTTACGACGTTTTGTTTTGTTAGCGTGGAGGTATCGATTTGAAATAAATATACTCAAGTCTATAGCCTCTTGAAGCTGTGAAAAAATCAAACTTCTAAGTTAATGTAAAAAAAAAAGGTAAAAATAGTTAAATTTGTACGGAGTGGGCGAGTCCGACTCGCACTTTCCGGTTTTGTCTACCTATTTCACTAGATTTTGTTATTATATTCAACATGGAACCATCATCCTATAATATACTCTTCTACTAAGTAAGTACCTACTTAGAGATCTCACATAATATGATATGACAATGTTATTATGTCTTGATGTTTTAAATTAAAGCACGGTAAAAATGAGAAAATGGAAGACCAACAACGGAACGAAGATGGAAAATTGTGCTTTTTAAATGTTAGAGAACATTGACTAGACGTGGGGTCTGTGTCTGAAATATGTGACTAGACTTGGGGGTGTAGGTAATGCCAAGAATTGTCTGGTTATTCAATAATAGGTAAATATAATACATTACGATACAAGTGCGAATAGAAAATTCGCAACGTGTGGCGATAAATTGAAACACGACCGAATGTTTTTCATTATGTTTATCACTCCAAATTTTCACAGATATAAAAAAGTCGAATAAGTCAAACACACCAAAAAGTAAAATTTTGTTATTGAATAAATCTTTTACCATGTATTAGATTAAAAATATTTAACACAGGGGCATATATGGTTAATATACATCAAAATGTATTCCATAATGTCAATTTCCAGAGAGGAAAATTAAGGACCGTAAAACGGGGTCAACATAAATCGCGGGGTGAATAGAGAAATTTTGAACTTTTTCTTTCAAGTTGTTATATTTAAAAACCTACATCTCTAAAATTAGATTTGTTGGAATGCGTATATAGTAGACTATTTATTCTCTACATTGATACCAAAAGAACTTAATCAAACTGCCTAAAAGTTAGATTTTTTTGATTCTAAAGTAAGGTCTCGCCGAGGTAAGAAATGAAGCCTGTCTGAACTTTGTTCTAGCGGTAAATGTTTTGACATTAACTAAGTAAAAGTTAGCTAATCTGGTAATATAGTATCTGTTGTACCTAAATAATATCACAAACTTTCTCTATAATGAAGCATTTTTTTTTGCAAAAAACTAATAACAAGCAATTTTACGTGATAAAGGGGTCAGTAGACACGCATATGGGGTGAGTAGTTACGCCATAGGGGGTGATTAGATACGACAAAGGGGTGTAGAGACACGCCTTGGGGGTTAATCGACACGAAAAAATAATTTTGTGTCAAATAGCTGTTTAACACATATATATACCATTTTGCAATAGAGTATTAACATAATAATGACCAAATTCGATGCCTATGACACCTAAAACTTAATATTTCTATTCTCCATCTATCGACCCCGTTTTAAGGATATGGAGAAAACAGGTAGTTTTCTTCGATTTTCTCTGAATTGGGTCGGTAATTTTTTTTTTTACAAATGCAAAATTGAAGAACTAACCAAGACTCAAAAAATGATATCAAAATTTTTACTTTTATTATTTGGATTATTTGCGAAAATCGTCCTTGAAGTTGAAAATCGTGTCTTTTCACCCCGTTTTACGGGACTATGTTTGTATAGAGAAGCGACCGCAGTGTTTTCTTTTAAAATACTTACTGGCTAAGTGCCTTTTAAGAAATGACGCAAACTGGCTATTTAATAATATTTATTGTTTTTTTTTTACTACACAAAGAATATTTGATGAATTGATAGTTTCCCTACTGGCCCATTTGTCTCAGCCTGTATAATCGGCTTAAATTAGCATCTTCCTATTCTCTTTGACTTGAAAAAGCATACAATATGAGATGCATTTCCCATTTTCCCCTAAGGTCTCGTAAGTGAATATTATAGGTCCCAAGGGACCTTTTAAATATGTATTTATTATGTACTTACCTTTTTCTTGCTTTTGGATGTGTTATTTTCAAGAACAGAAAAGGTAGGTTTTGTTTAAAATGTCCGAGTATAAATATCTACCCTGACCTAATTTTAATAGAACATTTGTGTCATTATCTATAAAAAGGGACCTTATTGTCGATCTCTGTATCTTTAGGTAATTAAATAAAAGTAAAAGTAAACAAAATCTAGATGAAAAATTACATGATCAAATAATGTAGGTTAAAGTCAGATCGTTCAGTGACTGATCCAGGCGGTTTTGTATTTGGTTGGTTAATCAATAAACGTTATAACTATACCTGAAAATGTACTAGTTGTTTGTTTACTTTTATTTTAATACCTAAAGATACAGACTTACAGTTTACGAGATAATTTAGTAAATGTCATGAAAAGATTTTTTTTTCTTTTTTTACTCCATATAGAGTCGAAATTTTGTTCTGGTAGAGACACACTGTAATTTAACGGTTTTTTATAAGTTACAGTGTAAAGTTTATTTATTATAATACCTATTTACCTATTAGGCACAGAAGGTTCACTCTCTAGACTCTGTAGGGCTACCGCCAATACCGAAAATCGTCAATTGCGGGCATTTTTCTCTGTCACTCTAATTACGCCTTCATTGGAGTAAAAGAGTAAGATCCCCGCAATTTGCGAATTTCGGTTTTCGCGGTAGCCCCTCTGACCAGCGAGTCGTGTTTCAAGCTATTTTTTAAAATTCTTTATATGGCAACTTTTTTTCCTATCAAATAAGCTGTTAGTTTCAAGCTGTCACTTAATATCATAGTAATTTTAATGCCAGGTGCGGTTTTTATTGAATTTCCTGCGTTTTTTTGTGCCACGACTCGCTTTTCAGACTATAACAAAACGAGTCAATTAAACAAATATGACCGCAAGGAGGCGCAAGCGCAAGAAGCAGACGTCCGTTCCGTAGCGGTGCGCGGCAACCACTACTACTAGACACCAAAATTGGTGTGGGCCGCATGTACTTGTAGCGACGCGACAAAATCGCGGAGTGAGCCATGCCTGGTTTAGTATAAAAGGGACCTTGTTGTCGATTGTTCTTATTGTGATGAAATAAGTCACCCAAATCAATATAGAAAAGTTCTGTTTCAGTTAAAATATATTGTCAGTTAAACGTATTGGGCCCCATACATTCCACGACTCTTTTCTTTCCGCACAGACTCTAGTTTTGAAAATTTAAATAATCTTTAAAATATTCTCCTTTAGCTCTAATAAAAAAAATATCAACAAAATGCCGCAGTAAAATAGGTATTTTTCCACCCTGTAATATGTGGTGACAAGTCTTGACAAGTCTTTGATGAAACCTCAAAAGAACTAACATGGCAGACATGTCAGCTGTCTAAAGGCTTGACGCACGGAGTTAAAATAAAGCTAATGAACATGGAATACAAAGCTTTGGCATCATTTGGCATACTTATGCATACAGGATGGAAAGAAACTGAGACCTTTTTTGAAAATTGACAAGTTCAAGTTCAAATATAAGTACTTTATTCATGTAGGCCTAGCAACAAACACTGGGCCCGATTCGGATTTTGAAATATACATCTATTAGACATCACCAAAATACGATAACGATATGTTTAAGATCTAACCTGTCAAATTTGACATTTGCGCGATTCTGGAGATACTGTTGAACGATTTCCACAGGATATGACTTAGAGATCCAATTCACATCTAATAGATATCTTACTCTATCTAACGTAAAAGTGACATTGGTTTCCCGAATTGCGCTGCAAAAGAGAACTAGTTGATATCTAAACTATAACGTATCTAGAATAGATCTAGTACGTGTCGTCTCTTGTGAATATCTTGAAGTTCGAATACGGCAGACTTATGAGTTGTGAGTGTGACTAAAAAATTATGCAATTTATGAGGAAAGTGGACGACCAAGCGAGATCGCCTTTCCATACAAATGCAGTTCCCATTTTCCTCTCTGGATATTAACAAAATATTTTTATACAATCAGTAACAAGTATTATAAAATATGGAATTTGTTTTTCGCTCCTAACTTTTAAATCAATAATTATGGAGTTAGACCAAGCTTAGTTGGCAGTGATTCGGATAGCACAGACTGTGCAAGTATAATTTTAAACGTCATAATTTCATATTTTCACATTTTTCATGTTATTTCACATATGTCTACTGACAAAGTTGTTTGACCGACTATACCTCTCTACGTAATTAGAACCAGGGACATAGGTCACTCCTAGCAAGGATTTATTTAGTAATCCGTCAAACTTTCTAAGCTTATATAGGCTTTTAAAGTTTTAGGCACATAATATGTAGCTAGTGAACCACAGCAATATAATTTTAGTATAAAATAGGTAGTGATATAATCGAGGGTATTGATATGGAAATTTTCAAATAGAATATGTTGTGTGTCGTCACGGGGCGCGATTTTTGTATGGGGCGTTTTTATACGCGGCACATTTGTTTTCGCATTTTGGAAGTTTCTGGGGTACAATAGATAGCAGGTCTATTAGAAGCATTTGAATCTCACGAAAAGTAAATTTGACTATCATCTTCCAAAAATAATTGCATGTAGTTAAATTATACTTGAGAACCTACTTATACTTATACTAGTGGTTCGCCCCGAACTCAACTCGCGGTACGCCAAAAAGTTAGATCAATTGAATGCACCTACCTACTCTACCTTATCGGCAAAGGATCGAAAACCGCGTGCGATTTATTGCAAGGTCTGTGGAGCCCTTAACTAATAGATTTAAGTCACGTCAGTAAAATAAATCTGTGGTAAGCCGTAATCTTTCTTGTTAAATGTCAAATATGTTTATATTATTTCGTTTTTATTTTGCCAATTATTTTAATAAACAATATTATAAATGTGCAAGTCGAGCACTTTCATTTGATACCAAACTCGACCTTACTTTCTTGTAAATAAGATGACCAGAATAGCAAGATCCCTCACAAATAGCTTTTTTCTAGGCTCTTCTAGCTCCATAACCCCTTGATCGAGCCTGCTCATAATTTAATTACTAAAATATTAATGCCTTCATCTACACGTTTACCCATTTAAATTAGAACAAATTTACTTAAGTTATTGTCCATCAAACTATTAGTTCTGCTTAAAAACATCGAAATGCCGGGACGTGCCCCTAGCCAAGTAGCTAGCCGTGTGCTTCAAGATGAATGTAAGAACTTCACTTCGCTTCGCTCGCTCGTTCGATAATTTTTTGTCCATTCAGTTTATAGAAATGTTTCAAAATGGCAGAGCCATGAGGTTTGCGAGTTCTACAGCTCATAGAGCCACTAGTTTTTAATGAATAGCGCATACATCTCACGGAATTTCCAACGTTCGTTACAGAAAAATGGAAAAGTTAGTTTGGTATCTCCGCAACTTCCGCGCCATTTTGATGTATTCTGCCACCGTGCAAATGGGCAAAGTTACGAGTAATGTTATCTAGGATTCCAACGAGAATAAAATAGTTTTTATAGAAATTGTAGGAGATAACAACACTTGTGGAGCAATTAAAAGTCCCCAGCAAGCTCGGTTCTCCATACAAACGTAGTTACGCTCTCATATTAAAACGACTAGCTAGATTGCTCTAAAATTTTATACTGGGATAGATATACCTCATGTCATTGTATGTGCAAAGTTTCATTACAATCCAACACGTAGTTTTAAAATAAGAACGAATCTCCATTTGAAGGTCACACTAACCCGGTTAAACCTAGGAGTTACCACGGTTACCAGTATAATTTGATACCGGGTTAATGGTTTAACCGGTTAACCCCGGGTTAGTGGAATGGTGCAAGTGGGCAATTAATGAACTTTGAAGAACTTTAAAATACTGCGTAAAATCTGCCTACATTGCTCCCCACTGGGTAATTGTGCTCCAAGATGTTTTTATACAGGCTGAAATTGTTATGTTTGACCATACGCTGAGGGATGAATATGTTTGTCATACTGAACAACTTCTACTATGGGGCCAACTCCGAAATCGCGAAAAAAAAAACTGCTGTTCCATAGAAAATATTGACATGTGATTCACCATAAAATAAGACGGCAATTTTATTTCGCGATTTCGGGGTTGGCCCCATAGTAAAAGTTTTTCAGTATGACCTATATATTCACCCCTCAGGGTATGGTTAAACATAACAATTTCACCCTGTATTAAAACTACCTACCGACATAGCCCACCGGATTAGCAAGCTGAAGTGGCAATGGGCAGGCCACATTGCACGCAGAGAAGATGGCCGATGGGGTCGAAAAGTGCTCGAGTGGAGACCACGGACTAGCAGGCGCAGCGTAGGACGTCCACCCACAAGATGGACAGACGATCTTGTTAAGGTCGCCGGAAGACGCTGGATGCGGGTCGCTTCCAACCGGCACGTATGGAGGTCCAAGGGGGAGGCCTATGTTCAGCAGTGGACGTCTTATGGCTGAGATGATGATGATGATGATGATTAAAACTACATCACATCATAAGTATCACAACCTCATTTAAGTGAAATTCGCAATCGCGAAAATATTGATATCTAATTGATCTTAAATCCTTGCTACTAACGGATGACTCACGTTAGACCGGACCGTGTCCGGGCCAGCCGGCCTAGCCAAGGTTACAATCGCTATCGCTTCGAAAACGAAAAGCATCATGCCGCGTAGCCAAGATGCCAATCGCTTACGCTCCGTAGCGATCGAAACGCAACTGTCACTGTCGCACTAATATGGAAGAGTGATAGAGAGACATAAAGCTTTTCGTTGTCGAAGCGATAGCGATTGTAACCTTTGCTAGGCCGGCTGGTCTCTCTATCACTCTTCCATATTAGTGTGACAGTGACAGTTGCGTTTCGATCGCTACGAAGCGTAAGCGATTGGCGTCTTGGCTACGCGGCCTGAGCTTCCGGCGCTTACTTTTCTATGACATGACAGTCGATCACGTGATGCTTTCCGTAGAAAACGATGCGCCGGAAGCTCCGGCCCGGACACGGTCCGGTCTAGCGTGAGTCATCCTGACTGGCATCATGGCTTGGAAGTTTTCCCCTAATTTAATTAAAATTGTGAAATATGGGAGACTTGGACCCTTTTTAGGGTTCCGTACTCGAAGGGTAAAAACGGGACCCTATTACTAAGACTTCTGTCTCTCTGTCCGTCTGTCTGTCACCAGGCTGTATCTCATGAACCGTGATAGACAGACAGACCTAGACACTTGAAATTTTCACAGATGATGTATTTCTATTGCCGCTATAACAACAAATAATAAAAGCAGAATAAAATAAATAATTAAGTGGGGCTCCCATACAACAACTGTGATTATATTTGCTGTTTTTTGCGTAATGGTACGGATCACTTCATGCGCGAGTCCGACTCGCACTTAGCCGGTTTTTTCGAATATCAGGAGTGAACTCGTATTTGCACGCAACATTTTTTCTAAATATACCTACATACTTAAAGATTTTTTTAATACGTTTGTAACCACGTCACTCTGCATTTTACATTTAGGTATATTAATCACGATTTCAATGAACAAATATCATTTACAATGATTGTATACTTAACTAGCGACCCGCCCAGGCTTCGCACGGGTTAACAAATTATATACCTAAACCTTCCTGAAGAATCACTCTATCGATAGGTCAAAACTGCATGAAAATCCATTCAGTAGTTTTTGAGTTTATCGCGATCATACAAACACACAGACAGACAGACGCGGCGGGGACTTTGTTTTATAAGGTGTAGCAAAAGACCAAAAATTATAACTTCGATAGCAATATATTTAAGTAGGTATATCTATATTTTTCCTAATTTATTTTCTTCACATTGCCAGCTGTAATTTAGATTTAAAAAAATACTTTTATTTAATATTAATTCGATTTTTAAGTTAGTATTTAATGCTAATTGAGTTATTCCTGTTAGTATGACGTGCCAAAACATTTGAGAAATTATTTTTATATCTTAAGGAGCACTTGACCATTTCTTAGACGTATAATTCTAATTATAAAATAATATACCACAAAAATCCAGAACTTCTATAAAATCTAACACGGCTGTACAGAACGCCTTTGCTAAAATAAATGTAAGTCTAAGTGTAAGAAGCGGACACTTAACACTTACCCGAGCGACTGCGACCGAATGCAGCGCGGTCGCCTGCCCAGCGTTATATAGGGCTGGAGGAACAGGGATGGAACGGAGATGTTTGGTTTACGTCATGCGTGGGATTAATGGTTATTCAATATTAGTTGACCTTTTAATTTGCCAAACTTTTGGACCCTTAGAACATTTAGTAACTGGAGACGTCATGGCTGTCATTTTCTGTACGAAACAGTCTGCCCATGGTCTAATAAAACATGGTCTTCTATTCCCAGAGTGACACAGGCCTACGTCACAATAACATGGCCGCTATATATAGCGCTATCGCATATTATCATATAGCGCTGTCGCATGATGACGTAGGCTTGTGTCAGTTAGGTGACCTAGAAAAGATGGGAATAGAGTACCAGGCGGAGTATATTATTATGAGTCTGCCGATTTTTGCGGGGGAGGGGATGTATTGCTATGTCTATGTCTACATGATTTGTACGTAACGTACAAATAGGTCAGTCCATACAAAAGTTTGCACATTTGCGCAAGTTTTTCGGCATAGGCGTAAGCTCTTAAAGGCGACTCCAGTTATTAAATGCCCTAAGTTTGGACCCGACAGGCTAGTCATAAAAGGCAAAATTTCTTTGCAGGGCTACACACCATTGTGAGGAATGTGTTTCGGCCCGCAGGATTTAATTTAGAGCCCTTTTTAACGACGTCGGTACATGTCTAAATTAATTTACGATTTAATTTAAGTACTCTCAGAGACCTAAATGAAATAAAAAAAAAAATACTTTTTTTATTTAGCCTATATACGTCCCACTGCTGGGCAAAGACCTCCTCTCAAGCACGAGAGGGTTTGGGCTATACTCCCCACGCTTACCAAATGTCAGGCGATAAAAATGCAACCATGTTGCCACCGCAGTGGGACGTACAGCCTGCAAAAAAGAGTAGAAATTAAAAAGTTACTGTAGTGTCGTCCCATTGTCTTATATTGGGAAAGGGACGACACTACTCTTTAATTTCTACTCTTTTTTGTCAGACTATATATAGGTTATATGACAAGAAGTATGAACTCTTTTAACTCATTATACAAGGAAAGATCCAAGGGAAAAGATCATCCGGACGAAGACGTAACATGGCTCAAAAATCTCCGAACACGATTCAAACTTATTTCGCGCCGCTGTGTCTAAAGTTCGTATAGCCCTCATGATAGCCGACCTCCGGTAGGAGATGGCACTGGAAGAAGAATATTCATCATTATCATCATTTTAGCCTTCAGTCGCCCACTGCTGAGCATAGGCCTCTCTTCGTGTACGCCACTTATCTCGGTCCTGGGCTAGTCTTATCCAAAAGGGCCCCGCGATTTTCCGAATGTCATCCACCCATCGAGCCAACGAACGCCAGGCGCTTCTTTCATCCGAAAGCGGCCACCAATCCGTCAACATTTTGGTCCACTTGCCATCACTCTGCCTAAGAAGAAGATTATATAGGCTGTTTTACTATTATATTTTTGTCGTCTCCACGCCTCCCCTGTGTCGCCGCCACTTCCCATGGCGCCCCGCGGCGCGGACCGAATGCTTCTTGACACAACACCCGCTACATACGCTCATTATACTTTATTGTAATTAACTATATGTGTATGAACTAAAATAAATGTCATACATACATATGTACAGGGTCATTTTTGGACCGTTAGTAATATTGTGCGAGGTCATAGGTAGGCCATACTGAACAACTTTTTCTATGGGACCAACTCCGAAATTACAAATTTTTTTTTGGCCGTTTCATATATTTTGGTCGAGTGGATGTCGACGTTTTATGTATATGGGAAGGCCAAATTTTTTTTTGGGATTTCGGGGTTGGTCCCATAGAAAAAGTTATCCCAGTATGACCTACCTAATCACCTCGCACAATATGGCTAACGGTCCAAAAATGACCCTGTATAATCACGCCTATTTTCCGAAGGGGTAGGCAGAGACCACGGATTTCCACTTGCTACGATCCTGGCATACCTCTTTAGCTTCCTTCACTTTCATAACATTCCTCATACACGCTCGCCGGTTTAGGGTGCTCTTGACCTGGCCTTTCTTCAGGATTTCTCCGATCTGATCAGAGAAAGGCCGCCGAGGTGTACATAAATGTCATATAAGTACTAAGAAAAAGTGACCAAGGCCTCCAGTGCCCCAGGCGGGAATCGAACCAGCGTCCTCTGCTATCGCGGCAGATGCCTGTACCATCGGCCACCGGGCCACAGCGGTATAGGTCGAATTTCTGAAAATAACTTTTACTAATATATGTGTATGGATAAGGCCGCTTTTGGTTGCTGTATCGATTATTACATTATTGTAAAAATTAGGAGCAAAAAACAGGTTTAATACAATTTTTTTTAATGCTCCTAACTCTTATAACAATGAAAAATTCGAGATAAATCAAACGTAGGGGCATAGCTGTGGTTGATATGCAACCAATTGTGTGAAAATATTTTCAATAATGTTAATATCCAAGAGAAAATGAGAGCTGTAGGTACGTTTGTATGAAAAGGCGATTTTGTGCGGGTCCTTCCACTTTCGTCATCTACTTCTTCCTCGCGTTATCCCGGCATTTTTCCACGGCTGATTGGGGCCTGGGGTCCCCTTGCCAACTAGTCCCAAGAATTGGCGTAGGCACTAGTTTTTACGAAAGCGACTGCCATCTGACCTTCTAGCCCAGACGGTAAACTAGGCCTTATTGGGATTAGTCCGGTTTCTCACGATGTTTTCCTTCACCGAAAAGCAAATATCAAATGATACTTCGTGCATAAGTTCTGAAAATCTAATGAGATTGTAGAAACCAGCAGGTTTGAACCAGCAACCTCCAGACCAGATTGAAAGTCGCACGCTCTTACCGCTAGGCCATCAGCGCTCCAATTTCGTGTTAATACACTTTGAATTAGAGTTTACTAAAGAAAAATAAAGCGAAGTTGGGGCAACCGAGTAAAGGTAGGTATCGTACGCGTAAGATTTAAACTTTTCAAACCGGATACCGGGTGGAATCCCGAATTTCACCAGTTTTCCGGAAATTCATTTAATATACGGAATATAATTTAATATTCACCACTTCCTTTTCTTTGTATCTATCCCTTTATTTTACAAAGTATCTTACAAAGTAGTCACCTTTTTTACATTCTTTTCCAAATATTTTTCTGACTACGGGATTTCAGGGGGAAAAAATTTACTTCATGTAGGGAGTACCTATATCAGTAAACCCTACTATTAGGCCAATCAAACCAAATCCAAAAAAAAGCTTTGCCTTAGCTTTAGCTATTTCATCCTATTTGCGTGTAACCCGAGTTTGCGTAATAATAATAAATAATTAGGCGGTAACTTTGGACACGGCCCGTAGAGCACGTCGGTTCCTCACTTTGCGGCCCTGACCACCGGCATCTTGGGCCCTGAGCCCCTGCCCCGCTGCCGGCGGCACCCTAGGTTAGGTTTTTTATAATGTGTTTATATATTTTTTGTAATGTGTATAAGTGTTTTATATTGTACTTTTATACTCACATTGTAAAACCCTAACCTAAACCCCAAGTTAAATAAAGGATAATAATAATAATTTCAGCCTATATACGTCCCACTGCTGGGCACAGGCCTTTTAATTAGCTTACTTAATTTTCTTATGTGAACTCCCCAACCGGCATAAAAATAGGGGAAATCCATGCTCAACAAAGCGGTTTTTTATGCACAAATTGCTTGTGAAATTATGTCATAAATCGGTAATTCGTTGATAAATGACAAGAGATATTTCATCCAGAGAACCAATATGTCAATATCAATCTCATGAAAGCATAGAACATGAAAGTCGTAAATAATGCGATTCCTTTCCAATGATGTGTAAAATTGGAACCAAACTATGAAAATAATATAGGTACCTACAGATCTAATGCATTCGGGTAATGTAGCCAGCCTCATGGGCACCCTTCCGCAGGGCACAGGCTTCGGGGACCTTTCATAGGTGGATATTTTTTCTATTGTTGTTTAATTAAATAAGTAGGTTTATTTTAATGTTAGTTTAGTTTTGTAGATTGTTTTTTAAATAATTGGGCATAATTGTTTTCCATCGTATTTTCTCGGAAACGTTCGTATTTATTTTGTCGTGCTACTTCAGTCAACGTCAGTACTTTTTGTACCTGCTGACTGAAATAGCAAGACACGTTCGTACGTTTCCGTGAAAATACGATGGAAAATCCGAACAGTGGCTCAGTCGTCTGAATGTAGCCTCTCTCATGTTGAAATTAGGTTGAGTGAGCCACTGTGCCCGGCCTTTTTAGGGTTCCGTATCTTAAAAGGAAAAAACGGAACTGTCTGTCCGTCTGTCACAGCCCATTTTCTCCAAAAGTACTGGACCAATTAAGTTGAAATTTGGTACACATATATAAATTCGTGACCCAAAGACGGACATTTTACGTAAACAAATGAATTTTAAACATAGAGGCCACTTTTGGGGGGTAAATGAGAAAATAAAAAAATAATGTTTTTTAAACTATATCGTGTTACATATCAAATAAAAGAGCTCAGTTTGAGAATCTCAAATATATATTTTTCGTAATTTTAAAGTAAATAGTTTAGAAGTTATTTAAGAAAATAGCCAAAACATGACCATTCCCCTTCCCCCCTTTATCTCCGAAACTACTAGGTCTAAAATTTTGAAAAAAAAATATACAAAATAGTTCTTTACCTATAGATGACAGGAAATCCTATTAGAAATATGGAGTCAAGTGTGAGTCGGACTAATTACTTAGTTTTTGATTCGACCCCTAGGGGTTTACTACGGGTTTTAAAATACATAGTTAAAAATTGGGTAATGTACGAAACCCTTGGAACGTGAGTCCGACTCGCACTTGGCCGGTTTTTCTACCGAACCACAGTTCCTTCCTTGACTCAAACAGATCGCACAAATCTTAAAACTCCATAATCGCTGGATGGTTTTGTTTGTCTTGTCTCATTTTACGAGGGTGTTCAAAAGTTACATCTTTGTTAAGTTTACCTGTGGTCAGCACCACGGATACTGAAGAGGGCGGAAAGGACTTTAGTTTAGTGTGTTTTAATCTAGGTGGCGCTATTTAATACATTTTCATTTTAGCTTTATGTAAACTGTCACCAATGTCACCATACTGATTTATGAGTTCAAAACGTTTTGACTTGCCTGAGCGCTTTCATGGGCTCAAGGGTCAGACGCGCCATCTAGTGAATAAAGTTACACAATTAGTTAAACAAATGGCGCCAGTTAAACAATTTTAATTTAGTAAGTTTTATTTTTCATTGATAATAAAAAGAAACTTGGGCACAGAATAAATAATAGTATGTACAGAAAGGACACTTCCTACAAAACCGAAGTTTGACAGCGATTCAGGGACGAATGATGCTATCCCTTTCTAATGTATAATTTAGCTATTTAGGGTTGTCAAAATTCAGTGGATTATCTTATCTGTGGTCGTGCACGCAAAAGGACGTCAAGTGGTGCCAACCCTAATAATTGCTCGGAGCAATGCTGAGCCGAAGGGAGCCGAGTTTGCCCGAAAGGAGGAATGTCGCCCCAAGTCCCCACTAGTGCTGCTAGTGCTAGTAGTGCTGGTGTAGTCTGAATACGTATAGGTACCTGCCTAGTACTTGTACCTAGTAACATGGTCACTTTCGCTATCTTCTTTGCTCTGTGCCGAAGACTGAAACAATTCGCAAGTCAACTTTTATGCCAAGTCTCATTAAACTCTACGTAGGTACCTACAATGTAGATTAGAATCATAACTTAGAATCGGTTCTGTAGACCAGGTAAACATGGATAACACCACGGGCTAGTAAATAGGAAGGCTGACAACCTCCGTGGAATACGTTCCCGCGTGCCTTATTATTGTAGGTGGCGCATAAACCTTCAGGTTTATCAATTTATTTAATATTTCCTTTATCGCATTAAAGAAAAACTTTTCGTACAAAAGGCGAATTTAATGCCAGCAGTCAACCTTAAAGCAATACTGAGACATTGTGGGCGGCGCTATTACTACTTCTAACAACATGATGATATCCTGTTATCCCTCATCAGGGACATAGGGCTCTCAGAAGGGATTTCCATTCTTCGCGGTCCAGCGCGGCCTCTTCCAGCTCCGCCCAGCCGAGGCCAACTGATGCCGCCTCTTTTTCCACTGTGCGCCTCCAGGTGGTACGTGGGCGACCTTGTCCTCTTTTTCCGGGAATTTTCCAGGTCAGCCCTTGCTTGGATAGGATTGCTTGTCTAACAACATAAAAACCAAAACAAAGGTTTATTTATTTATTGCACTTTATTGCACGATAAAAAAAAATTCCAAATGGCGGACTTAATGCCTTAAGGCATTCTCTACCAGTCAACCATTGGGTAAAACAGAAAATTTGTACTTAGTGCAGGAAGGGAAGGTTGTCAGTCTTCTCTATTTACTAGCCTTTGGTTTTACTCTAAAGCAGGGTGTTTTTGGATTTTCGTACTGATTTCCTATACTTTAAAAGTAGGTCATTGTGTATTTAAGGAGTGGGTTGTTATGTTGTTATCTACACAACGGCCGAAAAGTAATTTTAATAGGTAACTAAACTTCCGTGAGACACAGACATATTAAGAACGGGTCACTCACGTATTCTGCCCGCAGTCTGCGCCGGTCCGTCACCGACAACGCAAGCTCCTGATGACACTCCTCCGTACGGAGTTAAACATGACGGCCGAAAAGTAATAAAAATGTAGTAAGTGAAGGGATACAGTCAGCAGCAGAAGTTGCTAATCGGGCGAGGTGTTCAAAATTATCTTGACGCGCTCTTATACCCTTAACAATAAAGTCGCGTCAAGATTATTTTGAACACCTCGCCCGCTTAGCAACTATTGCTGCTGATTGTATGTTAACCCTTCGAGTTAAACATTATGTTTGTCATCAAATTTGCGAGAAACCTACGTTTATTAAATCTATGTGCAGTCAATATAAGTTGAATTTAACTATTATTACTAACGTATAGAACCGGGATAGAGAACCAGTGTATTTTGAGCCATGAGTTGTTGTTGTTTTGACATCAAACCATAGAAGCGGAGCGTATCTCGCGACCTAAACGCGTAAGCGACATGAATTTTACGGCGCGTACGACGTTTTGGTCGCGTGGTACAGGTTGTGATGGCGACAATTTTTGATATGGCTTTTCTATAGTAATAACATTGACATAGATATCTAATCTAGGGACTGGCTTTACGAACAATAATAATGAGGCATGACAGGGGCCAGTACAGCGGTGTGACACCGGTACAACGCGATTGGTTGATGAGTTCGCTTCGCATCACGCGCGCTATTGGTCGCAACTAGTTGCGTTAGACTGCACGATTGGCTGGAATTCGTGAGTCACACCGCTAAACTAGTACCATTTTTAGTGCCCGTAAGGCCAGTCCATAGATATATACGTTAATGAGTAATAATAAAAAAAAACAAAATCAAAATATCTCGTGTATCTATGGTTAAAGTTGGTAGAGTTCGTGACCATCCTGCATATGTAAAACTGAATTAGGGGAGATGTGTACTATACGATCCCTCTGAGTAAAATGATCCCCCACCGTATCTGAGCAACTACTGGTGTCATCTATCTAAATATGCAATAAACGTATGCCCCGTGACCCCGCCAGTTGCCTCTTAAAGTGTCATGACGGTACGAGCATGCAGCGAGATTTTATTAGGAAATAATTAAAAAAATATATGTCTAATCTAATTTACCAGGACAACTAGTAATGCTTAGTTTAGAGTATCAATTCATCTACGGTATGCCTATTTTCCGAATTCCATTACTTTTAGCATGTTGCGCTTTATTCAAATTATGTTTCACTGTCGGATCTTAATGATGTTTATTTATACTTTAAGGAG
Organism: Cydia splendana; assembly: GCF_910591565.1. NCBI lineage: Eukaryota > Metazoa > Arthropoda > Insecta > Lepidoptera > Tortricidae > Cydia > Cydia splendana. The sequence continues at coordinate 1,788,015 of NC_085985.1, forward strand.
GTTTATACTGAAGCAAGTTGAATTTGAAAGTTATATTTTTGTCGCTATTTCAAATTTGGTGTTTGAGGTCAAATGATCCCTTTTCGTAGGCGGAAAATGATCCCTGGAATCATTTTACTCCCTAAGTAATTTACTATGAGCATTTCCTGTACAGGCCATAACATATCACGTCGCGAATTTATGTGCGCAAAGCCACTTACTTCCTAAAAAAATACCTTAGGAAGAAATGCTAAGGGCTCTTAATGCGATTAAATTATGGATTGCCTTTTAAAATAGCAAGCAGAATCTGTGCCTCTGATGGCGTTAAAAAGAAGGCCAAAAGAGAAAGAAAAACAGCATTTATCTTCTGAAAATAAAAAAAAAAACACTGTGGAATCGACCGGCCTAAATGATTTAGAGTATTTAGACAAAGAAATCCTGATATCACAAAGGCATCATCTGTGATCATTTTAATCCTACCCTAGGGATCGTTTTACCCATGCATATACTGTATAAAATGATCCTTTACAAGACTTTTAGAAAACATAACATAAATAATAAACTACATGCACAATATGAGAAATGAGTATGCAGTTACTTAGATAAGTAAATGGACAATTCATAAATATCTAAATCTTGTGTTTATCTCTTCAACTTTGAACACAGTAAAGTTTCTCCCTTAAGGGGATCATTATACCCACATCTCCCCTAAACACAACGTTAAATGCAAGTGTTAAGTATCATTGCAACTAGACACTAAAATAAATAATAACGTTTTATTCATTGGATCAGGATTGTAATAATGAATAAAAATTAAAATCAATCTCTATTTCCCTTGGCCACGACATCACGCGTGAACGGGTGGACCAATTTAATTTCGCTAACTCTTTTTAGGGTTCCGTACCCAAAGGGTAAAACGGGACCCTATTACTAAGACTCCGCTGTCCGTCCGTCCATCCGTCCGTCTGTCACCAGGCTGTATCTCACGAACCGTGATACTTGAAATTTTCACAGATGATGTATTTCTGTTGCCGCTATAACAACAAATACTAAAAACAGAATAATATAAAGATTTAAGTGGGGCTCCCATACAACAAACGTGATTTTTGACCGAAGTTAAGCAACGTCGGGCGGGGTCAGTACTTGGATGGGTGACCGTTTTTTTTTTAGTGTAATGGTTGAACCCTTCGTGTGCGAGTCCGACTCGCACTTGGCTGGTTTTTTATTTGTGTTTATTAGTGTCAGGAGGGTACTTCTTTAATTTAAGAGGTATCCTCTTGTCGGTGGAGTATTATCCATTTCTCCCTCTCATATGCCATAACCTTGACCTCTTGATACGACACGACACCAGTTTTTCTTTTATTTGTTCTACATAGCTACGTCTTGGTCTGAGAAGGTTCTTATGAAAGAAAAAATTAAGAAAGGGCCAAAAAAATAGATATAGGCGAAACGAAGTTCGCCGGGTCATCCAGTAATTAATAAAAATGGCATTTACGAGCTGGTGTAGGGAAAATAATTACCTATGTCCCTATTGCTCGTTTTATATCATTTAACCGTCAACGTTTGGTATGGTATGGTATATATGAAATTATGAGCCACTGTGCACCTCGGTACAGCAGTTATTATGATAGTTATGAGGATTTTGAGTACCACGGGTCTAGAATGATGCTTACGCTAAAAATTATTGAAGCGTACAAAAGATATTAAAAAAACACAACAAGTGCGAGTCGGACTCGCCCACCGAGGGTTCCGCACTTTTTAGTATTTGTTGTTATAGCGGCAACAGAAATACGTCATCTAAAAATATTTCAAAACAATGGAATCGCTTTTAGAAGTCACAGATTTAGATTTGTACTTGTAAATAAATATTATTTGGGTGAAATATGAACCCCTGAGTTGTACGCGAAGTCTAAACTTATTGTTTTGAATTTGTAAGGCTTTCGGATGATATTACGATATTTACGATATTTCGGATGCTTATTTATTTTTGCTTTTCGTTGGGGTCAAAGTTGTGGAAACTAGCCGAATGGTGTGTTATTTAATCGGTTCCGTGGGAATCTGGCGAATACGGAAAACTGTGTCGCTAAAATGAAATGAATAAATGATGACTCACGTTAGACTGGGCCGTGTCCGGGCCGGAGCTTCCGGCGCATCGTTTTCTATGGAATGCACCACGTAATCGCCTGTCATGTCATAGAAAAGTAAGCGCCGGAAGCTCCAGCCCGGACACGGCCCCGTCTAACGTGAGTCATCCTTTAAAGTAATTATTAATATCTGGGAGACCGAGCTTTGCTCGAAAACATATAAAAACTCAAAAATGCGCGTTTTCCCAGAGATAAGACCCAGCTTGGTCGATTTTTGCCCCCGAAAACCATCCATATAGCAAATTTGATCGAAATCGTTACGAGTCGTTTCCGAGATTCACGAAATATATAAATATATATACAAGAAAGATTCTGTTACGTAGTTTAGTTATTTAGGTACTACCGAACTTAATCATTTTTGCGGTGAGTGCACGAGAAGCCTGGAAATTGCTATTTTCTTAAAATAGGAATATTAACTTGGTGTTTTCTTATCGCTCTTAAAATGATGTCGCATTAGTAAAGTATTCTGATTCAGACTGCACCAACATAACTGCTGCATTATTGCAGCGCGTTAAGGATGACATGGGATGACTCACGTTAGACCGGGCCGTGCTCGGGCCGGGGCGTCCGAGATGCCATTTTCTACGACGGCTGATCGGTGATTACGTGGTGCTTTCCAAACGAAGCTCCGGAATCTCCGGCCCGGGCACGGCCCGGGCTAACGTGAGTCATCCTTTACTGCCGACTACGTTACTGCTGTAAATGTCAAATATTCGGGCAGTAACATCGATCTTGGCATTTGCGGCAGAAATGCCGTGCTCCAATATTGCTGCAGTCGACTGCATTACTGTGCAGGAAACGTCAAATTTCATATTGAGATTTTCTGCAGCCGCACCATCACTTTACTTGAATTTTAAAATATAATGATAATAAATATTATAAGGACATGTTTTGACATTGACTAAACCCCACGGTAAGCTCAAGAAGGCTTGTGTTGTGGGTACTCAGACAACGATATATATAATATGTATACAAATACTTAAATACATAGAAAACAACCATGACTCAGGAACAAATATCTGTATCATCATACAAATAAATGCCCTTACCAGGATTCGAACCTGGGACCATCGGCTTCATAGGCAGGGTCACTACCCACTAGGCCAGACCGGTCGTCAAAATGATGGTGGTGAATATATCCAAAACCGACTTGAAAATGAGCACGGTAGTGCATGTATCCGCCGAGTCGAGCAGCCGTACCACCTTTCTTGAACTTAGATATAAAATAAAGTATGCACAGGATACTGTGATCAAGATCTTAAACAATGACGAAAGGCTAAAATAAAACTTTATTGCATTTAGTTTATATTTTATTACACATTACAAATTGAGTCTTAAAATTAACCACATATGAATGACTTTTTAGATCATACCTACTGACCAACTTTTATCAAGTCACCAATGCCGAAATCGCGATAAAAAATTGTCTGGTCATACATTCCGGCTGATGTGTTCCCGCTGATTTCTATGGGACAGCCAAATTTTTTACGCTATATCGGTATTGGTCCCATAACAAAAGTTGTTCAGTATGACCTATTAAGTCACTACGCAGAGTATGCTGGACGGTGGTCCAAATTCCACATTGTATATTTGGGGGTTTTCAGAAAAAACAGTACAAATTACTTTTTTTCGAAAAACCATCAACTTTTGGGTTATTTAAACTCAGAATCATGAGTTACTATTAAATGAGACAAAGAAAAAAAGTGTCCCCAGTTTTTCATACAAATTTTAGGTGTCAGTTTTGTAACGGCCCATACAAAATGTATGTGAAAATGCGTTACAAAACTAATTTTTTGGGACACATTTTTTTCTTTTTAAATCGATAGTCCCAGGAGGACTTTGAGGAGGAGGATTTTGAGTAGAAATAACCCAAAAGGTGTAGGATTTTCGAAAACAAGTATATGGTACACTTTTATGCGAAAATGGCCATTTATAACAATTAAACTAAGCGAAGACTATGCTCTCGATCCAGTCGGCGTAGTGAGACACTTTCGTGTAGATCCCCGGGTCTCCAATGTTACCGCAGCCCTTCCCGAACGACGTGATGCCTATGACGGTGTACATGCAGTGAACCTGACGGTTCTGGATGGTCAGCGGACCGCCGCTGTCGCCCTGAAGAGAAAACAAGGTATTTTCTACATAAGATTTACTATAATCTATAATACTTTGTGCAACGAGGGGGTAAGTGAAATATTGCAAACGAGGGCGTTAATTCGCGTCAGCCGCAGGCTGCCAGCCTCGCCGGTGCGCTCCCCAACACAACCGACCGACCGGCCCAAGTACAATTTTCTTCAGTTGAATAAATACGGTAAAATAAATAAATAAATAATAATAAATTAATATTTGGGGACAATCTTACACAGATAAATATTAGATATTTTTGTATATTTTACTCACGATCGAAATGAAAAGTGGAGTGTGTACGAGTAATTCAGGCAAAAATGTCCATTTTTATCCGAGGCAATTTATTGTCCGAGCGCAGCGAGGACTAACAGCCGTATTTGAACAATGAGATACGTCAAATACCAGATATTGAAACGATATGGATTGGATATGTCAGTGTCAAACAAGTGTCGAAATTGACGTTTCTTCAAACAAAAACGTCACTTTTGACACTAGTTTGACACTGACATATCTAATCCATATCGTTTCAATATCTAGTATTTGACGTATCTCATTGCTCGAATACGGCTGTAATACTATAGTCGAGTCAATATAGTATCGCTTTATACCCTTGTTGGACAATCTACTATTTCGTCACACTTGCGAACGAAAAACTAAATTTTAAGCGAAATAATTCTTATATACGGTGACATTTTAACAACATTTCTGTACTGTTGTTACTTAGCTTTTAACTGTATTTCATTTCCTGTGTATTTTTAACTGTATGGTGCACAATCAAGTATATTTACTTACTTTATACCTGTACAAAATTTACCTGACATATACATGTCAGGTATTACATCAGGGGGTCAGGTATATACATGACTGCATGTAGTCCCCGTAGCAGACCTGCGTGTCCGGGTCAAAGCCGTTCACGGTGTTCCGGCTGGGACGGAACTTGGCGCTGCACTCTTCATCTTACCTGACAAGTGTCCTTGGCCTGCGTGTAGTCGCCGTAGCAGACCTGCGTGTCCGGGTCAAAGCCTTTCACGACGTTCCGGCTGGGACGGAACTTGGCGCTGCACTCTTCATCTTTGAACTTGTCCAGTGTCACCTGCAAATTTTTAAAGAGGTAATAGAGTTAGACCAAGAAAATTCTGAAGCGATTTTGATAGCCCACACAGTGCAAGTGTTATTTATACGTATTAATTTCATAGAAGTTTGACGTTTAAAATAACACTGCGTCGGCTATCAAAATAGCTGCAGACTTTTCTTGGTCTAACTCTATTAAATATTAGAGGTGATATTTCATTGGTACATTAGAATATAATAGAAAAGAATAGAAATCATTTATTCAGACCGCACATCAATACAAATAACACAAGCAAATACAAAGTAGGTACCTAAAGGTAAATAATAACAGTCGAAATAGAGATGTGAAGCCGAAATGGACCCCTATTAGACTAGCGATATCTGACGTATCAAGGATGACTCACGTTAGACGCGGCCGTGTCCGGGCCGGAGCTTTAGGTGCTTACTTTTCTATGACATGACAGGTGATCATGTGATGCTTTCTATATAAAACCATGCTTCGGAAGCTCCGGCCGGGACACGGCCCGGTCTAACGTGAGTTATCCTTCAAGCTGATCTCCCGTTGATGTGGGAAAAATTGTGAGTTGTCGAATACGTGCAGCTATCAAAATTTGACAATAGCGATCCACAGTTAGGTGACAACCAAACCAAACCGAACCACCCCGAGTTCAGAGCTGAGTTTTGGTTATACCAAATGATATTATCTGCAGTTGATCGAATCAAAACTTGATAGAATCGATTAAATCACGAGTTGATTTGATGTGGATGCGAAATCTGACAGTTGTACGACATCTCGAATAAAGCCTCAGCAATGCAGCTGGCACGACTAGCGTGGTCATATTTTCATATTTGTGACTAATTAGGTCAATTGGTATAAGTACCTTCTGCAAATAGTCAGCATTGCTTCCCATCCAAGTGGTAGCGCCCCAGCCAGTAGCTACAGCTTTGGAATGGTCTCCGTCAAAGACATCTAGACACGCTGGTACCGTGGTGAAGTCGAGTTTGATCCTGGGGACAGATAAAGTGGTATGCTTAGTAAAATAAATAAAAAGAGTTTATTGACAGTACCAAATTTTAACACTGCCAGTGGGGAGACAGAGACACTCCTGCCTTCGGGCAAACTCGGCTCCGTTCGGCTCAGCATTGCTCCGAGCAGTTATTTGGGTTGGCACCACTTGACGTCCCTTTGCGTGCACGACCACAGATAAGATAATGACTTGAATTTTGACAACCCTAAATAGCCGAAAGGGATAGTACCATACATTAGGAAGGGGTAGCATAATTCGTCCCTGAATCGCTGTCATACTTCGATTTTGCAGGAAGTGTCCTTTCTGTATGGTAGTACTATTATTTCTTCTGTGACACTGGTTAGTGGTTTTTAATGTGAACCTTTTGCGTCTCCAAATTCAATGTATTATTAACCACAGAGACTACCTTGACGACCTGTCTGGCCTAGTGGGTACTTGGATAGTGACCCTACCTATGAAGCCGATGGTCCTGGCTTTAAATCCTGGTAAGGGCATTTATTTGTGGTGACGAGTACGGATATTTGTTGTCATTGTGTGTGCTGCTACAATCAGCAGAAGTTTTTTGATGGCTAATGCCTAATAGAGGGAAAAAGAAGTAGAGGAAGACCGAGAATAAATAATTTCAACCAAATAAAAGAAAAGGTTCAGGTCGTGTCATACCAGAAGGTTAAAAGGTTGGCAGAGGACCGGACAAGTTGGAGATTGCTTCACCGACAAGAGCTCAGCTCTTAACCTTTTCGACACCGTGTCAAACACAAAAACTGTTACTCAGACACCACGTCACCGAAGTGTCAAAACTGAAATTGAACATTATGCATATGCACGTAGGTATATGTTGCTCTGTGGTCTGTGATCGATTAATCGGTCTTTGGCGTTGAATCTGCGGTGCGGATATATCGGTCATTGGCGTTCATAAGGATATAAAGAAGAAGAAGAGAATGCCTACGAGTGTGGGAGTTATTACTGCTTTGACACACTTACGGGTCTTCAACCTCTAGCAGAGCAATGTCATGGTATTTTGAAGGCGGCTTATACTGCGGGTGTTTGATGATTCGTCTAATTCTGTGCACTTGAGAGGCGGACACGTCGTCAGTCCGTTTAAGAGTACCGGTGATGGCGTAGGCCACTGGACCCCTGGAACACAAGTTGGAAATGTAAAAGCTCACACCTGCAAATCTTTCTCATCTTAGCGTTTTCGCGGTTAATCCTAAGAATTTATGATGTACCCCGTATAGATAACAATCACTCACAGATCTCTGGCTGAAGTACAGTGCCCCGCCGTAAGAATGAACCGGTCGCTGAGCAGTGTCCCGCCGCACTGCCACACCGCTGTGCCATTCGACTGCCCGTAGCCAAGCAGCACCTGAAAATACCCGTGTCAGTCGACTTTACTTCTCTTCAAGTGAGAGGGAAGGTCTTGGGCTTGGGCAAAAATGCTTTCGTATTGGATATCCGTCTGTCATTTAATTTAGCGGTGAATTAGTTAACATACCATGTGAGGGAACTCTGTTCTCTTGGCGTTGGTGCCGCCCACAATCAGCTCGTCAACATTGTGGTTGCAGCGATTGGCGCGGCCCATGCTGCCTGACAGAGCTGTTTGCTCGCAGGGATAGACTAGTTGATGTTGGTAGTCGATGCATTCTGGAAAATAAAGACTAATGAGCTTAAATTATTCATATTAGCCGTAGAATCGATAACCGTTGGTGTAGACGAGCTCTCGAGTGGAGATCGCTCATCGGCAAACGTGGCGTAGGACGCCCTCAGACTAGATGGAGCGATGACCTCCGCAAGGCGGCTGGCAAGAGCTGGATCAGAGTTGCCGCAAATCGTGCTAAATGGCGTGCAATAGGAGAGGCCTATGTCCAGCAGTGGACGAGGGTAGGCTGATGATGATGATGATGATGATGAGCTTAAATTCGTTGAATGAAGGATAATAGACATTTCCTGCCAACGACAATTCACCGTACTTTACTGTCCAACAAATAAACATTGACTAGGAAATTGACAATTGTCAAGATCAGGCGGCAATTGTCAAGTTGGTGAAATAAGCGACAGGTTTTCTCCCCCGACCTATCGCTTTCAGAAAACATTACATGATCAAATAATGTAGGTTAAAATCGGGTCGTTCAGTGACAGATCCAGGCGCTTTTGTATTTGGTTGGTTAACCAATAAATGTTCTACCTAGCCGAAAATGTACAAAGTTCCACTTTGCTATTAGTAATTCACATGTGAGGCAAAGTAATCAAATGCAAATTTTGAGTTGATTTCTTATGTTTGCAGGTAGAATTGACTTTTAAATGATGATTTTGGATGATAAATATTTAATAACATTCATTTGGATTTGATTTTGTTTGATATTTTACATTTAATATTTGCTTCGGGTTTGTGTGGTGAAAAATTTTGTGCTTCACTCGGGGGCAAATGTTTAACCCTCGTGCTTTGAAACCCTCGCAACGCTCAAGATTCCATTTTTGAAACACACGCTGCGCTCGTGGTTCAATTTTGGAATCTTTCGCTTGCTCGGGTATCAATATTAGTACGAGCGGTTAAACAACAACTTTGCCCCCTTGTAAAACAAGTAATTATTATTTAAATACCTAAAGATACAGAGTATAAGCAATTCTTTTTTACTTTACTTACTATCCCAAGCTTTCCGTCCGGTCTTCGCGGCAGTCCGATCTGGTTCCACAGCAGCACAGCTATCAACTATAGGCGTGTTGGGACTATAGTCGTACACTGGCACGAAGAATTCAGTCGTTGTTGTCCTGTTTAACAGTAACTTTTATTAAAATGGGGTTGGCAACTGTCAAAGGTTTCCATAGATGGCGCCTTCATAGCTTGCCCCTTTCTTTAGTTTTGTTCTATGAGATTTGGCTATAAGCGCTGGCATCCTGGCCATACTCAGAGGCGTAGCGTGAACTAATCTAGCCGTGAGCGAAATCACACATCTGCGAGGCCTTTTTCTTTCACTTTGCCCGAAAGGGCCTCGCGCGAGACGATGGCCGACTTTGCTCACGCCTAGCTACGCCACTAGCCATAGTATACAAAAAAGTATTTGACACAATTCTAGGGATTGACAGGGCAAGCTAGGTATGCTGGCGCCATCTGTGCTTCGATCGGCGAACCCCATTGAAATAGATGACATATACGAAAGAAAAAGTTACCAAGGCCTTTACTACTGGAATCGAACCATCAGCAGAAATAACCAAAAACAAAACCAAAATAAAATAACGTAATATAATTTCTTTTTTTAAAAAAGGGAACCTTCAAAAACCAACCCACTGAAAAGCACAAAATATTTTTTATATGGCACCCTTATACGTGTCCAGTCCCTATCCCGTCGTAAAGCAAATTTCTGCTAAAAAGTAATTACAGAAAGTTTAATAATCATCCGGGTAATTACTTAGTTTAAGAAGTCGGTGCCAAACCAAAATTTTAGAGAACCGATATTTTAGTTTATACAATGAAGAACGCTGCACTTACTTGCATTAGAAAGACATACTTAGTTTACTCATTAATTTAGTTCTTGTATTTTTTTTCTGATTGGCAGCAAGGAATGTTTTTGTTGGTTTGGCACCGCCTTCAAAAACTAAGTAATTACCCGGATGATTATAAAATTTTCTTATTATTAGGTAATAATTACTTTTTAGCAGAAATTTGCTAAAAAGTAATAAACGTATAGGGGTGCCATATAAAAAATATTTTGTGCTTTTCAGTGGGTTGGTTTTTTGAAGGCAATTATATTAAAAAGAAATTATATTATGTTATTTTATTTTGGTTTTGTTTTTGGTTATTTTTATTTATATATATATTTTTTTAATTCTTTTATTTTACTTTTTAGTGATAGGTACTTCATTTATTTTAGGTATTGGGCTAAAATACTAGTTTGTTAGGCTCTCCATTTAGTTTTAGTGTAATTTAGTATTAAGTTATTTTGTTTTAGTTTTCTTATTGTTTATTTTTAATTAATCTAATTATTTTATTTTATTTATAATTTTTAGTGATAGGTACTTCATTTATTTTATATTTTAGACTAAAATACTAATTTGCTATCTTCTACATTCAGTTTTGGGCTAGTAACTACCTACTAATGTTGGTGATGGTCTAACTCGATGATAATCGGGACAAAACATAATATGACGTTTTGGTGCTAAACGATTTGTATGTATTCTGCTCCCACTCCCACTTCCAGTCCCAGTCCGAGTCCGACTCCCACTCCCACTCCCACTATTTTATCTAAATCGGTTTCAGCAACTTAAATTTGTTGGTAGATACACCGATAGCATCGCCACCTACCGGGTCCAATTGGTTTTTCAAACCATCCATGTACTGTACACTAAAACCTTCTCCAGCGTGTAACACTTTTCTGAAAACCGCATCAAAATCGGTTCAGCCAAACGCGAGATAATCACGAACAAACATACATACATACATACATTACATACATAGATGCATACGGATCAAACTAAGAACCTCCTTTTTTTAAAGGCGGTTAGGAAAAAGTTGATTGACCCACCTAGTGGAACTCTGCAACATAGGCACACGACGACAAGTCGGTTAACCAAAACAAAGTATGCCTATGTTGCACCAAACCTGAGTTCCACTAGGTACAGTCAGGGTTGAGCATTAGCCCTATATTAGTTACTGCTCTCCCGAGTGCTCATCAAGATGTGACGGATGATCAAAATAGCGTGGGCCTATGTTGTACCAAACTTGAGTTCCACTAGGTACAGCCAGGGTTCAGCATCAGCTCTATCTTGGGTACTGCTCTCCCAAGTGCTCATCAAGATGTGACGGATGACCGAAATAGCGTGTGCCTATGTTGCACCAAACCTGAGTTCTACTAGGTACAGCCAGGGTTCAGCATCAGCTCTATCTTGGGTAGGTACTGCTCTCCCAAGTGCTCATCAAGATGTGACGGATGACCAAAATAGAGTGGGCCTATGTTGCTCCAAACCTGAGTTCAACTAGGTACAGCCAGGGTTCAGCATCAGCTCTATCTTGGGTACTGCTCTCCCGAGTGCTCATCAAGATATGACGGATGACCAAAATAGCGTGGGCCTAAGTTGCACCAAACCTGAGTTCCACTAGGTATATCCTGAGTTCCACTGGGTACATCCAGAGTTCAGCATCAGCTCCATCTTGGGTACGACTCTCCCAAGTGCTCATCAAGGCGTGTCGGATAACCAAAACAGCGTGTGCCTATGTTGCACCAAACCTGAGTTCCACTAGGTAGGTACAGCCAGGGTTCAGTATCAGCTCAGATCTATGTATACTAAAACCTTGTCCAGAATCAAAATCGGTTCAGCCAAACGCGAGATAATCGCGAACAAATATACATACAAACATACATACGTACATACATACGGGTCAAACTGAGAACCTCCTTTTTTTTTGAAGGCGGTTATAAAAGATAAACAATCTTGATGTGTCTTTTAATTGAAAAACACGTTTTAAAAATAAGTCACGGCAAATATGTAACAATTACGAATCTAATGCGATCATTTATATTCTTCTGCTTTCATAAGTAATAGTTACTGATTTTTAAAATGCGTATTGCAATTAAAAGGCATGTCAAGATCGCTTACCTTCTTTCTAATGCTAATAAAACGAACTAGCTATAGACCATCCGGTTACTCGAGGCACGGCGGCGGCGTATCAAGCCAGCGAAAGCTCATTTAGACGATGCGAGAACTCGCATACGAGTTTCATTACATTTGCGGGTTTTGATCGGTCGGTTGAATTGGACGTAACCAACAGTCCGCAATGTAACTAAATTCGCATGCGAGTTCGGGCGCCGTCTAAATCAGCCCTTAGTAACGAACTCGCATGCGTTTTTAGTTACATTGCGGACTGTTGGTTACGTCCAATTCAATGGGGTTGGCAACTGTCAAAGGTCTAGATGGCGCCATCATAGCTTGCCCCTTTTTCTATGAGATTTGGCTTAAAGAGCTGGCATCCAGGGTATTAAAAAAACAAAAATTTGACACAATTCTAGGGATTGACGGGGCAAGCTATGATGGCGCCATCTGCTAAAAACTTCCACCGGCCAACCCCATTGACCGATCAAAAACCGCGATGTAATGAAACTCGCATACGACTTTTCGTATCGTCTTTATGGATGCGGTCTGCATAGATAAAGATATAGTGGTACCCAGGGCGAGGCGTGGTAGCAACGGGTCTCGCAGACGTGGTGGTGGGTTTCTCCACGCAGCAAATTATTACTTCGAAGCCTTCGAAACCGCATCTCTGAGGAGCAAATTTACAATAAATTTTGTGACAAGTCTAGGTTAGACCAAGAAAAGTCTGCAACGATTTTGATAGCACACGCAGTGCACATTTTTCTTCATTATACTGTTATTGTCTGTCCTTCGGGGCCCCCGAGGATGGGGGACCTGGGCACGGGCCCCGTGCGCTTTTATGGTAAAGACGGTACTGGAAGTCAAGTTGTGTCAATCCTAATAATTGCTCGGAGCAATGCTGAGTCGAAAGGAGCCGAGAATGCCAGAAGGAATCAGTTTCGCCTTCCGGCCGGAGACGCCATCTTATAAATTATGTAAAATGTAAGTTTAGTGCTTAAGGCAGGCGTGGCTCACTCCGCGATTTCGTCGCTTTGCTACAGGTCGCTAAAAGTACATCCGTTCCACACCAATTTTGGTGGCTAGCCATAAGCCGCGCGTGGCGCTATCGCCACCTAGCGGCCATATCTGGCCTGATTGTAACTGACTCGTTTTGTCTTCTGTACCTAGTACCACTAAATATTTATTCTGTGCTTACGGGTAGTTTCCACCACTGGCTCTTGGGGTTATCTGTCACGGCTTGACAGTCACGGAGTGTTTTGCACACGCCGGGTACGCCATCTTGGAAACAGCTGTCACCGGGAGCTGGAAATTATGGTCTACAGTCCGTTATTAGGAATTAATACCCTCATTTATGTCTCACCACGTATACTCCGTGTGGCCGAAGGGTGCCGAAAAGTTCCGGGGCAAACTGCCGAATCCGACACAAGACTTATTTTTGACGTTTCATACATAGTCTAATAAAACATGGTCTTCCATTCCCAGAGTGACACGGGCCTACGTCACAACAACATGGCCGCTATATATAGCGCTATCGCATATTATCATATAGCGCTGTCGCATGATGACGTAGGCCCGTGTCAGTTAGGTGACCTAGAAAAGACGGGAATGGAGTACCAGGCGGAGTATATTATTATACCATGGTTTCATATAAGCGCGCAGCCGATCTGTATACATCGCCATTGTTAGTAGCTCGGTAGGTACTACTTACAGGGTTAGCGTGTCTTATAGTAAATCAAGTGTAAGTCTTGGGCAGTTGTGTAAAAGTCTGTGACAACCCTACTGTGTTCTTGTGTCTGCATTTACACAAACATCAAAGGCGTCAGTCCACTGTTACTTTTTACACTGTGCCCTAGTGTAAATTTCATTCGATGGTGTGACGTGACGTACGCGTTTGCGTTAAGTGTCATTTTGTATGGGATTTTGAGTTTACAAAACGTCCCGCTTGGCGCGCTGTCCAAAATCCTATATAAAAACACTCGTCGCGCTATCGAATGAACACTAGGGATTTAGATCTGATTACTTCAACATTCGTCCTCTTGATATTAATAAAATTAATTATTATGAAGTAATTAGGTATAAAACTACCTAGGTATATAATAAAGAACATATTACCTTGAGACGTCACTCCGTAGACGAAGCACAGCACAATAACACTCGACAGTTTTTTTATCATGATTCTTATTAAATATTTCAGTTATGTTTTTGATTCTTAGTATTAACTATTTCTCATCAAGTCATCACTCCAACTTCTAATGGAGTTAAAGTATAAAAAATACAAACTTAATTTATAAGTAGAAATAGCTTCGTATTAATATTGATACATCTATACTCTGACAAAAAAAGAGTAGAAATTATACTCTGTATCTTTAGGTATTTAAATAAAAGTAAACAAACTCTACCCTCAAATGGCTCGTTATGCCAGTTGACGGTAAATGAATACATTACATTAAAGATAGACTGGAGTTAAAGGATAAAACATATAAACTTGATTTAAAATTGCTTCGTATCTATATCGATACCTTAACACGAAAGGGGACGATCGCCTCGAAACCGGTTTTCCACACAATCGTATTCCCCATTTCCTCTCTGGATTTATTAATTATTAAGAATAAATCACAATTACATAAAATTTTGATCCAAAAGCATCGTTAAACCAGAACGGTTTGTCTCGATACTCCATTCCGCAGTACTTAAATAATTACATAGAGTTAAGCCACGAAAAGTCTGCAGCGATTTTGATAGCCCTCGCAGTGCCAGTGTTATTTATACGCCATAATTTCATAGAAGTTTGACGTTTAAAATAAGACTTCCACTGCGTGGTGCAAATCCGCTGCAGACTTTTCTTGGTCTGACTTTATACAATAGACACTTAAACCCTTAGAGAATATAACCAACGGAGACGCCATGTCTATAATTTTCGGTACAAAATAGTCTGCCGTTTTTTGCGGGGGAGGGGCACATCAAATGTATACGTAACGTAAACATAGCCATGTCAGATAAACGTCAGTCCATACATGTGGTTGACATGTCGTTGACCATTGGCTGCCTTTTTTCGACAGAGGGGAACGCCTGTTAATTACCAGTCCGAAGCTTAAAACACATCTAATTCGTAAACAGCATAATGATTGCAAAACATTACAAACTGCATCTGTTATGACACTGTTATCACACCGGCCGGCCGAGCAAGACAAAAACCGGTTGGCGCATACTCGGTACAGGTTGCTCCATTTATGCTAATATTTATATCTGGGAGACCGAGCTTTGCTTGGAAAACATATAAAAACACAAAAATGCGCGTTTTTCCAGAGATAAGACCTAGCTAGATTGATTTATCGCCCCCGGAAACCCCCAGATAGCAAATTTAATCGAAATGGTTAGAGCCGTTTCCGATATCCCCGAAATTTATATATATAAATAAACAAACATATTAATATATAAATAAACAGCAAT
Organism: Cydia splendana; assembly: GCF_910591565.1. Lineage (NCBI taxonomy): Eukaryota > Metazoa > Arthropoda > Insecta > Lepidoptera > Tortricidae > Cydia > Cydia splendana. Next base: position 1,803,394 of record NC_085985.1, read on the forward strand.
TGCTTGTTTAAAGGTATTAGATGGAATAACATATTATGGATATTAACATAATTCAAAATAATTTTACACAATTTGATGTGTTTAAATCATAGCGGTCGGGCCGTTGACTTTTTTCGATTTTTGAATTATTATAAGAAAAAATGTCCTATAATATTTATTTATTTATTATAAGAGTTAGGAGCAAACAACAGGTCTCATACAATTTTTTAAAAGTTTCTAACTCTTATAATAAAGTAAAAATCTAATAAAATCAAGCGATCGGCCATAGCTATGATTAAAATACATCAAAATGTGTAAAAATATTTTCTATAATGTCAATATCTAGGAGGGAAATGAGGACTACGTTTGTATGGAGAATCTATCGTCCCCTATCCTCTTAAAGGCCTGTGCACACCGGCTGCGTGTGCGTGACGTGCACGTGCGCGTGCGGTGTTGTAACGGCACACCGTTTGCGAGACGTGTGCGTGTGCGGCTCCAACATTTTAACGCACACGCACGTGCACGTCACGCACACGCCAGCCGGTGTGCACAGGCCTTAAGTCGATATGTAGGTAATTATCACTAGAGTCGGTAACGTATAACTCTGCATGTCATAATTAATGTCAAATTAATTAATTAAACCCTAGGTCCATGGGGTCCCAGCGCGCATAAGTTGTTCGCAGAAATCGCGAAGCGTCTGGTTGACGTAATTGGTGACCGAAGAGCTGGCGGCTACCTCGCACAACGAATCAGCATTGCGATACAGCGAGGAAATGCCGCCAGATCCTTGGTACAATGCCTCAGGGGCCTATTTTAGATTTAAGCTAGTTACTAATTTCTTTTAGTTCACTGTATATACAGAATGGTCCAAACCTTGACGTCCAAAAATTTTTTTTAGGTGCCTCACGTCGTGGGCTATCAGAATATACCCCATGTATGTTAGCCGATTTTTCTTAGTTTTCGAGTTATGATTTTTTAAACTTTTAACTTTTGTTATGAAATTCCGGGGTTCCCATAGAGGTTGGCTAAAAAATTACTGCATTCCGGTTGCCAGGGAGGTTTTGGGATTATACTGAGCAACTTTTACTATGGGACCAACCTCGAAATCGCGAAAAAAAAATTTGGCTGTTTCATACATTTTGGCTGGTCCATTTTCTATGGAAGGGTAAAATTTTTTGCCACATCTGGGACAAAGTAATCAGATGCAAATTTCGAGTTGTTTCCTTAGAATTTACTTTTATATGATGATTTTGAATGATACATTTTCTATTACATTCATTTGGATTTGATTTGGTTTGATTTTTTTGGTATTCATAGTTAGTATTTTCCTCGCGTCGGCGTGGCGAAAATTTTTGTGTTTCACTCGGAAGCAAAGTTTGTTTAACTCTTGAAACTCTCGCAACGCTCAATTCCATTTCTCGATTCCACAATTTTGGAATCTTTCGCTTGCTCGGATATCAATATGCACGAGCGGTGAAACAACAACTTAGCCACGCCAAACCGTATGAAGGTATAACTGTAATAACTGTTGTCAATATGCAAACACATCTTGGACGTTGACCGCCGTATACCGATTCTGGTTAAACAATTTGTTACGGGTTTGATTTTGTTTCAATACTACCTTGAACATCATTAAGGTGGTTCGCTTTCCATACAAAAACTAATTACGTTATATTAAGTAATTACACACTATTACTACATAAATATGTGCGCATCTGTCTACTTTCAAATGTTTATTTGCGCTAAATTGATAGTAAAACTTTGTTTTATACAGGAATCACGCAGATGCGCACATATTAAATAAATAAATAAATATTATAGGACATTTTTTACACAAATTGACTAAGCCCCACGGTAAGCTCAAGAAGGCTTGTGTTGTGGGTACTCAGACAACGATATATATAAATAATTAAATACATAAAAAACAACCATGACTCAGGAACAAGTATCTGTATCATCATACAAATAAATGCCCTTACCAGGATTCGAACCCGGGACGGGATCATCGGATACATAGACAGGGTACATAGGTGGCACTACCCACTACGCCTGACCGGTCGTATTTATGTAGTAATAGTGTGTAATTACTTAATATAACGCAATTATTTTTGTATGGAAAGCGAACCACCTTAATCTGATCGATGCGAAATGAAGTGAAATTTGTGCGTCAGATGCGCGAATTACCAAGACGATCGGTCGTATCAAAACCAGCCGGCCTAGCCAAGGTGACAATCGCTATCGCTTCGCCATCGAATCGCTATGTGTCTCTCTATCACTCTTCCGTATTAGTGCGACAGTGACAGTTGCGTTACTTGCGTTTCGATCGCTACGGAGCGTAAGCGATTGGCATGTTGGCTACGCGGCCAGAACCCCTAGCGTAAACTTCATTCTAAAGCCCCCTCCAGACTATGCGCGTGAATCGCGGGCGAAGCCGCGAACGCGAGTGTGGAGTCGATTTTCGCAGACAGCGAAATCGACTCCACACTCGCGTTCGCGGCTTCGCCCGCGATTCACGCGGATAGTCTGGAGGGAGCTTTAGCGTGACGAGAGTTCGATGCGTTATGTCTATTTTTGTATGGGATTTTGAACAGCGCGCCAAGCGGGACGTTATGGAAACTCAAAATCCTGCGCGTACGTAACGTCACGCTATGAAATGAAATTTACACTAACGGTACATGCGCGCCAATAGGGGATATTACTGCAATGTTCTGCCGCCAGAGTGCAGCACTACCGACTCAGTAAATTCATAGACTAACTTATACATACTGTGCCTTAAACTGTTTTTTGACAAGTTTTCACAGACAATAAAATATGACATTGATGCATCAAGGCGGTTTGTTAACAAGGGCCTACCGGTAAACGCGAAAATCGAAATTTAGTTATCTGCCTCTTTATCGCTCGAATGTGCAAGAGTGATAGAGAGATTAGATAACGAAATTTCGATTTTCATGATTCGCGGTAGGCCATGTGTCAATGTGGTTTGTTTACTGTATGTGCCACAAAGGTGCCACCTACGCAGAGCTTTGCCTAATGTTCCCTATTGCCGAGACGTTCGGTCATATCGTACATTTAATGGCAATGAACTGACATATTTTTTTTATTGTTGTAATTATTTTATTTTAATCTATAATGTTCATTCATTTGTTTATCTTTTAGCGAACATTGTTTCTTTATTTATTTTCGTCTTTCTTAGATATAGGTAACATATAATGTAATGTTATACCTAGTCGTAAATCTCATGTAGAGTCAGACCGTGAAAAGTCTGCAGCGATTTTGATAGCCCACACAATGCAAGTGTCATTTTAAACGTCAAACTTCTATGAAATTATGACGTATAAATAACACTTACACTGCGTGGGCTATCCAATCCGCTGCAGACTTTTCTTGGTGCGACTATAAACGTTTTGGTGCTACACTGTAAGGTCTGTAAGTTTATATTGAAATAAATGAAATGTAATGTATGAATGTGAGACCGGTCTTGGCCTAGTGGGTAGTGACCCTGCCTGTGAAGCCAATGGTCCTGGGTTCGAATCCCGGTAAGGGCATTTATTTGTGTGACGAGCACAGATATTTGTTCCTGAGTCATGGATGTTTTCTATGTATAAGTATTTGTATATTATATATATCGTTGTTTGAGCACCCACAACACATGCTTTCTTGAGCTTACCGTGGGACTTGTCAATTGTGTAAGAATGTCCTTATAATATTTATTTATTCATATCAAAACCAGTGCAAACCGTAAAAAGTTTGGAATCAGAATCGGACTCCGTGTAGACAAAATATAAGGAAAATGGTAAACTTAAGGAAACAGGAAACTGGTAATGGCGTTAATTTAAATATCATTAAGATACAAACCGCTTAGACAATTAATCTGATAACTTTAAAATGAAGGAAGGAGGTATTCGTCGGTATCTTTAGGTATTTAAAAAAGAGTAAACAAAATATGAAAACATTACATAATCATATAATCAAATAATGTAGGTTAACGTCAGGGGGCCGATTTTTGAATTTCGATCGTTCGATTTCGTCACTCGAAAATCGGTGGAAAACGGCGACATGCTAATTTTTGAAATACGAGAGATAGAAATTGGGAATCTAGTGGTACTGACCACTCGTTGTCAATTCTATTAGTAGAATTTAAATACCTAGTAGTGGAGATATTATTGAACGAAATACACGAAATCGAGCGGTTTAAGTTCAAAAATCGGCCCCCTGGTCGTTCAGTGACAGATCTAGGTGGTTTTGTATTTGGCCGGTTAGCCAATAAATGTTAACTACCCGAAAATGTACAAATTATTTGTTTACTTTTATTTATACCTAAAGACACAGAGTTTTATAGGTACAGTGGAAACTGGATAAGTGGAATCGCAAGGGACCGGCTGTTTAGTTCCGCTTATCCAGGTTTTCCATTTATCCAGTTTTCCACTTAACCAGGTTCAAATAAAACGTTTTCTCACTTACAGAGTCTTTCGCTAACAGAGGTTGTGGATGCTAGTAATGTCGCTTATAGAGGTCACGTATGGTATGATCAAGACTTAAATAATCATCTTTTATTAAATATGTATGTAGATATGTATGTATTAACAAAAATAGGTATGTAATCCTGACTTTAAAAAAAGCAATACTGTAAATAATCCACAGTACTCGTATACAATTTTCAAAATTACAAAAACAAAATCACTCCTAATATTTATTTATGCAAGAGAAACCAGTATGGTTAAATAAATCAATGTACCGATTGTACTTTAATGCAAAAAAAAACTGAACGATGTGTGATCTCATACAAAATACGTAGTTAAAACACGAACCATAATGTTAACGAAACAAACTACCCTCCTTGTGACGGTTTATTAAAAATACAAATTTTATAACGCCGAGCTATTCCACTCATAGAGGTTTCGGAGACGGCTGCTTCCAGTTACAGAGGTAAAAATAAGAAATTTTCGAAAAAATGGATTCCGCTTATAGAGGTCCCAAAGTTCTACTTATAGAGGTAATTCGTTGCCAAGGGACTGGAACCGAGAACTTGGGTCCACTGAAAGAGGTTTTCCACTAACCCAGGTTCCACTTATCCAGTTTCCACTGTATGAAGAACTATATTTTTCAAATTGTGTCATCGTGTCGATCGATAATAAGTACTTTTAAATAATTAATTTTTGCTTAACTACTTACTCCTAGTGCAGATTTCATTCGATAACGTGTCGTGACATATCTACGTGTTTGTGTTAAGTGTCATTTTGTATGGGATTTTGAGTTTACAAAACGTCTCGCTTGGCGCGTTGTTCAAAATGCCATACAAAATTAGACATAACGCAAACGCGAACTCTCGTCACGCTATGAATTAAATTTACACTAGGCGTTCAGATTCAGACATGGGGGTGAAATCCGTAGTCTGTCTAAGCTAATATTGCACCGATTTCATTAGAACAAAGTGTAAAGGTGTCATTATTACGTCATATTTTCATATGAAATTGACATTGTCTTAGAATAATTAGCTTGGTCCGGTCTGACTCTAGACATTGGCCCATCGAACTGTAACTTTAGTCAAACATCAACACAAATACAAATCGGCCAAGTGCGAGTCAGACTCGCTCACGAAGGGTTCCGTACCATTACGCAAAAAACATCAATGTAATCGCGTTTGTTGTATGGGCGCCCCACTTAAATATTTATTTTATTCTGTTTTTAGTATTTGTATTTCTATTGCTGATATAAATCAGCAATAGAAATACATCAACTGTGAAAATTTCAACTGCCTACGTATCACGGTTCATGAAAAACAGCCTGGTGACAGACAGACAGACAGACGGACAGCGGAGTCTTAGTAATAGGGTCCCGTTTTACCCTTTGGGTACGGAACCCTAAAAACAGACTTAATTTGTTGAATAATTTTACGGTTTAGACTCACTTGTTTTTAGTCACTCAAGTGAGTCTAAAACCGTAAAATTATTCAATGTTAGTAGGTATGTCTCACAACCTTCGAGCAACACCGGCTTCCGACACATCGGAAGGGAGGGGCCCAAGCGATATCTCACCGTACAAATCTTTCTGCCATTTTTCGCGGGGGGAAAGGTGCACACAGTCGCACTTCTCACACACTTACATACAAAATCAAATCTGTAATGACGACACAAATACATAGAAAATGACACACGTCAAAGACAAATCTTGCAAACCTCGATCTCTTTTTGTGTACGGACGAGTGACAAGTGTCACAACACGCACACTAACACATTTTCGTTGAAGTATGTTATTGTATTCTGAGAGATGAGAAGTCGGATTTGTCGCTCGACCGATCCGCAATTTGTACTGAGCGAGCAAAATCGATAAATCCAACAATTACATGAGACTAAAATATAATAATTGTGTTTGAATGTAATTAAACGTATGATATGTAAAAAAAAATATTACATCTGAAATGTAACACTTTCTTTTTGTAAATTTGATGTCCCCGACCTCTTTTTATAACAAAAAACCGAGCAAACAGGCATTTTTTTGCAGCAGTGTTCCTGCGGGCGTCTGGACTCGGTCTACTGAAAAATCCAAGTGCAACTAGTTTTATTACCCGCGCTAGATTAGATTGACGCGCTAATCTTGTACCTCGGCAGAGGGGAAATAGTGCGAATGCCACCTCCCTTCCGTGTTGCTCGAAGCTCACAACAGTTTAGACTTATTTGTGTCAAAACAACAACAAACTTATTTAATTTTTTGTTAAAACTATTTTGTCTAACTCAAATGTTTTCAATCAAAATAAACTTCAGTATTTCTTATAGAAAATTAGTTAAATCTAAAGCACTATTTCTCACAGAAATCACTTAGTATTAATGCACTGTCCACAAACAGAGGTCACGGTCAAAACAAATGAATCACGGTCGGCTGCGCACGCGGCGGCTCGGCGCTGGCGCAGACTCACAACTGTCATGGCGGACTGATCATTAGTAGGTAAGTGGTAATTAGGTGTCTTGGAGCCATCTTCACGCTTCTTAACCAGTAAAATTGGGACTAGGTTGGTAATTTAGTCAACTGGCGAGTATAAATAAATAAATAATAAAAATAATAAATAAAAATTTAGTCGAGTACCTACGTAGTTATAATCTGTGTCTTTAGGTATTTAAATAAAAGTAAACAAACAATTTGTAAATTTTCGGGTAGTTATAACATCTATTGGTTAACCAACCAAATATAAAAGCGCCTGGATCAGTCACTGAACGACCTCACTTTAACCTACATTATTTGATCGTGTAATGTTTTCATGGCTTATGGAGCCATTAGAGGGTAGATCTTGTTTACTTTTATTTAAATACCTAAAGATACAGACTATAGTCAGGGGATTCAGTCAAGTGGATCCATTTTATTCTGTTTGTCGTGTGCACAGTGAAATAATTAACACTCTCTCTTTTTGACGCACACGAACATATCTAAAAGTTAGACCAAGAAAAGTCTGAAACGATTTTGTTAGCAATATCTTGGAGACCGAGCTTTGCTCGGAAAACATATAAAAACTCAAGAATGCGCGTTTTCCCAGAAATAAGACCTAGCTAGATCGATTTTGCGCCCCAAATTTAGATCGAAATCGTTAGAGCCGTTTCCGAGATCACCGAAATATATAAATAAACCTATATTATACAAGAATTGCTCGTTTGAGGGTATAAGATACGTAGTGCACGTGTTATTTAATATACATCATAATTTCATAACTTCTAGTCTAGTCTAGCCTAACCCATATCACACATGGAAATGTCTTTTTACGATTTTTTGCACATTGACAGAGGCGTAGCTTCCTGAAATCAATTACTGTATGCTCTAAAGGGGCCCACTGATTATCAGTCCACCGGACGATATCGGCCTGTCAGTTAAAAGCAAAATTTGACAGCTCCGAAGAACTGACAGGCTGATATCGTCCCCTTAAGTATCCCTTGTCAAAACCAGGGCCAAATTTGACATGTACAACTGTCAGATTTCGCATCCACGTCAAATCAACAGTTGATTTTATTGCACGTTGTTTCTATAGTGTTGATTCGATCAACTATGGATAATATTATTTGGTACAACCAAAATTCAACTCTAAGCTCGGGGTAGTTCGGTTTGGTTTGGTTGTCACCTAACAGTGGATTGCTAATGTCAAATTTTGACATTGTACTTATTCGAGAACCTATGATTTTTCCCACATCAACGGGAGATCAACACGATACGTCAAACGTCGCTTGTCGAATAGGGGTCCTCGTCGAAACAAGGGTCGAAACGCAGCTTTAGCTTGGTTATATAGTTGGTCAAACCAATTTGTCAGTCAGTAAGAACCAGGAAAACTATACTCATCCTTTTCTTTTGGGTGCTAGTACTAGTGTAAGACAATGATATTATTAGACAAAGTAGAGTCAGACCAAGAAAAGTCTGCAGCGGATTTGATAGCCCACGCAGTGCAAGTGTTCTTTTAAACGTCAAACTTCTATAAATGTCACTTGCACCGCGTGGGCTATCAAATCCGCTGCAGACTTTTTTTGGTACGACTCTAGTAGATTAATTCTCTCTGTCAAGATAGTGTAAGACAAAGTAGTAGATTCTCTCTGTCTGTGATTAAAATGAGACAGTCCTTTGACAAACTACATTTATAAAAGAACCGCCTCCTCTATTAGAGTCTGGCTACTGAAATTTTACCCAAATGTTTGGCGGGAAATTCAAAAAATCTTTGGCTGGTCACACTTTGTGTAGTAGGAATTATAGTTTTGATACTAGAAAATATTTTTGATTTTCTGTGCACACGTAAGGTACCTAAGGATATAAGTTAAATATACGTTGACGTGCACTCAAAGCCGGCTCACATAATTTCTACCACTATGTGAAGTACAGTCAACGATAAACACATATGTTAACACTTTCTCACCATATACCATTGTAACAAGGCGAAAAATGAAATGTAGTGTAAATAAGACCTAGCTCGATCATACCGTAATATTAATGCATCACCAAAAAAATACACAAGTACTATGCCAAATATGTTAAATGCTAAGTATCAAAATATTTATAGAGCACCAACCTTCTAATTTGTTTACATTTGCTTAGAAGTTGTAAACATTGCAGTTTTTCGTTATATAACGCTACACGTCGACTTCGCACATTGTCGTAATTATTTACGAACTTAAATAATAGTTTGCGAACCTCACTCAGTATAGACATTATTAATATTACTTAAAATAAACCCCTTATAAACCGCAAACAATTTGAATGAATGACATAAATTGTCAACTGACTTTTAGCTTTTTTTTTCAAATCATAGACAATTGGTGATACAACAACGAAATATCTGTCAACAATTTTTGGCTAGCCAGACTCTACTAATGCAACAAAAGTGTTTTGACATGCTTGACGTTGACGCAGTCATAGTATTGTTTGTTTTATGTTTGTTTGCTTCATTACTCATTACTTTAATTTCTTTCTCATTTAATTAAATTTCGTAATGAAATAAACTAAAATACTAGCAAACTACTCTATACTGTCATGTGAGGTTAAGTTATTTTATGTTAAAGATTGTAGACCGGCCAGACCTTCTTAGGAAACATTCATGACTGTATTAGGTACAATTTATTTTCAATTTTTCAGACCTGCGATCAATAGCCTTAAGAATCCAAAATGAGACCGAACCCATGATGATCCTAACTGCCTCGGCCCAAAAGGTACCAGATTTCGCCTGTACACAATGTAACCAACTGTATTTAAACATCGAACAATAATATAATTATTATTCTTTTTATTCAATTAGGGTCTTAGGTTAGGGTTTTACAATGTGAGTATAAAAGTAAAATATAAAAACACTTACAAAACATAACAAAAATATATAAACACGTTATAAAAAACCTAACCTAGGGTGCCGCCGGCAGCGGGGCTGGGTCCAAGCTGCCGGTGGTCAGGGCCGCAGAGTGAGGAATCGACGTACTATACGCGCCGTGTCCAAAATTACCGCCTTCTGCATCTGACCCTTGATCCAACCACCCAGCGAGAGTCTCTCTAGGTGTTGGTCGAGACTCTAATTATTATTATTATAGAACACGGGTACCTACTTGAAACAGCGGAAAACCCAATACTTAAAATTAAAACACTTCAATAACTGGAATAGGTACCTATCTAAAATGCAGGAAAAGAGAAATCAAAATAATATAATGTAGGTAATAGTTATTTCTTTTACATGGGGGCAAAGGTCATTTTTATCTCATGCTAATATTGATACCCGAGCAAGCGAAATATTCGATAAAGTAGAATTACGAGAGTTAGGTACAAGTAAACTTTGCTACCGAGTGAAACAGAGATTTCCATCACACCAACGCGGTAAAATATTATAAATCAAATCCAATTAAACGCTTTTAAACATTTATCATTGACAACAGAATTCCAAGCGCTATCGTTCTGTATAGTTAAAATTTCGATATCTCTTAAAAAGTGGCCTTTACGACCCAATTTTTTACTATGATTTTGCAAAAACAGCTTAGCTCAAGGGGCGTAAATGACCAGTTACAAATTAGATGTTCAAAGATATTATCGTAAAGGTTACCGCTAAATATAAATATTGTTGACTCATAAGTCAATTCTACCGGCGAACATAAGAAAACAAGTACCTAAACAACTCAAAATTTGCATCAAATTACATTAGAGTCAGACCGAGAAAAGTCTGCAGCGATTTTGATAGCCCACGCGGTGCAAGTGTCATTTTAAGCGTCAAACTTCTATGCAATTACTTATGACGTGTAAATAACACTTGCACTGCGTGAGCTATCAAAATTGCTACAGAATTTTCTTGGCCTAACTCTACCACGCTTGTTCCACGCGCGCCTATCTCATTTAAGTTTGAAGAACGAAAAATTATATAAAGTACTTATAAATAAGTATATTTATCGAATTCTTCGTCTTATAAGTCAGTGGTCTTACCCTTACACGGACCCTTAATTCATTTCAGAAATAAACATGTTAAAGTACAAAATAGATCCTATATCCCCAAAATCGGCGCCAGTGTCAGCGACCCTATCATACTCCCACCCTGGAGTGACCCTGTCAGCTGTGAACCCAGTGGCTTATGGAAATATATCCCCTGAACACTTGGTGGAGTCAAAAGCTGGATATCTGTTGATGAAACATCAAACTAACAAGAGTGATCTGTAATACAATCACTTTATTAAAACGTATTTTTATTTAATAATTAAAAATCTTATTTAATTACGTACACACACGGGTCTACCGCGATATAATTTCATTGTTTATACGTTAAATTCCGACGTTTCACCGTCAGTCCTTCCGTGATCATGATCACAACTGATGCAACTCAGCTGAAACGTCGTAATTTAAGGTAAAAACAATGAAATTATATTATGGGAGACCCGTTGGTGTAATTAAATATGTGTACAAAACGCGAGAGTATAAAGTGTTATAATTTAAAATCCCTTTTAGGGTTCCGTACCCAAACGGGACCCTATTACTAAGACTCCACTGTCTGTCTGTCTGTCTGTCACCACTTCACCAGGCTGTATCTCATGAACCGTGATAGCTAGACAGTTGAAATTTTCACAAATGACGTCTGGAACCGAGGCGTCCGACATTTCTTTTTCTACAGAAAATGTAGTGTCGGAAGCCTCGGCCTGGACCCGGTCCATTCTAGCGTTAGTCAATCTTTCTTCTTCTTTCCTTGCGTTATCCCGGCATTTTGCCACGGCACATGGGAGCCTGGGGTCCGCTTAGCGGAAATAATCCCAGAATTGGCGTAGGCACTAGTTTTTACGAAAGCGATTGCCAGATGACCTTCCAACCCCGAGGGGATAAGTCCGGTTTCCTCACGATGTTTTCCTTCATCGAAAAGCTACTGGTAAATATCAAATGATATTTCGTCCATAAGTTCCGAAAAACTCATATGAGCCGGGGTTTGAACCCGCGACCTCCGGATTGAAAGTCTGCTCTTACCGCTAAGCCACCAGCGCTATTTAAACATAATTAATAATAGTGCATAGTATTTTGTACCTACTGCCTGCCATACTTTCGAAACCTCATGAACGCCATTTCCATAATCGCACCGAAGCCATTTCGATAATGACCAACACTGTTTGTCCATTACTTCCATCGGTAATGGTGGCGCCATCTCTGTTTAAGTATTATTAACACTTTCAGCGGGACTATAGTGTTATTGTACACTTAGTATACAATTGTATTGACCTTTGCGTGAATGCTTAGCAAAAATCAATACTTTGTTGTTTTGCTTGCATGAGTGGCAAAGTGCCGGGATAACGCGAAGAAGAAGAAGAGACACCAACTTAATACGCTTAACACATTCAGGGCCAAGAACACGACTGTCGGGTACACTGTTCGTAGCGTTGGTTCGTAACGACAACGCGCGACATACGGCGAAACCGTGGCTACACGCTACGAGCGTAACCCGTAGCACATAGTGGCAATGAATGTGTTAAGCGCCACGCCCGATTTTTTAAGTGTGAGGGGCGCCGCAGGCGCCCTGTATGTAAGAGCGCCCGAAGCGCGCTGAATGTCGGGTTTCGCCCGACCTTTAAGTGTGAGGGGCGCCGCAGGCGCCCTGCATGTAAGAGCGCGCGAAGCGCGCTGAATGTCGGGCTTAGCCCGACCTATAAGTGTGAGGGGCGCCGCAGGCTTCGCCCGACCTATAACTGCGAGGGGCGCCGCAGGCGCCCTGCATGTAAGAGCGCGCGAAGGGCGCTGAATGTCGGGCTTCGCCCGACCTATAAGTGTGAGGGGTGCCGCAGGCGCCCTGCATGTAAGAGCGCGCAAAGCGCGCTGAATGTCGGGCTTTGCCCGACCTTTAAGTGTGAGGGGCGCCGCAGGCGCCCTGCATGTAAGAGCGCTCGAAGCGCGCTGAATGTCGGGCTTCGCCCGACCTATAACTGTGAGGGGCGCCGCAGCCGCCCTGCATGTAAGAGCGCGCGAAGCGCGCTAAATGTCGGGCTTCGCCCGACCTTTAAGTGTGAGGGGCGCCGCAGGCGCCCTGTATGTTAAAGCGCGCGAAGCGCGCTGAATGTCGGGCTTCGCCCGACCTATAAGTGTGAGGGGCGCCACAGGCGCCCTGCATGTAAGAGCGCGCGAAGCGAGCTGAATGTCGGGCTTCGACCGACCTATAAGTGTGAGGGGCGCCGAAGGCGCCCTGCGTGAAAGAGCGCGCGAAGCGCGCTGAATGTCGGGCTTCGCCCGACCTATAACTGTGATGGGCGCCGCAGGCGCCCTGCAAGTAAGAGCGCGCGAAGCGCGCTGAATGTCGGGCTTCGCCCGACCTATAACTGTGAGGGGCGCCGCAGGCGCCCTGCAAGTAAGAGCGCGCTTGGCGCGCTGAATGTCGGGCTTCGCCCGACCTATAACTGTGAGGGGCGCCGCAGGCGCCCTGCAAGTAAGAGCGCGCTTCGCGCGCTGAATGTCGGGCTTCGCCGGCCTATAAATGTGAGGGGCGCCGCAGCCGCCCTGCATGTAAGAGCGCGCGAAGCGCGCTGAATGTCGGGCTTTGCCCGACCTTTAAGTGTGAGTGGCGCCGCAGGCGCCCTGTATGTTAAAGCGCGCGAAGCGCGCTGAATGTCGGGCTTCGCCCGACCTATAAGTGTGAGGGGCGCCGCAGGCGCCCTGCATGTAAGAGCGCGCGAAGCGCGCTTAATATCGGGCTTTGCGCGGTCTATAAGTGTGAGGGGCGCCGCAGGCGCCCTGCACGTAAGAGCGCGCGAAGCGCGCTGAATGTCGGGCTTCGCCCGACCTATAACTGTGAGGGGCGCCGCAGCCACCCTGCATGTAAGAGCGCGCGAGGCGCGCTAAATATCGGGCTTCGCCCGACCTTTAAGTGTGAGGGGCGCCGCAGGCGCCCTGCATGTAAGAGCGCGCGAAGCGCGCTGAATGTCGGGCTTCGACCGACCTATAAGTGTGAGAGGCGCCGCAGGCGCCCTGCATGAAAGAGCGCGCGAAGCGCGCTTAATGTCGGGCTTCGCCCGACCTATAACTGTGAGGGGCGCCGCAGGCGCCCTGCAAGTAAGAGCGCGCTTCGCGCGCTGAATGTCGGGCTTCGCCCGACCTATAAACGTGAGGGGCGCCGCAGCCACCCTGCATGTAAGAGCGCGCGAAGCGCGCTGAATGTCGGGCTTCGCCCGACCTATAAGTGTGAGGGGCGCCGCAGGCGCCCTGCATGTAAGAGCGCGCGAAGCGCGCTAATTGTCGGGCTCCGCTTGACCTTTAAGTGTGACTGATAATGTTCGTATGCCAGCGGCACTCGGTCGGACTCCAGGACCCACCTCCCCGACCAACGTCCCTATATGTGACTCGGAGGTATATATACGTGACAGGAAAAATTTCGATAGCGCGATGTAGAACATTCCAATTTCGAATATTTACTGACGCCTAGTTTTGGATTATATTAATATGATACTAGTCACTAGTGCTTCCTCAATGTGGTTCTATAGAAATTATAAATTCAAAAAACCGGCCATGTGCGAATCGGACTCGCACACGAAGGGTTCCGAACCATTATCTATAAAAACGGTCACCCATCCAAGTACTGACCCCGCCCGACGTTGCTTAACTTTGGTCAAAAATCACGTTTGTTGTATGGGAGCCCCACTTAAATCTTTATTTTATTCTGTTTTTAGAATTTGTTGTTATAGCGGCAACAGAAATACATCATCTGTGAAAATTTCAGCTGTCTAGCTATCACAGATCACGAGATACAGCCTGGTGACAGACGGACGGACAGCGGAATCTTAGTAATAGCGTCTTGTTTTCATGCTAATTTTGTACTGTAAACTACACTTTAGAGCTGGGTCGTTTCGAGTAATTCGAGTTTTCCGTGAAACGAAACGTAACAGTTTTTTTTTAACCAAGTAACTGTTTTCAAAAACAGTTTCTAAAATAACTGGATTCCCTGTGTGTGTCGAACGAAACGAAACGAAATCGCATATTGAAGTAATAAAACGTAAAACACGCAATTCACATTTCAAAAAAACCTAATTTGCATCGTCTCACTAAAGTCTAATATAACTTGACCCCTAACTTCAGTACTTTATAAAGATAAATCGATAGGTCACACATAAAATGGCCTCTTAATTCATGATGCTAGCGAGTGTTCGTTAAGCGTCGTGAATCATTTTTAATGTTGTTCAATTGACGCTACTTGCTTTAAATTTACGCATTAAAAGATTCCTTAATTTAAACCCTAATGCTTAGAAAATAAAGCACTTATTTGTCTATAGTATAAACAACATTATTTGCGGTATTTGACGTCTGTCACTCACAACAGCAATACTACGTAAAATGTCTTGCACATCGAAATCACAAAGGAAAACAACTGCACTGCGAACGTTTACGTTCTACGTCTTTTTTTTAGGGTTCCGTACCCAAAAGGTAAAACAGGACCCTATTACTAAGACTTCGCTGTCCGTCCGTCCGTCCTTCCGTCCGTCCGTCTGTCCGTCCGTCCGTCTGTCTGTCACCAGGCTGTATCTCACGAACCGTGATAGCTAGACAGTTGAAATTTTCACAGATGATGTATTTCTGTTGCCGCTATAATAACAAATACTAAAAACAGAATAAAATAAAGATTTAAGTGGGGCTCCCAAACAAGGGGCCGGTATATGAGGTTTTCGATTTAGATCTCACTTTGTAACCATAATTCGTTCAATAAATAATGTTTAATAATTGCATTAAATTACACGTAAATTTGTTCACGAAGAAACCGAGTACCGACTCTTCATGCCATTATATTTTTAATTTGCTGTTATTCTCTACAATTACAGTCGAATTTAAGTATTATGTTCCTTCAAAACTCGCTTAAAATGAAAAAAGTTTAAAGACTCATCTTTAGTTATGTCATTATGTATACCTATGTATCAAATGTTTTATAAATTACCTATAAAAAGCAATGTTTTATTTCGATTAGGTCTACATTTTGTGCATATTGCATATCTGAAGTATTTTCGTACTAAACTTGAAACTTTCGTTGAAACTAAATAAAATAATTATTCCAAATGTACAGTCGCCTGCAATTTATGTTACACAACGAAGGCCGCAAAAATATCTGACACGATCTTATTTGTAGAACCATAAGACCATGTCACATATTTTTGCGGCCTTCGAAGAGTAGGTACCGTCATAATCACCAACTTTGCCCGCTTTTTTTTTTAAACGAATTTTTCAAAAAACTTCACATCATATGACTTTTTTTGCTCAGCACGTCCATTGTGATCAAACGCATCAGTTTATTTGAAAAAAAATATTTTTTATCGTGTTTTTACCCATTTTTTTGCGTTTTAGAGGGCGGGCAAAGATATCCGGGGTTTTTGCCAACATTGCCCACGTCAATTTGGTATTCAAATACAGCTCGTATGATGATGATGTCTAAGGATCACTTAAAGGTTTTGGGCAATCCTACCATTCCCTGTTAATAACTTAGCACATAAGTGTAAAAACTTTTAAATAAATTTGCTGGGCAATGTTGCCTACCCGTTTTTGCCCATTTCCAAATAAGGCTCGCCTAAGCATTTTACAAAGGCTAGGGTTGTCACTTTTGAGAAAATCTGTTACAATAGTTTAATAATATGATTTTTGTTGTGTTTTTCATTCGTTAACGGGATAAAACATCTAAATAAAGGATAATAAGACAAATAAATACAGTATATATTTATAAACTTATTTTAGTGTACAAACATAACCTTCTTTTACTTGCGAAGTTGGGTAAATTAGATGAAAGTGACAACCCTAATCCGTTTTTGGTGGTGGGCAATGTTGGTATGGATGCCAAATTACCGGATTACTTTGCCCACCGCTAAAACTTTTGTGTATTTAGGCCTTTTTAGTTTAAATCTCAATAGACATAATCTATGCTTCATGTGTTATAACTCAAACCCGGAAATATTTGTCAAAGGGTTCTCAATTTTTTCTACTTGCATTCATTATTTATAATTTTTTTGCCCGCCGAAATATACCCTATATTAGGCAACTCGCTCAAACTCAAAATTCCCAAGACAAGTTATGCACAAATTTGGTATATAGTTTTGTCAGAAATATAACCTATTTTCTACTAAAAATAGCAGGGTGGCCATAACTATTATATTTTTTTCTTCATTAACGAATTTGTTTAAAATTGTCGTTTTGGGCAAAGTTTCCCTGGAGGCAAAGTTGGCGCTAATGACGTAACATATTATTGCAGGTGACTGTACATAAATGTTTCGGTGATTTTGAGATTATTTTCCAGGTTAGTTTACTAACAATCAAGTTATGCAGATACCGATTTCGTGAACGTATAAGTAGTTTAGTACCGCTATTGTTTAGCGATACCGATTATTTTTGAAGGTAAAACTGTACCGGTTGAAATATAAAGATATTAAAATTACAGCAGGGACAACCATTTTTTATAGGTGTACCTAAACCATCATTGGCCGAGCGTTAGCAAAGGTCTCCGTTTCAGCTTGGGCAAAAATGCTTTTGTATGTTCTCCTTTGCAGATCACATTTCACAACTGATTCTCGTGAAAATTTGTAAGCAGGTTCGATAGAACTATTCTGTTTTCGCTTTATCCGCCAAAATGGAATTGCCACCCTGCTGAAACTTTATTTATTTAAATTCCTATTGAATGGATTTTGCACCTTATAAAAAACCGTATAGAGTAGTAAATAACATTTTACATCTGACTTAATGACATCTTGTTTTATTCGCTTTAATTGTACAAAACGCGTATCTCGACAAAGCAATATTAGGTAATAAAACAGTCAACAATCAAATGAATTAAATAGGTACGTCACGTGTGACATGAACAGACAAGGAAAGCAAGATTAAATGCATTGTTTCTCTTTCATCTTTAAATGGAACGCTTTTACCCTCAAAGGAGGCTAGTAGTCAATACTAAACTAAAAGTCCAATCTTAAAAAAACATGATGGGTCACTGACCTGTCCCAGTAAAGTGAGGTAAGTAGTGTGCGTGAAGTGCGCTTGTGTGTGAAATGGGGTAAATTGACAGAATCTGAAATTTTACCCACCGCTACCGTCGCCTTAAGCAACGTCGGGCGGGGTCAGTACTTGGATGGGTGACCGTTTTTATAGATAATGGTACGGAACCCTTCGTTTGCGAGTCCGACTCGCACTTGGCCGGTTTTTTTTTAATTTTAGGGTTGGCCGGACACCACCGTTTTGAATCGGTAGTCGTCTAAGTAAATCGATATGAATATTTCATTTTAGGTCGCAATTGACGATAGGTGCGAACTACTCGGTCGATGTATTAAATGCATTTACCTTGCGGGAAAACCATATAATTCTAGCTTTATTTAAATCTCAAATAAAAATTCATTATACGTCACAATTCGATACCTCAGTCTACGTGCCATCCAATCGTAACCGCTTGCTGTGACAATCGATTTGCGTTAGTTACATCTCTATATACGTCAGTCATAATGTGTCAAATACCGCAAATAATGTTGTTTACACTATAACGAACATTAAAGTTTTTGAATATAATGGCCTGGTAAAAAGCGTGCCTAGCGTCTACCTGAACAAAGCTCAATCCGTTTCGTTTCGTTTTTATCTCTATCTCGCTCTTTCGTTAGCCGATAACCAGGGTTGGGCAAAATACTGGCGTCCACGTATTTCAAATACAAATTACAAAATACATTTTTAAAAGTATTTGAAATACCAAATACAAATTACTTTGGTGACGGGTATTTGAAATACAAAATACAAATTACAGTGTTTAAAATAATGTATTTCAAATACAAAATACAAAATACCTTTAAATTTTTTTGTTTAATCATTTAGTTTTTTTAACGAATATCCTTTCCTAAAAACTTATAGGGTCATTGCGCAAGTTTTCGTCCAGCTCTAGTTTTCGTCCACTTGACGAAATTTGAATATAAACCTACATTGCTGCACAAATTTGGACTGATTTCAATCCTTAATGTCGAAACAATATGTACAGGGTGACCTTAGCCATTGGACTAACCCTGAAATCCCACGTACGGTTGCTTCTCAGAAATGCTCTAACGGTAATATTTTTTTTATTAGAACAAAAGATATAAAAATAAATTATCAAACAAAAGTTATTTCCAATAATCGACAACAAAAAGAAACATACTGTATTAATCATTGGCAGTGCTTTTGACAATTTGTTTGAAAATGTGCGGCAATGATGACATTTGTCAAAAGACAGAATCTTATTAATGTCATAAATAAAAAAGATAATCAAAACGGTCGAAGAAGGTTTCATACTATTTATTACCTCAGGAGCTACTAACACATACCTGCAGGTTGCTCCAAAGTAAAAAAAAAAAGGTAATTTGTTAATTTCTTCGTAACCGCTACATCGATTGTTATGATATTTTGTATACTGGTACTGGTACTGGTTCTAAATACCCTAATGCATATGCACATTTCGGCTTTGTCCAATGGCTAGAACATCCTGTATATCTGTCTACATATTAAAATTATATTTCGCAAGTAGTAAATTAAAAATGAAATATATTATTTGCTAATCCGTCAAGTGGTATAAAACTAGAGCATGGACGGAAACTACTGCAGTGACCCTATACCCTGGCTGTTGACGAAAAATTCCGCGCAGAATAGCTCGCGCATTGTACTTGCCCTCGTACAAGTCGTACATTATATTTAAATAAACGTTCCATTTTAGGATTATAGAATTTAATAAAATGTATTTTGTAGAAATGTATTTTGATGCTTGAAGTATTTGAAATACAAAATACAAAATACATGTGAATGCAGTATTTGAAATACCAAATACAAAATACTTTTCCAGGTAGTATTTGAAATACAAATACAAAATACAAAAATGTATTTCAAATACGTATTTCAAATACATGTAATTGAAATACTGCCCAACCCTGCCGATAACCTATATCTGTCCCTGCTCATCGGAAAACGAATAAAACAGTTTTAGTGCTGCGTTTTGCTTTGCGATAGTTGCGTCCGTTATGCGCGACTATGTTATCGTATGTCACAGCCTCTTTGTCATCGTTTTTATAAAAACAGTTTGTCGTTCCTGCCACAAACTGTTATTTCGTTACAGCCGGCCTAGCCAAGGTTACAATCGCTATCGCTTCGACAACGAAAAGCTTTATGTCTCTCTATCACTCTTCCATATTAGTGCGACAGTGACAGTTGCGTTTCGATCGCTACGGAGCGTAAGCGATTGGCATCTTGGTTACGCGGCCAGCACAAGAAAGTGGTAGCCGAGTGGATATGACGTCCGACTTTCAATCCGGAGGTCGCGGGTTCAAATCCTGGCTCGTACCAATGAGTTTTTCGGAACTTATGTACGAAATATCATTTGATATTTACCACTAGCTTTTCGGTGAAGGCAAACATCGTGAGGAAACCTGCATACATCTGCGAAGAAATTCAAAGGTAATAAATAATAATAATAAATATTAGGGGACATCTTACACAGATCAACCTAGCCCCAAACTAAGCAAAGCTTGTACTATGGGTGCTAGGCGACGATATACATACTTATATAGATAAATACATACTTATATACATAGAAAACAGCCATGACTCAGGAACAAATATTAGTGTTCATCACACAAATAAATGCCCTTACTGGGATTCGAAACCAGGACCATCGGCTTCGCAGGCAGGGTCACTATCCACTAGGCCAGACCGGTCGTCAAAAAAGGTGTATGTGAAGTCCCCAATCCGCATTGGGCTAGCGTGGGGACTATAGCCCAAGCCCTCTCGCGCATGAGAGGAGGCCTGTGCCCAGCAGTGGGACGTATATAGGCTGAAATGATGATGATGACAAGAAAGTGTTTTTAAAAACACGGAAAAAAACGCTCAGCTCTACTACACTCCTATCTTCTCTTCTATCATCTTTTTACTCCTTCTGTCTCTTTCTCGCTCCTTTCATACTTGGCAGTGTATGTATCCCACTCATACCACAAACTGTAACTGGCCCCAGGCGCGGCCAAACAGTGTAAGCCATGTTAAAAAAAAAAAAGAATAAATGTTTGGTATTGGTATCTTAGCAACTTATTCAAACAGCTTCTTTAATTTTTGTAATTTAATTTTGTGATAAATATTTGAATGCTGAAATTCCAGCCAGACATGTAAAGAACTGAATTTGTATACATTGACATCTTATTTATAACTCGTGTTTTATCAAATAAACGATTATCTTATCTTATCACGGTTCATGAGATACAGCCTGGTGACAGACAGACGTAATACAGACGTACAGACGGACAGACGGACAGTCGGACAGCGGAGTCTTAGTAATAGGGTTATCTTTTGAGTACGGAACCCTAAAAATCGCAACAGGCCCTATATGATTATGTTTTAGTACCTAAATACTAGCGACTCGCCCCGGCTTTGCCCGGGTTACACAAAACCTTAACGATAGTACATTATTGTCGAGGCTCGGAAGTAGCTACTTGCAGGCTGAGGATTCGTTTTAAACGGACGACCTTGGGAGTCCGTTTAATTGAATCCGAAGCCAGCAAGTAGCCTTCCAGCCGAGTCATATATAGTGCTTTTCTCAAAAATGGTGCAAGAAATATAAATATCATAGAAATATTTTACAAAAGCAACGTTCTTACGTATATATTTTCACAGAAAAAAGTAGAAACAATTGAAAAAATTAGCTTTGCCGCCTTTTTATTTTTTTAATAAAAAAATAGAAGTGTATTTTTCTGCCGAAAATACGTCAACCTATTTGAGACAGCTAAATAGTCGCGGTACTAATCATCTGTTTGGCTATTTAATGGGCCTGTGCCTTAATTTGATATGGCCATTTCAAGTTTTAAAAAGTTTGGAACTCGACAAATAATGGAATTTGTATGCAACATTGCAGTCCCAAAATCGAGACTGCAATGTTTTTAACTTTTTAATTTTTGACTGACCATAAACTACGCGCTTCGCGACCTATTTTTTAAACAGCAAAGTCGACTTTGCCGTCCATTTTTGAGAAAATTATACAAACCTTCCACAAGAACCACTCTATTGATGGGTGAAAAATTTTGAAAACTGCATGAAAATCTGGAGTTTTGAGTGAACATACATACATACAGACAGACGCGGCAGGGGACTTTGTTTTTTTTAACAAGCTTTTATTAGGTCGACCTGTATGTAACTAACTATGTAATGGAATCTAAGATAACTTATTTAACCATCTTCCAAGGATCGTAGTCTTGAAAATTGGCAGCTGTATGTAGTTCTGATGACATACAATAATAAGGTACTGTCAAACTGATCTGATGATGGTGGATGAGACAGGAGGTGGCCATAGGAACTCTGTGATGAAACAACGCAACCTAATTGTGTTAGGGGTTTTTAGAATTGTCTCGATGAGTATTAGTTGTCTGTCGTAAGAAAAGTACAGTCAGCGATAAAAGCTTGTACCAAAAATTAAATTTTTGAGAAAAACTTATTTATGGTGTAGTGATAGTGATTGTAAGAACATTATTAAGAGTGCAAATAATTTGACTTGCTATAAGATGCTATACGATTTTGATCAGGCGTTTTGTTTTTCTCAATTTTCAATGTCTGTGGAGCGCTGGTGGTCTAGCGGTAAGAGCGTGCAGCTTTCAATCCGGAGGTCGCGGGTTCAAACCCCGGCTCGTACCAATGGGTTTTTCGGAACCTATGTACGAAATATCATTTGATATTTACCAGTCGCTTTTCGGTGAAGGAAAACATCGTGAGGAAACCGGACTAATCCTAATAAGGCCTAGTTTACCCTCTAGGTTGGAAGGTCAGATGGCAGTCGCTTTCGTAAAAACTAGTGCCTACGTCAATTCTTGGGATTAGTTGTCAAGCAGACCCCAGGCTCCCATGAGCCGTGGCAAAATGCCGGGACAACGCGAGGACGAAGAGAATTCTCAATGTCTACTTTACTTTATTTAATTAAACTCTGACCAGAGACGAAAGAAAGGACGCGTAGCACAAAGAACTTCGTACATTGATCCGCCTATTCTATCTCTATCACACCCACCTGATTTTATTTCTATCTCTATCCTTCCTCATGGTGTACAGTCACCTGCAATAATATGTTAATATTCGAAGCCCGCAAATGTGACACGTTCATATGGCTCTACAAATAAGATCATGTCAGATATTTTTGCGGCCTTCGTTGTGTAACATATTATTGCAGGTGACTGTACAAGAAAATAGGACCTTTTAGTAACATAGAAGTACGCTGAAAGAGGGGTGTTATACATTTGACGCCAATGTCTGTCTGTCTGTCAGTGGCACCGTAGCTCTCAAACGGATGGACCGATTTCGATGCAGATTTTTTACGCGAAAGCGAGTTTCCTTAAGAGGCCCACTCATTAACAGTCCGCCTGACGGTATCAGCCTGTCAGTTGTTCGGAACTGTCAAAATTATGTTCTAACTGACAGGCCGATACCGTCCGGCGGACTGTTAATCAGTGAGCCCCTTTACGGTGGTTCTTAGTTATTACTAGCGATCCGCCTCAGCTTCGCACGGGTTAACAAATTATACACCTTCCTCAAGAATCACTCTATTGACAGGTGAAAACCGCATCAAAATCCGTTCAGTAGTTTTTGAGTTTATCGCGAACAAACACACAAACAGACAGACGCGGCGGGGCACTTTGCTAGGTTCGTGATTGATAATAATCGATCCGACAGTTTGGAGAGTCAACTCTTTTCCAAAATAGTCTACTACCTATACTCTGTATCTTTAGGTATTTAAATAAAAGTAAACAAAATCTACCCTCAAATGGCTCCTTAAGCCAGTTGAGGGTAGATGAAAACATTACATGATCAAATAATGTAGGTTAAAGTCAGGTCGTTCAGTGACTGATCCAGGCGGTTTTGTATTTGGTTGGTTAACCAATAAATGTTATAACTACCCGAAGATTTACAAATTGTTTGTTTACTTTCATTTAAATGCCTAAAGATACGGAGTATAAGGCAGTTTTTGGCATAATTGCGTAGGGTTTTTTTAATTTATTAGTTATTTGCAACTTGCGTGGAAGCCGTAAGCCCAATATGTCGTGAATCAGACATAGATGTTTTTGTGGCATAAACGAGTGTTTGAGAAAATGAAACATCGATAAATCTGTTATCGATAAGTCATAGATTAATATTTAAAATATGTAACTTCTACTGGCTGTAGGTAAGTTACCGAAAAATTTCAATAATGCAAATCAATTACAAAGCGTTACATAATTTCTTTATTAGATATATTTAGTACTTAAAAATTAAAACGTAAACTGTAGTATACAGTGCCAAAAATATATCAAAAGAGAAGATGTCGAACGTGTTGTGTATTTCGCGGTAGCTATATCTTCTTATAAAATGTAATAAATATTTAAGTAGGTATAGTTCGTAGGTTTCTAATAGAGCCCGACGGCTAATCCTATTGTCTATTGTTAAGTAAAACCGCACGTGCTACATACCTGCAAAAAAGGGTCTTAATTATTCTATTTGGCACCTGAGCGCGGGCTAGTCCAACGCTCAAAAAACCAGTGTAGGTGAGCTCTCCGCTAACGCGCCTTTGTTACGCATCTCGATGACACATTTTAGACTGGTTCTGTAGCGTTCGACTCGCCGGCACTCAGGAACCGAAGTACTGTACTTTTTATGCAGGTGGTTGTGGCACGTGGCACGAGCGGTTTTACTTAACAATAGACAATAGGATTAGCCGTCGGGCTCTATTAGAAACCTACAAACTATACATATAACGTTAAGGTAACATCGATAACAGACATGTCGATATTTCATTTGGGCAATCACTCTATTTTGCCACAAAAACTTCTGTCTGGTCGTGATTCTTCTCACTTGATGGTCTCATCGGAAGATCAGCGCTGGAAGCCACCAGCAACATGCCGAAATGGGGCCATTTCGTGGCACTTTAATCTTATTTTGTGTTTTCTTTTATATTATGTATTGTCTCGTTTGTTTGTGCTTACGAATAAATGCTATTCTATTATATTCAATAAAACGAATTAATCAAATCTTAGACCGTAATATATATTTATAATAATGTTTCCTTCCATTTTCCTTCACAGTTGACAGCAATACATAATCGTATTGCGTAAAATCATCATTTCCCTTGAAAATATTTAAAAAGTCAGTCTTATTTCTTATCTTATCTTTCTTCTGTGCAATTAACAGTCCATTTACAATGAATTCGTGGAGTGTTGGATTGTCTGTACTCGACTGTGTTTTAACGATTCCATTTTCAGAACTTGGCTGTGTTTCATGTTTATTTTCAGTTCTCTGTTCTTTGGCACAGTTTTGGCATTTTTGAGCTTGACTGGCGTTTTCATGAAGTTTTGGAAGCGACCTGAAAAATATAATTAGTTATAAATATATAAGGAAAATCTTGTATCACTTATAGGAAGTACAGTTACCTGCAATAATATGTTACTCTTCGAAGGCCGCAAAAATATGTGACACTCTCTTATGGCTCTACAAATAAGCTTGTGTCAGATATTTTTGCGGCCTCCGTTGTTTAACATATTATTGCAGGTGACTGTACCTATTTTTGACATAGCTGCCCTACTGTTATGGTAAAACAGCGTACCTACCTATCTTATTGTTACATATTTCGTATCTAGATATGCTCTTTTGACGTAACAGGGCAGATAGCTTGGGTACGGTGACAGGTGTCATGATGTCATCTTAATACAATTTTGCAAAGGCTATAGTCGGTTTTCCATAGTAAGTTGGCCCTTAAGTCAATTTGATTCGGGTTTTTTTTGTGAGTACCTCTTATGGTGAAGGATATTTTTGCTTACTATGGAAAACCGACTATGGCCTTTGAGCGTTTTAACGTTATAAATTGTATGGAGATGACTGCTGTCACCGTACTCAAACTTTGTGAAAAATATTATCTTATCTTATAGGTTAAACGTTAAACGAGCAATTCTTCAAAAATCAGAAATCAGAAATTTTCTTGTATAGGTATTTATTTATTTATTTATATATTTCAGAGATCTCGGAAACGGCTCTAACGATTTCTTTGAAATTTGCTATATGGGGTTTTTCGGGGGCGAAAAATGGATCTAGCTAGGTCTTATCTCTGGGAAAACGCGCATTTTTAAGTTTTTATATCCCAGATATTTTATTAATTACCTTGAAAAGCTGAAGCTGGCATTGAACCTGCATACCCAGCCGTCGAACTCCGTGAACCAATAGTGCAGGCCTTCTGGCGACGTCAGCATATCTGTCAAAACAAATATTTGTTTATATTATATTTTATTTATTACCTCCTACCAGTGGGGAGACACTCCTGACTTCGGGCAAACTCGGCTCCGTTCGGCTCAGCATTGCTCCGAGCAATTATTAGGGTGGATACAACTTGACGAGCCTTTGCGTGTATGACCACAGATAAGATTATGGAATAAGTAATAGTAATATTACCGTACAGAAAGGACACTTCCTACAAAACCGTAGTTTGACAGCGATTCAGGGTCGAATCGTGATATCCCTTTGTAACATCATTATCCCTTTCGACTATTTAGGGTTGTCAAAATTCAAGTAATTATCTGTGGTCGTGCACGCAATAATTGATCGGAGCAATGCTGAGCCGAACGGAGCCGAGTGTGCCCGAAGTCAGGAGTGTCTCCCCACTGGTAATGGACGCGTGCGGCGGATTTTTAGTGAAGTAAATAAAGGTAGTGGACCCCGCAGTAATTCCTCAGCCAGAAAAAGCTTTACAGTATGATAAAGTATCAATAAATAAAAAGTATTGTATAAATTTCCAAAGAATGATAATAATAGAATTAAAGTAAATACCTAAAGTCTTAAATCGTTAATATCTTTTTACGGAAAAATGCTCCGTTCAAACTTTCTTCACCGGACATATTCATGTAACGTATTGCAACAATATATGAAATATCCAAAAAAAAAATCCCAGCAGAAATACCAATATTAATAAAATAAAAATTTTTGGCGTGTCTCTGACCGGAAAATTGCACCGTCGAATTTTTTCACTGGAATGCCATTTTATTGCAGTTTTATACCTACAAAATGAAAATCTAAAAAAATTACCATGTAACTGTACTATTTTCAGAAATTGCCTTTTTACTCGCTGTGGAAAATTTCTCTATCCATTTTATTTACTGAATTAAGTTCACAGTAGTCTATCTATTCAACTATAAAAACATCCAAAAATTAACGAGCGTATTAAAAACTAAACATATCGGAAGCAGTGTGTAGGGAGCGGGGTGTACAAGGTATGATATTTCTTTTGGATATTTTGGATTTAAGTGCATACGTGACTACTTAGTACATTTTTAAAAAAGAAATCAGGCTGAGAAATTTTCCACTCTCAGTTTTTAATAGTTCTAAAATACATAAATTTGGGTATGCATTTTTTTTTTGATTTTCTTACCCACTACGCCAAATTATATTCTAAGATCATATAAGAAGAAAAAAATGACAGAGCAATTTTCCGATGAAAATAAGCGACAAAAAAAGGAATTATCATAAAAAAATATTCTCATGTTTGACAAAAGTTTTAGATTTTTTTCTAGTATTACATACTGATACAAATAACTTATTTGTTAAAATAAATTTGGACGGAGGAATTACTCAGTTCAATATATAAACAGATTTGTATTTTTACGTATAAATACCTAACATAGGAGTGTTTTGTTTTTTGGATATTTATATGTTAGTTTCGGCTCATACTATACAATAACGAAGCAAAATTTCATCGACTGAGAAATTAATGCATGGGTCTCCATACAACAACTTGCTTCATTTACTACACTATTTAGAATAGAATAGAATAGAATAGCACCCGCACACTTGTGCCTGCTAGCGGACGCCCTGTCTGTGTGTCTGTTTGTGGCATCGTAGCTCTTATACGGATGGATCGATTTCGATGCATCGGTTCTTAGCTATATTTGAGTAATATTATTTGTGCTAACAATTGTTGAAGCAGTTGAGGTGAAAATAATAGCTAAGTATTTATTTTATTTCAACATGAATATTCTTATCTTACGTGATTATAATAGATCTATAAATCGGCACGACTGTAATAAAATGAAGATAAGGCAAAAACAAAAATTTCGTGATAAGAATAAAAATGGTTGTCTGTAAAGTCGGTTTACGGACGATAATTTTGCGTGATAACGTAATAAGAAAACATTACCATTACATTACGTAACGTTACCATGGAGATATGTCCACAACGTGACACTTTTTCGTGCATGCTACCGGTGTTCATCGATTTATAAGACGTTATCACGTCAAAAACATTTTCTCCCGTTTGTGGCTTTTCTAAGTGCCCTAACTAACGTTGGTCTCAGGAAGCTTTTGATCCAGGAAAGGTCTTTTAGGAACATTTAGACGAAGCAGCACGAGCCTTACTGCCACATTTAACCTTTTCTGTTTATGTGAATAGAAAATGAATTATGTTTAGAAGTGAATAAAATTCATTTTTAATAGTATTAACTGGTGGCCAGTAATTGAAGATTTACCCTATGAACCTAACATTCAAAAAGATACATTCGTATAAAGTGTCATTCTATGGAACTTGCTAACTATGTAAACAAACCGCCATACTGAAATCATTATTCAGTGACAGTTTAAATATGGCGGTTTGTTTACATAGTTAGCAAGTTCTATCTAGAATGACACTTTAAACTAACTGGTTATAATATTTAATAATATTTTGTCGACATTGGGTTACTCCGAGTTGGGTTATAATTGTTGTTGTATAATATAAACAAAACCAGCGTCATACATTTTAATTCGTTGATACAAAAAACAAAGATAAAAACAACAATAAACTGTTTGATAACCTTTGTTTTTCCTTTGTCATCACAAAGATAAATAAAATATATACAGAATGATTTCTGGGTCGAGATCGAAAACCACTTTTTCCGACTCTGTAAATGATCCACATTACCATTATGGTAATCGTAATCATTTATTTGTTGCAAGCCATATTATGGTATTACAGATGTTCTTAAATGAAATAAGTACCTACAGTCATGGACTCTATTAGGACGTGGCAACATGTTTATATTTGATTAAAAGATAATTATTATTTTTTTATAATTTTTTAGTGGTAATCATGGTCATTAGTCATCCTCTGACTTTTGACATCGTGACATACGCTGTATGGAAAGCGGCAAGACGCCACATTGTGTAGGGTGACCAAATTGTATGCAAAAATGTTTTTTTCTACTTGTCATCTGAAAACTAAGTAATCATCATTATTGGTGATAAACAATAATTAACAACATCATTAGGCTTGACTGTTCTCTTGCTCCTCGACCCCAAAATCACCCTGTAGTTGTGTACTAAGTAGGTAAATATTGTAATCATTAAATAATCAGTTGCGATGCAAATAATTAAATAATCCATTATACAGTCGCTATCAGATTAATTAGAGCGCCGAGGTCCTCAAAAATATCTGAACACGCACTCTAACGCCTCGACAATAGAACTCTTTCGATCCTAATCGGCACAATGGTTGTCGACTTGCGGAAAATGCCCAGTATAACTAACTATACTTAGATATAACATAAAACATCCCAAATTGAAAAAAAGTGTAGTGAGCAGCTTTAAATATTAAACTCGTAATATTTAAATGAGGTCACAATGAAGTCCTTTCGCAGGGTCATATTTAATTAAAACCCGCAAGTCTGCTGTTAAAAATGCTACTCATTTCCTGTTTCCATTTCAGGGCGCTGGAAATGAATGTCTTGGATTAAGTATGAGTTTTTTTATAAATATATGTCTGTCTTAAAAAAACTTATTTGTCTTAACAAAATCGAGCCGATAATGGATTCACATGTTCCATCATGTGTTATAATGACAATGGGAAAACGTAACCTGATGGAAGAGAGTACTATATAGGTTCTGGAGGAGCTATTAACCCTTTATAAGGCAGAGACGATTTGAAAACCACTTAGTTAATAAACATTTTCGGAGAAGAACATCCTCTTTTTTATTTAACTATAATGGTATTATATAGCGAATATATCAGGCTTTCTTTCCTCATTCATACTTTTTCGGTCAGTATTTAATTTTAGTGTAATTAATTAATCTATAGTATGTGGTCAATTTATGCACTATGCCTGTCAAGGGATGCTTCCCTTCCTATCGTCATTGTTTCCATTATACTATTAAAAATATACATGTCGCTGTATCTAATAATTTGAATTATAGCTCTTGCAATTCACGATGGCGAGTGGTGAGACTCTTATTGGTATGATGACAAGGTCTAATTTTGATAAATCCACTCTCCATCGTGAATTGCAATAACTGTACTATTGTTTGTAGTGTCAGGAAAGTGTATCATTTGCCACTTAAGATTAATAAAATTATAAAAGGTTACATGCTATATCAATAAGTATTGTAATTAGAACTTTTAGCATGGTATTACGTACATGGCAGTTATGACAAAGCACCTTATGTTTGTCATGTCAATGTCAATGAATAGGTGTATTGGAAACAGATCATCTGAAAACTCAAGTGCACTAACAGGCTGAGTGCATATATTGGCCACATGTTTTTCTTAATGATTTCGTTTTTTTTTTTGCCGTAGATGTGTTCCCCAGTGCATTACAAACATGGTAGAGTATTTAACTTTCACGTAGCATATCTGTATAACTGGGACCTTATAAAAATATTTGATGAATATTCGGCACTTTAACCAAATAATTCGGCGGAACATTGGAAAACTTGCCGAATGCGTAATAATTACCGGATATTCGGTCTATCTCTAGTTTAAATCACTACATCTTATAAAACAAAGTCTCCCGCCGCATCTGTCTGTTTGTATGTTCGCGAACTCAAAAACTACTGAACGGATTTTCGTGCGGTTTTCACCTATAAATAGAGTGATTCTTGAGAAAGGTTTAGGTGTATAATTTGTTGACCCGTGCGAACCCGGGGCGTCGCTAGTAAATGTATTATGTAACGGTATAGAATGACGGAATCAGAGTTGACTTTTAACTCGTTTGTAAACTGGTTTAATAACGTCGTACAAGGTCTGTGTGTAGCAACTTCGCTATCTTACAAACATATCTAAAGATCAAACTGTCATAATAGAAACTGGTATTTTACCGTGTTTAATTATTCTTTGGTTGGTGAAAGTGGTGAAACTATTGACATTTTTATTCTTTTTAGCTTAAGTATTTATATTTTAATTTATTTGACAATGATTTTACAATAATTTTAATTTTATTCTAATTCAATTAACATATTATTTTTAAATTAGTAGTTTTATATTTTAAATGGCTTATTTTGTTTTTTTGATTTGGTTGTGTTCGTGTTATAAATGTCAGGAATGTACAAAATTTCTGTAAATACTGTTTATTGCTTTATTGTTAATCCTCCTTTTAAAATTGTAATATGACTGTGTTGGAGCCATGTTGTGAAATAAACGGATTTATTATTAAGAGTCCGCAGCAAGTACAAACGGTGTTTCTGTCTCATTTTAAAACTACGTGTTGGATTGTAATGATTGCACATACAATGTCATAAGATATATAAGTATGTCTGTGCCTGTAATTAGTTTATATAGCTCCAGTTTATAAAACAAACGAAATAGAGCAATAACAAGTTTGGTATGAAAAACTAAAATTCGCTGTATTTTTTAGGGTTTCGTACCCAAAGGGTAAAAACGGGACCCTATTATTAAGACTCCACTGTCCGTCTGTCCATCTGTCTGTCACCAGGCTGTATCTCATGAACCGTGATAGCTAGACAGTTGAAATTTTCACAGATGATGTATTTTTGTTGCCGCTATAACAACAAATACTAAACAGTACGGGTTTTTTTTAACTATGGTATCTGAAGCTACACATTTTTTAAAGAGTGGCTGGAGTATGCATTGGATAAGACCAAATGGCTGGAAAGGGGGGAGGCCTATGTCCAGCAGTGGGACACTCTTATAGGCTAACTAGCGACCCTAACCTAAGACAGATTATACACCTAAACCTTCCTCAAGAATCACTCTATTGACAGGTGAAAACCGCATGAAAGTCCGTTCAGTAGTATTTGAGTTAATCGCGAACATACAAACACACAGACAGATGCGGCGGGGGACTTTGTTTTATAAGGTGTAGTGATTTGATTGACGGCCATTTTTGGTACGGAACCCCAAAGACGAGAGCATGAGGACAAAGTCTTAACATGATGACGTCAAAAGTCATTGACGCCATGTTTTTTTTTAATTTGCGTCGGTGCCAGATAAATTAAATAACAAAAACAAGATTTGGGTGATGTTATCTAGTGATTATACCGGTGTATGTATGTTCGTTTATCCGTTTCTATTACTTTGACACAATTTGAATAAAGACACTCATTTATTGTATAATAAGTGTTTTAAATGAATATAAAACTAAAATTAACTACAATTAAGATAACTAAAGCTAAAAAATTAAAAATACCTATCAAAATTTTGCGCCCTTGATAGGGTGCCCATCACGCAGGCAGCGTTCCCGCGCTGGATTGCTATGGCCACTCTTTGCGCGAGGGTCACCTGGGGCTTTCCTTAGGCGTTTGCTGAGCGCCTTGTGGAGCCCCCGAGCCCCCCTACCCCACGGTCCCATTTGAATATACTTAATATTAAAATAGTTTTTTATTTAGGCGTGGTTGCCATTTGCACAATGTTTTAGAATTAGGCCAAGAAAAGTCTGTAACGATTTTGGTAGCCCACGCAGTGCAAGTGTTATTTTAAACGTCAAACTTCTATGAAATTATGACGTAAATAACACTTGCACTGCGTGTGCTGTCAAAATCGTTGCAGGCTTCTCTTGGTCTAACTCTACTTACCTATGTTTTGTTTTTAATTTTATTTATTTACTTTACCTATAGTTTTATTATAATATACCTACATACTCGCATGTATGTTGGATAGTCTCTAAAGTGTATGCTATAGATTTTAGGAGTTCGTAATGAATAAGGAAGTTTGTCTGTTCGTCTGTCTGTCTGTCCTCCGTCCGACTAATTTGATACAATGTTTACAAAGACAAACTATTGTTCCAATAAAACTTATCAAAATGGTAAAAATGCAATATTTAATTAATGCTTCCTTAAAACAACTATAAAAAATAGACGATTAAATAAAATAAAATGACAAGTCAATGGAACCTAAAATAAAAATTAATAAAACACGAAACCCTAATTTAGATGAAGTTAATAGTATATGCAATCATAGAAAAAAAAATAACTTAAATAATCTTTACCCTTTTTATTTGTTATGTAAATAAATTAATTAATAAACTTTAAAGCTAAATAAAATATTGTATTCTAAAAGACCTCCGTGAGCTGTACTGGGTGCAAAGGTGCCCATCACACCCTAATTTAAAACTAAAATCACCTAAAATAAATAAATAAAATAAAACTTACTGCAAATATCCAAATCCATTTCACGCATCACTCGCGTCAGCTGTGAGCCGGACATGTGTTTGAAAATAAATAAATCACAAAATATCACAATAATGATTGTTATTATTAATGAACAATTAACGTTAATAATTGTTATGACAATAACGGTGCGGGTTCGTGTTTCTCTAGATATAAACAAACTGAGCGAACGATAGCGAGAGTTCAACGATTAATCGGTAGTGATGTCACCGATATATCGATAATAATAAATAAAAAAATATTATAGGACAATTTTTACACAGATCGACCTAGTTCCACAGTAAGCCCAACAAAGGCTTGTGCTGTGGGTACTAGACGACGACATATATAATATATACACATATATATAAATACTTATATACATAGAAACATCCATAACTCAGGAACAAATATTTGTGATGAACACACAAATAAATGCCCTTACCAGGATTCGAACCCGGGACCTCCTGATGCGTAGGCAGGGTTACTACCGACTAGGCTAGGAGGCCGTTAAATAGAGACGCCACATGATAATAATACTAATAGGCTTTGAACGTAGGTTTTAGGGATTTTTATTTTTTTAGTTGGGTTTAATTTTAGTTATTTTATTTTATAAGGCCTACTTAAGTATTAAGTTTGTATTATTTACATTATAAATATTTTATACTATTACTTATTCTGTGACGCCGCGAAAAGTGGTTTTGGCCGAATACTGAATACTGAATTTTCGGCTAACTCTCGGCCGAAGTGCTGAATCATCGACAATCGATGTTTGAAATGATTTGGCCGAATATCGAATATTCGGTCACTCTCTCGGCCGAAGCACCGAATATTCGCTATAAAATGCGTACATTTTTATTCACATTTATTATGAAAATTGTTCATCCAACAAAGACCAATCTTTGTTAAGATTTAGTTTTTCTTGCTTAGAACTAAAGTATGAAATTTAATTTAAAGAAATTCAGCCCATAATAAAAATAATTTTAATCAATAAATGCTCAAAAAAAAAGGGAGAAATGGAAGTGGGAGTTGGAAGGGGTAGACCTCGGCGGACTTTCTTTGATCAGATCGGGGAAATCCTGAAGAAAGGCCAGGTCAAGAGCACCCTAAACCGGCGAGCGTGTGTGAGGAATGTTATGAAAGTGAAGGAAGCGAAAGAGGTATGTCAGGATCGTAGCAGTGGAAATCCGTGGTCTCTGCCTACCCCTCCGGGAAATAGGCGTGATTATATGTATGTATGTATGTAAATGTTCAAAACAAATTATTCGTATTTAAAAACTTCCCAAGAATACATTGTCCAGTACAATGAGAATTCATCGATAATTTATCGACAACATGTCCAGCCCTAGCTCTCGTAACAGACGTGTTGCAGTTGCGTGCGATCGACTCCCGCGCTGCCGTCAAACAGCAAAACACTACAAGTAAAAAAAATCATTTATATGTCTAAAAATATTTTTTTATTTAATATTTTTATATAATGTTGTTTTTAAATAGTCACAGGTACAGGTACTAGAGATTGCTTTTTAACGATAGGACTACCGATTGTGTTATATACCACGACAGATTGTAACTCGTGCTATTGAGGTAGAGCTAGACCAAGAAAAATAGCCCACGCAGTGCAAGTGTTATTTACACGTCATAATTTCGTAGAAGTTTGAAGTTTCAAATTACACTTGCACTGCGTGTGCTATCAAAATCGCTGCAGACTTTTCTCGGTCTGACTCTATGCAATAAAGAGTACGTACGTAATTTCCATCTTTGTAACAAAAACATACCTTTAACCTTTTGGACGCCAATGACGGATATATCCGCACCGTAGGTCCAACGCCAAAGACGGATTAATCCGTCACAGAACACCGATAGGCGTCGCTCACTCCGCGATTTCGTCACTTTGCTACAGGTAGCTAAAAGTACATCCGTTCCACACCAATTTTGGTGACTAGCGATAAGCCGCGCGTGGCGCTGTCGCCACCTAGCGGCCATATCTGCCCTGATCGTATTAGACGCGTTTTGTTAGAGAGTGAGTCTTCTGTACCTAGTACTATTATTTGTTTTGTGACACAGAGCAACATCGACCTACGTGCATATATAAAGTTCAACTTCAGTTTTGACACTTCGGTGACGTATCTTCTGAGTGACAGCTTTTGTGTTTGACATGTCGTTGAAAAGGTTAGTTAACTAATTACATGGACTTCCGGTTCGAACGCCATCTTGATAGATAGCGTTTGTTTTTGCTCATTAATATTGTTTAAAGTGTGATATCGATAGTTTATTATACAGTAAACTAATGTGGTAGTGTGCAGTGAATGGAGAATTAATCTTGAAATGCGTTTAACCACCATTTTCCACGTACTAATTGTAAAGTCCAGCTATCGCTTTACAAGAGCTAATAAAATCCGCCGGATCGATACAGCGATTTAGAGCACGATGCTTGTTTTTGTATTAATTAATCTTAATTGTAAATAGTCGTTATGTTGTATCTTCTTGCTGTGTAACTTTTTTCTTATTTAACTAACTGTTTACTGTCTGTTATTTCTGTCTTTTTTCTTCTTGTCTGTTACCTTCCGTGATTCTTCTCACTTGATGGTCTCATCGGAAGATCAGCGCTGGAAGCCACCAGCAACATGCTGAGATGGGGCCATTTCGTGGCACTT
Organism: Cydia splendana; assembly: GCF_910591565.1. NCBI lineage: Eukaryota > Metazoa > Arthropoda > Insecta > Lepidoptera > Tortricidae > Cydia > Cydia splendana. Next base: position 1,839,339 of record NC_085985.1, read on the forward strand.
TAATCTTATTTTGTGTTTTCTTTTATACTATGTACTGTTCCGATTGTTTGTGCTTACGAATAAATCTATTCTATTCTATTCTATTCTATTCTAAAATCACCGTACACTTTCTTCTGTCTTGTACTAACCGTACAACTGTAGTCGTCCTATTTAGCTCCTAATACCTTGATATTGGCGAAATAGTCTCACTGGACTGAAGCCATAATTTTAAAAGAATGAACTAATTAAGTAATTACATACTTATTGGTAAATGAGGTACCTTTGTTAAAGTTGCAAATACGGGAATTCCGTCCTTATGCTATTATTTATAGGTATAATCGCTCACACTGTCAACTGACAGTTCGTAAACCTTATTACAAAATGCATAAGGTCCACCGGTGGACAGGTGAGAGTGTTGCTGCGAACTATTACGTAGTTAATAATCGTTGTATCCGCACTGATTACGTTATTACGATAATTACCATAGTTTTCTTGAAAATAAAACAAAAGAATTGCCTTAAAGGTTAGGTTAGGCCCTAACCTAACTTTTTTTTTTTTTTTTTTTTATTGGGAGGAAAATCCGTTATGGATACCTCCCAAAGAATATAATACTCACTAGGAGAAGAACGATAACTCCATACAAAAAAATGTCCCTTTCAAAAGTTCGTTTATACTACTAGCGCTCTGGTAGGATACCATTGTAATTAGAATTGACAACCCGTTTAGCCTAGCGGGTATTGGCAGTAATCCCGTTCAGGAAGCTAATGGTCCTGGGTTCGAATCCCGGAGAGGGATTTTTTTTTGTATTTTTTCTTTTTTGTTGGGGTCAGGTTTTTAAGAGCCCATCAACGTGCACACTAGCGCCAGTGCTAAATAATCGTGATTATTTAAATTTAGCGACAGGTATTTCAAAAAGGGGACCGCTACTGACTGTATTGTGTATTTAAGTACCTTTTGAATACACCAAACTAGTTTTTATGTTGCTAGATTCGTCGATCTATGAGCTCAAAACAAAAACGGCCGTTTTAACTTTGGACGCGTAGATTGACGAATCCAGTAACATAAAAACTAGTTTGATGTATTCAAAGGGTACTTAAATACACAATACAGTCCGTAGCGGCCCCCTTTTTTAAATACCTGTCATTCAATTTAAATAATCACGATTATTTAGCAGCGGCGCTAGTGTGCACGTTGATGGGCTCTTAAATTAGCATATCACATATAAATAAAAAAATACGTTAAAAGGTAATGATTAGGTACTATATTTAGAAATTCGTCAAATATAAAAGGTACCAAAAAAGTATATTAAGATATAAATATTTTCATTCCTATTAGGATTACTGTAATGTTAGGAGCAATACATATGAATACATACATTGATATGGCAAATAGTTACAAGTTGTTATTACATCTATCCGGTTATCGGACATTTTCTGCTTCACAGCTCCGCGCAGCGTTCTTGGTCACCGGGATACTAGTCTGGATATGCGGCAGATACGTGCCCTTTGAGCTTTTTACAAGAAATCATATGACGGCCCAGGATTATAGTGTTATCTCACGCTCAAGCCATCTGCTGATTCCCTCTCTAAAACAAAACAGTCACAAATTAAACAATATAATCTAACTGCCTAATTACTAACGTCGCTAATTGCTACCGGGTCTAAATTTACCAGCTTAAACAATGTGAGGTTTAACATCTATGATGAATTTTGATTAAATTTCGGACGCGATATAGCGTCCGCGGGACTTACGGGGATAGTAAGATTAAATTATTATATTTGAATTTGGCAATTAGTACGCTCATTTTTATTTAAAGATTAATATATGTATTTCTTACCTTGAAATTATCGCTGTTTCTGGTTTACTACAACGGTTTAAATTTAACTAAGTCTGTACGAAGACGCATTTAGATATGTATTGCTCGTACATATGAATAGTTTTTATTTTTAAAATTAATATGTAAATAAATATATTTCAAGTGAATAAATCGTTTTATATGAAAACTGATATTTTTGCGTTAAATGACTTTAATGACAGCATTGACATTACAGACTTTTGTCTTGCCTATGTTCTTACCGGCCAGACCCAAATCAAGGCCTATCAAAGAGGCCTATTGACAAAGATTTTTTTTAATTTTATCATGGAGGGTAGAGGCACGTCTACCCTTCATAGATTTTATGAACATAGACAAAGACAAACTGAAATAGATAATAATTTACATATGACTTCGACTACTTCATAAAATACAAATCAAAATATATTTGATAAAATAATTGGATTTGTTCCTAGAAATCGTATAGACAAAGCCAGTTCTAGCAATGTTGCTGTAGTAAAATATTTTTATGGTAATTACTGGCAATCTTCCTCTAGGAACGGAGCACACATGTACAATTATGAAGGGTCACGTCATTCCAAGGAAGTCAATAGGCCTTGATACCGCAGGGACAGCGCGGAGGTTATGTCGGACTTTCACCGACTAAAAACCTCCCAGTAGTCCTAGGCGCATTTCGGACGGCTCTGGGATCTCCAATGAACGCGCCAGTGCCGTCCTAGCGCTATGCCCCTTTGTGGGTCCCCTCTTTTTTCAGTCGCAGTCCCTAGCTGCGACCGTCTCCGACTCCGAGAACCCCTTTTAGTCGCCTTTTACGACAGGCAGGGGATACCGTAGCCGTATTCTTACGCCCGGGCTACAGGGCGCAGGCCCTAACCTAACCTGGCAATTCTTTTGTTTTAAGCCATTCTTAAAGTGTGTTCCGCGGAACCCTAGGGTTCCGCAAAGCCTCTGTAGGGGCTCCGCGAAAATACTTGTAATAATAAGAAAAAAAAAACCAACTCTTCTATAGGTAGGTATATCTGGTCCACAGTGACGAACGAAAATGTTTCATTTGGGGCTCCGTCAAATATTTCGCTTTCTAAAAGGGTTCCGTCACCAAAAATGTTTGAGAACCGCTGGTTTAAGGGGCCCACTGATTAACAGTCCGCCGGACGGTATCGGCCTGTCAGTTACAAAACAATTTTGACAGTTCCGAACAACTGTCAGGCCGATACCGTCCGGCGGACTGTTAATCAGTGGGCCCCTTTAGGCTAATCTTTGCAAAATAGTTTTGAAACGGGTCACTACATTATAACATTGAAAGTATGAAATTCGATATACAAATTAACCGGTTTCCAATGCGATTTCGTAAAAAAACTACATGTATAAGTTACATAATTTTGCTATTTGACCGTAGTCGCTTGCGCATTTGCGCAACGAACACAGCTGAGAACAGCTCGAGCACTTTCTGTGAGTCATTCAATCAATCAATCAGTCTTCAATCAATCATTTATTTCAGGCATAAAAGCCCATATAATTTGTTAGTAATACAATATAAATTAATCTTAATATGCTAATGTTAGTAAGTACAAAATTAAAACACTGACATTGACGACGACATCTTTTTTAGGGTTCCGTACCCAAAGGGTAAAAGCTGGATCCTATTACTAAGGCTCCGTCTGTCTGTCTGTCTACCGTGATAGCTAGGTAGTTGAAATTTTCACAGATGATTGATTTTTGTTGCCGCTATAACAACAAATACTAAAAACAGAATAAAATAAATATTTAACTGGTGATTTTTTTTTTGCCATTTTTTGCGTAATGGTACAGAACCCTTCGTGCGCGAGTCCGATTTGGGCGGTTTTTTTTTCTGAGCCTATAAGAGTGTAAGAGCCTGGGCAAAGGGCTCCCCTCTTTCCCGCCATTTGGTCCTATCCGATGCACACTCCCGCCACTCTTTACAAAATGTGTCAGCGTCCCGCCATCTCCGTTTTGGTCTGACTCAGCCCCGAAATCCATCCTGTGGGACGCAATTTGTAGCTAGTTTGGTCCAGCGCTCCGAGTGCATTCGGCATAGGGTAATTCACGAAAAAACCAAATCGTTTTTTTTCAGGACGTTTTGAAATTTTCGTTTTTTTCCGTATTTTTTTCATTTTTATTGGGAAAGAAACGAAACTTTTTAAAACTAATAACGACAGCATCAAAGTCAACAGACATTTTACACAGTCACAAACGATCGCCAGCCAGCATTTAGATAACAAAACACACGAATAAGCCGGTGTAGGTTCCTCTATGGATTAAATATAAATGGAAAAATTCACAAGTTCTTTTCAAAGTGCGTTTTTTCCGTTTTTATTTCGTTTATTTCCGATTTTTTTGTTGTTTTCGGAAAAATATATAAACTAAGTGACATAGTTTTTTCCGAATAAAACTTAAAAAAACATGGCTTTTAGAAAAAAACGGGAATTTTTCCGGGTTTTTTCAAACCTAATTCGGCAGACGTGCCCTGCCCATATTATATGTATTATATTCAGTTAATATCAATCGATAATTTGGAAGTCACTATAACAATATAAAATTTGTATTACCTATAGGTACTTACGTTAAAGATGTAAATAAATAATAATTAATATGTTAAATCTTTACTTACATTTAGAAACCAATTAGCAGGTTGAGGTAGGTTCTCGAAATAATAATTATTTAATTCCGTATTTGAATTTTAAATATTATTTGTTTTTTCGTGTCAGCGACAGATAAAGTGGTATCCAGACGGGACTGATCAAATCAGTCGATTTGATCAGAAATGAAATTGGCGTCAATCTCCAATTTTAGATTTATGGTGATATTAGAGAGCCCTCTAAATTGAAAAATTCCCCCGGAACGAAAATGCTAGCCTCACAAATTGGTATTCTTGCGTCCGCACCTCATTTTATCGGTAATATCGGTCATTATCGGCGGTTGAATTCGGCGAGCCAAATTGGTATTTGCGTCCGCACCTCCTGATTAGATCGGGCAATTGAATCAGATTGGCGAAAAATTGACAAATCTGCATACGCCTTAAGGACAGTATTGTTGTTTAAAAATAAATTGTTTGAATAATTACTCAATACATAAAGGGCATTGACATACATTTTCTAGAAGTAAGTATTAAAGTTGAAAAAATCACACAAAAGGATAGGTTAAGTGTTAAGTAAATGTCATAGTAAACATATGTAGTGGTGTATGTAGTAGTAAACTTGTATTTTGTTTTCGTGTATAGGTAATGTTGATTCTTTGTATTGTTTTTTATTTTGTAGTTGCACAGTCATCGCGGGTTCAAACCCCGGCTCGTACCAATGAGTTTTTCGGAACTTAAGTATGTACGAAATATCATTTGATATTTACCACTAGCTTTTCGGTGAAGGAAAACATCGTAAGGAAACCTTGCAGTCCCCAATCCGCATTGGGCTAGCGTGGGGACTATAGCCCAAGTCCGCATGAGAGGAGGCCTGTGCCCAACAGTGGGCTGTATATAGGCTGAATTATTAATAATTATTAGTTGCACAGCGCCCTGGTTTTGCTGTAATGCTATGTTACTTATTTGACAAATAAAATAAAAATAAATAAAACAGAGGCTATCATTTGACGCGAGAGGTACGGTCAAGTGTAAAAATATGGGTGAATATAACTTACTCAAAAATATGTCCCATAGTTTATTCGCTGATATAAGAGCAATGGGACATATTTTTGGTAGGTGATGTGTGCACCCATATTTTTGCACTTGTCTGTACCTCGGTGCCTATCTCGTCGCATAATTGGAAATTAAACGAACTTACCTGTAAGTGAAGTTCTATTTCAATTATATTAGCTGCACAAACTTCGAAATGATAAATATTAACTGTGTAGTACGCGCTTATCATTCAGCCCATTCCACATGAAAGTTACAGAGGCAAAGCTAAAATTAAAAATATGTATCTGATTTATGAACGCAACTCCCACGCTGACCGGCTCCCGCGCTGTCAGCTGTCACGTCATTTAGTTTAGAGTAACAAGCCAAGACTTAACACTTTCACTGCCAGTAGCCCGCTAGGGTTCTCTATTCTTAGGTACTTATCGCTACAAAGCGGAAAAATAAACATATGGTATCCGCTATGCTTGTAGCTTACGCTGGCAGTGAATATGCCAATAGATGGAACAACTTCGCCCCCAATTCAGCAAAGCCAATATTACCATAACTTTGACAGGGATTATAGGTACACGAATCCCTGGTTGTCTCAGGACAACGTGGGGTAATGGGTGGGATGGGTTATCATTTCGAAGTTTGTGCAGCTAATATAATTGAAATAGAACTTCACTTACAGGTAAGTTCGTTTAATTTCCAATTATTATTACGCTGCACAAACTTCTTCAATGATAAATATTAACTGTGTAGATGTTTAGAGATAAGTATTCAAAGTTTGTTTTGGCTTTGTATTGCAACAATGAAATCATTGATTAACAATGATTTATGATTTCATTTTAAATTAGGTACCTTTTTAGTTATCATTAACTATTTTCAAAATATATGTATATTTAGTTTACAATACAACATTATTTAGAGATCTAGTGATCATTATTTAGATTAATTAGATTTCATCAAACTGTCTATCGTATAGTATAGATAGTTGAAACAAAAATAATTTAATCCTTATTAATAGGTGTATTTCATTTATACCACCAAATACCACATAAAAACTTAATTATTATAGGAATATCAAAGAAATCAAAGGATAGCATGAGATGCAATTATTAACGAATACAACAACTACAAGCAACTCTTGACAATGTGTTGCAGGTTACAATTTTTAGTAACACAAGAATCACTCCACCTTGATGTTTTTCTTCCACCAATATTAACTCCTAAACGATTTACAGTTGACACCAGCACATAACAGGCTAAATAGGTGGTGAAAATAAAAATATACTTATCAATACAAATCTTTAAGAGTTGACTTAGTCCCTCTACAAATCGTTAGGGAAGTGATTTTTTCATGATTTTGAGGGCAATAAATAATCACTAACAAGTTAATAACTACCATCCTCTACCATCACGAATATTATTGTTTGTTATTTATATACAGGTAATCAATGTATTACACCTCATTCAATATAAAATTAGTGTTTTCCCTGAAAAAAAAAAAAAAAAAAAAATGCTATGGATAGCAAGGGTTGCTGAAATTTATCAATCAGAATAACAGTAAAGTTTGATATTTTATCAAGGACAGGGTTTTCACGTTGTGTACAATCACAACAGCTAATAAAAGTGATAAAGTAATTTTTACTTTTCTTAATCCTGTAATGAATGATATTCATTAGTTGGTGACATTGTTAATAAATAATTTAAGACCGATTAAGGGTACCTAGGTCACACTTTTAGGTTGAGTTTGATGTAATCGAAAAAACGTTCTTCATAAAGTGTTCAATTCTATCATTTTGAGGAGAGCCTATTCCCCAATAAAAGCACAAGAGCAGATTTACAATTATTTACACATCTATACCTAGCTCCCACATTACATAAGTAATGCTATTAAAACGGCAAGCACTTCTGAAACAGATGCCATAATATAATGAATGTAATTATTTTTACATAACATACACCAGTATTTCAAGTGTGTGTGTGTGTGTGCTTGACGGTGTCGGGCGCAAGGGATTACACCGTACTGTACTCCTTTCTCCTCTCCCTCTTCTCCTTCAGTGATGGCTGATGGCACTTCCTGGATAACACTGGGGTAACCAGGATAATACGCTGTTGAAACTTGAAACCAGTTAATAAAATATGTTTTTATAAATTAGAGCTGGGGCGCAAATCTATACAATTATATGTAGGTACATATGCATATAAATATTTTGTAAACTGAGCAGTTCCAATGACCGTGCCTTGATGCCTTCTACTTTTCCTAAAACTTTAATGCCTTAGATTTCGTTTCAATTGGAAGGACAACCTAGATAAAATATTTTTTGCAAAAGCATCTACTTATGTAGAAAAAACATCTGGGTTACTTCACCAGGATATTTGTATAATAACCAATAACCCGGTAGGTACTATATAAATTTCCAAACAGTTGTAAGAAGTTTCAAATTTAATTTGCGTTAAATCTGAAATCTTACATTATTTTCACTCAATCAGCTTATGACACTTAAAGCACATATATCATTTAAGTAGAATATTGTAATGTCTCTTTTCACACTACTTCCTAATGTTCCTAGACATAAAAATACTGTATTTCAGTTCACCAGTTTGTAAATAATTGCGATAGCTGTGTTGTCTTCTCTCAGATGTATCTCAGTCTGGTAAACCGGAAATGAGGGTCTTTAAACATAAACAAGACCACCATAAGCTGAACAAAATGAATGTAATGCATTCTATTAGGCTCATTTCATAATTTCCACACGGGTGTAAGTATTACTGTTAGTAATTAAATATCTGCAAAAATTATACATTTATAACCCTTTATTTTAATTAACCGCCAAATTATGTCACACTAGGTGATATATTGGCATTGTAATTCTTTAAAATAGACGAAATTCAGTATAGGTAAGTACTTTTTTCTTTTCAGCTCTTTAAATACACACATAACCATATTCATTAGCCAAACTTGTAGGTATAGGTACAAACAACCCATTTATATGAGCAAAGTTCATTAAAACTAATGACAACGAGACCAATATATAAAGGACTTTTTCTGTTTTATTTAAGTTTGTATTTGTTCTTATCGGCTAAAGAAATAATTCTAGTATTACCCAGCTCTTTGAGGTAAGTACTAAGGAGCTAGTTTTATTTGATTATAGCTCCATATAGGTAATTGTATCAAGACTAATTAAGTGTATCTTGTATAGGTATGCACCTACATAGTATAAAAACATTTATAATAATGAGCTTCAACAAATCTAAACAATTGCTCATTGTGTGACCTCTAGATCTTAGACACTTCATGAAAGGTCTGACACATATAGACACCTAGACTAATAAAAAGACTTATGTCATTACTTCATTAGTTTCATAACAGTTCCAATTCCCTGTTGACTTAAACTGCTTAGTTGCAATAAATTTACTTGTCTTAAATATATAGGTATCTGTATTTATTTCTCTTAGGATTTGGTACAGAAAATATTTAAGTCAATATTAAACTGTATAAAGTGTACATTATTATATAAGAACATCATAGGCATATACACACAGTATATATCACAGTCACATAGTTTTCTAGTATTTGACTATCAATTTCACAGAAGTGATCATATTTTGGAATACCTGTAGGTATTGGCACAGACAAAAAATTGAATTTTGTATGACAAAATCCTTGTAAATATGATGTCACTGCAATTAAAAGAGTGTATTTAAATAACCCACAGCTTTTGAGAATTTGTTCTAAATGAACACAGGCTGTTGTAATGTCACTTGAGTGCGACCACATTGTGACTGCAAAGAGGAAAGTATTGCTCCGCTTTGTTGTAATGTTAAATGAATATTTTATTGTATGAAACAAATACAAGTAACAGCAAAACATACATTGGAAAATATGATTGATAATTGAGGCCTTGAAGTTGAAGTACCAGGCCGTAAGCCATTAGTTTTTCTGCTAGATTTTCTTATAATATCACTTGTAGACAGCATGTTTTAAAGAAATCTCTAATGCCATTTATTTTGCTTTAGTATTTAAAGGTCCGCTGCCTTAGCAAAGATTCTCAGTGATGATCATCACTCAAAAGAAAGTCAGTCACTTAAGAGCGACGCCAGGTTGTCATAGCTGGTTGCAGCACAAAATTGATTAAGAACTAAATCATCACAGTTAGCAACCAGGTAACTTATTTTGTTTCATTTCAATACTTAGCCTTGTTCCTTACTGACAAGAATCTCACCAGCGGCAGTTTAAATCGCTGGGTTCATCTTCAGAGCACCAATAAAAATTTTCAGCGCAGATTATTTTTGCATAATGTTGTTTGGGTCATACTGGTTCTGTAATGTTCTTAATTATACATCTGAAAACAACAACGAGAGTGTCCTATTAGGATTTTTCCCTATCCAAATTTCAGGTGCCTCCGTCCCACGATGTCAAGATTTACTCGCTTAATTCATTGCTTGCTGAAATAAGAATAAATGTTTTAATTCACCTACTTGAAGATGAGTATATATGAAGAGACGGCCTATTTGGCATACCACATTGATTAGCTTATGGGGTTAAGAGCTGTGTCTAGTCTAACACGCCACAAAACCCAGTTCTAGCAAGACTTGTGGCCTTAAGTCCACTGCCATTGGCAGGGCATGAGCAATATCTCAGTGCTGTTAGTAAGGAATATGACAACACCACAATGTCCCAAGGATACTGGCAGTGAACGCACCTAGTATTAGTATGTGAAAGATTGTCAAGTGCAAATATCATCAGAGATACCTAGGTTAGTACTCCAAAAAGCTTAGCATAGCCATTTTGCAAACAGATGCACCTAAATTAGTGCTCCAAAATGCAGTGCACAGCTCAGTCACCATGTGCAGTTAGCAGACAGACACACCTAGTATAGTGGCCCAGAACGCACAGTGCATGGCACAATCACCGTGTGCAGTTAGCAGACAGATGTACCTAGCATAGTACTCCAGAATGCAGTGCACAGATCAGTCACCATGTGCAGTTAGCAAACAGGCACACCTAGTATAGTGGCCCAGAATGCACAGTGCACGGCACAACCACCGTGTGCAGTTAGCAGACAGATGCAAGTGCTCCAGAATGCAGTGCACAGCTCAGTCACCATGTGCAGTTAGCGGACAGATATATAGCTAGAATAGAGTTCCAAAAAATCCAGATCGAAAATCATGAACGAATAAGCACTTGATATTTCTCCACTGTATTTCTTACCTTGCGTTTTCTTTCCCTTTCGGAATTTTAGATATGTATTAAACATTCGGTCGCTGGCGAGCGAGGAGGGCACAGATTGCTTTTTATACGCCACGCGAAAAATCGCTTTTTTCTCTACGCCGCTGGCGGAGATGGAGATGATAATGCAGACCTAAAATAAAAAGTAGGTACGTCCATGGCCTGCTAGATTCTTATTTTGATATGCAACATGTCCGGGCATGGATGGCTATCCGTGATATCCACGAAACGACGCCGCCTCTGACCTTGGTCGCGAAAGTAGCATTTTCTTCTTCAATCTTCTTGTATTATCTTCCAATTTTGTAATTGGTCGGACTGTCGTACACTAATATTGAATTTTTTCACATATTTATTATGTATTTACTATTATTTTCTGATAAAATGTTATATTTTATTAAGCTCCAATGGTTTAGGCTGACATGAATAAACACAAAATGACGTGACAGCTGACAGCGCGGGAGCCGGTCAGCGTGGGAGTTGCGTTCATAAATCAGATACATATTTTTAATTTTAGCTTTGCCTCTGTAACTTTCATGTGGAATGGGCTGAATGATAAGCGCGTACTACACAGTTAATATTTATCATTGAAGAAGTTTGTGCAGCGTAATAATAATAATTGATTGTCGTAATGTAATATTACGCATAAAACTCTTTCCGCATAATTTTTCTCCAGCTGAAATATAAAGTATTTTCGATAATATTTTGCATATGTTGTGTAAAATAGGGTAGGTTAGGTTAGGTTTGTTTTATAATTTTTCAGTAATGTTAATAGTTTCAGCACAATAACAATTATGCGAAATTAGTTTTATCCGTAATATGTATTACGTAAGTAGTTACATTAGGACAATCAAATATTTTGCGACCCAATATAGATCCCTGTAGTAGTAGTAGTAGTAATAACCTTTATTTCATGCATTTATGTTTTACACTTCCATTGTTTTTACAATTTAGTATGTTTATTAAATATTTAATTTTTATTTGCAAGTCGCGTGTGCGGAAAAGGCTTCCCCAGTTTTTCCCATTACTTCCTATTCTGTTCTGTTCTCCACCAGTATCTGTCGAAGTTTCTTAGCTCATCTCTCCATCTTGTATTCGGTTTTTGTACCCACCTATGTAAAGCGGACTAGCTGTTGTACGCTATGCTAGTTACGAAATGCAATGTTGCGGCGGATTCCATCGTATCGAGCCTAATGGCCGCGATTAGGGCTTCCTTATATGTAACTATTGGGTTTTAACATTAAAATGTAAAATGTAGGGCAAACCTTGGCTTATCGGTGATACATGGTAATTCGGTGATACTGCGTTATAATCTTACACAGTTCTCACCATGAGGAAATGCGAGCTATAAAATCATTGGCAGCTGTCAGTTTTGATGCTTGCAATTGGGTTGGCAGCGATTTAATTGCTTACATTTCAGCATTGTAAGCTCTGCGAAAGATAACAACCCATTATCACCGAATTACCAAGTATCACCGATAAGCCAAGGTTTACCCTATGTGTACCTACTTAGAATCTTTGACCCTTGTCAAATGTCGCGGAGTCATCCTATCTCGATATAGTATAGCATAGAATGCTCACTCGATGCATCAGTTTTGTTACCAAAACGCCTATTATTTTCGTAGTCGAAATCTAGCATCGAGTAGCAGAATTATCAGTACCGCTACTCGACACTAGATGTCACGTGTGTCGCGACTGACGAAAAGTGTATTGCTCAACAATTTACAACTAATATTACTAGCAGAAGCAGTTGAAAATAGAGTTCCGGTTAATCCGGTTATAATATTAGCTTATTAGCTGAAAGTTGTTGACCATTAGACTTTCAGTACCGATAACTACTTGACGCTAGATGTCGACTACGAAAATAATAGGCGTTTTGGGAACAAAACTGATGTACCTATGGAGTGAGCACTCTATACTTATTTATCTATGCCAGTAGATACTTATATACATAGAAAACATCCATAACTCAGAAACAAATATTAAAATACCTTTAGAAGTACTTTTAAATCATTTATTCTTAAACATGCATAGGTTTTTAGATTTAAAATAGCTAAAAGTAATGCAATGAGCTATACCAAGTTGGTTCTTGTCTTGATCCAGTCGGTGAAATGCCACACATTGACATAGGTGGTCACAAAGCCATCCTGCCTCGATGTGGCTAGGTCGTGCAGGAAGAAACTATAAGGGCCACACCAAACTAGCGTCCAGCGAGTGTCGGCGTCTAATCCACTCTATCGGTGCTGCTCGACGCAACGTTGGCGTAACTGCGCAGCGACGCTATTTCCCGTAGCGCTGACTAGACGACGCTCAAAAAACGCTAGTATGGGGTTGCTCTAAAGGTGTAAATTAATTTAATGAGCTATCCCAAGTTGGTTTTTGATCCAGTCGGTGAAATGCCACACGTTGACGTAGGTGATCACAGAGTCATCCTGTCTCGATATGGCTAGGCTGTGCAGAATGTAACTAATAAAGGTGTAAACTAGTTTAATGAGCGATCCCAAGTTGGTTCTTGATCCAGTCGGTGAAATGCCACACGTTGACGTAGGTGGTCACAGAGTCATCCTGTCTCGATATGGCTAGGCTGTGCAGAATGTAACTAATAAAGGTGTAAACTAGTTTAATGAGCGATCCCAAGTTGGTTCTTGATCCAGTCGGTGAAATGCCACACGTTGACGTAGGTGGTCACAGAGTCATCCTGCTTCGATATGGCTAGGCCGTGCAGGATGTATAATGGAGTCGTCACGTGCTGAAATAAACGTTCATGTTAAGCTATTAAATCTCTTCTAATCTCTATAGGGGCCGGGTTGAGGGTCTGCCATCTTGTGGCATGTATCGGAAACATGTACATTGACACTTCACGATTAAACGTTCATATTATTTTTACCAAAACTCGGGCTAAAGAGCTTGATTCTGAGTAGAATCATGAGCTCTTTAGCACAGAATAAGTAATAGTATTATCATGGCTCCTCTATACGATGGCCCAGCGCTGCGCCAGCGAGATGACCTTGTGGTGGTTGGAACGCATCTACACGATGGCGACATTTAGTTGTGATCTAACCGGTTTCCAAGATGGACGTGGAAGTATACCGAAAATAAATGAATGTTAGATTTTTTTAAAGAATTAAATTAATTAAATATTTTTTTTTTAATTTCATGTTACCTTATAATTTGCTTAACTTATTTTAGAGCATATTATAATTTTTATTTAATTTTGTTACTAGCTTACCAACATAGCTGTGCAAATTGTGCAATGTAGGTACTTACTATATATAGTTAGATATGTATCTAATATTCATTTATTTAACTATAAGTATGTATTGTTATATTTATTTATTTAAATTGTAAATGTACTGTCTGCGTAAATTTCCTATTCCTTCATTACTTACTTCCATAACGAGGCCACGTACTCGTCATTTTAATAAAAAAAAAATTGATACTGAGCACAAACGTCCGCACTCGACCGCGTTCGAGCACGCACTGTGGATTGGGCCACGTGTAGATGCGTACCGCCATCGCTTGGCCAATCCCTTTGATGTGCGGCCGAAAAACCGACACCGCGGCCAACTCATCGCCATCCCGCGCGGCATAAGCCAACCGACACCACTACCCCCTCTACACGTTGGCCCAACATATTGGACCAATAGTTTGGGCCATCGTGTAGAGGAGCCATCATACAGAACGGCCACGCACCGCCCCGCCCCGACTCGCATTAGCTCGCCCCGCGACTGGCCGCGACATGAATCTGGCGGACTTCTGGCGTCCTCTCAGTAAAGCGACTTACAAAATACAAAAAAAATACAAAAAAAAAAAAATACAAAATTCTTTATTTCATTAAAAACCATTACATATTTTTACCAATGGCTGGTGTCTCCCTGTAAGTTATTTACAAAATAACCTGTGCTGGGAGGCACCGCTCTTCCATATCTAATTTACAATTTATTTAGTATTATACTATCATATACTTAATTATTATGTGTGTGTGTGTGTGTGTATGTGTGTGTGTGTGTGTATGTGTGTGAGTGTGTGTACTTGTGCGGCTTGGCTAGGCTACATAACCTAGCAAGTCTTCCACCTGATCGTAATTTTTATCTACTAACCAATTTACTACCTTATTTTTTACATCGTATTGTAGCTTTGGGTATATATCTAGTGCTTTGTTTAAAATATTGTATAGGTGCGAAGAACGTTTATTATATTGCCTATTAGCAAAAGTGGTGTTGGTTTTAGGTAGGTGCATGGCAATATCTTTCCTCCGTCTTGTCAAGAGATTGCGATCAAAAGTTGTGGTTTTATGCTTTCTTAGAACAGAGGTTAGTATATATAGTTTTCTAACAGTAAGCAACTTACACATTTGATATAGTTTATCAGTTGAGAACCACATCCTCTTAAAGTACATAATTTTGAGAAGACTACGCTGGGCTCTCTCTACGTCTATAAAGCGAGTCTTAGCAGCGCCACCCCAAACAGGCAAACAATAGGTTAACACAGACTGAACCAACGATGTGTAGATTTCTTTTAAAAGGTCTCTACTGTGGCCATTTAGACCCGGAACGCTTCTTGGCACCACATGTCTTAAATTTTTAAAAATCCAATTAAGCTTTCGTAAACGTAATATAACATATTCGAGATGTTGGTACCAGGACAGTCCCCGATCCACAAAAACACCCAGATATTTGGTGCTATCAACTTTTATTATAGTGGGACAGGTTTGCTGGGAGCAGTTCAGTACATTCTTACAACAGCTATGTATTTTAATGTCAAAACTATTAACAGGTTGTGTATTGCTGTATATACTATGACATATATAATTTGTTTTGGCAGTATTTAACGTAAGGATATTGTTCTTAAGCCATTCATTAATAGTTTCAAGTCCAGTCTCCGTAAATTTCTGAACATCTTCCCATGAAGACCCAGTGAAGACGATGGCGGTGTCGTCTGCGTACGAAAATATATCTGCGTGGGGGATCTTTAAGTCACACAAGTCATTGATATAGATTAGGAATAGCGTTGGACCAAGCACAGATCCTTGTGGCACACCGTACGTCACGTCTTCATCTTCACTGGTACAACTGGAGTCACCCAATTTCACCCTCTGTTTCCTATTTGTTAAATAGTCCTGGAGAAGACGAAACGGAATATCTCTTATCCCCATTCTTTCCAACTTGTGTAACAATATGGGGACAGAGACGGTGTCAAAGGCCTTTTTGATATCTAAATACACAGACATACATTTCGATCCATTGTCAAGATGGTCAACTATTAGTGAAGTTAGAGCAGATACAGCATCTTCAGTAGATTTTCCAGGTCTGAAGCCGTATTGAGATGGGGAAAATAAGTTGAATTTATTTAAGTACTTCAGTAATCTGGTATTCAATAACTTCTCCAATATTTTGGAAATTGCTGGTAAAACAGATATGGGTCTGTAGTTATTGACATCGTCTCTGTCACCATTTTTATAAACTGGTGTAATGATTGATTGTTTAAGTGGAGCTGGAAAAATTCCTTTGTCAAAACAAATATTTACTAAATGGGTAATTATTGGGATCACCACTGACTTTGCAAGCTTAAGAAATTTATTTGATATATTATCCCAGCCTGGTGCACTATTGTTCTTAAGGCTCGATATTACGGATTGTACTTCATCGTGGTCAGTATGGGACAGTATAAAGGAGTTGGGTTGAGACTGAAGGTTTAGAAGGTATGTTTGTTGTACAGTTTTATCCGGATTAATATTTGTCGCAAGCTGCTTTCCTATATTGGAGAAGTAGCGATTGATGTAATTTGCAGAGGCAGTAGGAGTTGATTTTATATGAAGGAGTTCAGAATTTGTGCTATTATTTTTATTAGTGTATGTAATATTTTTTATATTTTTCCACAGCAATTTATTGTTTTTAGAAGATTTACTTAATAGCTCTCTTTCATAATTACGTTTAAGTTTTTTTATTGATTTATTACAATTATTTCTATATCTTTTATATGTTATTTTTAGTATTTCGTTAAAAGGATCACTTTTTAACTGCTTTTGCATATTATCCCTATTTCGTATACAGCGTAAAATTCCTGGTGTAATCCAGGGTTTTATATTTCTGTATTGTTTAGGTATCTTTTTGATTGTAGTATGTTTATTTAGAACCGATGTTAATTCAAAGATTAGTCCATCTATAACTATGTTTGGATCGCTGATATACAGTAGATTTTCAAGATTATTATGTTTTAAGTCCTCAAGAGCTGCATCAAAATCTATTACAGTTTTAATCTTTTTTAAGCTGACGTTATTTTTCATTTTAGAAATACATAACAACACAGTAAAATGGTCGGTAGTAGAAGTTTGCAGTACACCTACTGAGGCTTGAAATTTGGATCTATTTATTTTTAGCATTATGTGATCGAGGCAGTTTTCTTCCCTGGTGGGCAAGGTATGTGCAGCTAGAATTCCATGTAAAGAAAGCATATCCAAATACTGAAGTCGATTATTCCGCTCTTGTGTGCGTTCATCAGTCTTAAGTTTTATGTTTATATTAATGTCCCCAGTGATAATGACGCTTTTTCTAGTGGATTTAATAGTATTTAAATGGCTATTTAATGAAAGTATAAAGGGGTCAGCGTTTGTGTTAGACGGGGATCTGTATATGCATAAGATTGAATTATTCAATACCTCTACCTGCAAACAAGATGCATTTGATAATTTTACCTCTTTTACTTTGTGCCTAAGAGCATTTTTTACATATACAACTACTCCATCATTCTGATTCAGTTGATGAGTGGAATAGTACATGTTATAGTTGGACAATTGGGGGATGAGTTTGTTAGAGTCAAGCCTACATTCCGTTAAAACGATTACATCTGTTTCAAACTTAAGACATGATAAAGATAACATAAAACTATCAAAATTACAATATATACTCCTTATGTTTTGAGTAATTAACGTAAAATCATTTCTTTTAACATTTAAATAGTTAGTTAGGTTCAAAGTGTCACATTCAAAAGAGTGAGCTATCTCTAGTCTATCAATTTCATTAATTGTTTGTAGTGTATCAGCCATGGGAGTATGTGGTATGATAAAAGCACTTCATTATTAGCACTGTGTTATGTATGTTTTTTATGCATAATGTATAATAAGAAATTAGATAAGATACAAACCTAAAAAGATGGATAATAATGATTATATTTTTCTTATAAGCAAGTTGGTGGTGTAAATTATGTATATGTACAATTTTAATTTTTTTTGCAGGTGATGGTAATAAATTAGAGCCGCGATCGTGTCCTGTATAATTATTTGTAAATGTGTGTGCTGTTTGTGTGTGATGTGTTAACAATATGTGCAAGTTCAATACTAGAATTAAGAGCAATAGTCTTAGAAACATGCTGCATTTTAAGTAGACAAAAAATAAAATAATTATTATGTACAATAATTGTCAATCTCCTTGTAGTAAGTGATGTACTTGATCCTCATGTTTTATCAGGATGATTGGCGATTGATCGCTTTTCCGGACATACACTTTACCGTACGACGTCCAGCAATATTTATAGCTCTTGGACCTGGACAAGTCACGAGCCAAGAAGTGCAGGCGCGCTGCCTTAGAGGTAAGGTTTTCAGAGAGGAATATGGGTGTGTCTTCTTGAGTTTTAAGTCCTAAATGCTTAGCACATAGTTTGGATTTATTCCTTACATTATATGACTTTGCCATTTTAAGGAAATCGTTTTTCAACAGGGTGGAGTTGGTCTCAACTACAATCGGTGCGTTTTTCTGAGCGGAGTTTTTATATCGAACTCTGTAAATATCATTTATGTCACTTTTTGTGACCTTGCAATCAATGGTTTCTGACAAGGTAGTGACCATTTCTACTAAGTCCTGCTTGCTCTCATTTTCCTTCCTAGGGACATTTTTAATTTCAAAGTTGCTTTTCCGGCTCATACATTGCATTTCGTCCAATTTTTCTTCCAAGAAAGCTATGTGCTCCCTGTCTTCCTTTATGTGGTTTTCAAGTTCGGTAATTTGTTTTCTCAGCTCTTGATTTTCCAGGTGTAAGTCATCCAATGAAGCTTCTATATTGTTGGTTGACTGCCTTATGTCTTTGACAGTGGCTTTCAAGTCGGAGATAGAGACTTACATACACAATGACGCGTGTACAGACGTGCCGCGCACACATATAAACGCAAATGATTTTTGATGTACGGATGGCGTCTTCGCCCTGTGTCTTTAGCCTGCGTTTTGGTAAGAAAACTGATGTATTGAGTTAGCACTCTATCCTACTTATTTCTCTATGGTCGAAACCGAACCATACCTGTTCTTTGCAAAAGAGGCCTGCAGACTTTTCCGGTTCATAGTCCTTGGGTGGGGCCACGGCACATGTCAGTGAGTCCGGTGGGGCTTCGTGGGCCTCCGTGCAAGCTGTGCGAAGGGGTATTATGGTGTTTAACTGAAACGATAAATTAATATTACTTAGGTGTGTTTTTCTTTTAAGGTGTGTTCTGCTTATAGTCTGTATCTTTAGGTATTTAAATAAAAGTAAACAAAATCTACCCTCAAATGGCTCCTTAAGCCAGTTGAGGGTAGATGAAAACATTAGGTACACGATCAAATAATGTAGGTAAAGTCAGGACGTTCAGTGACAGATCCAGGCGGTTTTGTATTTGGTTATTGGTTAACCAATAAATGTTATAACTATATACCCGAATATGTACAAATGATTAGTTTACTTTTATTTAAACACCTAAAGATACAGAGTATATAGTTACAGTTATTCTAAGTTAGTCCAAGTAACCAGAAATCTTCGATAAAATATCAACTCGTGTGGCACAGAGTAACATGACATGTGAAGAGTGTTTAGGCATGAACGGGCGGGGATAGCTCGAGATGAAGTGGGTTCTACTGACTTACGGCTCGATTCGGAAAACGAATTAGATTTCTACTAGACTCGAACAAGTTACGATACGGATAATTTAAAGATATTTGTAAGATAGATATGTCAAATTTGACGTTTCCGCGATTCTGGAGGTCCTCTTGAATGATTTCGACAAGTTCTGACTTAGATATCCAAGTCACATCTAGTCGATATCTAATGTAGATCTACTTGATCTCTAAATCGTCTCAAGATCTTGTGATTATCTCGAAATCCGAATAGGCCTATTAAGCTTCAAACAGTGGCGGATTCGCCCTAAGGCCCAGTAGGCCCGGGCCTAGGGCGGCAAGATATTAGGGGCGGCAAATTGTGACAAAAAATTCGCGGATGGTAACAAAAAATAACTCAAAATGTAGGCAATATGATGGGTGCTGAGAAAGGGGCGGCTACAGGGCCCGGGACCTAGGGCGGCAAAGACTGCAAATCCGCCATTGGCTTCAAAACCCCTCCTTTCAAGAGTTAGTCCTTTCAAGCGACTTTCAAGGCAAAATCTTCATCTTGGTCATCTTAGGACACTTACACGAATGTCCTTGTCAGAGGTGGTGATGCATGGCGCAGCATGCGAAGGTGGGCCCAGAGGCAGACAGGCAGGGGAGGCCCATGCCGGTGTCGATTCTAATGAGCGGAGCTTCAAGATGGCTATGTTGTTGCTGTCTTCGCCTGGAACATAATTAACATAACATTAATCATCCTTAACAGTTTACTAACCAGTAAATTTGAAAAAACACAGTAAGTACAATAAATTGCACAATATTTATGTACAGATTTTAAAAGAGATGTTTGCTGACAAGAGATAAACTATTCATACCACAATTTCAGTAAGGTTACCTAATTTTTAAAACTTACGATAGTTCCTACCAGATCCTTACCAAAATTGCTCAGATTAACGTTCAGAGAGTTTAGACTTTTCAAGCCTTGGCTTGCATCTTGATGCACAGTTAGGGAAAGCCTCCAAGTCCAACAATTATATAGGGACCGTGCGCGTTGGAGGGTCTGCCAACTTGTGGCCTGAATCGGAAACATATGTGCACATGTACATTGCCAAAGCAAGTGCTACCATCTACCGTTCTCGTCGGTACGTTTCCTTGTGCATATCAGGTTCAGCTATCTTCTGGGCTACATCGGAAGCATAAACGACACATTTACGCCTTGTGCCAAAAATTTGACGGCTCCTATGCTACCCCCTATTGGCCTCCGACACGAGTAAACGCCAGTTGTCTCGATCCAGCGCAATCTCCCGCCAGTTATCGGCTTGAAGATCGCGCAACCTCATCGCCCCAAAGATTTTTTTTTTTGCGGAGTGGGAATGCGTTTATGCTCAGTGTGTGGGACTCGCCACTCCTTTCCCCTCTCCTGGCAAGAGATGGGCAGAATTTGGCCCTACCCACTAAACCCACTCCGGCGTTTCACCCGCTCTGCCGTTCGTGAGGGCGCACTGGGATCGACTGGGGTGACATTTCACCACGTCCGATCGGTCTTCGCCCTACCAAGCGTCCCAGATATACCTTTTTAGCGCCGCGATCTTCATTTATCCGCTACTTTGTCAAAATCCTGACCTGCTTTATATCCACTATGTACAGAAAGTTTGCCGACAGCAGCTCGCTGGCCTCCCTTCACGAAAGCCACGTCCAGACCCTCGGCAGACAGACCCTGGACGCAAGAAGCCAGGGTCAGGAGCGCCATGGTGTCTTCGTGCACGAATGAGGCGGCGCAGAGCGGGGTGAGGGAGTTCTTTCTGAAAACAAAAATCGCGTAAAATCAACCAATTAACCAAGTGCGGGTAGTTCTAAAAACACGCGCGCCTAGATGTTGATGTCAACTTCAGCCAGTCTTCTCCGAAACCACAACAACACCGTCGGGGACAACGCCGTCCTCGTCCGTAGCACGGCGCGGGGGACGAAGCGCCGCTTGCGGGGCTTGCCATCAGGATTCTTATTATTTATGGTAATAAATACCTAGGTGAGGAATACGCACAGACCTACTTACTAGAAATAGTTGGATAAAGACACACATACACAGTTGTAAACAGTTTCTATACCTATGGAAGTATTGATGAAAAAGGTACGTACTTGTAAACCCAGGCCCGCCAAGGGAATTCTCCTTGGAGCACAGCGCGGGGGGCGGAGCGCCGCTTGCGGGGCTTGCCATCTGGATTGTTGATGCCGCACGCGTCGCTCAATCTGCGTATAAACGTAATACGTTTGCGTATACGTAAACGTTTAGAGGTATAAAATGTACAGATTTATTAGTATCAGTAAACATAGTACCGTAAAGTCATAATCTTCCAATTATGGTGACGGTATATACAGGCTGGCCAAAAAATAACTGCATTCCCGTTGCCAGGGAGGTTTTGGGATTATACTGAGCAACTTTTACTCTGACATCCGACACCACTACCTTCTCTACACTTTGGCCCATCATATTGGGCCAATATGATGGGCCATCGTGTAGAGGAACCATTACTTGACAATAGACAAAGGATTAGCAGTTCGGGGCCAGCTACAAATCGACAGACTATACCTATAGTTGACGAGGTCTTGTTGTTGGACGCAGCATATCTGGGTGGTGGCGCATGATGAATCTTTTAATCTGAGAATTAAGAAAAAATACATTCAAAATTGTATCTAAGGCCCTCTCCACACTCGTGCGTGAATCGCGGCGCGAAGCCAGATTTGCGAAATCGACTCCACACTCGCGTTCGCAGCTTCGCGCCGCGATTCGCGCATGAGTGTGGAGCGGGCTTGACACTGAGACAAGTGACGGACAGACAGACGGATGTACATGGCGATAATACGGATTTTTGACCCGAGTATGTCCTTAAACTACGTCTAAAAGAGAGGTAGGGCACTGTGAATGTCATATGCATAGAAGAAGAGGAAAACAACAAAACACATTCACCTAGACTGCAAACAGGTAGAAGTAAGTATACAGGAGCAAATACCTAGGGACTCCGTGCACACTGAAGGAGGCAGTTAGCAACCTGAAAACATCGCTAGGCTTCATGGAGGAGCTGGGGTGGTTAGAGTAGCGCCACCTCGTTTCACGCAAAATTCGCAGTGGTTGTCGATTCGCGGAAAATGCCCAAAAGCACTAACTAACTGTGGATGTCATCTCCATCTGTCCATATTCTTTCTGTGTATCGCATCTCACATTTTGCTTAATGAGAGAGTGAGACGCAATGACATTGGACTAAGAAATTGGACAGATGGAATACCACCCTTAGATCTATAGACCGACCGCTTAAATGAGTCCTCGCCTGCGCGGTACGGGGGCGACTAGGAAGGTGCGGGCGGCAGGCGTACGGCGCCCGCACCTTCCCCGCCGCCCTGAGTCGTCCTACCCCGTCGCCCCCGTACCGCGCAGGCGAGGACTCATTTAAGCGGTCGGTCTATAGATGCTAACTATACGTACTGCAGTTCCACGTGACCTCCTTTAATCCTGCTATCCTGTATGAGGGAGTGGTTGCAGAAGTAGCACTCCTGGCAGCCGCGGCCGGAGCCCTCGAGGTCGTTGCAGCCCGGGAGCCCGACTTTGCTGTCATCTTCGTCTTCTGAAAAATAAGGACTTGTAAGGAATCGACATACTCCAGCAGGCTAGCAATCCCCTATTATGATTAATTAATCCTCACCCAATTCATTAAGGAAATTGACAGTGACATCTGACGTGACGTTACCGTGACATTTAACATAACTATAAAGGTGACAGTCCATTTCCAACGACAGCAGCACTATCATTCATTTTACTATTATATGGAAATTGACAATAACACCGACGCGTTCGTACTAGTAGTGCAGCTGCGGTCAGAAATTGAATGTTAGAATGTTACCCTAACTGCAACATCAATGCTTCAGCAGTAACGACACTGCATAGATGCAGTGATCAGTGGATCACTGCCAGGTTTTAGGGCGCGTCACCGCACCAACCTCGCACTTTTTGGAATGCTCATCGTGAAATAACTTACATGAAATACATCATGAAATATCATGAAATAACTGGTGTTGTTAATTTTTATAGTTAATACCTGATATCCCGAAGATCTCGTTAATAATTTCATCCAGCGACGGTTCAGTGACAGCCACAGCATACTGGACCACTACCAGCACTGCGAGGAACCTGCAAGTTGAACATTGGTCACACGCAGAAAAAAATCGAATAAGTGCTCGGACTCGCCCACCGAGGGTTCCGTACTTTATTGTCTTCTTCAATTTAAGAGGTATCCTCTTGTCGGTGGAGTATTTCCCATTCCTCCCTCTCATATGCCATATCCTTCACCTCTTGATACGACACGACACCAGTTTTTAGGGTTCCGTACCCAAAGGGTAAAACGGGACCCTATTACTAAGACTTCGCTGTCCGTCCGTCCGTCCGTCCGTCTGTCACCAGGCTGTATCTCACGAACCGTGATAGCTAGACAGTTGAAATTTTCACAGATGATGTATTTCTGTTGCCGCTATAACAACAAATACTAAAAACAGAATAAAATAAAGATTTAAATGGGGCTCCCATACAACAAACGTGATTTTTGACCAAAGTTAAGCAACGTCGGGAGTGGTCAGTACTTGGATGGGTGACCGTTTTTTTTTTTGCTTTTTTTTCGTTTTTTTTTTGCATTATGGTACGGAACCCTTCGTGCGCGAGTCCGACTCGCACTTGCCCGGTTTTTCTTTTATTTGGTCTACGTAGCTACTTCTTGAGTATTTTTACTACTTACGTACTTTTTAGTATTTTTGTTATAACGGCAACAGAACTATCACGGTTCATTAGATACAGCCCGTTGACAGACAGACGGACAGTGGAGTCTTAGTAATAGGGTCCCGCTTTTACCCTTTGGGTACGGAACCCGAAAAACTGTGTCTTCTTAATAAATAAATAATAGTACCTAGTGTCTACCACGAACACTGTAAAGTAAAGGATTCGAAACGTCGGAATGTATTGTACCTAAATTAATTCATTACACGCGATATAATCTGTTTCCTTATTTTTAAATCATGAGTAACTATCGCGGTAACCGAAGACAATATTAAATAATACATTACACATGCTATCTTGCTATGAAACCCTCGCAACACTCAAGATTCCACTTTTCAAAACACTCGTTACGCTCGTTATTCAATTTTGGAATCTTTCGCTTGCTCGTGTACTTTGCAAGACAAATACCTATTGCAAATAATACACATTTATAAAATCGTAAGCATACATTAAAATATTAATATTTCTTACTTCCCTAACAATTAAGTTCATACACGTTTTTCCTTATAATAGTTACTAGCGACCCGTCCGGGCTTCGCACGGGTACAAATTATACACCTAAACCTTCCTCAAGAATCACTTTATTGATAGCTGAAAACCGCATGAAAATCCGTTCAGTAGTTTTTGAGTTCGCGAAACACACAAACAGACAGACGCGGCGGGGGACTTTGTTTTAGAAGGTGTAGTGATGTGGTAATTTAGGTTATATTACTTTCAACTAAACAATTGACTTTACCTGATCATTTTTCACAATTAAAATATAATAACAAAATTAAATACACTAATATTGTCCACTCTTCGCCGTCTCAGACTTATTACTCTTAGAATTGAAGCTAAAATAACAAAATCGATGTTTTGTTTTCCCTATATAACACAAACTTATCTGTATACACTTGTAAAAAACTTATACCAATCTTATTGCTTTGTGAATAAGGTTTGTTTAAGCTTAACTTATAGTTTTTGCATGTAAAAGTCTAATTGGTTATATTTCTGGTTTGAGACTTGTTCGCGTCGCTACCAACATAATGCAATAGCGGGAACTGGATTTAAGCTGTTTTAAACCTTATTTTAAAGGTTTAAGGTAGAATTTTGAATGGGGTTTTGGGCTGACATTATACATATTGATAGCTGCAAGAGATGAGCACTGGTTATTTAAATAGCCGGTTTAACCGACTCCGACTATGTGGGTAATGAGTTAAAAACAAATCATGGATAAAACTATACTCTGTATCTTTAGGTATTTAAATAAAAGTAAAGTATGTAATGTCTTACGGGGAAACTCGGACTGCCCTGAACTGGTTGCACAGCTCGTACGCCTGTTCGTTCCATCTATGGCTAAGAAGGCCCAATTTAATTTCCGACCACGAAGTCATCACCTGTTAGATGTGTCTAAAACACGCACTGTGTCCCATGGCAAATCACCACTTGTTCGTGTACTACAATATATTAATGCGCTCCTCGCATCAGCACCGGAATGTGATGTATTTGCAAGTAGTTGGATGGACCTGTGTAAAGAATGTATGAAGTTCTGTGAGGCGTTGGATAAGCGTCGATAGGCATTTAGCCGGCGGCGGCGCGCCGGTCAAAATCGGTCGGCGGCGGCGGCGAATCGGCGGCGTGGCCTTGAAACACCTTTGATTAATGAAAAAATAATTCAAACCAAAATTTTACCGAAAAAACATGTTTTTGCTGTAAGAAAGTTATAAAATAAGTGCATTTTTCAATTTCAAGGATAATTTATTGAATAAAGGTACGAAAATAGTTTTATATAGTATAAACGGTATCGCGCTGCATCAGAGCTGGTCTTAATCTTGGTGAGGCCCTGGCCGGAAAATCTTTGCGAGGCCCTTATCTGTTGTGCTAAGCAAAAAGTAGCGCATTGACTGTATCATCAGGTAAACGTCTTGTCGACAGTCTAAAGAGCCGAAGTGAGGTAAATCAAGCTTCGTCGTTAACCAAAATCAACGCAACAAAACCGATTTATGTCAATAGGTGAGGCCCCAGGCCGAGCTCCACCTAACACCGAAGACCTGATTCCGACGCCTTCCCATGCGAGCATGAGAGGCCAGAGGCTGAGCTGCGGGTATTAAGCATACAGCTTAGAATCGAACGCCAAGTGTGAGCTTGGCTGACGGGCGAATGCCTGGAGCGCCGATTGCGGTGCGCTTCTGTGCGAGGCCGAGACCAAGCTGCAAGAGAGCAGAGCTTAGAATTGAACTAGTGGTCTAGTGTAAGCAAGTCCGAAGGTCGATAAAGACCGAGGCCATAATGTTAAAAACTTGGAGATGCAGGCGCATTCGTGCGATGCCAAAGGCCGTGCTGCAGTGGAGCTAAGATCGGACAAAAACCAATGACCAAGCATTTTAAAACCGAGGCCGAAAGTTGAGCTCCAAATAGAGCCGAAAACTTGGAAGTTCAGATAGCGGCATACTTCCATGCGAGCGGTGCTAGGCCAAAGATTGAACTGCGAGAGAGCAAAGCTTGAAATTTGAACAATGGCAAAGTTTAAATGAGACCCGTTTTCGTTTCCGACGCCCTTCCGTGCGGATCCAACGGCCGGACCTTTGGCCGTGAAGACGCTTAATATCTGAAACTAACCCCTTTTTACACGTTTTAATAACATTCAACCATGCTTGCAATGGTTAATTTCGCGGTGAATGACGGATGAGCTGACCAGCTGGCAAAATTTGTAATTTCGTTGTCCTAAGACTAGTAGCGCGGTTACCAGACAGAAAAGTTTGAATTTACCTTCGATATTTTTGAATTATATGAACCTAAAATACCTTTTGAATGTCTATAAGCTATTCAGAGTGGCGCCGTTAAAGATCTAAACTAGATAAAATATATATTATCTGATTCTGAAAGTAGTAGTATCTAACAAGGTCACGCCGATGCCACGCCGATAGCGCAGCGTCGGCGGCGGCGGCGCGAAAATTTCGTCGGCGGCGGCGGCGCGCCGGCGCGGCGCTCATATCTACGTGAATCATCTGTCTTGTATTAGTTTTTCTTTCTGACATTTTATTCTGTTTGTCCTTTCTAGACTGTATAATATAGGTTAAAGACAGGTCGTTCAGTGACAGATCCAGGCGAGGCGGTTTTGTAAATTGGTCGGTTAACCAATTAAATGTTATAACTACCCGGAAATGTACCAATTGTTTGTTTACTTTTATTTAAATACCTAAAAATACAGATTGTAGAGATAGGCCAAATATGGATCTTGCGCCCAATATTCCTATTCGCCCGAATGTTTGGTTCATTAATTGATAAATGGAAGTGATGGAGTAGAAAAAAAAATCTAAAGATGCGGAACCCTAAGGTCAGGAAAACATATTATAATCTTTTAAGATCTGTGATATCTGTATCCTGTCTTGAGGTCAGTCGCAGAAGACCCTGCGCGGGCGCAACTTGTCTTGTCAACATGTTTGTTTTATATCTCGTGTTGTGTTTGTGTGTGGCACATGGATTAGCACAAGGTATGCTTTGGAATAGGTAAATATATACAGCAATTAGGTAAGGTAAACGTACTGGTGCTCGACGCATCACGCGGTCCCAGTACATGTCATCTTTAAACTTAAGTCATTGTCAATAGAGGTGACAGCAAGGTGTCATCTATTGGGCATTAGCATGTCGAGCACTAGTAAGTTTACCTTACTGTCAAATTCATAAACATCTTTACAAGCTAAAGATCCAAAAATACATGTACACGGTGGCCAAAAAGTAAATGTATTCCCGTTGCCAGGGAGGTTTTAGGATTATACTGAGCAACTTTTACTATGGGACTAACCACGAAATCGCGAAAAAAAAATTAAGCTCCCATAGAAATGGACCAGCCAAAATGTATGAAATAGCCAAAATTTTTTTTCGCGATTTCGGCGTTAGTCCTATAGTAATATTAGTTGCTCAGTATAATCCCAAAACCTTCCTGGCAACGGGAATGCACTTATTTTTTGGCCACCCTGTATTTACACGCCTCTAAGACAATGACATTAAGGTCGTGTTAAGGCCCCGAAATTTAGAATTTACGGACCACATCTAGCAAGTGTGATTAAAAAATACTTTACAGCCCTTGGTCGAAATTTAGGATTTACGGATGCGGTCCGTATACCTTTTACATGCAAGTGTGATGAAAAACCCTTACCTAATCAGTTGACTATTCCAGGTCTAGGAGACAACTGCAACCATGATAGTGTCCCAGGCGTCTGTATACTCGCTAACGGTTGCCCATCCGTTTTAGCAGATCGTGAGAAATTGAGGAGTGCGAAGGTATGTTTACCATTATACTCGTAGTATGTATCTTTAGGTATTTAAAAAAGAGTAAACAAAATCAACCCTCAAATGGCTTCTTAAGCCAATTGAGGGTTGATGAAAACATTACGTGATCAAACAATGTAGGTTAAAGTCAGGTCGTTCAGTGACAGATCCAGGTGGTTTTGTATTTGGTTGGTTAATCAATAAATGTTATAACTACCCGAAAATGTACAAATTATTTGTTTACTTTTATTTAAGTAGGTACCTAAAGATACAGAGATAAGTAACACCGTCTTCCTTCGCTATACAGATGTAGATAGTGAATAATTGTTTGTATTTGTCATGCTACTTCAGTCAATCTCGATTGTATCGAGACTGACTGAAATAGCAACTTAGCAAGACACAAAGTTCGTACGTTTCCGTGAAAATACGATGGAAAATAATTATTCTTTGACTGCTTGTTCATCTGATCACATTATGCATGGAGGATCTTTTTTAAGGAGCTAAAATGCCAGCTTGTGATCGTTCCAAACACTAACCTACAAAACAAAAATAAATCTAAAAAAACAAACAAGTTACCAGTATCAGTAAAAAAACTTAAAAACTGGTTTCTAATCAATTTACAGGTATAAATTATTTTTTATACGGCCGGTTTATATATTGTTCGTTTTATTTTTCGATATTTTATTAGCAACATTAGGACGGACGATATTTAATTAGCAACATTTTTGGTGTTTCCTTTTTCAAAAATAATTACACATTAAACAACTGTACCGATATTCGAAACCTAAGAATAATATTGAGAGTGGCAACACCGTTTGTAGGTCGCATTCTCCTTTTCTAGCATATACGTCTTTCTCTCTCACACACTCCCACCACAGCAGTTTTGCTTTTGACAGTTACACAAGGCAAATTTTAAAGTCATTGGCTTGCTGTTTTTCCATCTGGAAGGTCGTGAAGCTAAACTGCTGGTGAGTTTTTGAATTTGTACCCCAGTTTAGCTGACTATATTGAAAAACAGTTTCTAACGGCTTTTGCCGTTCGAAATAAATATTTAAATTTAGTTGTCCGATTCCGATATACTATCTAGCAAATAAAAACGATTCGGAATAGTGATGTGCAAGTGTTTTCAAAGGCTGCCTGCGCGCACCGTGGCTATGCCAATGAAAATACTAAAACACATATGTTAGAAAACACATCGAGCTGGTAAAGCGTGCACGTGTCACCATTATAATTTAATTTTATACCTATATTAAGTCTCTTCCGAGTCTTGTTAGTTTAAATCTTTGTGTGTGTATAATAAAATAACGGTTGAAATTATAATACTTAAATGGTGATGTGTGGAGGCATACCCTTCAGTTTTCAAGTGATTTGTGTTTTCGAATACGAAAGGATCGGATAGTTAATACGTGTTAAGTAGAACCTATGTATTAAGGTAGAAGTTTATAGACGTCTAGGTTTTATCTGCCCAAGTATCTATCAGCAATTTGTCTTTTTATCCCGTTCCGGGTTAATATAATATTGCAAAATTATTTTTTTGATAATTAAATTGCTGATAAATAAGTGTACCCGCTTAGGAGTCGACGAAGCCCCGCCTTCGCGGGGCTTCTATTTCCGCTCTGAGGGACACAAGGTAACGAACAAACCTACATCGCAAACATTGCATTTATTTTTGTGGAAAG
Organism: Cydia splendana; assembly: GCF_910591565.1. Classification (NCBI taxonomy): domain Eukaryota; kingdom Metazoa; phylum Arthropoda; class Insecta; order Lepidoptera; family Tortricidae; genus Cydia; species Cydia splendana. The sequence continues at coordinate 1,869,599 of NC_085985.1, forward strand.
TGAGTACTTCGGCAGTACATAAACTTCAATCTGACTAGAATATGTGCTTGTGTTATTTTGGCATAGAGAGAGATTAGCATGGCTCTGCGCAAGAATGACATGCGAAATCGTGAAGTATTTCACTCTTGATCTACCAACTTATATCTCTCCAACTAGATATTTAATTTTGAAAAAAATAAATAAAAGGCTACAATGTAGGTAGGTTAAAATGTAGGTACCTACTTAAATAAATAACATAGCAGGTACTTACAGCTTAAAAGGTTAAGGAAAAGAACTCTTGCATGTAGTTGCTATATGTGCTTGTGTTATTTTGGATTTGAATAACTTGATTATTAATTCTATACGTAACTACACACAAGAGGGTCAATTCTTAAGCCTACCTACCTACCTACATAAATAGTACACTTGGCATTAACGATACGGGAATCTTTAGATTGATTCATTGACGAAGACGCATGGTTTGGTTCATATTGTCAAATTATATTAGTTAACTGAAGAGTTAAAGTTTAGTTTTGGCAAATCTGCGCGTCACCGTGAATGACACTTTCTAAAAGTGCCTGTGAAAGCCTGCATAAAGCCTTTCACCTTGTCGAGCAAGGAACCCGCAATTAAGGGAATATTACCCATAAACTCAGAGTATTCGATTTTAATGATATTCTTAAACCTACGTCTGTTATGGTTCCACCTGCGTAAGGTGTGCCTAAGAAAATCTTTTATTCGTTCACAAACTAACGTCAAGTTATTTGTGATGAAACCAATATATTATGTAGTACCTATCTAAGGCTGCCATGTCTCCAACTCTCCACCTGCGTAAGGTGTGCCAAAGAATCTTTGATTCATTCACAAACTGACATCAAGTTATTGATGATGATATTATAACCTATGTAAGCCTGCGCAAGGCATGTCAGACATATTCACAGAAATATAAATGATATGGTCATAACACATGCGAGCAAGTAAGCCACAATCAGAAAAATATTACAAAAATGAATTTGTAAATATCTCCTTTTAGAGAAAGTAAAAAGGGTTCTAACAAAATCAGTCGAAATAGGCAAGGCTTTGTTATTAGTTTTCATTTTTGTTTACCAAACTATTTTAAAAGGGTCCCCAACACCCTATTGGCTAAACCCAAAATTGGGCTAATTAACTGTGGTAAAAGTGAAAACTGCTTTCCCTTTACATTACATTTCTAAAATTATAAGGTATAAAATAACCTAAGATTCCAGGCCTATGTCGACTCATTTTTATTTTAAAGATGAAAAAATATTTGCACCCTACGCTTACTTTACGGTTACGCTTAGCCTTATAACTTGGGCGGCATAGAGAATACTAAGCGATTTAGTCACCTAATTTCGATTATAAGCCCAGGCAGAATATTGATAATTAGAATCAGGAGTGGTCAATCCACCAAGGTCCAGACAATCTGTGGACTCTAATTTAATCAGACTATGTAAGCTCACGACAGTGCTTACGGTTCCATTCTGAAATAAGCTATGTTTACAATATAATTCAAATTATATTACTCATGGTGTGAAACAAACAGCCTGCTCAAGGTGTACAAAGGGTCCGATTAACGGCCCTATTAATATCTAAAAAACCTTTGAAGTCTAGGCCTGCTAAGGCAGACTAGAAATAAATACATAAAATATGATCTCAATGTAAGAGCAGCTCACAGTTGCATAAATTATATTTGCCTCGAGAGCACTAGACTTTCAGTTAACATGTTTACGAGTACCTACCTATGTACACGACATTACCAAGGTTACCTACCTATTTAACTATTATATCCCTGACTGCACTGACTTAATATTAGAAATAGACACACAGAGCGGAACAAAAACGTCAACAAAACGTGGGTCAGAATGACACAAGCGCCAAATTTGCATTGATGATAAAAACGCTTACGTAAATTTTGAGTCAAGATAAATGTTTTGTTCGGAAAAGAACTTACTGTCGTAAGCATTAAGTGTCAAATTTATAAACATTAGTACCAACACTGTTAAAACTTTAAGTCCGATGGCACTAAACGTAACGTCACCATTGTATTTACGTCAAACGAGAATAATGAACGAATGGAGGCCCTTTGGTTCATTTTAATAGGTATTACTGTACAGAAAAACCAAAGTAATAAAAGAAACAAATTTAATTTGATCGGAAGTTCAAATAAAATTAATTCATTGTAACAACCCGTGTAAGTTATCATAAAACAAATTTATTTTTAATAAGTAGTATACGTGTTTAAATACTATTTTCCTTGAAATAAATTCAACTTATTAAATAACTGTGTATTTTAGATCTACATAATACTCTTCGCACTTTCGTTCTTTGCATATAGTGCACGGGGACATTTAGGTCGCTACTGGTACTGATTGGTTATGGTCTTTATCAAAAAAATCCTGTGGTTGTCACTGTGTTCAGACAGTTTTAGCATTTACAGTTAGTCGATGTAAGCCCTTATTGGTCGTGTATATGGGGCTATTCATAAATTACGTCATCTATTTTTGACCCCCCCCCCCCCGCCCTAAAATCATCCAAAAATCATGCTTCGAATGACCCTGTTTCCTCCTACGTCATGCTAGCATCATCCGATGTCCAGACCCCCCCCCCCCCTAATTTGAAATGACGTAATTTATGAATAGCCCCTATGTCGGAAACAGGGAAATGGGCCGAACACACAAGTGCCGTTTTGCCTTGTTTAAAACTGCATCACCCCTATCTCTTGCTATAATAGCAGTCCTCTGCACGTCGCATAGGTTTTCTTGGAAATCTCGAATTTAAACATAATATTATATCTTATTCTTATATTATTATTTTATTTTTTTGTAAATGTAATATGGGTCCTGGAACCTGAAATAAATGATTTTTAGTTTTATTTTTACTTATTTATCTTACGAATTCCATATAAAAATAAAAAAGTATTGACCTCACATCGACTCATTAGATTTTTGTTCCTTCACGTCCCTTCTTTGGTACTAACAAAATAATTTATTCAAAACCATGAAATTACCACCAGATTACATAAAATATGTAATGCTATCCAAAGAACTAACCGAAAGAAAGACATTCCATGCTTTTTCCTTGTTTTATCATTGTTATTTTTGCATATTTTTACGATCATTTTACGACATTGTTGACAACTTCACATTTGAGCGGTCCATACAAGACTAAACGAAAAAGTAACGCGTGATCTGTTTTAACGTTACTTTTGCGGGGCCATTTTTGGCGGCTGATTGGGTATCCAATGCCTGACTGCCATGGTATAGGAAAATTATCATGTGATGGCGGTGCTGCACAAGCATGTTTGAAATAAAATATACAAAACTGGCCTGACGGGCGTTTATCAATTATGTATTTATTTACCTTGTGTCTGTATTGTGACCCAGGAAGTTTTAAACCACCTGTATCGTAAGTGCTCCTATGCACGGATTAAGTTTATTTTAAACTACCCATGCCCTAACCTCAAGGGCAAGTGCTTCTATGCACGGACTAGATACTGTTATCACTTAATTCACTTATCATGACTTGTCATAGTTTGATACTACACGTTTAACAAATTTAAGACCGTGGAATGTACCCACTACAAAAAGGTTTTTAAAAACAGTGACTGAATGGTTTGCACGAACGGTTCTAGCACAACTTCTGGGCGGTCACGTCTAGGGCATGACCCTCTAGTTCTCAATTTATACATAATTATAACATTGTGATACTGTTCGGTTTGCACAATAAAATAGGGAAACAGGAGCACGCCTTGCGAAAAGGCGAAGCTATTTTGAAACGCGAACTTTTCAAAAATAGATTGAAATATATAAATATGTCTTTGATGTGGAACATGTACACCCAAACAAATGCAGTCATTTATTATATGTTAGCAAAACTCTGCCAAAGTGTTAGTCTGTCTGTACAGTGTAACCTGAAGGCATCAATGAACAAAAATCTCTTGAAACATGGTGGATTAATTAATTTACACCCCGCCTGTGTCTTGCTCCTACCAAATCCACAAGTTAAGGACCTCAACCTATTTAGGTCCCTTCTTGCTCGAGACCTGAAAAAATGTTCACAATAATCTCATGCAGTCAAGTGTCGGAAAACTAGGTCCACACACTTAGCGCTACCGTGAATATATATCTAAGAAGTCTGTATACTGCCTTCCAGGAGGCGGGATGTTAATAGACTAGCCTATATCGTAGGCCAGAGATATAGTATACAAAAGCACACTGGCCCAAATCCAGTAATATTATAATTTCAGAATATAAAATAATTGACAATTCTGCGTATATTTGATATCAAAAAGTTACAGTTATCCTTAGTTCATAAGGAGGATAAGTATACATAAATATCAAATAAATTCGACAAAGTGTCGACTCTAGCATTGGATGAAATAGGTCCCTCTTAAAGGGCCTCTGCGCTGTTGGCTTTGGGCCCACGGGTGCCCGGCAAAAGGTCGGGGACCCCATGGTTCCGCACAGTTATTGCAAATAATGTAAAATCACTAAATAAACACACAAATCTGCATTTTGGTTAAAACACATGCGATGAGCTAAGGTTTCGAATTAAGTACCTTATTCTTAATAATTTACACACTGGAAAGAGGAAACTGAATATTCAGAACTATGCAATGTCTATGAATGGTTTACATAAATTAAGCCACTTTAGCGTTCAGAACCAATCAAGCTTATGTCTACTAGTAGGCACCAGATAAGGTAAACTACTCTTACTGCATATATAGAAATTAATGAGTACAATTAAGGTCACTTGATGATAGCTAAACATGAATATAAGCAGAATGAGCCTGCACCTATACAGTAAATATCATTGATAAGGTTCTGTGGCATTTCTATATTAACCATTTGAATGCCAAGAGCACCAAAAAGCGTCATTATCATTACTAGTCGTGCCAACATGAGTGTTATGTTATGGCTTAAGCTCTCAAAGTAACTTAAGTAAGGTTTGTTTAGGTACATTAGCTCGCGTCCGCGTTATAATAGTAAAGCGTACAAAGGATTAAATGCATTTTATAGCTATAACCAAGTATATAGCTCACACTGACTCACGGTCATTAATAAATTTAGTAATTCCCTATGACATTTTAGTAAGTAGGTACCCAATATTAACTTTGTGGGTAGTGATAGTGAATTATAACGAATATTTTAAATATTCGTCTACTCAATCCCGAGGGATTCTGGAAATAAGAATGGTCTTGTCCTTGTTATATTCCTGCAACTGCTTACTTTACTAGATAATTATTATAAAATTTGTTAATAATTGGGAGTTATAAATAAAAACTACTCGAGTACTTTATGACTTTATTCTTTTCATACTTGAATTACTTACATCACTCCTTATCACAGATGTTGTATGTTCCTTGAAGAGTAGACTGACTTATCTCATCTTCTTTTACCTAGTTTTCACATACATAAAATTAAGTATAGCACCATTGTGGTGACTCACTTTTTCTCTTTGAACATTTATAAGTACATTAAGTACGTATATGAAATGTAAAGTTAGTATCATAATATAATGGTATATCAAATTGTATGCTTTACTATAATAAATACCTCTCTCCTCACAGGTGTTAAAATAAAGGGTGTACTACATAATTAATTAAACACTCGTAATATAATAATATTACATATACATAATAAGTACATGTATAATCAGTAATCACATTGGCTTGGCGTCTTCCCACCACCAGCCGATAACAAACACGTCTCAATATTATTCTGTAAGTAAAACATTTATTTACATACAAAATATATACAGTGGTACTACTAAACGAAATTAATAACTAGCTTAAATCTAAAATAGGCCCTTGAGGCATTGTACCAAGGATGCTGGCGGAATTTCCTCGCTGTATCGCAATGCTGATACGTTGTGCGAGGTAGCCGCCAGCTCTTCGGTCACCAGTTACGTCAACCAGACGCTTCGCGATTTCTGCGAACAACTTATGCGCGCTGGGACCCCATGGACCTAGAGTTTCAACACCAAATGGTACAAAATGGTACTCTCTACCAAGGCTCTTATATTTGTTACGTTTTAGAATTTCGGCGCTTTCCGCCGCTCCGCCCGCTTTTACAGTAGTCCGTTGGAGGTGGGACGGTGCCAGTGTGTCTACGCAGGTAGCATCCCACACCAACATCCGTCCCAAGCTCCAAGGAACTAAGGACACTCCATCGGGCCTCTTGCCATCATCTCTGATAATGCCAGTCGGCTCAAGAAGAGCAGGCACATTGATGGTGGCAAGAGACCGACGGACTATGTCATTAAGCGACGCATGTCTCGAAAAACGGCCTGCACTTTTTTGACAAGATAATCCGTGGTGTCCCAGTCGGTCCACGTCCGTGCCACAAGAGCATATGTGTGGCGTACACACCGAAACCCCGAGTCGCAAACCAGTCGCCAGTCTAAGGGAGGCCGGATCCAAGAAAGTACCAGTATTGGGCGAAGGATGGGCATGTAGCCAGTAACCGGCTTCCCGGGCTCCGACCGCCAAAAGCCTCGCGCGGTCTGGACCTGTACAGTTGTTTAGGAGAGTATTGTAAGTTAAATCACAGTAAACATTATCCCAACTCCTTTGTGAATTTGGGTTGTCTGGAAATTGTTTGCCTGGGCGAGCAATTTTAAAAGCATTTTTGGCGTTCTCAAAGCCCGCGATCTCACAGTTTGTGGGCAAAGCCCTTAAGATATTTCCTATGAGACCAGACGTGCTATGAGTGGACGCCAAAAAGGCTGGGGAAGCCACACTGGAAATTTTGCGAATTCCTAAACCTCCAAACCGAATGGGGAGGGACGCTTGAGACCAGGAAGGCTCACTTAGCTGAATGTTTAGAATCGTCTCTAAACTAATTTTGATCAAATCATCTATGGGCGACAATAAATTTTGATGTTTCCAGAAAGGACAACAGCGGCGGAGCACATACGTAAATTTAGGGACAAAAAGGCAGAATTTAAGAATCACAAGAGCATAATGAGGGCTAATTTCGAGTAAGCGATCCGTGTGACTTTTGAATTTAGTTATGGAGTTAGAAATATAATCGGGAAAAGATTCTTCGAATATAGGAGAACCCAGGAGGCAAAGAGAATACTTGTCTACTGATTTGATATTGGGAGTCAGATCGTCAAATTTGGGTTGTAAGTTGGTCAAAGTACAAGAAGATTTTTGAATAAAGAGTTCGCATTTACTGAAATTCAGTTCTAAACCAATATTTTCGAAACTACTCTTAATAAAAGACAAATCAGAGAGTACAGTATTCACGTCACCTCCTAGGGTTCCGTCATCTAAGTACCACACATTGAATTTTGATTTTAAATTTTTGATAATTGGATTTATAGCCAAACTAAAAATTGCTGGCCCGAGAGGGTCACCCTGCTGACAGCCAACCTCGGAAGATAATTCATGTGACTTGTACATTAATTTAGATGAGTCTGAATAGCAAAAGAAAAGGTAATTGTTTAGTTCCGGAATTTTGTCCTTAACTTCTGTCAGCAAGGTGTCTCTACTAACCGAATTAAAAGCATTTTTAACGTCAATTTTGACAACAATTTCGCAATCATCGAGTGAAAGGTAGGTCCTTAGGGCATGGACGGCTGCCTCGCACCCACCTTTCGTGCCGAAACCTAGCTGTATTGGTTCAAAAAGGGATTGTAATTTTGATCTAATGTGTCTAACCGCAATTTTTGAAGCCAGACGTCGTAAAGTAGACCCCACCGCAATGGGTCGCACCCCTCCGTCCTTTTTGGTTAGGGCGATCAGGTTTGCCCCGTATAGAATCGGGACGATATTAGTGTTAATTTTGCCTGAAAACATAAAATTTATTAATTTAGTAAGGGAACAGACAAGCTGCTCACCTGCGTCGCCCACGGAATGAAAAATAAGATCTTTCAAATGTTGGGGCGAGATCCCATCCAGGCCGGCCGCCGAACCGGTTTTGAAAGAAAATATGGCGTCAATAACGTCTTTGCCTTCGATTTGGAGGCAGGCCTGGTCGGCTGTAGGTGGGGCAAACGAGTGTGGTACTGAAGGAGCCGGGGGATGTTTAGATCGTAAGGCCGAGAGGGTATCGGGAGTATCTGGCGATAGCACGTCGTTTGTGAAAAGAAGACGAGCGGCACCTTTAAGATCGCCGTCGCTAATTTTGCTTTCAATTAATTTAGTTCTATTGAAAGTGGATGAGCTACATCCAGAAGGTCGAGAAATGTGTGGAGTTGTATTCGAAACGCAATTGTTTTTGATTTTTGTCTTATCCTTCTTGGCATGAAGGGTTTTGAATGAGAAAAGGAAAAGATTATGCCAATCATCAATTTGATTATTTTCCACACATTTTGTAAGTAGGCCTGAAAGGTGCTTAGCGACTGTGATCCTGGCGCCGCGCGGAACTCTTTGAATAACGGGCACATTATTTTTAAGTTCGCTAAGGTGTAAATGGAAAGGGATAGAATTTGGATGGTCAGAAAGGGAGGTGGTCAAAAGGGATAGGCCTAAATTTAGACCGGCGTCATTTTGGCTGATACAAAGACGGTGTTTTTTGGAAATATGAATATTGAGGCCTCTCTGCGTTTTAAAAGAGTTATCGCATTGTACACAATTAAAATTTGGATATGGCGTGCCATCGCCTGATTGAGTTGCGGCATGCATCCACTTACCGGAACTAGCACAGCAGTAATTAAAGCACAAAAAACTTAAAGATAAAATAACAAGATTCACTAGAAATACAATATATAGTTCGTTGTAGACGTTGACATCGGCCGTCAGGGCGACACGACGTAGCCGTGCAAGACCACAACGTCTGAAACAAAAATATATGTTATTATTTGTTCAGTACTGGGCCTGCCCACACTATTGCACAGTAATCTGGTGTTTTTTGATACAATAAAAGCAGTTTTAGGCATCTAGAGCCATGTATAATTTGAAAAATAAGCCAAAAATATCGCTGTGCAAAGTGACAGACAGAAGGTTGACAGTAAACATATTATTCTTAGGTTTCGAATATCGGTACAGTTGTTTAATGACAGCGTTTTACACAAAAAATAAAACGCTAATTAAATAACTTACCATATTCGAAACCTAAACTTTTAATCCTGCCTGGTGTAAATATGTATAATTTTGAGACAATGACTTTAAAATTTGCCTTGTGTAACTGTCAAAAGCAAAACTGCTGTGGTGGGAGTGTGTGAGAGAGAGAGACGTATATGCTAGAAAAGGACAATGCGACCTACAAACAGTGTTGCCACTCTTAATATTATTCTTAGGTTTCGAATATGGTAAGTTATTTAATTAGCGTTTTATTTTTTGTGTAAAACGCTGTCAAAAAAACAGGCCAGAAGGCCGATGCTCTATTGCGGTTTGTGATTGCTTTAGTTACAGATGCTCAAGTTGCAGACCATAGACAGTTTTTAAAAAAAGTTGGAAAAAAATCGGCAATATCATCATAAGAAATTAAGAAAAATTTCGTTTCGGGAACGAAAAATTTGGATCCCCACATACATAAGGGAAGTGTCCAATTTTTTTTTTCAGCGATGCGGATTCAGGGATCGAGAGCCCATAATATGCTGCACTGATAGCAATATCGGCGGGACCGAGGATCGCTTCGTGGCCACCACACCTTTCATCCGGTAAATATGATTGTCCGGTAAATATGACTGTTCGGTAAATATGATTGTCCGGTAAATATGATCGTCCGGTAAATATGGCTGGTTCCAGTGATGCGGATTCAGGGGTCGAGAGCCCATACTCATAATATGCACTGATCGTAATATTGGCGGGATCGACGACCGAGTATCCTGAGTAGGTATCTCAAAATTTCCGGGAATATCCGGAAACTTTCATGTGAAAATTCTCATGCAAGTTTTCACTTACAAAGTTCCCGGTCAGATTAGGGAATATTACTCAATGTCCTGAGCTGTTGACGACTGTTTCATTTAACGTTTACGTCACTTATTGGCGTCTATTTGAAGCTCATTTCAAGCGTCATTGAAATCGAAACTAACTGTATGAAGGTTTGGCTATACACGTACAGAAAAAAAAACAGAGAACATTTTCATGGCAACATAGCAATTTTTGAAAATTCTCTTTGACACATTGCTAAAGGCTCCTCTTCACGTTGGGCCAACGCTAACGCCAACGAGGGACGCAGCCATGCGGTAGAATGGGATAACAATATCACTTGCTCCCTCTAACGCATAAATGCGTCCCTCATTGGCGTTGGTGTTGGCCCAACGTGAAGAGGAGCCTTAACAGTTACAGTTTAATGGGGTTGGCCCACTTGGCCGGTGGAAGTTTTTAGCAGATGGCGCCATCATAGCTTGCCCTGTCAATCCCTAGAATTGTGTCAAATTTTTGTTTTTAGGGTTCCGTACCCAAAGGGTAAAACGGGACGCTATTACTAAGACTCCGCTGTCCGTCCGTCCGTCCGTCTGTCCGTCCGTCCGTCCGTCCGTCTGTCACCAGGCTGTATCTCAGGAACCGTGATAGCTAGACAGTTGAAATTTTCACAGATGATGTATTTCTGTTGCCGCTATAACAACAAATACTAAAAACAGAATAAAATAAAGATTAAGTGGGGCTCCCATACAACAAACGTGATTTTTGACCGAAGTTAAGCAACGTCGGGCGGGGTCAGTACCTACTTGGATGGGTGACCGTTTTTTTTTGCCGTTTTTTGCATTATGGTACGGAACCCTTCGTGCGCGAGTCCGACTCGCACTTGCCCGGTTTTTTAATACCCTGGATGCCAGCCCTTTAAGCCAAATCTCATAGGGGCAAGCTATGATGGCGCCATCTATGCAAACCTTTGACAGTTGCCAGCCCCATTTATCACTAGGTCTAGGTACACCTTATAAAACAAAGTACCCCGCCGCGTCTGCCTGGTTGTGTGTACGTATGTATGTTCACGATAAACTCAAAAACTAATGAACGGATTTTCATGCGGGTTCCACCTATCAATAGAGTGATTCTTGGGGAAGGTTTAGGTGTATATTTTATTAAGATTTTGAGTAACCCGTGCGAAGCCGAGGCGGGTCGCTAGTTTACTTAAACATGTATGATATGTGTTATATTATAGGTCCACGACCACGGAGTATACGCCCCCCATCGCGGACTATAAAGAGCTGGTCCCTGGAGCCACCGGAGACGGCACGTGCGCCCCCGTGCCTCAGAAAGATACCGCGGACAAGACTGGGAGGAAGGCTTTTGACAGTACGTGTTACGTGCGTGTTACTATAGAGAAATATAAGTGATTAATAAGGAAAGAGTGCAGCATGGCTAAGAACTATCGCAAGTTTCGCAAGGAAACTCGGTTTCACGTAATAAAACCGCATCGTTATCGGTTCTTCCGTTCAAGAGGTATGATTCCACAGACAGACAGACAGACATTGGCGTCAAAACATTCATACTAATATTATAAAGGCGAAAGTGTGTCTGTTTGTCTGTTACCTCTTCACGCTTAAGCCGCTGAACCGATTTAGTTGAAATATAGAGATAGTTTGAGTCCCGTGGAAGGACATAGGGTAGTTTTATTTATGTCGAAAATCATCCCTGAAGAGAGTGCAAAGGGGGGTGGAATTGAAAGAGTTAATGAACTGCCTAATAATTGAAATAAGCAATGCGCGAAATGAATTATTGCTATTAGCATTATCCAGGCGCTATACCTACTTTAGCTGCGGTCACTAATTTCACGCAGACGAAGTCGCGGGCAAAAGCTAGTATATTATAACACTCCTCGTTTGCTCGTTAAAAAGAAACCTGTTTTGGCGTCTCTGTTGACCTTTCATGGATTTTGCTGGACTAAATAAACTAAAGTTAGACCAAGAGAAGTCTGCAACGATTTTGATAGCACACGCAGTGCAAGTGTTATTTTAAACGTCAAACTTCTATAAAACTATAACGTATACCTAAATAACACTTGCACTGCGTGTGCTATCATCGTTGCAGACTTTTCTTGGTCTAACTCTGATGATTTATTTCAAAAATTTCAGAGTGCATAGAATACCAAGAGCAGCTGGTGTACCCGTGCGAGCGTGGCGTGGACTACACGGGCAAGAAGAGCCGCGGCAACTACTGCTCGCACAACGCGGACGAGCTGATCGTTGGAGGGAAAGATGCCAAGCGGGACGAGTTCCCTCACATGGTGAGTTAGTAGTGCTGGGCGCTCTGATCGCATGCATAGTGTAATGCGAGCAGCTGGTGTACCCGTGCGAGGGCGGCGTGGGCTATACGGGCAAGAAGAGCCGCGGCAACTACTGCCCGTGGAAAAGGGATAACTTTCAGTGATAGGTATGTGTCAGTCATATGGAATAGTTTAGAAGTCAAAATGTACCGAGAGCTTCGTCTGTATATATATATTTCGTCGCTGTATGCCGATGACAGGGTCGAGTGGAGAAAACGAGGGGAGGCCTTTGCCCAACAGTGGGACACCAAAGTAGGCTAGAAAAAAAATGTGCAACGAGAATAAATAGTAGGTAGGTACTCACCAGATTTATACCAACATATTGTTTTATTGCAGGCGTTGCTGATTTTCGGAGACGGTTCCTCGACTTCCACGGTATGCGGAGGTACTATCATCAGTGAGAACTTCATTTTGACGGCCGGACATTGTACTTATGCACCTAAAATGTAAGTGAGAATTCGGACAAACAATACATTATGACTTAAAACTATTTGGGAATCAATAGAGACCCTTTGCGGGGTCCCTTTGTTTCCCAATTTCCCATAAAGATTTAAGTCGTAATGTATTGTTTGACATACTATCGTTAGCCATAAAACTGAAACCGTTAACTTTTAAGGATTTTCGTAAGGTAGCTATATAAGTAAGGGTTGGGTTAGGTTAGGTTGTTTTATGGCAATCCTGAAAAGTTACGCGTTTCTGAGAAAAAACAATTATGACTAACGAAAATTCGGACAAACAATACATTTGGGAAACAATAGAGACCCGTATTTTGCTCTCATATCCCTATCCCTACTCATCATCATCTTCCTCGCGTTATCCCGGCGTTGCCACGGCTCATAGGAGCCTCTGGGTCCGCTTGGCAACTAATCCGAAGAATAATTGTAAAAAAAAGTAGTTTTTACGAAAACGACTGCCATCTGACCTTCCAAGTCCAACCCAAAGGGTAAGCTAGGCCTTATTGGGATTAATCCGGTTACCTCATGATGTTTTCCTTCACTGAAAAGCGACTGGTAAATATAATTTCGTATAAGTTCCGATAAGTCCAGGGTTGGGCAAAATACTGGCTTCCACGTATTTCAAATACAAATTACAAAATACATTTTTAAAAGTATTTGAAATACCAAATACAAACTACTTTGGTGACTGGTATTTGAAATACAAAATACGAATTACAGTGTTTTAAATAATGTATTTCAAATACAAAATACTTTTCATTTTTTTTTGTTTAATCATTTAGTTTTTTTAACGAATATCCTTTCCTAAAAACGTATAGGGTCATTGCGCTTGTTTTCGTCCAGCTCTAATTTTCGTCCACTTGACGAAATTTGAATATAAACCTACATTGCTGTACAAATTTGGGCTGATTTCAATCCTTAGCTAAACAATATATCTGTCTACATATAAAAATTATATTTCGCAAATAGTAAATTAAAAATGAAATATATTATTTGCTAATCTGTCAAGTGGTCGAAAACTAGAGCATGGACGGAAACTACTGCAATGACCCTATCCCCTGGCTGTTGACGAAAAGTTCCGCGCAGAATAGCTCGCGCATTGTACCTATTTGACCTTGTACAAGTCGTACATTATATTTAAAAAAACGTTCCATTTTAGGATCATAGAATTTAATAAAATGTATTTTGTAGAAATGTATTTTGAAGCTTGAAGTATTTGAAATACAAAATACTTTTCCAGGTAGTATTTGAAATACAAATACAAAATACTAAAATGTATTTCAAATACATGTAATTGAAATACCGCCCAACCCAGCCGATAACTCATTGGTAAGTACCGGAGTTAGAACCCGCGACCTCCGGTTTGAAAGTCGCACGCTCTTACCGCTAGGCCACCAGCGCTTCCCTACTATCCCTACTATTATCCCTATCCCTACTATTAATGTCTTTATATGTGTCAAGACCTGCCGGACCTTTGGGAGGCGTGTGTGGGGCCGAAGCCAACAGGGCAGAGGCCACAAGGTGCAAATACTACTGCAGTATAGCGAAAGCCTGGCTAAAATTTACATCAACATCTTCTAGCTGCGCGAGTTTTTACAACTACCCGCACTTGGTCTTGTTTACCACTGTAATAATACTGTTTTCAATAAATTATTTGTATCAACTTGAACGTTTCGTACACTTTAGTATGCGATCTTAGTTACATTGAGGACTATTGGTTACATCCAATTCAGCCGACCAATCAAATACCGCAATGTAATGAAACTCGCATGCGAGTCTCGCACTGTCTAAATTAAATGAGTCAGGGTTGTCACTAGGTCGACACACATTCGTCTTGTTTATGAATTTTTCAATTTTACAGTGGAAATGTGACAGCGGTGAAGGTAGGGCTGCTCCGCATGACGGAGGACGTGCCCTCGCGCCGCGAGCATCGCGTCAAGCGGATCATCAAACACCCTCAGTACAAGGCGCCTTCCAAGTACCACGACATCGCTTTACTGGAGACTGAGACACCGTTAGTTGGCTTTTATCTATAATCTATAGAAAAGGCAGCGGCGGATTTGCCCTAAGGCCCAGTAGGCCCGGGCCTAGGGCGGCAAGATATTAGAGCGGCAAATTGTGACAAAATATCCGCTAGATGATAACAAGAAAAAAATCAAAATGTAGACAATATAATGGGTGCTGAGTACCCTAATAGCATTTTCTTGTAGGGATTTGGTTGGGCCTTTGTTTACGTATTAGTTGGGCAACCGTTATATTTGGCCATACGATTTGCTGGAGGGCCCTCGACAAAGGCCCTCCCGAAGATTCCCAACAGAGGGCCATAAAAGTAATTTTTTCGTTGGGCCTATTTAAATAAATCATACAATTATTCAACGGTGGTGGTTTTGGTTGGGCCGTGGTTGGGCCTATACACATTTGTTTGATGGTTGGTTAATTGTTACATTTGGCCGTACGATTTGCTGGAGGGCCCTCGACAAAGGCCCTCCCGAAGATTCCCAACAGAGGGCCATTAGAGTAATTTTTTCGTTGGGCCTATTTAAATAAATCATACAATTATTTAACGGTGGTGGTTTTGGTTGGGCCGTGGTTGGGCCTATACACTTTTGTTTGATGGTTGGTTAATTGTTACATTTGGCCGTATGGCTTGCTGTAGGGCCAACTGCAAAAAAATAAAAAAGGGCAATTTTTTCGTTGTGCTTCTGTTTGCAAATTCAACAATTACCCAACGGCAAGTCAGGTAGGTCGGTAGGTAGTCGTGCACCATGTTGAAGGCCCAACACAGCTTGTCCCACAAAGGGCCTACATTGTAACTTTAACGTTGGGCCTTGTGTAGGATGCTTACAATATTACCGTAGGTAAATAGTTGTGTAATTTATAGTGGGCCTACAGTCTAATTATGTAATGGGCTTTTGCTTACGAGTCCTACAGTTACCCTACGTTAAGTGGTTGTGTAATACGACGTTGGGCCTTTGCTGATAAATATTACAATTACACTACGGTAGTCATTGGTTGTATACCCACATGAAGGCCCTAGGCAGCAGTTGTTGTTAATCTTCTCTGTATCGTTCCAATTTTAGTATATGTACTGCCGAAGCAAGTACACTCTAATTTGTATATATACTAACCGCACTTCGAAACTTCGTAAGCGAGATTTATGTTTTTTGAGATTTAAATTGAGAAAATGTTGGTAAAATAGAATTTTTTAAATTAAAGTATAAATTTTATAGTTATAGCTATTAGATTTATAAGTTACTTTAAAAAATATTATGATTATATCCGGAATAATCGAGAAAATAACTTTAACTTCTACGTTTGGAGACAGTAACGCCATCTAGTGACGCCACAAGCAAACTCAACTGGTAGCTATTTTGATGACGTCACGCAGCCCCTGGCCTCTGTTAAAATGCTCGTGTGATATTTTTTTATTTGTTTATGGTGTTATACTCTGTCAAGCCATTTCCGTCATTAGAAAAGAGCGACAAAGGACCATGGGCAGAAATGTCCCCACCCACCAACAGAAATGAAACATGTCTCATTTAATAGATCTTAGCAACCTGATGATTTTTTACTATGACGAGGATCGCCATATGTATGGGGTTTTCTTGGAAAACCGTGTTTTGTTTTTACATATTTTTTGCTCATTTCATTGAAAGTTTTTGTTTTTTTATTATACTAGTTGATTGATAAACAAGCATGCGGGGCTGCGTGATGGTAAACAGTCACCGCAGCCTATAAACGGATGTAACAACTCATGGTTATCACGTAATACGCGTTACCGACCATGTGACGTAAAGATCTTATGCCACAATACCCAGTAATTGCACTGCCATGTCTCACCCTTCAAACCGGAACACCGCCATGAAAACATAACTGCTTAGGGACAGAAAAAAACCCCATACATAGGGCGATTCTCGTCATAGTAAAAAATCATCAGTTTGCCAAGATCTACACTCGCGTGCAAAAGTATTGCATCACTTTGCATTTTTTCGTCCGCATCCAATATATTTGTAAACTGGTTAATTTCACTAAATTATTTTAATGTAATCATGTTCCTTGAAGTTTTAGCTTTACGAAAAGTAAAAAAACATGGAAATCGACCGAGTATTTTTCAAATTATCGGCATTTTCCCGATTTGTGAGAGGTTTCACGTTATCACGCGCACGAGTTGCGCTACCCTTGACCCCTATAAAACGGTGGGCAGAAAGGGGTTGTTATCAGTTACTTATCAGAAGTCGATCGTTACATATCTCCGCGTATTTTCCCGTGATAACATCTGGAACAATGGAAACCACTGAAGCTGAAGTCCGCCAAATCGTCCAGCCCCTGCAAGCGGGGCGTAGCCAACGTTCAGTAGCTGCCGAGCTGAATTTAAGCCAATCTGCAATTTGTAGAGTTTACCAGAGGTTCCAGGGGACTCGATCCTTTACTTCAAGACCAAGAAGCGGCCGCAGAAAGTGTACATCAGAGAGGGACGACCGCTTATTTGTCACAACATCTCCCCGAGATCGACACCAGACAAGCATTGCCATCCAGCAGCGTCTGCGTGAGGTACGAGGAGTGGCTGCCAGTGAGTGGACAATAAAAAGAAGACTTAAGAAAGCGAACCTGATACCCAGGAGGCCCGCAGCGGGGCCCAGATTGCTGGCGCGACACCGTACAGCCTAAAGAGAGTTTGCTGAAAATCACAAGGACTGGAGCATTGAGCAATGAACCCCAGTTCTCTTCTTGAAAGAGTGCAGAATGTGCTTGAATGGATGTGACCGAAAAGAAAGAGTCTACAGAAGGCCAGAAGAACAGTTCGCTCAATGTTACTTCTCCGAAAGGGTCGCCAATGGCGGTGGATCCGCAATGTTCTGGGGCGGCATTTCCTACGACGGGCGGACAGAACTGGTTTTCGTGCCTGGCGAGGGCCGTGACAGTGGATTGACAGCTGCCAAGTACATCACTGATATCCTGGAGGAACATGTTGTTCCTTATGCCGGTATTTTTGATGAGGGGGTCATCCTACTGCAGGATAATGTCCCGTGTCATACCCCTAGGGTCACCGCAGCCTATCTTTTCGAAGTGGGCATCGACACCATGAACTGGCCAGCGATGAGCCCGGACCTTAACCCCATTGAACACGTGTGGGACTACCTAAAAAGTAGGGTTTGGAAGCGGAATCCTGCCCTGGTCAATGTTGAGAAGCTGAAGGGAGCGTTGCTGGAGGAGTGGGACGCTATTCCTCATCATCACATTAAAAAAATAATTAGGTCTATGAAAAACCACTTGGTTTGTGAAAGGAAGGCCGTGGGTGGCAATACCAAGTATTAATTAAATAATAATAATCGATATTGTATTAAAAAATATAACTTTTATTCTTAAGTTTGCAGATTTATTTTTGGAACATTATGCGACTACTTTCTGTTTTCAGATTTTTTGTAGTCTTCAGATTCGAAATTTCATTGTGCGTTACATTATAAGCTTTCAGTTGATACCAAAATTTTCAGAATCGGGTATAGAATTACAAAGATATTGGGTGCAGACGAAAAAATGCAGAGTGATGCAATACTTTTGCACGCGAGTGTATTAAATGAGACATGTTTCATTTCTGTTGGTGGGTGGGGACAGTGCCCATACAAATTTGCCCATGGTCCTTTAAAAATGTAGGCGTGAAGGGTTATCGTCCCATAGAAAATTTGAATTTCGCGACTTTTTCTACTGACAATCTTGCTTGACCGGCTATAGTTATAAATGCGATATTTGTCCTCACTGGGCCATCGAATGATATCGTTGATTAGCCAACGTTACCAAAATACACAAAGGTCCATTGTTGGGCTTCAGTGCCTCTGCCAATGTTGGTAAATGCGATATATGTCATCATTGGGCCAAAGAATATTATCGTTGTTTAGCCACCGGTACCAAAATACACACAAGCCCATTGTTGGGCATCAGTACCACAGCCAATGTTGGTAAATGCGATATTTGTGCTCACTGGGCCAACGAATGTTATCGTTGTTTAGCCACCGGTACCAAAATACACAAAGGCCCATTGTTGGGCGTCAGTCCCACAGCCAATGTTGGTAAATGCGATATTTGTCCCCACTGGGCCAACAAATGTTATCGTTGTTTAACGAACGGTAGCAAAATACACAAAGGCTCATTGTTGGGCGTCACTGCCAAAGCCAATGTTGGTAAATGCGATATTTTTCATCATTGGGCCATCGGATGATATCGTTGATTAGCCAACGTTACCAAAATACATAAAGGCCCATTGTTGGGCATCAATGCTACAGCCAATGTTGGTAAATGCGATATGTGTCGTCATTGGGCCATCGGATGATATCGTTGATTAGCCAACGTTACCAAAATAAACAAAGGCCCATTGTTGGGCATCAGTGCCACAGCCAATGTTGGTAAATGCGATATTTGTCATCATTGGACCATCGGATGATATCGTTGATTAGCCAACGTTACCAAAATAAGCAAAGGCCCATTGTTGGGCATCAGTGCCACAGCCAATGTTGGTAAATGCGATATTTGTCATCATTGGGCCATCGGATGATATCGTTGATTAGCCAACGTTACCAAAATACACAAAGGCCCGTTGTTGGGCATCAATGCTACAGCCAATGTTGGTAAATGCGATATTTGTCATCATTGGGCCATCGGATGATATCGTTGTTTAACGAACGGTAGCAAAATACACAAAGGCCCATTGTTGGGCGTCACTGCCAAAGCCAATGTTGGTAAATGCGATATTTGTCATCATTGGGCCATCGGATGATATCGTTGATTAGCCAACGTTACCAAAATACATAAAGGCCCATTGTTGGGCATTAGTGCCACAGCCAATGTTGGTAAATGCGATATTTGTCATCATTGGACCATCGGATGATATCGTTGATTAGCCAACGTTACCAAAATAAGCAAAGGCCCATTGTTGGACATCAGTGCCACAGCCAATGTTGGTAAATGCGATATTTGTCATCATTGGGCCATCGGATGATATCGTTGATTAGCCAACGTTACCAAAATACACATAGGCCCGTTGTTGGGCATCAATGCTACAGCCAATGTTGGTAAATGCGATATTTGTCGTCATTGGGCCATCGGATGATATCGTTGATTAGCCAACGTTACCAAAATAAACAAAGGCCCGTTGTTGGGCATCAGTGCCACAGCCAATATGGTAAATGCGATATTTGTCATCATTGGGCCATCGGATGATATCGTTGATTAGCCAACGTTACCAAAATACACAAATGCCCATTGTTGGGCATCCGTGCCACAGCCAATGTTGGTAAATGCGGTATTTGTCACCATTGGGCCAACTTTAGCGAACGGTAGCAAAATACACAAAGGCCCATTGTTGGGCATCTGTGCCACAGCGAATGTTGGTAAATGCGATGGTGGGCCAATACAAATTTTAATGTTGGCTACGGAACGAACCTCATCCCAACGTTTTCCCTACCGTTGGCACCGTGGGCCCCAACGAAAATGCTACTAGGGTAAGGGGCGACCAACAACAGGGTCTGGGGCCTAGGGCGCAAAGACTGCAAATCCGCCACTGAAAAAAGGCCAACAAATTAAGGTCTGTGCACATCACCGGCTGCGTGTGCGTGACGTGCACGTGCGGCGTTGTAGTATACAGATCCTTATGAGAGACGGCACATCGCTTGCGTGACGTGTGCGTGCTGTGCGGCTCCAATATTTGAGCGCACGCGCACGTGCACGTCACGCACACGCAGCAGGTGTGCTCATGCAGGCCTTTAGACCCCATTGTTAATTCGTAGATGTACTCCATAAGCTCCCCTTGCTTATTCATAAAGAGTACTTTTCAACTTGATATTAACCTGAGCGGAAAATGACATCTGACATCTTTACCTGATAATAATGATAATGCAAAGATATTTTCTGTATCGCCCTAATGCATCTTAATAGTAAAATTAAACATTTATTTACATAAAAGATAAGATAAGTAGACTAAATTAATAGGTTTAATAACTCTTATGTAGCTTAAATCTAAAATAGGCCCGTGAGGCATTGTACCAAAATGCTGGCGGCATTTCCTCGCTTTATCGCAATACTGATACGTTCTGCGAGGAAGCCGCCAGCTCTTCGGTCACCAGGCCCCGTAGACAACATGCCAATCGCTAACGCTCCGTAGCGATCGAAACGCAACTGTCACTATCGCACTAATTTGAAAGAGTGATAGAGATCTCGCTTTGTATCTACAAAGCGTTTCGTTGTCGAAGCGATAGCGATTGTCACTTTGGCTAGGCCGGCAGTTACGTCAACCAGACGCTTCGCGATTTCTGCAAACAACTTGTGCGCACTGGGACCCCATGGACCTAGAGTTTCAACTCCAAATGGTACTATCTACCGAGGCCTTTAATTGGGCACGACTGAAACGAAAATGACCTTATATTTTGGGTTACTTATATGTATTTTTCAGGATAATTTTGGGCCCCAACGCGATCCCAGCCTGCGTCGACATCGGCGAGACCGTGGACGACTCGCGCGCCTCCGCCACGGGGTGGGGGCACAACAAAAGTCTGGGGGAAGTCCTAGACGTCTTGCAGAAGGCAAGTTGAGCATATCCTCCTCTTGGCGCTTTTTAAATCGCATCTCATGGGACCCAGACACGGCTTGTGTGAGTTAAAGCGGTATCCATACGAGACTGATCAAATCGGTCGATTTGATCAGAAATGAAATTGGCGTCAATCTCCAATTTTAGATTTATGGTGATATTAGAGCCCTCTAAATTGTAAAAAAATGGCCCAGAACGAAAATACCGGCGTCACCAATTGGTATTCTTGCATCCGCACCTCATTTTATCGGTAATATCGGTTATTATCGGCGGTTGAATTCGGCGAACCAAATTGGCGTTTGCGTCCGCACGTCCTGAATCGATCGGGCAATTGAGCGAAAAATTGACTAATCTGGATACGCCTTTAGTCGCATCTTATGTGACCCAGGCACTGCTTGTGTGAGTTAACGAATGCGACTGCCATCAGAACCCCTAGAACAGAATAAGTAATAACTAGTACTACCGTACAGGTACGGTCATTTATTTGTATGATGAGCACAGATATTTGTTCGTGAGTCATGGTTGTTTTCTATATGTATTTGTTTATTATATATATCGTTGTCTGGGTACCCACAACACAAACCGTTTTGAAATGAAATGAAATGAAAATCTTTATTTCAGGCAACTAATGGCCCATACATACTAATGGCAAATACCTTAAAACTAGCATACTTACATATTATATAAAAATATATATATTTTATAACTAAACTTTAAAAAAGCTTTTTGAGCTTACTGTGGGACTTAGTCAATCTGTGTAAGAATGTCCTATAATATTTATTATTTACCTAATGTAGTTGAACCTGGATAATTGCAATCTCAAGGGACCGGCCATTTTTTGTCAATTAACCAGGTTTTTCATTTAAGCAGGTCGTGTCAATTAACGAGGTTCAAAAAATCGTTGTGTCAATTATAGAGATTTTCATTAAGAGAGGTTGCGTTCTGACAAATTTCTTTTATGGAGGTGCAAATAACCATTGAAAGTAGATTTACACGCTTACGTTCTGGGTTTCTGGTCTATTATATAGCTTCTGTCTATACTTGCACGTATACACTACATTAATTACTACTTTATTTTCTTATTAATCATTTGGATTTAAAAAATTCCCTTGAATTGTAGAAGAAAGTTTTATTAGAATGTAAAAAGCATACTTTGTTTTTGATTTAATCAAAACTATTTCACCTACTACAGGCTGCGATAAATACCCAATAAATAAATTGAATTCTGGATGAAGATATAAATAAAATGATCCTTGCTATTAAAATATTGTTTCTGCTGTCTACAACTACATTATTAATTACAGAGGTAATAAGTAAGACTAGTTTCAATAATACAGGTAAAAATAAGAGTAAAAATAACGGATTTTTTTAGCACAGTGTCAATTATAGAGGTCTTAGTTGCGATGTGGTCAATTACAGAGGCAAAATTACGAAAAGCCCTAAAAATCTAAATTGCAATTATAGAGGTTCCATAATTTCAATTATAGAGGCCTTTTGGTCTCAAGGGACCGGGACCGGACTTTTGGTTGCAATTATTGAGGTTTTCCATTTATCCAGGTGCCAATTAACCAGGTTTCACTGTATGTATTAATTTCAGGTAACACTGCAAAAGTTCACCCCGCAAGAATGCACAGAGAAATTTAGAAACGTCCGCCATCTTACACAAGGCTACGATGAACGCACCCAGATCTGTTATGGAGACCATGAAGAGAAGAAGGATACCTGTCAGGTAGTTTTAGTCATCATCACATCATCATATCAGCCAGAGGACGTCCACTGCTGGAAATAGGCCTCCCCCAAAGAGTGCCACAATGACCGGTCTTGCGCCACCCGCATCCCGCGACCTTTACCAGGTCATCAGTTCACCTTGTGGGGGTCTACCCACGCTGCGCCTTCCGGTACGTGGTCGCCACTCGAGAACCTTTCCGCCCTACTGGCCATCGGTTCTACGGACAATGTGCCCCGCCCACTGCCACTTAAGTTTAGCGATACGGAGGGCTACATCGGTTACTTTGGTTCTGCTGCGGATGTCAGCTTTAGTCATAAACTTCATATTCATAAACGATCTTCCGGAAGTTCTAGAACGTCCGCCATCTTGTAAAAGTCTATTTATGATCAACGCACACAGATGTATGAAGACGAGAAAGATACCTGTCTTGTCTGGTAGTTTTGGTCATAAACTTCCTATTACGATTTTACAAGCGATTTTCCGGAATTCCATCTTGTTGGCTATAGGGGGCATGCATGAACTATAGGGGGCAGCATAGGAGCCGTCAGATTTTTGGCGCGAGGCGTAAATGTGACTTTTATGCTTCCGATGTAGCCCACAAGATGGCAGAACCTACTATGCAGAAGGAAATGTACCTACGAGAACGGTAGATGGTAGCACTTGCTTTGGCAATGTACATGTGCACATATGTTTCCGATTCAGGCCACAAGATGGCAGACCCTTCAACGTGCACGGTCCCTGTAATAAACAGGTTTATGCTTCCTTATAACATTGGCAGCTATAGGTCGTATCTAAATGATGGAGACAGGAGGTGGCCATAAGAACTCTGTGATAAAACAACGCAACCTAATTGTTTTTGGGTTCTTTAGGATTGTCTCAATGAGTATTCGTTGCCCGTGGTAAGAAAAGTACAGTCAGCGATAAAAGCTTGTATATAATTTAGCCTATATATACGTCCGACTGCTGGGCACAGGCCTCCTCTCAAGAATGAGAGGGTTTGGGCTATAGTCCCCACGCTGGCCCAATGCGGGTTGGGGACTTCACATACACCTTTGAATGTCTTCGCGGATGTATGCAGGTTTCCTCACGATATTTTCCTTCACCGTAAAGCTAGTGGTAAATATGAAATGATATTCCGTACATAAGTTCCGAAAAACTCATTGGTACGAGCCAGGATTTGAACCCGCGACCTCCGGATTGAAAGTCGGACGTCAGATCCACTCGGCCACCACCGCTTTAAAAAAAAGCTTGTACTTGTACTTACCAAACATTGAAATTTTGCCTAAAACTCTTTTTTTCACCAGGGAGACAGCGGAGGCCCCCTCCAGATAAACAACGCGCGCATCCACTGCATGTACACCGTGATCGGGGTGACGTCATTCGGCAAGTACTGCGGGCAGGTCGGCAGGCCCGGCATGTACACCAGGGTGGCACACTACGCCAGCTGGATCGAGAGCGTTGTGTGGCCTTGATTATAATAAATTACAATTTATAAGTAATACGTCGTTTTATTATTCCTATATAATTATTAGGTACTTATAGTCAATATCTTTAGGTATTTGGGTCAAACAGATCACTGTGTTATGTCTTTCCTGTAGAATTACACAAGAGTTAAGGGCTATAAAGGTTAATTTTCTTATTTAACCCTTATCCACGTGAAAAGGTCCTCCTTTTATTTAGAGAACTATGATAAAATCATTGCTTACATGCCCACAAGCTGTTAACTACTGCCCACAGGAGAGAAAAATGTGCTGTTCGCGATAACACACTAGTTTTCTCTCCTGTGGGCAATAGTTAACAGCTTGTGGGCATGTAAGCAATGATTTTATCATAGTTCTCTAAATAAAAGGAGGACCTTTTCACGTGGATACGGGTTAAATAAGAAAATTAACCTTTATAGCCCTTAACTCTTGTGTATGTCTACAGGAAAGACATAACACACTGATCTGTTTGACCCATTTAAATAAAAGTAAACAAAGAATTTGTAAATTTTCTGGAAGTTATAACTTTTTTGGTTAATCAACCAAATACATAACCGCCTGGATCAGTCACTGAACGACTTGACTTTAACCTACATCATGTAATGTTTTCTAGATGAACTGGCTTAAGGAGCCTTTTGAGGGTAGATTTTGTTTACTTTTATTTAAATACCTAAAGATACAGAGTATAGAGTAAGACCAAGATAAGTCTGCAACGATTTTGATAGGACACGCAGTGCAAGTGTTATTTATACGTCATAATTTCATAGAAGATTGACGTTTAAAATAACACTCGCACTGCGTGTGCTATCAAATCGTTGCATTGCAGTTCTCTTGTGGTCTAATAAGGGCCAGTTGCACTAACCACATTTGACAGACTGATCAACGTCAGCCGGCGCCCCCCGGCGCTTTACTATGAAACTTTCCATAGTTACATAAAAATTTTGCGAACTCTTTAACGATACGAACAGTTTGGTGCAACCCATGGTCTAATAAAACATGGTCTTCCATTCCCAGAGTGACACGGGCCTACGTCACAATAACATTGCCACTTTATTTCAACACTAGCTGTGCCCGCGGCTCCGCCCGCGTGGAATTCGGTCTGTGTCAGTAAGCGGCTAATTTCTAATCCTAATATCTCTCCCTCTCACCTGGACTCTGGAGGCGGAACTTGAAGTAAAGTTGACAGATGGATATGCTAGAGGACTGTAGTCCAGATAAAATATTTTACAATTAGGTACCACTAAATAAAACTACACTCCCAAATCAATAGTTTTTTTCGCCTTTATTAAAGTTTTACACGTGATTTAAACGACAAAGTAGTAGATGTATATCGGACGATACAGTATAAGGTATACGCGCGCGAGCGAATGCGAAGCGGCCTGCCTGGCTAGAGCGCCACCCACTCACCGTGGTCTTCTTCAGACTCTAATGCTCATATCGACTATATAGTAAAGAAAGCTGCTCAGATGCTTGGATTTATTAAAAGAAATACCACTGGTTTTAAGGATCAAAAAACTAAAATAATCCTTTATAACACGCTAACACGCAGCCATCTCGAATCAGCCTCAATTGTTTGGAGTCCTTTTTATCACATACATTCGCAACGAGTTGAGAGCATACAGAGGGCTTTCACAAGATATCTTGCTTTTGGTACTCCAGGCTTTTCGCACAGAAACACTTACGACTGTCGCCTCGCCAAATATAATATGAACAGCCTGCGCGATCGGCGACGAATGTTGGACCTCTGTTTTCTGCACAAGGTCGTAAATGGACAAATCAAATGCAGCAACCTGCTTGAGAGAATCTGCATAACTGCACCTCATAATTATCCTCGGCGTCCCATAACGAAACCTTTCTCGGTGCCAGTAACTAGGACCAACCTCGGACTGCAGTCTCCCATGGTACGAATTTGCGCTGCTTACAATGCCTTTATAAAAGAAAGGGATGACATCGACATTTTTCATGACCGTTTGCCCGCGTTCAAAAACAAAATAATGGGCGAGAAAAATTAAAACAAGTAAATAAGTAAGTAAATAATAAATAATTTTATATCTTGTTGCTCATTCTTTCATTATAAATAAAAAAAAAAAAAAAAAAAAGTTCAGTGTTGTTTGTAGTTTTATAGTTATAATTAATTAGTATAATTCTTAGATTTAATTGTATAGTTTTAGGTTAACTTTGATCTCACTGTAACACTTTATCAATGTTATGTACTCCATAATTGTCATATGTATCAGTATTTATTACCTTGTAAATGTTTTAGCGTAAGTTATAATATGTATGATGTGGTTGTACTTTAATAAATAAACAAAATAAACAAAAAAGACCACGTGCCCCTTGTAACCTCAATGCGTTGCGAGACTTTCGCGAATGATTCGATTTTTTTCGGGAAGGCATGGTAATGCGTATAAAATGCGAGTCCCAAATCGTTTGACTCCGCAAACGACCAGTGCCGGATTAAGATATTTTGATGCCCTAAGCATTTCTAGACCATGGTGCCCCCTCTCCCTAGGGACATCGAGATTACATTGATTTTTTTTGGTAAATTGAGTGACGTTCATTGCCGCATTACAGCTGAGAATGGAAATCAGTCACATAATTTTATCACGAAAATTGACAGTGCTGCAGCAGTAACGTTGCAATAAAGTAATGCTGCTGCAGTCGCCACATCTTAGAAAGTTATTGAAAACGCGAGCGAAGCGAGCGCGAAAATTGTTCGATATAAAAACGCAATTTGATAGACAGTTGTACATTTTTTGTTTTAGTATGGAAAGGAAATCAGTCACATAATATTATCACGAAAATTGCTGAGCTGCAGCTGTAACGTTGCAACAGAGTAATGCTGCTGCAGTCGCCATATGTATATCTTAGAAAGTGGTTGAAAACGCGAGCGAAGCGAGCGCGAAAATTTTTCGATATAAAAACGCAATTTGATAGACATATGGAAGTCTGTGACCCAAAGACGGACATGTAATAAAAACAAATGAATTTTAAGCATAGCGGGCACTTTTAGGGGGAATATGAGAAAATTAAAAAACAAAGTTTTTCAAACCATATCGTCTTACATATTAAATGAAAGGGCTTAATTTGAGGATCTCAAATATATTTTTATAAATTTTATATGAAATAGTTTAGTGATTGAAAATGCGAGCGAAGCGAGTGCGAAAATTTTTCGATATAAAAACGCAATTTGATAGACAGTTGTACATTTTTACTTTTAGTATGGAAATCAGTCATCATTTTTTCACGAAAATTGACAGTGCTGCAGCAGTAACGTTGCAACAGAGTAATTCTGCTGCAGTCGCCACCCGAATGTCACATTTATCATATCTTATAATGTTATTGAAAACGCGAGCGAAGCGAGTGCGAAAATTTTTCGATATAAAAATCGCAATTTGTCTTAGAAAGTTATTGAAAACGCGAGCGAAGCGAGCACGAAAATTGTTCGATATAAAAACGCAATTTGATAGGCAGTTGTAATTTTTTTATTTTAGTATGGAAATCAGTCACATAATTTTATCACGAAAATTGACAGTGCTGCAGCAGTAACGTTGCAACAGAGTAATGCTGCTGCAGTCGCCAAACCTTAGAAAGTTATTGATAACGCGAGCGAAGCGAGCGCGAAAATTTTTCGATATAAAAACCCAATTTGATAGACAGTTGTACATTTTTACTTTTAGTCCCAACCAGGCGCGAATCCAGGATTTCATACAGAGAAGGGATGGGACAGTTTTCTATCAGCCTAGCTTCGCATAAGGCTTGATATTTAAGGGTGTCAGCGAGGTTGTTCTCATACAGAAAAGATGCAAGAAAGCAGAGCTTGGAATTGACCAAGTGAATGTGAAGTGTGAGCAAGGCAGAAGGCCCAGCTGCGAAAGAGGAAAGCTTGGATTTGGATCCACGCCCAAGTGTAATTAAGGCAGAAGATACACAAAGATAGAAGATCAACAAAGCTAGATTTTTTTCCATGATTTTAAGGGCCTCCGCGTAAGGTCAAATCGAAAGCCTACGTTGGAGATGTTCTTACGTACCCTCACTCTCTTACTTGATATTACCCTACGACCCTTCGTTATTAGATGGGTAAGTACTTGTACACGTATAAAAGTTAGGTACCTACTCCACGACGACTGCAATGCTGATGCAGCCTGCGCGTTATTTTTGCCTACGGTTTTGGTGCCCCCTAGACGTGGTGCCCTAAAGGGGCCCACTGATTAACAGTCCGCCAGACGGTATCGGCCTGTCAGTTAGAACAAAATTTTGACAGTTCCGAACAACTGACAGGCCGATACCTTCCGGCGGACTGTTAATCAGTGGTCCCCTTAAGCAAGTGCTTATTTTGCTTAAAACTCTAAAAGGGTTAATCCGGCACTGCAAATGACAGAGGTCAATGTTTTTTTTTTTTCAAAGTACCCACCTTCGTGGCCATTATTAAGTGCATAAAGGAGGCGATACCTACGTATGAATATGGATTTGATATGGGTGCGATATAATTACGATTAGGTATAATTCATGATGAAGAAAATTTATAGTTTTAAATAATCATGCAATTATACGCGTGTTGATATGTGTGTTTATTTTACCACTACGTAACTATGTAAACTCATTTTTAGTTTTCTTGATTACTTAAGAGCGCTCTTACAAGAAAAGTCGAAATAATGCAAAATTGATGATACTAGTCGACGAAATTCAGGACTTTGTGCTCATTATTAGAAACAATGAGTACTTGTTCCAGTAAAAGCGTCTTCTTATCTTTTTAAATATCGTTGTAAATATTAGAAAAAGGACTTATTAAATTAGTAATGATTTTTTTTCTGATGGTCGTTTCCGAAAAACCCCGTGAAGCACTGAATGGCGAGCTCTGATTTGGAAATGTTGAGAAGTTTACTCTGCTAAACCTGGCTATTTTGTATTACTAATACCCTGTACTTTAGGCATATCAAACGATATTTTTCCTACATACCTTTGAGAAAGAGAAAATCAAAGTAAAACGAACTCAATTTTCTCTCCGAAACAAGTGTCAATTCCTACGAAAATCTACTTAATATCGAAGTCATTTTCATACTCAAGCAATCTGCAACGTTTGCTTATACTGTTGGTATACATTAGTGTTTATGAAATTCTACTATAATTTTTTGGCAATTTTTTGAAAACTACTCTATATTACCAATGACGCGCGCTGCGCCAGCTCAGTGCCGCGGCAGAGCTTGTAGAGGCAGGACGTGTGTCGGTCGGCTCCGCACATTTTCAACGGCGACGACGAGGTTTTTTATCATTGTGTGCGGCGGGCGCCGTGTAAAACGCTATACTGTGTGCGTGTAAACCGCAACGAGAGACTTTGATCCTAGCACTGTTTTTATAGTATTATAATTTATAATGGTACAGTTTAATAAACTACCGGACAGGATTAAAAATATTTGAAACGACCTGACATTCTTTATGTATTTATTTGACTCAAGATAGTACTCAGGGTCTGATGATGGAGCTGGAAGGTGGTCACCGGTACCAATCAACCATGCAACTAAACCACTTCGTGTTTAGGCTCGTTTTATTCATCTCAACAAGATCTTTGACACAAGATAGTACTCAGGGTCCGATGATGGAGCCGGAAGGTGGTCACCGGTACCAATCAACCATGCAACTAAACCACTTCGTGTTTAGGCTCGTTTTATTCATCTCAACAAGATCTTTGACACAAGATAGTACTCAGGGTCTGATGATGGAGCCGGAAGGTGGTCACCGGTACCAATCAACCATGCAACTAAACCACTTCGTGTTTGGGCTCGTTTGATTCGTCTCAACAAGATCTTTGACACAAGATAGTACTCAGGGTCTGATGATGGAGCCGGAAGGTGATCACCGGTACCAATCAACCATGCAACTAAACCACTTCGTGTTTGGGCTCGTTTTATTCGTCTCAACAAGATCTTTGACACAAGATAGTACTCAAGGTCTGATGATGGAGCCGGAAGGTGGTCACCGGTACCAATCAACCATGCAACTATACCACTTCGTGTTTAGGCACGTTTTATTCATCTCAACAAGATCTTTGACACAAGGTAGTACTCGGGTCTGATGATGGAGCCGGAATGTGGTCACCGGTACCATTCAACCATGCAACTAAACCACTTCGTGTTTGGGCTCGTTTGATTCGTCTCAACAAGATCTTTGACACAAGATAGTACTCAGGGTCTGATGATGGAGCCGGAAGGTGGTCACCAGTACCAATCAACCATGCAACTAAACCACTTCGTGTTTAGGCTCGTTTGATTCGTCTCAACAAGATCTTTGACACAAGATAGTACTCAGGGTCTGATGATGGAGCCGGAAGGTGGTCACCGGTACCAATCAACCATGCAACTAAACCACTTCGTGTTTGGGCTCGTTTGATTCGTCTCAACAATATCTTTGACACAAGATAGTACTCAAGGTCTGATGATGGAGCCGGAAGGTGGTCACCGGTACCAATCAACCATGCAACTAAACCACTTCGTGTTTGGGCTCGTTTGATTCGTCTCAACAAGATCTTTGACACAAGATAGTACTCAAGGTCTGATGATGGAGCTGGAAGGTGGTCACCGGTACCAATCAACCATGCAACTAAACCACTTCGTGTTTGGGCTCGTTTGATTCGTCTCAACAAGATCTTTGACACAAGATAGTACTCAAGGTCTGAAGATAGAGCAGGAAGGTGGTCACCGGTACCAATCAACCATGCAACTATACCACTTCGTGTTTAGGCACGTTTTATTCATCTCAACAAGATCTTTGACACAAGGTAGTACTCAGGGTCTGATGATGGAGCTCGAAGGTGGCGACGGGTACCTGTCTATCATGTAACTGAACCACTTCATGTTTGGGCTCGTTTGATTCGTCTCAACAAGACCTTGGACACAAGGTAGTACTCAGGATCTGATGATGGAGCTGGAAGGTGGCCACGGGTACCAGTCTACCATGTAACTGAACCACTTCGTGTTTGGGCTCGTTTGATTCGTCGCGACAAGATCTTTGACACAAGATACTACTCAGGCTCTGATGATGAAGCTCGAAGGTGGCGACGGGTACCAGTCTATCACGTAACTGAACCACTTCGTGTTTGGTTTATCACCTAGTGTCAAAGATCTTGTTGAGACGAATCAATCGAGCCTAAACACGAAGTGGTTTAGTTGCATGGTTGATTGGTACCGGTGACCACCTTCTAGCTCCATCATCAAACTCTGAGTATCACCTGGTGCAAAGATCTTGTTGAGACTAATCAAACGAGCCCAAACACGAAGTGGTTTAGTTACATGATAGACTGGTACCCGTGGCCACCTTCCAGCTCCATCATCAGATCCTGTGTATCTTCAGTGTCAAAGATCTTGTTGAGACGAATCAAACGAGCCTAATCATGTTACTACATGGTTGATTGGTATCCGTGACCACCTTAATCATCATCATTATCATCAGATCCTCAGTACCAGTTCGTTTTTAAACCCTCGTTGATACAAACTTTACAACCTATAGGTACCAAATGCAATGACGAAACATGTAAATAAGCGAGTACCTATAATTTCTTTCGAGTAATATACCTTCATAAGTACGAGTATGGGGCTATTCATAAATTACGTCGTTTCAAATGGGAGGGGGGGGGGGGGGGTCTGGACATCGGATGATGGTAGCATGACGTAGGAGGAAACAGAGTCATCCGAAGCATGATTTTTGGATGATTTGAGGGGTGGGGGGGTCAAAAATCGTCAAAAATAGATGACGTAATTTATGAACAGCCCCTATGTACATTTGCACTGCATTTAGTATTTTCGTACCTACCAAATAACAGTTTTAGGACTTTAAAAGTTAAGTACAGTTAGTGTTGTTATGGTTGATTTCAATATGCTTCGCGAAGGATCAAGAATGTTTAATCCATCATTGTAGTGCGAGTGTGGCAGAAGGGATCGTAATACAGAGCTCGCACGGCCTGCCGCAGCGCGTAAAATACCTAAACTCGCTCAACGCCGAAATGTAATAGCGCTCTTAATGTTTACTCAGTTCCCCAAAATATGGCACTGTGCAATGAGGGGCAATTAATTTACTGTCGTTTAATTTTGTTGTATTATTAATTTATTAAATCAACATAATTATTCAATTATTTTTGTTGATATCCGTACCCCCTCTTCTGAACTTAGAGTTAATTTGGCAAAATCTTTCCTCGATGGCTTATTCATGTCACAACGTATTAAATTCAGCGCCATCTGTTAGTTTACCAGGGTACTCAATAGTGGTAGCACATATTTGAAAAATGTTTGCCCCTCCTTCCTAAGTAGCGCCATAAGATTCAGGGGCAAACTTAAGTAAATCGAGTGTTGTGGCTAGCCCCCCTTTTAGGGGTTGAATTTTTATAGCCTATAACCTGGCCGGGAATTTTCTCGACAGATTCGTAAAATTTTCATCAAAATCCGTTCAGCCGTTTTCACGTGATGCGCGTTCAAATAAACAGACAAACAGATAAACAGACAAACAGACAAAATTTCTATAAACTTTTGGAAAGTGTTCTGTTATCGATTCTAAGTATCCCCAGCCAACTTTTTTTCAAATATCTTCCATGTACAGACTTTCGACCGTCTTCAGCTTTATTATATGTATAGATAGATGTATAGAAGATAACATGTTACATGGGTACATTATACCTATGGTTAATAAGTTAAAATATTTCTTTATAATTTTATAATTTTCATTTATATGTATTTTAGCTTAAATTTTACAATAACACGTCATTTTTAATTACTCGTTAGCAATATCTTCCGATTCACGAAAGAAATTTCAGACTTTCGGGTAATTCTGTTTATACTACTGGCAACACGGGATAGCGCTGTGCACATTTGACAATTCGGATCTAGATAACTTCATGCCCTGACCGTCATCCTTGTCGAACGCGTGTTAATTGTTATTTCCTTCTCGCTCAGTGTCAGCAGTCGCAGTGTTTTCCAAACTTTTCACGTCGTAAGCTTGGTAATTAATGTGTAACTGTGAATTAGTTTTTTAAACGTTTGTCTTGTATAGATAAATAAAGTTTAATTTAATACATTAGATTTGTTTTATTTTACTATGTTTCTACATGAATAACTTAAAACTAATGCCGTTAAAATAATTTTCACCGTTGGATAAAATTCTCCCACATTTCAAAGTTTGAGAACCTGTAAACAGCATGATGACGTAGGCGCGTGTCAGTTAGGTCATACGCGAATCTCGGAATGGAGTACCAGGCGGAGTATATTATTATACCATGGGTGCAACCGACCCTAAGTTTAAAGCCTCCTCCGCACTCATGCGCGAATCGCGGCGCGAAGCCGCGAACGCGAGTGTGGAGTCGATTTTCGCAGACAGCGAAATCGACTACACACTCGCGTTCGCGGCTTCGCCCGCGATTCACGCGCATAGTCTGGAGGGGGCTTAACTCTATAGCCCCCTCCACGCTCGCGTTCGCGGCTTCGCACCAATGGAGCCGCCATTAACAGGCGTTCCCCTCTGTCGAAAATAGGCGGCCAATGGTCAACCACATGTCAACCATATGTATGGACTGACGTTTATCTGACATGACGTACCTATACATTTGATGTGCCCCTCCCCCGCAAATAACGGCAGACTATTTTGTACCGAAAATTTTAGACATGGCGTCTCCGTTGGTTATATCCTCTAAGCTTCGCACCGCTATTCGAGAAATGTATATTATAGATGGTCAAGCAAATCTTGTCAGTAGAAAAAGGCGCGAAATTCAAATTTTCTATGAGATGATATCCCTTCACGCCTACATTTTTCAAATTTGCCGCCTTTTTCTACTGACAAGATCTGCTTGACCAAACTATAACTGGCCATTTTCTATCAAAATAATTCTTAGATGCCACTAAAAAAGTTAAGTTTTCTTTTTAATATTTTTTTTATATTGTGCCAGAAACTATTGAGGTATGACAAAAGGCCTTAATCAATTAAACGTTAGGTACAAGCAATTTAATAATTCACGTGTTATAAAATAAATATACTTATTTGTATAAAAACAATTTAAAATAAAAGCACTAGTTTATTTTATTATTTTTATCTTTCATGAAATTGGTAATTATAGAGTAGCAAACTTTATAAACGCTAGTTAATATTCCACAGGTAAAAAAAAATTGTACATGTTGCGTTTTCATATCACCATCATATGATCGTATACAAATGTGGTGCCATCTTATTTTTGTATCTTAAACTATTTTTTAAGTAAATAATTTCAAAGAAAATTGTGTATGACCATCGCGCTAAAACAGAATCATATTTAAACATGGATGTTGACTGCATAAAGCGGCATTAACTCTTACTATTCTTTAAAATAATCGATTTTTCCAAGGAAAATTTTACTTGGGATCTAAAACACAGATGTCACTGTTATCAACAATGTGAAACATCAATGAATTGTTGTATTCATTTTCCCCTTTTTGATTTTTAAGCTACATCAGCAGATCAGTCACATTAGTGACATTAGTGTCAAAACTGTCAAATCGTCCATCAAATACATTAAAAATCACCTGACATTTGTTATAATATTTGCTTTGAAAATAAAATGTTTTAGATAAAAACCAGCCATGGATAAGGAGGAAAGCCCGGCTAAAGCCGAAAGCGTAAAAAAACCCGCTCGCTTTTCGGTTGAGAAAATTATACGATACACTTTCGTTGGTCTGATTGGTAAGTACTTAATTATGTTTGTTTTTGAGTTTAATTTAGTTTTTTATAGAGCCTTGAATCTTATTTGTACCTATTAGTATTTTCTTTGATATTGGGGACTTTTTATATGTCCAAATTTAATGTATTATTAACCCTAGAAACCATACTAGAAACTGTACATCTCTCTAATATTGGGAGGTGGAATTTACTTTTGAAGTTGGATATGATAGTTTTAATTCTAAGTCAAACTCGAAAGCAGAAGCTATCCAACAAATTTGTTGGCAAACTGATTTTTAGGGTCAATCATAGGATATACCCAAAGGGTAAAAATGGGACCCTATTACTAAGACTCCACTGTCCATCTGTCTGTCACCAGCCTGTATCTCATGAACCGTGATAGGTAGACGGCTGAAATTTTCACAGATGCTGTATTTCTTTTGCTGCTATAACAACAAATACAAAAAACAGAATAAAATAAATATTCAAGTGGGACTCCCATACAATAAACATGATATTTTTGCCATTTTTTGCGTAATGGTACAGACTTTGTGCACGAGTCCGACTCGCACTTGTCCAGTTTTTAATATAATTCTACATTCCAGCTCTCTCCCTTGGCTACCTCCACTACCTCTACGTCTCAACACTCTTCGAGAACAACCTCAACTTCTCTCACCTCTCCACCATGGAACGAGAGATCTCACTTCGGACCGAGATGGGCTTCTACTACTCGTACTACAAGACTGTAGTGGAAGAGAGACCGTTCATAGCCGGAGTGTCGAAACTCATGTATGACCGGCTCGTAGAGTTCCCGAAGGAGGTTAATGCGTTTAACAGATTCAACATCGCCCCGGAGGTAAGTTGAAACAGTAA
The DNA here is from genome assembly GCF_910591565.1 of Cydia splendana. Taxonomy (NCBI): domain Eukaryota; kingdom Metazoa; phylum Arthropoda; class Insecta; order Lepidoptera; family Tortricidae; genus Cydia; species Cydia splendana. Next base: position 1,905,541 of record NC_085985.1, read on the forward strand.
AACCTTCTTAAAGGGGCCCACTGATTAACAGTCCGCCAGACGGTACCTATTGGCCTGTCAGTTAGAACAAAATTTTGACAGTTCCGAACAACTGACAGGCTGATACCGTGCCGCAGACTGTTAATCAGTGGGCCCCTTAAGAGTCACGCAAACCTGCCATCAAAAAGGCGCTTCCACACACAATCAAACTTACGCTTTTATTTTAAAACAATGTGCTTGCGAACATTTCAGGCCTTTACCCGTCAGGGGCCTTAATTATTTCTAATATAAGGGGTCATCCATTAATTACGTCACAAGAATTTCTATGTTTTTTGACCCCTCCACCCCTCCTTGTCACATTTGGCAACCTGGTGTGACGTCACATTTTTTCAACGAAATCGGCAAATCGAATTAAGTATTATTAATATTTTGTCAAAATGTTTTTACAACAGAAATATTACAATCCAAAACTGATTAGGAAAGAAATAGGTATATAAACGAATAAAAACGATTCTCCTTCCAAATGTTAGGGAATAAAATAATTTAAATAAATTTTCGGTTACTGATGAAATTAAAGTGACGTCACAAAGTTTGTAACTCTCCCTCCCCCTTGTCATACAACATGTCACATTTTCTTGACCCCCTCCCTCCCGCCTCCCCTCCTCTTAAACGTGTGATGTAATTAATGGATGACCCCTAATTTGCAATTTCCTTTCATTACGAGTATGTATTAGTTAAGGTGAAGGAACATGAAAAAATGCAAAATTATTACTAATGGAGATAAAATACCAATAAATCTTGGAAGAAACAATATGGAATATGCTGAAGATTTCACATACCTGGGACAAATAGTTTCCTTCAAAGACAGACTCGACAAGGAAGTAGACTACAGAATTAGTAGAGCGTGGAAAAAATACTGGTCTCTAAAATCAATTCTAAAGAGTGACATGTCGATGGCCATTAAGAAAAAAGTATTTGATACTGCAGTCCTACCTACCTTAACTTACGGTGCCCAAACCTGGAGCCCCATCAAGAAACACACACATAAACTGAAAATTTGTCAAAGGGCAATGGAACGGTCCATGTTACAAATTAAAATTAAAGACAGAATCAGAAATGAAGTTATAAGAGAGAAAACTGGGGTAAAAGATGTAATACATGCAATAAATAAAATAAATTAATTAAAAATTAAAAAACACGCCTGCGAAAAAGCGAACTGAAAAGACAAAAATAATTTTTAGTTGTGTTAGTTTAGTTGAGTAACTTAATGAATGTAAAAAATAATTAGAATATGAGTGTTTAGTGAAGGTTATAAACAACAAACGCAAAAGTTTTATGCTCATTTAGGATCGTGACTGTACCTGTGTATTTTATTTCAATTGCAGTCGGGAACCTATTAAATGGGAAAATGACAATACATCAAGGTCCCCGACTGCAATTGAAATAAAATACACAGGTACAGTCACGATCCTAAATGAGCATAAAACTTTTGCGTTTGTTGTTTATAACCTTCACTAAACACTCATATTCTAATTATTTTTTACATTCATTAAGTTACTCAACTAAACTAACACAACTAAAAATTATTTTTGTCTTTTCAGTTCGCTTTTTCGCAGGCGTGTTTTTTAATTTTTAATTAATTTATTTTATTTTATACTTTTTAGAATTTTTACATTCATTAAGTTGAGTAACTAACTAACACAACTAAAAAATATTTTCATCTTTTCAGTTCGCTTTCTCGAAGTCGTGTTTTTTAATTTTAATTATTTAATTAACTTTGGGGTCATGATTTCGTTACTAACCATTTGAAGTCACTTTATATTACTTTTGCGAGGGCGTCCTCAGTACAGAAAGGCACGCAGAGCGCCGCATATATCGGGCTACGCCCGACTCCTTTGGAACGCGTACAGTGCGCCACGAACGTCGGGCTACGCCCGACGCTTTGAGTGAGAGGGCACTGAAGGCGTCTTGGTAAGCGTACAGCGTGTCACGTACGTGGGCCTACGCCCCCGACACTTGGTATGAGAGAGTCGAAGGCGCCTGGCTTTGGACCGAGTGCAGCGCGCCACGTACGTCGGGCTACATCCGACTCTTTTACTATTAGGGCGCCGAAGGCGCCCGGCCTTAGAACGCGTACAACGCGCCTCGTACACGCCCGACGCTTTGAGTAAGAGGGCGCCTAGGCGCCCGGCTTTGGTATGCGTACAGCGTGTCACGTACGTCGGACTACGCCCGACACTTTTAGTATGAGAAAGTAGAAGTCGCCTGGCTTTGGACCGCGCGCAGCGCGTCACGTACGTCGGGCTATGCCCGACTCTTTTAGTATGAGGGCGCCGAAGGCGCCCGGCTTTGGAACGCGTACAGCGCGCCACGTACGTCGGGCTACGCCCGACGCTTTGAGTTGGGGCGGAAAGGTTCTCGAGTGGCGACCACGTACCGGAAGGCGCAACGTGGACTGACGACCTGGTAAAGGTCGCGGGAGTCCGCTGGATGCGGGTGGCGCAAGACCGGTCATTGTGGCACTCTTTGGGGGAGGCCTATGTCCAGCAGTGGACGTCCTCTGGCTGATATGATGATGATGATGATGATATTTTTTTATGATCAGCGGTCAAACTCTTTCCTTTTATTTTAATAAGTATCCCATTCAATAATAATATTTGGTTTTATGAGATTAGCTTCTCTTAACATATTTTGTCAATTCTTACTTTCTCAAAATAAAACTTAAACCCACATGTTGCATATATTTTATCAATTGGCTTTCAAAGCCCTTCATTTTGATACCCTACTCGACAGGTTTGCACGATATTTTTTTCTAAAGGTTGCGTAATATGGCGCATTAAGTCCGCCATATTGTTTTTATAATGACGTCATATAGCCTATGTTAGCCGGGATGACGTAAGGATTCTAATGATGTATCATACGTCTAAATCGGTTAAGGCATTCAGAAGTTAAGGTGGAATAAAGAAACTCACATACATACAAACATGAACGCTGAAAACAATACACTCTTTTTGTTTGGGCAGTCGTGTAAAAAGAGTAAATGGGCCTGGGCTGGCCATATATGTCGTACTACAGATAACCGATGGACCAAACATATCACAGAATGGTTACTAATAGACACACCGAGAAAACAGAAAAAACCGAATACAAGATGGAGAGATGAGCTACGAAATTTCGACAGATACTGGTGGAGAACAGCCCAGAATAGAAAGGAATGGGAAAAACTGGGGGAGGCCTTTTCCGCACACGCGACATGCAAATGAATAAAATAAATTGAAAAACAATAAAAGTTAAAGAAAATAATTTAATAAATAAATGTAATAACAATGAAAGTGTAACAAAAACGCATGAAATAAAGGCTATTACTATTACTATTACTACTATTAGTTAAGGTAGATTAAGGTTGAAAATAAAGGCTTAAGAACATTTTTAAGTTCACTTTGTAAGGAAATTGCAATAAAAATGAACTCATTTTCATTATTCTTGTTAAACATTGAAAACTCTGTTACAGGTCCTGATTGGAGCGATGTACCGCTATCTAGAACCGTGGCTAAACACCTCGACATATCGGCAGTGTCACATGGTGTACCGCGGCGACGAAGTAGAGCCCGTCCAAAGCTGTGTGGGCCTCGGAGAGCCCATGCTGTTCTATTTGGAGGCTGTATGGTGGTTGGCCGGGCTGTTGGTAGCGGCGCTGTTTCTCTCGGCATATAGTTTGAGGTATGTATGATGCATTCCTGTGATATCCCTCATTAGGGACATAGGGCTCGCAGAAGAATCCATTTGTCGCGATCTTGAGCGGCTACTTCCAGCTCTTTCCAGCCGAGTCCAGTTGAGTCAGCCTCCTTCTCAACTGATCGCCTCCATGTAGTACGAGGCCTCCCCGACCAGTGCCAGCCGACTTCCAGCGGAGACCCTGCTTGGCCAGATGGCTGGCTAGCCTACGTAGCACGTGTCCGATCCAACGCCATGTCCTTTCAAGGCGATTTCTCGTCCTATGGGTTTCTACTCAGTCATCTGCCATAGCCTGACGTTGACGTATGTAGACCTTGTAAACTGTAGTTGTAGACCTTGTAAAAAACTATGTGGGCTTGGGAGTGCCCACGGTATTTTATTTAGAAGTTTAAGAACTGGCCGCGTAGCCAACATGCCAATCGCTTACGCTTCGTAGCGATCGAAACGCAACTGTCACTGTCACACTAATATGGAAGAGTGATAGAGAGACATGATGCTTTTCGTTTTCGAAGCGATAGCGATTGTAACCTTGGCTAGGCCGGCTGGCCGGGTTGTTAATCGTAGCTATTTTTAGGGTTCCGTACTTCAAAAGGAAAAAACGGAACCCTTATAAGACTTCACATTCCTTCCTAAATCCTTTCGTCTTTCTTTCCTTATAAGATAAAGATAAAAGATAAAAGATTTTTATTCGTGACGATCACAAAACATGTACGAACATGTACAGACAACAACAGCAAGAACAGAAGAGAACAATAAGTGTGCATCACGAAATGGACCCAACTCAGCATAATGCTAGCTATAAAGCCAGCGCTGGTCTTCCGTAGGGCCCATTCGGTGATGCCACGACAGATAACACAAAAAGATACATATTAAAACATTGCAAAAGATACACAGAAGAAATAATTAAGAAAACAGAAAATACAAAATACAAGAAAACTAATTAAGAAAAGAAACAAAACAAAATGAAAAGAAAAGCATAAACATAGACAAAAATAAGACGTCACTTTGTTGTCACTCCACCCTTATAAGATCTCTTTGTTGTCAGTCCGTCCTTCTGTCTGTTCAGACCCTTTAACTCGAGAACGCGTGGAGGTATCTACTTGAAATTAAAACCATATTTTCAGGTTGATAATAGTCCCTTGAACCTGTGAAAAAATCAAACTTCTAAGTTAAAGTAAAGAAAAGATACGGCTGTTTAATATGCCGCAAAAAATTTAGATTTTGACACTAAAAATAATCTAAATTTATGGGGTACTTCCAGTTAACCTAGAACTACGAAATTTGGCAAGTATTACTTACCTATCTTCTTACACTACAAATACAGGGAAACATCTCAAAAGTCTAAAATTGTAAAAGTTAAAAAAATTAAAAATAAAATAAAACATAAGTTAAAATCGTACGGAACCCTCGATGGGCGAGTCCGACTCGCACTTGACCGGTTTTTTTTAGGTTGAGGTATGTAGACGAACAAAGTTGTGTGGGCACTGTGGGCCTTGGAGAGCCCACAAATTTTGACATGATCTGCGATCTAAAATGACCTTTATTATTACAGCGATAGCGTGCTAGGCGGGCTGCTAGCCGTCGCGCAGTACTTCGCGAACCATGCTGAGGTAAATAATATTAAAATTAATTTTATTATTTATCATTTATTGCAGACAACATTGATCCATAAACATATCTTCTTCCTGGCGTTATCCCGGCATTTTTCCACGGCTCATGGGAGCCTGGGGTCCGCTTGACAACTAATCCCATGATTTGACGTAGGCACTAGTTTTTTCGGAAGCGACTGCCATCTGACCTTCCAACCCAGGGGGGAAACTAGGCCTTATTGGGATTAGTCCGGTTTCCTCACGATGTTTTCCTTCACCGAAAAGCGACTGGCAAATATCAAATGATGATATTTCGTACATAAGTTCCGAAAAACTCATTGGTACGAGCCGGGGTTTGAACCCGCGACCTGAAAGAACAAGGGTCAAAGTCAAATGGCGTTCTATAAGTTTTAATCCTGTGTCGCAAGATGGCAGTAAAATTACTGTGACCTACAAAATTCACTTTGACAACACGCCTCTATACTAAATTATCTTTGAGTTGAAGCACATAATATACAGATGGTCAAGCAAATCTTGTCAGTAGAAAAAGGCGCGAAATTCAAATTTTCTCAGACGATATCCCTTCGCGCCTACATTTTTCAAATTTGCCGCCTTTTTCTACTGACGAGATCTGCTTGACCAACAATACAAAGAAATATAACATACTATAAGCGTCCTTTTTTTTAGGCCACCAGAGTTACCCGTGTACAGTCAACAATAATTTGATTTGTTCTCTAGTTGGACTTATTACCAATATATTGTATACCTAATATGTATATCATCATCATCATCATCATCTCAGCCATGAGACGTCCACTGCTGAACATAGGCCTCCCCCTCGGACCTCCATACGTGCCGGTTGGAAGCGACCCGCATCCAGCGACTTCCGGCGGCCTTAACAAGGTCGTCTGTCCATTTTGTGGGTGGACGTCCCACGCTGCGCCTGCTAGTCCGTGGTCTCCACTCGAGCACTTTTCGACCCCATCGGCCATCTTCTCTGCGTGCAATATGGCCTGCCCATTGCCACTTCAGCTTGCTAATCCGGTGGGCTATGTCGGTGACTTTAGTTTGTCTACGGATCTCCTCATTTCTGATTCGATCACGCAGAGAAACTCCGAGCATAGCCCTCTCCATAGCTCGTTGAGCGACTTTGAGTTTTGAGATGAGGCCGATAGTGAAAGACCACGTTTCGGAGCCGTAAGTCATCACTGGTAACACACATTGATTAAAGACTTTCGTCTTGAGGCACTGAGGTATGTCGGACGAAAAGACATTACGTAGTTTCCCGAACGCTGCCCAACCGAGTTGGATTCGGCGGTTGACCTCTTTCTCGAAGTTGGACCTACCTAATTGGACTACTTGTCCTAGGTAGATGTACGAGTCAACAACTTCGAGTACCGAGTTCCCAACAGAGACTGGGATGGGCACAACATTGGCATTTGACATAAGTTTCGTCTTGTCCATGTTCATTTTCAAGCCCACCCGTGGTGAAACTCGGTTGAGGTCATCGAGCATCATGCTGAGTTCCTCCATCGACTTTGCCATGACTACGATATCGTCGGCAAACCGAAGGTGAGTGATGTATTCGCCGTTGATGTTGATGCCAAGTCCTTGCCATTCTAGGAGCTTGAAGGCGTCTTCCATTACGGCAGTAAACAATTTCGGAGAGATAACGTCTCCCTGCCTTACGCCTCTTTGCAATGGAATCGCCTTCGTGCTCTGCTCCTGTACTCGGACCGACATGGTGGCGTTACTATACAAACACTTCAACACTTCGATGTACCGATAGTCAATATGGCATCGCTGAAGAGACTCAAGCACCGCCCATGTTTCCACCGAATCGAAGGCTTTTTCATAGTCCACAAACGCTAAGCATAATGGCAAGTTATACTCTTCGGTCTTCTGTATAACTTGCCGCAGCGTATGGATGTGGTCTATGGTACTATAGCCTTTTCGGAAACCGGCTTGTTCGGGAGGCTGGAACTCATCAAGTCTGTGTTCGAGACGGTTCATAATGACCCTTGAAAATAGCTTATAGACATGGCTCAGAAGCGTGATGGGTCTGTAGTTCTTCAATAGGTTGTTATCACCTTTTTTGAAAAACAGCACCACCTCGCCTCTATTCCATGTTTCAGGCGTTTTGCCCTCGAACAAGACGGAATTAAAGAGCTTCTGGAGTACTTTAAGTACCGGTGTTCCACCCGCTCTCAGAAGCTCTGAAGTGATTCCGTCTTTGCCCGGCGCCTTGTTGTTCTTAAGCTGCTTCAGGGCTATCCTAATCTCGTACAGACTGATGTCCGGGATATCTTCGGTATAATGTCGGGACAGCTTGGCTCTTGGATCTTCTACCAAGCTGTTAACGGACTTTGCGATCGAAGTGTATAATTGTCCATAGAACCTCTCGATCTCGCCTAAAACCTCTGCTTTGCTCGACGCTATGCTGTCATCTTCCCGTTTCAGCTTTGTCAGCTGGCTTTGCCCAATAGACTTGTCCTTTGCGAACACTTTGGAGCCTTGGTTTCGCTCAATAGTCTCTTTAATACGGTTAATATTAAAGAGACGCAGATCATGTCGCAAGGACTTAGATATACGTCTATTGAGCTGCCTATATGACTTCGCGTCATCGGGAGACTGCAGCTGTAGCGAGCGTCGTTCAGCCATGAGGTTTAAGGTTTGCTCGGTCAATTCCTGAGGTCTATCTTTACGGCGGGGTCTATAAAACGTAGACCCTACTGTGTGGACAGTTTCCACTAGCCCGTCGTTGATTTCGTCCACTGAAGCCAAGTTCTCTAGGCAAGCAAAGCGGTTAGAGAGCTCGAGTTGAAAGCTTTCGGGGTTTTGAACATGCGCTCGAGTAGGTCGGAGCGTAGACTTCATCAGGCTGGACCTTTCAAGTTTAATATTGATATTTAGTGAGCCTCTTACGATTCGGTGATCACTACCGGTCTTTACCCTGTTGATCACAGATACATCACTGAATATCCGTTTCTTGTCGGTCATGATGAAGTCTATCTCGTTTTTCGTGGAACCGTCAGGACTCATCCAGGTCCATTTCCTGTGAGGCGGCTTCTGGAAGAAAGAGTTCATCATGAAGAGTTCCTCTCTCTCCAGAAAGTCGGCCAGCCTCTGACCCCTAGGGTTCCGTTGCCCATACCCAAATTGCCCCACTCTCAACTCATCACCGCTTCTCTTGCCCAACTTTGCGTTGAAGTCCCCCCATAACAGCAGTAAAGTAGGTTTTAGAAGTATGTATGGCCCTACTTACGTCCTCATACATAGCCTCTACTTCATCATCGGAGTGTGACGAGGTCGGCGCGTATACCTGAATGACCTTCAGCGAATATCTTTTGGATATTCTGAGTATTAGGTATACCACCCTGCTCGACACACTGTCGATGGTTATTATGTTGTTTACGAGGGACTTGTGAACGAGAAATCCGACACCACCTTGGGAATTTTGGTCGCCCTCCCGGTGGTAGAGCAAGTTACCAGACTTCAGGGTTGTCGTGTCCTCCCCCTCTCTACGGACTTCGCATAACTTTTTTTTTTTTTTTTTTTTTTTTTTTTTTTTTTTTTTTTTTTGACGCAGGGGTAAATGCATTTAGGCATCTCAGGAGGGGGTGGTATGTGGGACTCGCTCCTCCCATAACTCCCTCCGCTAAGCAGAGGGAGGGGAAGAGAATACCCACTAACATCCCCTGCGGCGTTGCCCGCGTTACCGTTATTGGGGGACGCCACGGGTTCGCAGACCATTCCACCGTGTCGTCCCCCCGGCTGCCCCGGATACTATACCGGGGGCACCCTCACTTCATTCGAGGGAAGGATCAGCAACGCACTGATCCTTCCCCCAGACGTCGAGAGGGCCCTTTAACGTGGGTCCCCAGCCCACAGGCCCTACTGGGGGAGTAGGCGATTGATATATTGTAACCGCCTTCTCCCCATCCGTCTACGCCGGAGCGGGTGCGCATTTGCTCGCTCTTCGCGCTCCCGTTCCGCTACCTCTTTTTTCTACAAGACCTCTTCGCAGAATTTTGAGACGGCATCCCACGATCTCTCGCTGCTCAACATGCTAGACACCACACTGTGCAGAGAGAATCATCCACCCCCAATATCGCCACCATTTCGTGGCGCTCTAAAACCCAGCTTGGGCAATCCGCAAGGGTGTGCTGGGCAGTGTCGTCCTCCTCGCCACAGTGATGGCAGACTGTTGACGGTTCCCGCTGAATTTGGTACAGATAATGACCAAAGCAGCCATGTCCAGTCATAACCTGCACCAGCCTATACGTTAGGCTCCCTCTTTTCCGGTCCAGCCAGTTGTCGAAAGACGGGAGAAGCGCCGCTATGGTGCGGGTACCATATCGGGCGTCCTCCAGCTGGTCTTTCCACCGGTCCCGCTCCCTTTTGGCTGCCGCCTTTCGCCTCGCATCTATCTCTTGTGGAGCCAGACGATCGTCATTGTTTCTGGCCTCCACCCGTTCTCTGTACCGCTCTGCCAAGAGCCTGGCGTCGAGCTCCCATGGCAGAGTGCCCGCGAGAGCGCATGCAGCGTCATATGCCACCGTGCGATAGCTCCTATTCATTCTCTGGGCTATTATCCTCTGCGGTCTTCGGAGGAGCGCCCTTGCTTTATCTTTTAGGCGCTCTGCCCATATCGGCGCCCCATATAGCGCCATACTTCGTACCACCATTGCGAAGAGGCGCCGGCATAGGGTTTGGGGTCCTCCCACGTTTGGCAGCAGGCGGCCCAATGCCGATGCCGTGCCGACGAGCCGAGGAGCCAATTGTAAAAAATGCTCCTCAAAGTTCCACTTGCGGTCCAGAATGAGACCCAGATATTTTATGTGGGCCTTAACCTGGACCGCATCTCCCCCAACGGGGAGCGCCTCGTTGGGTCGTAATCGCCAGCCCCTTCCTCCGAAGATCACTGCGTCCGTTTTCGGCAGCGCCACCCTTAGCCCCAAGAGGCTGACTCTCCCCACTGTCAGCTCTGTAGCAACTGTTGCCCGCCTCAGAGTCTCATTATAGTCCTTCCCCCTCACGGCCACCATAGTATCATCAGCATAGCAAATGGTGACCATGCGGGGGAGTTGTGCACCTCGTATCGCCCAGTCAAAGCCGACATTCCAAAGGAGGGGCCCCAGCACTGACCCCTGAGGAACGCCGCACTCCATTTTGCGCTCTTTTAGGCCGTCCGCTACTTGATAGAGCACTACTCTTTCAGAGAGGTAGTGTCCTATAATCTTCTGCAGATAAAGGGGCACTTGGTGGTAACGGAGTGCCTCTTTAATTACCTCATAGGGGAGGGAGCCAAAAGCGTTTGCAATGTCCAAGGATACCGCTATTGCCCCCTCCCCTTTACGCGCTGCCTGATCATTGAAGGCCTTCAGTGTACTCAATGCGTCGATCGTCGACCGCCCCTCCCGGAACCCGAATTGCCTGTCACTTATGTTCGGGCCCGTGTCCTCCAAGTGCTTGATTACACGCCTAGCAATAATGCGTTCAAGCATTTTTCCCGTCTCGTCCAGGAGGACTATGGGGCGGTACCCTGAAGGAGAGTCAGCTGGACGACCCTCCTTCCGCAGCAGGCACAGCTTTCCCTCTTTCCAGCATTTGGGGAAAATCCCTTCCCTGAGGCAGTCATCGAAGATATACCGCAAACGTGGCCCCAAGTGTTTCAAAGCCACAGGGATGACCTTTCCTGGCACGCCATCTGGCCCTGGGGCCTTCTTGCATGCTTTAAGGCGGATTACTGCCCCGAGAATTTCCGCATCTGTCACTTCAGGGACATCACCAACCGGGATTTCACGGGTCGGAACCGACATTACTGGAGGAGTAAACTGCGGTGCCGCTGGGAAGAGGCCTTCTATGACTCTCGTGAGGAGTTCCGGCTCCAAGGAATCCATGGGGGGGGCATGTTTCATTTTATTCCGCACCTTTTTATATGGCCGTCCCCATGGGTTCCTGTCCAGCGTACAAATGAACTCCTCTCGGGCTTCGTCCTTCCTCTTGGCTATCGCAGTTTTAAGTGCCTTTTTTGCAGTTGCCAGGGCAGCATACAGCAATTCCTCTTCTTCGATTGTATGCCGGCGACGTCGGCAGCGAGTATATTTGCGCCTGGCAGCGTTGGCAGTGGTTCGCAGGACAGCTATCTCGTCAGACCACCAATATACTTGTTGTTTGCCAGGCAGCCGCTTTGCTCTGGTCATGCTAGCGTCGCATACTCTAGTGAGCGACGCACGGAAACAAACTACCCTCTCCTCCACCCCTATTTGATTCAGTGGAGTAGCACACCATGCTTCAATTATTGCTGCCTCTTCCGCCAGCTCTCTGTCCAGGCTAGCCAGGGACCACCTTGGTAGCCTGTTATTCATGCGTCGCGGGGCAGGAGATGGGGCCATTAGCGATGGAGAAACCCTCATCCGTATATATACATGGTCAGAGAGGGTCTCCACCTCCTCCATGACACGCCAGTCTCTAATTCTATCGGCGATGACTGGGGTTGCCAACGTGATGTCGACAATGGACCCCCCCTGCCATCTCACGCAAGTATAAGCATTGCCTCGGTTGACAATGTTTAGCCCCATTGTCATCGCCCAGTCTCGCAAGGCTTCACCTCTCACGTCCGTGACGGGAGAGCCCCAGGCTGCACATTTGGCATTGAGGTCCCCCATTAGTAGGACTGGTTTCGGAGCAACCCTCCTTATTACCCTCCCAATGTTATCTAGATATCTCTCAAAAGCTATGAGTGGCTGATTTCGAGAACGGGGGGGAAAGTAGGTCCCGATTACCACTATGTTTTCCCACTTTGCCGCTACATAGCCAGGCCCCTTATCAATGGGCATTAGCGGAGGGAAGTCCCCGATAGCCGGAACAACTAGAGCCACTCTCTCATCCGATGCTGCAGCCCAATTTGGGATAGGAGGAACGCACCAGGGCTCCGCCACCGCCGCAATGCTTATACCCCACTCCGCCATGACCTGCAGTAACAGGTCTTGCGCTCGGACGCAGTGGTTTGCGTTGGTCTGCAATATTTCGTGTTGGCGTATCGGCATTATTCTTCCATGTTGTTTTGTCCCTCGTCAGCCAGGCCGGCTGTTAGGTTACGCCCCGGGGCCCGGACGGGATCTTGCCTACCTCTGATCTTTGGAGGGTTGCATGCCTGACCCCCCATGATGTGGCCCGCTGGGCGCTTAGCTTGGTGACACGCCGCGCAGAACGACTTCTCCATGCACTCCGCCATATTGTGCCCCGGTTTGCTACAACGGAAACACAAATTACCGCGTTCTACTGGTGAAGGGCATGTTGTTCTGGTGTGCCCCGTCCCCATGCATTTATAGCACCGGAACGGTGCCGGGTCCAGAACTTGTACCACCGCATTTGACCACCCCACCGAGATTCTCCCTTCGTCTGCCACTTTCTTTGCCGCCGCTACAGGACACTTCACCAGAGTTGATCCGGACCCATTGAAGGAGGCGCGGATTGAGCCCACCTTGACTTCCTCTACACTACATCCGCCTTTGGCCGCTATCACTGCTGCGACAGCATCAGGCGTTGCTGACTCGTTAAGACCAGACACGCGTAGACCAGCCACTTTTACGGGCCTGTAAACCTTCGCATCCTCTCCTACAAGGGCTTCTAACTTTTCCCGCAGACCGTCGGCCGCTCTGCCGTTATCCGCGTTGGGAACCTCAATGATTCGGGCCCCATCCGCTGTTTTGCGGATCCGTACATGGTCAATGCCAAATTCAGCCAGCCCAACTGAGGTTGTGGCCTTGGTCAGAATGGAGGCATAAGTAGCTTCTGATTCCGGCTTTAAGGCCACAACTATAGCAGCCATCGGAGGAACTACAACTCCACGTTTGCGCGGTTTCGGTGCCGGTTTGGTAGCCGGCTGAGGTGCCGATGTTACCGCTTTAACGGCCTTCTTAGCCTTTTTCTTCTTATGTGTCACTTGACTCCATGTTTCCTCCTGCGACGCATCTTGAGACAACCTTGTGGGTTGCGTGGACGGTGTTGGTGGTGCCGTCTGAGGTCGCTTCGGCCGTGGTGCTGACGCGACGTTTGCTGCATCGGGTTGTGTTCCCATTGCCGGGTTCGCGCGGGTCTGCTTTTGCTTTCGTGGTTTGGGGGCAGGCCGGTCTTTTGAGTCCCTCACATGGGCCGTTGGTAGGCTTTGTATTTGGGTGGCGTCTCCAGTTCCCTTCCGGTCAGCCGCTAACGGGGGGCGCAGGATCGGCTCAGGAGGGAGACGTCGTTTCACCTCATCCAGGCGAATATTAATAATATCACCGATGGTATTGATGAGTTCGTTTTTGAGCTCCTCTTTGAGTTCTGCTAATGACTCTTTAATAGCCAACGCGTGAACAGAGTTGGCCTCTGTCTGTGGCGGCTCTTTCCTCCCTTCATTCCTTTCCGAGAAAGCTCTCCTGAGGGCTTTGGTTTCCTCTTGTAGGAGTGCAAGCTGCTCGCGCATTCTTTTGTTATCAGCGCGAAGAGCGCGCAACTCATCTTCCTCTTCCCGGCTTGCCAGTCCGTTCATAGCGTCAGCGATGTCTTTGAGGGCGCTGTTTATTTTGCCCACAACCCGCCCGCTGACGTTAGACGACTTCTTTACCTCGTCACTAACCGTTTGTGTCGCTTGACGTACAATTTGAATGGCGTCCTCTCTTACTTTTTCTAACCCGTCCATAATTGGGCTGCGGTCCCTATTATGTTGCGACGCCTTCTTGTTTTGCAGGCGAGCGCTCCGGCGGCCACTGGTCACTGCTGCCTCTAGGTCCGCCACGAAGTCTGCATCAATATCTGCCCGCAATAGGGATTTGGCTTTCGCCATTCCCGAGTAGTGGCCCACCGGTGCCTTTGTTTTTGAGAGGGCTACTTTTTTGGGCCCGCTATCAGGTTCCGGATCTCCAGCTTGTGGTTTCCGGGCCCTTTTACTCGCGTTCGGTCGCTCCTCCGTAATGGCGGCCTCTTCCTCCTCCGATTCGGATTCGATATCAGGAAGATCAAAGCGGCCTTTATAAGGAGCTCTTTTATTCGGCTCGTTTCCGAGGAGCATCCTTTCTGCCTCAATCCTATCGAACAGCTCCGGCAGGCTCTGAGAAGAGCCGCTTGTGTTTAGGCCCTGAGAAGGGTCGTTTGAAAGGTTTTCAAGTAAATTTTCCATACAATTCCCACGAGTAGGGTGACTTTTGCTGCACAGTGATCAGAGAACCCCAGTAATCAAAGTGCCCCTAATACGCTGCAGGGTCGGGCGGTACTGCAGGTTGGTGCATTAGTGGCTGATGAGCACCCCAGCCACTCCGGAGCTCCGGAGCACCCCGATACCATGTACCTCAATACCGGGGGTTGTGGTTTTTTAGTGTGGTTTTCTCCACTTGGGCCGGCCGGTAAAGGCAAGCCCCCTGGCTCCTGAAGGAGTAACAGGTTGACCGACGGTGACCTAAGTCTGCCCCGCTACGCCTAGCACTAGGAGTAGTAGGGCCCGTCGCCCCTCCTCATTGCACGCACCTTCGCCCTCCAGTCCAGCACCCTTCCCGTACTCCATAACGCCCCAGATGGAGGTCTTTGGGATAGAGTGTTGGAGCTCGGGCTGACGGGGGGTGGCGTAATCCCCCGTGTGCTGATTCGCTCCTGTATCATCCTTCCCCCCAAGCCTGGCCGGTATGGGTGGCCCTATCCGGTGTAGCCTCAGGGATCAGCAGGACATCAAGGACAAATCGTCCATTTCCCTCTTCCAGGTTGCATCTGAGGTGTCCTCTGTTACGTCAGAGGAGCCTAGAGCAACACCCTCTCAATCTCTCCCCCCCACCCGTGTCGAGTTATTAGCAGCACCGATAAGTGATCCCCCGTGGAAGATCCCTTACCGTTGCCCCCAGGGTGCACCAGCCAGGACCCTACCCTTTCCTGCGGATTCACGAGAATTCAAAGGAATTGGCAGAGCCCTGACCCTCGTGGAGGTTACTCGACCTAGCACCCCACTTCGCATAACCCTACAATGTCCCAGTGTAACCTGCTCAGTTCCTCTTCCAGCTCGCAGATCTTTTCGTCAGTCCTCATAGTGCGTATGTTGTGTGTTACCAGGGCCAGTCGTCGTCGGGGCGGGTAGCCGGATCTTTGCCGGAGATTCTTAGCACCCCTGACCCCGCTAATGCCCTGACCGCTACCATAGCCAGAGCATCGGGGGTCGCCGGAACCTCGGGGCCGTGGTTTTATTGTGCTCTGCATGATGGGGGGTGAATGCCATAATCGCCACGCTTGGCAGGCGGGTTGGCGATCGAAGTCGAGTACACCGAATTTGAGGGACGCTGCTGCCCGTCCACCGTTGGTCTTGGACGTAGTTTAAGGACATACCCGGGTCTATGTATATATTGTACTTTTATTTTGTTTTTAGTGTACCCGGGTACAGTGGGCGCCGAACGAGCGAGAAAACATGGCCGCTCCGTTACTACTGCTACAGATGGGCCTAGTAGCAACTCAATTGCGAAACGGTCGCACGTACTGCCGTGTGCAGGTAAAATAGATCTTATTGCCATAGTAATAACGTGGCTTATTGCCAGGTCAGTGTAGATATTATTTAAAACATGGCCGCTCCGTTGTTACTGCAACAGATGGGCCTAGTAGCAACTCAATTGCGAAACGGTCGCACGTACTGCCGTCTGCAGGTAAAATAGATCTTATTGCCATAGTAATAGAGTGCTAGGTGACCTACATAGAGAAATATAAGTAAGGAAAGAGTGCTAACTCCATACATCAGTTTTCTTACCAAAACGCGAGTTATTTCGTAGTCGACATCTAGCGTCAAGTAGCGGAATTTATCAGTACTGCTAGTTGAATATTGACATATATCGCGACGAACGAAAAGTCTAATGCTCAACAATTTTCAGCTAATATTATAACCGATAACCGGAGTTATATTTTCAACTCCTTCTGATTGTAATACTACTTGTAAATTGTTGAGCGATACACTTTTCGTCAGTCGCGACACTCGTGACATCTAGTGTCGAGTGGCAGTACAGATAATTCCGCTACTTGACACTAGATGTCGACTACGAAAATAATTGGCGTTTTGGTAACAAAACTGATGTATGGAGTGAGCACTCTATTCTTACTTGTTCTTCTATGATCATAGTGTTTTTTTCCTTTAAAACCTTTTTTAATAATATTTGTTTTTTTTTTTCAGGTGTCAATCTTCATCGTCAACTGCCTCTGCCTCCTTTTCTGGCAGTTCTCCCAATTCGTCTTCCTCACACAAACCGTCATTTTCTTCCTAATGGAACAACTCAAAATAATCGACCTTAAGGCCCTCTGTATTTTCCTCCACTCACACTTTTGTGGTCTCCATATGGCCGTCTTACTGCTACAAGGAAACGATATGCTAAAAACTTCTTTGTATACCTCATTTTTCTTAGTTGTGTCTACGTATTGTTTATTTTTTAGCTCATTTAGAATAAAAGTGCAAAATAGGTTAGATTTATTCGTGGAAGCGTGGTTAATTATTCTAAGATTATTAATAGTTATAACATCATCCTTTTATTTAAAGCATTTAATAAGTGATTTTCTTGAAATACAAGACGATACTCATGTATGGGATATTTTGTATTCTAAATTTACTAGTTATAAAAACTTTCATACCTTGTTGTATACTTGTTCGGAAGTATTTGACTTTTTGCCTCTAAGTACTGTTGTTAATATGACAAAAACATGTCTAATACCTATGGTTGTGTTTGGCGTGTGTGTCCGCGTGTATTCGTGGTTTGGAGGAGAGAAGAAGACTGAGAAAAAGGAGGTTCTAGAAGATGAAGACAGCGGGATAGAGAATAATGCTGATAGCAAAGAAAAGGTATGATTGTTTATTTAATATTTTAAAACCTCTTTTCGAACGATGGTGCCCTACCTTTGGCGTATCCTCGAGTAGATGGCGACACTTTTTGATATTTTAAAAATTTAAAATAAGGATCAAAGTCAAATGGCGTTCTAATAGTTTTAATCATCTGTCGAAAGGTGGCAGTAAATTTACTGTGACTACAATATTTGACAATACGACTCTTTTTAAATTCTCTTTGAGTCTAGTAACTGTTTAATAGTTTATATTCGAATACCTTTTATTTATTTCAGGAACATAATCTTAAGTGAGATTTAAAATGTATATTTCTTCATTTGAAATAATTTTACTACTCGGAAATTACGATTTTTTCAAATTTTTATCATATTTTTATGAAACATTTTCGACGCGTAATCTGTACTAATATGTATTATAAAAGTATAAGATAAATGTTTTATATTACAGAACGACGTTGAAATGGACATGACAGACTCCACAGTGCGTTATCTGCGGCGGCTCAAAATTGAGCCGGCCGTGGTATACCAAGTGGCTCAACTGTGCGTGTTCGCGATACTAGCGGCTCTAGTCATGCGGCTCAAACTGCTACTGGGCATGCAGCTGTGCGTTGTGAGCGCGCTCGCCGTGAACGCTAACCACAAGTACGTATCATTTATAGAATTGAGTCAGCAGTGGTATACCAAGTGGCTCAACTGTGCGTGTTCGCGATACTAGCGGCTCTAGTCATGCGGCTCAAACTGCTACTGGGCATGCAGCTGTGCGTTGTGAGCGCACTCGCCGTGAACGCTAACCACAAGTACGTATCTGAATCACAGTTTGGCGAAATTTAGACGCCATGAGAGCGCATTTGCCCCTTTGGTTGAGTTTTTAGTAGGTACTCGCAATGTGTCAAACATCAACAAAAAATGTTGGGCTATTGGTGTTTATTGTTACTAATAAATAAGTTCATGTAAAACTAGCCAATGCAGTCATCACAAATTATAATGTGAAATAGGTATGTCTATTGAGACTGCTGTGGTATACCAAGTGGCTCAATTATGCGTGTTCGAGTCATGCGGCTCAAACTGCTACTGGGCATGCAGTTAGTTTTGTAATAATTATTTGCCCGGCAGTGGAACACTAGTATTAGGCTAAAAAAACTTACAATTTATAATCGTAAAAAGTATCTAACAATGTGACACTAAACAAAAAATGGATCATTTGTTATCGGACAATAAAGAAATTTGTATTTTGTTTTATTCAACATTTTAAATCAGGTAACAAGGCCCATATTTAGGCGACAAAACGGGGTGGCTCCGCTGAATCGTCTGGTTTTGTGTCAGATTTGTATTTGTAATGTTGTTTTTCTACAGGGTCCCTCCGTCGGTACGAAAATACTTGCCACTGTGCTGGGTGGCGGGCTGCGCCGCGCTCGCGCACCGCCTCAGCGTCAATATGGGCGCTGAAATGTCACATATAAGTAAGTTGTTTTTAGGGTCCCGTACCCAAAGGGTAAAAACGGGACCCTATAACGGGGCTGCCATACAAAAAACGTAATTTGTTTGCCGTTTTTTGCGTAATGGCACGGAACCCTTCGTGCGCGACTCCGACTCGCACTTGGCCGGTTTTTTATGTCCTTCCGTCCGTGAGAAGCCCATGTGCTTAGGGTTTGCATTTGTATTGATTGGTATCAGCACAGAATAAATAATAGTACATACTACCGTACAGAAAGGACACTTCCTACAAAACCGAGGTTTGACAGCGGTTCAGGGATGAATCATGCTATCCCTTTCTAACTTATGGCACTATCCCTTTCGGCTATTTAGGGTTGTCAAAATTCAAGTCATTATCTTATCTGTGGTCGTGCACGCAGAGGGACGTCAAGTTGTGTCAACCCTAATAATAGCTAGGAGCAATGCTGAGCCGAACGGAGCCGAGAATGCCCGAAAGGAGGAGTGGTATTTGAGGTGGTTTTAGACTCGGACCAAGCTAGGTTGGCAGCGATTTTGATAGCACAGACTGCAAGTGTTATTTAAAACGTCAAACTTCTATCTAATTATGACGTTAACACTTGCACAGTCTCGCACAAAATCGCTGCCAACTTAGCTTGGTCTGACAGCACTTTTTATTATAGTTTCTAAAAAGTTAAAGAACCAACAAGCGACGGAGTGTAAGAGTGCCACTACAAACTTCAAAGCTAGTTTAGATGAACTTTTATGTGTTTAAAATAGTTCAATTTTACATTTTTTTAATGAATCGATGATGACATTGATATTTATCATAAAAAATCGGACAAGTGCGAGTCGGACTCACCCCCCGAGAGTTCCTTTCTTTTTAGGATTTGTTGTTATGTATTTATGTTCTCCTTCTTTCTTCTTCTCCCTGTCCTTACCCCACGTTATGTGGGGTCGGCACAACATATTTTTCCCTTCCATTCTCCTCTGTCTTTCGTCGCCTCAGCACTCACTCCTTTCTTTCTCATATCCTCTTTCACTCAATCCATCCATCGTTTTTTGGGTCTACCATATATTTATTTATTTATTTATTTAAACTTTATTGCACAAAGTATATACAAAAATGTACAAATGGCGGACTTAATGCCAAATGGCATTCTCTACCAGTCAACCATAGGGCCAAACAGACATCTACAATTGGTGCAGAGAGAGAAATATACCTATTCAGTGAATATAAAAAAAGCAAACTATACATATAAACTACATAAATAAATAAAATATATATAAACTACTACATATTTATACAATACATACTATAAATATATTATATATATTATATATATTTGGGGTTTTTTGGGTAAAGGATGTTATAAATGTATATTTTCAGGTGAATTCAGCGATTTTCAACAAGAAGAGCTCCTCAACTGGATCTTAAAAGAGACAGGAGCGAAAGCGGCTTTCGCGGGATCCATGCCCATACTGGCCACCGTCATGCTAGTGACGCGGCGGCCTATAGTGGCGCATCCACACTATGAGAACAAGGAGGCGAGGTAAATAAAATAAATTAATAAATATTACAGGACATTCTAACTCAAATTGGCTAAGCCTCACAGTAAGCTCAAGAAGGCTTGTATTGTAGGTCCTCAGACAACGATATATACAGGGCCGTCTTTAACTATGCTGGGGCCCTTGGGCACATAAGAATTTGGGGCTCTTTTGGAAAATAAAGAAAGCGAATTAAAGTAACATTTTTCTACAATGATCTTCTATTTAGGGGTCATCCATTAATTACATCACACGTTTAGGGGGTGGGAGGGGGTCAAGAAAATGTGACATGTTGTGACAAGGGGGAGGGGGGAGTCACAAACTTTGTGACGTCACTTTTAACTTCATCAGTAACCGAAAATGTATTTAAATTATTTTATTTGCTATACAGTTAAATAACAAGTTTTTGAAACGATAATCGTTTTTATTCGTTTAATTTTATTTCTTAATCAGTTTTGGGTTATATAACATTACTAATATATCTTTTGTCAAAAATATTTTGATAAAATATTAAATTAATATTTGCCGATTTCGTTGAAGAAATGTGACGTCACACCAGGGGGGAGGGGTTTGCCAAATGTGACCAAGTGTGACAAGGAGGGGGGGAGGGGTAAAAAAACCTAGAAATTCGTGTGACGTAATTAATGGATGACCCCTTATTATGGGTAATCAAATATACTGTTACTGTCTGATCTCGGGGCCCCCTGAGGATGGGGGCCCTGGGCACGGGCCCCGTGTGCCCGCATGGTAAAGACGGTACTGGTTATATATAATATGCAAAAATACTTTAATATCTATGATATCTTTTTTCAGATATTTCTGAGAACATAATAAAACTTCCAGGAATTTTTCTGTAGAAGCATGGGGATTTTTTAGTGTCTAACTACTAGAGATGCAACGGATAGTTGTTTGGCCGGATACCGGATACCGGATATTCGGCCTGATCATCGGCCGGATATCCGGTATCCGGCCGCCGAATATTCGGCCGGCGAAATTATACCTTCATTTCGGTTTTTCAGGTGTGCATTGTGCAGGCTTTGATCTGTTTCGTAGTGAAAGTTCGCGTGGACTCATTTCTAGGTTCGAAAATGAGTGAGCGTGCAATAGTGGAATGTTTAAAATGTTTTAAAATAATAAACGAGTACGATTATGACCGTCACTGTTTCTTAAATCCAATTTGTTGACTCCAAAATCAAGCAAAATTACTATCCAGTATCCGGCCGGATAGTAGGTTACTATCCGGTATCCGGCCGGATAGTAAAAATAGGGCCGGCTAGGCCGGATACCGGATAGTAACCGGATATCCGGTGCATCTCTACTAACTACATACATATAAATATTTTACCTACTACTAATAATCGACTACTATTTTACACATTCACTGCCAGCGACTCTCTGTTCGGAGACACTTTTTACTACATACGGTTTTAACTACAAGAACTAAACAGCTAGCTAATCATAATTTTTTGAGGGCCTATTTAATGACTATTATCAGGCGTGGCTCACTCCGCGATTTCGTCGCTTTGCAACAAGTAGCTACAAGTACATCCGTCCTACACCAATTTTGGTGGCTAGCCATAAGCGTGGCGCTGTCGCCACCTAGCGGTCATATCCATCCTAATCGTAACAGACGCGTTTTGTTAGAGAGTGAATCTTCTATACCTAGTACTATTATTTATTCTGTGCTATTATAATGTTTCTACTATATTATTTTTTTAATTTCAGAGCCCGCGCTTACGCCGTATACAAAACTTATGGTAAATTCACAACAGATGAGTTGTATAAAGAGCTGACGGCTCTCAAGGCCATCTACCTCATCGTCGAGAACAAATACTGCTACGGCAGGAGTCGGTAATGCCCCCATTTTATCACTACTATTATCAAAGATAATTTATTGTAATAGAGAGGTATAGTTGCTAGATTCGTAGCTGGCCCAGAACGGCCAAGGTACTAGCACGCGCCGTTTTACTTAACAATAGACACAGGATTTACCATTCGGGGCCAGCTACCAATCGAACGACTATGAAGTCTATAAGGCAAAGGGAAAACCATTACATTATTTTTTCTCAGGAAAACCATTATGGCAAAACAGCCCTAATGATAGCCAACCTCCGGCAGGAGACGGCACCATAAGAAGAAGATAAAGTCTAAGAAACAAATATGCCCCTTAGTTTGACATCCAAAACAGTTTTGTTTTCGCTGAATAGTCAAACGTCAACTTTTGACAATCAGAGTTACCGCAAAATATCTGGAGCTGTACAGCGCCATCTCGTTTAACTGTCAAATTCGAAGCACGAAATTGTCTTAGAATTTACACACCTTATAGGGCCACTTGCACCATTCACTAACCCGGGGTTAATCGGTTAAACCTGGAGTTACCATGGTTACCAGTATTTGACACTGGGTTAACGGTTTAACCGGTTAACCCCGAGTTAGTGGATGGTAGCAAGTGGCGCTTACTCAATCAATATATCTTTGCTATTATCCAATAGACAAATTAGTTATTGATATTTGTGAATATATGTGTAAACTTAAGGCTGTGCATCGCAAAATAACAGGATCTTAGAAAGGTGGCAGTGGCTAGCCCCGGAAATAGACAGATGTGATTTTCGGATATATGTTTTTTGACTATATGATAAGATATTTTATGCTAGTCGAAACACGAATGCTTAAAATTTTCTCGATAGAAAATAAATCCAAAGTTACCTCTTCATTTTCCTTAAGTACCTCAGTGCAACTAGAAAACACATCCATATCCAGCATAATCCACTTTAAAGTAAAGGTTTTCATCTCGTCTTAATTGTCATAGCAAAGAATATTTACTTATTATCATTATACCGACGGATTTATCATCGTTTTTGATTTTATGAATTCAACTGAAAACGCCCATTTTACGCAATTCGGCTTCTCATTCTGTCATGCGTCAAAGTCATAAGTGCATCCTTTATGCCAGTAATGTTAGATGGCCGTCGGGCCTCAAAGAGGTAAGACCTATGTCAAATCGCGCAGCGCTCCGGATTACGTAAAATTTACATATCCAATAAACGATGAGTCGTAGCTCCATTGAGTAGTAACGGAATCGGAGGTCTACTACAGGTGGTGACATCTTTACAGGCCTATACGTTACGCATGTGTGCGTGTTTGCTTAGCTAAGTCAAAATATATACTCTTTAAACAATTACAACGGGTTAGGAAATTTCGACAGTTGTTGTAATGTATTGGTGGCTGTGTGATATTAGGCATCAGTGAAAATTGCGTCGCCTATGAGTGACCGATCTTCGGTTCTAACCTGAACCATCCTCAACTTTTTGTATTTTTTTTTCGAAAATATCTATAAAAATATTATTTTTGCTTATCTTATTGTAATATAAAAATAAATCGTAAAATAAAATAATTAAAATTTTAAAATAAATCTTGTCTGTTTCATACGCAAATAAATTAAAATTATTGAAATATGTGTATTAATAAAATAATTACTTATGATATTTTAATATTACGAAAAGTTTTATTCGTAAGTATTTATTCATACCTATTTGTTGTATCTTCTAGGACTCTAGGTCACATTATAATTATTTAAGTACCACTAAAAAAAGATCCCTACTTACAAAAACTCACACGGTTCGGGGTTCGAACCCGCGACCATAGGTTTGAAAGCCGCACGCCAGTACAATTTCACATACCTAATTTATAATTTATAATGAATAATGACAGGATACTGTGGAAAAAGTGAAATATGTAATACACTGTACTCTGTTACTATCATTATACAGTTTGTTTTAGCTTGACTAGGAGGAATGAGAAAAACGTGCCGAGCGAGAGGCTATCTGTCCCTTTCTTAAAGTTGCCAATTAAAGAAATGATGATTGGTTTATGACATTTGTTTTGATATTCATTGTTTCAACATAATTTGTCGGTATTTTTGGCATACATTTAATTACTTCGACAAATTTTGCTTTTTAGTATGTTGCGATGACTCAAAACGTGTCGCCTGGGTTACCAGCGATTTTTATAATAAAACTTTATTGAGTCGAAAGAAATGGTTGTCTACTATACTGGGTGGAAAAAAATAATAGGCTCTGGAGGGAAAGTGCCTTAAAACCTTAAGTTGGCTCATTTTACTTAAATTAAACATTCTTTTATTTTTTTTAAGAAACATCTATAGTTGGTCAAGCAGATCTTGTCAGTAGAAAAAGGCGGCAAAGGATGATGTTTCGTTCCCATACAAGTTTGGCCCAACACTCGCTAAACATGGGAGGTATATTATCAGGCTCTAAACATGAAATGGAAGTCCCGACAGTAATTAGAAATTCACGGACACTTCACAGAACATTATAAAAGCGGGATTTCTCTACGATTTTGAGGTTAGAAATTCGGCCGTAATGGGTATCAATAAGGTATCATCGTACGGATATGTTAAATATTATTATGCCTTATTACAAGGAAATAAGGTGCCGTAAATAGTGTAAACATATCCATGATATTAGGCATTTAAAGGCTGTCAAGGAACAAAAATCGAATGAGTTGATATTAGGTTAATAGATTTTTTTAAATACCTATGATAATACATACATTCAATACGCGTTCCATAAATTAATAAGCCATAACATGCGAACCGGAATAGAGTATAACAGTTAGAGCTATTTCATAGTAAAAATTGTTATAGCATCAAATGTAAAACCAATCACTTAAGTAATAGTTATTTGTTTTACAAGGGGGCAAAGTTGTTGTTTAACCGCTCGTGCTAATATTGATACCCGAGCAAACGAAAGATCCCAAAGTTGAACCACGAGCGTAGCGAGTGGTTCGAAAATGGAATCTTGAGCGTTGCGAGGGTTTCAAAGCACGAGAGTTAAACAAAATTTGCCTCCGAGTGAAACACAACATTTTTCACCAGACCAACCCGAAGCAAATATTTAATGTAAAATATCAAACAAAATCAAACAAAATCAAACCAAATAAATCCAAATAAATGTTTTTAAATATTTATCATCCAAAATCATAATTTAAAAGTCAATTCTACCAGCAAACATAAGAAAACAATTCAAAATTTGCATTTGATTACTTTGCCTCACATGTGAATAAAATGCAACTTTGCTATCAGTTTTTGAAGTGAAAAGTAAGCCTTTCCGAGCTGGTGTGGTGAAAACATATTTACTTCAGTTCCAGAGAGAGAAGGGAATATAGTAACCATCACAGGATTGTTATAATAAATTCAATAACTTTTCCAAAAAAGAAAGTTTGTTTATGTTTGCCTAAAAGGCAGTTAATAATAAACTTAAATTATTTCAAATAAATTAGGATTCTTAAGTTGTAGGTTTTTATCATATACGCAATTTATAAATAAGTTAGATATACATTTTCCCTTTACTTTTAGTTAAGGTATTTTAATGTATTTTTAAGTCTACATAGTATAAATATTCGTGTTTTAGTTTAGTTACTTTAAACCTATTTTTGTGTTATTCATACCCTGATATCAAATAACGTTTTATAAAAAAAACAATAATCAATTTTACAGAAGAAATAAACGACTCCAATGGGGAAAGCCGGTGAAAGTTAATTGTAAATTGGTGCTCATCTAGATATCATACAATACCATCAAATAAATATGTAATAATTAATATGAAAACACAATCCATAGCGACTCTATTCGTTCTATATTCGTTCGCTATTCACACGCTATTCACTTTTGACGTAAGTCATTTGGGCATGTTACAATTAAAGTCATTGGAAAAAAAAGTTTTTACTGTATCGCAGTTCTGTTTGCAAATTTGATACTTAGTGCTTAAAACAGTATGTCGTTAGTGGTATGAATGTTTTTCTTTGAAGAACATTATAAGATTTATAAGTAAGCGTTATTAGCATCAACCATCAGGAACATCATAGAAATGTATTCTGCTGCCATACATTTTTGTTTAGCTCTAGACGTCCATTTATAAACTGTCATTGATTCTATGTAATGGCGCAGGATGTGTTGATTTGGTTTAATTACTCTTTTACTTATTTTTGTTACTAAGAAGTGTCCGTTGGAATCTAATATATGTATGAGATTGTAAGAAATATGATTAAATTTATCATATATATGTCGGCGGCCGATCGTAAGATCAGGCATATCGTGAAATTCCTAGGCATATCGTGAAACGTGAAAATCTTTGACTCGTTCCCTGAGTTGACGGAGCTCCGCGGGCTCCTATTTCTGGGCAGTTTGCCCTTCGGGCATCTGAAGCAACCTAACGAACCTATCCTACCTATGTATTGGTTTAATGTGACTATCGTCAAAACATTACACAGGAACATTACGATCTGCCTGATCTTACGATCGGCCTATGACATATATATGCTTATCGAATGGTAGGCTAAATTCGGCGTGATCCTTTGAAAAATGTAGGCGCGAATAGAAGGATATCGTCTCATAGACCAAAGTATTTAACTATCTATCGGTGTATATACCTATGTACTTAGAAGTCTAAAATATCGTTTATAATAATAATAATAATAATGAAGGCGTAGGGATGTGACGACCCCATCGCCCGCTGGTTTTACCAGTGCAATCAGTCAACGCAGGGCAGCTTGTGGCGAGCTGTTGGGGATTAGCGACCTCACGTACCCGAGTGCTCCTGGAGAGTTCTGTTACCCGCAAGGAGGGTGGGTGGGACAGGATTCTCTGCCTCTGGCTTACCTTAGCCGGCCGGCCAGAGTGGAGTCGTTAGAGCTATAAGCTCCAGGGGTGGAAGTGAAATATGCATAAGACGCGAGTTGGCACAGTGGCTGTTAACAGCCACTGGGTAGAAAGCGGCGCACACCTCTCGACACCCCTGAGCCGCTCACACCGGTGTTGCCCTTGAGCCATCCTAGATGTCGCTTTTTGTGGGGGCCCATCTTGTGAGGGCGAGTCACCGTCTGCCGGAAATAAAATTGCATACCGTTTTATTAGGCAGGCGTCCGGTTTTTTACCCCATAGCTCAGTTCTTAGTCCATCGCTTTCACCCAATAACCTAGTTCATTTTAGATTCCATCAACTCTCAATAGTCCTTACACCCTAGCGGGTGCTGCCTCTGCGTGCGTCCCATGACACGGGCAAGGGCAGCCTCCGCTCGGTGTACCCCTTACATTTCATTAAAGTGTCAAAAGGGCCTCTACGTGTTGGCTTCGGCTCCGCGCACGCCTCCCAAAGGTCCGGAACACCATTGTTCCGTGATGGGAAAGACATACAAATAATAATAATGAGTTGGTGGCAAATAAGCATACGGACCTCCTGATGGTAAGCTTTCGCCGTAGCCTATGGACGCCCGCAACCCCAGGGTTGTAGCAATCGCGTTACCGACATACCTTTCTTGAAGAACCCCACACCCACACTGATGGAGCTCCAGGAGAAAACCTCGGGAGGGAGCGTCCGCGGGAGGGGCCTCACACTGCGCGATAATGTGAGGATGAACACCCTACCGACGGCGAGCGGTACGGTGATAGAAAGAGGCCGTTGGCATCATGTCAAACAATTTTTCAAAGCACAGCCCATCATTGTACAAGCGGTAGAACACACATATGGAGATA
This sequence comes from Cydia splendana, assembly GCF_910591565.1. Taxonomy (NCBI): domain Eukaryota; kingdom Metazoa; phylum Arthropoda; class Insecta; order Lepidoptera; family Tortricidae; genus Cydia; species Cydia splendana. Next base: position 1,933,212 of record NC_085985.1, read on the forward strand.
CGATATATTTATACTACGTACATGAATAAAATGTAATTCCATATCATTAAGGTTGTAATTTGCATTTAGTGACCGTAAATCCCAAGTAAATCTATTTTCATCATATTTTAATATTTTACCAAAAATAATCTTCTGTCTTTTCTTGTGTTATTTTCTTATTATCAATACTCTTATAATACTTACAATTAACTATGCTGTTAGCATCTTCCAAAAATCAACAATAAAAACTGGCTACGTAGTCTTAAGTTTATTACAACAATATATGCAAGTATTTTATTATTTGCCATTAGTAACAACGCCATCTATTTCTTTTCTGTCCGAATTTAAGTTCCTGGCGGACCGCGTTACGCGTTATGGTAGTTAACTGTTTTGAAGTTAGATGGAGTTCAAGTGCACCGCGAAGCGCTTCCATGTGTGCGTGCTAGCGGGGGGGACGAAGCTAGCGGGTGTGGCTTACGAAACGCTATTCGCGGCTTTGGTAGGGCCTTAACACTCTCCCATGTCCTGATCAAATAAATAAATAATAATACAACAGGCAGGGCTGCTCGTTCGAGGACATCTGGGAGTCGGAGTACCCCTCCCGCCGCGGGCCGCGGGCCTGCCACGCGCTCCTGTCCGGCACGCAGGACCACTTCTACCCCGTGTTCCGGAACAACCACTACGCCGTGTTCCGGCTCCACGACTACAGTGTCAGGTAATTCTATCAACTTGCTTCCTATTACCAGGGGTGCGAAACTCTTGACTTCGGCCAAACTCGGCTCCGCTCGGCTCAGCATTGCTCCGAGCAATTATTAGGGTTGGCACCACTTGGCTTCCTTGTGCGTGCACGACCACAGATAAGATAATGACTTGAATTTTGACAACCGTAAATAGCCGAAAGCGATAGTGCCATATATTAGAAAGGGATACCATGATTGGACCCTGAACCGCTGTCAAACTTCGGTTTTGTAGGAAGTTTCCTTTCTGTACGGCAGTACTATTATTTATTCTGTGCTATTACATAAAAAAAACCGCTTATAGTCTGTTCCCGTCATAGATATACATGGGGAATAGTAGCGGGCCTAAAACAGACCCTTGAGGTACTCCCATATGATCTAGTGTCTACACAATCAAAAGCTTTAGAAAGGTCAAAGTCTACATATGACGCCATGTGACTTCCTAAACCTGCATAATTAATAAATTAGATCAAACTAGTATAAACTCCTCACAAAACAGTCACTTCTGCGTACAGCTTGGCAAAAAAGAGTAGAAATTAAAAAGTGGCAACACTGTAGCGTCGTCCCGTTTTCTTATATATATTGATTTGAAAGGAACGACACTACAGTGTTGCCACTTTTTAATTTCTACTCTTTTTTGCCAAGCTGTACGCTACGCCATATTCTGTCTACACAACTACAGTGTCAGATAGATCCATCAACGTCAGGGGCCTAATGACAATCGTTTGCAGAAAACGAAACGAAACGCTATGTGTCTTTCTACCACTCTTCCATATGAGTGCGATAGAGACAAAGCGTTTCGTTTCATTTTTCGCAAACGATTGTCATCCTGGGGCCTAGCCAACTAGGCCCCAGGTAGTTTCAAATTTAACCAATTTAAAAAGTGGAGATTTTTTGTGGAAAAAATAAGTAGAGTATTGAACAGCTATTTGTTTTTTCCAGGTACATGCCTCGTAGCTTTGACACTTGACAGCCGGCCGGCATCGACGACCTGGCCACACACCAGTTAGAGTGAGACGCGTGTACCGTTCTCTCTCTTTCTGAAGGACATAGGTAGTGAATAAGTGCCAATATTTTTAAAGGACTAACTATGAAAATAATTCTTAAGTGTCAAAATTTACCTTTAGTCAAATTTAACTGTAGAAGATTTGTTGTTTAACCTTTTGAACGCCACAGACGGCAATTGACGTCAACGCAAAATCGTGACAACGACGCCAAAGACGGCATTTGACGTCGATCGTTTTTTGATGAAATTCTACTGAAAAACACCCCACTTTTAGGTTGGCATTATTTATTCACTAAACTAAATTTTACCCCCGTGGCGTCAGTGGCACGGCAAATGGATGCGCCGTTTGGCGTTCAAAAGGTTACACATTCAGGGCCAGGAACCCGACTGTCGGGTACACTGTTCGTAGCGACTATGCCCTCCATACGGCAAAGACGTGGCTACGCGCTACGAACGTAACCCGTATCACTTAGTGGCAATGAATGTGCTAAATAAATATCGTACCTGATTTGGACAGCTGAATTAGATGGCGCAGTACGGCATCATGACTACAATGACAATATTCAACTATCCTCCTAAGGCCCAAGGTCCTACCCATAGTATCTTCAGTTCAATGAAATTTAAATCATATTCGATTGGAACAGAGTTGCTTTTGCTTTGGTTCGTCCAGTTTTTGAACAACGCAAAATCGACTCTATTTCCTAGCCTTTAGGTTCAAATTTCTGTGGCAAATATTGCATTTTTCACTTGTATGGCTGGGCTTGCCAACCAGAGTTACAGCATTAATGCATTTTTTTTTTCAAATAAATATTATTCTATTATTCTATTCTAGCTGGCCCAACCCGCATTGGGCCAGCGTGGGGACTATAGCCCAAGCCCTCTTGCGAGTGAGCGGAGGCCTGTGCCCAGCAGTGGGACGTATATAGGCTGAATGATGATGATGATGATTCTATTCTAATGCGCGGAGTACGCCATCTACAACGACTGTCAAATTTCAAAGCACGATTTCTTTGACGTTTGCCTTTAGTTTGTGACTTTTAGATGGACTCTATCATAATAATTATTAAGTAAATATTACAACTGTCATACGATTTGGCGGCTTATTTCAAATGTTCACTATTTTGTGTGTATTAAGGGTTCATCCACATATTACGTCACAGCAACAGGGGGCTATTCATAAATTACGTCATTTCAAATTAGGGGGGGGGGGTCTGGACATCGGATGACGGTAGCATGAAGTAGGAGGAAATGGGGTCATTTGAAGCATGATTTTTGGATGATTATAGGGGGGGGGGGGGGGGGGCGAAAATCGCCAAAAATCGATGACGTAATTTATGGACAGCCCCTAGGGGGAGGGGTCATATCGATATTTTGTGTGATGTAATTAATGGATAACCCCTATTAATGGATAACCCATAAGGAACAACATTGATTAAAATCATCTATCACAAATTAGCTTTAAACACTTGTAAATATCTTTCAAATGCTACTAAAAGTGTGGTATCGCTAGGGCTCCCCTATGATATCGCTAGGGGAGCCCTAGCGATATCACATTTTAAGTAGCATTTGAAATACGACTTGTTAAACTATGAAGGTTGACGTGGAAGTATTCGCCGTAGAGATATGACACTCGGTAGCTCAGTTGTTTTTCTGGTATCACTATTTAGATCCAGTCTTGCCCGAGTCGGGGAATTTTTAAATATTTCCATTACCGTAAAATGGGGTGAGTAGGTGCAAAACTGACATTCAAACCTCGATAACATTTTATTTTTACATATGCAAACTGAATGGTTTATATAATAAGTGTTCCGAACGTTTGTATTTGTACTCGTAGTTTTTATTTTATTTTAATTAGTTCCATTTCATAACTTTGACGATAAACAGGAAATCCCACCTCACCCCGTAGTCCCTCGTATATGGGGTGAGTTCGGTTTTCATACAAAGGTGATTTTGGAAGATTGTTGGATCGATTTTTTTTTTATTATGAGTATTACTCTAGCTCCATTTTAAATTGGAATACATTATTTTTGTAGCAGTAGCCTTAAAATCCCATCTCACCCCCCTTTCATCCCTTCTCTCCCCATTCATAACCCACCTCTCCCCGCGAACCCCCACCCCATTTTACGGTACTTTCCAAAAAAGTTGAATATGATTTTTCCACCTACTTACTATATTAAGTAAGATTGCTAATAATGGATGCTTGACACCAGAGTGGTGTCACATGTGCGTACTAAGGCGCGTGAATTAGTGCGAAATATTGGATCCCAATTTTGAAGTAAGTAGATGGCGCTGGTTAAAACTAATTATGTAAAATATTGTTAGTTGAAATATTAACGTTATTTACATAATTTTCGGACTACCTTATAATTAATTTATGTCTTAAAGTCTATTTTTTCTTTCCGTAGACTAAAATGACAACCACAAATGTCAAACGTAGAAATAATGTGACCAGCTTAAAGCAAATAGTGCTGATCTTTGATTTTGGTTTGTGAATAACCTTAGAGGATATAACCAACGGAGACGCCATGTCTAAAATCGTCGGTACAAAATAGTCTGCCGTTTTTTGCGGGGGAGGGGCACATCAAATGTATAGGTACGTCATGTCAGATAAACGTCAGTCCATACATATGGTTGACAAGTTGTTGACCATTGGCCGCCTATTTTCGACAGAGGGGAACGCCTGTTAATGGCGGCTCCATTGTTAATTACTCCGAGTGAATAACCGATAAATATTAAATAAATTTTAGATTCAAAATAAACAATTAATGAAATCTACTCGCTACATGATAGGAAATAAACAATAAATGAAATCTACTCGCTACATGATAGGAAATAAACAATAAATGAAATCTACTCGCTACATGATAGGAAATAAACAATAAATGAAATCTACTCGCTACATGATAGGAAATAAACAATAAATGAAATCTACTCGCTACATGATAGGAAATAAACAATAAATGAAATCTACTCGCTACATGATAGGAAATAAACAATAAATGAAATCTACTCGCTACATGATAGGAAATAAACAATAAATGAAATCTACTCGTTACATGATAGGAAATAAACAATAAATGAAATCTACTCGCTACATGATAGGAAATAAACAATAAATGAAATCTACTCGCTACATAATAGGAAATAAACAATAAATGAAATCTACTCGCTACATGATAGGAAATAAACAATAAATGAAATCTACTCGCTACATAATAGGAAATAAACAATAAATGAAATCTACTCGCTACATGATAGGAAATAAACAATATATGAAATCTACTCGCTACATGATAGGAAATAAACAATAAATGAAATCTTCTCGCTACATGATAGGAAATAAACAATATATGAAATCTACTCGCTACATGATAGGAAATAAACAATAAATGAAATCTTCTCGCTACATGATAGGAAATAAACAATATATGAAATCTACTCGCTACATGATAGGAAATAAACAATATATGAAATCTACTCGCTACATGATAGGAAATAAACAATAAATGAAATCTACTCACTACTAATCTACCCAAACATTTAAAAAATGACATTGACGTATTGCAGACCTGACGCAACGCCATTTTGGTATTTTTGATTTAAAATATTAGAAATATTGTGTATTGACCTGGATACAAAATTTCTAAATTACTCAAAATGGTGGCATTTTTACCTACACTATTTCACCCTTTTTAATACCTCTCCTAGTGTTCCCTTTTAGCACGTCACGGATTATCCATTCATTGTGTTACAGACACTTCAACAGATATAAGTACCACCCAATAGTTTATTTTCGGTTAGTACCGGTTGTAGCACATCACTATTTATAAGACGTAAAAAACTAGCAACACATGAAATGTCATTTTAGTCTACGGAAAGAAAAAATAGACTTTAATTAACTTAATTAATTCTTGTAAAATTGTGTAAAACCATTAAAAAACGCATTTAAGTAAATTAAAGTATCAAGATTGAACATTAAGTATTACGTATGTTATATTATAACTTTATTTTTGTAAACGAATCAAATGCGGGTTGTCGGCAGATTTTCAAACAAAATAGTTTTGCAGCTTAAGTAAAAGAATGCCTTATAACGTCAAGAGCAAGACTCGGAACCGGTTTTTTCTTCACACAAACAATACCGGTATTATTACGTTCTTTTTCGTTCTTTGGTTTATTATTTCATTTTTGATGGGTTCTAATAATATGAAGTCGTTACACCTAAATACATGATTCAGCCCTATGGAAAGTGCATAAAATAATTAAAAATATTGGGCTATTTTGGGATTTAAAAAAAAAAACCGGTTCCGAGCCCTGGTCAAGAGTAAGTAAAAATAAAATTATATATTCAGTTTTAGCTTTAGTTTCAATAGTATATAAACTGTATTATATCAATGTACCTATACATTTCTACTTCGACTATAAATAAAAGCACATACAGATGTTCTCGGTAACGTTCGTATTTGTAATGCTACATCAGTCAACCTCAGTACATTTTGTACCGAGACTAACTGAAATAGCAAGACACGTTCGTACGTTTCCGTGAAAATACGATGATAATAATTATATTTACACTACATCTGTACTGTGTGACCCAATCGTGATGTTATTAGTGTAGGTAAGTTAAGAAGCTTATTTGTACTTAAATTAAATGGTTGTTCAGTTTAATACGTCTTTTATTATTTGCGAATAGAACCTACCTATAGGCAGGGGTGCGAAACTCCTAACTTCGGACGAACTCAGCTCCGTTCGGCTCAGCATTGCTCCGAGCAATTATTAGGGTTGACACAACTTGACGTCCCTTTGCGTGCACGACCATAGATAAGGTAATGGCTTGAATTTTGAGAAACCCTAAATAGCCGAGTGGGATAGTGCCATATATTAGAAACGGACGGCATGATTCGTCCCTGAACCGCTGTAAGAATAAATAATAGGGTGGTTCAAAATAACTTTTTTTCCAATGGGGCACCCCCTTATTTTCAAGGCTCGGAACCGGTTTTTTCTTCATACAAAAACTACCGGTATTATTGGGTGTGTAATGTTTTTAATAACAACAACTATTTTCGAATTTTTATTTTGCATAATGCGTATTGCATAATTTTGAAATGCAGAAATGATTATTTATACTTGGTCAAGCAAATCTTGTCAGTAAAAAAAGGCGCGAAATTCAAATTTTCTATAGGACGATAACCCTTCGCGCCTACATTTTTTAAATTTGCCGCCTTTTTCTACTGACAAGATTTGCTTGACCATCTATAGTATAAAAACAAAATGAATAAGAATAATTTACATAATTTCAGTAATATTTCAGTTGCATAGTAATGTATTTGCATAACAGGAAATCAGTATAATGATCATTTTGTATACTGTTTAATGCACATAACGTTCTTTTTCCATAAAAACCAAGTTCATAGTGTTCAAAGAATGAAGCGTTGTTTCTTTCCACATATTAAAATTTAAGTTCTCAGGCCTCCTCTCATGATCGAGAGGGTAATCAAATGTGTATACTATTATAAAATAAGTGGGTTCTGGCGCTTCGCCGGCCGCTGCCGCGGCACGCTCGCTTCGCTCGCTCGGCTCGCGGGCTGTAGGGTTGCAGTTCTACCTAACACTCCTCGCTTCGCTCGTCGTCGTACCTAACGGCGACCTGCCTTAAGGTAGAATATGTACGTTGTTTTATATTATGTCACCCGATCATATGTTAAAATATAGTTCTACATTTTAATCATAATACTAACTGTATGTTATAACATGTAAAATTATTCCTAATGATCGTTATAAATTTTTATGATTATAGAACATTCTGTAATTTAATTATTATAACGAATAATATTATAGATTTTATTTCTATACATTATGTTTATTATGAGTTTTAAAAGTAGTTAAATGTAATTATGCAAAATGTTTGTATTAAAATTGAACGGCACCCGGTATTATTACGTTATTTTTCGTTCTTTGTTTTTTTATTTCATTTTTAATAGGGATGTACCGACTAGTCGGGAAAGCCGACTATCCGGCCACATTTGTAGTCGGCGATTAGTCGGCGACTAGTCGGCAAAAATGGCCGATTAGTCGGCACTTTATTAGTGAAAGAAACACAGAAAAAAAAAGAAATCAACAATCAATATTTACCATATGTTTTATGTTTATTTTATTTTATAAAATACCTATTCAGGGTGCATACGAACACTTTTGTTCATATAATTGACCGTTTGATCGTTATCGTATGTTAGTGGGATGGTGTTTTCCTCTACAGGTCGATCTCAACTGATTCTCGGGTAATTTCATGTGCAAGTTCGATAGTATTTTTTTATTATTATTATTCAGTTTTTGTTTTTCTTTTAATGGTGGAGCCATGAGCAACTGTTCTATTAATGTTATTGCAAAATTTAGAGACAGTCAGGGCACGTTGCTCGTAAACGCGCTGACCACAGGGGATAGATTCTTAACTGGCTACGTACGGGAAATAGAGCCTTGGAAATATCTTCTACAAGCTGTACTGACGGTCTGCTCATGATTGCAAAATAAAAGAACTAAAGACAGAAATTAAACGAGGATTCTTGTGATAGGTCTTTGAACCTGTAGAGAACACCTTTTAGCCAAGCTAAATTATGATGAATAGCGCAACCAAAGGAGCAAAAGTATTGTTTTGAACTTATACGAAACCAATGATCTGGCCGACTAGCCGACTAGTCGGCCGACTAATCGGCCATTCGAGCGCCGATTAGTCGGCTAGTCGGCTAGTCGGCCAAATCAATAGTCGGTACATCACTAATTTTTAATGGGACAATCTACCAATACGAAGTTGTTACCTAAATACATGAGTCAGTCCTACATAAAGTAAAGAGCATAAAATAATTGATAATATTGGGCTATTTCGGGGTTAAAAAAAAAACCGGTTCCGAACCTTAATTGTAATTTATTGTGTAATAGATTCAAGCTATGTACAGCACATTAAGTACATTAATAACTTATATAACTAAAATCTTACCTTTTCAGGCATTTACACATTACATAACTATTACTAACAAAACAATTAATTCAATTCAAATAAACAGTGCTATTACAATTAGGTATTTTATTTTAAATGTACAATAATCCATTGAATTTAATAAAAATAAATTAATAACTATTAGGTTAAGTCAAAGTACATTTCATAGTCATTGAGATCATTAAAAACTAATTAGAGTTCATTTATTTCACACCTAAAATAATCATTGGTCGAGTAAAAACATTTCGATATCAGCCATTCTTTAATTCTTCTCTTAAATGTTATCAATTTATCATCCTTAAATACGTCAGGTAACTTATTAAAAATTTCGCATAATATAGGAATTATTGGAATTTATAGCTAGCTTAACGGCAGGCCTATAAAGTCTATGCTTGTATTGGTTACGAATCTCGTGATTACACATATCTTGTTTATGAATAAAAAGATGTTTATGTTTGTGCACAAAAACACTAGCTTCAAAAATGTACAAGCATGCAAATGTCAGAATGTAATGTTCTATAAAGTAGGGGCGGACGGCACGATTCCATTAATTTTATATTGAAAATTGCTCTGATACAACGTGCTTGCTTATTTTATTACACTAAGGCCCACTCCACCCACTTGCACTAACCCGGGGTTAAGCGGTTAAACCGTTAAAGTGTCAAATTGTACTGGTAACCATGGGAACTCCAGGTTTAACCTGTTAACCGGTTAGTCTAATGTAGGTACGTGGAACGGGAGCCGTGACCAAGGGTCGGAACCGGTTTTTTTTAAGTCCCAAAGTAGCCCAATATTTTTTATTTATTTATTTAAACTTTATTGCACAGTAAAAATTGTACAAAAGGTGAACTTAATGCCAGAAGGCATTCTCTACCGGTTAACCCTCGGGTCAAACAGAGAACAAGTCGTAATAGGTGCAAGGAAAATTAAAAGTACGTAAAATTTAATATTAAGCACAAATTTTATGTTGAACAACATACTCTTTCAAATATACATACTGCTATAATATACTTATACATATTCATATTCATATTCATATTCGTTTATTAATAATAATTCATATTACATGTCATTTTACAATGTTACATCAAAGTAGGTATAGTACAAAATAAATTAAAATTAAAATAAAATTAAAATTAAAACAATAAATAAAATGTCAAATAAAGATATAGGTACCTACGGTAACATAGGTAATAACTTAATTCATAAAGTCTGCAAAACTGTAGAAAGTGTGCTCTACAAGCCATCGTTTAAGCCTAAATTTAAAGCTGGTCAGTGACGGCGCATCTGTGACGTGTGGTGGCAGACGGTTGTAAACGGCTGGTCCCATTACATGGGTGAGTTTTGAGGATTTTGCCAATCTACGCTTCACGCCCACGAGTTTTCGGGCGTTTCGCAGGTTTCGTCCATGAATATCGGATCCACTCGAGTACTCGTCAAGGTGACATCGCACGTATGTAGCTACTTGGAAAATCACAATGGAGGGCAGAGTGAGTATCCCAAGGTCCTTAAAGTGAGGTCTCGCTGAGTCACTCTGACTCACTTGCACAATCGCTCGGACGGCTCTCTTTTGCATGCGAAAGACACGCTCCCATTCGGCAGCGCGGCCCCACAGCTCTGCGCCGTATTGTAGGAGTGAGTGTACAGTGGCAAAGTAACAAGACAGCACCACCCTCCTGGGCACCACTCTCGCCAGACGTCGCAGGGCAAAGCAGGCACTTGCTAGCTTGTTACACACTTTGCCTATGTGCGATTCCCACTGCAGTCCTCTGTCGAGCCCAAAACCCAGGAAGGTGGTATTCTGCACTTGACCCACTTGGACACCATCCACAAACACTCCAAGGTTTCTTGGGCCTCTACCCCCGAGATAGAAGTGGAGAAAGTGGGTTTTATTAAGGTTTAGTACCAGGCCATTGCTTCTAAAGTACTGTGACACCTGATTTGCGACTTTATTCAGACATTGCTCGAGTTTGTCAATGTCAGGTGCACACACTACCACACTAGCACACATACATAAAATACTAATATACATATGTGTACATATAATACAATATTATAATTATAAATATATATATATATATATATATATATATATATATATACCTGCTTTCTTATTTTTATTTATTTTATAGTCTTTACGTGGGATTGACTCATGTATTTAGGTAACAACTTCGTATTATTACATTGTCCCATTAAAAATGAAATAATAAACCAAAGAACGTACCTAATAATACCGGTATTTTTTGTATGATAAAAAAACCGGTTCCGAGCCTTGGCCGTGACGTATGTGTACTTCTCTGTATCTTCGTACGCAGTGGCGGATTTGCAGTCTTTGCCGCCCTAGGCCCTGTAGCCGCCCCTTTCTCAACACACATCATATTGACTACATTTTGAGTTATTTCTTCCCCTAATATCTTGCCGCCCTAGGCCCGGGCCTACCGGGCCTTATGGCAAATCCGCCACAGTTCGTACGAGTACGTATGTTGCGCCAACACCCGGGTTAGTGAATGGTGCAAGTAGCCCTTATTATACTGATAAAATACATCAAATTTTGTAACTTTATCTCAACTACAAGGCGGTGCTCAACCACTTTTTTGCGATAACCTATCCGAGCTCTGCTAATAACATTAAATTAACATAATTATGTTCTTTAGTTAATTCAAATCTATTTATTATTTTCACTTATTACAATAACAATTACACACAAAAGTCCTGGTACTGTCATCTACTGATATTCTCGCTACTCCTCTCTCCCCACTCCCCACATTCATCACTACCTCCTTCTCTTTTCCATTCGTCTCCCATATTGGTCTACTATCGGTCTGACTTTCTGTCAAGTTTGATATTCGTATTTCAGTATTTGACTCTGTATTATAGTCATTCTGATTCGGTACTGTCAAATATATTGGTTCTCCAGTGTTTGACATTCTATTTTTGTCATTCTGACCAGATACTGTCAGATTTGATAATTGTTCTCCTGTATTTGACACTTCTTTTTCGTCAGTCTGATCCAGTACTGTCAAAGATATTGGTTCTTCAGTATTTAACTCTTTATTATTGACATCTTGACTAGTAACAGTAGTAACAGTCGCATTTGAAATTGTTTCTCGTGTAATTGACTCTCCATTTTTGTCATTGTCACTCGGTACTGTCAGAGATATCGGTTCTCCAGTATTTGACTCTTCATAGTCCGCATCTTGACTAGATACTGTCATATTTGAAATTGTTTCTCGTGTATTTGACTCTCTATTGTTGTCATTTTCACTCGGTACTGTCAAAGATATCTGTTCTTCAATCTTTGACATTATATTTTTGTCATTCTGATTCAGGACTGTCAAAGATATCGGTTCTCCAGTATTTAACTCTTCTTTATCCGCATCTTGACTAGATACTGTCGGATTTGAAATTGCTTCTCCTTTATTTGACACTTCATTTTTGTCATTTTTACTCGGTACCGTTAAAAAAATTGGTTCTTTAGTATTTGACTCTTCATTATTTTCATCTTGACTAGATACTGTCGGATTTGAAATTGTTTCTCCCGTACTTGACCCTTCTCTTTTATCATTTTCACTCGGTACTGTCAAATATATCTGTTCTTCAGTGATTGACATTCCAATTCTATCATTCTGATTAGATACTGTCGGATTTGGTATTTGTTCTCCTGCATTTGACATTCCGTTTTTGTCATTCTGATCTGATACTGTCAAAGATATTGGTTCACCAGTATTTGACTCTTCATTGTCCGCATCTTGACTAGATACTGTCATATTTGAAATTGTTTCTCCCGTACTCGACCCTTCTCTTTTGTCATTTTCACTCGGTACTGTCAAAGATATCGGTTCTCCAATATTTGCCTCTTCATTCTTGTAATTTTGAGTAGGTGCTGTCAAACATATTGGTGGACCAGAGTCATTTGGCATTCCATTTTCAAGTGCCAAGTCGGTCGATATTCTGTCTTCCTCTTGAGCTTGTGAAGCACTTGGCTTTAGGCTGACTTTTTCTGGTTTGATTTCTGTTTCATTCTGTAATATATAACACATCATTTAAACAGTGTACATACAGTTAAGTGTAAAAATATGGGAGCATACAACTTATTCAAAAATGTCCCATAGTTCTTAATTTGCTGACATAAGAGGTATGGGACATATTTTTGCGTATGATGTGCAGTGAAGGTACCCTCCGTTTTAATAATAAAAGACTACGCTTTTTCTTACGTTTGTTTAAAAAGTACAAGACGGGCGAGTTAAAATAATTTGATCTAATGTCATTCTAATTAGAAAAATTACTATACTCTGGCACACACAATTTGTCAGTAGAAAGAGGCGCGAAATTCTAATTTTCTATGGGAGGGCAACCCAAAATTAAAAAATGTAGGCGCCAAGCCTACATTTTTTATATTTGCCCCGTTTTTCTAATAGGGAATATTACGCAAAACTCTGCGTAGAGGGCGTCACTAGCACAATCACAGGACCTACCGCGAAACACGAAAATCGAAAGTTCTATCACTATTGCCAATTCGATCGATAGAGAGATACATAACGAAATTTCGATTATCGCGTTTCGCGGTAGGCCATCTGTAAACAAACCGCCTTGATGCATACATGTCACAATAAAAACTTGTCAAAAAAACTGTTTAAGGGGTCATCCATTAATTACATCACACGTTTAGGGGGAGGGAGGGGGGTCAAGAAAATGTGACATGTTGTGACAAGGGGGAGGAGGAGTCACAAACTTTGTGACGTCACTTTAACTTCATCAGTAACCGAAAATTTATTTAAATTATTTTAAACGCTAATATACATTTAAATAACAAGTTTTTGAAACGATAATCGTTTTTATTCGTTTAATTTTATTTCTTAATCAGTTTTGGGTTATAAATTTACTAATATTTCTTTTGTCAAAAATATTTTTTTTAAATATTAAATAAATATTTGCCGATTTCGTTGAACAAATGTGACGTCACACCAGGGGGGAGGGGTTTGCCAAATGTGACCAAGTGTGACAAGGAGGGGGGGAGGGGTAAAAAAACCTAGAAATTCGTGTGACGTAATTAATGGATGACCCCTAATAAGGCGTAGTATGTAAGTATAAGTTACTCTATGGTTTACTATGTGCACTAGTGCTGCACTCTGGCGGCAGAACATTGCAGTAATACTCCCTATTGTTAGTTTGTTAGCTGTATGTGCCAGAGTATATCTAACTTATAGACAGAAATAAATGTCACAGACGAAAAAAGTGACCAAGGCCTCCAGTGATCTGGAATCGAACCACCATCGTCTAAATTCGCGGCAATCGCTATAACCACTAGGCCACCCAGATCATGACTTAACCAGTCACCTCCCACTGCGGGGTTGCGTAATGCATCGCAGCCATAATGTGATTTGTAGTGTTTAGTTTTAAAATATATTTTTATAATATGTATGCTAGTTTTAAGGTATTTATGTATGGGCCACTAGTTGCCTGAAATAAAAAATTTCATTCATTTTTTTTTCATTCATTCATTCATTCAAAACCTTTTTACGTACCTGCTCAACACCGGTTTTATTAACATATAGCTCCTCACACCCCTCCTCGATATCCGGCACGTGACGAAGCAGGAACCGCGTGTGCGCCTGCACGTGCGTGAAGCTGGCAACGGCGTACGCGTTGCATTTGTTATTATCGCGCGGCGCCGTCGACGCTATACCTAAAGAGGACCCAGTTTAAGCAAAGAGAATTTGAAATGGAGAGTTACTGTCATGGTAAATTATGTAGGTAGCTACAGTACATTTACTGCCATCTTTCGACAGAAGATAAAATTTGTTAGAACGCCATTTGACTTTGATCATTATTCTTTCAATGATATGTGTTAACTTGTTAAATATTCATATTAACGCCATCTACTCGAGAGTAGGCTGAAGGTTATAGCGCCATCGCTCGAAAAGATTGCACGCCATACCTTTGGCCTATAGTCGAGTAGATGGCGTTAATATTAATATTTAATAGGTTAACACATATCCGTGAAAGAATTAAGATCAAAGTCAAATGACGTTCGAACAGTTTTATCTTCTGTCGAAAGATGGCAGTAAATTTGCAGTGGCTACATAAATTTACTAAGACTCCACTGTCTGTCTGTCTGTCACCAGGCTGTATCTCATGAACCGTGATAGATGTGGTGTAGGTTTAGAGCCGTTGGCAGTTTTTTATATTCTTAAGTGCTTTGGGTAGTATTTAATATGATATGCGTAAATTGAAGAATAAATATTTTCATTTACCGTGTAGATAAGGGATGGATGAGGTGTAGTAGATGAGGCCACCACCGCTGTCGCCGCGACAAAGGGCTCGACCTGGAAAATATTTCAGACTCACAGTTCAATAATTAGTATCCCTAGTAGCTGGTTTGTTACTGCACGCCGTTGCATGGGAAGCTTGCACTTTGCGACTATGCGCTTAAACTTGGCGCAGTTGGTCTTGAGCAGATACAGACCGGGCGACGTCGAGAACCACCTCTCATTTAGTGGGGGGGAGAGGGGAATTTCGACGCTGCCGCGCTTCACTTGGAGCAACATTTCTCTAAAACTATGCCTATTAGGGCATGTGATCTGATCTGCTCAAGACCAGCTAAGGATCAACTGTGCCAAGTTTCAGTGCATAGTCACAAAGTGCAAGGTGTCGTGCACTAACAAACCAGCTATAGGTACTGTAATTCTGATGTCGGCAGGGCGCGCACATCGTGTCCAAAAAGATACCATGGGCGCTCCAAGTGAGCATAACGGAAGAGGAGGCTTCAAGTTATACATCTGTGACTGAGTATTTAGTAACTGGAGGCGCCTAGTCTGTAATTTTCTGTACAAAACAGTCTGTCGATTTTTGCGGAGGAGGGGCACGTCAAATGTATGGCTATTTGTACGTAACGTATAAATACAATCTTATTTAATAAGTATATTGGTATTTAATGGTGACAACACAAAGGATGTAGCAGGATAGCCTTTGAAAAATTGCCCCCAGCGCTTTTGGTTCGGAACTATAACCAAACGATGCCTTTTAAGAAGATAATACTCTGCACAAAGTTTCAGCCCCCTCCGACCCCCTGGGGGTCCACAATACCCGATAAACCCCAAAACTATTTTATTTTTTTCCTCCAAATCTATGAGACGGATGAATCCCCAATTCTGCTCAAATATTATTGGAACTAAAGGTCATTGTTGGAAAAAATTATAGCTCTCTACCTCATCCCACTGTAAAAAAAAAATATAATAAAATTTGTAACATTCTGTATAATGACTGCCAGTCTTGGCACATTAACCATTTTTTTTTAATATGTACTAACGTCTTATCTACGTCATATCCTAAATTCATCCGCTTAGCAAGGGTGGAACACTGTGAAATAATTGTAAATGTACCAATGATCTAAGAATGTAAACAAACAAGATGGCTGTCATTTCATTCTCCACATTACACAGATGACACGCGATTTTTGAATTATTCGAACACATTCTTGCTCGCCCGCGATTTTTCAAATTTGTCGCCGTATTCTACTGACAAGATTTGCTTGACCAAGTAAACCAAGGCAAAGCCAGAAGCTATACTCGTCTCAAGTCTCAATGAAAAATAAAGAAATCTTGGTGAAATACTCACCAGTTTTCTGATCCCCCGCGCAGATCTTGTCACTAGTGATGTATTTGAGGAAGCTATCTTCAGCCGTGCGGAGACACTCCTCAAGATCCAGGTAAGGCAGCCAGCCCCTAAGCTTTCCTAATGATCAAACAGGTTTCCTATGGATCTAAAGAGTACATGTTGGTGATACACTCACCAGTTTTCTGATCCCCCGCACAGATCTTGTCACTAGTGATGTACTTGAGAAAGCTATCTTCAGCCGTGCGGAGACACTCCTCAAGGTCCAGGTAAGGCAGCCAGCCCCTAAGCTTTCCTAATGATCAAACAGGTTTCCTATGGATCTAAAGAGTACATGTTGGTGATACACTCACCAGTTTTCTGATCCCCCGCGCAGATCTTGTCACTAGTGATGTACTTGAGAAAGCTATCTTCAGCCGTGCGGAGACACTCCTCGATGTCGACGTAAGGTAGCTCGAGGTAGTTGAGGCGCTGTGACGGCAGGCCGTTGATTTCAGTTAGACCCCAGCCAGCGATCTAGGTATAGGCATAGAGAAATAATATAGTAAGACAAGAGTGCTCACTCCATACATCAGTTTTGGTACGTACCTTTGGTAGTGCTGATAATTCCGCTACTCGATGCTAGATGTCGACTATGAAAATATTAGTCTTTTTGGTACCAAGACTGATGTATGGAGTGAGCAATCTATGTATTTTTTTGTTTAAGGGTACCTATAGGAAATTGCTATGAGACTCACATTAGCGGTATCATAATTATATCAGTTCGACAAGATCAATACTTGATGCAGTCATAGCCCTGCAAGTGTTTTTGAAATGCGCGGATGCACAAAAAAACTTATTCGAAAATCCCTGGTTAAATTTAACGGATTAGCTTCTGACTTCTGCGAGGAATGATAATTACCGTAATACCTACTATGTCGCCCGGGTCTCAAACAATCCATACCTACCGAGTTTCATCTAAATCGGTTAAGCGGTTTAAGGATGGCTCACGCTAGACCGGGCCGAGGCGTCCGACATGCCATTTTCTATGACGGTCTGACGGATCTTTTAAGCGTGATAGACAGAATGTACCTACTTTTGCTTTTTAAATGCTTTCTATTTCTGCTTGGGAAAAAAAGGACTCATCTGTTCGGCTGTGAAAAATTTAAAATTGTGGTAGGAATAGAAATACCTTTCCCAGGTTCCCGCTGGTGAGATGCCTCTCATCCAGTTCAAGGTCGAAGCTGATGCAGACAGGCTTGACTCCTGGGGCATACTCCAGAGACATGGTCAGGATAACGATGGCTAAGTCGTCCTGAAAGCTGGTCTTGCTGCCGCGGAACCGGGGAGGGATCTTAATGTCTTTAACCTGTAAATTAAATTTGTATGAAGGTGAAAACAAAAATATAAACCGGACAAGTGCGAGTCGGACTCGCCCACCGATGGTTCCGTACTGTTCAGTATTTGTTGTTATAGCGGCAACAGAAATACTTACATCATCTGTGAAAATGTCAACTGTCTAGCGGTTATGTGTACTGTATCACGGTTCATGAGATACAACCTGGTGACAGACAGACGGACAGTGGAGGCGGAGAGGAGAGTGTGCTCTTTCGGTAAATTGTTACCTCTACTAGTTTTCGACACAAAAACTAGACTTTCCGGTTCTCAACACTGATTTAAACTTTCACAATTTTCACACATTATTAAATTGAACAACGGGACTTACTCGCGTATTTACGTTTTAAGATTTACCTCCGACGTTACGAGGATGATGGCGTTGTCCCCGAGGTCTCGGTGGTTCTCGCCATAAAAATTTAGTACCGGATTCCCTCTAATAGGTTGGACCAAAGAGAATTAAGTTTGGTTGGACTCACGTCAGAATGCTGTGTGTAGATCTCTCCCTCGGTATCCCAGGGTCTGAGAAGCTTGCCTGCCGCCACCGCGAATAGTCCGGGGCGGAGCGCCCCCACGGCGTCATCCCAAAAACAATGGGCGGCTGAAACATTAGGTACATAATAGACGAACTAATAATAAACTGAAATAAGTAGATTATGTCATAATCACTACACCTTATAAAACAAAGTCCCCCGCCGCGTCTGTCTGTTTGTGAGATGTTCGTGATAAACTTAAAAACTACTGAACGAATTTTCATGCGGTTTTCACCTATCAATAGAGTGATTCTTGAGGAACGGTTTAGGTGTGTAATTTGTTAAGGTTTTGTGTAACCCGTGCGAAGCCGGGGCGGGTCGCTAGTTAAAGAAAAAGTGAACCAGTCTATCGTCTTTACCTTTTGCGGCTAACGCCATAACCTCTAGGACACCCGGTCACGGTGGCACTCGTTCAACATCTTCGAGTAAGTATGTGCAATTTTGTTAAAAGCAAAAACTACCGAATGTTAATTCTAAATGTGCCTTGAGAAATACCGTAAAGCCAAATTACTTTAACCCATCAGAGAGTAACTTTGGCCCACATGAAAACCTCGTATACCTTAGAAGGGTCTAACAAAAATATAAAAACTTTGGCGTTCAGCTAACCCAGATAAAAAGGTGCCATAATATCTATGGAATAAAAAACTTGCACCGAATTAATCCCAATTACGATTAAACCCTATTAACCCAATTATGATTATTCTGTTTAATAATTACCTATCCTCTTCGGCCAATGTATCCCCACTTTACAGTGGTTAAAACTCACCTGACAGTACCACATCAGCTTTAACCAACGACCCTCCGCACACCTGCATATACGGAGTAAAGGTCTTGGAGTATATCCCAACATGCCACTGCAGCGACGGGGCGAAGAGTAAACCTAGCTTCGGGACTGGCCGCGACATGGTCCCAGGATGAGCTCCAGACGGAGGCTTGGAAGACATCGGGGGTGGTCTGGGTGTCGTAGTATTTTTCTTTCCTTCAGGAGTAACGACTGGTTTTGCGTCACCTTCCTTGTTAGAAGAAGCTTGTGCTTGCTTTGTGTCTCTGATTTTGTCAATATAGTTAGGCGGTACATTAAAATATTTAGGTGGTTCACCACCGCTGCTTTCACCAGGATACGAGTCATCGTCATCACTGGTACCATCAGGAAACGGGGGAGGTGCTGACGAGTCGTCATCTTTACCGGTATCATTAGGATATAGGAGAGGTTCTGAGTCATCAGTCTCGCCAGAGGATGCTTTGAACACGGTTATTGATCCTTGAGAATTATCATTATAATCATTATCTGAGCTTAGATTCGGTGCTTGCGTAAAATGATTTTCTGGAAATCAGAAGTACTGAGAGTGTCATTATTTATTAATTATTTTGTTTAAACTGTGCAATAACACAGTAAAAATAAGTATAAATAGCGGGCTTAAAGCCACAAGGCATTCGCTACCAGTCAGCCATAGGGCAAAATAGATATTCTCGAGTTTTATAATGTCATAGAAACTTCATTAAAGTAAAAATTACAACAAATATTAAACATTCGACTGAACAGAGCGCGAACATCAAAATACAGATTTGAAAAGTGAGATTATCCACTAGATTTATAATAACAACCGAAACCTCACCGTATGCGTTTTCCTGACCAGGATTTTCTTCACCATTTCCATCATGACTACCCCCAAAAGTATCTTGACTGCTCTGACTGAGTTCTAAAGCACCGTCCTTTGTCAATCCTAATTTCTGCTGCCATTGCAACACCCACGGGTATTGCCGCATGATTTGACTGATCAGTCTTAGTTGACTTCTGTCAAAAGTATCGTAAGTTATTTCAGGCTGACTTTCAAAAGTGTGGGTGCCGATTGTCTCATAACTATGACGTTGGTCTCTTGGGTAACTGGTTTCATAAAGAGTTTCGGTGCCGTGCCCTGAAGGAAATCGAATGTTGTACTCGTAGCCATGGGTATGGGGTAATAGTACACCTGAAATTATAAACGTTTTGCAAAGGTTTTTATAAATACAGTATCCCTGCTGACAAAAGTCGTATCGAAACAAAGAGGAAAACCTACTGAGAAAATGATAAATGCTGTAGGGTACACGCCATCAGATATATCGGAGCGGCCAAGATGCTCCCAATTATCTGAACCATTGACATAGATATCTAGGGACTGGCTTTACGGGCAATAATAATGAGGCATGACAGGGGCCAGTACAGCGGTGTGACACCGGTACAACGCGATTGGTTGATGAGTTCGCATCACGCGCGCTATTGGTCGCAACTAGTTGCGTTAGACTGCACGATTGGCTGGAATTCGTGAGTAACACCGCTGAACTAGTACCATTTTTAGTGCCCGTAAGGCCAGTCCATAGATATTAGGGTGGAGCGCGCTGGAATGGGAAAAAATGATAAACTCGATTCAGACGCGTAACGTAACGGTGACGTCATGTGTCACGGACAATGTTATTCACAAAAGAACTTTAGTCATAACGTATCATAATCAGGTCAATTATTTAAAACTGGACTTTTATATTAAGCAATAAAGCTCAATGTTCTAATCTTGTACGGGCTGAAATAGCTGAGGATCTCACAGTTACATAACTTTATATCACTCCAATATAATTCAATAAAGCTACATCTTGATGAAATCGCTAATAAAAGTGAACTCCAGTACTGGTGAATAAAACTCAAAATATCATGACCAAATATATTTAGATGCGAGGTCTGCAAGGTAACTTTACAATTTCTATTCGAATTTTAAACAATTAACGCTACATTTTTAAGCTCACTGGCCAGCAACTTCGGAACTAAAGTTTTTCAATAGAAAGGAGGATGGGTCAATTATACATAGTGCTGCAGTCATTTTGGACTAGTCATTGAGTTTTCACTTCTGTCGGCACTCCCGGAGTGCAACCCGTTGTTTTTTTATTTATTTATTTATTTAAAGAAGTGGAAAAACGTGACACGTGTGTAACCATCAAAAATGATATAAAGCTTTATTTCCTGCCTAAATATTTAATTATACAGTAATTGTATGCACCTAAGTAAACAAATATTTATTAAAAATATAAGTAACAATTATAAAAAAAAATATTGCTTGATGAAATGGACCTTGAAAATCCATTACGGGCAGCATCAACATCGCTAAAATGAAAATAACCGAAATAAAAAAATAAAACATGATGTGTATGTATTGATTGTTGTATATCATAAAAATATGTTTTCTTTCTTCGATATAATCCATTTCCCAGTTAAATAAACCATAATAAATGGTTTCAAATACCTAAGAAGAAACCACCAACACTACCTGAGTGCAAGCGACTTTTACTATCATATGTATGTGTTAATATTGTTTTCCTTTGTTTCTAAAACATTCTTACTTTAGATAAATATGTAGATTGGAATATATTTAGGTGTTAAAAGAGCTTTTTCTTTTATTTTGACTTCATAAAAAGTTTTGCAATATATTCGAAGACTACATTCTTCTCACCGTATAACCCACTTCAGGACGACAAGATATTAAACGTGATTAATTACAACGAAACTAAGTGTCTTATGAAACAAAAATAATCAACTTTGATAAATAATTCAGAAACATAATATTAAAAAATATATTCATATTCATATTCATTTATTCATAAAATTACAAACTTTACATCTCAAAAGGGTTATTAATTAATTAATTAATTGTGTATTTATAATGGGTGTGTAATGATCGCTATAATAATAAATGATCTATTTTCATTCGATATAATAACAAATGGTATAATTTAGAAAGATATATCACTAAGGTAATATAATCAACCATGTGTATACCAACAAGAGGAATAATTTTATATGGTATAGCGTATAGTTAAGAGTAGATATAA
Source organism: Cydia splendana (assembly GCF_910591565.1). Taxonomy (NCBI): domain Eukaryota; kingdom Metazoa; phylum Arthropoda; class Insecta; order Lepidoptera; family Tortricidae; genus Cydia; species Cydia splendana. The sequence goes on from NC_085985.1 coordinate 1,955,298, forward strand.
AATAAATTTAATATAACGAGTACCCAATATAATAAATGACATCATTTCTAGCTGTACTCGTATATATATGATATTGCATACATTAAATATTTCGTCCCTAAAATTGAATCACCCAACATTTGTAAATGACTGAAAAATGTACCTTTATTAGTTTATCGTGTGTGAAATTATATTAGGATCAATCCATAAAATGAAATGTATGCGGAGAGCTTACATTTAGAAATCATAACATCTATGAAAAATTGTCATACTAATATAGGTTTTAACAAGTCGTACTTCAGACTTGGTGACAAATCGACGAAGCCTTCTATTTTCTGCTCTGTAGGGCTTGCAAATATTCGAAACTTTCAGGTATTCGAATATTCGACTTTTTCTGACGAGATATTCGAATATTCGAATAATTATTCGAATATTTAAAAAAAAATAAGAAAAGGAACGAAAAATCGGTTTATTATCCTTTTATTCAAAAGCTTTTTCCACATATTGCTAAAATTAATGATATTTTGCAGAAATCCACTTATTGACTAGATTTTATCATCCTACTCTGAAATACCCACGTTTATAAAAGCAAGTAAGTACCTAAAACGCAAAAATTAGTCATTTTCAATATTTCTTGATAAAACTTTTTATTATAAATGCGTCGTTGCGTGAATTAATATAACTCTAATCATCCAAACATGTATGTAAGAGAGAAAACATTTTAGTAGGTAATCAACTAATCACTAATCATTTTCTGATTTAAATTAACTTCTTGTCGTTAAGAAGCCTGTAAAATGGCCTTTAATTCCATTGTATTTTGAATCTTTATTGACTTTATTAGTCTTGGCAAGTTTAGTTTTGATTCCTAATGGTCGGCTGTTATATAATAAGTTATATAATTGGTATTGGAATATTTAAGGGAAAAAGTTGGCTGACTACGGGGTGGATTATTCGTTAGCTAAAGGTGCATGGTTAGAACTAGTTCGGTAGGTTTGGTATGATCAAATTTGTGAATTGCGATAAAGGGCAAGGTTTAGACTTCGAATATTCGCTTAAGGTACGATTTTACTCAATAAACAAAATGACCCTTTATCTTAAAACTTACGTAAAGTTACTTGTACCTAGAAAAAGCATTAGCCGCACCGTAATAAAACATACTTTTTGATTTCGTTTCCTTTGAAATTGAGTTAGGTTTAACTGTATTCACGAAGCCTATTGAGAGGAATACAGTAAAAACATTATTTCCTTCGCATTTGGGTACCTACGGTTCCTCATTCACTGTTAATACCCGGCAAAATACACAGAAACTGTAACTATAACGGATGAAAATAGATTTTACCTAGTAATAAAAAATATTCGAATATTCGAAACCTGAGCGGCCGAATATTCGAATATCAAAACAGGTCGAATATTCGACATATTCGAATTGCAAGCCCTAGCTCTGAGGGATAAAAGGTAACTAACGAACCTAACCTAACCCAACCTGAAATCGCGGTTGTACATGCTCTTATTTGTTATGCGAGCCCCCCGAGCCGCCTTCGTCTTTAGACATGGGGATACCTGTGTCTATTTTTTAACCTATACCATACTAGATACGACACTCCAATATAAAAAATATGTCTACAATACATAATAGCCAATTAATGTTATACCGAACCTTTTATTATAAAGTATGTGCGTTATACTACCTTGGCATTAGATTGAAAGTTATTATATCAAATACCTGTTATACTGTATGAGAGATATATCTGATAAAAATATGTCATTCGTATGTATATGTTTTATAAATTATATCCCTTGATCGTTATATCGACCAATAATATATCCATAGTTGTTATATACAGCGAAACGCACCCATTTATAATATTATAATCAATATTTAAGGCTAAAGCGATATGTATCCCTCCTCCACTTAAGACGAAACAGGAGCTGAGTTTTAAATATTTTAGGTAAATATACCCGTCTCGCTAACGGAAGCGGCACCTAAAAGTAGTGCGACAAGGACAAAGCGAAAAATCTCAAAAATCGAGGTTTCGTACTCCTCTGTTTCCTCCTCCAAAACTTAACCAATCGTAACCAAATTTGGAAATCTAAATGATTATGAAATTATCTGTGTCGGACCGTTTTGCTTTTTTGGCTAATTGATATCAGTTTTGAATGCCACGCCTCTCATTGCGGCATAGTCAATTAGGCCATTTTGGCCATTTTTGAAGGGCTCTAGCGCCTTAAAAAACAAAAATATCAAAACAAGCAAAACGGTCCGACACAGATATTGACAATATTAATCTGTGTTGAAATGAAAAAATCATTGCTCTAGCTTCAAAAACCACAGAGGAAAACGAGGAGTACGTTTGTATGGAGAAATGACCACTCCCGTTGGCTCTTAATCATCAAATAGAAAACTGGAATTCGCAGGAAATTTCGTCATATTGGTATTTATATTTTGCTATAGCATGGATTCACTTTCATCGCTGATATAATGAAGACATAAACTACTGCACTAGTTTCTACACGAGCAGCCTGTGGGCAGACTATACGCATAAACGGTACAACGCTCTGCGCGTTCAATATAACAACGCGTACAGGGTGCTGATGGGGTTGCCCAGATTCTGTAGCGCGTCAGGGATGTTCGCGGAAGCGCGGGTAGACTGCTTCTACACCACGATGCGCAAACGAGCCACATCCATGGTGCGCAGAGTACGGGCCAGCTCCAACAGCATCCTGACCATGATTGCGGACAGGGTTGATGGCCTGTATATAAATAACTGCTGCATGATCCATGTGCGCAGGAATAAGTAGGTGGGGGGATTTTCTCTAAACTGTTTTTATTGAGAAAATCTGCTTATTTATTTATTTATTAGAAATAGTTATTGTAGTAGTTAATTAGCTAGTAAGTAAATAATTGTGTATATTATATTATAGATACTAACATTAGCCTTAAGATAAAAACTGTCACTAACACTATTGATCCAAGTTGGTCGCGAATAAATGAATTTATTATTATTTATTATTATTATATAAAACATACATTTTTACCTCTACTGGGTCAATTTGACTATACTTCAAATCTACGTCATTGCAGTGGATACGGCCCATATTAGCGGATGGTGCTGGGCCTAAAATACGGCGTTGCGTGAACAAGAGATTTCCTTTGGCAGAATTGGTCCTTAGGACCCAAGGATGGATTTAAGAAGTGGAGCCACCGAGATTTTTGATGTAAATTTTTAGGGGGGGGGGGGCTTTGAACTTGATCTTGATATCTATATCATTTAAGCTACTAGGCCAAGTTTGGTATCGTTTCCGTATAAATCGGGGATGCCGAATTCATTTCTGATATCATAATGACACCATTTCGAAGTAAAAACACATAAAATATGAAAAAAAATACTTTTTTTTAAATTCCTCTTCACGCTTAAACCGCTAAACCAATTTAGTTAAAATTTGGTACAGAGATAGTTTGAGTTCCAGGGAATAACATAGCCTACTTTAAATCTCAAAAAATCCCTTAAGGGTGTGAAAAGGGAGGTGGAAATGTGTATGGGAATTCAATAACCGCTGAACCGATTTAGATAAAATTTGGTATAGAGATATTTTGAGTCCCGGGGAAGAACATAGGATAGTTTTTATTAAAAAAAAATCTCTTAAAAGTGAAAAGGAAGGTATAAGATTGTACGGGGAATCAATAACGGCTGAACCGATTTAGATGAAATCTATGTCTACATCTTTGATTTACTTGAAAATGATACTAAACTTGACATAGAACCTAAACATAAACAGTTATTAACATCAGACATCAGACGTCGCCGACGCTTAAAACCCCCCCAGCCCCCCACCCCCCACCTGCATCAAAAATCTAGATGGCTCCACTTCTTAAATCCATCCTTGGGTCCTAAGGACCAATCCTGCCAAAGGAAATCTCTTGTTCATGCAACGCCGTGGTTGACCTTTTTATGCTCTGAGCTAGACATGTGCGCCGCGCCGCCGCGCCGCCGCCGCCGACGATTTTTCCACGCCGCCGCCGCCGATAAATTTGACAGGCGTATAATCGGCGTGGAAAATTTTGATACCTATCGTGTCTTATTGCATGTTGCGTAGTGAGTAGATAGTGTCAGAGATATAATTTAAAGATCCTTATGCTTTTATTTGCCAGTGAAATAAATTAACATCACATTTGTTGTTGCGGTGTTAGCTGTGATAACGATTTAGCGTTAATTTAAACAAGGCCTAGGTTCTGGATCACAGGTTATTATACTTATTATGTGATATGTTATCACACAGCTTTTTTATAGAACGCATTTTGGTTTACTGTAGTAAGCATCGCACCAAGGGTCATCATTAAGCTAGCAACAAAGAAAACAAAGTAAACCTTAATATTCCATGAAACTCTTTAATGAAATACCTACAACATATTATCTCACGCGACTCTTAAATTTTCCGTCAGAGGGTTCGTCTATGAAATCTTTGGGTAGTCGCTTACAGTATGTAGGTCAGAAGACACGCGGGTTTTCCCCTGCATCTGCATGTGCCATGTGACACGAGACACTTCTAAGACATTCTGTTGAGTTGAGCGAATCAATCTGACGAAGTGAATCAAAACGACGACGTCTTTATTATAACATACATTTCTAATAAACTTCAGTTCAGACAAATCATAGGTGGCTACAGACGACAGCGGCTGGGAGAACTCAATATAATTTTTATTTAAATTACGACTTAGTTAAGTAGTAATTTAAATAAAAATTATATTGAGTTCTCCCAGCCTTCTTTTGTTCTTTATTAGTTAATAAAGAAATCTTTTTATGTTTTATTTGTATTGCAAAGTTCTTATACTGCCTAAAATGTAGCGGTTTAAAGTATCTTTTTTATATTAATATTTAAACATACCGTTGGTAACCGTTAGGTTGGTAAGAAATGGTTGCCAAGTGACATGATGGAACATAATTGTCGGCAATAATTTAGAAAACACACTTAAGGGGCTCCCCCACGCCGATGAATGACCTTCGATCTGAATCCCTTAGTTTTCTAATGTTCTTTGTAGCTTATCATTAACAGCAACGGCTTTGAGCAATATAGTATCCCATATTTAACAAGTTTAGGCTAAAAAAACTGGTTTTCTGGCCATAACTTTTGTGTTAATTAACCGAGACGTCAAAGACGAACCCAAATATGTAGATTTCGTGGGGTCCCTTTGTTTCCCATAAAGTTTTAAGTGATAATGTATTGTTTGTCATATTATCATTCGTTAGTCATAAAACTGAAACCGTTAACTTTTCAGGATTTTCGTAAGGTTATTCTGTAGATAGGTTAGGTTAGGTTAGATTTGTTTTATGGCAATCCTGAAAAGTTACGCGTTGCTGAGAAAAACCAATTATGACTAACGAAAATTCGGACAAACAATACATTATATTTGGGAAACAATAGGGCATTTCGCAGGAGGGCCATTTTTACGTGTCCGGGGCAATAAATGATTGAATTTACTGTTCAATAAATCTGAATTAATTTAGGCATGATCTTCAGCCTATATTCTGTCTGGGGCACTATCAAATTATTTATTTATTATTTATATAATACAAGAAAAAAAAATTCAAATGCCCAAAATGATGTTCGGTGGGAGTGTCCCGCACCCAGATTTTATGAAACAATAAATTATTACTCAAGATGGGGCATTAGATCGGAGTTATTATGGGTATTCACGCATAGGGTATTAGTTAACTTATCGTATTCTTTATATCACAATAATGTGTTTGCTCAACTCATTGAATAAAACCAAATTTACGATGTGTCCCGGGCTAGTGCCTGATTTCGGTGTAATTTGCAAAACATGTCGGTACTCCTTCAAAGTTGTAAACTAGGAACTCAGTGTCTCAAACATAGTATGCTTTAGTTGTGCCTTAACCGTTGAATAGAGCAGAGGTACAGTCACAGTATAATAAAGTGATTTTTTAAAGGTTTCACCGTCCTTCGGTGGGTTTGGTTCTATGTTTTTTTGAGATCGGTGGTGCAATTTACTCCGAAAGTTTTAGTGCATTTATCGTTATGCAAGTGATTAAGAAATCCTCGAAAGTACGTAAATCCATCATTATTACATCTCCTCTGTATCACTCATGCTATTTCTGTAATTGCTAAAAAGCGATTAATTTTGACATCGCTGGTGTTGATTTCCTTGGATTCGGTGGATTTTTTGACCACCGATATCAAAGAAGTGATCACTGAATTCAAATCCTGCTTTGTAACCTAGTTTGTTGTACTAATTTATCACACTTAAAAAGTGCAAGATACGTAGTATAAACGTAAAATTATGTTTGTAAATAAATTAAGTCATAATAGGTACAAAAGATCACTAGTTTACTATGAGTAGTTTTTTAAACCAGACGTGTGTTGAAACTTGAAGACCCAATGTTTCTTTCTCTGTCTTGATATTCTCTTCAAACCAATGAAGTAAATTATGTTAATTGTCCTCTGTATCACCTGAGGCCCTACACCTCGATACCTTTAAACGTGTCAGGCATGTTAAATGAATGCAGTCAATTACATCCCACTTCTTTTACAATAACTTGTGTATGTAAGTACTATGCACACCCAAGGGACAGGATGTTCAGAACAAGGGATTACAAATAAAGTGGCCTTCTAATGTCGAGATCGCTTCAAAGGCAATGAGACCTAGACATAGACCCAAATTGAAAATAGCAAATGTTTTAACAATCCTCAATGTCTTATGTCTTTATGTCTAAATATAGGAGTTACAAATTAGCTCAAGTGTTTGAGGGTGCTTTAGATCTCCAGCACCCTCAAATAATTAACGGGTAATTAGATCTTCAGGCATTAGTCGACCACTTCAAATAGTTTTAAATTGATGGAGTTCACGCTTTAAAACTCTGTTATTCAAAAATACTTGTTTTCCGTATTGCATCACATTGCTTTATATATTTTTTGAGCATTGATCAAAAGTTTCTTGTTTATCGGGTGTAGGTAACATAAGTTTCTTTTTGATGCGTGTGCGGTCGGATTGTGTGAAACAAACACCTTCTCCTTTATGGCACTAATGTGCGAATTTGTGGTCGACATGTCTGAAACTCGTTCCAGGACCATACATCGCCCATCACCCTATTATATGAGGACAGTCAAATAGTGTGGGATATCTTCTAGAGATGTTGTTTTACAAGCCGTAATTAGATTACTTTAAAATCTTGGGTCTATATCTATTACATTTATGTAAGCTTTCGACATCATTAGCCTTGTTACATCGCTTATAATCAAATAAGAATGAAAAATATGATTAAAATGTAATATGGATATAAAATTGAAATGTGATTTTTGTGTATGCATTATTGAATTCGGTGACGCCAATTGATTTCAGTGCCTGCACATGATTTCGGTGTTTTTTAAATCTCAAATATCTTAAAAACTATAACGTTCTAATGGAGGCCTCCACTACCAATATTTTTTATATTAAGGCTAGGTTTTAGGAAATAAAGTCGCATATCAAATAAGTTAAAAAAAAAATTTGGCACCGAAGTCAGGCACCGAAGGTCATCTCTGAGAAACGTCCAAATTTAGAGACCCAGTTTGCTGTGATGGATCATACATGTACGAAATCTGGGTCTCTATTGATACGAAAAAAATGTTTTTTTAGACAATGTTTAAAAAAATCATAAAAGAATAAGTATTAATTTCTTTCAAAATCCGCTAGACCAAAACGGGGATAAAAGATTGAAGAACCGATAACCGTTTGTCTTATAATTCTATCTGTAGTGCAAAACTACTTAACTAAGTCGTAATTTAAATAAAAATTATATTGAGTTCTCCCAGCCTTCTTTTGTTCTTTATTAGTTAATAAAGAAATCTTTTTATGTTTTATTTGTATTGCAAAGTTCTTATACTGTCTAAAATGTAGCGTTTTAAAGTATCTTTTTTATATTAATATTTAAACATACCGTTGGTAACCGTTAGGTTGGTAAGAAATGGTTGCCAAGTGACATGATGGAACATAATTGTCGGCAATAATTTAGAAAACACACTTAAGGGGCTCCCCCACGCCGATGAATGACCTTCGATCTGAATCCCTTAGTTTTCTAATGTTCTTTGTAGCTTATCATTAACAGCAACGGCTTTGAGCAATATAGTATCCCATATTTACTTCAAAGTCCATTGTCTTCGAGATATTTGGCTTTGATGCCAAATAAACAACAAACATGTTTAACAAGTTTTAGTTGAACAAGTTTAGGCTAAAAAAACTGGTTTTCTGGCCATAACTTTTGTGTTAATTAACCGAGACGTCAAAGACGAACCCAAATATGTAGATTTCGTGGGGTCCCTTTGTTTCCCATAAAGTTTTAAGTGATAATGTATTGTTTGTCATATTATCATTCGTTAGTCATAAAACTGAAACCGTTAACTTTTCAGGATTTTCGTAAGGTTATTCTGTAGATAGGTTAGGTTAGGTTAGATTTGTTTTATGGCAATCCTGAAAAGTTACGCGTTGCTGAGAAAAACCAATTATGACTAACGAAAATTCGGACAAACAATACATTATATTTGGGAAACAATAGAGACCCAGTTTGCTGTGATGGATCATACATGTACGAAATCTGGGTCTCTATTGATACGAAAAAAATGTTTTTTTAGACAATGTTTAAAAAAATCATAAAAGAATAAGTATTAATTTCTTTCAAAATCCGCTAGACCAAAACGGGGATAAAAGATTGAAGAACCGATAACCGTTTGTCTTATAATGAAAACCTCGGGTAGCCCCTTAATATGTTTTGATATAGCCTAGCAAATACTCAGAAGGCTTTAATGTAGAGTTTTTACAGCCATGTTCTCATGCAGTATCAAAAATTATGCCACGCCGATTTCACGCCGATCACGCCGCCGCCGCCGGTCAAAAAATCATCGGACGCCGCCGCCGATGATTTTGCCATCGGCGCACATGTCTACTCTGAGCACACTCAACTATATTTGACTACTGGTATAATCAATAATTACTATAGAGGTGAATGCCTGATTGAACTTTTTATTCACCTAAAATAATAACTTTAAATAAAAAAGAATAATTAATAAGTAAAAAAGCAAAATTTGTCATTTTAAATCCAAATAATCCTTAAACAAAGTTGGTGCTATATACAGGACAAACATTTTTCATACAAAATTTCATTGACCTTGCGGAGGCACTTATTCCCTTTTGATAGTAAAGTCGTCATAATAACTTCTTATCTTAAACCCTAAAGGCAACTTTTTGCCACTATTAGAAAACCAAAATCCATAAAAAAAATTTTCGCTCCACCCTAATAGATATATACGTCGATGATCTGAACAGGCATCTATTGTCAAGGCGCTATTAGTGCGCGTTCAGATATTTTTGAGTACCTCGGCCGCTCTGATATATCAGATGGCGACCCAACGTTATTTCTACGATGTTTCCTGTTGTCGACACAACACTTTTGCGCAACAAAATCGGTTAGCTTGGTTAGATATATGGTATATGGAATATAGGTATATTGAAATTATAACCTGGAAAAACCAGTTTCGCAATCGACCGGTTTATAAAAAAATCAAATCTGGAAAACAGGAGTATTATCATTGACCTTTCCGCCTTTTGGTGGGGTTTCTTTAATTTACCGATTTTTGTCTGGTTGTCACACTGCTGTACAAACACCTTTGGAAAATCAAATATTTGTGACGCGCTCCTATAGATCTACAAATAAGATCGTGTCAGATATTTTTGCGGCCTTTGTTGTGTAACATACTTACTGTTGCGGGTGACTGGGTATGACTTCATTTTGTTATAAGTATGTTACATACATATATGACCTAATGCCCATTCTAATAGTTCTTTCACACAGAGTTAGCTGTTGACATCATACGCTTAAGCACCCAGATTAATTTAAACAACAAAGAGAGCTGTCGGCGGGTGTCATTCTGAATCCCTAACAACGTTTGTCCTTATGTCACGTGCCCTAACTGGTTTGTCCTAATGGGCACATGCCCTAACGATCAATTGTCATAACGATTATTTTCCATAATGTAAGGTTCTGAAAAATGGTTAGGTTTTAGAACTTGCTGCCACAAAAGTGGGTTAGGTTAGGGTTAGAACTGCGTCCCTCGCAAAAAAGAAAATATGCTTAATAACATTAGGATAAGTAATCAATAATTAAGGAAACCAAAATTAGGGTTTTTAGTGTTAGGACAACTGATCATTATGACAAACAATATTAGGGAATGCAAAGATAGGAGAAAAGACTTTAGGGATTCAGATATAGATCCGCTGGCGGCTACCTCGCACAACGTATCAGCATTGCGATACCGCGAGGAAATGCCGCCAGCATCCTTGGTACAATGCCTCAGGGGCCTATTTTAAATTTAAGCTAGTTATTAATTTCGTTCAGTACCACTGTATATATATTGTATGTAAATAAATGATTTTAAAAAACAACAAATAAACCTTCAAAAAGTAATTTAAATTCCATAACTCTTCAAATTATTTTGTACTGTACTTCCCAACCAACAATTTAGTTGTATAATCTAGTAGCTATAGACTAGAAGTATTATAAAAGTAGTAATTTTGACCGTACATCGAGCAATAGTGCATATACAACAAGTAGGGTTGCCAGATCGAAAGGCGCTATTATCGGGAAAAAAATATTTTTCGGGATTTTGGGACTTAAGTCGGGAAAAAAAAACGTTCAAATTAAAGTAATTGTATCAAAAACAACGATATTTTACATTATTAGCACTATGTCAGCTGCTCTCTCAATAGACATTTTTATATAAAAATAGTATAAATTCTTTGAGATCTTGAACAAACAAAAAAAATGTCTTCTCATTATCTACCTATATTATCAACGCGGGTCGCTCGCTCGCTCGACGACAGTTCGGAACTTGAAATTATTGTTTTATAACGTGAAGCTGTTTTTCGGGACAATTTTCACTTTGTCGGGAATCGGGAACACATGCTAAAAATCGGGAGAATCCCGCCAAATCCCGGCCATCTGGCAACCCTAACAACAAGTCGGTGAAACTTATCGTCGTATAGCAAGATCGAATAATAGTTATTTGTTTTACAAGGGGGCAAAGATGTTGTTTAACCGCTCGTGCTAATATTGATACCCGAGCAAGCGAAAGATCCCAAAATTGAACCACGAGCGTAGCGAGTGGTTCGAAAAATGGAATCTTGAGCGTTGCGAGGAGAGGGTTGCGTTGCGAATCTTGAGGTTTCACCACACCAACCCGGAGCAAATATTAAATATCAAACAAAATCAAACCAAATCTAATTCAAATGAATGTTATTAAATTAGGGATGTACCGACTAGTCGGGAAAGCCGACTATCCGGCCACATTTGTAGTCGGCGATTAGTCGGCGACTAGTCGGCAAAAATGGCCGATTAGTCGGCAGTTTATTAGTGAAATAAAAACAGAAAAAAAAGAAATCTACAGTCAATATTTACCATATGTTTTATGTTTATTTTACTAAAATACCTATTCAGGGTGCATGCGAAAACTTTTGTTCATATAATTGACCGTTTGATCGTTATCGTATGTTGGTGTTTTCCTCTACAGGTCAATCTCAACTGATTCTCGTGTAATTTCATGTGCAAGTTCAATAGTTACATATTTTTATTATTATTCAGTTTTTGTTTTTTTTTTTAATGGCGGAGCCATGAGGAACTATTAATATTATTGCAAAATTTGGAGACTTAGTCAGGGCACGTTGCTCGTAAAGACGCACACCACAGGGGATAGGTTCTTAACTGGCGACTACGAACGGGAAATAAAGCCTTGAAAATACCTCATACAAGCTGTAGGTACTGACGGTCTGCTCAAGATCGCAAAATAAAAGAACTAAGACAGAAATTGAACGAGGATTCTTGTGATAGGTCTTTGAACCTGTAGAGAACACCTTTTTGACAAGCTAAATCATGATGAATAGCGCAACCAAAGGAGCAAAACTATTGTTTTTCACCTGAACTTATACGAAACTAATGATCTGGCCGACTAGCCGACTAGTCGGCAGACTAATCGGCCATTCGAGCGCCGATTAGTCGGCTAGTCGGCTAATCGGCCAAATTGATAGTCGGTACATCACTATATTAAATATTTATCATCCAAAATCATCATTTAAAAGTCAATTCTACCAGCAAACATAAGAAAACAACTCAAAATTTGCATTTGATTACTTTGCCTCACATGTGAATTACTGCATGATAGCAAAGTGCAACTTTGCTATCCGTTTTTGAAGTGCAAAGTAAGCCTTTCCGAGCTGGTGTGGTGAAAACTTTTATTCTACCATTTTATGCTTCGACCAACGCCGGCTTCCGACATGTCGGAAGGGAGGAGCCGAAGCGATATCTTACACAGTACCTACATATTATTCCGCCATTTTTTGCGGACGGAAACGTGCACACAGTCACACTTTTCACTGACTACAAAATCCAATCTGTAATGACGACACAAATACATAGAAAATGACACACGTCAAAGACAAATCTTGCAAACCTCGATCTCTTTTTGTGTACGGATGAGTCACAACACGCACCGCCATAAGTACAGTTGTACCTATGCTTCGGCAGAGGGGAAATAATACGCATCCCGTCTCCCTTCCCGGAAGGGTTGCCAACTTTTTTTTGGTGGAATATAGTATTTTCCAGAATAAGAAATAAAAATATAGTACATTCCAAAAAAATATAGTACTTTCAGATAAAATACTAAACATGAGTGTAATATACGTTTAATCGGAAATATAGTATTTTAGCGTACTATATATTTTTCCAAAAGTATATACTTAGTACAGAGAGCCAAATTATAGTATAATACTATATAATATAGTACGGTTGGCAACCCTACTTCCCGGTGTTGCTAGAAGATTTTATGCAACTAAATAGTCGGTAAACTTACCACATAGCAGTAAAAACAACATCACACACTCTATTATTTAATTGTTACGTTATACCAACACAGAACCTATCGGTGCAGTCAGTGTCTAATAACTGACACAAAATAAACATGTTTATCTTCTGTTGCATACACAATCTTCAAAATGCGGCTATTGTTTTTGTTTAGGTTAGCTGGCTTTTTAGGGTTCCGTACCTCAAAAGGAAAAAAACGGAACCATTAAGGATGACTCACATCTGGGCCGTGGCCGGGCCGAGCTTCCGGCGCTTTGTTTTCTATGGAAAGCACCAAGTTATCACCAATGAGAGGTTATAGAAAATAACATGTCCGACGCCTCGGGCCGGGCACGGCCCGGTCTAGCGTGAGTCATCCTTTATATCATCACTGATGTCCGTCCGTCCATCGGTCTGTCAAGACCCTTTATCTTGGGGACGCGTGAAAGTATTGTATTGAAATTAAAACCAGATACTCAGCTCTACAGCTTTTGGAAGCTCTGAAAAAAAAAATTCTTAGTAGATATTCGTAAAAAAAAGATACCTATATTACGCAAAAAACGTATATATTTCGGAACTCTCAAGGGAATCAAAATTTATAGGGTCACGTTGACCTAGAGCTATGAAATTTGGCAAGTAATACCTTCTTACAACGCAAGTACAGGGAAAGATCTCAAAACTATATATAAATAAAAAAATTGTACGGAACCCTCGGTGGGCGAGTCCGACTCGCACACGGTTTTTTTAACTTGCCAACAACGATGAATATACAATCCGTGTATATATTAATGCTAACTCAGAACGGACAGTGACAAAGTATGGAAGTGGAACTAACTAATATTTTATTTTATTTATTCGTTATGGTGGTAGAGTTAGACCAAGAAAAGTCTGCAGCGACTTTGATCGCACACGCAGTGCAAGGTTATATTAAACGTCAAACTTCTTTGAAGTGATGACTTATAAACGACACTTGCACTGCGTATGGTATCAAAATCGCTGCAGACTTTTCTTGATCTAACTCAGTGGTGGGCAAAGTACGGCCCGCGGGCCATCTGCGGGCCGCGAATGGATTTCATCCGGCCCGCCGCCGATCGTATAAAATAATTAGAATATGGGCTATGTGGCATTGGCCCACGATTATCACAAATCAAAATAAATTTTGGCTACAAGTCTGGCCCTCCACTTAAATTTCCTAAACTTTCTGGCCCCCCATGAAGAAAGTTTGCCCACCACTGATCTAACTCTATAGTAGGGTAAAAGCACGAGTAGTCAGCCTTATAACGAAATTTCTATGTTCAAGATCGTATAATTTGCACACTTATGGACCAATAGGTATTATCAATGTTTTTTCTGTTCAAGAATTTAATAAAGTATATTTTTTGTAAAGAATAAAACTTCATTGAATTTTGCTTTTGGAATTATTTCATTCATCATCATCATCATCTCAGCCATAAGACGTCCACTGCTGAACATAGGCCTCCCCCTCGGACCTCCATACGTGCCGGTTGGAAGCGACCCGCATCCAGCGTCTTCCGGCGACCTTAACAAGATCGTCTGTCCATCTTGTGGGTGGACGTCCCACGCTGCGCTTGCTAGTCCGTGGTCTCCACTCGAGTACTTTTCGACCCCATCGGCCATCTTCTCTGCGTGCAATGTGGCCTGCCCATTGCCACTTCAGCTTGCTAATCCGGTGGGCTATGTCGGTGACTTTAGTTCGTCTACGGATCTCCTCATTTCTGATTCGATCACGCAGAGAAACTCCGAGCATAGCCCTCTCCATAGCTCGTTGAGCGACTTTGAGTTTTGAGATGAGGCCGATAGTGAAAGACCACGTTTCGTTTATTTCAGTCTTTTTGCCAGTAATCAGCCCCCTGTATACCAATACACAGCCTTTAGGTACCCAGTGCCCAGCCATCCCATCCTAATGGCTGATTATCGAAGTGGGTTCGAGTAGAGCGAGATTATTGTCCAGTGCTCAGCCATAGGCTCACTACTGGGTATTTATTGTATTTTAATCAAATAAAGTCATAATAAAGTAAATCTTAAATCCTACGGTCAGCCTCCCCCGGCTGACTTCTGGGTTTACGACCTTTTTAGGGTTCCGTACCCAAAGGGTAAAACGGGACCCTATTACTAAGGCTTCACTGTCCGTCCGTCCGTCCGTCCGTCCGTCCGTCCGTCCGTCCGTCTGTCACCAGGCTGTATCTCACGAACCGTGATAGCTAGACAGTTGAAATTTTCACAGATGATGTATTTCTGTTGCCGCTATAACAACAAATACTAAAAACAGAATAAAATAAAGATTTAAATGGGGCTCCCATACAACAAACGTGATTTTTGACCAAAGTTAAGCAACGTCGGGAGTGGTCAGTACTTGGATGGGTGACCGTTTTTTGTTTGCTCTTTTTTTTCTTTTTTTTTTGCATTATGGTACGGAACCCTTCGTGCGCGAGTCCGACTCGCACTTGCCCGGTTTTTAAAATTACTGCTTCAAATCCAGTATTCAGCCTGGGGAGGCTGACTATTGGATTTTGTACAAAAAAGTACTTCCCAATAGTCAGCCGGCTTAAAAATGCTACTTCCATATGGATTTATATTTATTTTTTACGATTTTCAGATAGTTTAAGTATTAATTAATTGAAGCAGTCCATATTCTTTTAACATTAAATCACAATTCGGCTGCTAACGTCTTATCAAAATACCATGTGATACTCCACAAAAAAAACCGGGCAAGTGCGAGTCGGACTCGCGCACGATGGGTTCCGTACCATAATGCAAAAAAAAGCAAAAAAAAAAACGGTCACCCATCCAAGTATTGACCCCGCCCGACGTTGCTTAACTTCGGTCAAAAATCACGTTTGTTGTATGGGAGCCCCACTTAAATCTTTATTTTATTGTTTTTAGTAATATTTGTTGTTATAGCGGCAACAGAAATACATCATCTGTGAAAATTTCAACTGTCTAGCTATTACGGTTCGTGAGATACAGCCTGGTGACAGACGGACGGACGGACGGACGGACAGCGGAGTCTTAGTAATAGGGTCCCGTTTTACCCTTTGGGTACGGAACCCTAAAAATGGCGCATATCTCATATCCCTTCATGTCAGGCGACATCACTTCTTTGAATTAGTGTTGTGGATCATGGTAGAGAATTCTTTTAAAAATTAAGGTATTTTTCAATTAATAATTTATCAATCTATAATGTTATCTATTTTTGACATGAAAATTTGAAAAACTTTACTATTTACAGCCAAAAATAGGCAAGAAAGGCTGACTACTGGTGCATGGCTGAGTACTGGTGCCTTTACCCTACCATGCCAAATCGTTGCAGAGAGCTTGGCTCTAAGGGCTCGTACACCCGTACAGACGGACTGTAATCCGACCGCATCTTGTATGGGAACTGCACGCCGACGATGCAGTTGGCATGCAGTGGGGTTGCAATCCGTCTGTATCGGCCCTAACACAATAGTCTTTGAAATTCAGGGGGCATCGAGTGCGCCGACTTCTGGCCGAAGGGTGTCGTGTTTCGGAAGTTCCGGGGCAAATTGCCGAATCCGACACAAGACCAGACGATTCAACGGAGCCACGCCTTTCTGTCGCTTACTGCCATAATTTTGCAATAAGAAATTTTCTCTCTACCTACTTATAAAAAGGTAGGTAGGTATATTTACTTAAATCGAAAATTAGTGTATAGTTAGTTTGGAGATTGCAAATCTTTATTTTGTATATGTCTATGACTCTATGTATGCAATAAACACACATAACTACATGTAAATCTAAAAGATGCATCGTAATTTTCATTCCAAAACCGATATAACCTGTTATAAGTTGATTCAAGGTGATAGCATGAACTTTAAGTGTTACAAACTTATCTTTTCAGTTGACAATGTCTTATGTTGTATAGAGAATTGGTAATTTAGTACTGAAATAACTTTAAATTGGAAATTGTCGGTTGTTAAAATAATTTTGTTTTGCTATAACGTGGATTTTAATAAAATTGTAATTGTTTTGATATATTCGGATAGTTCACTAGATTAATAATTTAATTGATGTTTATTACAGGTCAACAAAAGGTCAAATCATAATTGTGTACATAAAGAATTTTAGCAATTTGTACATTTAGTTTATTTTATTAGTTTTCTTAGCGCCACTTGCGCCGTCCCACTAACCCGGGGTTAACCGGTTAAACCGTTAACCCTGTGTCAAATTGTACTGTTAACCATGGTAACTGCAGATTTAACCGGTTAACCCCGGGTTAGTGGCATGGTGCAAGTGGCGCTTAATTAGTTAGGGTTATTACCTATCTACTTTGTTGTCCTAGGCCGGCATAATAATCTTACTTACGCAATGCGAAAAGAGTAGGAATGTGTTAAATTTTCTTACAATTTTTGAGTAAAACCATAGAGTTAGAGATATAAGTAAGCATAGAGTGCTCACTCCATACATCACTGTTGTTACCAAAACGTTTATGGGTCAAACAGATCACTGTGTTATGTCTTTCCTGTAGACATACACGAGAGTTAAGGGCTATAAAGGCTAATTTTCTTATTTAACCCTTATCCACGTGAAAAGGTCCTCCTTTTATTTAAATAACTATGATAAAATCATTACTTACATGCCCACAAGCTGTTAACTATTGCCCACAGGAGAGAAAACTAGTGTGTTATCGCGAACAGTACATTTTTCTCTCCTGTGGGCAATAGTTAACAGCTTGTGGGCATGTAAGCAATGATTTTATCATAGTTCTCTAAATAAAAGGAGGACCTTTTCATGTGGATAAGGGTTAAATAAGAAAATTAGCCTTTATAGCCCTTAACTCTCGTGTATGTCTACAGGAAAGATATAACACAGTGATCTGTTTGACCCATTATCTTTGTAGTCGACATCTAGCGTTCTCGGGGGAGCCTCCACCCCTAGAGAACGCGTCCCAGGTGGCGGATAGGGAAACGCTCGGCAGATGTGCAGGGTAGGGGTGAAATAAAATAGCCCCCGCGGACCAAACAGGCCGGAGATGGAACCTCCGTTATCAAACCCCACGTGCAGGCTTCTTTGGCATATCCGGAGTAGAGGCTGTAAGTGTGCTGCGTACCTAGGTTGGGGTACTCAGTAGGGAAGGCGGCGGAAGAACCTTTGGGTCAACGGCGGCATCCGAACCCTCCAGGAGGGCTACAACCTTGGCGTCAGGTGGTAACCGGTCGTAAAACTATAAACCAAAACAACTTATGAAAGTCGGAAAAAGGAATACACGTGTAAATGTTAGGGCGTCCCCCTTAAGCGACGTGAAGATTGCGAATGTGAAGAATACTAGGGCGTCCCCCTTAAGCGACGTGAAGATTGCGAATGTGAAGAATACTAGGGCGTCCCCCTTAAGCGACGGCAAGTGCCTAAAAGCATCAGACAACAACAATTGTTCGCAAACTACACGGAGACTTAGAATAGCGACTTGGAATTTGGGATCCCTTACAGGCCGCAGTCAAGAACACGCGGAAACGCTGAAACGTCGGAACATCAACATATGTTGTGTGCAGGAAACACGCTGGAAGGGTTCTCAATCCAGAAACCTGGGCTTGGGTTATCAGCTGATCTACCACGGAGTAAACAACCGACAAAACGGAGTCGGCATAGTGCTTGACCATAATCTCAGCAAAAGGATAGTTAACATCGAGAGAAAAAATGACCGACTCATATCCATCAAGTTGGCAATGGACAACCAGCCCATAGTAAACATTATCTGCGCGTATGCACCCCAGGTCGGTTGTAGAGAGCAAGAAAAGGATTTGTTCTGGGACGAATTGGATGATATTTCTCTTAACATTCCAACGGAAGAAACAAAATTTGTCATTGGAGACCTAAATGGACATGTAGGAAAATCATCTACCATGTATAAAGCTGTTCATGGAGGCTTTGGATATGGTAACCCGAACAAAGAAGGGGAGCATATTTTGGAATTCGCCGCAAGACACAATATGACTGTCGTTAATACCATTTTCCAAAAGAAACAGGAACACTTAATTACATACCAGAGTGCAGGGAAGAAAACTCAGATTGATTACATTTTGGTCGACACTAGATCGAAAAAATGTTTTAGAGACTGTAAAGTGATCCCGGGTGAAGCATTAACATCACAGCATAGAATCCTGGTTGGGGTTTATGATTTGCCTAAGCCTTTGAAGAATGTATTTGATAGAACTGCTAGAATCAAATGGAAGGAACTCGCCAGTTCAAAGGGTGATATTCTCTTAGAGAATCTGCGCGCGCATATCACAGAAGACATGACTAACGCGTACAACAGTGCCGAACCAATGTGGTCAAATTTCGAAGCATACTGTCAAAAGGAGGCAAACGTTACACTTGGTGTAGCTAAAGGAGGAGTAAGTAAGCACTGGAAAAGACCCTACTTGGTGGAACGATGAAGTTAAGGCTAATGTGCGGAACAAGAAAAACCTGTTTAAAGCATGGCAAAGGTCAGGTCTGGACGAAGACCGGGAAAAGTACAAAGCAGCAAAGCTGGCAACAAAGAGAGCGGTTGCACAGGCGAGAGCTTCTGCACGGGAGGCATTTTACAGTCACATTGAAACGGCAAAAACAGACACAGATATTTTTAAAATTGCGAAGTCCAAAAACAGAGATAAACAAGATATAAAAACAAATAAATTTATTAAAGCTAAAAACCATAATTTGTTAACCACTGATAAAGAAATAACGCACAGATGGTTTGAATACTATAAGGAACTCATGAACGAGGAATTCCCCAGTGAAAAGTTAAATCTTATGAAACCAACTGAAGGACCCATAAAAGAGATTGGTATCGACGAAGTTAAGGCTGCAGTTGCAAGGATGAAAAACAACAAAGCCATCGGCCCAGATCAAGTTCCAGCCGATATTTGGAAACGCCTCGGAGCAGTAGGCATAGTTTGGCTTACCAGACTTTTCAACCTGATACTTGCTACCAACAAAATACCAGACTCATGGCGCCTTAGTCACCTCGTCCCTTTTTTCAAAAACAAAGGCGACATTACGGAATGCAGTAACTACAGGGGTATAAAACTGACGTCGCATACCTTGAAAATATGGGAACGTATTCTGAGCCATCGTATCCAATCAAGCGTTACTCTATCCCCAAATCAATTCGGGTTTACACCCTCAAAATCCACAACTGATTGTATCCAGACGCTGAGAATCATGACCGACAAATATCGCCTGAACAAAGAAGACTTACATCTTATCTTCATTGACCTGGAGAAAGCCTTCGACAGAGTACCACGAAGACTCGTGTGGCAAGCTCTAAGAGCTCAACACCTGCCAGAAGAATACGTAAGGCTTATTCAGGATATGTATGATCGTGCGTGCACCAGAGTTAAAAGCCCCGCAAGTCTAAGTGAGGCATTTGAAGTGAGCGTTGGAGTTCATCAGGGATCGGCCCTCAGTCCTCTTTTATTTAACCTTGTCATGGATCTGATCACCAAAGATATCCAAGCCCCTCTCCCCTGGAATCTCCTCTATGCGGATGATATCCTCCTAATATCTAATACATCAAGGGCGGCAGAAGCTACATTACACCTATGGGTCGATACTTTGGAGAAAGCAGGGCTTAAAGTAGATCAAAAACTGAACACCTCGAATGCCGGTTTAGCAAAAACAGTCAGTCTACCACTGTTCGCTACCCTGACCAAAATCCGGTACCCAAAGTATCCCAATTCAAATATCTAGGCTCGGTTGTATCTGAGAGTGGCAAAATCGAGGCGGACGTGGCCCATAGAGTAAGTGTCGGCTGGCAGAAGTGGCGTTGCCTAACAGGAGTACTCTGCGACCCCCGAATGCCAATCCGCACAAAAGGAAAGGTATACAAAACTGCTGTTAGACCGGCATTGTTGTATGGAGCCGAATGCTGGCCAGTGCAGAAGACAGATGTACAAAAGCTTCACACGACAGAAATGAAGATGCTTCGATGGTCGGGAGGGGTTACTAGGCTTGATAAGGTCAGAAATGAACACATACGTGGAACCTTCAAGGTAACCCCTATCCCCGAAAAGCTAAACGAATGTCGTCTGCGGTGGTACGGACATGTCATGCGCAGAGATGACGAGTATGCGGTGAAGAGAGCGCTATACCTGCCGGAAAAAGAAAGAGGTAGAGGCAGGCCCCCAACGACGTGGTGGACCAGCATGACCAACCTATCAAAGAAGGAGGAGCTTCCTAATCCGACAACCCTAGACAGAATGTCATGGCGCAGAAAAATTAGGAGAGCCGACCCCACCTAATGTGGGAATGAGCAAAGAAGAAGAAGAAGTAGTCGACATCTAGCGTCAAGTAGCGGATTTATCAGCACCGCTACTTAACACTAGATGTCACGAGTGTCGCGACTGATGAAAAGTCAACCATTTACAACAAATATTTTAAGCAATAGGAGTTGAAAATAGAGTTCCGGTTAATCCGGTTATAAATTTATTATATTCGCTTAATTTTTTTAAGTATTAGGGTTTTCGTTCGTCGCGACATCTATTGTTAAGTACTAGTAACTGATAAATCCGCTAGTTGACGCTAGATGTCGACTACGAAAATAATAAACGTTATGGCAAGAAAACTGATGTATGGAGTGAACACTCTATGTTTAAAACCTTATCTACTCAACATATACTTTGGTGAGAACCGGGATTACCTGCCTCGGGTTACTAAACGACCTCGCACAAAACAGAACCCTCAGCTTTCAAAACGAAACTTATTGTCTCAAAGCTTAAAACAACTCTCTACATCTCTACACGTTTTATTTTAATATCAACCGTATACATAAGACCATAAGGTATAATTTACAATGTAGTGTGAACTCAGGTGGTTCTATCAACGAAAATACGATATATAGTTTACTATAATGGTTTTGTACCATTTTGATAGAAGGACGACCAGTATAGGATCCATCGCGCATGTGCGCGGTGCCTACTTTGTAAATGGTTTCATTGTGAAGTGTAAATATTTTAGTTACGATGTTAAGGACGATAATAGTTATAAGTATTTTAGGTAAGTGTTATTATTTTATTATTATTGGGGTGTTGAGGACCTTTGAGTGTCGCAACGACCAACATTGATCTATTGTGACGGCCCATTAAAGTTCTATACTAATGCCCGTTGCATCCAGAAAATTCCAGATTCTTTGGGCCGTAATGTTCTGTACAGTCACCTGCAAAATATGTTACTCTTCGAACGCCGCAAAAATATGTGACACGCTCTTATGGCTCTACGAATAAGATCGTGTCAGATATTTTTGCGGCCTTCATTGTGTAACATATTATTGCAGGTGACTGTACCTCATAGGGTTGCACTACGTGTCGCCCTAGGTAGAAAGTGTAGAAACTTATTTTTGACATTTGATAATGATAAGCTTGCATGCGAAGTATTTTTAAGGTTTTTTTGCATCCCTAAGTAGGTACAGTGATGTAGTACAAAATTATTTACAGTACATCTGGTGCTACTTTTCCGCACTAGTGCGAGAAAGAGCACTTTTCGTGCGTATGTCAGAAGTTTAAAGGGCTATATGTATTGTAAAACGTTGTACGATACACGTGCGAATAGGTAATTCGCAAATTTCCTCTTTTCCCCACTTGTATCGTAAATAACTATTTCCATCGTATTTTCACGTAAATTTACGAACGTGTCTTGCTATCAGTCAGTCTCGGTACAACAAGTATGTACATATACTGAGGTTGACTGAAGTGGCATGACAAATACGAACATTTCCGAGTAAATACGATGGAAAATAATTATGCACTACATCTGTGCGTCTAACCCCAAGAATTTCCGGTATTATTTTTTACGAAAGTGACAGCTATCCCTGGGACATTTTTTTATAGAATAGTTACTACTATAACTTAAATCATATAACTATACATCGGTAACTCGTGGCATTTAGGTAGCACTTAAAAGATTAGTTTAATTAATTTCCTATTTTTAGTGGTTTCTTTTTCTCGACTCGTAAAGGAAGAACATTGTCACATCACTAGTCTGTGCCTGCTAGTACCTAAATACCACGAGTTACCGATGTGTGCTCATCACTAATCTTTTAAGTGCTACCTAAATGCCACGAGTTACCGATGTGTACATTATAAGTGTCGCTTAACTTCAAACTCGGGTAAATCCATTCGACCCTCTAAGCGAATATTGTCTACCTTTTCCTTATACCAAAATCGCATCATCTGACAGATGGATTTACCCGAGTTTGAAGATAAGCGACTCAATTTCCTCAATTTCGATCGGTACAGAAGTGTATAATTATTTTCCTTCGTATTTTCACGGAAACGTACGAGCGTGTCTTGCTATCAGCAAAGAGAATAGATAGTATAGAGGGCTATTGCCATAGTAAATTTTGTAGTCACGGTACATTTACTGCCATCTATCGACACACGATTAAAACTTTAAAAAAAATGATATTTAATTTTTATTGTTCCATACTGACCCATGTTCTTTCACTGATATTATTATGTATTAAAATTGTTAAATATCAAACGGTGTCATCAACGCCATCTAGCCGAGAATAGACCAAAGGTAATGGCGCCATCTATTCGAGAATGACTTTTTCTTGATTTCCGAGGCACGTTTTTTTCTTAGACTTTATTTATCTTATACGGAGTTACATATATCTTTGCTATCAGTCAGTCTCGATCCGTCGTCTATCCCATGATTTGACGTAGGCACTAGTTTTTACGAAAGCGACTGCCACCTGATCTTCCAACCCAGAGGGGAAACTAGGCCTTATTGGGATTAGGCCGGTTTCCTCGCGATGTTTTCCTTCACCGAAAAGCGACTGGCAATCTAATGATATTTCGTACATAAGTTTCAAAAAACTCAAAGGTACGAACCGGGGTTTGAACCCGCGACCTCCGGATTGAAAGTCGCACGCTCTTACCGCTAGCTCTAGCTAGCTCTTTCTTTGTTCCTATCTGTGATCCCTACAGATATTGAGGCAGGGGGGAAGGGGGGGCAAAACTGATCCTTTCGGGCATTCTCAGCTTCGTTCGGGCATGGCTCCGAGCAATTATTAGGCTTGGCACAACTTGACGTCCCTTTGCGTGCACGACCACAGATAAGATAATTACTTGAATTTTTCCAACCCTAAATTGCCGAAAGCGATAGTACATGGATAGTACCATACATATGTAAACGACACTATAATTCAATGCATGAGTAGTTACTCTGATTTAATTATGCAGGAAAAAAGTTACCGCTATTTTTGAGGTTATGAATTATGAAATTCTAATCTGAAAAAAAAACGGGGTATAGCTTTGACTGATTCTACGTACAATCAGCAACACTCCAAACTGTAGGTACAGTACTCAGTTTCATAATTCATAATAATAAAAAAATAAGTCATTTATTGTTTAATACAAAAGACATCAACGAGACGTGAGCCTGACAGGCCTGCACTTCGGCGGGACTTAGTTAAATTTTCTTAGGTCCCGAAATTGTTTATTTATTTCCGTTGACTTGGAGAAGAGATTAGCTTTTTAAATCTCCTAATTTACATACAAATGCGACAAAGCTTGATGAGGCGCCTACTCAACTAAAAAGCTCTGTATTATGTTATGTTACAATCGTATAAGGTGGTGGTACTAGCGCTCGACATGCTAATGCCCAATAGATGACACCCTGCTGTCACCTCTATTGATAATGACTTAAGTTTCAAGATGACATGTACTGGGACCGCGTCGAGCACCAGTACCACCAAAACTCTTTTAGAGTTAGACCAAGAAAAGTCTGCAGCGATTTTAATAGCCCACGCAGTGCAAGTGTTATTTTAAACGTCAAACGTCTATGAAATTATGACGTATTAAATAACGCTTGCACTGCGTGGGCTATCAAAATCGCTGCAGACTTTTCTTGGTATAACTCTATGAAATTATGACTTATTAAATAACACTTGCACTGCGTGGGCTATCAAAATCGCTGCACACTTTTCTTGGTCTAACTCTATAAATAAATTATATTTTTCAACTTATTTTCTTATTCTTCTGAATTCGCGATAAAGTCACGAATTTCCTTATACGCCGTTTAGAATTCCTTTCCGGGTTATAATGCGATCGTTATGTATGTAATTCATTATTTGCATTATTTTTGAATTTTTTAACAGACTGACAAAGTAGTCAAAATGTCATTCTGCACTAGTTTCCCTTGACCACCAGACACAATAAATTCAAATTATATTACCTATTAATGTGCCATTTTCAACCAAAACGGTGTCAATGAAGCACCATTTCCATGTAGCTTTAATTTGAAATCGACCTTATCGACTACCGACAACCTTTTGGTTGAAAACGCCACATTTTATCTATAAATTTTGGAATGGTCATAATACTCATAATGGTCATATGTGGGCGATTCAACGCTTAGTGAGCGAAACTAAAATGTTAATTGATTGTTGGCCGCTTTAGGTTAGGATTTTACACAATCAATAAATGATTTAGTAATGTGGCCTTTTGAGATTAACTGTCCGGCTGATATCACAGTGTAAAAAAAAAGTAACAGTGGACCGACGCCTTTGATGTTTGCGTAAATGCCGACACCACACAAGAACACAGTAGGGTTGTCACAGACTTTTACACAACTGCCCAAGACTTACACTGACTTACTATAGGACACGCTAGCCCTGTAAGTAGTACCGAGCTACTAACAATGGCGATGTATGCAGCTCGGGTGCGCGCGACCCACCCCTCGCATCCGGCACGATTGCCCTGTCTAGACGGCTTCGTTGAATGACTGTATTGTTTAATAGACTGTGACTGTACTATATTAGACCACGGGGAGACACTCCTGACTTCGTGCAAACTCGGCTCCGTTCGGCTCAGCATTGCTCCGAGCAATTATTAGCTGGGTTGGCACAACAGTTACTTGACGTCCCTTTGCGTGCACGACCACACATAAGATAATTACTTGAATTTTCACAACCCTAAATAGTGGAAAGGGATAGTGCCATAAGTTAGAAAGGGATATCATGATTCGACCCTGAATCGCTGTCAAACTTCGGTTTCGTAAAGCCTCCTCCACACTCGTGCGCGAATCGCGGCGCAAAGCCGCGAACGCGAGTGTGGAGTCCTGAACGCAGACCTGCGAAATCGACTCCACACTCGCGTTCGCGGCTTCGCCCGCGATTCACGCGTATAGTCTGGAGGGGGCTTAAGAAGTGTCATTTATGTACGGTAGTACTATTACTTATTCTGTGGTTAGACATGTCCACCTTGGCATCTTCATGATTTAAAGTAATAAGATGATGCAAATTATACGCTATTAACTGCCTTGTTTAATATATTATAATTCACATAATCGGTCGGTATATTAAGTGGAACTGGATTAGATATATTATGATCTTTGAGGATATAACCAAAGGGAGCCGCCTTGTCTGTAATTTTCGGTACAAAACAGTCTGCCGATTTTTGCGGGGGAGGGGCACGTCAAATGATAGGTAACGTAAAAATTGCCATGCCAGATAAACGTCAGTACATGCCTACAATGTTGACCATTGGCCGCCATTTTCGACAGAGGGGAACGCCTGTGACTACTCCGTTTGGTTACATCCTCTAAGATTATGATATATTATGTATCCGTGAACTCTGAACTCTTGTTGAAGCTTGATGGTTTCTTAATTGTGATTGGTCAGTTTTAATAATATTTAACTTGAAAGCCGTAACACACTACCGCACCGCACCGCGACCTTGGTGCGGTGTGGTAGTGTGTTACAGCTTTTATACTTAGTTATTATAATCTAGCAAGCCCATTTTGTCAGTAAAATAAGGCGCGAAATTAAATTTTTTCTATGAAAGGACAATACTTTGAGCCTACATTTTTTAAATCTACCTAATACAGACGTAAATGGCTTGCCAAACTATAATTTAGTTTCTAGATAATAGTCATGATGTAACTCTTTAACAAGGGTATTTTAATTTTTAACAAGCAGAAATTCGATGCTATTAAGCTTAGAATAAATTTAAAATCTGGATCGATACTCCAGCGCTCTGCCATCTGAGCCACCAAGACCTCATCCATAGCCAGCAAATCAAGGGTATTTTATTTACAAATATGTATAAACAACCAATTAGCAATAGTGCAACATAAAATAAAACTACTTAATCTATTCCCATTCTGGCTCTGGAGGTCTAGCCAAGTTGCCGATCGTTCGCTATTTCCGAAATTAAACAAAACGTCAAGACGAAATCAGACTCTATAGGACTAATAGGGAAGAGTGATAGAGAGACAACTAATATTTGACGACCGGTCTGGCCTAGTGGGTAGTGACCCTGCCTGTGAAGCCGACGGTCCTGGGTTCGAATCCCGGTAAGGGCATTTATTTGTGTGATGAACACAAATATTTGTTCCTGAGTCATGAGTGTTAGTTTGTGGCTAGGTTGATCTGTGTAAGATGTCCCCAGATATTTATTTATTTATTTAATATGGAAGAGTGATAGAGAGACAATACAAACAGCAACACTCTGTCCATCGGTGAACCTTATTAAAAAGGCATAAAGTCCACCGATGGACAGTTAACATGGGCGATATTACCATTCATTTGTCATTCCTTCTTCTTCATTTTGTTCTGTTCAAGTTTATATTTGCGGCACTTGCGATTGAAACTTTCGATCCTTGGTCGTCAGACACCAAAAAACTAGTCAAAGAAATTTCTACCAAACTAGTCTGGGTGTCTGGCGACCTACGAGCAGGCGCATTTTTGGCGCAAAAACTCAGCCTCACTGTGCAGAGGGGGCACGCGGCCAGTGTCCTGGGAACAACGCCTCAGGCTAATTTATGTTTAGATCATCATTCACTTCATCATTCATTTCTAAACTTATATGTCAGATACTTAAATAAATTTGCTACTTAATTAGTTGGTAGGATTCTAAAAAGTTTTATGTTACAATTTTGTATCCATCTAATTTTTGTTCCAGGCATAATCGAGTTTCACAAATGCTGCGGAGATTCCATACAGGATGACTGGAGAAGACAAGGCTTCTACCGACCACGGCGAAACTTTCCTAGTCAAAGTCAAGATGACAACTCCTTTCAGCCTAACCATCATAATCACCAGAGCCAGAACACTAGGCCACAGCAAGCAAGGACAGGTTTTGGCCAAAATTCCGAAAATCTATTTGGAATAAATACTTACCAGAATTCTCAAAAGCAGAATATTGGATTTAGTAATACTCAAGCTCAATACTCATTTGGAGGACATCAGACCTCTAAATTCGCAGACTTATCAACGGGGTCCAGTGAAAATCAAGGAACATTTGGAACCAGTTATCAAAATGCAAAGCTACCGAGTAACAATGAAAATTCTCAAAGTCGAAATGCATTTGGATTTAACAGTCAAAGCTCATTCAGGTCAGAATATCAAAATGGTGGTCAAAATACAGTTGGATCCAGAGTCGGTCAGAATTCGTTCGGTCCTAGTCAGAATTTACAAACACCGAACAATGGTCAGAATTCCTTTAGGTCAAGTTTCAGCGGTCAATCTGCATTTGGTAGTTACAATCCAAAACAGAGCTCTTTTGAAAGCTTCAGTCAAAACAGTCAAGCATTTGGAAACTTTGGACAGAAAGTCCAGGCTCCAAATCCATTCAGCAATTTCCAAAATCGAAACACATTCTCCAATTTTGGTTCTAACTTAGCTAAAGGTCAAAATCATCAGGCATCTGACTATCTCCCACCAAAACCCTACAAAGCGCCGGGATATTTACCACCTGACGAATCAAAGACCACTTCAACTACAAGAAGACCATTCTTTACCACTACTACGAGACGACCATTCTTTACCACAAGTACAACTCGAAGACCATTTTATACTACAACTAAAAGAACATTTTTTACCACAACCACTACTAAGCGGCCATTCTTTACCACTACAAATAAAACACCATTATTTACCACTACCACAACAAAGAGACCTTTCTTTACTACCACTACAACAAAAAAACCAATTACTACGACAACGAAACGACCAATCTACACAACAACACCAAATCATCAAGTAATATTCCCTGATAAGATACCGAAACACCCATTCGACGCGGTATCTCCAGCCATGGCTATGATAGTACCACCAGAACCAGATGATGAAGATGAAATCATACCTGACTTTAGAACTACAACACAGAAACCAGCTGTTCTTCCAGCCATGGCTATGGTCGTACCACCAGAACCAGATGATGAAGATGAAATTGTTCCTGACTTTAGAACTACAACGCAGAAACCAGCTGTTCTTCCAGCCATGGCTATGATCGTACCACCAGAACCAGACGATGAAGATGAAATCGTACCTGACTTTAGAACTACAACGCAGAAACCAGTTGTTCTTCCAGCCTTGGCTATGATCGTACCACCAGAACCAGATGATGAAGATGAAATCGTACCTGGCTTTAGAACTACAACGCAGAAACCAGCTGTTCTTCCAGCCTTGGCTATGATCGTACCACCAGAACCAAATGATGAAGATGAAATCGTACCTGACTTTAGAACTACAACGAAGGAACCAGTTGTTCTTCCAGCTATGGCTATGATCGTACCACCTGAAGAAGATGATCCTATAACGATTTCGACAACTACATTAGTAACTAGCCCTTCAACCACTAAAATTACCACTCCTTCAACAACCGTTTTTACTACGCCATCAACTAGTACTACTTTTTCTACAACCTCTTCTACTACCATAACTTCTCCATCGACAACGATATCGACTACTTTGAGTACTCCGTCTACAACATTAACGACTCCTGATTTAAATCGTAATCAAGAAGAAGAAACTACCCCAACTACAAAAACAACAACTGTTATTATTGTTACAAAAGCTACACCAACAACAAAACCCCCTGTTGTAGAAGAAACTACCCCAACTACAGAAACAACAACCGTCATTACTGTAACAAAAGCTACACCAACAACAACACCCCCTGTTGTAGAAGAAACTACCCCAACTACAGAAACAACAACCGTCATTCCAGTCACAAAAACTACAACAACAACAATGAAACGACCTTTTATAGGGATTGGATACTTACCACCGGACCCCAAAACTACTTCGACAACAACGATCTATCCTGATATTGTGCGAGCTGAGCAGCCTGTTGCCGGAGGTGATGAAGTGCCTCTAGAACCTAAATGTGATCCATTGGACCCAAGCACTTGGCCCACGTTATACGAGCAACGACAATATGGTGAACTACCCTGTGCGCCAGTCACAACTACTCCATCACTTATACCGCCTTCACCAGCACCGGCTAGAGCCGACCCAGTCCCACCAGAGCCAGAATGTGACCCTCTAGACCCCAGCACTTGGCCCTCGGAAGTAGACCAACGAGATTTTGGTGAAACACCTTGTGCCTTTGTGTCTTCACCCACTGCTACACCTACTACACCTCCTACCACTCCTACTACACCTACTACATCTCCTTCCACACCTCCCACTACACCTCCTACCACACCTACTACACCTCCTACCACACCTCCTACTACACCCCCCACCACACCTCCTGATTCGGAAGTCGACGAACGACTTTTTGGTGAAACACCGTTTTCACCTGTATCTTCAACTACTACTAGCACTTCTACTACAACAACTACTACGACTACGCCATCTACAACCACTTCGACTACACCATCTACAACCACTTCGACTACACCACCTACAACCACTTCAACTACACCATCTACTACCACTTCGACTACACCATCTACTACTACTTCGACTACTTCTACGCCATCTACTACAACCACGACTACTACTACAATAAAACCACCATATATAGGTCGTGGATATTTACCACCTACCAACCATACCTTGAACCTACCACCATCACCAGCACAAGCTGAACCAGTACCACCAGAACCGGAATGTGACCCTCTAGACCCCAGCACTTGGCCTTCAGAATTCGACCAAAGATATTACGGAGTATCACCCTGTGCCCCGAACATAACCAAACCACCTGTAGGCCTTACATATCCTCCAGACGACTGTATAGTAAAGAAAAGAAAGCGTAGAGCGACTGAGGTGACGCTAAGGTTAAAAGATGTAAAAGGAACTCCTAGGCCTGTCTGGTATGCTGGTATATACAGGAAGATCACGGACCCTTACTTCCCTATATGTGGAGGGTCGATAGTTCGAGAGGATGTGGTTATATCAGGTCAGTTGTCCATTTTTCTACTCCAGCCAGGCGTGGCTCACTCCGCGATTTCGTCGCTTTGCTACAGGTAGCTAAAAGTACATCCGTTCCACACCAATTTTGGTGGCTAGGCATAAGCCGCGCGTGGCGCTGTCGCCACCTAGCGGCCATACCTGTCCTGATCGTAACAGACGCGTTTTGTTAGAGAGTGAGTCTTCTGTACCTAGTACTATTATTTATTCTGTGCTCCAGCACTTTTATTTGTAGATTAAATGACTGCCAGTGAGATCGAAATCAACTTCATAAGAAGCGCGGGGCCCCGCCCCCGGTGCAGTGTTCTTAGGATCCTAACAGCAGTGTTCTTAGGAATATGGCCCTTTAAACTTTTGACATACGCACGGAAAGTGCTCTTTGCCGCACTAGTGCGGGAAAGTAGGACCATATGTACTGTAAAAAAATATTGTGTGCAACGGTACATAATTAGACCTCTTAAATATTCATATATACATACATATAAAATATATAAACCTGCTTTCAATATTTACATACATTTCCAGCTGCCCACTGTTTTTGGGACGACGTGGTCGGGCTGCAGCCAGCTCAACAATTCGCGGTGGCCGCCAGCAAGATTTACAAGCCTTGGAAGGACCCTATGGATAAGAAGGCGCAGAAATCTGACGTGAGTGCATGATATTTGGTAACAATAGTAAAAAATAGAATCTGTTCGGAAAGAGAAGAGTCGCGGAATATATGGGGCGTAAAATTAAAGTTTTTGTCAAAATTTTCATTTTTGGTACAAGCTTTCATCGTTGACTGTACTGTTTTTTCCACAGACAACTAATACTCATCGGGACAATTCTAACAACCCCAAACACAATTTGCCTTGTTTTATCAGAGAGTTCCCATGGCCACCTTTTGTCACCATCATCAGATCAGCTCGATGTCATTATAATATTGTATTGTCATCCGATTTACATATGTATGCAGATTTCAGCTCAATCGGAAATCGGGAAGTGGGTCAAAAGCTTCCAAGATTTGACCCACACTAAGATACAGGTACAGTCAGCAGCAGAAGGTGCTAAGCGGGCCAGGTGTTCAGAATGATCTTGACGCGACTTTATTGTTAAGAGAATAAGAGCGTGTCAAGATAATTTTGAACACCTCGCCCGCTTAGCAAGTTAAGCGAAGCTTGCTGCTGACTGTACTAACATCAGGGCAAGTTAAATACAAGCTTGTAATTACAACGCACTGTAAGATAAGTAGTATACCTACAACAAACAATAAGATTAATTTTCTCAAAAATGGACGGCAAAGTCGACTTTGACGTCTAAAAAATAGGTCGCGAAGCGCGTAGTTTATGGTCAGTCAAAAATTAAAAAGTTAAAAACATTGCAGTCTCGATTTTGGGACTGCAATGTTGCATACAAATTCCATTATTTGTCGAGTTCCAAACTTTTTAAAAGTTGAAATGGCCATATCAAATGAAGGCACAGGCCCATTAAACAGCCAAACAGATGATTAGTACCGCGACTATTTAGCTGTCTCAAATAGGTTGGCGTATTTTCGGCAGTAAAATACACTTCTATTTTTTTATTAAAAAAATTAAAAGGCGGCAAAGCTAATTGTTTCTACTTTTTTCTGTGAAAATATTTACGTAAGAACGTTGCTTTTGTAAAATATTTTTATTATATTTATATTTCTTGCACCATTTTTGAGAAAAGCACTATATATGACTCGGCTGGAAGGCTACTTGCTGGCTTCGGATTCAATTAAACGGACTCCCAAGGTCGTCCGTTTAATACGAATCCTCAGCCTGCAAGTAGCTACTTCCGAGCCTCGACAATAATGTACTATTATATATTTTTCCCCAACATCAGGTCCTGGACATCAAAATTCCCGCTCGCTTCCTCGGCGCGAAGACCAGCTTCCAAGAAGATATCGCCATCTTGAAGCTGGCCACACCATTCAAGTATACCCGAGGAGTACGGCCCATCTGTGTGGACTTCGACGATGATTTCGACAGACAGCAGATGAAGGCTGGACATCAGGGCACGGTGAGGAAGTCATTTAAGTCAAAGGAGTACCTTTGGCAAAACCATTTGTATACCTGAGGAATTTTATACGATTTTATACACAAATATAAGTATGTATAAAATCGCATACATGTTTTCAGGTGTGTAGAAGCCTTAAATGATGTGTATTTCCAGATCGCAGGCTGGGGCCTAACAGACTCCGTTGGCACGCCGACGCAGCGCCTCCTGTGGCTGGAGCTCCCATACATTGAGATAGAGAAGTGCATTCGCGACTCGGAGGACGCTTTCCTCAAATACATCACCTGTGATAAAGTGTGCGCCGGCGAGAATGACACGGGTGAGAGTACGACATATTTTCTTTCTGGGACATACACAGGTTTTAAATTAAAAGGCACTCCAAATATAATGGAACAGGCGTCAGGTTCTTTGCAGAAATCATTTCTAATTATTTAATTTATTTTATTATTTGCCAAATGATACGGATAAGATGAGGAGTAGTAGGTTAGCGTGGTATGTAATGAGGAGGGATGAATGCTATATAGGCAAAAGAATGCTAGGGATGAATGTTAATGGGCGGAGAGCGGATGGTAGACCCAAAAAACGATGGATGGATTTGTGTGACAGAGGATATGAGAAAGAAAGGTGTGAATGCTGAGGTGACGAAAGACAGAGGAGAATGGAAGAGAAAAACATGTTGTGCCGACTCCACATAACGTGGGATAAGGGCAGGGAGAAGAAGGAGGAGGATTTGCCAAATCGCGATATAACAACGTGTTAGTCGATTAAAGGTGGACTCACGGTAGACCGGGCCGGAGCTTCCGGCTTGCTTCCGGCGCTTCGTTTTCTACGGAAAGCACCACGTGTTTTAAATCGACACGAGTTGCGAATTACCTGTTCGCACGTGTATCGTACAACGTTTTACAGTACATATGGCCCTTTAAACTTTTGACATACGCACGAAAAGTGCTATTTTACGCACTAGTGCGGGAAAATAGGACCATATGTACTGTAAAAAATATTTGCAGGATTTTTTCATAAGTTGCTATATCTTATTCTAATACATCTACATAATTCAGGCGTGCGATGTCCTTCCCCATCGTTTAAGGATGATTCACGCCCTGTCCGGGCCGGGGTTTCCGACACTTCGTTTCCCAGGACGGGTGATCGGTATTCACGAGATGCTTTACAGAAAACTGAAATGTCTACGCCTCTGCCCAGACCCGGACCGTCCTAGGCCTCCTTTAATTGTAGAATTGACTGAATTGTTTCAAATTCCAGGCAAAGCGCTCTGCAAGGGCGACAGCGGCGGCGGCCTCGCCTTCTGGTCCGGGCCCGCCGACCACGCCACGCCGTACTTACGCGGGATCGCGTCCACGGCGCCGTCCCCGCGTAACGCCGAGTGCAACGTTTACGCGTACGGGAGTTTTACGCACGTGCGCGCGCATAGGACTTTCCTGCGCGACCACGTGCCTGAGATCGAAAGTTGTAGATTTTGGGAATAAATGTGTTCAAATGCTCAATATAATATGTTTGATTTACGACTAGATGACCCGGCTTCGTTTCACCTACGTATATCTATCTATTTTTTTTGCATTTTCTTATTTTCTTTCATAAGAACCTTCTCCTGACAATAACAATCAAAACACAAAAAGAATCAGCGGAATTGGTCCAGCCGTTGACGCGTAATGCCGTGACCAAGGGAAATTATGAATTAATTTTTATGAGTAATATAATATACTCGTAGATTAAACTAGAAAGATTTTTCATTCATTCATTCATGCTTCCACGTCCATCTTGGAACCGGTTCAAACCATCGCATGGCCATCACGCTGGCGCATCGCTGGGCCATCGTGCGGAGGAGCCATAAGAGTGTGATTACAAACGCATTGAAAATACATGCAGTTATCTTGGTATTTATACCAGGGATGTTGCGAATATTCGCATCCGCATCCGCATTCGCGGAACATCCGCATTATTTTCAACATCCGCATCTGCATCCGCAGCCGCATAAAATCGATGCGGAGCATCCGCATGATGCGGATGTCGACCAGGTCGGTAACAGGAACGTATTAGCGGCGGCGCCGGCGGCGTAAGTGCTAGGTAATTTCGTCATTATATATAACGAAGAACGAGAGAACGAGTCTTCTCGTCATCCATACCGCAATGTTTGAAAACAAAAGTTTTTAATCAGTGCGTCCTACCCGTCATGGCCTACGGAGCCGAGACATGGACACATTGGACACTCACGGGAGGGTTGGTCCACCAGTTCAAAGTCGCTCAGCGAGCTATGGAGAGAGCTATGCTCGGAGTTTCTCTGAAGGATAGGATTCGTAACGAATACATCCGACAGAGAACCAAAGTTATCGACATAGCTCTAAGAATTAGGGTCAAACTAGGGTGTTATCGCAACAGCACATTTTTCTCTCCTGTGGGCAATAGTTAACAGCTTGTGGGCATGTAAGCAATGATTTCATCATAGTTATCTAAATAAAAGGAGGACCTTTTCACGTGGATAAGGGTTAAATAAGAAAATTAACTTTTATAGCCCTTAACTCTTGTGTATGTCTACAGAAAAGACATAACACAGTGATCTGTTTGACCCATTAGCAAGCTGAAGTGGCAGTGGGCTGGCCATATCGCACGAAGAACCGATAACCGCTGGGGTAAACGTGTTCTTGAGTGGAGACCGCGACTTGGCAAACGTAGTGTAGGACGCCCTCCGACCAGGTGGGATGACGATCTGCGAAAGACTGCAGGCAGATGCTGGATGCGGCAAGCTGAGGACAGGGCGCTATGGCGCTCTTTAGGGGAGGGCTATGTCCAGCATTGGACTACTATAGCCTGATGATGATGATGATGATGATGATATAACGAAGTCGTCTAGATCCCGAAAAGTCGGCCAAGTTACTGTGTAGTAAATAAAACGCAAATAATAAACGTTTCGTTTTTTTAAATAAAAAATGCTAAAAATGTAATATTTGACGTTTTTTAAGTACCAAATCTTGACATCCGCATCCGCGGATGTGAGGCTTTATATATCCGCATCCGCGGATGTCAAAAAATCTGCATCCGCAACATCCCTGATCTATACATATACAGTCATGCTCTTGACAAGCTCTTGATATAGCCATAAATAGTTGAATGTACCTACCTACTTACATGCATATACATAATGTACAGTCACCTGCAATAATATACACAACAAAGGCAGCAAAAATATCGGACACGATCTTATTTGTAGAGCCATAAGAGCGTGTCACATATATTTGCGGCCTTCGAAGACTAACATACCTAATTCCATGGGACTGTGCACCAAACGAATAAGGATATATCAAGAATTTCTTATGCGGATAATCCCATGTTAGTCAGCGAATATTTCGAATGATTTGAAACGTGTTCTTAGCTTTACGACGCAATAATTACTATGTGTGATGTATCACTTCAAGAAGCTTAGGTACCAATTATCAACTTGTCACTGAGAATCAAAACTCGGTTGGTAAATATGACGACTGGTTTGGCCTAGTGGGTAGTGACTAGAGATGCCACGAATATTCGGCAACTATTCGGTATTCGGCCTATTCGGCCACTTTGCCGAATATTCGGTATTCGGCCGAATATTGCCTACTATTCGGCCGAATACCGAATATCTGTTGCACCTACCTAAAATCAAAATTTACACAAATAAATAACCAAAATCTAGGTATATTAAATATTTAAAATGTATTCTTGGAAAGCAGTTAAATACGAAGGCACGTTTTTGAGCATTTGTTGATTACAAAATATTTTGTTTTTATAATGGGTCTGATTTGATTGACTCGAACTACATTCATTAATTCTGTTCAATTTTAAAATATATCTTAGCAAACGTTGCGCTTTGTTGGCGAACAGTTTTCATAATTATTGTGACTCAAAATGTTCGCATGTCATACCGAATATTCGGTCGCCGAATATTCGGTATTCGGCCGAGAGGGGGGCCGAATATTCGGTATTCGGTATTCGGCCAAATTCACTATTCGGGGCATCTCTAGTAGTGTCGCTGCCTGTGAAGACGATGATCCTGGGTTGCACTCTCGGTAAGGGCATTTATTTGTGTGATGAACACAAATATTTGTTCCTGAGCCATGGGGGTTTTCTATGTAAGTATATAAGTATGTACCTATTTATCTATATAAGTATGTATATTATATCGGCCTCAAATATAATGACCACCAAAAAATACTTTGGTACCCTAAATAAAAAAAACATGCTTACCAAAAAAATTACTGAACACCAAAAAAATAAGGCCTAAAAATACAAAAGTACCACCGTTTTAATTACGACTGCCCTTCAAATTGTATTCAAATACCAAATATACTGAATGACCACCAAAAATTAATGATCACCAAATCTTGAAGACCAAATTAATGCGATATTTTCACCTAAATAAACCACTATGATTACCAAAAAATGTATACATATTACCAAATAAAGTAAACTGATGCCAAAATTACTAGCCCCTCCCGCTCAACCCCCCGTACCCCGCACCGCATACCTACCTAACCTAACCTACTTTTCTAGTAGCATTTCGTTATGCTACTAGAAAAGTAAGTTAAACTGCTATCAGTTAAGTGGGTTAGGTTAGGTTAGCACTGCGACCCTTACAGAAACGAAATGGTACTATAAAAGTAGGTTAGGTTAGGTTTGAACTGCGACCTTAACAGAAACGAAATGCTACTATAAAAGTGGGTTAGGTTAGGTTAGAACTGCGATCCTCACTGAACCGAAATGCTACTAGAAAAGTGGGTTAGGTTAGGTTTCAACTGCGACTCATACAGAAACGAAATGCTACTAGAAAAGTGGGTTAGGTTAGGTTTGAACTGCGACCCATACAGAAACGATATGCTACTAGAAAAGTGGGTTAGGTTAGGTTTGAACTGCGACCCTTACAGAACCAAACTGCTATCAGAAAAGTGGGTTAGGTTAGGTTTGAATTGCGACCCTTACAGAAACCAAATGCTACTAGAAAAATGGGTTAGGTTAGGTTTGAACTGCGACCCTTACAGAAAAGTAATGCTACTGGAAAAGTGGGTTAGGTTAGGTTTGAACTGCGACCCTTACAGAAAACAAATGCTACTGGAAAAGTGGGTTAGGTTCGGTTTGAACTACGACCCATACAGAAAATAAATGCTACTAGAAAAGTAGGTTAGGTTAGGTTTGAATTGCGACCCTTACAGAAAAGAAATGCTATCAGAAAAGTGGGTTAGGTTAGGTTTGAACTGCGACCCTTACAGAAAAGGAATGCTACTAGAAAAGTGGGTTAGGTTAGGTTTGAACTGCGACCCTTACAGAAAGAAATGCTACTAGAAAAGTGGGTTAGGTTAGGTTTGAACTGCGACCCTTACAGAAAAGGAATGCTACTAGAAAAGTGGGTTAGGTTAGGTTTGAACTGCGACCCTTACAGAAAGAAATGCTACTAGAAAAGTGGGTTAGGTTAGGTTTGAATTGCGACCCTTGCAGAAAAGAAATGCTACTAGAAAAGTGGGTTAGATTAGGTTTGAACTGCGACTCTTACAGAAACGAAATGCTACTAGAAAAGTGGGTTAGGTTAGGTTAGAACTGCGACTTTTACAGAAATAAAACGCTACTAGAAAAAGGTGACGAAGTGGATTAATTAATTGAATAGTATTATATTAAATATTTGCACATTTTTAATAAAAATGTGGTTACAATTTTGGTAGTCATAAACTATTTTTGGGTTTACAATGATTATTTTGGAGTAATTTGCTCTAATAGGATAGCAAGATTTAAAAATTTGGTTATAATTTTACATTAAAATGGGGTTTGAAATTTGGTAATCATTTACAATTTTTGGGTTAATAATGATTAGTTTGGTGTCATTTCCTTTAAAAGGATAGTAAAATGTAATAAAATTGGTAATCATTTCACATTAAAATGGTGTTATAATTTTGGTGATCATTCATTATTTTAGGGTGTTAAAGTATATTTTTTTGGTATTAAATTTTACTAAATCTGGTGATCAGTTAAATAGCAGCCTATTATATCGTCACCTAGAACCCATAGTACAAGCTTTGCTTAGTTCGGGGCAAGGTTGGTCTGTGTAAGACGTCGTTTAATGTTTATTAATATAAGCGGGGTCGTAAATGTCATAATTGTTTTCCACTGTACGAGTACGTATAGGCACGTATAGGTATGATTCTAGTATCAGGAAATAAATATTCCGGTCCTGTGAAAGATGACAGTGGATGAGATTCTTCCATCTGATGATCGGGTATTGTTGATGGCAGAGTTGGCAGAGGATCATCATCATCAGGTCCAGGCGGTACAGGCATAGCCGTTGCTAGTTTTGGTGTATTAGATTGTGGCGTATGCAATGCCGTTTCCATCAGATGATCGGGTATTGTTGCTGGTGTTGATGGCGGAGTTGGTAGAGGATCATAATCAGGTTCAAGCGGTACAGGCATAGCCGTTGCTGGTTTTGGTGTAGGAGATTGTGGCGTATGCAATGCTGGGACTGTCGTTTTAGAATCTTTAGGAGGTAAGTATACCGGCCCGGTGTGGTGGTAAGATGGTGTACAAGATTCATCAATTTTATGATGATCGTGTATTTTTGTAGTTGTAGTTGACGTAGGAGTTGGTAAACTATCATTATCATTAGGTTCGGGCGGTACAGGCATAGCCATTGCTGGTGCTGCTCCAGATAATCCGGGCGTGGGTTTAAATGGGTACCTCCATTCAATATCTTCGCGAGGTAAGTTTTCAATCTCTTCAAAGGATGGGGTTGTCATAGAAGGTGACTTTTCTTCCATTAGAATACTACTCTCAGAAGTGTCTGTTGTGGGTATAGTAAATCTTGAAGATGAGATTGATAGTACGGGTGTGTCAGGAGGCTCTCCCGCTGTCGCATCATCAGGGGGAACAAGCTTAACTATCACTGGTGAAATTGTAGTAAAATCTTCATCAGGTATATCTCCTCGCTCATCAGGACGTGTAACAGTAGTTGATTTCACATCTGGAACTTTCGTTTCAATATTTGGTGGTAAATATTCAGGAGCTTTTGATGTAGTTTTATCTATTGGTGGTAAATAGTCAGGCGCGTTGAAATCATGAACAGGTTTTGAACTAGAATTGCGGATTGATATTGTGTTGGACATCACCGTACAACAACCAGAGACTTGTTTTTGAACATTTTCGTCGCTCTTGAATCGCTGGTAACCAATTTTAAATGACTTGATATCTTGTTCATTTCGATAGGTTCTGGAGTTTAACAAAATGCGTTTTGGCTTCGAATGTTTATTTCTTCTAATGATGAGTACATTATCCTTCAGTCCAATCGTGATTTCGTTCGCATTTTGATTTCTAGTTTGCATAGAACTTTGATTATTCTCTTTAAGCTCTTGAAGATTATTAAATTGATTGGTAGACACCAATAGCTGTTTAAGAAAATGTTGACTACCTCTTGTCCGTAGTTTTTGACTACCGTGCTGACTTTCATTTGTTTCTATAGAATGTTCCAATTTATTTTCTATTCTTGCTACTCGTACAAGTTTTGTTTCAAATTTATTTCGACTTCGTGAATTTTGACTGCTTATTTGATTCAAACTGACATTTTGTGTTCGGCTGGAGTCTCGAGGGTCGTATTGTGTCAAGACTATCAAGTTTCCATAACAGTGCTTCTGGAAGTCTGAAACATTAAACAATATATTGTTTCGATAGTTCACACCGAAAGTTTTAAAATAATAGGGGATTGTATTTGAACGGGCCATGGGAAAAGCGAATGGCAGCCGATTATAAAAAAGATAGAGACAATATTTTAATTTAAAATGCGTAAAATTTTTAAATTATAATAAGGAGTTAAACTGAATAATAAATTTAGTATTTGACAGTAAGTTTTAATACGAACTAATGATATCTTATTCAGAAATAATCCAAAAATTGATGATTTTTTTTAAAGAAAGAAAATGCTCACCTACATAAAATATAATTATATAGGTACATCGTACTTAAAATATTACATTCTCAAAAGTGAAGTTTGTATGTTTTTATTAACTCATTGTAAAGTAAAATTGTAATTTACCATAAATAAACTTTAAATGATTATGAATTTTAAATTATAGATTTAGACTAGACAAAAAAATTCAAAATCGCTCTCCTTCTTGATGCGACTGGCAAATCATATTACTTTTTGG
Source organism: Cydia splendana (assembly GCF_910591565.1). Lineage (NCBI taxonomy): Eukaryota > Metazoa > Arthropoda > Insecta > Lepidoptera > Tortricidae > Cydia > Cydia splendana. Next base: position 1,996,508 of record NC_085985.1, read on the forward strand.
CAACCGGGTTTTTTAACCTAATTAAACCCCGCTGAATCCGAATTTGCCGGTTGTCCGATCGAAATCTTTACCGGAAGTGAGATATTTGATATTAAAGGTCCCTATTTTTAGTTTTTCGTAAATAACTCTTAAACGGTGGCGCATAGCAAAAAATGTTCTATTACATAAGTAATTTGCATAAAATTGCCTACAAGAAAGATTCAGTACAATTTTTCGCTAGGATCAATATTCAAAGAGATATTAACGCGGGAAATTTAATTATAATCACTTCTACTTAAGGTCCCTTTTTTTAGTTTTTCGTAAATAACTCGTAAACGGTGGCCAATATCAAAATATATTGTTAAACATTAATAATCTACACAAAATTTTGTACAAAAAAGAGTCAGTACACTTTTCCCCGGGATCAATATTTAAAAAGATAATAAAGAGGGAAAGTTAATTATAATAAATTCTAAGGTTCCTTGTTTTTATTTATTCGTTAATAATTTATGTAAAGTATGACTCATAGCAAAAAAGTCTTATACATAAATAATAAACATAAAATTTCCTACAAGAAACATGTAGAATACTTTTCGCTAGGATCAATATTTAAAAAGACAAAGCAGCGGGTAAGTTAATTATAATCAATTTTAAAGTCCCTTTTTAGTTTTTTGTAAATAACTCGTAAACGGTGTCCCATAGCAAAATAGGTTTTAATGAATAAATAATCTACATAATTTTCTCCAAAAACATCTTGAACCTTTTTTCTCTAGGATCAATCTTTAAAACAATATTAAAGGAAGAAAGTTAATTACAATCAGTTCACAGGTCACTTTTTATAAGTTATTCGTAAATAGCTCGTAAACAGTGGCCCGTTGCAAAAAAAACTGGTCAAGTGAGAGTCGTACTCGCGTTTCAAGGGTTCCGTACATCACACAATTTATAGCATTTTTTTTTGTACGTGTAACGTGAGTAAAACTTTGAAATACCTGAATGGGTCAGCTCAAAAACCAGATGTAACATGAAGTGTTGGCGCGATGGCTTATATCTCTGCAACTATGCAAAGTAGCAAAGTAGCTTGGATAGGAATATTAAATGCCGAATAAGTGTTTTAAAAGCGAAGGTCGAAAAGAGACAAACATATCTTATATTTTTAAACGAGCAATTCTGTGCATGGTCCTGGGTTCGAATCCCGGTAAGGGTATTTATTTGTGTGATGAACACAGATATTTGTTCCTGAGTCATGGGTGTTTTCTATGTATATGATGTATTTATCTATATAAGTATGTTTATATCGTCGCCTAGTACCCATAGTACAAGCTATGCTTAGTTTGGGGTTAGGTCGATCTGTGTAAGATGTCCCCAATATTTATTTATTTATTTATTTTATATATTTATTTATATTTCGGAATCTCGGAAACGGCTCTAACGATTTCGATTATATTTACTATATGGGAGTTTTCGTGGGCGAAAAATCGATCTAGCTAGGTCTTATCTCCGGGAAAACGTGCATCTTTGAGTTTTTATGTTTTCCGAGCAAAGCTCGGTCTCCCAGATGTTAGTGCTAAAACAACAGTACAAGTACCTAATCAATCAATAGTACAAGTACCATTGCGGCTGTGTGCCAGATACAGCCTAGTCGACATTTTTTGTCTTGAATCGGACTCACGCTTGAACCTAAAGGCACACTTCTTCGGGACGCTTCGGACCTTCGGCCTTATGCAGATATCGGCCTAGGGCCTTCGCAATAGCTGTCTACACCACTTTTCACTTAAACCATTGCTTCTGCGTCCCTAAAATTACCTAAACGCGTTTTTGTTCCTAAATCCGTCTCACACTTGACTGTAGATTTCTAATAGGTTTTCCTGTCATTTTTCGGTAAAGAACTATTTTGTGTATTTTTTTTTAAATTTTAGACCCAGTAGTTTCGGTGATAGAGGGAGGGGAATGGTCATTTTTTGTCTACTTTATTAAATAACTTCTAAACTATTTATCCTAAAATTATAAAAAAAATATGTTTGAGATTCTCACAATGAGCCCTTTCGTTTGATATATAACACAATATAGTTTACTAAACTTTGTTTTTTAATTTTCTTATTTACCCCCCAAAAGTAGCCCCTATGTTAAAAATTCATTTGTTGACGTTACATGTCCGTCTTTGGGTCACAGACTTACATATGTGTACCAAATTTCAACTTAATTGGTCCAGTAGTTTCGGAGCAAATAGACTGTGACAGACGGACAGACAGACGCACGAGTGATCCTATAAGGGTTCCGTTTTTTCCTTTTGAGGTACGGAACCCTAAAAATATTGTACATAAATATTGAACATAAAATTATCCACAAAAAAGGTTCTTTACACTTTTTCGCTACGATCAATATTTAAAGAGGTATTAAAGGGGGTAAGTTAATTATAATCAACTTCCAGGTCCCTATTTTTAGGTTTTCGTAAATGACTCGTAAAATAAGGCCCATAGCAAAAAAGTTCTTAATGTTCTGTTTTACATGAGTAAATAAATAATCGGCATAAAATTTTCTACGAAAAACACATTGAACACTTTTCTCTAGGATCAATATTTGAAACGATATTAAAGGAAGAAAGTTCATTACAAACAATTCACATGTAACTTTTTTAGTTTTTCGTAAATAATTTGTAAATTAGGACCCATAGCAAAAAAAAATCTCATACATAAATAATTTACATTTAATTTCCTATAAGACACATGTGGAATACTTTTCGCTAGGATCAATATTTATAAAGCTATTAAAGCGGGAAAGTAAAATAATGTGTAGAATTGATTATAATTAACTTACCCCCTTTAAAACCTCATTAAATATTGATCGTAGCGAAAAAGTGTACAGAACCTTTTTTGTGGACAATTTTATGTTAAATAGTTTTTTGCAACGGGCCACCGTTTAAGAGTTATTTACGAAAAACTAAAAAGGGAGTTTAAAATTGATTATAATTAATTTACCCGCTGCTTTGTCTTTTTAAATATTGATCCTAGCGAAAAGTGTTCTGCATGTTTCTTGTAGGACATTTTATGTTTATTATTTATGTATAAGATTTATTTTGCTATGAGTCATTCTTTTCAAATTATTAACGAAAAAATAAAAACAAGGAACCTTAAAATTTATTATAATTAACTTTCCCTCTTTATTATCTTTTTAAGTATTGATCCCGGGGAAAAGTGTACTGACTCTTTTTTGTACAAAATTTTGTGTAGATTATTAATGTTTATATTATTTGATATTGGCCACCGTTTACGAGTTATTTACGAAAAACTAAAAAAAGGGACCTTAGAAGTGATTATAATTAAATTTCCCGCGTTATCTGTTTGAATATTGATCCTAGCGAAAAATTGTACTGAATCTTTCTTGTAGGCAATTTTATGCAAATTACTTATGTAATAGAACATTTTTTGGTATGCGCCACCGTTTAAAAGTTATTTACGAAAAACTAAAAAAGGGACCTTTAATATCAAATATCTCACTTCCGGTCAAGATTTCGATCGGACAACCGGCAAATTCGGATTCAGCGGGGTTTAATTAGGTTAAAAAATCCAGTTGCCAAAAAGTAATATGATTTCCCAGTCGCATCAAGAAGGAGAGCGATTTTGAATTTTTTTGTCTAGTCTAAATCTATAATTAAAAATATATAAAAAATATGGCTTTAATCTTTCCAACAAAAAAAACTTTAATGACTTACAGTTATGTACTCACCTAACGCAACTAAAAAGAAAAAGATCCTTAACATCATTCTTTTTTTTGACATAACACCACAGAAAACCGCCTAGTAACTGTCACTACGGCATAAAAAAAATTAATCATAACTTTTAAAAGTATTCTAATGAATTTTCATATTATAGCAATTACTTTTTTACAAGACTACTTCCAAGCAGTTACAATGGAATACTAAGATTCCTTTGTGATGATTTTATTATCTATTACTAATGTTGTTTATCGTATAATGGACTATACCTATACACAACCTAAGACACAGTATAAGTACAACGACAGTAGGTAATCTCCGTCCATTTAGTAAGGTAATGTTTGACGTTCAAATCTCGAACGCAATGACAATGGCTGCTCGACCATGCGCGAATTACATTTATTTCCTAAAATACATTTTGTCTCAGTAAATACTAGTTTTTATTATATAAATTAGTTACACAGCAGAACAGTAACTAAGGCACCGCGACCTACAAAACATTGTTCTCTGAATCAAAAATAAATTAAGTAAGTACCTATACATTCAACTATACAGGGTGATTGGAAATTCGCCGTATTCCTTGAAAGGGGTTATTCTATGGGTCATTTGCAATGATTTAAGTCCAGTCAACTAGGGGTCAAAACTCATTGGTTTTCAAGTTATTTGAGTTTTTAGTTTTATGTTTAAAAAACCCGCCTTTCGACTAAAAAATGGTAATTGTGAAAAAACTACTCAAATTTGGAATAAAAAAAAGCATTCATCTAATAGCCAATAAACTACTGACTACGTGAAATAAAAAAAAATGCCAAAACTTTTCAAAATTTTCCAAAAAAAAGGATTTGAAGGCACAATTTTTTTGTAATTTTCCCAAGACTTTGTAACATTTTAAGGCATTACTTAAAAAAAAAGTATAACACTTTGCGTACAAAATATAGAAATGAGTTCCTCAGTTCCTCAGCTTTCCAAAAAAGTACGAATGTCGACATTTTCTCTTACACTTTTTGAAATAATAATAATAATAACAGAGCAGGCGGAAGACTTGACCTAGCGTACGTGACTATTAATCGGTTTGTTTATGTCACTTTATTATCTCCATGGGCTTTATTTGTCCCTTAATCGGTTTGTTTATGTCATTTTAGCATCTTCTTGGGCTTTATTTGTCTTCGTTACCTTATCTTATCTTATTTTCTTGGGGTAGGGGTCACATCCTTGCCTTCGGTGACACAGACTAACTTATTAAGGGTCATTACGGTAATTAGTTTCTACGTAAGTATTTTTTATCTTCGGTACCTTATCTTATCTTATTTTCAAGGGGTGGGGGTGCTTTCCATGGAGTAGGGTTGGGACCAACCGAGCCTTATTTAATCTTCGTGCAGTAAGTAATCAATCACTTAGTTTCAACTTTCTTTCCATGGAAAGCACCCCCACCCCTTGAAAATAACATAAGATAAGGTACCGAAGACAAAAAAGGCTTACGTAGAAACTAATTACCGTAATGACCCTTAATTAGTTAGTCTGTGTCACCGAAGGCAAGGATGTGACCCCTACCCCAAGAAAATAAGATAAGATAAGGTAACGAAGACAAATAAAGCCCAAGCAGATGCTAAAATGACATAAACAAACCGATTAAGGGACAAATAAAGCCCATGGAGATAATAAAGTGACATAAACAAACCGATTAATAGTCACGTACGCTAGGTCAAGTCTTCCGCCTGCTCTGCTATTATTATTATTATTTCAAAAAGTGTAAGAGAAAATGTCGACATTCGTACTTTTTTGGAAAGCTGAGGAACTGAGGAACTCATTTCTATATTTTGTACGCAAAGTGTCATACTTTTTTTCAAGTAATGCCTTAAAATGTTACAAAGTCGTGGGAAAATTACAAAAAAATTGTGTCTTCAAATCCTTTTTTTTGGAAAATTTTGAAAAGTTTTGGCATTTTTTTTTATTTCACGGAGTCAGTAGTTTATTGGCTATTAGATGAATGCTTTTTTTAATTCCAAATTTGAGTAGTTTTTTCACAATTACCACTTTTTAGTCGAAAGGCGGGTTTTTTAAACATAAAACTAAAAACTCAAATAACTTGAAAACCAATGAGTTTTGACCCCTAGTTGACTGGACTTAAATCATTGCAAATGACCCATAGAATAACCCCTTTCAAGGAATACGGCGAATTTCCAATCACCCTGTATCTATAATAACAAAAATAGGATATATTTTAAACTGAAATAAATGTCATATATGTACTTAATAAATATAATTAATTTCTTTAAATATAAAATTAAAAACAAAAACAAAATGGGAAATGTAGACAAAATAAGATTTGATATACTTCATACAGTTTATATTGTCTGGGAGAGGACACTGACTTCTGTAACACGGGTCTTTACCTAGCTCAGAAGTCAGGGACTTCAACACCTACCTGTAACTTGTATATGTCAATAAAAATAATTTTATTTTATTTATTTAATAAAAATAAGTGATCAAGCCCTCCAGTGCCCCAGGCTGGAATCGAACCAGCGTCCTCTACTATCGCTAGGATATATTTTATTTTATATTAAGTATTTTATTATTTTTTTGTAGGATTATTTTGGTATGAAAATTGTGTTTCAAATGTAAAATTCAAATTTACCAAACTATTAAAAAAAGAACAAAAAATGCATAATTAAAAGTGAAGACGCCTAGAAGATGGTGGTGATTTAAGTAATAATATACCTACGACCCCTATCTCTATCCAAGTTAATGCCTGATTTTGAAGATGAACTACTTTTCAATAAATCTATCTATTATAGCCTGTTCTGTTACACATTAGCATTGCTCGTACAGTCAGCAGCAAAAGTTGCTAAGCGGGCGAGGTGTTCAAAATGATCTTGACGTGACTTTATTGTTAAGAGAATAAGAGCGTGTCAAGGTAATTTTGAACACCTCGTCCGCTTAGCAACTTCTGCTGCTGACTGTACGTAGGACCATTTTTGTAGCCGACTAGTGAATATCCCGCGTGTTTTATTAATTAGTCATCTTTTAATTCTTTATTCTCAAGTTTATTGCAACCGTAAAATGCTAGCTTTAGATAACAAATTAACCTGGTTATTAATTCAGCGAGGTAATGCTGCCAGCGTCTACAGCACCTTGCCGATGGCACAGAATAAATAATAGTACTAGGTACAGTACAGAACACTCACTCTCTAACAAAACGCGTCTGTTACGATCAGGACAGATAGGGCCGCTAGGTGGCGACAGCGCCACGCGCGGCTTATGGCTAGCTACCAAAATTGGTGTGGAACGGATGTACTTTTAGCTACCTACCTGTTGCAAAGCGACGAAATCGCGGAGTGAGCCAAGCCTGCCGAGGGGTGATTTTTTATTGTACCTAGTTTAGGGATGTTTTATTGTTATTAATTTAGGATACTTTAGTTACTTTTAGTTTATATACAATATTTATAAGTGTTCAACTTGAATTTTGGGTCCATTTTTGTCCACAGGAATCAATTTTGGGTCCATTATTCTTTATTATATTTTTGAATGACCTTACTTTCCATATAAACAAAGTTGTGCCCAATACAAATTTAGTAGTCTTTGCCGACGACACAAATGCCATTATCTCTGCCAATAACATGATGCATCTCAACAACAGTGTTAACGCAGCCCTAAAAGCCTTTAGTAATTGGTAGCTCAATACTACAAAAACTAATGTAATGCTGCTATCAGCGACCGCAAACAAGTCTGATACACTGGATGTCATCTTAAACGGAGTTGAAATAGAACAAACAGATGTAGTCAAATTCCTAGGTATCCATATTGACTCCCAACTCAATTGGAAACATGAGATAGAGGAACTACGCAATTCAATAAGCTCTGCTTGTTATGCGCTCCGCAGTCTACGCGATGAAGTCCAGACGAAACAACTAAAGATGGTCTACCATGCATTAGTAGAATCTAAGTTGCGTTATAGCATAAAACTCTGGGGAAACAGCTACAAATACAATGTGGAAGCCATGTTTATTATGCAAAAAAGGGCTATTAGAACAATAGTTCGCATTCCCCAATATGAGTCTTGTAGGGAACATTTTATGCGGCTGAAGATATTAACATTGCCCTGTTTGTACATACTTGTTCTTAAATTGTTTATACGACAACGGTTTCACTCACTTGAATTTTTAGTCGCTATTGGCGACATGTTTCGGGCCCGTCGGGGGTCCTTCCTCAGGCTCGAGTGCTCGCGGCGGCTGCAACTCGTGCACTGATCGCGCCGCCCGCCTCGTCGCTCGTTGCGCGCGCGCTGACAGAGCGGGGGCGGGGGGCGCGGTGCACTCCGCAGCCGGAGTTGTCAGGTCAAGGTCTGGTAGAGTGGTAGGGCGGCTGCCTGGCTGGCTGGCTGGAGCCTGAGGAAGGACCTCCGACGGGCCCGAAACATTGAATCATTTATTCATTTGCAAGAATGTAGTACACAAAACAAGTTCTTAACAATATAAAAATGTCCAATACATTCTGCTTAACAAAGCATGCAAAGGTTTGCTTAAACTAAACTTAATTAAATTACAAATATTTTAAGTCAGGAGATACAAATATGTCAATTATCAGAATTCCAATAAACAAGAAAAAATAAAGTAAGTATTGCAAAATAAAGTAAAATTAGGCACATAAGTCATTTATTAGAATGTCAAATTTTAAATCACATATAAATATAATTAATATAAATATTCATCCAATAATTAAATGGCATTATAATTAAAATATTCATTTAGGCTGTAGAAACAATTTTGTTGAAGCCATTTTGACACTTTTTTCTTAAAAATATTGAGGCAGTCTTCTTTGAATTCTGATGGCAGCTTGTTATAAATTCTGATGCACATATAATATACATGTTTTTGGCTACATACTAGGCGGTAAAATGGTGCTGCAAGTTTATAGTTATATCTGTAAGAACGATTTGAGACTTGAGATTGTAATTTAAATAGTTGAATATTTTGCTTAACGAAAATACAGATTTCCCTAATGTATATGCAAGCTAGGGGCAGAATGCGTAATGTTTTAAAGTGCTGCCTACAGCTTTCTCTGTGTCCACCGCCACAAATGGCACGGATGCATTTCTTTTGAGCTTTAAAAGCATCATAAACTTCGGTCGAGTTACCCCAGATTATTAATCCATAGGTAAGGCTCGAGTAGACGTAACCATAATATGCGGTGATAGCTGCTTTACGAGAAACAATCTGTTTTAAGCGCCTTAATGCATAAACAAACCGGTGCAGCTTGTCACAGACGTATTTTACGTGTGATTTATAAGTTAACACGTTTTCTAGCCGTATTCCGAGAAACGTTGTGCTATCGACTTCTTCTATATTTTCTTGCATAAATTCAGTGGTGAGTGGAGCATGATTAGACTTGTGTGTTTTAAACTGAACAATTTTGGTCTTCGTTAAACACAGACCAACCCCTCGGGTTGTTGGTAGGTCGGGTGTTCTGTGTCGTTAAATTTATCTTTAGATTATTTTTAGACAGCCATTGATGCAATTTCGTCAACATGTCGCCAATAGCGACTAAAAAATCAAGTGAGTGAAACCGTTGTCGTATAAACAATTTAAAACATGTCTCACGAAAGTTTAATATCGATACTTGTTCTTCTCACGGATCTTATCAAACACTTAAAAAACTATGAAAGCCAGAAAGAGCAGGAGGCCAGAATGTCATCTAGAAGGAAAGATATACAAAACAAGATAGTGCCAAGATTAAATATTATGAAACAGGCGGCTTGTTATCAGAGCGTCTTCTTGTTCAATAGTCTACCATTAGAATATAAAACTATTACCAACTATCGCATTTTTAATGCAAGACTAAAGGGGTTTCTTTTATGAAAATGTTATTATTCTGTAATAGACTTCATAGATGATAAAGATAATTAATTATGTATATTTTCTTTTCTCGTATGATAACTGCCTGTATGACTTAAATGATCTCATTAATCTAGACATGTAATAACTATTAATAATAAGTACCTAAATTTCTACGACATTATTAGTTCTGTCTTATGGAGGTGTACCTAGTATATTTTTATACTGTAAATTCCGGAAAGAGAACCTGAGTACGCAGACAAGCCAGAACAGAGCACTCTGGCGCAGACATACAAGGAGACCCGACCCCAGATAAACTGGGAAGAGGGACAGGCAAAGAAGAAGAAACATGGTCAATTAATTAAATAAATATATTATCCGTCATATTATCGTCAGAGACGCGTTGGACAGAAACCGGTGGAAACAGATCATCCGCTCCAGATGCAACCCTGATAGGTACTGACCACGATCCTCAGACATGAGGGACCGACCAAAGAGAGAGAGATTATCCGTTCAGTAGTTTTAGAGTTTATCGCGGTCATACAGACAAACGGAGAGACGCGGCGGGGGACTTTTGTTTCATAAGATATAGTGATAAAGTCGGGGTGTTTAAGAGCTCGTGATTCTAAGTCAATAGAAATAACGAAATTTTCCAAATAAAAAAGTGTACTAGTACAACTTTAAATATAATGGTGAAGTAACTTATTGTATCTTATATCTTTGAACGAGCAGTTCTTGTTTTTTTTTTTTTTTTTTCTTAATTTTTTAATTTATTTTACAGAAAAGTATGGTACATTTTAAACTTATATTAGGTTCGCCAAACTTACGTTTAACACGTTTACGTTACGTTTACGTTTTTTTATATACAGGGTCATTTTTGGGCCGTTAGCCATATTGTGCGAGGTGATTAGGTAGGTCATACTGAACAACTTTTTCTATGGGACCAACCCCGAAATTCCAAAAAAAAACAAAATTTATGAGTTGTTCAGTATGGCCTACCTAATCACCTCGCACAATATGGCTAACGGTCCAAAATTGACCCTGTATGTACATTCCTATTTCGGGCCTTCGGGGATCTCGGAAACGGCTCTAAGGATTTCGATGAAATTTGCTATATGGGGATTTTCCGGGGCGATACATCGATCTAGCTAGGTCTAATCTCTGGGAAAACGCGCATTTTTGAGTTTTTATATGTTTTCCGAGCATAGCTCGGTCCCCCAGATATTTATTTTTATTTGTTATCATCACATATCGTGGTTGTTTTGCCTTGTGGTGATAAACTTGATAAACAATAGATAAATATTGGGAATCGTCAAATGAATTCGTCATGTCTAGATACATTTGTGTAATATTATCGTCACTTTGTCTTCGTTTCCTATTTATTTAATAACATTTTTACAACATAATTTAAACACTAAAACTTATAAATAAAATAATATTTATTCTAGACAAGTTTTGATTGCATAAAAATAATTAAAAATGCCAGAAAAGGCGATGAAAGAGTGGTTCTTGAAAGTGCCTTGGGGAAAGTTAGCAAGTAAGTTTTTATTTTATTTCAGTTACTTATTGTATATTAATTTGTAATTTAGTATCCTTTTTTTAGCTTTACCAAATAAATCACTCTTTCAGATATTGTTATAAGTACTTTTTTGTATGTCTTTCCCATCACGGAACAATGGTGTTCCGGACCTTTGGGAGGCGTGCGCGGAGCCGAAGCCAACACGTAGAGGCCCTTTTGACACTTTAATGAAATGTAAGGGGTACACCGAGCGGAGGCTGCCCTTGCCCGTGTCATGGGACGCACGCAGAGGCAGCACCCGCCAGGGTGTAAGGACTATTGAGAGTTGATGGAATCTAAAATGAACTAGGTTATTGGGTGAAAGCGATGGACTAAGAATTGAGCTATGGGGTAAAAAACCGGACGCCTGCCTAATAAAACGGTATGCAATTTTATTTCCGGCAGACGGTGACTCGCCCTCACTTATAAGTACTTATTATTAACAAACTGTTTACGGAAAAGTTATTGAATGCTTCCATAATACTTTTATTTAATGTTTATTTGGGCGCATCGCATGTTAGAGTTCAACCAAGATAACTCTACAGCGATTTCGATAGCCCAGCACTGTGGAAGTGTTATTTATACGTCATACCTAATATATAAGTTTGACGTTTAAAATAACACTTGCACAGTCTGTGCTATCAAAATCGCTACAGAGTTATCTTGGTCTAACTGTAATCAACTAGTTGCTTCCAGTGTTGTCCTGGGGAGATCCTTCAATGCCTCCAATGCTGCTGGTGCACGGATTCATGGACACAGCAGCCACCTTCATTCCCCTGGCGAACGCCATGCCTGCTACTTTCCACTACGTCACATTTGACTTGCCTGGTACTGTATATTTAAACGGCCTCCTAGCTCAGTCGTAGTGACCCTGCCTACGAAGCAGGAGGTCCCGGGTTCGAATCCCGGTCCTGGGGAAATCCTTCGCCCCCTCCAACGCTGCTGGTGCACGGATTCATGGACACAGTCGCCACCTTCATTCCCCTGGCCAACGCCATGACTGCTACTTTCCACTACGTCACGTTTGACTTGCCTGGTACTGTATGTACAGTATATTTGACGACCTCCTAGCATAGTCTGTAGTGACGTCCTGGGGACACCCAACGCTGCTGGTGCACGGATTCATGGATACAGCAGCCACCTTCATTCCCCTTGCCAACGCCATGCCTGCTACTTTCCACTACGTTACATTTGACTTGGCTGGTACAGTATATTTGACGGACTAGCCTAGCCGGTAGTGCCCCAGCCTACGAAGCAGGAGGTCCCGGGTTCGAATCCTGGTCCTGGGGACATCCCTCGCCCCCTCCAACGCTGCTGGTGCACGGATTCATGGACACAGTCGCCACCTTCATTCCCCTGGCCAACGCCATGACTGCTACTTTCCACTACGTCACATTTGACTTGCCTGGTACTGTATATTTGACGGACTAGCCTAGCCGGTAGTGTCCCAGCCTACGAAGCAGGAAGTCCCGGGTTCGAATCCTGGTCCTGGGGACATCCCTCGCCCCCTCCAACGCTGCTGGTGCACGGATTCATGTACACAGCAGCCACGTTCATTCCCCTGGCCATCGCCATGCCTGCTACTTTCCACTACGTCACATTTGACTTGCCTGGTACTATTTGACGACCTCCTAGGCTATATAAACACCGTTTTTTCACGCTTCTGTTTCATTATTTCTAAAAATCTACAGTTTAAATGGGGGTTGGTAAAATTTTACTACCTATGGTAATAGTATATTTCTCTCCAAATATAGAGTTTGTAACTGAGTTTGTTTGTACCTCTCTCACTAACCTCTTAATTGAAATAAACAATTTTTTTTTAATAAGCTCAGTCTGGTTGGAGGCTTGGCTGTATGAATAAGTATGAATTAATTAATCTTTTTTGCAAGCTGTTTTATTAGGTCCAGAAGTCCAGACCTCAGCTAACTTCTACTAGAAAATTACCACACAAATCCTCCTCCGGATGTTCTCCTCTACAGGTCGCAATTCTCAATCGATTCTTTTGACTTTTTGTGAGCAGGTTCGATGAATAAATAGGTTTTTTTTTTTAAATCATTTTTTGGAAATTCTTCAGTCATAGGTACATTTAGTGTTAAGCTATGCCCGCGAGGTCTAAAGCTCACAGAGCCCACAAATTTTTTCGTTTCTTTGTCAGGCCACGGACACTCGGACACGATGCCGGGACCACCGATATCCCCCCTACATTTGGTGGAAGCTATACGGCAGATGGTTGAGCAACTACGATGGGACTCATTCTACTGTGTCGCTCACTCCATGGGGTATCTCATTAGTGAGTATTTCAAACTATAGTTCGTTTTTTTTAGCATTAGAAATAAGGTAAACAATCTTGATGTGTCTTTTAATTGAAAAACACATTTTAAAAATAAGTTACGGCAAATATATGTAACAATTATGAATCTAATACAATAATTTATATTCTTCTGCTTTCATAAGTAATAGCAGGCGTGTCTCACTCCGCGATTTCGTCGCTTTGCTACAGGTAGCTAAAAGTACATCCGTTCGGCCCCAATTTTGGGGTTTGCCATAAGCCGCGCGTGGCGCTGTCGCCACCTAGCGGCCATATCTGTGCTGATCGTGACAGACGCGATTTGTTAGAGAGTGAGTCTTCTGTACCTACCTACCTACTATTATTTATTCTGTGGTAATAGTTACTGATTTTTAAAAAGCGTTTTTCAATAAAAAGACATGTCAAGATCGCTTTCCTTCTTTCAAGTTCTTTCTAATGCTAAAAAAAACGAACTATAAATTATTCTGAATTTATTTAATGCATCGTGAAGAAACCGGACTAATTAATCCCAATAATGCCTAGTTCCCCTCTGGCTTGGAAGGTAAGATAGCAGTCGCTTTCGTAAAAACTAGTGCCTTTGTCAATTCTTGGGATTAGTTGTCAAGCGGACCCCAGGCTCCCATGAGCCGTGGAAAAATGCCGGGACAACGCGAGGAAGAAGAAGATTCTGAATTTGTTTGTTTTCTTTTCAAGGTATTTTTCAATTTAAATATAATTTGTTGCTTAGCATAAATCTTGTAATTGGAAAGATATTTCCGCTAATATTATTTGAGCCAAGTTGTTAAGGCTCCTGTTTTTTGTTGATTAATTTTCGCATACCATTTTGTTACACTTGTTGAGCATCATTTTGTCTCTTTCGGTGTACGCCAGCTCGTTGGCACGTGCACATTTATGGCTTGCATAGGCGCGACTAAAGACCATTTGTACAATTTTGTACAATTTTAAAGCTTACACTTTGGAACGCCTATAGTTATAATATCATTACGTGTACTTTCACTACTTTCTAACATTGCAGGCGCATATTACAACGCAGTATACCCCGGTCGAATACGAAGACTGGTGTCCATGGCTGGCGCGATCAGCATTCAGCTGTACGGGCTGGCAGAGCTGCCGAAGGACTGGTTCGAGATCAGCATCGCCAGCTACTACCGTCGCTATTTACAGTACGTACCTAAAGTCTATTTCAATAGAACTTGCTAACTATGTAAACAAACCGCCATATTGAAATTGTCTCTGAATGATGAATTTACTAGTGATGGGCAAGACTCCTACTTATTACTTTACTAATGTCAAACCATATCGAATAATAAAATACCAAAAGCAAAAAACAAGTAGTTACTTCTTTTTAATTTGTTTAATCACGATCAGAAGACAAATTAGCACTTAAGAATGATGTATTGATGTATTTTATAACCGCGGCGGTAGGTACAGATCATGGGTTGGGTAGTGTGTAGCGGGTTTATATCACAAACTTTAGTCACGACACTACCCATCATAGACAATTGTAGAATTTAAAAGAAACAAAACCGTGTTTCCATCAGGTCCTTCACCTAACTTATGAAACCATTTAAAACTTTTAATTAAATATCCAAGATACAGTTATACCTGGTCAAACCAATTTGTCAGTAAATAGGAACAAAAAAAACAATACCCATCCTTTTCTTTTGGGTGCTAGTACTAGTGTAAGACAAAGATAGTATGATTATCTCTATCAATGTTTGAAATCAGACAGTCCTTTGACACACTCAAAAAAAACAGTTTAAGGCACAGTATGTGTAAGTTACTCTATGGCTTACTAGCTATCTTAGTCCTGCACCTTGGCGGCAGAACATTACAGTAATAACTCCCTATACATCCTTTATTTTACAGGCCTCCACCACCCTTAACCTACACATATAAGAAGGCAATGGAATCCCTTGCTATGGCTCGAGACGTGAGTGAGGAAGACGCCACTATCTTGGCGTCTCGATGCCTTGAATCAGTCGACGGAGACTTCAGGTGAGATTTGCAGTGGTGGCAGCCCTAATAGGCCCCCAGGCCTTGTTGCCAGCAGCCATCTTTCTCAACACCCATCGTATAGACTGCCACCTCTAATATCGTGCCTCCCTATACTCTGTATCTTTAGGTATTTAAATAAGAGTAAACAAAATCTACCCTCAAATGGCTCATTAAGCCAGTTGTGGGTAGTTGAAAATATTACATGATCAAATAATGTAGGTCAGGTCGTTCAGTGACAGATCCACGCGGTTTTGTATTTGGTTGGTTAACCAATAAATGTTATAACTACCCGAAAATGTACAAATTGTTCGTTTACTTTTTTTTATTACCTAAAGATACAGACTATGGGCCCGGGCCTACTGGACCTTAAGGCAAATCCGCCACTGGGTGAGTACCTAGTTGATTTTATGTTCTAGTCAACTTCAGCATATTTACTGACTTCACTGGGCCAAAAATTTAATGATCTTGGCCTCTGGCACAAACGCCACTCTGCCCTATTCTTGCCAATAGGGAATATTACGCAAAACTCTGGGGGTCTATGGCGAAACAAGGAAATCGAAATTTCGTTATCTAACCTCTCTATCACTCTTGTATATTCGAGCGATAAAGAGGCAGATAACTAAATTTCGATTTTCGCGTTTCCCGGTAAGCCCTTGTTTACAAACCGCCTTGATGCATCATGTCATATTTTTTTGTCTGTGAAAACTTGTCAAAAAACTACTACTAGCTTACTAACTTACTAGCTAAGAGCTTATAGTGCTGCACTCTAGCGGCAGAACATTGCGGTCATACCCCCGATTCACGCCAGGTACCTACTCCTAGGGCGGTAAGGTGTTTAGGGCCTCGTCACGTCACTCTAGCCGTAACGGGGACGGGACGCCCGTAGAGATAAATATGTAAGTTGGGTGACAATGCAATATCATTGTACCATCGAGCTGATCTGATGATGAACACAGGAGGTGGCCAAAAGAACTCTGTGATAAAATAACGTACCTAACCTAAAGGATGACTCACGCTAGACCGGGCCGGAGCTAGGCATATTGAAAGAAAATACAGTCATCGATGTAAAATGACATTTTTGACACAAACCTTGTATATTTCCAGGTTCACATGGGACGTGAAAGCAAAGAAGATCTACGTACCCCCCATCGCAGAAGACCTAGTATACTCTATTCTATCCACCCCCACTCCCACGCTTTGCCTCGTACCTACGGAGGATAAAACGCCAAGCATGTTCTTCGACTGTCATGTCAACATGTTAGTGAAATTGACCAATGAGCGCTTTGTGCTCGTCAGCGTGCCAGGCGGGCATAGCGTGCATTTGACTAATCCGGAGTTTATTGTACCGCATATTGTTAAGTTTTTTAATGAGGATGTAAGATCGAAGTTGTAATAAATGAATATTTAAGTTATGGATTAGGTACTAGCGTAGAAGACGAAGTCTAAAACTAAACAAGACTGGAGTAAAGGTAGAAATGAGATCTTCTATATGCGACCCCCCGTCAGACCTTTTGGTGAAGAAATTTTAGAGTAAAAATAGGTATTCCAGATTGGAAAATATTCTGTAAAATTTTATCGATTTTGCTTTTTATGATTTTATGATTCTGGTAGCCCACGCAGTGCAAGGGATATTCATACGTTATAATTTCATAGAAGTTTGACGTTTTAAAATAACACTTGCACCGCGTGTGCTATCAAAATTTCTGCAAACTTTTCTTGGCCTAACTCTATAGATATGTTCGAAAGTTTTTCCTCTGTCTACATGTTTCGTCTCTACTTTTCCCAACCGATTCTTGTATTTTTTTTGGAACAGATTCTACTTATAATGATACCTATATACTTACCTACATCAATATTTTTCGATTTTGATTTTAGAAAATATTAAATATGCAATGCCTCTGTGCGTGGTGCTTATTTGTAAATTATGTTTAAAACGAAGTCGACCCTATTGTTGAAAGGTTTAGATTTTTCATTTAAAAGCCTTTTACTAATAGAAAAATGTATGAGTAGGTACTTAAATGTATGAGAAAACACCATCAAAATTGAATGATAAATGGGGAAAGGCATATTCACAAATAATTTTCTGGCTGAAAGTTAAAGTCCAAATTTCTGTGACAGAGCTATCTCCATAAGAGTCAGATGTACAAGACGACGTCTCAAAGCTTTTGAATGCGAAGACGGAGCAGGAATCCTCTACTGAACATTATACTGAAGAGTGATGATCCCTCAAGTAATATATATATATATCTTTATTTTTATGTAACTCCTACTGTCTCCTCCATATATTGATATATTGTTTACGTCGAAATAAATCTATGCGTAAAAAAAAGTACTTATTCCATAGCCTATGGGCTATCTATTGCAACTTGAGCGTAAGACACGTCCATGGCGATGCCACAGGCGTTGGTCCCGCGACGGAGGTAGTAGTACCCCTCGTCCCCCTGCGGCCAGTCCGTCCCCCAAGAGTTCTTGATGATCCAATATGGCACCGTTCGGCCATCAGAGCCTGTTTAACAGATTTACATTATTGAAGTGAAAACTTCTTTAGCGCCGCTGTGCACTTTTTGTGATGGGGAAAAAATGTTAAACTCGCGACCGCGTAAGACGTAAGACGGACACGTGACCTGATCGAAAAACTGTTACAATGTCATTGAGTTTTTACTTCTGCCGGCACTCCTGGAATGCAACCCGTTGTTTTTTTTGCACATTGCACGGATATGTGTTAAAGTTAAATGTTAAATATCAAAAACCGGTCAAGTGCGAGTCGGACTCGCGTTCCAGGGGTTCCGCATATTACCCAATTTTTAACAATGTATTTTTTTATGTGAAACGTGAATGAAATGTCTATAAAAACCTGTGGGTCGGATCAAAAACTAAGTAATTAAATCCGACTCACGCTTGACTGCACATTTCTAATAGGTTTTCCTGTCATCTATAGGTAAAGAACTATCTTGTGTATTTTTTTTTTTCAAAATTTTAGACCCAGTAGTTTTGGAGATATGGGGGGGGGAATGGTCGGTCAGACAGACAGACAGACAGAGAGGCGCACGAATGATCTATTAAGGTTTCCGTTTTTTTTTCCTTTTCAGGTATGGAACCCTAAAAAGAAACTTACTATAAGCGATGCTGTAGCCAACTATGAGTACGGCGTGGTTCCGACCTTCCGGCGGGCACTGATCCTCCGTGGGCTCGTCTATGTCTAAACTTACTATAAGCGACGCTGTAGCCAACTAAGAGTACGGCGTGGTTCCGATCTTCCGGCGGGCACTGATCCTCCGTGGGCTCGTCTATGTCTAAACTTACTATAAGCGACGCTGTAGCCAACTAAGAGTACGGCGTGGTTCCGATCGTCCGGCGGGCACTGATCCTCCGTGGGCTCGTCTATGTCTAAACTTACTATAAGCGACGCTGTAGCCAACTATGAGTACAGCGTGGTTCCGATCTTCCGGCGGGCACTGATCCTCCGTGGGCTCGTCTATGTCTACACTTACTATAAGCGACGCTGTAGCCAACTATGAGTACGGCGTGGTTCCGATCTCCCGGCGGGCACTGATCCTCCGTGGGCTCGTCTATGTCTAAAGCGTGGCGAGGCTTTAGCATCATTTTGTCGTTAATACCTTTAGTAATAAAAAAAATTGGTGAGTGTCGTGGAACACTCGGTTGGAAAGGCTGGTGACGTGTTCATGCTCATGGTCATGTCTAAAGTGTCATTCTATGGAACTTGCTAACTATTTAAACAAACCGCCATATTGAAATTGTCTACTGACTGATGAATTTACTAGTGACCATTGTTTACATAGTTCTATAGAATGACACTAAAGTATGTATCTTTAGGTATTTAAATAAAAGTAAACAAACAATTTGTACATTTTCGGGTAGTTATAACATTTATTGGTTAACCAACCAAATACAAAACCGCCTGGATCAATCACTGAACGACGATTTGAACCGACATAATTTATTTTGATCATGTAATGTTTTAATCTACCCTCAACTGGCTTAAGGAACCATTTGAGGATAGATTTTGTTTACTTTTATTTAAACACCTAAAGATACAGAGTATAGTCCAGTCTTGTCTTGTCATGTCTTGTGCTGTGTTGTGTTCTGATCTCATTAGTCTCATTACATATTTCGCAGTAGTATGGCTTGTGACGCCTATATTTGACATTTGCATCTATCGCACTAGTATGGCTTTGTGACGCCAGTATTTGACATTTACATCTATCGCACTAGTATGGCTTTGTGACGCCAATATTTGACATTTACAAATTTACATCTATCGCACTAGTATGGCTTGTGACGCCAATATTTGACATTAGCATCTATCGCACTAGTATGGCTTGTGACGCCAATATTTGACATTAGCATCTATCGCACTAGTATGGCTTGTGACGCCAATATTTGACATTTGCATCTATCGCACTAGTATGGCTTTGTGACGCCAATATTTGACATTTGCATCTATCGCACTTAGTCCAAACTACCAAATTTTACCCAAATTTTAACTAAATCGGTTTCGCGGTTTAAGCGTGAAGAGGTAACACACAGACAGACAGACACACTCGCATTTATAATATTAGTATGGATATGGATTAAGCCATACCAGCAGAAAGCGGGCCATGTTTCCTCAAAGCTTTAGCCATTGCATCCTCATCTCCTGGCCTGATTCGCTCCAGCCCAACCACGTTCACCAACCGAGGCTTGTGCTGTGGGCATTGCAATTTTGTTTCACTGTACGGCCGGTAGTGTGACTCGAATGGCACACCTCCGAGATTCGCTATTATATCACTGAAACATTGCATAAAATAGAGATTTAATATCCGAAACTTTTAATACTTTAAGTCATAAGTTTTAAATATTAATACAGCCCGGCAGCTTGATCATGTTATGCTCGCTTAAAAGAGTTAAAAGTCTTTCCTTAGGTACGGTCATGGTATAATAATATACTCCGCCTGGTACTCCATTCCCGTCTTTTCTAGGTCACCTAACTGACACGGGCCTACGTCATCATGCGACAGCGCTATATGATAATATGCGATAGCGCTATATATAGCGGCCATGTTGTTGTGACGTAGGCCCGTGTCACCATGTTTTATTAGACTATGGGTACGGTGGCGTCGTTGTTCGGTTCGCCATTTTCCCGAATGAATGAATTGGTGGTTGCAGTTAGTTGTACCTATTTTATAATTGTTGATGTATTATTATTATTTTCGCTTGTGCGTATAATCAATGCTGACGTGTAAAAGTGCCCTTGTGGCCTATTTGCTGAATAAATGTTGAAGTTTGAATACAAAAAGAGGGTAGGTATAAGATTTTGTACAGTACTTTGGACACCATAGTCTAATAAAACATGGTCTTCCATTCCCAGAGTGACACGGGGCTACGTCACAACAACATGGCCGCTATATATAGCGCTATCGCATATTATCATATAGCGCTGTCGCATGATGACGTAAGCCCGTGTCAGTTAGGTGACCTAGAAAAGACGGGAATGGAGTACCAGGCGGAGTATATTATTATACCATGGGACACTACCAAACACTTCATTCGGTTCATGTAAGCTGCTTGTAGCTACACTATCTCAGAGCTCAGAGCCAAATATAGTCAGGCATTAATAACTCCTTAAACAGCAATACTTACGGAAATGCTTGGGAAAAGTGGACTGAATGTAGATGTAGTGACAAAAATTGAGAAAGGTATATTGAGATGGTTTGGACACGTGGAAAGAACGAGTGAAAGAAGGCTAAAAAAGAGAGTGTATAAGGGAGAAGTGGAAGTGGGAGTTGGAAGGGGTAGACCTCGGCGGACTTTCTCTGATCAGATCAGGGAAATCCTGAAGACAGGTCAGGTCAAGAGCACCCTAAGCCGGGGAGCGTGTATGAGGAATGTTATGAAAGTGAAGGAAGCAACAGAGGCATGTCAGGATCGTAGCAAGAGGAAATCCGTGGTCTCTGCCTACCCCTCCGGGAAATAGGCGTAATTATATATATGTATGTATGTATGTACTTACGCAAACGTGTGGACAACGCTGACCGTGCGATTGCAATCAGCGCCCATAGTGTTGCAATCTAATAGGAACTGCTCTGAAAGGATGAAGGTATAACCTTTCATCCAAAACTGACTCTCAATGTTTGCTGAAAATTGTTGTGTGTTAAGCTTTACGGCCTGGCCACGACATTGGTCTAAGGCGATCGGCGGCGGCGACCGGCGGTAAGTCGCAAAAACAATAACCCGGCGACGCATTATGCATGCCATGAGCCTTGTCGCCGAGCGGCAACGCGCGCGGCGTGCACCGGGCGACCAGCGGCGGCGGCGAGCGGGGAGGGGCGCGACTCGAACATTTGTATCGGGCAGCGCAGGCGATGCCACGACTTTAGAGCGGCGCGACTGGCCTAGGCGGTGAGACGGATCGAGCGGTGCGATGCGGAACAAAACATTTTGTTTTGACATTGGAAATGTCTTTTCGTTCGCTCCAGTATAGGGTCCGATTTCACGAAAAAGTGCGATCCCCTTATATCTCGGAAAGTTGTGAAGATATGATATTAAAAAATAGACTCAAAAGACGCATAATCACGAAAGCTGTAAGGTGCAATAATAATTATTCGAGAAAGTCAAAAACGAAAAAAGTTATAGTCGAAATAGTGAAAATAAAATTCAATTTTTTCCGAATTTTTGATTTTGGTGCTCGATAATTTGGAAACGAAGAATGATATCAAAAATTTGAGAAAAACGGCTCTGGACAATTTAGTCAGCTACAATTTGAGCCTAAAACAAAGACGATCGGGTTAAGGGTTTGCCCTGTAGCCTAACCTTAAAATAGTCAAAAAGTCAGAACGACATTTTTCACATGACATTTATGACTTCATGTTTCGTAGAGTTCGTTATCGGTGTTTGTTGTGAATTATCGGGATTATGACGGCAGAATAACACTTTGCACTGCGTGGGCTATCAAAATCGCTGCAGATTTTTCTTGGTCTAACTCTATCTATCCTGTTTGAGACGGGCGTAGATAACGTGTTCACTATTCGACAATCTATGCATTCTTGTGGTGGTGGAAATAGAAATAGAGATAGAGGTAGAGGTTGGTAGAGGTAGAGGCAGAGGCAGAGGCAGTGGCAGAGGCAGAGGCAGAGGCAGAGGCAGAGGCAGAGGCAGAGGCAGAGGCAGAGGCAGAGGCAGAGGCAGAGGCAGAGGCAGAGGCAGAGGCAGAGGCAGAGGCAGAGGCAGAGGCAGAGGCAGAGGCAGAGGCAGAGGCAGAGGCAGAGGCAGAGGCAGAGGCAGAGGCAGAGGCAGAGGCAGAGGCAGAGGCAGAGGCAGAGGCAGAGGCAGAGGCAGAGGCAGAGGCAGAGGCAGAGGCAGAGGCAGAGGCAGAGGCAGAGGCAGAGGCAGAGGCAGAGGCAGAGGCAGAGGCAGAGGCAGAGGCAGAGGCAGAGGCAGAGGCAGAGGCAGAGGCAGAGGCAGAGGCAGAGGCAGAGGCAGAGGCAGAGGCAGAGGCAGAGGCAGAGGCAGAGGCAGAGGCAGAGGCAGAGGCAGAGGCAGAGGCAGAGGCAGAGGCAGAGGCAGAGGCAGAGATAGAGATAGAGATAGAAATAATTTTATTAGTGAGGACAAACACAAAATAAATACTTATACAGAGAAACATAAAAAAGAAAAAGTGCCACGAAATGGTCTCACCTCAGCATGTTGCTGGCGGCTGCTAGCAGATAGCTGATGCTGAACCCTGGCAGTGCCTAGTGGAGCTCGGGTTTAATACAACATAAGCACACGCTGTTTTGGTCATCGGACTCGTCTCGATGAGCACTTAGGAGAGTAGTACCCAAGATAGAGCTGATGCTGAACCCTGGCTGTACCTAAAGGAACTCAGGTTTGTTGCAACATAGGCACACGCTGTTTTGGTCATCCGACTCGTCTTGATGAACACTTAGGAGAGTAGTACCCAAGATAGAGCTGATGCTGAACCCTGGTTGTACCTAGCGGAACTCAGGTTTGGTGCAACATAGGCACGCGCTGTTTTGGACATCCGATTCGTCATGATGATCACATGGTAGAGCATTACCCAAGATAGCTGATGCTGAACCCTGGTAGTACCTATTGGAACTCAGGTTTGGTGCAACATAGACAAACGCTGTTATGGTCATCTCTCGTCGCGTCAAACTGCTGTCAAGAAAATGTCATATCTCTTGCATTTGGCCGCTGCCGATCAAGACTCGAGTGACGATAACGGCGATGTGGCTACCACTTCTCGGATTTGCCGTGTAATAATTTTCTTGTACTTTGAACATTAATATATCCTGCCTATTAATCGAAAAATGAAATATGTACCTATACTTATGAGCCACGGCGACAATTATTCAAACTTCGATACGCGTGTGGTAATTTTGCAATTTGTTTGTTCACATGCGTTATGTCCAGTGTACTTGTGTTAATCTAAGAATAAAATAATTATCATTCAACGTTGTAGTTTTATTTTGTAACTTTTTCCTTATCCAGACTTTCTCGTCGCTCAGCGACAGTATTTTTTCGAATTCCGTAGATTCATTTCCAATGTGCTCGATAGTCGTGTGAGGCACGAAATCTGTGATTTTTTTCTCGAGCGACATGGACACGGAAGCGTATATTATTGAAATTTTAAATGTACTTTCGCGTATTTAAGTATGTTGTAACGTCTCCACACTCATTCTTGTGTATTCGTTTTTTTCTGGGTGCTTTCTATACACAATATATAAAATACTAAACTAGATGTAAATAAATTTGTCGTCCTGTATTTAGCCCATGCACCCATTGACAAACAATTAAATATATACTAGGCACTGAAGTGCCACTTTTGAAAAAAAAAACATGTTTTTAAAGACGTCTACGTCCCAGCCGCTCCTAGTCGCTGCCGCCGCTACTAAAAGTACGTGGCATGCCTGGCGGTCGCTCGCGTTTGCCGCGCCGCCAGCCGCCCCGCCAGTCGCCTTAGACCAATGTCGTGGCCAGGCCGTTAGATTGTCTGGAAGAGATCGCTCTTTAGCGATAAGACCGCCTGTTGTCTACCATAGTTTAAGTTATGCTTAATTTATATTTCATGTTCTTTTTCATATTGGTGAGCAATAATAGTAGTTTGTGTCACAAGGGATCAAAATGATATATTTCCGCCAAGGGCGTACATTGAATCCTGATTGAAGCGATGGATTCTACAATATAATCCCGAACGTAGTGAGGGATTCCAAAGTAGAATCCTGAGCGTAATGAGGGATTCAAGTGTTAACGCCCAAGACGAAATAATTTTGATACCGTACCGTGTGACACAAACCTACTGGTTCTCACATCAACTATGATGAGAAAAAAATTGAGGAAATTATCATGTATCAAAACACTATTTAAGCTATTTAATAAAAATTGTATGTAAAAATGAAAAAAATGTGTCCTAGAACAGAAAAGTACAACTTTGATCCCTACTAGCAGGGAAGAAAAGTGCCACTTATATCCCTCCTAGCGGGGAAGAAAAAGCCCTTTTTCGAATAGGTGATGTGAAAAGAATATTTGTATTGTATTGTCGGTATCTGGGGAATTAGAGTCGTAACCGTCCAAAGTATTATATATGGTGGCATATTAAAAACGGACTTACCAATGGCACTAAAAGCCCAGCAAGAAGAACACGAATGACCTTGGTCCTTCACCGGACTTACTCCGCCACATTCCCTCCAATCAAAATGACGACCTTCTATATTTGAAACAGTTCCATGACAGAACGTCGGTTTTGACACATGCTGCGCAGTAAAAGACCTAGCTGAGGCAAGAACGTCGGTAAAAAGGCATAGTAAGCAGATAAGTTGGACGTACATTTTGTGTTTGTAGAGTTAAAAGCGGCTGATAGATTTTATATTGCTTTATACACGCGTTTTGGGCACATTTAATGTTTTTTAGAGTTCTGTATATTATTAATAACAGCCATACGCCATGACAACTTTTTCCTAAACATCCTGGAAGGCAGGATTGAAAAAACAAGAGAGGAAGGGAGACCTAGAATTACTTATCTCAGCCAAATAAAAATAATTCGTCGTATGAGGAAATTAAAAGACTGGCACAAGAAAGAAATGATTGGTGATTACTCCACCGATAAGAGCAAAGCTCTTAAGTTATGATGAACACGATGATTAAAAATAACAATTTTGTGGAAAGAGAGAGAAAGCTATTAATACTATCTCCAAGAGGGTATTACGCCTGGGGATTGAAGTGCAATGGGAGTTATAAGCAGTAACTGACATTCGGAGCTCCGTAAGCGCGATGTAGGAACTACTAACGCCATCTGTTAACATATTGTGGCACAACGTTGACAGAAGACGCCAAAATTTCAATAACAACGTTTCGTGCGACAAAGACATTAAATAGGTAAGTATATTAAAACGCTTTGTTGTAAGTATATTGCAACAAAAATAAATTGTTGCAATTGAAAAAACCCTGCTAAGTAATTATTTTAAAAAATGCCAGAAATTACGTTTTATCTATACTAATCGGTTTGATTTATTACTTTACAAAAATGTAACAATACAATAAATAAGTACCTACCTACATCGTTTAAAATACTTTTTTTATTACGCATTGGAAACGTTACCTTAAAAAATGTATTTAATTAACTTCACGTGTACCTACTAACTATTACGTAAATACAAACTAACTATACGCAGTTCCATTTTATATAAATTCTACTATTTAATGGTTTTTTTTTATCCGCCTCTCTATAGATCAATCGAATGTGAGAAAGAAAAGTCTGCAGCGATTTTGATACCCCACGCAGTGCAAGTGTTATTATTATTTATACGTCATAATTTCATAGAAGTTTGAAGTTTAAAATAACACTTGCACTGCATGGGCTATCTAAATCGCTGCAGACCTATCTTGGTCTAACTCTATATAACTTGTATAGAGACCATAAACAAAAGTGAACCTTATTAGAATGTATGAAAGTGCATTTCATAGTTTTCGCATTATCATGGAATAACAAAAAAACAAATTTAATATCACAATTATTTTATTTTCTTTTCAGTGAATGATTTAATACGTTTCCTAAAATGTTTGTATATCTCATCTGATCTGAACATATTATTGCATGATTATTGCAATATGGCAACTATGCTGGAAATAATATAACTCTGTATCTTTAGGTACCTACTTACTTACCTACTTAAATAAACGTAAACAAAATCTACCCTCAAATGCTTATACCGGTTGAGGGTAGATGAAAACATTACACGATGAAATAATGAAGGTTAATTCGTTCTTCTTCTCTTCGTTCAATGACTGCCCCAGGCGGTTTTGTAATTGGTCGGTTAACCAATAAAAGTTATAACTACCCGAAAATGTACAAATTGTTTGTTTACTTTTATTTAAATACCTAAAGATACATACTATACAGTAAAAATGTAGCCTGTGTCAATAAGCTCGTTAAAACTTTCAAGTGCATTTAACTGTTTTTATTTTCACTATAACGGCATCATGTATTTGTATATGTCGCAGTCGGATCGTATAATCCGCCGTATTACATTACGGCTAGCCGTTTTCAAAAACAGGGGCGTTTTGAAATGCGGCGGTTTAACGATTAGCCGGATTGAATGCGGCTGAATGAGAATCCGCCGGAATGTATTCGGCGCCATACGTTCTTCAACACGGCTAGCCGTAATGTAATACAGCGAGTCATTAGCCGCCGCTTTGACAGTTTTTAGTTCCCATTTTTAACACCCGTGGCGCTGCCTGACAAACGCTGGGGTGTCCATCAAATCTGGAGTTCGTCGGAATGTTTCTTTTCAAAAAACATCTCTTTCGCAACTTAACTAGACGGAGCCCCGCTTCGCGGGGCTCCTATTTCTGAGCGGTTTGCTGGTACCTACCTATTGATTTAGTGAGACGTCCGTGAAAACATTACACTTTGGGGAAAAAAGCGTAGGTAGGTAAGTAGTGTCGTCAAGCTCACCATACTTGTTAACCTATCGAATGAGATGATGCCTTTACTGATACTGGTTAGCGATATGTAATCATACTACATACCTATATGAGGCCTGGACGTTAGTGAGATGACGATTCACTCATTGCTGGTGTCCTACTTTATTACCTGCATATAAAATAAGTTTCACCTGATTATCCACCTGGTTTCTTGAACCTCATAGTCGCCTCCAAACCTCCCCTTATAGCGACCCCATTCCTCACACTAAGTTTACCATAAGTTCATTAAAGCCATCAACAATTCCCTCGGATCACTGTTCACTCTGAATACTGATATACGTTAGTCACAATTTACATGAGGCACATCATTAATCTAATAACACCATAAGAAAGCCGTTGAATTGATCCCCAACGCAAAATTCTCCCTGCGTATCTGTTCGCACATAACCTCCCTTTCTTACTATCGTTCGGCGTCTACCCTCTTGTCTTGTCCTAAAAAATCACAATAACCTAGAAGCGGTTATTTAACTTAAACATGACTGCGAGCGCCATCTACTCCATGACGCTGGCAACTATTAGCCGGTTCGCATGTTCGCGACAAGTAGGTTAGGTTCGTTAGGTAGCTTCAGATGCCCGAAGGGCAAACCGCCCAGAAATAGGAGCCCCGCTTGCGGGGCTCCGTCTATTTAAGTTGCGAAGGAAATGTTTTGGAAAATAAACACATGTAGTGCGGTGGGACCATGGTAAAAATAAATTAAATTGCAAACATTGTCAAACTCCGGTTACGTAGGCGACCGAAAGAACTGGTCACTCTACAATCTAAAATAGTAGTACGATGCGGCTAAACGTTGGCCGCCTTATTGAAGAACGTATCGCAATGACAATCCGGCTAATCGTCGAACCGCCGCATTTCAAAACGCCCCTGTTTTTGATAACGGCTAGCCGTAATGTAATACGGCGGATTATACGATCTGACTACGACATATATTCCACTACTTTATCGTCAAACATTTCTGTATCTGTCAAGCCATTTCCGTCAGTACAAAAGAGCGGCAATTTAAAAAAAAATGGTTTAAGACATTTTTCTACTGACAAACTTGTTTGACCGGCTATAATATATCTTATAAATCTAAACACAATATCACATTCATTCAGTTCTTGTTCTTACAAAAACAACACAGTAACCATCGACACAATCAACACTATCTTCGGCACAACACTACCCGCGGCACCTGTCAAATCTGACACATGACAGCTGTCAATATCCTTTAAGCTGCGTTCAAAATTCAGCGGTACTTTATCGAACGGATGCGTTCGAAGAACGTCGCTCGTCGCCAAAGCTTTAGTGTTATCATGGAATAGAATATTATTCTGATGATTGTAAGGCCCGTAGAGGGAAAACATGACTGCTGATGCTTGATTCGGGTTATGTTTGCCGAATAATTGATCTAATTTCGTCATTACGTTAATGATTTCTTGGCGGCGCATTGCTGTGGTGTTTTTGGCGAAAACATGACCGATATTGGACCAGGAGATGAAACAGTATTTGTCGTTGTCGTCGGCGCAAATGGGCTTGATTTTGACGTCTTT
This sequence comes from Cydia splendana, assembly GCF_910591565.1. Classification (NCBI taxonomy): domain Eukaryota; kingdom Metazoa; phylum Arthropoda; class Insecta; order Lepidoptera; family Tortricidae; genus Cydia; species Cydia splendana. The sequence goes on from NC_085985.1 coordinate 2,025,403, forward strand.
GACCCACGGTTCAGGGATTTGTTTGGCTGAAAAAGTGAAAATTAGGTTACGTTAAAGAGTACCTAAAAAAACCTCGACTGGATAGAATAATTTTCAATTCTTAAGAATCAAAAAATTATTTTGGGGGCAGTGTATGAATTTCACAAGTCTTTACGACATTGGAATGGATTATGGTAAAATACACACATTAATTGGATTTGTATTGTTTCATTAAAAATGTACATAATAATTTACCAAGTAGGTACACCTATAGTTCAGTATACCAATATATGTCAATTCGTTTTAGAAAGCGATTTATTTAAATTTTTATGTTAAATTGAGATATGGAACAAAAAATAAAAAGGCGCGGTTTACAAGTTCCTATAAGAAACTATCTATTAAAATGATAATAAACATAGCTTACCAACATATTGGTTATACGTAGCCATGCTTAGAAACGCGACGTCACTTTTCCCTTCCACAAGCGACTGCAGCGCCCCCCACTCTCCTTCTACCACCTTCCCCTCTTCCACAACACACCCCTCTATCCACTTCTTACTATCTTCTACATATTCATCTACACCCGGCGCACAAATACTTTTAAAGAATCCATTCAAGATATCTTTACAAGTATTTTTTTCTATATTCGCAAGGTAGCGTAGTACGGAATGCCAAGCCAGACCGTCGAAGCGCGGGAAAGCGGCGCGCGTTCCCTTTAAGTCGGCCATCTTGAATAGTTTCGCGTCCTCGCGGACGTAGGCCACGACTGTGGTGCTTTGGTTGATGATAGGGGTCGTTTCGTGGAGAATCGGTATGAGGGACATGTCTCTGTAATAAAGCATAAAGCAATTTAATTTTGAAACAATCTACTAGAGATAATTTAGGCTCATAATGACAGACGTAAAGCTGATATTATGACGAAAACTAGTAATTGAATGTCATTACTCATTCTAATCCCATCCCATTAGCTAAATATCCGTTCACAAAATGTTATCTCAATTGATACGAAAATGTGGCAAGTATCCACAAGTATCCCCAGTTCTCGTGATCTCTAAGAGCCACCCCACACTAGCGTCTCGCGAGCGTCGGCGCTCAGTCAACTCTGAGGGCCTACCGCGAACCACGTTCGACGTGTTGCCTTCCTGTCTCACTTACGTTCGAATTCATAAGTGCAACAGAGAGGCAAGACGTCGAACTTGGTTCGCGGTAGGCCCTCTGTGGCTGCTGCTCGACTCAACGTTGGCCCAACTGCGCAGCGACGTCATTTCCTGCTGACTAGACGCCGACGCTCAAAAGACGCTAGTGTGGGGTGGCCCTTACCTAGTCTTAGTCAGTTTATTTTCTTCTATCATGAAATGTGACAAACTGAATTAAATGCGATATTTAATTAAAGATAGCTGTCACCAGGACTCACCTCTCTGCTCTAACCAGCCAGTCCCCACTAGCGACCGTGACATCACAGCTTCCATTCTTAACCGCTTGCATACAGGCCGCTCGGTCATCTTTCCTCGAGCACTGGACCGCGGGCTCCACTCCGTATACGGCAGCGGCTTCGCTCAGCCATTCGCATTTGTTCTGCTCGAGGATTGACGTGGTGCACATTACTATGTGTCTGAAAAGTTCAATAAATGTTACTACAAAGAAGCTGAGGAGGCTGCGACAGTTGAAGAGACCATAGCTCCGGCTTATAGCTGGGGCCATATCTGTGGCCACGCCTCATTGTTTAATGAGGCGTGGCCACAGATATGGCCTGTTGCACAGATGTGGCTTGTTTAAGCACCTATTAACCCTATGTTACCCGTGTTACAGATAGCCCCCTCTGCACGGCAGAGCATGCATGGAGGCAGAGGAGACAGCCGCCCACGTCATTCTCGAATGCCCAGGGGTGCCAGAATACCGGGCACAACACCTCGGCTCACCGGGGTCTCTCCCAGAAGTCATCGGCAACGTCAAGGGTCTGCTAGGCTTCTTGGTAGAGTTGAGTTGACAAGAATAGTGCCACCAACCCACCACGCAAAATAGGCGCAATAATATGACGTCGAGTTGCGGAAACCAAGCCCGCGAGAATACTATATAGATAATTTGCATAAAACAGTCCAGTGTATCTCGGGAGAACGAAAAGAATAGACCAGGGGCAGCCATCATGACAATCGGACATCGACAAATGCCAAACGATTAGACAAAATGTATCAGCTGATGTAACGAAAAGTCACGTCATGACCATTTCCATACATTATTTAGGCCAGATAGGAAGCCAGGCTGGGACGGAATCAAGTATTTTTTTTAGAGAAACACGAAATACTGTAAATCACGTAAAAAGAAGGCCTGACTACGTAGGAAATTTGGCACTAAAACTTTCCATCCCAGGTCGAAGATCTAGGGGCAGACCCAGAACAAGATGGAAGGATGTAGTGCTAAAGGACATGAGTGAGTGCAAGTTATCCAAGGACATTGTCGTGGACAGGGCGAAGTGGAGAAGGTTAAGCAGGAAAGCTGACCCCGCCACCATGTGGGCAGTACCGTCTCTACCATAAGGGCACACGGGGGCCGTGCCCAGGGCCCCCATTCTCAGGGGGCCCCGAAGGGTAGACAGTAACAGTATATTTGATTATTCATAATAAATAGAAGATGATAGTAGAAAAATGTTAGTTTAATTCGCTTTATTTACTTTCCAAAAGGGCCCCAAATTCTTATATGCCCAAGGGCCCCAGCGTAGTTTAAGACGGCCCTGCATGTGGGATAAATAGCTAGGAAGAGAGAGACGAAATACAGTAAATGTGAGAGCGAAAAACTATTACAACACCCGACTTTCGGTCTGTTTCAACTTGCAAGACGTGTTAAATTATAAGGAAGTATGATGTTACCTTGATGGAGTGCATCCAGCCTGGCTGTAAGCCTCCCTGAACCCTCCAGCACCCGCCAGGTAATCAAGTGGCGTGCTGGGCGGTCGCAGCGGCGCCGGCAGCGCGCCGTTAGCCTCGAGTAAGGCGGTGAGCGCGCCGCGCCACCCCCCGCCCACCACCACACCAGCGCTGGTGAGGTTGGCCGCGAGCCGACTCACTTCCTCAGCTGCTTTCCTGAAAAATAACGCAAAATTATACAATTGTATTCCTACAGATGTAATGCATAATACCCTATTGCACTACGTCTGTACGAACACTGTACATGCGACAGTCTGTGTTATCTTTTCACACTTAAATCGATTAGACGAAATTTGGTATGGAAATTAATTGAGTCACGAGAAAGAACAATTCACGGATAGTTTTTATCACGAAAATCATCATTCTACGCAGACGAAGGCGCGGGAAGAAGCTAGTAGATATCATTACAAAAGAAAAAGTGCCTAGGGCACCCAGTCTGCCAGCTGTGATCGAACCAGCGTCTTCTGCATCATCATCATCATCTCGTCTTCCTCGTGTTGTCCCCGCATTTTGCCTCAGCTCATGGGAGCCTGGGATCCGCTTGACAACTAATCCCGAGAATTGGCGTAGGTAGGCACTAGTTTTTACGAAAGCGACTGCCATCTGACCTTGCATCCCAGAGAGTAAACTAGGCTTTATTGGGATTAGTCCGGTTTTCTCACGATGTTTTCCTTCAACGAAAAGCGACTGGTAAATATCAAATGGTATTTCGTACATACGTTCCGAAAATCTCATTGGAACGAGCCGGGGTTTGAACCCGCGACCTCCGGATTGAAAGTCGCACGCTCTTACCGCTAGGGCACCACAACAACACAGCAATAGCGTCTTTGGCATTCGCTACAAACTCTATTACTACAGTAATTTGATTTAATCTCTAGATCTCGCATCCTTGAGTTTCATTCCTAATACAGGCTACACGCATTTGTCTTGTGGTTATTGTAATATTTGGGGTTGAGAGGAGGCATTAAAAAGGTAGTCATAATAAAGTTAGGGTCATGGGACTGAAGTGGTAACCAGACGGGCCTGATCAAATTAGTCGATTTGATCAGGAAAATAATTGGCGCCAATCTCATCTAGCGTCCACAATTTAATCACCAATTTTAGAACCATAAACAAACTCACGTACAGATCCTAGCATTCCATAGATACTAGCTTCGAAAATTGGCATTTTTGTGTCTTCACCTCCTGATTTGATCGGGCAATCGAATCAGCGAGCCAAATTACCGTTTGCGTCCGCACCTCCAGATTCGATCAGGCAATTTAATCAGATTGGCGAAAAATTGACTAAACTGGATACGCCTCGAAGCCGGGAAGCCCTAGAAGTACTTATCAACTACCTACTACTGCTACTACATACGTTTTAGCGACGAGTAGTGGCCACGGCCTTCGCAGCCACACGCAGGGCTCATCGTGTTCGTGGATTTCTTGCCAGGAGCCGTCGCGGCATAAGTAAGCGAAGTCGCCAGGCTTCGCGAACCCGGTCTTGCTCTGTAACGAAATGTGTACACATTAAATACTCGACAAGAATACATAAAAGCACAACAGGCTTTCTTAATGATGATGATGATGATGCATTCCTGTTATCCCTCATTAGGGACATAGGGCCCGCAGAAGAATCCTCCATTTGTCGCGATCTTGAGCGGCTACTCCCAGCACTTTCCAGCCGCGTCCAGTTGAGCCAGCCTCCTTCTCAACTGATCGCCTCCATGTAGTACGAGGCCTCCCCGACCGTCTACTGCCAGTGCCAGCCGACTGCCAGCGGAAACCCTGCTTGGCCAGGTGGCTGTCCGGCCTACGTAGCACGTGTCCGATCCAACACCATCGGCTTTCTTAAGGCCCGGATTTCTTACACCTTCTTAACTTATCAAAATCCATCCGCACCCCGCACCTATGTAAAAAACCGGGCAAGTGCGAGTCGAACTCGCGCACGAAGGGTTCCGTACCATTACGGAAAGAACGGCATAAAAATCACGTTTGCTGTATGGGAGCCTCAATTGAATATTTATTTTATTCTGTTTTTAGTATTTGTTGTTATAGCGGCAACAGAAATACATCATCTGTGAAAATTTCAACTGTCTAGCTATCACGGTTCGTGAGATCTGTATCGCCTGGTGACAGACGGACGGACGGACGGACAGCGGAGTCTTAGTAATAAGGTCCCGTTTTACCCTTTGGGTACGGAGCCCTAACAAGCTTTCCTTTAAATTCTTACGCCAAAGTATCCATACAGCTACGGAAGCTGCTCGCATAATTAATGGGGTACGGCGATGAAAAGATCTAACTCATATCCTTAAGAATCTACTTTTACCCAGCTAAAAACTTCCGAACCTATAGATAGACATGCCAGAGTCACAGAATAAATAATAGTACTAGGTACAGAAGAATCACTCTCTAACAAAACGCGTCTGTTACGATCAGGACAGATATGGCCGCTAGGTGGCGACAGCGCCACGCCCGAGTGAGCCCCGCCTGCCAGAGTTTACAATTTCTCAAAATCAAAGTACTAGCTTACACCAAAATATCCAGCTACAAAGTCCGCCTCAGCCCACGTAAAGTTGCCCGCGCCCTCGACTAGACAGGATAGGGCTCCGCTGGGGCCCCAGTAGCGGTCGTGGCGGTCGCACTTGCTCGGCCGGTCGCATGACGCGCAGAGGGAGGGGAACTTAGCTTCTGCAATGAAGAAGAACGAAACAACACAGAACATTGAAGGTTTTGATTAATACTAAATTTATCTAATAGATATTAAAATAATATATTTGGCTACATAAATGAAGAGAGTCCGAGAGATTTGAATCATAACAAATATTTCAGAAAAACGTAAAGAACTGAGTTATCGTTTTCAAAAATAAGGCTTCCTTATCAGCAAAGACTGGTGCTATTCTGATCAGTACACTGCAACAAAATAGCTCCTAATCCTATACTGATTTGCTTGCCTCTGTCTGTCTCCAGATATATCGACGCGGGATCGGCAAAGGCCGATAGGAAAAAGCCTTATGTCTGCGTAATAAGAGCGAAAAAGCCGTCGACAGGCGCCGGCCGATTCGAGCCGAGCCGAACAATGACTTTTTCGCTCTTATTGCGCAGACATAAAGCTTTTTCCTATCGGCTTTTGCCGATCCCGCGTCGATATATCTGGGGAGACCCTAAATGAGCATGAAAGCCATGAGGATTGCACATCACTCCTTCCAAAATTATATGAACTACTTACTGAGTTCTGCGTCTCTCTTGGCGTCTAACACCCAAGGTCCAGCACGGCAGGAATTCCCGAACATGTCCGCCATTGCCTTGATGCGGTTCTCGGCCACTGACAGCTCGCTGTCGCATGACTTCCTCGTCACCAGCGACTCCAGGTACTAGAATAGATAAGCCATAATTATAGACAGGGGCGTATTTGCCCTAGGGCCATCCGGGCCATGGCCCGGGGCGCCAATCCGCCAAAGGCGGCGTATGCGCCCTGGCGGATTGCTTTTTGTTTTTCTTCATTGACTTTAGGGCGCCGAAACTTATCGCTCGGGGCGCCAAATTTCAAAATACGCCCCTGATTATAGACCACTTTAGTAATAATACTCTGTATCTTTAGGTATTTAAATAAAAGTAAACAAACAATTTGTACATTTTCGGGTAGTTATAACTTATAACATTTATTGGTTAACCCATAGTCTAATAAAACATGGTCTTCTATTCCCAGAGTGACACAGGCCTACGTCACAATAACATGGCCGCTATATATAGCGCTATCGCATATTATCATATAGCGCTGTCGCATGATGTCGTAGGCTTGTGTCAGTTAGGTGACCTAGAAAAGACGGGAATGGAGTACCAGGCGGAGTATATTATTATACCATGATTGGTTAACCGACCAAATACAAAACCGCCTGGATCCGTCACTGAACGACCTACATTCTACATTATTTGATCATGTAATGTTTCATCTACCCTCAACTGGCGTAAGGAGCCATTTGAGGGTGGATTTTGTTTCATCATCATCATCATCATCTCAGCCATAAGACGTCCACTGCTGAACATAGGCCTCCCCCTTGGACCTCCATACGTGCCGGTTGGAAGCGACCCGCATCCAGCGTCTTCCGGCGACCTTAACAAGATCGTCTGTCCATCTTGTGGGTGGACGTCCTACGCTGCGCTTGCTAGTCCGTGGTCTCCACTCGAGCACTTTTCGACCCCATCGGCCATCTTCTCTGCGTGCAATGTGGCCTGCCCATTGCCACTTCAGCTTGCTAATCCGGTGGGCTATGTCGGTGACTTTAGTTCGTCTACGGATCTCCTCATTTCTGATTCGATCACGTAGAGAAACTCCGAGCATAGCCCTCTCCATAGCTCGTTGAGCGACTTTAAGTTTTGAGATGAGGCCGATAGTGAAAGACCACGTTTCGGAGCCGTAAGTCATCACTGGTAACACACATTGATTAAAGACTTTCGTCTTGAGGCACTGAGGTATGTCGGACGAAAAGACATTACGTAGTTTCCCGAACGCTGCCCAACCGAGTTGGATTCGGCGGTTGACCTCTTTCTCGAAGTTGGACCTACCTAATTGGACTACTTGTCCTAGGTAGATGTACGAGTCAACAACTTCGAGTACCGAGTTCCCAACAGAGACTGGGATGGGCACAACATTGGCATTTGACATAAGTTTCGTCTTGTCCATGTTCATTTTCAAGCCCACCCGTTGTGAAACTCGGTTGAGGTCATCGAGCATCATGCTGAGTTCCTCCATCGACTTTGCCATGACTACGATATCGTCGGCAAACCGAAGGTGAGTGATGTATTCGCCGTTGATGTTGATGCCAAGTCCTTCCCATTCCAGGAGCTTGAAGGCGTCTTCCATTACGGCAGTAAACAGTTTCGGAGAGATAACGTCTCCCTGCCTTACGCCTCTTCGCAATGGAATCGCCCTCGTGCTCTGCTCCTGTACTCGGACCGACATGGTGGCGTTACTATACAAACACTTCAACACTTCGATGTACCGATAGTCAATATGGCATCGCTGAAGAGACTCAAGCACCGCCCATGTTTCCACCGAATCGAAGGCTTTCTCATAGTCCACAAACGCTAAGCATAATGGCAAGTTATACTCTTCGGTCTTCTGTATAACTTGCCGCAGCGTATGGATGTGGTCTATGGTACTATAGCCTTTTCGGAAACCGGCTTGTTCGGGAGGCTGGAAGTCATCAAGTCTGTGTTCGAGACGGTTCGTGATGACCCTTGAAAACAGCTTATAGACATGGCTCAGAAGCGTGATGGGTCTGTAGTTCTTCAATAGGTTGTTATCACCTTTTTTGAAGAACAGCACCACCTCGCCTCTATTCCATGTTTCAGGCGTTATGCCCTCGGACAAGACGGAATTAAAGAGCTTCTGGAGGACTTTAAGTACCGGTGTTCCACCCGCTCTCAGAAGCTCTGAAGTGATTCCGTCTTTGCCCGGCGCCTTGTTGTTCTTAAGCTGCTTCAGGGCCATCCTAATCTCGTACAGACTGATGTCCGGGATATCTTCGGTATAATGTCGGGACAGCTTGGCTCTTGGATCTCCTACCAAGCTGTCAACGGGCTTTGCGATCGAAGTGTATAACTGTCCATAGAACCTCTCAATCTCACCTAAAACCTCCGCTTTGCTCGACGCTATGCTGCCATCTTCCCGTTTCAGCTTTGTCAGCTGGCTTTGCCCAATAGACTTGTCCTTTGCGAACACTTTGGAGCCTTGGTTTCGCTCAATAGTCTCTTTAATACGGTTAGTATTAAAGAGACGCAGATCATGTCGCAAGGACTTAGATATACGTCTATTGAGCTGCCTATATGACTCCGCGTCATCGGGAGACTGCAACTGTAGCGAGCGTCGTTCAGCCATGAGGTTTAAGGTTTGCTCGGTCAATTTCTGAGGTCTATCTTTACGGCGGGATCTAAAAAACTTAGACCCTACTGTGTGGACAGTTTCCACTAGCCCGTCGTTGATTTCGTCCACTGAAGCCAAGTTCTCTAGGCAAGCAAAGCGGTTAGAGAGCTCGAGTTGAAAGCTTTCGGGGTTTTGAACATAGGCTCGAGTAGGTCGGAGCGTAGACTTCATCAGGCTGGACCTTTCAAGTTTAATATTGATATTCAGTGTGCCTCTTACGATTCGGTGATCACTACCGGTCTTTACCCTGTTGATCACAGAGACATCACTGAATATCCGTTTCTTGTCGGTCATGATGAAGTCTATCTCGTTTCTCGTGGAACCGTCAGGACTCATCCAGGTCCATTTCCTGTGAGGCGGCTTCTGGAAGAAAGAGTTCATCATGAAGAGTTCCTCTCTCTCCAGAAAGTCGGCCAGCCTCTGACCCCTAGGGTTCCGTTGCCCATACCCAAATTGCCCCACTCTCAACTCATCCCCGCTTCTCTTGCCCAACTTTGCGTTGAAGTCCCCCATAACAACAGTAAAGTAGGTTTTAGAAGTATGTATGGCCCTACTTACGTCCTCATACATAGCTTCTACTTCATCATCGGAGTGTGACGAGGTCGGTGCGTATACCTGAATGACCTTCAGCGAATATCTTTTGGATATTCTGAGTATTAGGTATACCACCCTGCTCGACACACTGTCGATGGTTATTATGTTGTTTACGAGGGACTTGTGAACGAGAAACCCGACACCACCTTGGGACTGTTGGTCGCCCTCCCGGTGGTAGAGCAAGTTACCAGACTTCAGGGTTGTCGTGTCCTCCCCCTCTCTACGGACTTCGCATAACCCTACAATGTCCCAGTGTAACCTGCTCAGTTCCTCTTCCAGCTCGCAGATCTTTTCGTCAGTCCTCATAGTGCGTATGTTGTGTGTTACCAGGGCCAGTCGTCGTCGGGGCGGGTAGCCGGATCTTTGCCGGAGATTCTTAGCACCCCTGACCCCGCTAATACCCTGACCGCTACCATAGCCAGAGCACCGGGGGTCGCCGGAACCTCGGGGCCGTGGTTCTATTGTGCTCATCATGATGGGGGGTGAATGCCATAATCGCCACGCTTGGCAGGCGGGTTGGCGATCGCAGTCGAGTACACCGAATTTGAGGGACGCTGCTGCCCGTCCACCGGTGGTCTTGGACGTAGTTTAAGGACATACCCGGGTCGGGATTTTGTTTACTTTTGTTTAAATACCTAAATATACAGAGTACTTATAGGTATATATTTTTAGGGTTCCGTACCTCAAAAGGAAAAAACAGAACCCTTATAGGATCACTCGTGCGTCGGTCTGTCCGTCTGTCACAGCCTATTTGCTCCGAAACTACTGGACAAATTAAGTTGAAATTTGGTACACATATGTAAGTCTGTGACCCAAAGACGGACATGTAACGTCAACAAATGAATTTTTAACATAGGGGCTACTTTTGGGGGATAAATAAGAAAATTAAAAAACAAAGTTTAGCAAACTATATTGTGTTATATATCAAACGAAAGGGAATCTCAAGCATATTTTTTTTATAATTTTAGGATAAATAGTTTAGAAGTTATTCAATAAAGTAGACAAAAAATGACCACATTCCCCCCCCCCCGCGAGTACGACTCGCACTTGACCAGTTTTTTTTATTCTTTCAATGACTCTAAGGTCTAACGTACCTCAGTGAGCGTCTCGCTCAGCGGCCGTCGCTCGTCAGCTCCCAGTCCGATGTGGCACATACTGGACCCCTTCAGGATGGAGTGCACAGAAGACACTGTGTCTAGTTCTGGCAGCAGACTTTTGTGGATGACCGCCACTATGCTGCTCGCGTATTTGCCTGAAAGTAAAGAAATGTGTAGAGTTATACCAAGAAAAGTCTGCAACGATTTTGATAGCATAGGCCCCGTTCATGAACTATAGGGGGCAGCATAGGAGCTGACAGATTTTTGACGCGAGGCGTAAATGTGTCGTTTATGCTTCCGATGTAGCCCGCAAGATGCATAGGTACTATGCACAAGGAAACGTACCGACGAGAACGGTAGGTAGATGATAGCACTTGCTTTGACATATCAGTCATATCACACATATTATGTTTCCAATTCAAGCCACAAGATGGCAGACCCTCCAGCGCGCACGGTCCCTATACGCAGCGCAAGTGTTATTTATACGTCATAATTTCATAGAAGTTTGACGTTTAAAATAACACTTGCACTGCGTGTGCTATCAAAATCGTTGGAGACTTGTCTTGGTCTAACTCTGTGTTGAAAATCTTGTACTTTCAATCACACAGATTATTTTGAAATGAGTCCAAAGAAAGTGACATACTCCGCCTGAACCAACTGTCTTGAGGTGTGCAATAAAGGATATTGTATTGTTTTGTAACCGATGTAGCCCTCCAAATCGCTAAGCTTAAGTGGCAGTGGGCGCCACATTGCTCGTAGAACCGATGGCCATTGGGGCGGAAAGGTTCTCGAGTGGCGACCACGTACCGGAAGGCGCAGAGTAGACCCCCCACAAGGTGGACTGACAAGGATGACCTGGCAAAGGTCGCGGGAGTCCGCTGGATGCGGGTGGCGCAAGACCGGTCATTGTGGCACTCTTTGGGGGAGGCCTATCTCCAGCAGTGGACGTCCTCTGGCTGATATGATAATGATTCTATCAATATACTCACGTGGCCTCGACCTCACTTCGTCTGTCACCAGCACGTTGATGTTGGCCCATTGTGTGGCGATGAGGTCCTCAGGGCTGAACACTCCAAAGTCAACCACGCCTTTGCTCATGCGACGGAGGCAGTCCAATCTGCAAAATTCACGATTTTTTCACACATTTATCACATCATTTAAACATTTTCAAAGCAACAGGACGTAATCGCATTAAAATTGCATTACTTAACTACTCATACTCATAAAATTCATTCACATTCACAGAGTGACCATCGCTATAAGGCCTGTCTAGACGAGAAATTTTTTTCGCCAATCTGATTAAATTGTCCGATTAAATCAGGTGGTGCGGACGCAAACACCAATTTGACCAACTTCACCAATTTTAAATTTATGGTAATATTTGAATATTTGAGCGCTCTAAATTAAAGAAATGCCCCCAAACGCGAATACTAGTGTCACAAATTGGTATTCTTGCGTCCGCATCGCATTTTATCGGTAATATACCGATATTACCGATAAAATGGGATGCGGACGCAAGAATAGAATTTGACTCGCTGAATTCAACCGCCGAATATGACCGCATAATCGGCGGTTGAATTCAGCGAGTCAAATTGGCGTTTGCGTCCGCGCGGCCTGATTTGATCAGACAATTTAATCAGATTGGCGAAAAATTGTCCCCGTCTGGACACGCCTGTACAGTCAACGTGTACGTGTGTATGTGTATCGTACCTGTCTTGTCCGATGACACATTCGACCCCCGAGTCTGACTGGTCGAGCACGGGACAGTACTTGCTCGCGCGCTTGTACGAGCCGCGGCCCTCCACCACGCAGAGCCTTACTGCAAATAGAAATACAAAAATGTTAGACTTACCTAGACCATGATAAAGGGTGACTCACGTTAGACCGGCCGTGTCCGGGCCGGAGCTTCCGGAGCTTCGTTTTCTATGGAAAGCATTCACGTGATCATCTGTCATAGAAAAGTAAGCGCCGGAAGCTCCGGCCCGGTCGGCTCGTTGTAACGTGAGTCATCCTTAAGTTTGCAACGATATTGATATCACACGCAGTGCAAGTGTTATTTTAAACGTCAAACTTCTCTATGAAATTATGATATTTAAATAACACTTTCACTGCTCTGGGTTGGATGGCCAGATGGCAGTAGCTTTCGTAAAAACTAGTGACTACGTCAATACTTGGGATTACTTGTCAAGCGGACCCCAGGCTCCCATGAGCCGTGGCAAAATGTCGGGATAACGCAAGGAAGAAGAGAGGTTCGACTTTTTTATGCCATAGATCTTTTTCATTGGGTAATTTCACTTGACATTACATTAAATAAATAAGAAAACATTTCTATTAATATAAGTCGGTAACTACAGTCAACATTTCACAATTGTACGTTCATCATTGAACTTTTCGTTTAAAAGTTATAACAATGATCACATATAAATCTCCGTCAAACTCAACCCACCAATCCGCTGTGATTAATAGCAAAATTCAAAATGGCGGCAAGTTATTGTTTTTACTGACAGCACTTTTATTACGCCTACTTTTACGCCTTGGCCTACTATGCTTTCGAAACTTAAAGAAGCTGAGTACCTACTTATTCCTAATAGGGTATTTGACTGTATTTAATAGTACATTACTACAGAGGCCGGGACGAAAGGGGTTGCCGGCCGAAGACATATAGACGGCCGAGCGAAGCGAGGCCGGATAGGTCTGAGCGCGGGCAACCCCATTTCCCGATGAGGTATGTATAGTGCTTTTCTCAAACATGCAATGAAATAAATAAAATAAAAAATCCACGAAACCCAAGTTTTATTTATAGAAAAAACTAAAAGTAAACTACACCCAAAATATAACCAACACGTACCTAGATCATTATCACGCGTATATTTTTACTAGTCGTGTATTTTTACTACCCGTATATTTTCATGTATCTTTGATTTTTTCGCCTTGTATCCGTCTGACTGTCGTTTTCGTCACATAAGTTTACATAGTCTTTCATGTTGATATCATGTTTCACATACATCGTTGCTTTATGCATGGAGTAAATAAGTATAATTTCCACAGTGTTGACGAATTTGTAGTTACATTCATTTAAAATATGCCACAAAACTGTTTCTAATAAACTGTAAGCCATTTTTCTTAGTTTCTCAAATAATAAAATTGCCATAAGCAACCATATACATACTTCGTCTTTGACTTGGCGGCAGAGGCAGCAAGTTATTAAAATCAATTCTGCTTACGCTGCCAATTCCAACACCTACGATTACAATTAATATTAATTTCATTATTTCGTCGGAACTCATATTAAAGTCAAAAAATCAACAACGCACCATAAATCCAATAAAACAGAATTAATATTTTTCAACTTTACCTCCATAACAATTTAAAAAATATAACTACGCGTGTTTGAGTAGACCTTTTTACCGCTAAAGTTTAGATGAAATATTTTAAATGTTTTTATTTGTGTAGCTAAATTTATAATTTAAAATTATAAAATTATAGAATGTATTATTTATTAAGTTCATGTTGATTTTATACAAATAAAGCTGCAAATTATAGCAAACATTGTTTTTTGTTTTTTTTTTTTATAGGTGTAGTGGCAGAGTGTCATTACGAACCATAAAGCAAATACTGCCTCTAGTTTTTTTTAATGGATGAATGCCACGATGCTGTGTCACAAATATCTGTGAAATGAAAATTAAAAAAGAGGACTTTGCTGGCCTAGGCCTGCAAGATGTGTATGTAATTCCATTAACGACCTTTTGTCCTAGCCGCACCTGAAACGTCATACTTCGCAGCCTATTATAAGGAACATAACATCAATATTTCAATGCATGTTTGAGAAAAATAAATTATTTTACACCATGCATGAAATAAAGCACGAGAAGATTAGTAGAGAAACGTAGACAGCAGTTTTTTTAGACACAATTTATATTTTAAAACCCGTATAAACCTATAAAGAGTAGGTAAGTACCTAATTTGATTGTGACGTCACGTGCTAGTGTTTCATATAATTTCCGCACAGACTCTAGAATACTAATCCTACTTAATATTATAAATGCAACAGTAACTCTATCTATCTGTCAGTTAGTTAACTAAAAACCGGCCAAGAGCATGTCGGGCCATACTCAGTGTAGGGTTCCGTGCCGTTTTAGAGTTTCAACAAAAAGTCTATTTTGACACACGGGTATCAACCAAAAACGTCACTTTTGACGCTGTCACATTCGTATCGTATCGCTGTGGCATCTTATAAGCATCATCTGAATTAGGCCGTAAGTATAGGTAAAACTCCGCGTATAATGCAGATACAATAAGTTATTGGCAAAAATTTCATTTTTGGTACAAGCTTTTATCGCTGACTGTACTTTTCTTACGACAGACAACTAATACTCATTGAGACAATTCTAAAAACCCCTAACACAATTAGGTTGCGTTGTTTCATCACAGAGTTCCTATGGCCACCCCCTTCTCCATCATCAGATCAGCTCGATCGTACCATAATATTGCATTGTCATCCGATTTATACATGCATGCAAAATTTCAGCTCAATCGGAAACCGGGAAGTGGATCAAATTTAACTTGCAAGATTTGATTACAGACAGACAGACAACGGTCAGGTGAAACTAAATAAAAGCTTGTAAAATAGGCTTTATTATACAAATTATACGTAATGATCTTGTCAATCTGACTTTGATGTAGGTAGGTATATTGGTATAGTTGAATCATCGAGAGCGTGGAATTGCATATGTAGTAGTATTGTTTGTTTACAGGCATTCTATATTTGTTTTTCTATTTTCTTGTACTATCAGCATACAACCACTACAAATGCAATTCCATCTTCTCGATAATTCAACTATATGTCCTTTACCTCTCGTTTTACCGATAGATTTTCCTTGTATCTTCTTCGAAGAACAAATAATATGTTTGAACGTTTTAAACAAATATATCTGCGTGAATCAACTTTTTAGGGTTCCGTACCCAAAGGGTAAAACCGGGACCCTATTACTAAGACTCTGCTGTCCGTCCGTCTGTCTGTCTATCACCAGGCTGTATCTCATGAACCGCGTTAGACAGTTGAAATTTTAACA
Organism: Cydia splendana; assembly: GCF_910591565.1. Lineage (NCBI taxonomy): Eukaryota > Metazoa > Arthropoda > Insecta > Lepidoptera > Tortricidae > Cydia > Cydia splendana. The sequence goes on from NC_085985.1 coordinate 2,040,971, forward strand.
GATTATGTATTTCTGTTGCAGCTCTAACAACAAATACTAAAAAGTACGGAACCCTCGGTGCTCGCTGGATTTCGTGTATTTCGTTTAATAATATCTCCACTACTAGGCATTTAAATTCTAGTAATACAATTGAAAACGAGTGGTTAATACCACTAGATTCCAAATTTATATAGCTCGTATTTAAAAAATTAGCATTTCGCCGTTTTCCACAGATTTTCGAGTGACGAAATCGAGCGATAGAAATTCAAAAATCGCCCCCCAGCTTTTTTTCTCCAAAGATCATTCAACATCCGATATCGGTTCGGACAAAGTTAAAACGCTCTTAATGTCAAGAATATCTGAGAGACCGAGCTTTGCTCGGAAAACATATAAAAACTCAAAAATGTGCGTTTTCCCTAGTTAGATCGTTACCTATCTAGATCGATTTATCGCCCCCGAAAACCCCCATATTTATAGCAAATTTCATCGAAATCGTTAGAGCCGTTTCCGAGATCCCCGAAATGTACCTATGTATATATAAATAAATAAATAATAAATAAATATCAAGGGACATCTTACACAGATCAACCTAGCCCCAAACTAAGCAAAGCTTGTACTATGGGTGCTAGAGGCGACGGTATACATACTTATATAGATGAATACATACTTATACCGGGTGTGGCCTGTAACATGAGCAAATAATTAAAACATAGATTGTACTCCTCAAACGGTGACACTTTAATTCAACAACTTTTAAAAATTATGAAGTATTTAGACTCCCTATTTTTCATACAAAATAAATATTATCTTCAATGGACGCCATCGCCATGCCATATCATTGTGATTGACGTTGCTTGTCACGCCTCAAAAATAACAAAATTCGCAATACATTGCGTCTTAGAATAAATTTTAAAGTGTATTATAAATCAAACCCCCAGTTATTTTTAAAAGTCGCTGAACAAATGTTTGTCAGTATGAGGAGTACAGCCTATAGTTTAATTTTTTGCTCATGTTACAGGCCACACCCGGTATACATAGAAAACACCCATGACTCAGGAACAAATAAATGTGTTAATTACACAAATAAATGCCCTTACCGGGATTCGAACCCAGGACCATCGGCTTCACAGGCAGGGTCACTACCCACTAGGCCAGACCGGTCGTCATATACCTACACAGTGTAACATGAGGAAACCGAATAATTTTAACAGCGTATTCCTGATCATATTTAGAGACAAAAATGTCCTATAAACTTTTTTGAAATTCGCCTAGTTTCAGAGATAATATTAATTAAAAAAAAACTAGTTTTTATTGTTACATAGTGTAAAAGGCCTTTTTGATGGTGATGTTGCTGCTATGGGACGTAGTCTAAATATCCTTATTGGTAGATGTCAAAAAGTGACAAATGACACTTTGCAAAAAGTAGGTTTTACGAAAAAATCATGTAAAAATCAATTTTAAGTGTCAAAGTTTACCAACAACATTTATTTTTTATGTACAAATACATTAAAAAAATTGAAAAAACAAAACAAAAAAAATTTTTTTTTGGCGAAATTGACCTAAACTCGTATTACATTTTTTTCCTTCTTTTGACCTCAGAAATGCGTGGCGGTTTCCTCATGTTACACCGTGTATATACAAGAATAGCTCGTTTAAAGGTAATACATAGATAGATATATATACAGGGTGGAAAGGTAAGTCGGGCCCTGGAGGGAAACTACCTTAAATCCTTAAGCTGGCTCATTTTACTTAAAGGAGACTTTCCTTTATTTTTAAAAAGAAACAAAACTGCATTCAAAGTATTTTTCATTTTTCCTTAAATTTGGCTTGTCTAAAAAAATCTTGAGTACTAAATATTAGATTTTATGGATATTTTGTACGACAGACGAGTGTAAGACCTAATGTTTCTTGGAGAAATGTTATCATTAACATTAACTGTATCGACTAGTAGAATAAAATTGCGAGTTTTTATTTTTTGGATTTTTTAGTCGGTTCAAGTCCCGGGCGAGGCAAGCGAGTTTTAGAAAATCTTTGAATGCAGTTTTGTTTCTTTTAAAAAATAAAGGAATGTCTCCTTTAAGTAAAATCAGCAAGCTTGAGGATTTAAGGTAGTTTCCCTCCAGGGCCCGACTTATCTTTCCACCCTGTATATACAGGTAATTTCACAGTCAAGTAAACGCATTAGGAAGGTATGCTATAATGTTCTCATTTTCCTCATGTTGGGCAAACCTCGACCAAGGCCCGGCAATCATGATGAACTTTACGATATGATTTATTCATGTTTTGGCAAATGGATTAATATGTGATTGATTGTCAGCTTTTGATTTTGATTGTTGGCTAGACTTACGGGTTATTTTTAATATTTTTCATCACACTTGCTCGAAAAAGACCTTATTTCATGGTTGCAGGTGTCTCTGGGGGTAAGAAAATTGCAAACACGGGTCTTTAATTCCCTCGAAATAATAAAATCCCTCGTCTCCAAAATTTCACTACCTACCTCCCACGTTGCACCATCGTTGCACAATTTACTATTGTCAATTCTTACCGCTGTTTCACACTCATTTTTATGGCACTGTAACGGAAGACATCGTGAATGATGAAAAATTAATTTAAACCAGTAAGAATAGGCTGAGGATAGCGTTTCTAAAATGACTTAACTTTTCATATGAGCAAATATGAGTGCGGTGGTCTAAAATCGTGGGTTCACACCTGGGTGCCCCTTAATACGACTAACATTATTTGTCATAATATGAATTCGCATAACTGATTTGGCATAACATAATTGTGCATAACGTAGAACAGGCATAATAATAAAAAAGCCTAACGCTTATTGTACATACTACATACTACTGAATCTGCATAATTGAAATATGCATAACATTATTAACTATAACTTTAATTGTCATAAAATGAATTAGCATAATACTTTTGTAAAGCTCCGCCTTAGCCTTCGATGTTAGGTATTTTTTTCTAAATAAAACAATATAATACAATCAAAATAATCAACATTTATTATTTGAATAATTTACATTTTCAGTAGGTAGGTATATCAATATTTACCTATGCCTAGAAATTGGTAGGATGAAACAAAAATTCCGTCTACCTAAACTAAATTTAAATTGGTTGCAATGGCTTCCAAATATCGTTTTTTAGTGATGTAACAATCTTTTTGCTGTAAAACGTTATTAATGCGCGCCGCTCTGTCGACATATTTGCGTTTTTTTTTGTGCTTGTGGACATCCATTAAGCAGTTTTTGAATTTCCATTGATGTTTCATCTCTTGAATTATACATTTAGACAATTTATAAAAACCTTGCTGGTGTTTTCCTATTAAAATTTCAAACCGATTGTGCCAAGATTCGGCATTGTTTTGTGTTCTGGGCAAGTTCCTTTTAACTAACTCATGTGTACTCCAAAAACTTGGGCTGTATTTTGGTCGTGTTACTTTGTCGGATCCATTTACGTAATTAGTGTCAAACCAACCAGCGATAATTTGCGCATCATGTGAAGTATTGGTTTTCCATTCCTCGAAATAAGACGGTATTTCTTCAGCAGGTAAGTAAGCTAAAGCAAATAGACACTTCATTTCCAAAGCGAAATTTTCATTTGTTCCATACAAATTCTGAAAACCTTTTTCTTGAATTCGTCGATAAATGATCTGGCCTAAATGGAAGTTGCAAGCTTTCACAATAACATCTTCAAATTTCTCTTTTACACTATTATGCGAAGCTTTTTCGAAGTCCATCAAGACATACTTGGGTGACAGATTCAGATCCATTGAGCCACAATATTCGATCAAAGAAGAGAATATCACATCGTAAGCGGCTTTACTTTTGTGTGTGCTGAGTACAAAAACTAGCGGGAATGTTTTATTGATATTGTTATTCGTACACCCATGTATTGTATATGGAACATGATGGGTGTAATTTTGAATGTTCCATCCATAATTAAATATAATGAATGGCATAATATTGCCAGCGAACTCTTTCTTGTGTATATGATTATCCTCTTGCCGTCACATTTTTTGTCCAATACGACCATATCATCACTTTCGGAATCAAATTGCTTTATTAGGTCTAATTTCAATTCAAAATCAACATTGTCCGGTTCTTTATAATTAATTTGTTTTTTCCTCTGATAGTGAATTCGCTGCCTCAAGTTTGAAGTAGACGGTAAATTGGGTAAGACCGTATAAGAAGTACGTGCTACACAATCACTTATTATTTTAGATGGCACTTTCGATATGTCCGATATCGCTTCACATTTCATAATATTTACGGTGTTGGCGACTTTTTCTCGCAGTGCATTTGCCTCATGATTATGTTCCGGAGATGAGCTAGTCGTGCTTATGTGTTGATCTTTTTCCTTGTTATATGTGGTTCTCAATCGAGCATTGCATTTATATTTATTGTTCCGCCTCATTTCGCAACACCAATAAAACGTTTCATTAACTACTCGATTCTTTTCAAAAGTAAATCCGTTCACATGTAACTTTAGACCACCTCGACATGATTTAAACAACTTCAAATTTATATCACACATTTTAAAGTATAATGCAATTAACTCGTTTACTAACCGACTCAACACTGTAACTACTTTAAACTACTACTAAAATATAAATAAACCAACAGCAACGATATTTTTTGCGTCATTGCTCTAAATGTTTCACAAGGCACTCATTAAGTTTTATTATTTTTAGTAAATATATTTATACCATTACATAACTATGCTAAGTAACGTTATGCTAATTACATTTATCCCAAATCATAGTTATGGCAATATACGTTATGCGCATTAACATTATGCGTACTCCGTTGTGCGGAATAATGTTATGCGATGTAAAATTTATGCGTAACATTCGTTATGCCAATTCAAGTTAGGAGTATTACGTTATGCGAATTAATATAGACCCTTCAAACCTATACCTGGGGGCCGATTTTTGAAATTCGACCGCTCGATTTCGTGTATTTCGTTCAATAATATCTCCACTACTATGCATTTAAATTCTACTAATATAATTGAAAACGAGTGGTCAATACCACTCGATTCCCAATTTCTATCGCTCGTATTTCAAAAATTAGCATTTCGCCGTTTTCCACCGATTTTCGAGTGACGAAATCGAACGATCGAAATTCAAAAATCGGCCCCCTGGGCATTTTCACTTAAAAGTGTAACATTTACTTTTTTCGAATTTCAAAGTCAAGTAAACGCATTAGGAGGGTACGCTATAATGTTCTCATTTTCCTCATGTTGTGCAAACCTCGGCCAAGGCCCGGCAATAATGATGAACTTTACGATATGATTCATGATTTTATTGATACAACTCGATGTGACTTTAAAATTAACACATTCATTCTCGGTCATATAGGGCGTGCATGAACTATAGGGGGCAGCATAGGATTCGTCAGATTTTTTGGTGCGAGGCCTAAATGTGTCGTTTATGCTTCCGATGTAGCCCACAAGATGGTAGAACCTACTATGCACAAGAAAACGTATCGACGAGAATGTTAGATGGTAGCACTTGCTTTGGCAATGTACATGTGCACATATGTTTCCGATTCAGGCCACAGAATGGCAGACCCTCCAACGCGCACGGTCCCTATAGGTACAGTTGCCAATCGGCATCAGTAGTCTTAGGTTAGGCGGGTGGATTTCAGCACAAAAAATTTCACCATACAAAAAATTAATTTTTTTAAATGTTTAATTTAACACGATTCTAGCTGGGTAAAGTAATGGGGGGCTGTATATTGAGGATATGTATGGTATTTATACAATCATTTGTGGCTTATATTTGAAGTTATCGCTTTCGGAAAATAAAAACGCAAGATGGTGATGACAACCATGGTATGGTAATGACTCTTTTATAGACGGTAATGACACTGCATGTACGGTAATGACGATTTGGGAACTAATTTACATATGTATTAAAAACGTATTAAAAAAACAAAACTTTTTTTAATTGTAAGACTTTAGAACTTTAATAAACATTACAAATAACATGTTTTTGAACATAAGACTAGCTACATAAATTATTTTTAGAAAATTATAAAAAATACATTTTATTCATATAAATAAATATATAACAAGTATTTTTATTGTATAATTTTAAATAATTCATGTTCCGAAATAGGCAATTTATGTATTCATTAATTTTTTTGGGTTTTTTTAATGTTAAATCATATTAACAATATTGTACTCTTATTATCAGTTTAAACCCGCATCTTCTTTTATCTACTGCATAACTTGGTATTTATGTCATATTATAAAATTACTGGCTTACCAATGAGCTTAATTTTTATGATATATTACTTTTTTTTTATAGTTTGATTCATTGCACAAGTTTGTATTTTTGTTGTTTTATTAATTAACTTTAAAAATAGCTATAATGATTTAAATCCATATACATGTTGTTTAATAGCTAAATATTAATATATAATCAGTGTTTTATAAGTTGCAAGACCCCTACTTGTAATGCATGTCATAAGTTACAAAATGTTAGGTATTGGGTCCGGTGACTACCCAATGGTATAATTATTAATTGCTGTAATTATATACATCAATTAATATAATATTATCAAAAACCATAAAGCCATCACGATAGTGAGCCAGTACCGTAGCCTATGGTCGCTTAAAACTTAATATATGTTGCTTGTTTAAATACTTTGTTTTAACACGACTAACATGCAATTACAGACTCTAAGTTGCACGATTTACATTATTAGATTATAAAAAAAAAACATTTGTATGTTCTAAGTTCTAAATGACCTAAATTTTGCCTACTTCAGTCAAAATGTTAATTAAAAACTAAGCATCCTCTAGTGTGAAAGAAATAGTTATATCTTCTTCTACATTTATTCTACATTTATAAGGTAGACATTATATAGTGTTAGAAGACATAGAGAACGTTTTTCAAACATACAGCTTAATTTCATAATGAATTATAGCAAAATAACTAGAAAAGTTTCTGAGAACCGTCATCACCATACACATGAAATCATCACCGGTCGTCATTTTTTCCCGGTGATGATGGGTATGGTGATGACGATTTGAGAGTTTCTTGTTTTTATTTCTAGAATACGAATAATAGTAGTTAATGTCTATGCTACACAATAAACTTCATGTAGTTTGCCATTCATTTCAGTAATTATTTCTAATATATCATTTGTAACTTTTTTAAACCAAAGCATAACGGTGATGATGCTCTGTTGTGACAAACTACGTTTTACAAATTTGTTCGTAATATTTCTCACGATTCAGTGATGTGACTTTATAGTGAAATCATTTTTGGCATTCTATACTAAAGTGAAAAATAGGGCAAGGACCTTTAGCGGTATTTCGTTGTTCATACACTGAGATAAGCTCACATTGACATTACCATGACGGTGTTGACGAATATTCGTGACAAAATTTTAAATATTTTTAAATGTACTTTCTCGGTGAAGGAATTATTGCATATTTTTTCATGTGTTAAACAACAACATGGAAAAGATATAAGTAAAAGAAAAATCGCAATCGTACGATAGGTACGAGGGTTGCACTGAAAATGTCGGGAATAGAGAAAACTGTCGCATCTAGACAGTCAATCTTTATTGTAATGCATACTTAAACTCAAACTGACCACGCATATAAATTTTCTTTTGAAAGTAATCATTCTGTAATGCACACGGCTCATAATCCCAAAGTCCTTTTTGTATGGCGATTTTGGGGCCTTAGTGGTTTTGTATGAAATTCGTGGAGTAGCCAACGGAATTGAAGTTTTTTTACATATATATATATATATAAAAGATTTTTTTACTGTTGTCATATGAATATTTAGGAATGTCGAAATCTGCCGATATGCAACTTTTTTGGCAGTCTTTTTAATTAACAGCACAAATGCGATTTTAATTTTTGACGTCGCTTTGGAATGACATGCTTCTTTAAGATCACCCATGGGATAAAATGAAAGTGACTTTCATATTTAATTTTAACTGCAAACGAGCGTACGATGAACTCTAGTTCATAAAAAAATAACAGAAGCCCATTGTAACTTTTATTTGTTCGCTGAGGGCATATTGAAAACCGTTTAAAAATATGATCCGAAAAATCACTTGGCCAAAAATTCAAATAATGTTCGACATACAATTTTCAAATTGCCAGTAATTCTTAAATACAAATGACAACCAAATGGAATATACCTTAAAAGTTTTATAAAGAGTTACATTTTTATAAATTATATGCCTGTTTCTATTATGTTATTTCTAAGTGTCCCATTCCCGAATATTTCAGTGCGACCTCGTATGCTATAATTTTCACTGCAAACAAAAAGGTTCAGATTTTTCCGGTCGACGGTGATGATTTTAGACACATAAAACATTTTATATAAAAAAATCTATTAAGTTATTGGAGATGGTAATTGAAGGAACATGAAGATAATAGTTCTTAAAAACATATAAAAAAGTTGCAACTCGCACAACCTACTAGTTTTTTTTATAAAGACCGAACCATAAGTTTTCGCTGGATTTTGAAATCCACCCAGGCACATCACACGAATTTCTAGGTTTTTTGACCCCTCCCTCTCCTCCCAAGACAAAGATAATATGATTCTCTCTGTCCATGTTTGAAATGAGACAGTCCTTTGACAAACCATATATTTAAGCGGTACTAAATCCGCTATAGTGTAAATAACATTATTTGCGGTATTTGACGTCTGTCACTCACAACAGCAATACTACGTAAAATGTTTTGCACATCGAAATCACAAAGGAAAACAACTGCACTGCGAACGTTTACGTTCTAAGTCTTTTTTTTTTAATTTTAGGGTTGGCCGGACACCACCGTTATGAATCGGTAGTCGTCTAAGTAAATCGATATGAATTTTTCATTTTTCTTTTAATAAAAATAAGGAAAAGGTGGATAATTAACTGTAAACATGGATATATTTATCGTCACTTAACAGACAACAAATTTGACACAGAAATAACATAAATAAACTTTTTAAAATAGATCCCCAGTTAGTTTCAATTTTGACAATGGGTGCGACCTACTCGGTCGGTGTATTAAATACACCGACCGACCGGTAGCTTGCGGGAAAACCATATAATTCTAGCTTTATTTAAATCTCAAATAAAAATTCATTATACGTCACAATTCGATACCTCAGTCTACGTGCCATCCAATCGTAATCGCTTGCTGTGACAATCGATTTGCGTTAGTTACATCTCTATATACGTCAGTCATAATGTGTCAAATACCGCAAATAATGTTATTTACACTATACTTGACGCTAGATGTAACGAAATAACCCGTTTTGGTAAGAAAACTGATGTATGGAGTTAGCACTGTTACTTAATTCTCTATGCTGACAGTTCCTGGATCTTATTACAAAAAGCATAAGATCCACAGGACAGTTTAGTGTTGCTGTTTATCATGAATCTAGTATATGGATCAGGCATGAGGGGTGGGAGGATATGACCGAACAGGATAGTCTTATGTATATTTCAGTAGGATTAGCAGCGAAAGAGCTATTATTGTTTGTCCTTGTCACAGTCTCACATTGTTTTTATTCCCCACCGTAAATTTAGTATGGATAATGGTGGGAAACAAATAAATTCGACCAATCATAGTGTCGCATTGCGTATGTTTTGTCCCTCACGGAGGCACGCGTATTCTATAGGAGCCTACTTTCTATGCTGTTTATACTGTGCAGTCAAGGACATAGTACCTTATTAAAGTACTATATACTTCATTTCGTATGTGACTGGTCTAGCGGCACAAAAAACCCGGTCCGGCGACCTTGCGACGGGCAGAAGACCTTACACAGCCAATATAAACAGTACAATGACTTCAGTACCCCTAGGCACAGAATAATTCATAGTGTGTACCTACTACGTACAGAAAATACACTTCCTACAAAACCGAAGTTTGACAGCGATTCAGAGAAGAGTCATGCTGTCCCTTCCTAACTTATGGCTTCCTAACTAAATAGCCGAAAGGGATAGCCTTTCGGCTATTTAGGGTTGTCAAAATTCAAGTAAATATCTATCTGTGGTCGTGCACGCAAAGGGACGTCAAGTTGTGTCAACCCTAATAATTGCTCGGAGCAATACTGAGCCGAACGGAGCCGAGTTTACCCGAAGCCGGGAGTGTCTCCCCACTGCCCTAGGTAGTGTAAATTTCAGTCAATGGCGTGACGAGCATTCGCGTTTACGTTACCTACTATGTCTTTTTTGACATTTTGGTATGGGATTTTAAACAGCTCGCCAAGCGGGACGTTCTAAAACTAAAAATCCCATACAAAATGACACTTAACGCAAACGCGTACGTCACGTCACGCTATGAAATTGACACTAGGGGTGAATACACCTTATTTAGTTAAGTTTACTTAAGTTAAAATACTGCTAACACCTTACGGTCGCACCTTACACATAAAAAGTGCGAGTTCGCATAACTTACACGTCTGGGAAAACCCGCGTGTAAACCCGACTGCACTGCACAGCCTGCTAGAGTTAGACCAAGCTAACTCTGCATTGCTTTAGCAAAGACAAAGTGGGGCAATGTCATGATTAAAACAATAAAAGTAATACATAATAATTATGTTTTGTAAGGTAACTTTAAGTATGTATTTAGCTATTAAGGTTAACTTGCCATACCCTATTCAGGGTCTATGTTGTTCAATTAAATTTAAAATACCATGTGTAAATACCATGGAATGCAATAAATAAATGAAATTAAATGAAATGAAAAGTGGGGGGAGGGAAGGAAACCATAACTTCTCGGCGTGTTTCTACTTCTATTTATCTAACACCTTTAAACGAGCAATTCTTGTTGTGTTGTTGTTGTTGTTGTGTATAGTAGAGTGTGAGAGTATTAGTAGCTTGTTGTGTTGTTGTTGTTGTTGTTGTTGTTGTGTATAGTAGAGTGTGAGAGTATTAGTAGCTTGTTGTGTTGTTGTTGTTGTTGTTGTTGTTGTTGTTGTGTATAGTAGAGTGTGAGAGTATTAGTAGCTTGTTGTGTTGTTGTTGTTGTTGTTGTTGTGTATAGTAGAGTGTGAGAGTATTAGAAGAGTGACAAGGATTTTAGGATAAAATTAATCTCAAAGTTAAAATAATAATAAAATAAGTACAAGTTTCTTTCCATGTACTTAAGCACGACTTCAACGTGAACTATGTGATCTACTGAGTTAGAAAAAAATGTTCCTGATCACCGAATAAAAATTATCGAGTATATATTTTGGGGGATCTCGAAAACGGCTCTAGCGATTTCGATAAAATTTGGTATATGGGGGATTTTCGGGCCGAAAAATCGATCTAGCTAGGTCTTATCTTTGAGAAAACGCGCATTTTTGAGTTTTTACTCGTAACTAGCTAGGTCGCCGTTGCCGATCACGGCATGGATAGCTATATTTTTCATTCTTGAGCAATGGGCATCAGACAATGACCAAAAGCCGAATGTTTTCCCGCCGCTTACGTCAGCGTTTTTTTTTGTTTAAATAAAGACCAAGGCGTGTCTTATAATGCCAACATTTGAATCTTATATTTTTTGTGAATCAAAATGTAGATAGCGAATAAATAATAAGGTATTTTGCATTGATGATGCAACATGTTTACGCGTTGTAAATTTTAGTTTTTAAATCATTCGAAGGAAGCATAGACATTATTAAACTTTTTCTAGGTCATGATAATTAGGTGTTTTTTGGTCAGAACATCGCGGTGGCCTTGAATTTAATTAAATTGAATGTTAGTTTTTTTTATATTATAGATGGTCAAGCAAATCTTGTCAGTAGAAAAAGGTGCAAAATTCAGTTTTCCTATGAGACGATATCCCTTCGCGCCTACATTTTTCAAATTTGCCGCCTTTTTCTACTGACAAGATCTGCTTGACCAACTATATCTAATAGGAATTTTACAAAAATAATATTATATAAAATCTATACAAGTATAAACACAAATAGAAAGAGATATATGAAATTAACTTTCTTCTCGTTATTCTAAATTATATTATGAGTAATCTATAAACAAAAGGTATTTAAGAAAATTCCGTTATACGTAGGTAAAGTAAATTAATATGTGGTGCTTACCTGTATAACTTGCATTTTTATCTAAGTATCTACCCTAACCGGTTCTGGCCGTTAAAATATCGTTAGGGAAATCAGAGTAATTAAGTATTTAACAGCATACAATACTAACATTACTGTGAATCAATTCCGACAGTTCTAATGGTTTAATTTGGATTTTCCTGATGACTTTGGAGGGGCGTATTTGGCCTCAAAAGGGGCCATGGTCCTGGGGTTGCGAAGGGTAGAAGCGTAGCCTCTAGCCCAAAAGTAAGTTATGTAATAGTTTCATTAGTGTCCGACCATAGTTTCGGTATCGGCATAAAAACCACATAATAACATGTTCCGCCGAAGGCGACGGTTCGGTTTCGCCCGAAATTAGAGCAAACTCGAACCTTCAGGTTCGGTTTTAAAACACCTGTTTTGGTCGGACACTAAAAATAAGTTAAATAATAGTTTTTCATAGAGAATGGTCAATTGGTCACGTATACATACATACATAAAATACCTTTAGAAAACGTATGAATACTACTTAAGAAAAGATGACTAAGAAATGACACTAGTTTTATTACAGACTGTAATAAAACTAGTAATAGGTAATAGTAAACTGTAATTTACAGCTTAGGGGAATCGGGTATTTCCTTAGTACCTACACTAGAAAAAACTAGGTAGGTAACCTAGTATAGGTACTAGAAAAAAGGTAGGTAGCTTAAAGTAGTACAAAGCTGAAACAAGTTTCAAACTGGATATGTTACAAAAAAAAACTCGTGTAAGTTTTTTTTCTTATCTTACCTTATGAAGGGATGAAATTCTTAAAAACACCACTAAGTATTTTATGTTATACCTTCCATAATTTTATGTTTATATTCTGTCTTTTAGAACTTTACAAGCGGTAATTTTTTTATTTTATTTTAACGCAATGTATTTTTCAAGTTATCTTATTGTAAAAATTACCTATGATTCAAATAAAAAAAATAACAACTTACATTTCCCATCAGTCCCCGATCCTGATCCCTGAGGCGACACTGAACTCACAAAAACAAACACAAACAAAAACAAAACCTTTAAACACATTTTTAAACATGAAACTCTCTCCAAAAACGTTTAAAAATCACAAAACGCTCACACCAAGAATATGCCCTCAAAAAGAACCTAAAAACTCCCGCCTAAATCCACGTCAATTTTTTTTAAACAAAAAAGCCTGACGTCCGGCTTATTAAGCCAAGACGTGTCGTCTGCTCGAACAAATACAAACTCAAGGTAAAAATAAGTTATTGACATTAAACCGACCCGTTGTGATATGCAACCAGTTCGGTGGGCTGGCGATCAAGTTGTGGACTTCTTTATTTGGTTGGCGGTATGTTTTGCGAGGTCGCTAAGTGATCTTGGCAATGACGGAGAGCTTATAATTTTAGATGTAAGAGATTATACCCCCAACACTTTCGCGCTTGTCATCTCATAATATAGTCTGTCAAGCCATGTCCGTCAGTAGAAAAAAGCGGCAAATTTAATAAATGTAGGCGCGAAGGGTTATCGTCACATAGAAAATTTGAATTTCACGCCTTTTTCTACTGACAAAGTTGTTTGACCGGTTATACCTATTTGTGTTCAGTACACCATACCTACTGAATGCAATGATATCAAATATGTATGTCCATATCCGAGATGACGTGAGCGAAAATCGATTTCTAGAAGACTTTTTCGGGAAAATGCCAATCCACAATACAACTCACTAACAATATACGTAGAATACTTTTAAAAATGTAATACCCTTCTACTATGTAATAAGCTGCATTTTTGATACCTAAATAAATCATTTTTCATTTTTTATTTTCATTTTTTTCACTAGAGTTAGACCAAGAAAAGTCTGCAACGATTTTGATAGCCCACGCAGTGCAAGAGTTATTTTAAACGTCAAAAGACTATGAAATTATGACGTATAAATAACACTTGCACTGCGTGGGCTATCAAAATCGCTGCAGTCTTTTCTTGGTCTACCTCTAACAGCGTGGACAGTAAAAGGTATGTTATTTGAAATAATTTTAATTATTACAAAGCAAATTAAGTAATTACAATTGTTAATTTTATTTTACCTAAAATAATCTTAACAATATCGTAAGCTAAAGAAAACAAAATACTGTAAATGATCATTGTTAGCGCAGTCATACACAATGACGCTCATGTGCGTCATATAGCACTACAGCTACGCATTTAAAGCTACTATGACAAGAGGCTTCTAGTTAGGGTCATCCATGCGTTGATTATTAGCGCAGTCAAAGTACTGTGACGCACAGGTGCGTCATGTAGCACTATAGCTACGCAATTAAAGCTGAGCAACTATGTCAAGAGGCTTCTATACGGTCATCTATACGGTCGTTGCTACGCAGGCCTATATTACGATAAGATAACGCACATGTGCGTCATGTGGCACTACAGCTGCGTCACTTCAGCTGAGCTACTATAACCAGAGGCTTTTAGTTTTGATCGTTCCTGGTGCAGTCATGCAGCACTATGACGCATATGTACGTCACGTGGCACTACAGCTACGCAATTAAAGCTGAGCAACTATAACGAGAGGCTTCTGGGTAGGGTCGTCCATGCGGTCGTTGCTCTTGCAGTCGTACAGTACGATGATGCCGCAGAACGTGATGCTTATAACCAGGAACGCCACGAACAGGCCAGCCAGAATGTGGCAGTTGAAGTTGGTGCCTGGGGACAATAGAATGATGCTAGAACACAGAATTAGGCATGTGTCGTTCACGAGTGATTTAAATGAACTGTATCATTTGACTGAACTCACTCACTCTTCAACTCAGTGCAGATTCAACTCGCTCATTTCGCTCAGTAACTCATCTATCTCAGTGTTCCTTGCACGCTTTTTCCCACTCATGATTCGAATGAGCCGGCCGAGCGTGACGAGCGAGTGAGCGAGTAAGACGTTGCGAATAGGTTTCGGAGCGGTTCGGAAGAATTCGGAGGGTGTCGAGAAAACATGGCGGTATTGTATCGCTTGATTCGCCATCTTGGTCGCACTTATGTCATCTGATTGACTGACATCTCTCACTGAGTGAAATGAACGAAATGAGCGAAATGAGTGATACATATCACCGCGAGCGAAAGATATGAATCAATCTTTTCAACTCAGTGAAGCGTTTTGCGCATCTCTACACAGGATAAATAACAGGATAATAGTACTAGGTACAGAAGATTCACTCTCTAACAAAACGCGTCTGTTACGATTAGGACAGATATGACCGCTAGGTGGCGACAGCGCCACGCGCGGCTTAGGGCTAGCCACCAAAATTGGTGTGGGACGGATGTACTTGTAGCTACCTGTTGCAAAGCGACAAGACGCAAGTCTCGCAATGCAATTCTTCTACTACAAAAAAGTTTTGAGATGTAATGTGAAACCAAGTCGGTTATTTAGGTCAGTGCCAGGGTGTGTTAAAACCGTATCAAAATCAAAATGGCCCGAATGGCTTCGAGAAAAGAAATGAGAGGTTTGCGACTTTAGGTGATAACGTCTGCTTTTTGCATAGTTACCGCAGCTCTGAGTGTTGGTGAAGCCCGTCTTGTCTGATCCACCATCTGCAGGTGGTGGTGGTGGTGGTGGTGGTGGTGGTGGTGCGTCACCACCTGGTGCTGGTGCGTCACCACCTGGTGCTGGTGCGTCACCACCTGGTGCTGGTGCGTCACCACCTGGTGCTGGTGCGTCACCACCTGGTGCTGGTTCGTCACCACCTGGTGCTGGTCCGTCACCACCTGGTGCTGGTGCGTCACCATCTGGTGCTGGTGGGTCTTGTAACTTGAGGTAATTCGAATTGATTTGTAGAGGCTCCACCTGTAAATCGTATTTTATCGTATTTTTATGATATAGGAGGCAAACGAGCAGACGAACCGGTCATACGGCGCATGACGCACATATGCGTCACATACCTGATACTAGGATATTGTGACGTAACTCTTGTCTCTCGAGTTGCCTATAATGAGAGGCTCAAAATAAAAGTATAGGACCAATCGTAACACACATGACGTACATAGGCGCCACATACCTGATACTTGGATATGGTGACATAGCTCTCGTCCCTCGAGTTGCCTATAATGAGAGGTTCCAAATAAAAGTAGGTCCAGTCGTAACACATGACGCACATACGCGTCACATACCTGATACTTGGATATGGAGACATAGCTCTTGTCCCTCGAGTTGCCTATAATGAGAGGCTCGGAACAGAAGTAGGACCAATCGTACGGCGCGCCGACGCCCATGGGCGTTCGTCCGACCTCCTCGCCGTCCTCCAATAGGACAACGCTGTCTGTAAACAAACATCTATGAAGTGTATAAGATAAATAAAGTCTAAGAAAAAAAAACGTGCCTCGGAAAATCAAGAAAATTTTATGCTCGAAAAGATGGCGCCATACCTTTGACCTATACTCGTGTAGATTGCAACACCGTTTTATATTTATAGAAATATGGTCAAACAAATCTTGCCAGTAGAAAAATGCGGCAAAGATAAAAAATTTAGGCGCGAAGGGATATCGTCCCATAGAACCACAGACTTGAATATACCCTAGATGACGCAAATGCATCTACTTCGCGTGTCCGAACTCTGACCAAGCGTCGAGGTTGGCCGTCGCTATTGACAGTCCACGCACGTCAGTTGTTGCAGCCGATAGTCCGTAAAAATGCCTCGTTGCGTGATAATTAACTGCAACAGCCCAAAAATTGCAAGCACCCAAGGGCAAGGACATATTTCCTATCACAGGTAAGTAATTTTAAAATGATGTTATGCGTGAATTCATTTTAAACATTTTTTTAAGTATTCCAGGCGGCTTAGCACGGTCGCGTTTTTATCCCTTGTCACCATGCCTGTCACGTTCTAACAAGTATGTAAGTGCGAAAGAGACGCGCATAGTGATAGTCGATAAAAATGGAACCGTGCTGAGCCCGCAGGTTGTGTTTCCAATAATGTACCTAATAGCTGGTTTGTTACTGCACACCGTTGTATGGGGACCTTGCACTTTGAGACTATGCACTGAAACTTGGCACAGTTGATTCGTAGCTGGTCTTGAGCAGATAAAGACCGGGAGCCGTCGAGAGCCACCTCTCATTTAGTGGGGGGGGGGGGGGGGGGAGGGGGAAAGTTCGACGCTGCCGCGCTTCACTTGGAGCAACATTTCTCTAAAACTATACCTATTAGGGCATGTAATATACATATCATTTTCGGATAAATTAAGGATGAGGAATCTAGTTTTGGAACAAAAACAATGCACTTTCTAACAAAAAAAAGCATAAAGTAGAAAAGACTAAAAAACGTATTTTTGATTTTTTCATAATTACCAATTTTTTTTTAAAGTGTAGCAGGAATCTGAAAACAAAAAATAACAGTCGTAAAGCAACACTTATTACGTTTAAGAAAAATATATAGTTTAATATACAAAACTGTTGATAAATGGGAGATAAAAAATAATATTAAGCGTGGGTCAGAGTGATCTCAATACAAAATATTATGAATGTGGGAATGTTACTTATAATTTGTTCTACAATCGTTTATTTTTCTTGTTTTTCGTAAATAACTCGTAAACGGTAGCCCACAGCAAAAAAATATCTTTTACGTAAATAATCTGTTTCAGATTTCTTATAAAATAAGTACTACTGTTACCATCAATATTAAAAAAAATATTGAAGGGAGAAAATAAACACTATTAGGTCCCCTTTTTTAGTCATTCGTAAATAACTCGTAAACGATGGCCAATAGCAAAAAATTTTTAGTACATGAATAATTTACATAAAATTTCCTACAAAGAAGGTCATTCAAACTTTTTCGCTAGGATCAATATTAAAAACGATATTAAAGAGAGAAAATAAATTCTAAGGTCCCCTTTTTAAATATTGATCCTAGCGAAAAAGTTTGAATAACCTTTTTTGTAGGAAATTTTATGCTTATTATTCATGTGTTAAAATATCTTTTGCTATTGGCCATCCTTTACGAGTTATTTACGAATGACTAAAAAAGGGGACCTTAGTATTTATTTTCTCCCTTCAATATTTTTTTTTAATATTGATCTTAGCGAAAAAAAGTAGCACTTATTTTATAAGAAATCTGAAACAGATTATTTACGTAAGAGATATTTTTTTTGCTGTGGGCTACTGTTTACGAGTTATTTACGAAAAACAAAAAAAATAAACGATTGTAGAACAAATTATAAGTAACTTTCCCACATTAATAATATTTTGTATTGAGATCACTCTGGCCCACGCTTAATATTATTTTTTATCTCCCATGTAACAACAGTTTTGTATAATAAACTATATATTTTCTTAAACGTAATAAGTGTAGCTTTACAACTATATTTTTTGTTTTCAGATTCCTACTACACTTTAAAAAAAAATTGGTAATTATGAAAAAATCCAAGATACGTTTTTTTGTCTTTTCTACTTTATGTTTTTTTTTGTTAGAAAGTGCATTGTTTTGGTTCAAAAAAAAAATTCCGCATCCTTAATTTATCCGAAAATGATATATGACATGCCCTAATAGGTACAGTTTTAGAGAAATGTTGCTCCAAGTGAAGCGCGGCGGCGTCGAACTTCCCCCCCTCCCCCCCACTAAATGAGACGTGGCTCTCGAGGTCTCCCGGTCTGTATCTGCTCATGACCAGCTAAGAATCAACTGTGCCAAGTTTCGGCGCATAGTCACAAAGTGCAAGGTGTCGTGCACTAACAAACTAGATATAAGTAACTACAGATTAACGTTACAAAATTATATTTACATTACATTGCGCGTTTGCTTTGAGCGTTTGATCTGACCTTGTGTGTTAAAGAGTCGATGAATATCGGAACAGCGATACTGTCGCGCATAGTTACGACTTCGTGGTACAGCCCATTTATCATTCGTCTGTCAAATTTAGCGACTAGTGTTGTTCATTCTACAATATCAATAATCGATTCTAATCGATTACTCGATTTCTAACAGACGAATGATGTTATCTAGTCTGGAGGTCGCGGGTTCAAACCCCGGCTCGTACCAATGAGTTTTTCGGAACTTATGTACGAAATATCATTTGATATTTACCAGTCGCTTTTCGGTGAAGGAAAACATCGTGAGGAAACCGGACTAATCCCAATAAGGCCTAGTTTACCCTCTGGGTTGGAAGGTCAGATGGCAGTCGCTTTCGTAAAAACTAGTGCCTACGCCAAATCTTGGGATTAGTTGCCAAGCGGGACCCCAGGCTCCCATGAGCCGTGGCAAAATGCCGGGACAACGCGAGGAAGAAGAAGAATGATATTGTTATCTAGTATAAAAAAAAAAACAATTTAATCGTTATTATTAAAAAAGAAGGGTAATTTGAACATATACGAATATATGTTTATACGTTTAGTACCTATGTTTATGAATTGTTATGGCAGGTGTCCGGAATTCTCTACAATAGCTCAGTCTCATTGTCCACCCAAACTTCAATACATAGACCGGTATACTTTTCACTTCTTTTCTACAATAGTCCCAATGCCTGCTGCGACCGGTTCATGGGTGTTTATTGTTGCGCCTGTGAACGGGTCCCAGCAGGCGTTCTACATGACATTAAAAGTTCTCCAAGGGGCCTCTACGTGTTGGATCTATATCCCCACGCAAGCCTATCAAAAGACCGGGATTAATAGGCCCGTGAATTTCAAAATGGAGAAATAAATAATAATAATTTATTTTTTCATGACGTATTCGGCTAGCTCTTCTTTTGGCTTCTAAAATTTCTTCCCTGGTTTTATTTAGCGATTTTGATGTTTCCATAGCCTACAACAACATAACGGTTAAATTTTATACCTATGCATGTACATATAAAAAAAGTATCAGGTACACATCTTTTTTTTTTAAATAATAATAGTTTTATTTTTATAATTCAATTCAAATATTATTTAGGAATCTAATCATTCCGTTAAATATCATTCGTCTGTCTGTATCATTCGTCTGTCATTATCATTCGTCCGTCAGAAAATCGATGACATTCACGTTAAACGATTTGTGATTTTTAGGTTACCTAAATTTATGTTTCTTACCTTGCACTTCTATACTAATCTCTCCAGTTTTAATAAAATATCAACAAATATACTGAATATTTTAACAAACCAGCGTCGACAGACTGAAACCGCTCAAAAGCGCGTCCTCTCACATTGAAACTTCTCGGCGTACTATTTGATTTTTGGTGTGGTTCGCGGGGGAGCGGGAAGTGAGCGAGCGGGACCGCAGATATAAAATATATGAGTATGAGCAAGACAGTTGAATCGCAGCGGGGCAGAGGGGCATCGGTGTGTTTGAATCGGTTAGGACTCCCCATCACTAAATTGCGGCTGTGACGTCACAGTAGGTGGTAAAAAGTCGGCACGCTTGGTTTCAATACAAATCGTGATATTTGCTTCATCTAGGGTATATTCAAGTCTGTGCATAGAACATTTGAATTTCGCGCCTTTTCCTACGGACAAGATTTGCTTGACCATCTATAACAATTTTACCGTGTAACATATCAGTGAAAGAACATGAGTCAAAGTTATATGGCGTTCTAAAAATAATATATATAATAATCATTAATCCGTTTTTTTTTATATTTCTATTCATTTTCATTTTTAGTTTAAATCATGTGCCGAAAGATGGCAGTAAATTTACTGTGGCTACTGGCTACACAATTTACTATGACAATAGGCCTCTATAACACCTCTTTGCATAAATATATATTAAAAGCACTCAGATATACATTTTTCATTAGGCCTACTCATGCGCTGAAAGTGCTCATTACACATATTATATGAAGCGAGTTGTATACGTTTCGAGACCACGGGGATATCGCCGTCCTCGAAACGTCGGAGGTAAATTTAAAACTTAATTTTACGAGATTAAGTGCCGTCGTTGTGAATTTTCACTACTAATGCCAAAAACGCATATACGCGTCCTACCAAGCAGCCAGCCATCCCGCAGATACTCGAAGTTGAAGTCCAGCTCGAAGTCTCCGTCGTAGAACACGCGCGTCGACGCGCGCCGTCTCGCGAACCGGCGGGTGGAGGCGCGCGGCCCGATGAGATGCGTGCGCTTCGGCCCTTCGTGGTGTACTACTTCTGCAAGAAATATTTATAGCCGGTCAAACAACTTTGTCAGTAGAAATTAAAATGTTCTATAGGACGATTACCCTTCGCGCCTTTTATTATTATGTATTATGGGCCCATATTGTCCCACTGCTGGGCAAAGGCCTCCCTCTTATTTCTCCACGTATCCCTATCCCCTGAAGTCTCCCACCAGTTTCTGTCATAGGCGTCAAGCTCGTCCCGCCATCTCCGACGAGTTCTCCGTGACGCCTTACAATTCGCGCCTACATTTTTAGGGTTCCGTACACAAAGGGTGAAACGGGACCCTATTACTAAGACTCCGCTGTCCGTCCGTCCGTCTGTCAGCAGGCTGTATCTCGTGATCTGTGATAGCTAGACAGCTGAAATTTTCACAGAAGATGTATTTCTGTTTAAGTGGGGCCCCTATACAAGAAACGTGATTTTTGACCGCAGTTAAGCAACGTCGGGCGGGGTCAGTACTTGGATGGGTGACCGTTTTTATAGATAATGGTACGGAACCCTTCGTGTGCGAGGCCGACTCGCACTTGCCCGGTTTTTTAAATTTGCTGCTTTTTTCTACTGACGGAAATAGCTTGACAGACTATATTTAATTGTAGAAAAATTCTTTATTTACATAAGAGCCATCCTGACGCTCGCGTTGGTTTAGTTTTAGTATTTGGATACAAATAAATAATCTATAACGTCAATCATGGTCCAAGAACGTCCAACATCATCCAACACTATCCAGCATTGTCCAACGTTATCAACGTGGCCAATAAACGTTATACGTACCAGAGAGCCGGATGAGCGCCTGGTCGGTCACCAACATGACCGTGTCGAAGGGCGAGTCCCGCTTGCTGGGGCTGGGACGCTTGTATCTCCGGTCGGGGTCCAGCATGGGATTGGACTTGCACGTGTAGAAGACTAGTTCATCCAACACCATCTAGCATTGACCAATATACGTACCAGAGAGCCGGATGAGCGCCTGGTCGGTCACCAACATGACGGTGTCGGAGGGCGAGTCCAGCTTGCTGGGGCTGGGAGGCTTGTATCTCCGGTCGGGGTCCAGCATGGGGTTGGACTTGCCCGTGTAAAAGGCAATTACTGGCCCTGAAATAAAAAACATCAACCCTTAGAAACTTAAGGGTTAGATCACTTAAGCCGACCACTGACTATCTAGTGCGTAACTTACCATAGAAATAGTTCTACGGCTACTACGGACCATATTTTCACGGGTTCGGATCGGATTCGGATCGGACGTAGTGCGAAACCGCTCTAACAGGCCGCCGGACGATATCGGCCTGTCAGAACAAAAAATTGATAGCTCCGAACAACTGACAGGCCGATATCGTCCGGCGGACTGGTAATCAGTGGGCCCCTTTATACTTGATAATGAAATAAGACTTCATTCATCTAAAATTCTAAAGGTTAAACAAGTTTTTTGACAAAAAAGAATTGATAAAAGCTTTTATCACTCATCGAGACAATTCTAATAAAACCAAACACACTGAGGCTGTGTTATTGTTTGCCACCAACATAGGTAGGTACCTAACAGTCAGCAGCATAAGTTGCTAAGCGGGCGAGGTGTTCAAAATTACCTTGACACGCTCTTGTTCTCTTAACAATAAAGTCGAGTCAAGATCATTTCGAACACCTGGCCCGCTTAGCAACTTCTGCTGCTGACTGTATGTACATTTTCAGCTTAAAGTTAAACTAATAATGGGGTGTAATGAGGAGTACCATAGAATCGGGATAGGGTCATTGCGCTAGTTTTCGTCCACTTGACAAAATTTTAATATAAACCTTCATTGCTGCACAAATCTGGACTTTTTGCAATCCTTAATATCTAAACAATTTATCTAACTACGTACATAAAAAATACATTTCTCAAGTAGCAAATTATAAAAGTAATGTATTATTTGCTAATCCGTCAAGTGGACGGAAACTGACACCGGACGGTAAACTGACGCAATTACCCTATTTCTTGAAAAACTCATAAAAACCTACCTTTACGCTTCAAACAAAAATTAAGGTAAGCATCCTTAATAAAATCATCATGTCGCCTCAGAGTTTGTACTCTAGTTTCATTGACTTTACCCCCCTCAAAATATATATACTGATAGTTCAATCTGTCATTCAACCTTAAATAAGTAGCAGCGATCATAACATTATCTCTTCTCGGAGGTAGAACCTTCTCAAGAGTCCTAAAAGGTTCTATAACTCTAGGAATATATTTCGCCTTATCTTCTACAAAGGTCTTTTGTATATGGCGGTACGGATTTCCAAGCTTATCTTTTGAAGCGATGTCTTCAACGCTAAGTTTTTCTTCAACGAAAATGAGGACGCCGTCGCCTTTGTGAATCGCGTCAAGGGCGAGAGAAGCAAAATGATCGGACGACATATCCTTGAAGGGGTTCTTAGAGATGTCTTGACGCAAAACGGCCTGTGGGTCTATAAGTATAACTGGCACAGTTATGCAGGCGCAAGTTTTGATGAAGAGTAATACTAGTGCGATCGCCATTCTCACTGAATTCGCGAGAATGACGGAAGACGAGTTTAGTTTTAATTCAGCCGATTTTTTAGGGGAGAGAAAAGAGGTTTGTTAAGTTTCGATTTGGACTTTTTAGACCAATTTTAGACGAACTTTGACGGAATAAAGAATAATATAGGCCCCGTGCATGAACTATAGGGGGCAGCATAGGAGACGTCAGATTTTTGCCGCGAGGCGTAAATGTGTAGTTTCATGCTTCCGATGTAGCCCACAAGCTGGCTGAACCTACTATGCACAGGGAAACGTACCGATGAGAACAGTAGCTGGTAGCACTTGCTTTAGCAATGTACATGTGTACATATGTTTCTGATTCAGGCCACAAGATGGCAGACCCAACGCGCACGGTCCCTATTTGCTATAACATAGGACAAAAAAGAGCCATTCATCTATGTTGTAGTTGTTGTACAAGGGCAAGAATAGACGCGTTCGAAATGTGGTGCAGGCGCAAAATGTTGGGTATCTCATGGACAGCGCATCGCACCAACGTGTCTATTCTGAACGAGCTCAACATAAAATCCCGTCTCTCTACTGTCTGTCTCAGGAGAATCCTCGGCTTCTTTGGGCACTTGGCCCGGCGGGAACCGGACAGTCTAGAGAAGTTGATGATCGGTGGCCAGGTTAAGGGCAGAAGAGGCAGAGGCAGAATACCCACACGTTGGTTTGATGCCATTGAGGAAGTCACACGTGTCATGTTCCGGAGCTCTATGCGGAAGACAGAAGATCGGCCAGGTTGGAGAGCAATCCAAGTTAAAGCGACTTATGGCGGTCACGACCCTCAGTCATGAGGTTTCGACGAAGAAGAAGAAGAAGAAGAAGTTGTTGTGCCCATTTTTGTAGCGCCATCTGCAATTCTGAACCAGAACTATCGATGTCTGTATAGACAACTTCGTATAAGATGAATAAAGTCTAAGGAAAAAACGTGCCTCGGAAATCAAGATAAAGTCATTCTCGGATAGATCGGAAGGGCACACACCTTTAGCCTATGCTCGGCTAGATGGCGTGACGACACCGTTTCATATTTAACAATTTTAACACATAGATATCAGTGAATGAACATGGGTCAAAATGATATAAAAATAATAAAATCATTTATCCATATATATACATTTGGCTACAAATATAATGACCACCAAAAAATACTTTGGTACCCTAAATAAAAAAAATATTATTACGCTGCACAAACTTCTTCAATGATAAATAACTTGTAGTAGGCGCAATCATAAGCCTCTGGCCATGTTAAGTATTCAGAGTAAAAAGTTAAAATTTCTCAACGAGAATTCAAAATTTTGTATCAGATTTCTGAACGCATAGTCGCGCCCCCGCGCGTGCGCCGCTTCTGTCGCCCTCATTGACGTTTTTCATCAGCCGCGGCCATTACGTCCTATTAAAATAAAAAAGTGTTTTTATTAAAATAAGGACCTTAACACATGTAAATACCTATAAGATTAATTTATAAGGGTCGATAAAAATAATACAGTATAATGAGTAACATAAAAATATTAAAAACTAAATTTAAAAACTAAAATTAAAAACTACCTAAAATTAAAAACTAACTAAAATAAGGACGAAATATGTAAAGAAGAAAATAAAATAGTATACCTAAATGATCTATGTTGCGGAATAGAAGAAAAAATAAGAAGATTGGAGAAGATTCAAGAGCATACGCGTTCAAATCCAAATGCGGCGTCCTTCCATTGGTATAGGCCCGTTAGACGCGTTACATACCGATCGATGGGATCATGATCATGAACCAATTCTATGTCTGCAATTCCGCATCATCTAGATCCCTATCTCCGCCAACGGCGTCGAGAAGTAGATGTCGCTCGGTATCCAGATGTAAGCCTCGCTCTCCAATAGTGGCAGCATTCGGTTAATTATTTAATACACATAATATTCCGAAAACGAATATTAATTATAATCAGGTAAAAAATATGATTTGTTTATGTTATTTCTATCTGGTGTTAGTGCTGTGCGTTGGAGTGTTATCAACTAGCCAACTGGTTGCTAACCTGTACTTGGTTATGCTGTGCATATGCTTCTGGAGCGCTATTCTCTGTTTCTAACTGCATAAAATGGCTGTGCTAATCATTTTGGAGTGTTAATCTAGACATCTCTGTTTGATATTCGCACTTGGCAACCTTGGCGTACTACACTAGGTGCGTTCACTGCCAGTAGCCAGGGGATATTGTCACATATTCCTTGCCAACAGCACTGAGACATTGCTCATGTCCTACCTGATAATAGGGTGCATTATAAGCCACCTACAAGTCTTGCTAGATAAACTTACCTACTGGGTTTTGTGGCGTGTTCGACTAGACACCGCTCTTAACCAAATGAGTTAATCATGTGGTATGCCGTACTAGGCCGTCTCTTGATATATACTCATCTTCAAGTAGGTGAAATTAAGTAGGTACTTATTCTAATGTCAGCAAGCAAAGAATTAAGCGAGCAAACCTTGACATTGTCGGAGGGAGGCACCAGAATTTTGGATATTATAGAAAAAAAAAAATCCTTATAGGATAGTGTTGTTCTTTGAATACAGATAAATAATTAAGAACATTATAAAAGAAGTATGACCCGGACAAGATTACGAAATACTACTCTGCGCTGTAAGAAATTATTGGTCCTCCGAAAATGAAGACTTAAGCTGCAGCTGGCGAGATTTTGCCAGTGGGGAACGAGGCTAAGTATTGAAATGATACAAAATAAAGTTTCCTGTTCTCTAACTGTGATGATTTAGCTCTAAAAAATTGTGTACCGTACCAGCTATAAGAAGGAATTGTCACTTTTAAGTGATTCTGTTCATATCTTGAAATTAAATACTGAATCATAATAAATGGCATAAGAGGTTTATTAAATCTTTTAAACATGCTGTTGACAAGTTATGTTTTAGGGAAATCTAGCAGAAAAACTTTAAACTCCGGCAGCCCAGCCCGTAAGCCTGGCACTTTAAACTTCAAAGGCCCAACCACCAATCATATTTTCTAACGTATGATTTGCTGTTGTATTTGTTTCATACAAAAAAGTATTTATTAAACATAACAATATACAAAAACCCCTGGTCAAAAGCAAGGAAGAGGAAGCGGAGCAAGACCTTCCTCTCTGCAGTCACAATGTGGTCGCACACAGCGACATCACAACAGCCTGTGTTCATTTAGAACAAATTCTTAAAAGCTGTGGTTTACTTTTTTCACATACAAGGATTTTGTCCGGGCCAAGTCCGGGCTATCTCATACAAAGTTCCTTTTTTTATCTGTGCCAACACCTACAAGTATTCCGAAATATGATCACTTCTGTGAAATTGATAGTCGAATACTAGAAAAATATGTGACTGTGGTATATACTGTGTGTACAAATATATGCCTATGATGACCTTATAAAATAATGTTCACTTTATAGGTACAGCAAGGCAAGATCCATATATTAACATAAGCACATTTAGGTAGTGCAACTGAGCGGTTTTAGCTCCAAGATGTTTTTACTGATTTCTTGAATGTAGAAAACATATCTGTTTCATGTGGAAAGATGCGATTTCAGTTTTTAGTACTAACATACCTAGACTATTAAACTAGATATCTCTCTAGCTAGATATATGTGCAAGACCTTTTATGAAGTGTTTAAGATCACATACACACACACACTGTTTAGATGATAGATATATCTATTGTTGATACTCCTTATAACAAATGTTATACTATGTAGGTACTTATACAGGATACACTTAATTATAGTCTTGGTACCATTACCTATGTGGAGTTATAATCAAATGGAACTAGCTCCATAGTACCTCAGAAAGCTGGCTACTATATAGATTTATTTCTTTACCTACTAAGGAAAAAATTCAAAGTTAATCAAAAGATAAAGCCCTTTATAAATTGGTACAATGTAATACAATTGGTTGTTTGTATAGTTATATTATAAGTTTGGCTAATGAATATGGCTATGTGTATGTTTACACAAACGCTTTAAGGGTTAAGAGCTGAAAAGACAAAAATACATACTTATACTAAATTAAATATATTTTAAGGAAACCTAATGTGACATTTTTTGGTGGCTTATTAAAATAAAGATTTATAAATATACTTTCTGCAGATATTTACTTACTTACAGTAATAGTTTATTGACACGCTGGGGCGGCCGATTAGAAATGAGTTAGCTGTGGATTATGGAAGGAGTCAAAAAGAATATATATTTTACATTATATTTGTTCAGCTTATGGTGGTCTTTTATGTTTAAAGACTTTCTTTCCGGTTTACCAGATTGTGAGATGCTTCTGAGAGAAGACAACACAGCTATCGCAATTATTTATAAACCGAATAGGTGAAATTAAATCCTGTATTTTTTATGTCTAGGAACATTTTGCAGTGGTGTGAAAAAAGACATTACAATATTCTACTTAAATGATATATTTGTGCTATAAATGTTATAAGCTGATTAAGTGATAACTTGGGATTTTAGAGTTTTAATACAAATTAAATTTGAAATGTCTTGCAACATTTTGGAACTTCATATACCTACCGAGTTATTGGTAGCCGTGCAGATGAAATATGTGAACGTTACACATATATCCTGGTGAAGTAACCCAGAAGATGCTTTCACATTTTCATGAATATACAAATTATTTTATCTATGCTTTTCTTTAATTTGAAATGAAATCTAAGGTATTAAAGTTATAGGAAAACCAGAAGGCACGGTCACTGAAACTACTCAGTTTTACAAAATAATTATGAGTATATGTTACATATAATTGTAAAGATTAGAGCCCCAGCTCTCAATTAAATAAACTTATTCTATTAACCGGTTTCAAGTTTCAACAGCGTCTTATCCTGGTTACCCCAGTGTTATCCGGGGAGTGCCATCAGCCATCTCTGAACGAGCAGGGAAGAGGAGGAGGAGACAGGAGGAACTTCTGATTGGTGAGGCCAACAGTATGGTGTAATCCCTTGCGCCCAACACCGTCAAGCAGCATGATACCTAAACACTTGAAATACTGGTGTATGTTTTGTGAAAATAATTACATTAATTATTTTATGGTATCTGTTCCAGAAGTGCTTGCCGTTTTAATAGCATTATTTATGCTAGGTATAGAAGTGTAATTTTCTGTAAATCTGTTCTTGGGTTTTTATTGGGGAATAGGCTCTTCTCAAATGATACAATTGAACATTTTAGGAAGAACGTTTTTTAGATTACACCCACCTCAACATTAAAGTGTGAGCTGATACCTTAATCAGTCTTAAATTACTTATAAACAATGTCACTAACTAATGAAAATCTTTCATTAGGTACAGACAGAAAAAGTAAAAAATTACTTTATTTCTTTTATTAGCCATTGTGATTGTACACAACGTGCAAACCCTGTAAGTAATTGATAAAATATGAAACTTTATTCTGATTTTTGATAAAGACCTTTATGGCTTTATAAATTACAGTAACCTTTGCTACCTTCAAAATTAATTTTTCAGGATAAAACTAAATTGAAATTGAGTAAGGTTGCTTAAGCCAAACATTGGTTAGCTATATATAAATGAATGATAATATTCGTGATTGTTAAATTGTTAGTGGTTATATTTTATTGCCTTCAAAAAACCTCATGCAAAATTGCACGTTAACTCCTAATTTCTATACCTAATACATCTCAAGCAATAAAACTCTAAGTATGTCTATTTCAGAGAAAAAATCTCTTCCCTAACGATTTGTAGATGGACTAAGTCCTGATCTTAAAAAATAGTGGTGTTGATATTTTTTAATCTCACCACTCATTTAACCCATTATGCGTTGGGACACCAACTCCTGCTTAGGCTGACAAGCAGAAAAATCGTTTAGGAGTTAATATTGATGGAAGAAAACATGACACTTCTAATAATTTTGCTCAATTTCATAATCATAGTTCCATCTAATTCTAATAATTATATAAAGATATATCCTTACTATCTAGTTAATGAGAAAATAAGTGTTACCTACTAAAGGTTGTAAGCAGCAACACACTGTCAAGAGTTGCTTATAGTTGTTGAATTCGTTAAAAATTGCATCTCATGCTAACATTTGATTTCTTTGATAGTCCTAATAATTGAGTTTTAAGTGGTACTTGGTGGTACTAATGAAATACCTATTAATAAGAAACAAATTAATTTTGTTTCAATCATCATATGACAGGCAGTTTGATGAAATAATGATCTCTATAATCACTAGATCTCTAAATAATGTTGTTAACTAAATATACATATATATTGAAAATAGTTGATGATAACTAAAAAGGTACCTACTTTAAAAATGAAATCATTAATCATTGTTAATCATTGATTTCATTATTGTAATACAAAGCCAAAACAAACTTTGAATACTTATCTCTAAACATCTACAAGTTATTTATCATTGAAGAAGTTTGTGCAGCGTAATAATAATTGGAAATTAAACGAACTTACCTGTAAGTGAAGTTCTATTTCAATTATATTAGCTGCACAAACTTCGAAATGATAATCCCTTCCCGCCCAGTACCCGCGTTGTCCTGAGACAACCAGGGATTTTAATAGTGAAAAATCCCTGTCAAAGTTTAAGATAATATTGGCTTTGCTGAGTTGCGGGCCAAGCTGTCATATCAGTTGGCATATTCACTGCCAGCGCGAGCAACGAGCGAAGCTGATAATATGCGTTTTCCGCTTTGTAGCGAAAAGCTCCTAAGACTAGAGAACCTGCCTAGGTAGCGGGTCACTGGCAGTGAAAGTATTATGTCTTGGCTTGTTACTCTAAACTAAATGATGGCGACAGAAGCGGCGCGCGCGCGGGGGCGCGACTATGCGTTCAAAAATCTGATACAAAATTTTGAATTCTCGTTGAGAAATTTTAACTTTTTACTCTGAATACTTAACATGGCCAGAGGCTTATGATTGCGCCTACTACAAGTTATTTATCATTTCGAAGTTTGTGCAGCTAATATAATTGAAATAGAACTTCACTTACAGGTAAGTTCGTTTAATTTCCAATCATGCTTACCAAAAAAATTACTGAACACCAAAAAAATAAGGCCTAAAATTACTAAAGTACCACCGTTTTAATTACGACTGCACTTCTAATTGTATTCGAATACCAAATATATTGAATGATCACCAAAAATCATTAATGATCACCAAATCTTGAAGACCAAATTAATGCGATATTTTCACCTAAATAAACCACTATGATTACCAAAAAATGTATACATATTACCAAATAAAGTAAAATGATGCTAAAATTACTAGCCCCTCCCGCTCAACCCACCCGTACCCCGCACCGCATACCTACCTAACCTAACCTACTCTTCTAGTAGCATACTGAAATGCTACTAGAAAAGTGGGTTAGGTTAGGTTTGAACTGCGACCCTTACAGAAAAGAAATGCTACTAGAAAAGTGGGTTAGGTTAGGTTTGAACTGCGCTGCGACCCTTACAGAAAAGAAATACTACTAGAAAAGTGGGTTAGGTTAGGTTTGAACTGCGACCCTTACAGAAAAGAAATGCTACTAGAAAAGTGGGTTAGGTCAGGTTTAAACTGCGATCCTTACAGAAACGAAATGCTACTAGAAAAGTGGGTTAGGTTAGGTTTGAACTGCGACCCATACAGAAACGAAATTCTACTAGAAAAGTGGGTTAGGTTAGGTTTGAACTGCGACCCATATAGAAACGAAATGCTACTAGAAAAGTGGGTTAGGTTAGGTTTGAACTGCAACCCATACAGAAACGAAATGCTACTAGAAAAGTGGGTTAGATTAGGTTAGAAAAAGATGACGAAGTGGATTAATTAATTTAATAGGATAACGATATATTAAATATTTGCACATTTTTAATTAAAATGTGGTTACAATTTAGGTGGTCATTTACTATTTTTGGGTTTACAATGATTATTTTGGAGTCATTTGCTTTAATAGGATAGCAAGATTTAAAAATTTGGTTAGAATTTTACATTAAAATGGAGTTCTAATTTTGGTGGTCATTTACTATTTTTGGGTTTACAATGATTATTTTGGTGTCATTTTATTTAATAGGATAGCAAGATGTAAAAATTTGGTTATCATTTCACATTAAAATGGGGTTTGAAATTTGGTAATCATTTACAATTTTTGGGTTAATAATGATTAGTTTGGTGTCATTTCCTTTAATAGGATAGTAAAATGTAATAAAATTGGTAATCATTTCACATTAAAATGGTGTTATAATTTTGGTGATCGTTTATTATTTTAGGGTGGTAAAGTAGATTTTTTTGGTATTAAATTTTATTAAATCTGGTGATCAGTTAAATAGCAGCCTATACATTTTTTTGATAACTTTATACGTTTTCATTTTGAGTTTTAGTCGTGTGTCGATAGATGGCAGTAAATTTACTGTGACTACAAAATTTACTATGACAGGACCCCCTATACTATCTATTCTCTTTGGTATAGATAATGTTATACGCTGTCAAGCAATTTCCGTCAGCAGAAAAGAGCGGAAAATTTAAAAAATGTAGGCGCGACGCGAAGGGTTGTCGTACCATATTAGGAAATTAGAATTTCGCGCCTTTTTCTACTGACAAACCTGTTTGACCCGCTATATATACTTACCGTTATTATTTAAGTATTTTTTTCACCTATACACCTAGCTATTCGTATTTCTGTCTAATTCTAGTATTTTATTTATTTATTGAACATTTTAAATCAGGCAACAACACCCATATTACAAATACCTTACAGACTATATGCATTTTTATAAACTTAAAAAAACTAAACACTATTTAAGCCCCCCATTCACACTCCTACATTGTAGTCCGGCTCGCAGGACTACGGATAGACCGGGAGACAGTGACACATTTTACTGGGTCATTTGTACCAGTATGGCGGTTCGTCAGGGGTCTAAGTACGTAATGAAGGAAAGAAAAATGATGGTCACAGCGCTGGTACCGGCGGCCCAATCGCGTGGGCGTTAGTCGAACGTGTCGGATAAAATACGAGTGTCGAACGATTTGTTCCACAAAAATCCTCGTATTTTCCGATAGTCCATAAAAAAGAAGTAGGCGGTAGCGTAATGCCATACTACTCCGGTGTGACTTACAGCCCGCCATACTGAGGCGAACACATTAATTAAAAAAAAAACAATTCAATCATTTGTGCCAAGCTAATTTTTGCACAGGTGATCATCGTCGAGCAGCCATTCATGGACATCACCATGCCATACTTTTCGGATGGTTCCAAATGGCCGCCATACCGCCGCAAGGGAGTTAATATTTTTTTTTTGCTAAACGATTTGTACCATCTTGAAAATTTTTTTCAACACTTTCTGTGTGATCATAAATGGAAATCTCATAATGCCATACCTGTAGGAGGTGGCAAATGTGTATAATTTTTTTTATTTCAAGTATGTTGCCCCTTTTTCCCCCTATTAGAAGTATGGCAAATATAATAATGGTCACATTGCATCATATAATTTCCAAAAATCCAAATGCCATACTGGTACAAATCGTCAAAAAAATTTTTTTTTTAAGTCTTGGCTTAAGTCTCACAGTCGTCCGCCCCGTAGTTATAATCTGGAATATTTTTTTTTAGGTATAATTGGATCCAAACAAACAGAATATGATGATGCCATGCTGTAAAAAAATATTATACGTATTGTATAGTCGTATTTTTGAAACGTGTCGATTAAATAAGTTTTTCAAGTATGGCAGCACTTTTTCCCCCTACTATAAGTATGGCAATTATAAAGCCCCCTCCAGACTATGCGCGTGAATCGCGGGCGAAGCCGCGAACGCGAGTGTGGAGTCGAGTTCGCTGTCTGCGAAAATCGACTCCACACTCGCGTTCGCGGCCTCGCGCCGCGATTCGCGCCCGAGTGTGGAGAAGGCTTAATAACGGTCACATTTTATCAAATACTTTCCAAAAATTTAAATGCAATACTGGTACAAATCGTTTAGCAAAAAAAAAATTAACTCCCTTGCGGCGGTATGGCGGCCATTTGGAACAGTCTGAAGAGTATGGCATGGTGATGTCCATGAATGGCTGCTCGACGATGATCACCTGTGCAAAAATTAGCTTGGCACAAATGGTGGTCCCACAAACAGCGATTTTCTTTATAAATTTCAAAAAAATGGCTCGCACTGTTGTCATAAGTCAAACACGGCAGTCCGCAACGTAGGACGACAACCCACAAACAATCCTGCGCGGCAGACTGCAGCGGTGGGCGGGGCTTGCAGGATTTGTAGGACCCAAGAGGCATCCTACTTGGGTGTTGTAGGACGGCACGTAGTCCGCGACCCCCATACACAATCCTACATAATGAGGCGGACTACGAGGCAGACTACAATGTAGGAGTGTGAATGGGGGGCTTTACAAAACGGCGTGGCTCCGTTGAATCGACTGGTCTTGTGTCGGATTCGGCAGTTTGCCTCGGAACCTCCGAAACACGACACCCATCAGCCAGAAGTCGGCGCACTCGATGGTGATGGATGGTGGTGGTATAATGTTTGTGTTTTTCCAGCCGTTTATGCAATGTTACATTATTTTTATTGATCATCAAGTTGAAAGTAATGATCCGTTTAAGACGAAAGTGGATGACGTACTTATCTTCTACTAGTTCTACTATTACGTTCTTCGTTTTTTTGTATTAAAACAAATGCACAGTATTGTATGTTTTTATTCAGCTTTCCGCTTGTGTGTCCTTAGCTGTCGCACCACGATCCAGCACGCCCTGTAGAGGCCGTAGAAGAGCGCAGCACAGAAGAGAAGCTGGTCTATCCGGGCGCGCGCGTACCAGGGATAGTGACGCGCCGCCGACCGCAAGTGGTAGGCACCTGTTAAAATAAATATGTCAAGAGTATTATAATTTCTAGCAACGAATAGTACCAGTACCAGACATATATTAACATGTTACTTGAATCTAAATCTATAGTCTGTATCTTTAGGTATTTAAATAAAAGTAAACAAATAATTTGAACATTTTCGGGTAGTTATAACATTTATTGATTAACCAACCAAATACAAAACTGCCTGGATCAGTAACTGAACGACCTGACTTTAACCAGGCGTGGTTCACTCCGCGATTTCGTCGCTTTGCAACAGGTAGCTACAGTACATCCGACCCACACCAATTTTGGTGGCTAGCCATAAGCCGCGCGTGGCACTGTCGCCACCTAGCGGTCATATCTGTCCTGATCGTAACAGATGCGTTTTGTTAGAGAGTGAGTCTTCTGTACTAGTACTATTATTTATTCTGTGCCTGCAATCATAATATTCCATTTGTTATGGTCAAAGTAGGTATTCAAAGTGCAAAGTGCTTTTATTTTTTGAGTATATGTCAAACTGATTACAGTGGCGGTAAATAAATATTTGTAGCACTATACCCTGCCTGATGGCGTACAATAACTTGAATTATTTCCTTACATACTAACATGCGAAATAAATTTACATGTCTATATAAATACCTACAGCCGTATTCATAAACAGTTAGAGCATGGTATAATAATATACTCCGCCTGGTACTCCATTCCCGTCTTTTCTAGGTCACCTAACTGACACGGGCCTACGTCATCATGCGACAGCGCTATATGATAATATGCGATAGCGCTATATATAGCGGCCATGTTGTTGTGCCGTAGGCCCGTGTCACTCTGGGAATGGAAGACCATGTTTTATTAGACTATGAGTTAGAGCATTGATCATCAGTTGCTGATAACCGGATGTCACAAAACGTGAATCATAAACACTTTTTAGCGCTAAACAGTTGATCATCTCTTTATTAAATCCTCGGAAAGTTATGGAGCCGTGGACCCTTCTTTATCTGTATATTACCGCTAATTTTCAAGATGGCGGTCACAAAACAGCTGATTTTGACAAGACGACTTTTCACAAATAGGGTATAGGCCTGATGACAAATTTTGAAATCCCTTTTATTATTGTCGGTACACTTGTATTGGCTCCGAAAAACACAATATTTCAGCTATACTCATAAGATTTAACATAAATAATTGCATTTTATTATAGCTAGTTTAAAACTCGCGCGAAAACGCCTCGCACGACATTTGTGACGTCACTATTTAGTTGGTGGTAGGGTGGTAGACATTGTTCACATACTTACAGTTACGAATTTCCCTTAAATCCGAATGATATTGTTATTTCAGCACCATATATTACGATTAGGGATGATAAATACATTACAAAAATTTATCACAATAACTCATTTTACACAAAAACTCTCACACGGTTGCAATTTAAGATGAATTATTTAGATACAAGTAAATTTTGAGTGAAAATCACCGAGCGCCGGTTTTACTTTTTAATTTTTCATTTTTTCTAGTTACGACAGCCAACATGGCAATGATAGTTCCATTCAGCCAAATAATTAAAAAAGTTTGTTTGTGAAATATCGTATTATTTAGCATTTTATTTAGATAATAACAAATAGATATCTCCTTTATATCGTGTAATAATATTTTTTGGACGTAATAAATGTTTAGTGGCGAAATAACATTTTTTTTGCACCTTCGAACTCTTTGGTGAGAACGTATGGATTTCGGTCAATGAGGTTGTCTATGTTGCTCTAAGAAATATGTTATAGATTGATGACGTCACTGTTTGGAACGCTTCTGATTGGCGTTTCAGTAATAATGGCCGATTGGAGAATTTTGCAGTTTTATTTTATTGAATATATTAATAATCCTTCAGTTTATACTGAGATTGGGCCATTTTTTAGAATCATATTAACATATATGTTTCTTTGAAACCATTATTTCCGTGATTCTTTGCTACTTGCAACAGGCCTATTATACTGTATTTAAAATAAATTATTTTTCTCAAACATGCAATGAAATATTGATGTTATGTGCCTTATAATAGGCTGCGAAGTATGACGTTTCAGCCGGCCTAGCCAAGGTTACAATCGCTATCGCTTCGACAACGAAAAGCATTATGTCTCTCTATCACTCTTCCATATTAGTGTGACAGTGACAGTTGCGTTTCGATCGCTACGGAGCGTAAGCGATTGGCATCTTGGCTACGCGGCCAGGTGCGGCTAGGACAAAAGGTCGTTAATGGAATTTCATACACATCTTGCAGGCCTAGGCCGGCAAAGTCCTCTTTTTTAATTTTCATTTCACATATATTTGTGACACAGCATCGTGGCTAATCGTGGCATTCATCCATTAAAAAAAACTAGAGGCAGTATTTGCTTTATGGTTCGTAATAACACTCTGCCACTACGCCTATAAAAAAAAAAACAAAAAACAATGTTTGCTATAATTTGCAGTTTTATTTGTATAAAATCAACATGAACTTAATAAATAATACATTCTATAATTTTATAATTTTAACACGTTCGCGGACGCTCAGTCACACCAGTTGGACACCTAAATTTTGTATGGAAATATTGGGACTGTTATAGCATTCCTGTCACTACAAATATATCTTTTAGGTTTGTATATGACGCGTAATGCTATGCAAGGCGAATGCTATGCAATCCGCGTCAATATGAAGTATATTTTTTATACGCTATGTGACAACAAATGCTATACAATTCGGATGCATAAGCATGTCTGTCACATGACGTAGTCAAGATGGGATCTTATATGACATCGCATGTTATAGCATTCATACATCGTGCTCGACTCGATGGCTTGATGGCTGAGACTTCTGACTTCCTAAAGGCGCGATTTTTGCTCTAAAGACTCATTTGCTGACCTCTTCAAACAATTTTCTTCTTCTGTTTTATTCCCTCTTTGCTTATCATTGTAATATTGAGTCCATCTCATACATGCCCCATCCCAAGCACGTTCGCTGTTCATTCGACCTCAAATTATGTGATACTACCTACATATTATGCGTTGGAGACCGGCTCTAATCTAAAGGCCCAGTCATGGGTCTCATAGCATGTTGTAGAGAGCCGAGTGGCAATGTTGAGCTCTCTTAAATTGAGAGGTTTGTTTTTCTAGCTGTCCAAGGTATACGCAGCATTTTACGCCAACACTACTTCTCAAAAGTGTCAATATGTACCGCATTACACTTTTTGAGTTCCCTGTAACGCACCGCCGCGTTAAGTTCTGGACGTAAATCGTCCACCACTTTTCCTGCCAAGCAATGATTCACCCAACTTTATATTCTTTTTCGGATGCATCTGCACCAAATACAAGGCGTGAAATATACACAGAATGATACCACAAATGCGTGTCATAAGGTGCTTACCTTGTGGGAGGTGATCATCGAGCGCCAACAGGCTATAATTCACAATTATATGACCAAAACTATGACTAGTAACGTAATTATTTCAATAATAGGTATACACATTCATGCCTCACTTTTTCACATTAACCGTTATCAAAGTTATTGTAGTGTAATTAACAGCAAGTAAACACGTTTGTTTATTAAAACACAATGAAAAACTTAAAGAAATTGTAAGAAAAACATTAATTACGATTTTATAAAAATACGTCAAAATCGCTATCGCGCACGAAATTCACCCAAATTACATGTGTCCACTCCCAGACGCACCTGCCGGGCTACTAAGGGAACTGCCATACAAAGACGAATGCTATAGCATCCGCGTCACAGAAAGGGGGGCCAATTTGGAGACGTCACAGGATAATTTTTAACTTTAAAACTATGTAATATGGCAGTACGCATTATTTGACTCTGGTGACTAAACTGGTAGAGGAAATGTTGGTGAATAATATTATACTGTGGTTAAGCGGATTGATAAGCATTTCAACGAAGAAATTTAAAAAGAATAACGGATGCAATAGCAGGCGCGTCACCAGGAGGAGTACAAAAACGGATGCTATGCAATCCGCGTCCGCGAACGTGTTAAATTATAAATTTAACTACACAAATAATTAACATTTAAAATATTTCATCTAAACGTTAGCGGTAAAAAGGTCTACTCAAACACGCGTAGTTATATTTTTTAAATTGTTATGGAGGTAAAGTTGAAAAATATTAATTCTGTTTTATTGGATTTATGGTGCGTTGTTGATTTTTTGACTTTAATATGAGTTCCGACGAAATAATGAAATTAATATTAATTGTAATCGTAGGTGTTGGAATTGGCAGCGTAAGCAGAATTGATTTTAATAACTTGCTGCCTCTGCCGCCAAGTCAAAGACGAAGTATGTATATGGTTGCTTATGGCAATTTTATTATTTGAGAAACTAAGAAAAATGGCTTACAGTTTATTAGAAACAGTTTTGTGGCATATTTTAAATGAATGTAACTACACATTCGTCAACACTGTGGAAATTATACTTATTTACTCCATGCATAAAGCAACGATGTATGTGAAACATGATATCAACATGAAAGACTATGTAAACTTATGTGACGAAAACGACAGTCAGACGGATACAAGGCGAAAAAATCAAAGATACATGAAAATATACGGGTAGTAAAAATACACGACTCGTGTAAAACATACGCGTGATAATGACATAGGTACGTGTTGGTTATATTTTGGGTGTAGTTTACTTTTAGTTTTTTCTATAAATAAAACTTGGGTTTCGTGGATTTTTTATTTTTTTATTTCATTGCATGTTTGAGAAAAGCACTATACATACCTCGGCGGGAAATGGGGTTGCCCGCGCTGAGACCTATCCGGCCTCGCTTCGCTCGGCCGTCTATATGTCTTCGGCCGGCAACCCCTTTCGTCCCGGCCTCTGTAGTAATGTACTATTACACCATGCATGAAATAAAGCACCAGCTAATTATTAGAAAAACATAGATAGCTGTTATTTTTAAACACAATATCTATTAAATAAATCGGATAGAAATATAAAAAGTAGGTGAGTTTACCGTGACGTCACGATGTAATGTTTCATATAAATTCCATATTAGCAAATCGTTTTGACAGTTCTAAAAAATAAACTGATTTGACTAGTAGGAGAATGCCCTATTCGTTAAATATAACAATTCAGAGCCACACGGACAATCCAGAACACTGGATTCATCAGAAAATCGGATTTTCCTTACGTATGATATTTTTTACCTTGAGACTCTATAGCCAGTTCCACGTAGTGAGGTATCAGCTTGGAGGGCGGCACTGGCCGCCTGTGGAACAGCTTTGACAGGTGCTTCGCTGTTTTGTAGTAGCTGCGATGTAAAATTATTTATCAATTCATATTAAATCAGAATACTGACAACATATACTTTATAATTCAAAAATCTTAAAACTAAATCTGAAATTATATTTATATCTAAATATTTAAAAAAATCTACATAGCACACAACGTACAAACAGCAACACTTTTATCATTATCTTATTTGACCATCGGTGGACCTTATGGTGGGATCAGACGGTTCATTTTTTGTTCATTTTCTAGTTTCATTATTCATCTTTCACTCAAAGTGAAACGTCTGAACACAAAATGAACCAAAAATGAAAAATGAATTCATTAGTGAAATAATCCAACAATGTTGGATATTTTCATTCGGCATCTTTCACTCGCACTTCGAATGAACAAAAAATGAACAGTGTGAACACAGAAATGAACGTTCATTCGGATTTTGCATATTTTTCTCGAATCCTGTGAAATTTCTTCTTGCGATCCAAGGTAGCCACTACCGACGACGCTTTCTTTGCATCTTTCAACTTATACCAAGACGCACAACTTCATTAGACGCCATAGTGAAAGAAAATAAAAAAAAATAATATTCTTTCCAGCAGCCGTGTGAACGTGAAATGAAAGGAAAATGAAACATTCACTCGAGTGAACATTCATCCGAGTGAACCGTCTGATTGGGATGAGATCCTTGTAGCCCACCTTTCATTGCCGATCATCTCGTCAAGTCCCCTTCGGAGTTCACTCGCCAGTCCAACATGGAAGTCCACTTTGACCGCGAAGCCTGAGGCCGCAGCTCTCTCTGCGTTCATGGGCTGGTCTCCGAACACCGGCACGGCTAGTACCGGCACGCCGTGGTGAACGGCCTCGATGACAGACAGGAGGCCAGCGTGAGTAATGAACAGCTTTATGTTGCGGTGCGCTACAACATAATTCACTATAAATCCAAGCCAAAAAACGCCAAGCCAAGAAACTTAGCGGTGTGCTACAAAGATATTGGACTATAATATAAAGCAAACATAAAACATATAATATAAAGGGGTCTCAAAACTTTTTTTATCTGAGGGCCATATTGCGCCTCAGAAACTTTCGCGCGGGCCACCGTCGGGTTTTGCGCCGGGGGAGGGTATCTGGTTGCTGCTGTTAGGAACATTTCCACTCTCAATGAATGCTGAACCCCTGGAGCCTGGTTCCCGCGGGCCGGATAGTGGGCACTCGCTTTGGGTGTCGGCGGGCCGGATTTGGCCAGCGGGCTGGGGTTTGGAGACCCCTGAATAAAGCCAAGCCAAAATAACCCCAAGCCTAGAAACTTAAAGTACTCCAAAGACAAATAGAGTTATACTGATTGAGTATATTATATTGAATACTATCTTCTGCCCGCGACTTTCTCTGCGTGAGGTGATATGAAAACAATTCTAATACAACTATGTCCTTCCTCGAGCCTTAAACTATCTCCATACCAAATTTAATACTTTAAGAATAAAGTATGTACCTAATATCCCGGGCTGTGGAAGCCACTTCCTCACATGTACGTTCCTCGGCAAGTCCTGCAGGTCCTCATCACTTCTCCATAGCACCGTGTAAGGTAGCTGACCAAACATCTGGCTGAGCTCTGTCTTCAGGCTGGCTGGGAGCTCTGAAATCTCCACTACGGAACCCAGACTGAAGTAGATAAAGCCTTGGGTTGAGGAGTTTAAGAGCTCTTCTAGATCCTGCAGGCAAAAATAACTTTAGATTTCGGACAATAAAATACAATCCCATCAAAAATATAAATGTGAAAGAATGCCAAGTACGTTCGCTAATTTTAAGAAATTTGAACTAACTGGAAACCAAGATCTTTCTAACTAGGCCTGTCACGCAAACGTTCTTCAAATTAACAACATTCTATAGATATTGTTGTGTAAGTCCTACTTTTTATTGTCCGGGTCAGTGAGGCAGGACATCGGTGACTAGTCCATGGTCCAAACGTTCATGAGAATCAAGAAGTCTAAGCAATCAAGAAAAGCTTTTATCAAAGAGAGACTATAGACCGACCGCTTAACTCAGTCCTCGCCTGCGCGGTGCGGGGGCGACGGGGCGCGACGACTAAGGGTGACGGGAAGGGTGCGGGCGGCAGGCGTACGGCGCCCGCACCTTCCACGCCACCCTTAGTCGTCCCGCCCCGTCGCCCCCGTACCGCGCAGGCAAGGACTGAGTTAAACGGTCGGCCTATAGTTGTGACTGTTACTGCAATATTTTTTTTAAGCGAATCGAAGTTATGTGGAAAACATTGAGAAAAACAATGCTCCTCTATTTGCCGCACACAACGCACACACCTGCCGCTTCCTCAGGCCACAAATTCTCGAATCTTGCATTGAAACAGTATCACAAACCTTAGGAAGACTACCATTCTCATCCACATGATACCCGCCTATGTCCACGACATTGGGCGGGAAGCTTTGTGCCGGAGCCAGCACGGGATGCGAGTTGACAAGGAGAATGGACACGTTGTTATATACTTCAGAAAGTGGCGGCAGTACTGAGCCGCGTGCGGCCGCCAGTGGACCGAATATATCCTTGTACTGGCTTGCGGAGGTGGTGCGTAACGCCCTGCAAATATAACAATACTTAGTCCAGTTCTTTTCTTGTTCGTTACATTCTTGACAGAGTGGTCGTGGCCATTATGTACACTTTTGAGCGAAACGTTTAACGAAACGTTGCTATTCGTCCCGTGGAGCTGCTTTCCTTGAGCATTCGCTTACTGTGGCTGACACACTGGCTTTGATTTGGTCGGTCTATCTCATTGGCGACCTTCCTCTAGCCATGTCACCTCCCACTCTTCCTTGCACAACTAGACGTTCTATGGATGTTCCGTCTCGTCAAGACACGTGTCCAAAGAAGTTGAGGATCCGAGTTTTGACCTTATAACCGTTTGACTTAGTCCAGTTACCAATGGATGAACTTTTTTATACTACATATGCAGCCTGTGTT
This sequence comes from Cydia splendana, assembly GCF_910591565.1. NCBI lineage: Eukaryota > Metazoa > Arthropoda > Insecta > Lepidoptera > Tortricidae > Cydia > Cydia splendana. Next base: position 2,083,627 of record NC_085985.1, read on the forward strand.
CTACCACTTCTACCAGGCACTCTTAACCTCGTAGGGCTCACGATCCTACCCGTACATGTAGTGAATACCTAATTGTTTTCCATCGTATTTTCTCGGAGACGTTCGTATTTCTCATGCTAGTTCAGTCAATGTCAGTACTTTTTGTACCGAGACTGACTGAAATAGCAAGACCAGTTCGTACATTTCCGTGAAAATACGATGGAGAATAATTATGCACTACATCTGTATGGACTATTTTACTTCAATATAATTTAAACCATATTCAATTGGAACAGAGTTGCATTTCGTTTGATTTTCTAAACAAAAGAAATTCAACTATAATTCCTTCACTATAGATTTCAAATTCAAATGGCTGTTTTTTGTATAATGGGCCTGATTAACGGACCACTGGATGACTCCATATCTGAAACAAAACCTCACCACATCACAATCCTCATGCCCCCCACGACCAGACTGTTGGCGACTCTCTGGAAGAAGTTCATCGGTATCGGCGCACGCGTCGACATGGTGGGCACGAGGGCCGTGCTGGTCACGTCATCCACCAGCATCTCCAAGTTAGGGTGTGGGACTAGGCTGCTGAACAGGATCCATGGCACCTGCTGGACTGCTGCGTACCTGAAACGTCACAAGCGCCAAATAAAAGGAGGCAAACCGGATTTTTTAAAACGCAAAAATAATTAACCCGTCAACATGCCGTCTATGCGCCACTTGCACCATCCCACTCGGTACGGTCTTTACCATAAGGGCACACGGGGCCCGTGCCCAGAGCCCCCATCGTTAGGGGGCCCCGAAGAACAGACAGTAACAGTATATTTGATTACCCATAATAAATAGAAGATCATAGTAGAAAAATGTTAGTTTAATTCGCATTCTTTACTTTCAAAAAGGGCCCCAAATTCTTATATGCCCCAGGGCCCTAGCATAGTTTAAGACGGCCCTGGTGCCACTAACCCGGGGTTAAGCGGTTAAACCGTTAACCCAGTGTCACATTGTACTGGTAGATTCGATTGCATTTTGTCCTTTCAAAAGGATGGGGACTTAGGACGATAAGACATTACATTCAGTTTATTAACTACATCTTACTTTTACTCTAACTCACCCAGCCTAGAAGCCTAGATAATCTAGGCTTCCTGGCCACCAGAACCAGCTACAAGGGCTCGAGGTCCAAGGCTGTAGCCTCGTAAGCTGAAGACGGCGGTTCGAGTCAGCTTGGTCACTTTTCGATTCATCATAAGACCCTGAGTTCTCGCAGGTTTAAATTTGGAACCTTCCTAATTCCATTGCCTATAGTTCAAAATTCGATTGCATTTAATAGTCCTTTTAAAAGGAACTGGGGACTTAGGACGATAAGACATTTATTTCAGTTTATCTATCTTAATACTTTTACTCTAACTCACCCAGCCGGCATATCACTGACGAACCACTACAGCATCGAAATCCTCTAACAACGCTTGCTGCATCTCTGGAGCGCTGGCAGCGATGGCCGCTATGTCAGAGCCGAGCGTTAGCTAGATTATCTAGGCTACCTGGCCACCAGAAGCAGCTACAAGGACTAGAGGTCCAAGGCTGTAGCCGCGGAAGCTTAAAACGCCGGTTCGAGTCGGTTTGGTCACTTTTTCATCGGTTTATCGTCATAAGACCCAGAGTTCTCGCAGGTTTGAATTTGGAACCTTCCTAATTCCATTGCCTATAGTTCAAAATTCGATTGCAATTTGTCCTATTATAAAAACTTAGGACGATAAGACATTTATTTCAGTTTATCTACATCTTACTTTTACTCTAACTCACCCAGCCGGCATATCACTGACGAACCACTCAGTGACTACAGCGTCGAAGTCCTCTAACATCGCTTGCTGCATCTCTGGAGCGCTGGCAGCGATGGCTGCTATGTCGGTGCCGAGCGTTAGCGTCCGGAGCATCGTCTGGTAATCCGAGTTGTTGAACCCCGCTGTAAGAACCATAGAGAAATATAAATAAAGAAAGAGTGGTCTACATCAGTTCTGTTACAAAACCGCCTATTATTTTCGTAGTCGACATCTAGCGTCAAGTAGCGGAATTATCAGTACTGCTACTCGGCAATAGATGTTCTCTATCTTACTTATTTCTATGCTTACTTGTTTCTCTATGACCAAACGTAGGCCAATGACAGGACTTATGTTGACACCAAATTCAGTGAAGATTAGATTAGAGCGGCGAAAAATAGTATAACGCTAACTGGCGTGGACGCGTGCGACGGATTTTACATCATTGACATACTTATATTTAAGCTATAGTTCGTTTTTTTAGCATTAGAAAGAAGGTAAGCGATCTTGACGCTTTCTCAAAATCAGTAACTATTACTTATGAAAGCAGAAGAATATAAATGATTGTATTAGATTCATAATTGTTACACCGTGACTTATTTTTAAAACGTGTTTTTCAATTAAAAGACACATCAAGATTGTTTACCTTATTTCTAATGCTAAAAAAAACTAACTATAGGGCCTTATAGGCAATAATAATGGGGCCAGTACAGCGGTGTCACGCACACGAATTCGAGCCAATCGTGCAGTCTACGCCACAACGCGATTGGTTGATGAGTTCGCATCACGCGCGCGATTGGTCGCAACTAGTTGCGTTAGACTGCACGATTGGCTCGAATTCGTGAGTGACACCGCTGAACTAGCACCATTCTTAGTGCCCGTGAAGCCGTGGCACCCGCCTGCGTGCGCCCGCTGCGTGCGCCATCTAGCGGTAGCCGTTTTTTTTAATGCACCAATGATGTAGGTTTGTGCATGAACATTATGTGTAGGTATAAATGCGTACATAGTGAAGTAAACTTTATGACTCTAGTGGCACTGACGTCGATGATGGTCAGGTTGGACGCTGGCTTCGTTTTCTCTGGATACGGCGTCGCCCACCATACCTACACATAAAAAAATGTTTTAGTAGTTTATAAAGTAAAAAAATCCGGCCAAGTGCGAGTATGACTCGCGCATGAAGCGTTCCGTACCATAACGCAAAAAACGGCGAAAAAAATCACGTTTGTTGTATGTATTATGGGAGCCCCACTTAAATATTTATTTTATTCTTTTTTTAGTGTTTGTTGTTATAGCGGCGACAGAAATACATCATCTGTGAAAATTTCAAATGTCTAGCTATCATGGTTCATGGGAGTCTTAGTAATCGGGTCCCGTTTTTACCCCTTGGTTACAGAACCCTAAAAACGAAACACTATTCAACAATGAACGTGTAAGAGGGTTCTATTGTGGTGGAGGTCAGTCCTAAGTCGGATCCCTTTGTTTGACATAACTATTATAGTAGTTCGCCCCGAACTGAGAACTCGCGGTTCGCCAAAAAGTTAGATAAATTGAATGCACCTACTTAGTCGGCAAAGGATCGAAATCCGCATGTGATTTATTGCAAGGTCTGTGGAGCCCCATAGAGATTAAAATAGACTGTATCTGTGGGTCAAATACCTATATTATGTATATTTTTATCTTGTTTAATTATTTAAAAATGGTAAATTTAAAAACAATATTATAAATGTATAAGCCGAGCACTTTCATTTGATACCAAACTCGACCATACTTTCTTGCAAATAAGATGACCAGAATACAAGACCCCTCACAAATAGCTTTCTAGCCTTTTAAGCTCTTCTAGCTCAATAACACCTTGATCGACCCTGCTCATAATTTAATGACTAAAATATAATGCCCTCAACTATACGTTCACCCAATTTCATTTAAATTAGAACAAATTTACTTAAGTTCTTGAGTATCAAACTATCCTCTGATAGCTCAGCTTAAAAACATCGAAATGCCGGGACGTGCCCCTACCCAGCCGTGTGTTCCAAGTTGAATATAAGAACTTCACTTCGCTTCGCTCGCTCGTTCGATTATTGAAAGTCATAATGTAATGATTGTCAGATTATCATTAGTCATAAATCATGACTCATAATTCTGAAACCGTTAACTTTTCAGGATTTTCGTAAGGTTGTCCTGTAGATAGAGTCGGACCAAGAAAAGTCTGCAGCGGATTTGATAGCCCACGCAGTGCAAGTGTCATTTAGGCGTCATAATTTCATAGAATTTTGACGTTTAAAAAGTCTGCAGCGGATTTGATAGCCCACGCAGTGCAAGTGTCATTTATGCGTCATAATTTCATAGAAGTTTGACGTTTAAAATAACACGTGCACTGCGTGGGCTATCAAATCCGCTGCAGACTTTTCATGGACAGACTCTAGTTTAGGTTAGGTTTGGTTTATTTTATGGCAGCCCTGAAAAGTTACGCGTTTCTGAGAGAAAACAAATGATGACTAACGAAAATGCGGACAAACAATACATTAAGGGGCTACCCCACGCCAATGACCTTCAGTACCGTCTTTACCATAAGAGTACACGGGGCCCGTGCCCAGGGCCCCCATCCTCAGGGGGCCCCGAAGGACAGAAAGTGACAGTATAATATTAGATTATCCATAATAAATAGAAGATCATAGTAGAAAAATGTTAATTTAATTAGCTTTCTTTACTTTCCAAAAGGGCCCCAAATTGTTATGTGCCCAGGGGCCCCAGCATAGTTAAAGACGGCCCTGATGACCTTCGATCTGTAGGTATCCCTTAGTTTTCTAATGATTTTGTAGCTTATCATATTAATAACAGCAACGACTTTAAGCAATATAGTATCCCATATTTAGTTCAAAGTTCATTGTCTTCGAGATATTTGGCATCAAAGTTCAACAATTTTAAGCTAAAAAACTGGTTTTTTTGCCATAACTTTTGTGTTAATTAGTTTAAAATTAAAACCCTACACACGTTTTTCAAGACGTCAAAGACGAACCCAAATTATGTAGATTTCGTACATGTAAGATCCTTCACAGCAAACTAGATACGAAAAACTTAAAACTTTTTGGGAAACAATAGGCCCGGTATAAGTACCTACCTGGTGTCCCGCTTGCAGCAATGCGTCCACTATGCCTTTCCCCAGGATGTTGTGGCTTGGAGACGGGACAGGGAAGACGCACAGGATCCTGTACCCCTCCACCAGGGACATGGTAGCCCACAGGGCCACGAGGGCCAGCTTCATATTCATATTGCCTACACGTATCACACATCAGATAAATAACAAGTAATAAAATGGCCAGCCAAAATAGAATTGAGTTTTAAATGATGATGAAAGATAGATATTTTAATAACATTCATTTTGAATCGATTTGCTTTAATTTTGTTTGATAAAAAAAAAAGAAATTAAACTCTTTATTTCACACAAATATTAAAAAAGTTTGCAGACAAAATATTTAGATTTTAATTGAGTTGAGTCCAAGTAGAGATCATGCATGAATTACATTAACATATTTGATATTCTATTACAGTTAGTATTTTCCTTGTGTTGGTGTGGTGAAAAATTTTGTGTTTCACTCAATGGCAAAATTTGTTTAACCCTCGTGCCTTGAAACCCTTGCAACGCTCAAGAATCTCAAGATTCCATTTTTCGAATCATGGAATTGGAATTTAGGAATCTTTCGTTTGCTCGGGTATCAATATTAGCACGAGAGGTTAAACATCAACTTTGCCCCCTTGTAAAACAAATAACTATTTTTGATCAGCAATAAAATCTGATAGAGTTAGTACAAAATGTATACACAAATCACCTCTTCTACTTTCTACGTCATAAATCCCGCACTTTTCAGAAACAATCACCTTCATTAATGTAATTTAATTAATAGTCAAGTAATTATTAAACAATTAATATTACCTATTGCCGACGTCGAGATTTGGGAACTGATACTAGTTGATACCATTAATTAATGTTATCATTACGACATGATAACTTGATAATTTATCGAAATTAATCTCTTTGATAATGGGGTTGGCGACTGTCAAAGGTTTGCATAGATGGCGCCATCATAGCTTGCCCATTTCTCTATACTCTGTATATCTTTAGGTACTTAAATAAAAGTAAACAAATAATCTGTACATTTTCGGGTAGTTATAACATTTATTGACTCACCAACCAAATATAAAACCACCAGGATCTGTCACTGGACGACCTGACTTTAACCTACATTATTTGATCATGTAATGTTTTCATCTACCCTCAACTGGCTTAAGGAGACATTTGAGGGTAGATTTTGTTTACTTTTATTTAAATACCTAAAGATACAGAGTATAGTTTTGTTCTATGAGATTTGGCTTAAGAGTCCGCAGCAAGCTCGGCCGAGTTTCACCTTCCCATTCAAACAGAGTTTCGTTCTCATTATAAAACTACGCGTTGGATTGTAATGAAACGTTGCACATACAATGACATGAGGTATATTTATGCCAGTAATTCGTTTCTACAGCTCCAGCTTATAAAACAAACGAAATAGAGCAAAACCCAGTATAGTATGAAAAACTTAAATTTGCTTTATTTTTTAACTATGGTATCTGAAGCTACATAAACTAATTACAGGCATAGATTTACCTTTTAAGGTAACACAAAAAGAATATCTTTAAGTACCTAGTGTATAATATTAACTTTAACTTAATAAAGGCAAATAAATAAAATGGAAATAATCCACTTTTTAATGTCTAATATCTGGGAGACCAAACTTGCTCGGAAAACATATAAAAACTCAAAAATGCGTGTTTTCCCAGAGATAACACCTAGCTAGATCGATTTATCGGCCCCGAAAACCTCCATATAGCAAATTTCATCGAAATCGTTAGAGCCGTTTCCGAGATCCCCGAAATAAATAAACAAGAATTGCTAGTTACAAGTATTAGATTTATTTCAAGACATCAGTGCACGGACAATCTCATTGCTGTAATCTAAGATAGACAATATTAATATTACAATCATCTGAGAAATAAATACAAATTTGAATCTTAACAATCATATACCTAATTAAAACATGACTGTGTGTAAATTTTTTCAAAAAGTTTTGCGTGAACATTCTTTTTAATTTTTATGATCTTATTTATTAAATGTTTAATTGAAACAGGCTTAGTTTTAATTAAATGATCAAGATACCTATGTAGACAAATTCGTGCTTCGAAATAAAATTATATACGACTGATTTATATGGACTTTATGGTCTATAAAAGTGCTATGTATTTATGGAATAAATTCGTATAGTCTATAGATTTGTCTTTGGTGTCGGACAGGCGATGTACTTGGACGTCACCCTCGTTGGTCACCAGTGCCTGTGAATAAGTAATATTTTTATTCGTAATTTTTTTAGAAAAACACTATAACCGGCCAAAATAGGAAAGCCAGCCTCGTGTTACTAAACAGCCTCGCTTCACTCGCCCGTCAATTCAATACTACACGCGACCGAAATATACTCACTAATGTTCCATCGCTGGACATGCAGGTGATTGTGGACTTTACTCCAGTGTGTTTAGGGTATATATCGCTGTGAGTTAGCTCCCAGCAGGAAAGCCCTTCTTGCAAAACGAAGAAGATACAGAACGGATTGATGCGAGACCAGAGGACTGACGTCACGGATAACTGTAAAAAAAAAAGTTGTTACGAGTAAGTTGACGACCGGTCTGGCCTAGTGGGTAGTGACCCTGCATGTGAAGCCGATGGTCCTGGGTTCGAATCCCGGTAAGGGCATTCATTTGTGTGACGAACACAAATATTTGTTCCTGAGTCATGTGTGATTTCTGTATATACACCGTGTTTTTATTGAATTCCGTTAACTTCGGGGTATAGTTAAGTACGTTTATAAGAACTAAATGGCATAGCTAATTTTCAAAAAAAAATATATTTTTTGTTTTCTTTTTTTTTTTTTTTTTGTTTAAAAAGTAATTCAATGTAGCATATAGCGTTGTTGTAAGACGGGCATTACATTTAACTCAACCAAACAATTGAAATCTGTGACATATCAATGTCATTTCGTACATCAATCGACCGAGATTGTACGTAAGTTTAGTAGCAAATGTATGAACTCATTCTAAACACTAATCAATATGTAAGCCGGCCCTAAGGCAAGTGTACACGCTTGTAGAGGCCTTACAGGAAAAAAATAAATTATGGATTATCTCCGAAATGGACTTAATTAGAACATCGGTGTCTTTGAGAAAGTTACTTGATTTAAGCTCAGGAATGCACCCTTGAAATTAACGGAAATCAAAAAAAAACACGGTGTATAAGTGTGTATTTATCTATATTAGTATGTATACTATGCATATTGTCGCCTAGCACCGATAGTACCAGCTTTGCTTAGTTTGGGGCTAGGTAAGATGTCTAATCTATTGCCTAAGTTGTCCCCTAATATTTATTTATTTTATTTTATTGTACTCGTTTTCTACAGATTTTTTTGAAGTGAAAACTTCTTTAGCGGCGCTGTGCACTTTTTGTGATGGGGAAAAAATGTTAAACTCGCGACAGGTCACGTGACCGTAAGATTCGTAAGACGTAAGACGGACACGTGACCTGATCGAAAAACTGTTACAATTGTCATTACAATTGTCATGTCATGTCATTGAGTTTTCACTTCTGCCGGCACTCCCGGACTGCAACCCATTGTTTTTTTACTTTCAAGAAATCAAAATTATTGAAATACATCAAAAGGAGTAACAGAGAAGCCGCTAATATTGTTTGCCTTTGCCTATCTTAAGAATTAGGATATAAAGTTCTAAACGCCACGTCAAAACGGTAGACGTTTTGTTGTTCCCCGCCAAAGCTTGGTGGGCAACAATGAATGCGACTAAATAGTTGTTTGTGGTATGTTGTCAGAAATGTTAAAACGTGTTTTAAATTTCGTCGTATTGCGTAGGCATGTACCTACTCTCACGGCCGCACTCGTGTGGCAGCCATATAGTATACTAAAAGTGTGATTAAAAATCAAAAGAAAGCTTTACTAATTTTTTTGGAGTGAAAACTTCTTTAGCGGCGCTGTGCACTTTTTGTGATCGGGAAAATTTTTTAAACTCGCGACAGCGTAAGACGTAAGACGCTTCGTAAGACGGACACGTGACCTGATCGAAAAACTGTTACAATGTCATTGAGTTTTCACTTCTGCCGGCACTCCCGGAGTGCAACCCGTTGTTTTTTTTTAAGCAGAAACGTCGGTCGGTGGTCGGCCTCCATGGCTCAATTGGCAGAAGCGATTGGACCGATGTTCCAATGGTCGCAGGTTCAAGTCCTGCCGGAGGTGTTATTTTTCCATTTTTCCTTTTATTTAAAATTAATAGAAAACTTACCCTACTAGTTAAATTGATGTCACCGGCGCTATGTCTGTGACTTTGTGGTTTATCGACGAACCTTCCCTTGAAGTCGGCTTGCGGTCCCGATGATTCTTGCGGGGGGCTGTTGCTAAAAATATACAATATAACGACGATTTAAATAAGTATTTTGTCAAATAAAATATTTATCATACAAGCTTTTATCGCTGACTGTACTTTTCTTTCAACAGGCAACTAATTCTCATCGAGATAATTCTAAAAACCCCAAACACAATTTGACAGCGTTGTTTTATCACAGAGTTCCTATGGCCAACTCCTGTGTCCATCATCAGATCGGCTCAATCGTACCATAATATTGCATTGTCATCTAACTTGCATTATGTATGTGAAGTTTCAGCTCAATCGAATAATAATTAAGCTTGCAAGAATTGATCCGAACATACATACAAACAAGTTCAATAAAAGCTTATAAACAACGTCATGTAGCCTTATCGGCAGTCAAGTTTAAAGGGGCCCACAGATTACCAGTTCGCCGGATGATATCAGCCTGTCAGTTGTTCGGAGCTGTCAAATTTTGCTTTTAACTAACAGGCTGATAGAGTAAGATCAAGAAAAGTCTGCAGCGATTTTGAAGTTAGTAGTTTAAAATAACACTCGCACTGCGTGTGCTATCAAAATCACTGCAAAATTTTCTTGGTCTAACTCTATCGTCTGGCGGATTGGTAATCAGTGGGCCCCTTAAGCACTCTGGCCTCCACCAGAGAATATAGACTGACGGTGCCAGCATTTGCTGCGAGGAAATAGGGTCCCTGAGGTGATTGACCCGTTGAAGATCGTCGCTACGGTTGTTTAGAGCCAAGTCAAAGGCTGGCAGGGTCGCCATGATGAGAAAAAAGTCATGTAGCCTTACCGGCAGTCAAGAGTAAGCAACACTCTACCCTCCACCAGAGAGTATAGACTGATGGTTCCAGCGTCTGATGCAGCGAGGAAATAGGGTCCATGGTGTGAAACCTCCAGGCAAGTTATGGAGGAGGTATCCGCTGCAAGAAATGATAGATTTTGGTTAATATTACGGCCGGAAATTGAGAATTTACCGGATGAGCGGAGCAATACAAAATTAATTAGTAAACAATGTATTTTTATGGGTAATAAAAATTATACATGATGTTTTATGTTATGCAGATTGTTATTTATTTTTTAATTAATTTAAAATGTAGGTACTTTTGACGATTTACAAAGAGGTTGTAAAATCCTATAAATATATACAGGTGAATGATTTTTTTTACTCTAATTATTTATTCATTCGATTAGTTGAAATTTCCCCGCAGTCGAAATGGCGCCCCTGCGCCTTATGTAAAATAATAAATGATTTGTACTCACTAGAAACACACAGCCTCTCAATCTTCACAGCGCCCAAACTCTTCGTACAACTCAAAACCTCCCCATTATTCTTGGCCACCAAAAACCTATCACTATTATTGTACTGCACTATTTTCAAATCGCCACACACAATCCCACTTTCCCAATCGTGGGGTAATTTATTTTCAACTGGCAATTTTCTTGCGCTGGCAACACTGCGCGGTCTGTCAATGTCACTCTCTGCCGATTTTTGGCGCGTAAAATTTCTGGCCAGTATTTTGTCTTGTTTTCTTTTTGATAACCTCTTTTTACCAGCATTTAAATTGAAAGCATTATCGCTTATGTCTTGAACGTTTAGAAGTTTGGCTATAGATATAGTTTGAGTTTTTTCTAGTTTCATTTTGGACCAGAAAGCTTTGCCTAAGTCGTGTGTTTTGGATTTTTCTTGAATTATCGTCCATATTGTTAGGATTCCTAGTCGTTGTAATGAACAGACCTGTAAGAATTAGGTTTGATTATTAGTTAACATAAAAGGATAACAAATTAGGTACTTATTTGACCTTAATGGGCCTAGTTTTGTTAGATTAAGTTACAAATTAACAAATATAAGCTGGCAACCCAGGTGAAAGTATTAGATATTATATATTACCTATCAGTACCAACCCTGAGGGGCCTGAGGTACGTACGGATTTTCAATAGGGAGTATTCCTTTAATGTTCTGCCACCAGAGTGCAGCTATAGCGCACATATACTAAACCATAGAGTAACTTGTACATACTACGTTGTTACAACCTGAAATTGTACAATGCTCATACCTGTCCTACAACTCTCCACCCGCTGTCTTGCGCTTGCGTCGCCCTGAGGAACTCTAACCCCACCGTGCGGTCAATGACCTCTTCGTTAGTCAAGTTGGCAGCACTACTCGTGTACGCGCACGCTTGTAACGCGTCATGTATCTGTGGGGGCTGTCAAAGAAATCGTTAAATTTTGAACGTACGTCCAAAAACATAAGTTGGAATTAACACGTCAATTGGGGTTTTTTTTTTTTTTTTTTATTTATTTATCCAAAATAACTCTTACGTACTAATTTAACATGGTGACACAGCGAACGAAAACCGCGTACGGTTTATCTGCCGCCATTGTCGCTCGTTTACATTCCGGTTAGTAGCTATATCTAAATGTATAATAAGGAAATAATGGTTAGTACAAATATCGTTTTAGGTTACCTGAGTTGTTGATAAACAACTCGAGCGCGCACCTGTACTTGATAACAACATATTTTTTATAATTGTTTTGGTCTTATGTGTGTTATTAAGTATATTTTGATTTACATCATCAGTCAGGTTAAAAATGGCATTGGCGTGACTTTGTTAGACGCTACTGCTTTCAGAATCGGAAAATAGATATGTTGTCCAGTTTAGATCTGTAACGGCGTCAGTCAATGACCTCTTGGCTTGTCATGTTGGCCGCATTGCTCGTATCGTATATGCGCACGCTTGTAATGTAAGCCCTCATTCGCACGAGCGCATTTTCAATGCGTGTTAAAAAAAGGGCTTGAATCCGGCCGCAGTTTCAACAAGTTTCCATTTGTGTCATTCAAACGTTTTATTAATGCGCGTTGAAAAAGCGCTCGTGCGAATGAGGGCTTTCGCTTGAGGTATTTGTGGGCGCTTACAGGTATGGAAAACGGTAAATTTTGAACGTGCGTCAAAAATGAATGCAATATTATGACTATTATCATAAAGTCTTACTTTATGCTATTACGAGTGTCAAGGGGATCCAACATTTTTGCCACACACTTAATAAAATTATTGCCGAATGTACTTGGTACCGGATTATTACCTATATTGTCACCTGTATATATCCTGTATTATACCATCACACTCCGCGATTGTTACGCCATTTACGGTCCTAACTAAATTGGATGTTCCATGCTTACGCTATGGCATGTCCAATTTAGCTAGAACCCTAAATGGCATAACAATCACGGAGCGTGACTGTGCATACCTGTCACGATTCAAAACGATACGGCTATTAGAAGTAATACATAACATAATACAAATTTATATCAGGAACTGTAATAAATACCTGATCATTAATATTGATATTCTTCTTATTAAATTCTCGATCAATTTCCGCTGCAGTCAATAAATCGGTATTTATTTGGACTATTTCATATTTTTTCGAGCTGGCAACATCGTCCCGCCATGTCGGTTCTTCTGACAAATCCCAAAGATGCAAGGAACTAAAATTATTTCAGTAAAAATACCTCCGTAATTATTTTCGGTTACAAAAAGTAGAAAAAAAATTCTGACGATAATAACTAACTTATAAGTTATAATCTTACCTATCTTCTAAAGCGGCCACTAACAATCCATTAGTATTTCCTCTAAATCTTCCCAAAACGACATTATCTATGGCAACCAAAATTTTTATCGGTTCACTCCTGGCAACACTAGCGTCCCATAGACAAACTAGACTTTTCCCCGCCAAAACTCCATTAGTAAATTTCTTATGCACCGTCAAAATTAAATTGCTTTTATCCTCTGAAAATATTAAACTTGTAATTTTTGCTTGTTTTAGAAAAGACTTCTCTTCCGAGACTTTTTTTGTTGTTATACCGACATATCCAGAGCTAAACGGCAAGTTTGATTTTGTTACATTGTCAGATACGGTGCCATTTAAATTTAAAACATGGCTGACTTTCCTTTCAACCTTCTTCAAAAACCTTCCCAATGCGTTCGTATTAAAATCATCCTTTAATTTACTCTTATACATTTCATATGGCAACATTTCACAACTGCCAACCCCACTTTTTTGCTCAAGTAAAATCCTTAATTCATTATCTTTGTATTCTTTGAAAGCATCTAAATCGTTGGTCCCACGATCTTCGAATAAAAACTTAAATTTCGACGTATAATCATCGCTATTCCTTTTATTTTTCTTCAAAGTATGATCATTTAAGTACACATCTGCTTTAGAAAATTTAACAGGATGTTGTGTCCATTTATTCTCCACATCAATCTCATCAGTTTGAATCTCCTCAGTGATACCATCATCAAAAGTTTGAACTGCACTTTGCGTATAATTCGTTCGGCCGAATGTTGCCATATACAAATCGTAGGATATAGGCTTCATTTCGAAGAGCGTGAATGACATTTCGTGCAGTGTTACCATGCTCAATATGTCTTTTGCTCGACGCAGCATGTTTTCGACTATGCGTTTCTTGCGTTTCTTCTCTTTTGATTTGTTGAAATCTACGAATAGGGGTCTGAAAAGACAAATACCTTGTAAACACGAACACAAAATGTATAATTTAAGATCAGCGACCGTGCGTCTGCCAACGTGTGTTCTAAATCGGAAACTTACATTTACTGTCACTTTAATATAGGGAGTCCATTACCTGTAAAGTGCAGTACAGGAGCCCCCAGTCATAGGCCACATAATAGCAGATTCTACAATCGCGTCGTAAAATTAGGTAGCACCTCCTTAGGAGTAAAGTGTCAGTGTCGAAAGAAACCGATTAAAGCGCTTCACACACCTTACTTAATAAAGTACCTGGCGATAGAAACGCAACTATACCTACCTAACCTACGTTAGACACAGTATAGAGATGTCTGCATCTTATTTCTACGTATTGCTGCGTCCCTGTCGTCAGTAACTGAATGAAATAAGGTGTGTGAAGCGCTTAAGACTATAAGGTGGCAAATCCTCCAATGCGCACGGTACTTTCCCGTATAGAGGGATATAATAAGTTTTTGGCAAAAATTTCATTTTTGGTACAAGCTTTTATCGCTGACTGTACTTTTCTTACGACAGACAACTAATACTCATCGAGACAATTCTAAAAAACCCCTAACACAATTAGGTTGCGTTGTTTCATCACAGAGTTCCTATGGCCACCTCCTGTGTCCATCATCAGATCAGTTCGACAGTACCATATTATTGTATTGTCATCAGAACTACATACAGCTGCCAATTTTCATGACGCTATGATCCTTGGAAGATGGTTAAATTAACCTTAGATTCCATTACATAGTTAGTTACATACAGGTCGACCTAATAAAAGCTTGTTAAAAACACATATATAATATGATAAATACCTCTCCAGCACCTCCACCGTCTTCATGCTGGACACAGCACTGGAGCTGTCCTGGAACCCCTCGTCCAGAGAACTGGCCTTGTCTTCTTCTGTCTCCGGGATGAACTCCATGGCCGCCGGCTTGGATTTGGCTGAGCGCTGCTCGCGAAGGTCGAAGCTCCCTGAGAATGATTTAAATTTAAAGTAGTTAATCCAAACGGTCATTATTGTGGGCATTTACTACCGGCAGATTCTATGTTCCTAAGCTCTTTTCGCTACAAAGCAGAAAAACGCGTTATCGGCTACAAGCGTAAACATATGTCGACGCGGAATCGGCAATATCCGACAGGAAAAACCTTTATGTTTGCGCAATAAGAGCGTATAAGTCGTCGTTCGGCTCTGCTCGCATTGGCCGGCGCCGTCGACGGCTTTTTCGCTCTTATTGCGCGGACATAAAGCTTTTTCCTATCGGATTTAGCCGAATGTTCATCGATATATCTGGGAAGACCCTAAATATGTCCCAAAAGACCACTGATCCAGCAATAAAGATCATACCTGAATCCAGCATATTCTCCTCATCCTTTTCCTTTTCTCTCTCTCCCGCGTCCTCTCCAACCTCCATCTCTCTCCCACCTTCAGTCTCGTCGCTATCGACCTCCATCTCTCTTCCACCTTCAGTCACGTGTTCAGAGCTTCCTTGGCTATTCTCGCTATGGTAAGAGTCGAAGTCAGATTCATAGCTTTCGAAGTCATCCTCGTAACTTACTTCTTCGTCGCTTTTGATTGGAGCCTGTGTAAGGACAAATTACTTTGGTAAATCTTTTACCAGAACATAAGAAGAACGACACGCAACTGTCTCTGTCACACTAATATAGAACTTATGGAAGAGTGATAGAGAGAGATAACTATTAGCTACGGAGCGTGAACGATTGCCATCTTGTCTCTACGCTTTTAAAGAAAAATGATGAAAATAACCTTTGAAGCGTTCGTACGTTTCCGTGAAAATACGATGGAAAATAATTATGCACTACATCAGTACATTATGAGCAAAATTGAAGTCTAAGAGTAATTTTCATCTACAGACATTTCACATACCTTATCCTTATCTTCGTCGAGCCCCACATAAAACGCCTTCGGTCTCGCCACCAACTTCTGCTTCAAATTTATCATTTCTTCATTATTATCTATTCTATCAGGTGTCAATTCTTTCACTTCATTTTCATCTAAAGTCCTTGTTTTTGTTCTAATTCTTTCTCCATTGCCTTTTTCATTTGTTTTAATATCTTTAACTTCTTTATCATCTTTTACTTTTCTAATTTCTTTTTGCTTAATTTTATCTATAGCTTTATCGTTAGTTATATTTAAATCTAATTTCCTCTTAGCTATAGGAGAATTAACAGTAACATTCCCAAATGGTAGATCTTTAGCTGTTCTAACTCTTACATTGCTAGTACTCATAGTACTATTACTTGTTTTAGCTTTGCTAGTACTATTACTTGCTTCATTGTTTCTAGGTTTGCTACTAACTTTACTTGTACTATTATTAGTTCTACTAGTACTAATTTTGCTTGAACTACTAATTTGACTTATGGACGACGGTGAGGATTTTAAATAGTCTTTCATTGGTGATTTTTTATAGTCTTTTGAAGACCCTGCAATTTTTTTAGGAGTCTTATAAATATCAGCGGTAGAGGTCTTTTGTACGAAGTTCCGCGGAGTCGAAACATTGTAAGTGGTTTTCTTTAATTTTTCGTCTTGAGTCTTTATTTTTTCTTCTTGCAGTTTGTCTTTGCTTGTAGTTTTTTTAATCGGTTTTTTGGCAGCTTGCATGTTTTCAGAAATACCTAAAATGTTAAAATTTCCGATGACTATCTTTACCAGAGTACTTATTAAAGTAAAAATGAAATAGGTAAAATGAAAAATTCAAAGCTTAATGCAAATAATTTTTACTTTAATTTTAAGGTCGTGGGTATAGGTTCATCCGTCTGAATTTAACTACTGTGTGGTACTGTGGTTAAGCTCTGGGTGCCTAGCCAACGTGCAAATCGTTAACGCTCCGTGGCCTAGTGTAATCATCTCTCTCTATCGCTCTTCCATATTACTGCGACGGAGACATTGCGTTTCGATCGCTACGGAGAGTAAGCGATTGTAACGTTGGCTACGCACCCCTGGTTTCCTAGGATAGCGGTGCTGTCATATAGCAGCCGTCTCCGTACAAAATACTACTCATTCATATTTAGCCGTATTATTTTGTATGGAGACGGCCGCTATATGACGGCACCGCTATCCTAGGAAAACAGAGTGTTAGACTTATCGCTTTTGCATGAGATTGATTTACATACTGGTCATCAGTAAGTAAATATTAAACTACTTTAGTTCCAAAGTAAGCCTTCTGCTAGAAAACCATTGCGCCAATACCTTCAACCGCCTGAGTTAAGTAGGCTATCGTTAAATACGACGCAGACAATGAATTAACGAACTGCGATGCGAATTTATTCATAGAAAATCAATTCCTTATATTTGACTTACCTTGACATCATTTCACAATATGGGTCAACAGTAAAAATTGTGTCACTACAAAAAACTAAAATGAAAAACTATTCGCAACAGTTTAGTTTATCACGTAATTAAAATTAGTTATAGATATTTTTTGCGCTATTTCTCCACGATTTTATGACAATCGTACAAAAAGAACACATTTCGTTGTCATGGTAACGAATTTGACACAACAAAGCTTTATTGATACAACGGCGAAAAAAGTAACTAAAGTACTTACACAGAATCGGCATAGGTTAGCATAGACAGTGGCGCCGCCGCTATCGACCGAGATATCTTTGTACTACTACTACTGCAAATTTATTTAAGTAGGTGGCATAAAAAGGAACTAATGTTTTATGTATATTTTACAAGTACGGTGGCGCCATAGTGACGAGTATATGTAAATGAGTAGTTTAATTTTCGAAATAAAACTTTTTACTTTAGTGCAGTGCAATTATTCTTCTAAAACTCAAGTCTATAATATACTTTTATGCTCTTTGGTCTATGACATGACATGCAGACGTGGAGTAGCAAAACCACGTAACTTTAATTTTATTTAAATTTCTAGTTCAACCTTAAGTATTTTATTGTTATACAAATAAATCGTCAACTAGTTGCGTCACTGGAAAAATTTAGAGGAAACAGTCTTACTCTTTCTAGCGGTAGTACTTTTATCCATGAACAAGTGTTCAATTTATGTTTTTATTTTAATTATACCTCTCGCTTCGAATAAATCCCATGACAGTATTTTTTTTTCTGTTACGTAAAATGTATGTACATTTTTTGCAAGTTTAGCACATTAATTTACTGTAAAAACATACATAATAAAAATAAGGTAAAAACATATTTCTACAATTTTTTTTTTAATTAAGCCCAACCAAAAGAGACTTAGGAACTGGCACAGGGATCATTCAACGCGAAAGGTACGAACTACTGATTAATTTATGAGATAAATAAAAGACGAACTCACATAGGAGAAATGTACTGCTTCGTATATTATTACTTAAAACATGATAAATAATACAATCACATACGGACGAGCGTACGTAAAATAAATACACACACAGTGCCAGTTTGAGTACTACTAATAAACATAATTTACATGATCTTCACGATTTTCTTATTGCCACCATCGCCAACTATTACATGGTACACATAGACTCAGCCTTGTCTTTTAATTTACCCGTGTATAACATGGATTTACCCATAAAAAAAATGGATCACCACATATAAATAACATTCACAAACAATCATGATTTTTTTACTTAAAGAGATAAATTATTAGATCAAAAAAATTGGGAGAATAAATTGAAATGACTAAATGACGACTTGGCAGTGTCAAATGACAAAAGTAAAAATAACTTGGCTGGCAAGTTTATTTCCTTTGCCAAAAAAAAGTTCAGCTGAGTCTATGTCTTGGTAACTCACAATCACAACTGGCCAGTACTTTACAAGCCAGCGATAATGCTGGTCGGCTCTTCCACTCCCTGCTTGATTTTCCTCAGGAACATAACCGCTTCGCGTCCATCGATTAGTCTGTGGTCGTATGTCAGCGCGATGTACATCATCGGTCTGATGACTACTTGTCCGTTCAGAGCGATGGGGCGTTCGAAAATTCCATGCATACCCAAGATAGCTGACTGAGGCGGGTTGATGATCGGAGTGCCCAATAAAGATCCAAACACCCCTCCGTTGCTGATGGTGAAAGTGCCACCATCCATCTCTTCAACGGTCAGCTTTCCATCTCTAGCTTTCTCTGCTAAACCTGCTACGGTCAACTCGATATCAGCATAGGTCATATTCTGAACATTTCTCAACACAGGTACGACAAGACCTTTAGGAGTCGCCACAGCTACAGAAATATCAACGTAGTCGCGGTAGATAATCTCGTTTCCTTCAATGACAGCGTTGACTACAGGCTGGTCCATCAGCGCGTTGGCCGCGGCTTTTACGAAAGGCGACATCAAGCCTAACTTGACGCCGTGCTTCTTAGTGAAGGCGTCCAAGTTCTTCTTCCTGAAAGCCATTATGGAGGACATATCGAGTTCGTTGAAGGTCGTAAGCATGGCGTTGGTGTTCTGGGCTTCCTTGAGGCGCTGGGCGATACGCTGCCTCATCCTATTCATCTTAACTCGCTGCTCCGTGCGTGTACCAGCGATTTCCTTGCTGTAGTCAGCAGGGGGTACTTTAACGGAGGCAGTTTCGATCGCTTGCGCGTGACGAATAGCAGCAACAGGGATGGATGAGATAGGGGCTGCTGGGGGAGGAGTTGGTCTAGGGGGTGGTGGAGGAGCGGCAGCGGCTGGCGGTGGTGGTGGGGGTGCCGCAGTGGGCGTCGGCGGTGGCGGCGGCGGTGGGGCGGCAGCTTTAGGCGGCTCAGCCGCCGGTGTAGGCGCAGCTTTAGCCGGCGCCGCGTCCGTAATCTCAAGTTTAAACAGCTTCTGTCCCGCTTTAACAGTTTCACCATCTTTCACATACAGCTCTTTAATAATTCCATGGGCGGGCGCCATGACAGGTATAGCGGTCTTGTCTGTCTCGATCTCTAGCACGACCTCGTCGGCCGCGACGGCGTCGCCGACCTTCTTGTCGAGTTTGACGTCGCCCTCGGAGACGGAGTCGGGGAAGCTGGGCGTCATGACGTCCTGCGTCTCCCAGAGGGGGCTGGTGAAGTGGATGGGCGCCACTTGCTTGTGGGACACCAGGGGGAGCGCCTGGAATTAAACGTAAATTCATGTTTAACATTAATTAACGAGAGGGCACCACGAACTTGACGAGTTTCGAAAGGATTGGATTGATATTGCTATAGGAAGAGTGTTGAAGAGAATTGAAATGTGATGATTATGCAATCTGAACCAAGGACAAATGTAGAAAAATCTAATCTGTTAATACCTAATTCTACCATGATCAAAATGATGTAAGTAATGATACAGCAGATGATGATGTAAATCATGATCAAAATATACAGGGTGGCCAAAAAATAACTGCATTCCCGTTGCCAGGGAGCTTTTGGGATTATAGTGAGCAACTTTTACTATGGGACCAAATCCAGAAATCGCAAAAAAAAATTTGGCTGTTTCATACATTTTGGCTAGTCCATGTTCTATGGGAGGATACATTTTTTTTTTTCGCGATTTCTGGATTTGGTCCCATAGTAAAAGTTGCTCACTATAATCCCAAAAGCTCCCTGGCAACGGGAATGCAGTTATTTTTTAGCCACCGTGTAGATAGCCTTGTGAACGCACAACTTTGACTCTATCACACGACTGGGCTGGGCTGAAATAACATGTTAAAATCCCACGAAACCTTGTCACTGGAGAAACCTAGAAGATCGGACAAAAACATAAGTTAAAAATAAGCCCCCCCCCCGACTCATAAAGCTTTATGGGCCTGATTAAGTTAAATTATGTTTTACCCCTTTCTTACAAATACATAAGTCAAAATGACAGATAAGGACAAACGATTATTAGGTAATTGAGGTTTGCAGCGCGTTTATGAATAAGGGCTGATTTAGACGGCGCGCGAACTCGCATGTGTTTTTAGTTACATTGCGGACTGTCGGTTGCGTCCAATTCAGCCGACCGATCAAAACCCGCAATGTTCTCACATCCTCTAAATGGGGCCATAAGGGGGTCAGTTTACCTGCTTAGTAGCGACGACGGTGGTGCGGGGCAGGGCGAGGACCGTGGTGGAGCGGAGCCGCACCGGCTGCCGCCGGTACAGGCTCTGCAGGTGGCTCGAGCAGCGTCGGAGCATCCTGGACGTGACTTACTTTATCCTGGAACAATATATATTCAATTATCCTGCTGCCTAAAACTTGCCAAGACAAATGCAATTTTGATTTGATTCAAATTAGAATGGAACGGGCACGTGAGGCGGAGGAATGAAAGTCATGTGACGAGAAAGGTATTACGAATGAATGTGGAAAGGAAAACCGAGGAAAAGGTGGATGGACTGTGTGAGAGATGATATATGAAACGAACGCAAGTGAATGATGAGATGACGGGTGACAGAGAGGTGTGGAAGAGAAAGACATGCTGCGGCGACCCCAAGTGAATGGGAAAAGGGCAAGAGAATGATGATTATTAGAATGGTATGGAAGACCTTTTTATAGGCCTCTGGGCGGCTAGAATAAAGATTGTCTGAGTGATTTGCTTCAGTTTGGATAAAATGTGTTTTTGGATGAGCAGCTGTTCTCTTCTCCTATACAGGTCGCAATTCTAAACCGAATCTATTGAAATTTTGTTAGCATGTTCAATAATTATAGAGGATTTTTCGTTTCAGTTTTTGGAAATTATTCAAATTTAAACTGGGTAGAAACGTGGTTTTTAGTTTTCAAAATATAAATATAATGTTTAAGAAATGTTCTACCATTTTAAAATAATTATAAGCACCTAACAATTATTGTTTATTATTAATGTTATTAATAGCCCCAATACTAAAACGGCAATTTGTGCTCATTTAAGCCAAAGCCAAAGGTGTAAAGGTAAAGGTGTAAAGGTATAATGTGTAGGTAGGTAGGCAGGTAGGTGTTGGTAGGTAGGCAGGTAGGTAAAGGTACCTAGACTAGACTAGAGAGGACTAGGTGGTGTCTCTCCCATACAACACATCAACATCTGATCCATAAAGTATAAAAAAAAATTTTTTTTGCTTTCTAGGATTCAGGGTTATCCCATAGTAAAAGTTGCTCTCTATGACCTATATTCACAATTTCAGAAACTATTAAATCAAAACATCTTGCTAGATAACCACCAGCAATTATAAGCGTATTAGTATAATATCTTATCATTATTGTTATTCTGTTCAAAGGCGATTGTAAATATAATTTGAATGTAAACAAGTGAGTTAACAAAATAATAAAAAGTTTATCACACTTGACATTCTAGGTAGTTAAATTTTATGGGCTCAATTTTTTTTTTACATATTTTGACTGTTAACTGATTGGACTCATAGCCATGTGGCTGTCAAATAAACTTATTAGAATTTATTAAAAATAAAATTAAATCAAATCAAAATAGGAAAAATCCAAGCAAATTATCTATAACCAGAATAAACTAGAGATGATTAATGATTTATTACATTCAAATTAATTGGTAATTAGTAATTTAATTGCCATTTAGAATGCAATAATTTGCTATAGGTATATCATATATCTCTTTATCTCAGCAGTGAGGTCACATATTTACATATTCTCCGTACCTATTCTAAGTAAGCTACCACTAGTATTGCAATGCCATGGCAGAAAATGGCCTTGTTTTTTTCAATAATGTTAATGGTTTTCTTTTATTAAGAAAATTGGGATTGAAATAATCGAATTTAAACTGTTGTGAGACATACTAACATTGAATAATTTTACGGTGTAGACTCACTTGTTTTTAGTCACTTGCGCGACATGTTTCGGAGAGCCTAGGTCTCCTTTCTCAAGCACTACCAGTGCGAGCAGCGTTCACGACGGCCGTGTATCGCGTACTAACGCGATACACGGCCGTCGTGAACGCTGCTCACTCTGGTAGTGCTTGAGAAAGGGATTGAAATAGTCAAAATAATGGAATTTAGGGTGGTACTCCATCTGTCCAATGTCATTGCCAAGGCTCGGAACCGGTTTTTCTTCATACAAAAAATACCGGTTTTATTACGTTCTTTTTTGTTCTTTGGTTTATTATTTCATTTTTGATGGGTCAATCTAATATTACGAAGACGTCACTAAATACATGATTCAGTCCTATGGAAAGAGCATTAAATACTTAAAAATATTGGGCTATTTTGGGATTTAAAAAAGAAATGATTCATAGCCCCTGGTCATTGCGTCTCACTCTCTCTTTAAGCAAAATGTGAGACAAAATATACATTGGACAAAGTAATTGGACGGATCGAATACCACAGCTGTTTAACGTTAGAGTTAGACCCAAGTCTGCAGAGATTTTGATAACCCACACAGTGCAAGTGTTATTTTAAATGCCAAACTTCTATGAAAACATGACATAAATAACAGTTGCACTGCGTGGGCTATCAAAATCGCTGCAGACTTTTCTTGGTCTTACTATAGTAAGCCGCAAGCGAGAGGTTCCCGCGGGCCGCTGGTTGCCGACCGCTGGTCTACACTATAGTGTAGTTACACAATAGACAATATATCATATAAAAATACTCTATTCATCACATGATGGTGACAAATCATTTTGATTAAGCAATAAAGACAATGACATAATATGTGGAGAAATATAATAAGTTGAGTAAAACTGGATTTATCTTATTTATGCATAAATATGTTAATGAATATTAAATCATAACAAATCTTATGATAACACCATAGCAACGGTATCTGATAATAGTGGCAATAGATGTTATAATTATTGTTACTAGGTTAGTAGAGAAATTATAAATTATAATTAGTAAATTTGCAAATTAGTACTTATAGCACTTTGCTACAAGTGTTCAAAAACAAAATCACGCCAATAGACAATTAAAAAGAAAGTAAAACCTTTCACAAAAAAAAACAATTGCGAAATTGGATCAATGCCTGATGACATTTCTAGCAGTGACACCAGAAGTGAAAGTATGAGAAAAAAATTGCTGAAAATGATGAAATAAGGAAACATAAAGCAGATTATTTGCGTTATAGTTGAAATTTAACACGATTTCAACGCAAAAATATGCACCGCTAAAGCACATAGCACGATTATATTTCAAGGTTAGTCAACGAATACGTAAATGGCCCAAGTATTATTGATAAATATTAAATACCACACCCCTTACCTCCTGACCTGGGTAAACAATTGTTATCAGTGCACAGTTTGGTTAAATTCACGGACAAAAATGTTACATAAGCCTCGGTCTCATGACAAGGCGGCACCACCGAGTTAGATTATCGAGTCCATATCGGTTTTGAAGCGTTATTTAAAGCGTAGCTCGTGTGTTACGTGTGTAGAATGAACGGAACTGATACTTCACTTATATTTTGACGCTGCTATAACGAAATATTGGTCGTGTGGCCAAGAGACCTACATTTATTTCGATTGATCCAGTTGCTCGGTTTGGTCGGCGCTGGCTACCATCTGTCAAAAATGTGATGAAGGCGCTAAGGCGTTTTTCATATCGATAAAGATAAACATGATTCATAACTTTCTTGTGTTTTTTTTAAACACAATTTCTATCAAAATTCCTGTTAAATATTAAGGTAAAATATAAATAATATAAAAACTATATTTAATACTCGTGGTGGTAAATCCAAAATTTAATGATTTTCCTAAAACAATGTTTTTAGAAAACAGCGCCATCTCGTGAAACATGTAAAGGATTCTGCGGATACGTGTCCTAGTGTAGCCTAGCACAGTAACTTCACAAGTTTTTCTTTAGATGGCGGGACGGATGCAAAGATCCATACAAAAATAACAATTAAAAATAAAACCCGGCAAGTGCGAGTTGGACTCGCGCACGAAGGGTTCCGAACCATAATGCAAAAAAAAAACGAAAAAAAAAGCAAAAAAAAAAAACGGTCACCCATCCAAGCACTGACCACTCCCGACGTTGCTTAACTTTGGTAAAAATCACGTTTGTTGTATGGGAGCCCCATTTAAATCTTTATTTTATTTTGTTTTTAGTATTTGTTGTTATAGCGGCAACAGAAATACATCATCTGTGAAAATTTCAACTGTCTAGCTATCACGGTTCGTGAGATACAGCCTGGTGACAGACAGACGGACGGACGGACGGACAGCGAAGTCTTAGTAATAGATGATGCTACTAATACTAAATTTGACCTACTTCCGAATTAGGTCAAATATATTTAACCTGCCAGATTTGATTACAGACAGACAACGGGACAGGTGAAACTAAATAAAAACTTGTATAATCACGGTAATGTATAAATAATTCATGAAGGATTAACGGCGCGGTTCGGGAAATGAACTAGAGATGACTAGATATGAAATAGTAAAGATATGTGACGTTCCAAGGCAAAAGGTACCAATGCCCCGGCTGAGTATTGGAGCGGCGTTAATGATAGCGTAAGCGCCAGCCGCCATAAGATACCTTTTGCCGTGGAAGGTCACATATCTTTACTATTTCATATCTAGTGAACCTCTAATTCATTTCCCAAAACGCGCCGTAAGTTTCTAAGCAGGGGGCCGATTTTTGAATTTCGACCACTCGATTTCGTGTATTTCGTTCAATAATATCTCCAACATTAGGCATTTAAATTCTACTAATAGAATTGAAAACGAGTGGTCCATACCACTCGATACGCAATTTCTATCGCTCGTATTTCAAAAATTAGCATTTCGCCGTTTTCAACCGAATTTCGAGTGACGAAATCGTGCGATCGAAATTCAAAAATCGGCCCCCTGAGCGGCGCAATTTGCGAACTTCGATTTTCGCGATTATAGCCCATGGAGCCTGAATGATGACTATTTTACATGACCTTATTATCAGTGTCTTAGGGTAGTATTCAACCTATCCAAAACCTTGGTCCAATGTGTATTTGCGTCTCACATTTTGCTTAATGAGAGAGTGAGACGCAATGCTAATTGGACCAAGGAATTGGGCAGGTGGAATACCACCCTTAGAGGCGTGTAAATAAGGCGTAATATCCAGATTAGTAAATTTTTCGCCAATCTGATTAAATTGCCCGATCGAATCAGGAGGTGCGGAAGCAAACAGCAATTTGGCTCGCTGATTTGATCGCCCGATCAAATCAGGAGGACACAAAAATGACAATTTTCGAAGCTAGTATCTATGGAATGCTAGGATCTACGTGCGTTTGTTTATGGTTCTAAAATTGGTGATTAAATTGTGTACGTATGGACGCTAGATGAGATTGGCGCCAATTATTTTCCTGATCGACCGATTTGATCAGGCCCGTCTGGATACCACTTTATATAGGCTTGTAAATATGTTTGTGAACTCGACTGTACTATTACAGTCGAGTTCACAAACATATGTACCTATGTACAGTCAAGTGTTAAAATATGGGTGTATACAATTTACTCAAAAATATGTCCCATGTCCCATAGTTTTTAACCCTTTACCAGGTTAAGGGATATATATTTCCCACATACGGCACTTAAAACATGTGTTCTATTTTGCGATGAGTAAGACTGACATTCGATTGTCATTTTTGAAATGTCAGCCTGGTTAAAGAGTTAAGTTCTTTAGGTGTTTATCAGGCGGCAGTGTGATAACCGCCTAGAGAACTTAATTCAAGGGCATTTTCATTTTACCTTGTACTTGACCGTCAGTTTTGTGACGATTGCTAACCGGCCGTTAATGCAAACCACCCAAAACCGCGGGCAAACCTTTACAGTACACACTTAAGTGAAAATGCCCTTAAATGTCTAATGCTTTCTTCTGCAAGCAGTTGGGTAAACAGCGAAAAAAATAAACGACAAATGTACATAAACAATTTTATTTAATTATTTCAAACGCAATGTCTAACACGCACACATACAACTTATATTCTTTTGTACATCAGTTGCCATACGAGAATTTGTGCAAAAATAATTACTATATGTATAATTATAACTATATTTGGTAAAATAATACTTCATCGCGTTTTACATAAAACGTAAAATAAATATAAAGCTATGTGTCTACAAAATAAATCAACCAACACGTAGAAATTACGCAAACTTTTAACATATAATTTGTAAAAAAAACACTTAAGTTTAACTTTACCAGGCTGGGATATATATTTCCCACATACGGCACTTCAAACATGTGGTCTATTTTCGATCAGTAAGACATAAGTAAGACTGACTTTCGATTGTCATTTTTGAACTGTCAGCCTGGTAAAGGGTTGACAACCTAGGCTATGTTCTGAATCACGCTCACAGCGCCCACAGCACGCTCACGATCGGACCGATTCACGCTCACAGCGCTTACATGAGATATCGTGACGTCAATGGACGGCGCTCACGGTGCTCACACTCCCAGGCGTAAGCACCTTGAGCGCAAACGTCAAGGTGACGTTTGACAATGACAGGACAGGCGCGAAACAAATTTCAGAGAGCTAACTGATTCGGACCGGCAGCCAGCACTGTACGCGTTGTGAGCGTGATTCGGAACACAGGGCTACAGATTTGCGAAATTTGCCTAAACTTAACGGTGCGATCTGTCAACAGATTCGGACACAAATCGGGGCAAAAATCGTGTCGTCTACACAAGTCATTTTTGTTCTTTTCTCATGGTACAAAATATACTCAGACTAAGCATTCAGGGTAGGTTTAAAAAGCCCTACGCGAGCTTTTTAGAAAGTTAATCCTTTGACCGCCAGTCAAAGTAAAAAAATGTGCTGTATAAAATGAACCGTTATACATATGAATAAAGTTTATTATTGCTTGTTACTTAATACGCGGTGGCCAAAAAATAAGTGCATTCCCGTTGCCAGGGAGGTTCTGGGACTATACTGAGCAACTTTTACTATGGGACCAACCCCAACATCGCAAAAAAAATACCCTTCCATAAAAAATGGACCAGCCAAAATGCATGAAACTGCCAATTTTTTTTTCGCGATTTGGGGGTTCCCTTTGTAAAAGTTGCTCAGTATAATTCCAAAACCTCGCTGGCAACGGGAATGCACTTATTTTTTGGCCACCCTGTATAAAATAGTGGCGATCAACAGATCAAAAAGGCATATACTAGGAAAAATTCGACCCATGTCGCGTGGCCCGAGTGGCCGAATGGCACAGGTACCTGCCGCGATAGCAGAGGACGCTGGTTCGATTCCAGCCCTGGGCAGTGGCCTTATTGGTCACTTTTCTTCGTATATGACATTTATTTATGATAAAAAGACTAAAAAATATCACAAAATTGGCAGTGGAATACAGGATATGGCGAAAAAGCTTAATCTTTAATAAAATCTATGTTATATATTAATTTGTTTAAGGCTATATTAATATTGCTATTTAGTCCATTTGGTAATATGTACGTAAAATAAATAAATAATCAAAAATGTTAATTTATTATTAACTGGGACCTATCACTAATTGCTCTGAAAGCATTGTGAGGTTGTATTCCTATAATTTATCAGTAAATTTAAATAATTATTAATTATTTTCCCAATAATATTGCTTTCGAACACAATTAACTATTATTATTGGTATTCAAGTTATTAATTAGAAAAATATAATTTCGTTTGCAAAACTGATATTGACGCCATGACAAAAACGGTTTTATTATTATTTTATATAAGCATAAAAAGCGTAGGTGCCTTTTATTATTTTGCTAAAATAATCGTCTATTAAAGAAAACTTTAATTTTCATTAGAAAATACAGTCGAAGAATTTAATTTGTGACTTGTGACCCATTTCGTACCTTGCCACAGTGACAATCGCTATTAAAGTCACTATATCCTCCTAAGGCCTAAGGTCCTATAGTATGAATTATCTCAGGTGATTTTTTCGGGCTCGGACCCTAATCTGTTAAACAAAAGGTATTGTTTCCTTTATGCAGTGGTTACACTGCTTACTGCTAATAGCCCCGACATAAGTAACGGGACCAAGCCCGGTTAAAAAGCAAACTTACCACTCTAATTATATGGTTCAAATTCATGATCATGAAACAGGCCATTCGGTGATAGATAACACGTTTTGTTATTTCCAAAAACAAGACCACCCTGATTGTTCTCTGAACGAGCTGTCATATGAATTTGAACCTTAATACTATCACGATAGTTGCTTTTTAAACGACATGGTTGCTTTGGCACGTGCAGAAGAGCACTGTTAAAAGAAACAAAGGCTTTTTCACCTCAGCAGCTCGAACAAGGGTACTTTGCTTCTTAAAAACAGTGAGCAAAATGCGGTTTTGCTCACTGAGTGTGTCTCTGTCTGAGACAAAATGACATTCAAGTGACCTTTATAGTCAAATGTCATTTCAACATGCGGGGTCTAATACAAGTTCGATATACTTGGGTTCTATTATCTCTGTCCCTCTAGGTATGTTCTCACTGCTTAGGGTGAAAAATTTTGTGTACTACACGAGATCAAAGTTATTTACATCTCGTGCGCTTTTGAATCCCTTACTACGCTCAAGATTCTAAATTAGATTCACTCGCTACGCTCGTGAATCTATTATAGAATCTTTCGCTTGCACGGGACTCAAAATAAGCACTCGAAGAAATATCAAACTTTGATCTCTTGTTGTACAAATAACTATTGTTTAACGGATTAGCACCCGAACCCGAAAAAATCATCTGAGATAATTTATACTATACCTATAGTACTTATTCAGTTCAATGAAATTTATATCATATTCGATTGGAACAGAGTTGCTTTTGCTTTGTTTCGTTCAGTTTTTGGACAACGCAAAATCAACTCTATTTCCTACACTAAAGGTTCAAATTTCTGTGGTGCTGAAAACAATACACTATTTTTTTTTTGGGCAGTCGTGTAAAAATGGGTAGGACATTAAAGTCTACTCAGTAAAAAAATATTTAAGAGAGAATAAGTATAGCACGTGATCGTCCATAAAAGAGAAAACGTTTTTTCACTTGTAAATAATTTCAATTCTCCATGATTTTTTAGTATGTTATTGACACAATGAAAAACTAGGTTTGTAGGCTTTCCTTTTTTCAAAATTTGCAATGCAAAAGAAAATATTTTTTAAAGCGAAACCTATAAACCTAGAATATATTATGATGAAGGGATCGACATCAAAATCAAAAGTGATATGTTAAGATTTAGTTAGTGGAAAACGTTTTCTGCCGAAATGGAAATTGTATGAAGAAAGTACTTTTTGTGAGTAGCTTATACTTCCCTCTTAAGGTAATGTGGGGTTAAGAGAAACAGTTTATTTTACTCGGGGCAAAGAGAATTTGAAATAGAGAGCTACTGTAATGGTAAATTATGTGGCTACAGTACATTTACTGTCATCTTTCGACAGAAGATTAAACCTGTTAGAACGCCATTTGACTCTGATTATTATTCTTTCACTGATATGTGTTAACTTGTTAAATATTAATATTAACGCCATCCACTCTAGAGTAGGCCAAAGGTATGGTGCAATCTTTTCGAGCGATGGCGCCATAACCTTTGGCCTACAGTCGAGTAGATGGCGTTAATTTCAATATTTAACACATATCACTATCAGTGAAAGAATAAGGATCAAAATCAAATGGCGTTCTAACAGTTTTAAATTTGTGTCGAAAGATGGCAGTAAATTTACAGTGGCTACATAATTTACTTTGACAATCCACTATACACTCTATTCTCTTTGGTATGAGGATACCTTACTAGAGTTTCTCTTGTCCCGATGTTTCTCTTACCCCATATAACCTTATGTCAAAAACAATCAGTTACATTAATTCATTATACACGTCGGTTAATCATCTAGGCCAATTCTTTTTCTTGCTTTTCTGTCTTCACCGCGCTCTCGTTCGCTCTCGCGCTCTGTGTGTCAACCTGCGAACAAAATATAGGTACGTTATGATTCTTATGAAACAAATAAAAAGTTAGTTTGGCCAGATTAAAAAAAAAACGGATATGTGCGAGTCGAACTCGCCCACCGAGGGTTCCGTACCCAAAGGGTAAAAACGACGGGACCCTATTAATAAGACCGTCTGTCCGTCTGTCTGTCACCAGGCTGTAACTCATGAACCGTGATAGCTAGACAGTTGAAATTTTTACAGATAATGTATTTCTGTTGCCGCTATAACAACAAATATTAAAAACAAAATAAACTAAATATTTAACTGGGGCTCCCATACAACAAACGTGAGTTCGAACGTACAGAACCCTTCGCGCGCGAGTCCGACTCGCACTTGGCCGATTTTTTAGTATTTGTTGTTATAGCGGCAACAGAAATACATAATCTGTGGAAATTTCAACTGTCTAGCTATCACGGTTCATGAGATACAGCCCGGTGACAGACAGACGGAAGGACAGGCGGACAGTGGAGTCTTAGTAATAGGGTCCCGTTTTTACCCTTTGGGTACGGAACCCTAAAAATCGACTTATATTAGGGGGAGTCCGGGACACATGACCAGGTAGCGGTACTGATAAATCCACTACTTGACGCTAGATGTCGACTACGAAATAACACGCGTTTTTGTAACTGATGTATGGAGTTAGCACTCTTTCCTTACTTATATTTCTTTATGCCTCACGGAATTAATGAACGCCCCCCTAAAAGACCTTACTCACCGGCGAGTGAGGTCGCGGCACGGTCAGCGCTCGGTACGGTTCACCTGCACAGTATAAAAAGGCCTTAAGAGCCCATCAACGTGCACACTAGCGCCACTGCTAAATAATCGTGATTATTTAAATTTAACGAAAGATATTTAAAAAAAAACCGGCCAAGTGCGAGTCGGACTCGCAAACGAAGGGTTCCGTACCATTATCTATAAAAACGGTCACCCATTCAAGTACTGACCCCGCCCGACGTTGCTTAAGGCGACGGTAGCGGTGGGTAAAATTTCAGATTCTGTCAATTTACCCCATTTCACACACAAGCGCACTTCACGCACACTACCTCACTTTACTGGGACAGGTCAGTGACCCATCACGTTTTTTTAAGATTGGACTTTTAGTTTAGTATTGACCACTAGCCTCCTTTGAGGGTAAAAGCGTTCCATTGAAAGATGAAAGAGAAACAATGCATTTAATCTTGCTTTCCTTGTCTGTTCATGTCACACGTGACGTACCTATTTAATTCATTTGATTGTTGACTGTTTTATTACCTAATATTGCTTTGTCGAGATACGCGTTTTGTACAATTAAAGCGAATAAAACAAGATGTCATTAAGTCAGATGTAAAATGTTATTTACTACTCTATACGGTTTTTCATAAGGTGCAAAATCCATTCAATAGGAATTTAAATAAATAAAGTTTCAGCAGGGTGGCAATTCGAACCTGCTTACACATTTTCACGAGAATCAGTTGAGAAATGTGATCTGCAAAGGAGAACATACAAAAGCATTTTTGCCCAAGCTGAAACGGAGACCTTTGCTAACGCTCGGCCAATGATGGTTTAGGTACACCTATAAAAAATGGTTGTTCCTGCTGTAATTTTAATATCTTTATATTTCAACCGGTACAGTTTTACCTTCAAAAATAATCGGTATCGCTAAACAATAGCGGTACTAAACTACTTATACGTTCACGAAATCGGTATCTGCATAACTTGATTGTTGACTGTAAACTAACCTGGAAAATAATCTCAAAATCACCGAAACATTTATGTACAGTCACCTGCAATAATATGTTACGTCATTAGCGCCAACTTTGTCTCCAGGGAAACTTTGCCCAAAACGACAATTTTAAACAAATTCGTTAATGTAGAAAAAATTATAATAGTTATGGCCACCCTGCTATTTTTAGTAGAAAATAGGTTATATTTCTGACAAAACTATATACCAAACTTGTGCATAACTTGACTTGGGAATTTTGAGTTTGAGCGAGTTGCCTAATATAAGGTATATTTCGGCGGGCAAAAAATTTATAAATAATGAATGCAAGTAGAAAAAAATTGAGAACCCTTTGACAAATATTTCCGGGTTTGAGTTATAACACATGAAGCATAGGTTATGTCTATTGAGATTTAAACTAAAAAGGCCTAAATACACAAAAGTTTTAGCGGTGGGTAAAGTAATCCGGTAATTTGCCATCCATACCAACATTGCCCACCACCAAAAACGGATTAGGGTTGTCACTTTCATCTAATTTACCCAACTTCGCAAGTAAAAGAAGGTTATGTTTGTACACTAAAATAAGTTTATAAATATATACTGTATTTATTTGTCTTATTATCCTTTATTTAGATGTTTTATCCCGTTAACGAATGAAAAACACAACAAAAATCATATTATTAAACTATTGTAACAGATTTTCTCAAAAGTGACAACCCTAGCCTTTGTAAAATGCTTAGGCGAGCCTTATTTGGAAATGGGCAAAAACGGGTAGGCAACATTGCCCAGCAAATTTATTTAAAAGTTTTTACACTTATGTGCTAAGTTATTAACAGGGAATGGTAGGATTGCCCAAAACCTTTAAGTGATCCTTAGACATCATCATCATACGAGCTGTATTTGAATACCAAATTGACGTGGGCAATGTTGGCATAAACCCCGGATATCTTTGCCCGCCCTCTAAAACGCAAAAAAATGGGTAAAAACACGATAAAAAATATTTTTTTTTCAAATAAACTGATGCGTTTGATCACAATGGACGTGCTGAGCAAAAAAAGTCATATGATGTGAAGTTTTTTGAGAAATTCGTTTAAAAAAATAAGCGGGCAAAGTTGGTGATAATGACGGTACACGGTACCTACTCTTCGAAGGCCGCAAAAATATGTGACATGGTCTTACGGTTCTACAAATAAGATCGTGTCAGATATTTTTGCGGCCTTCGTTGTGTAACATAAATTGCAGGCGACTGTACATTTGGAATAATTATTTTATTTAGTTTCAACGAAAGCTTCAAGTTTAGTACGAAAATACTTCAGATATGCAATATGCACAAAATGTAGACCTAATCGAAATAAAACATTGCTTTTTATAGGTAATTTATAAAACATTTGATACATAGGTATATATAACTAAAGATGAGTCTTTAAACTTTTTTCATTTTAAGCGACTTTTGAAGGAACATAATATTTAAATTCGACTGTAATTGTAGAGAAACACAGCAAATTAAAAATATAATGGCATGAAGAGTCGGTACTCGGTTTCTTCGTGAACAAATTTACGTGTAATTTAATGCAATTATTAAACATTTATTGAACGAATTATGGTTACAAAGTGAGATCTAAATCGAAAACCTCATATACCGGCCCCTTGTTTGGGAGCCCCACTTAAATCTTTATTTTATTCTGTTTTTAGTATTTGTTGTTATAGCGGCAACAGAAATACATCATCTGTGAAAATTTCAACTGTCTAGCTATCACGGTTCGTGAGATACAGCCTGGTGACAGACGGACGGACGGACGGACGGACGGACAGCGAAGTCTTAGTAATAGGGTCCCGTTTTACCCTTTGGGTACGGAACCCTAAAAAACGGTCGTTTATTCGGAACGTTTCCTTTCTAATCCAAAAGGCCTATAGTTGCTGAATCGACTACTTTCCTACTGATGTCGCTTACGAACGTTATTCTTTATTCAAGCTGTATCGATGTAAATAAATCAAAATAAATAATAAAAAACAAAACGAAAAAAAAAAGCAAAAAAAAAACGGTCACCCATCCAAGTACTGACCACTCCCGACGTTGCTTAACTTTGGTCAAAAATCACGTTTGTTGTATGGGAGCCCCATTTAAATCTTTATTTTATTCTGTTTTTAGTATTTGTTGTTATAGCGGCAACAGAAATACATCATCTGTGAAAATTTCAACTGTCTAGCTATCACGGTTCGTGAGATACAGCCTGGTGACAGACAGACGGACGGACGGACGGACGGACGGACGGAAGGACGGACGGAAGGAAGGACGGACGGACGGACGGACGGACGGACGGACAGCGAAGTCTTAGTAATAGGGTCCCGTTTTACCCTTTGGGTACGGAACCCTAAAAAGAGGGCCGCTACGGACTGTATTTTGTATTTAAGTACCTTTTGAATACATTAAACTAGTTTTTATGTTGCTGGATTCGTCAATATATACGTCCAAAGTTAAAACGGCCGTTTTTGTTTTGATTCATAGATCAACGAATCCAGTAACATAAAAACTAGTTTGATGTATTCAAAAGGTACTTAAAAACATAATACAGTACGTAGCGGCCCCCTTTTGACGTGATAACATCTTATAAATCGATGAACACCGGTAGCATGCACGAAAAAGTGTCACGTTGTGGACATATCTCCATGGTAACGTTTAATGTAATGGTAATGTTTTCTTATGACGTTATCACGCAAAATTATCGTCCGTAAACCACTTTACAGACAACCATTTTTTTTAATATCTTTTGTTAAATTTAAATAATCACGATTATTTAGCAGTGGCGCTAGTGTGCACGTTGATGGGCTCTTAAAGTGGACATCTTGTAAATCGACATATCCCGTACATTTACCGTCCTAACAGAGATACATTTATTCGTATATGATACGATTTTGTCCACAAAGGCATAGAGAAATAAGTTAGTATAGAGTGCTCAGTCTATACATCAGTTTGTTACCAATACGTTTATTTTCGTAGTCGACATCTAGCGTCAAGTAGCGGATTTATCAGTACCGCTACTTAACACTAGATGTCACGAGTGTCGTGACTGACGAAAAGTGTATTGCTCATTAATTCACAACTAATATTACAAGCAGAAAAGTAGAAAATAGAGTTCCGGTTAATCTGGTTATAATATTAGCTGAAAATTGTTGAGCATTAGAGTTGT
The DNA here is from genome assembly GCF_910591565.1 of Cydia splendana. Classification (NCBI taxonomy): domain Eukaryota; kingdom Metazoa; phylum Arthropoda; class Insecta; order Lepidoptera; family Tortricidae; genus Cydia; species Cydia splendana. The sequence goes on from NC_085985.1 coordinate 2,119,058, forward strand.
CGCTGTGCTCTATTGTCAAGTAGCGGTACTGATGAATCCACTACTTGAGTCGACATCTAGCGACTACAAAACTACTTTACTACTTTAGCGTTAATAGTATGCTAGTTTTACCTGTGGTTCTCTCTCTCTCTCTTTCCCGCCAGCGAGCGTGTTGGCGAGATAAGGCACGCGGAGCACGCAACGCTAGTACAGCTTCTCGACCGGCCGGTGTGTGTGTGTGTGTGTGTGTGTGTGTGTGTGTGTGTGTGTGTGTGTGTGTGTGTGTGTGTGTGTGTGTGTGTATTTGTGGACACTAGTAGTCAGCAAGGGATAGCTGTACTTCTTTCTCTTTCTCCCACTCGCCGGCGAGCGTGTTGGTGAGATAAGGCGCGCGGAGCACGCAACGCCAGTACAGCTTCTCGACCGGCCGGTGTGTGTGTGTATGTGTGTGTGTGTGTATTTGTGGACACTAGTAGTCCGTAAGGGATACCTGGGGCCTATTTCTCGTACGTTACAAGTCTTGTAATACAAGTGTGTATCTATGGTAACGCTTGTATTTCAATATTTTTTACAAGTTTCCGTTTCACGTAAATGTATAATTGTTACAAGAGAGGGGATAAAAGAGTTTTCACAAGTGTTGTTGTTTCACAAGTTGACAAACACTAGTAGATATTATATACTAAAATAGTAATTTCGTTTCTCAAAAGCTGTACTTTATACTTGTAGCTTGTGACTTATCACGAAATAATGAGGAGTCTCTATAAACTGCTAATATGCGTTTTTGGTAAAAATCGATTAATAAATAAATGAAGATATTGTATTTTTAAAATCTCAAACGTGTAAGTTTTGAATGCACTTCGTTAAAATCAGTAATATTATTTAAATTTAGCTTTTATTCTCCAAAAAAAACAGTAAACTCATTCCTATGAAATTATTATAATTGGGAAAGAACCAGTAAATGACCAATAACATAATAATTTTGTAACAAATTCACCCGTATTATAAAAAAAAACCGACCCACCCTGAAGCTTGTAAACATTCATAGAGTGACTGACGAAACTGAGTTTGATTTTACACTTGTAATTGATAATTTTGAGAAACGCTTTTCATTACTACTTGTATTATTATACGCTTGTATATTCCGAAAACACAAGTCAGCCATTTTATTTTCCTCTTATTAAGATTATGATGCATAACCTTCGAGCAACACCGGCTTCCGACACATCGGAAGGGAGGGGCCCAAGCGATATCTCACAGTACAAATCTTTCTGCCATTTTTCGCGGGGGGAAAGGTGCACACAGTCGCACTTCTCACACACTTACATACAAAATCCAATCTGTAATGACGACACAAATACATAGAAAATGACACACGTCAAAGACAAATCTTGCAAACCTCGATCTCTTTTTGTGTACGGACGAGTGACAAGTGTCACAACACGCACACTAACACATTTTCGTTGAAGTATGTTATTGTATTCTGAGATTCTGAGAGATGAGAAGTCGGATTTGTCGCTCGACCGATCCGCAATTTGTACTGAGCGAGCAAAATCGATAAATCCAACAATTACATGAGACTAAAATATAATAATTGTGTTTGAATGTAATTAAACGTATGATATATAAAAAAAATATTACATGTGAAATGTAACACTTTCTTTTTGTAAATTTGATGTCCCCGACCTCTTTTTATAACAAAAAACCGAGCAAACAGGCATTTTTGTGCAGCAGTATTCACGCGCGCGTCTGGACTCGGTCTAGTGAAAAATCCAAGTGCAACTAGTTTTATTACCCGCGCTAGATTAGATTGACGCGGTAATCTTGTACCTCGGCAGAGGGGAAATAGTGCGAATGCCGCCTCCCTTCCGTGTTGCTCGAAGTGCATAACAGTGACATTGACATTAAGATAACATTTATAATGGCCATTGCATTTCCTTTTTGCATAGTAAACAAACCTATTTTCTAACTTTAGACAGCCGCCTTGTAGCACTTGTAGTAATCATTCCTACGAGAAACAGAATTAAAACACACTTGTACAATGAAATTTTAAATGTAAGCTTGTAGACTTGTGAACTTGTAACGTACGAGAAATAGGCCCCTGTACTTCTTTCTCTTTCTCCCGCTCACCCGTGTTGGCGAGCGTGTTGGCGAGATAAGGCGCGCGGAGCACGCAACGCCAGTACAGCTTCTCGACCGGCCGGTGTGTGTGTGTGTGTGTGTGTGTGTGTGTGTGTGTGTGTGTGTGTGTGTGTGTGTGTGTGTGTGTGTGTGTGTGTGTGTGTGCGTGCATGTGTGTGCGTGCATGTGTGTGTGTGTGTATTTGTGAACACTAGTAGTCAGCAAGGGATACCTGTACTTCTTTCTCTTTCTCCCGCTCGCCGGCGAGCGTGTTGGCGAGATAAGGCGCGCGGAGCACACAACGCCAGTACAGCTTCTCGACTGGCCGGTTGACGCTCCAGCCCGCCAGGCGCACACCGAGCGTACGCCAGTAGCGGACTTCGCATCTGAAAAAAGAAGGAAATTAAAAAAATGGCCTGTCAAAGGGCCATAGCTTATGAAATGGGCTGGTATTTAGATGTGACCCGTTAAAAACTAAAAATTAACCCTCATCGCAATGAAACGATGAACCGGTTTTTGATAAGTCTAAGAAACGTAAGAACTGTCGCCAGAAAACCTGCTTTCAAATTAAAAAAGAAACACATCCACATCACCTGATCAAGAGCTACACTGCCACACAACCATACACCTGCGAGCACTGTAACTCACAGGCTGACGGTGTCCTTATGCAGCAGTACTGCGCTGACGCCGCACCAGCGCGCCGTCCAGCGCCACAGCAGCGAGTGCAGGTCCAGGCTGTAACCATACACCTGCGAGCACTGTAACTCACAGGCTGACGGTGTCCTTATGCAGCAGTACTGCGCTGACGCCGCACCAGCGCGCCGTCCAGCGCCACAGCAGCGAGTGCAGGTCCAGGCTGTAACCATACACCTGCGAGCACTGTACCTCACAGGCTGACGGTGTCCTTATGCAGCAGTACAGCGCTCACGCCGCACCAGCGCGCCGTCCAGCGCCACAGCAGCGAGTGCAGGTCCAGGCTGTAACCATACACCTGCGAGCACTGTAACTCACAGGCTGACGGTGTCCTTATGCAGCAGTACAGCGCTGACGCCGCACCAGCGCGCCGTCCAGCGCCACAGCAGCGAGTGCAGGTCCAGGCTGTAACCATACACCTGCGAGCACTGTATCTCACAGGCTGACGGTGTCCTTATGCAGCAGTACAGCGCTGACGCCGCACCAGCGCGCCGTCCAGCGCCACAGCAGCGAGTGCAGGTCCAGGCTGTAACCATACACCTGCGAGCACTGTATCTCACAGGCTGACGGTGTCCTTATGCAGCAGTACAGCGCTGACGCCGCACCAGCGCGCCGTCCAGCGCCACAGCAGCGAGTGCAGGTCCAGGCTGTAACCATACACCTGCGAGCACTGTAACTCACAGGCTGACGGTGTCCTTATGCAGCAGTACAGCGCTGACGCCGCACCAGCGCGCCGTCCAGCGCCACAGCAGCGAGTGCAGCAGATCCAGGAAGCGGAGCACCACGTGCACGGGCAGGTTGTCGCCGAATCTAAACCACAAAAGATTGAAAACGGTGCCAGAAATGTAACAAGTCTGTGTTAAATTTTGTCGTATAGTATTTGTACGCCACTATTGGCAGAGCATGGTTAAGACTACGAAACCTATGTAAGATCAATCATTGTACCTGTGTTTTCACAAATAAAGATTCTCCCTCTCTCTCTCTCTCTCTCTCTCTCTCTCTCTCTCTCTCTCTCTCTCTCTCTCTCTCTCCCTTTCTAACAAAAACAAATGTCAAGATCACGGATAAGGGGTCATCCGTTAATTACATCACACGTTTAGGGGGGGGAGGGGGTCAAGAAAATGTGACATGTTGTGACAAGGGGGAGAGGGGAGTCACAAACTTTGTGACGTCACTTTAACTTCATCAGTAACCAAAATTTAATCATTTTATTTACTGTACAGTTCAAAAACAAGTTTTTGGAACGATAATCGTTTTTATTAGTTTAATTTTTTTTCATAATCAGTTTTGGGTTATAAATTTACTAATATTTTGACAAAAAATTAATAATACTTAATTCGATTTGCCGATTTCGTTGAAAAAATGTGACGTCACACCAGGGGGGGAGGGGTTTGCCAAATGTGACCAAGTGTGACAAGGAGGGGGGGAGGGGTCAAAAAACCTTGAAATTCGTGTGACGTAATTAATGGATGACCCCTAAGGACAGATTATTTTTCATCACACTTGCTCTTGCATCTTATTCATGCAGGTGTACTGAAGGGTAAAGGCCTATATTGTTCCCGCGGGAGTTATGGACTGTGAAAACAAGCTATAACTCCCTAGGGAGTTACGTCCCAAGGGTAAAGGTACATTATGGCGGTTGGCCCCGACGCTATTATTAACGCCACTCCAATAGTAGTGCGGTGCTATGCGACGTAAGCGCCAGCCGCTATAAGGTACCTTTTCTCGTGGAAGGTCACATTTGATTAATATACGTGGACCACTTTGAAAGTTTTCACGATGGAAATGGATACTATTGAGCAGGGATCGGATACCAGTATTTTTTTTATAGGAACGAAAACGTGATTTTTTCGTTCTTTGTTAATAGGGAGTATTAGGCATAGCTCTGCGTAGGTGGCACCACTGGCACCACTAGCACATACAGTAAACAAACCTCATTGACATCATCAATGACACATCATGCGTCACTTGGTCAATCACACGGCCTACCGTGAAACACGACAATCGAAAGTTCGGTTTCTGCCTCTCTATCACTCTTGCTTATTCGATCGATAGAGAGGCAGATAAATTCGATTTCCGCGTTTCGCGGTAGGCCACCTGTAAACAAACCGCCTTGGTGCATTAATGTCATAGTGAAAACTTCTCAAAAAACTGTTTAAGGCCTCGTATGTACAAGTTACTCTATGGTTTACTAAACAAATTAGTGCTGCACTCTGGCGGCAGAACATTGCAGTAATACCCCCTATTATTTCATTTCTAAAGTGTAAATAACATTATTTGCGGTATTTGACACATTATGACTGACGTATATAGAGATGTAACTAACGCAAATCGATTGTCACAGCAAGCGATTACGATTGGATGGCACGTAGACTGAGGTATCGAATTGTGACGTATAATGAATTTTTATTTGAGATTTAAATAAAGCTAGAATTATATGGTTTTCCCGCAAGCTACCGGTCGGTCGGTGTATTTAATACACCGACCGAGTAGGTCGCACCCATTGTCAAAATTGAAACTAACTGGGGATCTATTTTAAAGTTTATGTATGTTATTTCTGTGTTAAATTTGTTGTCTGTTAAGTGACGATAAATATATCCATATTTACAGTTAATTATCCACCTTTTCCTTATTTTTATTAAAAGAAAAATGAAAAATTCATATCGATTTACTTAGACGACTACCGATTCATAACGGTGGTGTCCGGCCAACCCTAAAATTAAAAAAAAAAAGACGTAGAACGTAAACGTTCGCAGTGCAGTTGTTTTCCTTTGTGATTTCGATGTGCAAAACATTTTACGTAGTATTGCTGTTGTGAGTGACAGACGTCAAATACCGTAAATAATGTTATTTACACTATAATTGGGCAACCTAATAATACGAAGTCGTTACCGTGAACATTCGTTCACTGTAAATACACAACTGAGTCCTACATTTGGAGTATAAAATAACTCGAAATATTTGGTTATTTCACACTTTTTGCGAAACACCGGTTCCGTTCCCTGCTGTTTATTAGTTACATATATTGTTTCGTACTATCGCTCACACTGTTAACTGTGGATCTTATGCATTTTGTAATAAGGTCCACCGATGTAGTTATAGTTCCTTTTTGAAGTGAAAACCTCTTTAGCGGCGCTGTGCACTTTTTGTGATGGGGAAAAAATGTTAAATTCGCGACAGGTCACGTGACCGTAAGATTCGACAGATTTGTAAATTCGTAAGACGGACACGTGACCTGATCGAAAAACTGTTACAATGTCATTGAGTTTTCACTTCTGCCGGCACTCCCGGAGTGCAACCCGTTGTTTTTTTTTAGTATTAGACAAAGACTACGCGATCTTGACGTGTCTTTTAATTGAAAGACGCTTGTACAAAATCAGTTACTATTACTTATGAAAGCAAAAGAATGTAAATAATCGTATATGATTCATAATTGTTACATATTTGCCGTGACTTATTTTTAAAACGTGTTTTTCAATAAAAATACGTATCAAGATTGTTTACCTTTTTACAAGCTTATATTTAGTTTCACCTGACCGTTGTCTGTCTGTCTGTCTGTCTGTCTGTCTGTGTGTAATCAAATCTTGCAAGTTAAATTTGATCCACTTCTCGGTTTCCGATTGAGCTGAAATTTTGCATACATACGTAAGTCGGGTGACAATGCAATATTATGGTGTCATCGAGCTGATCTGATGATGGAGACCGGAGGTGGCCATAGGAACTCTGTGATAAAACAACGAAACCAATTGTGTTTGGGGTTTTTAGAATTGTCTCGATGAGTATTCGTTGCCTGTGGAAAAAAAGTACAGTCGGCGATAAAAGCTTGTACCAAAAATGAAATTTTTGCCAAAAACTTATTTTAATACTAAAAAAACGAACTGTAGGAGTGCTGCTGTTTGTACAAATGCAAATACAAAATTTCTTTATTAACCAAGTAGAACAGGCAAGATTGACAAAAGTAGGTAATTATACATTTATAATACCAAAGACATATGTAGCTCCGTATAAGATGAATAAAGTCTAAGAAAAAAACGTGCCTCGGAAATCAAGAAAAAGTCATTCTCGGATAGATGGCGCACACACCTTTGGCCTATGGTCGGCTAGATGGCGTTGACGACACCGTTTTATATTTAACAATTTTAACACATAGGTATCAGTGAATGAACATGGTTCAAAATGATATAACTAGTAGTTCGCCCCGAACTGAGAACTCGCGGTTAACCAAAAATTATATAGCGATTGACTTTGTTGCACCTACTTACGTACTCGTATAGTGCGACATAAAACAATAGCGTATAAATGAGGGCGCCACTTTCTACGTAACTGTCACATTTTTGACGTAAAATGCTTACACATTGCAACAATTTAGTATGGACATTTTTGAGTTCCATTTTATTTAATTTCTACTATTTTATGTCGCTCTATATAGGCGGAAATGGATCAAAGATCGCGTGGATTTATTGCAAGGTCTGTGGAGCCCTTAACTGATAGATTTAAGCAAAGAGTAGAAAAAATTTAGGCGCGAACGGATATGGTCTCATAGAAAATTTGAGTTTCGCGCCTTTTTCTACTGACAAGATTTGCTTTTTTGCATCAATTTTGAAGCGCCATTTACAAGTTTAGCGTTAAGTAATATATGGCGCTATTTTTTCGAATAAAGGGCTTCGTGTACGGCTGTCCCTCCCCTGGATTTAAGTCACCCCCATAGAGATTAAAATAAACTGTATCTGTGCTAAGCCGAAATATTTCCTGTCAATTGTCAAATACATATTTTATGTTTATTCTATTTTATTTTTATCTTGCTAATTATTTCAAAATGGTAAATTTAAAAACTATATTATAAAAGTGTAAGCCGAGCACTTTCATTTGATACTAAACTCGACCATGTTTCTTGCAAAAAAAATGACCAGAATAGCAATACCTCTCACAAACAGCTTTTTGGCCTTCTAAGCTCTTCTAGCTCAATAACCCCTTGATCGGGCCTGCTCATAATTTAATGACTAAAATATAATGCCCTCGACTACACGTTTACCCAACTTCATTTAAATTAGAACAAATTTACTTAAGTTCTTGAGTATCAAACTATCTTCTGACAGTTCAGCTTAAAAACATCGAAATGCCGGGACGTGCCGCCGCCAGCCGCGTGTTCAAAGTCGAATGTAAGAACTTCGCTTCGCTTCGCTCGCTCGTTCGAAAATAATAAAATCATTTATCCATATATATATATTTTTTCGATTGTTTTATACGTTTTCACTTGAAGTTTTTTGTCGTGTGTCGATAGATGGCAGTAAATTTACTGTGACTACAAAATTTACTATGACAGGACCCCTCTATACTATCTATTCTCTTTGATAATACATACATACCAGTTAGATTAACAGTAGCTCTCACACCAGAGCCTCTACTATCAGTTTTGACATTGACATAACGCTCACGTCTACGTAATTTACTTTCTGTACATCTCGCTTGCACTAATATGCGAGTACGAGCGAGATGCATAGAAAGTAATTTACGTAGACGTGAGCGTATATGTCAATGTAAAAACTGATGGTAGACGTATAGGTCAAGCCTGTGTCGTGAGGACTGTGGTGAGACAGTGATAGCAAAACGAATTAACAACTAGGTGGTGCTATAATACGAGTAAATGAGACGGTATAAATCTACAATACAAGTTAATCACACACACATCACATCAGTGTACATAAGTGGACCTTACGCCTATTGTAATAAAGTCCACCAATGGACAGTTTAGTATTCGTACCTGGGGTTAGTCGGGCCGTGTTCCGCATCAAAATCCTGGGCACTGAAGCAGTATGGCCGGTAGCTGATGGCCCCTACTATCTTCGGGTCCATTTTCCTTATCTGCAGAACAAATAAAAATAACAATACAAATACAAATACTTTTCCATCCATCCGCAGCAGAATCAAAGTAATTGATGTAGCCCTCCGAATCGCTAAACTTAAGCAGTGGGCGGGGCACATTGCCCGTAGAACCGATGGCCATTGGGGCGGAAAGGTTCTCGAGTGGCGACCACGTACCGGAAGGCGCAGCGTGAGTAGACCCCCCACAAGTTGGACTGATGACCTGGTAAAGGTCGCGGGATGCGGGTGGGACAAGACCGGTCATTGTGGCACTCTTTGGGGGAGGCCTATGTCCAGCAGTGGACGTCCTCTGGCTGATATGATGATGATGATGATGACAAATACTCTTTATTGCACACCTCAATAACAGAAAACAGAAACACAAGCAGAGGTAAACGGCAGGCGGTCTTATCGCTAAAAAGAGATCTCTTCCAGACAACCTTTGGGTAGCGGAAATTAATAAATTTACATAGGTCAGTAGAGCTTGTGCACAAATCACGCGAGGTTCGATAGGGGGTGGGTGGTCACGAAAAAATCACGATAGATCACGTTGGGGGAGGGGGTATAAGGAAACCTCACGTGTATTTTTCTACAGTGAACGATACTAAGAAAAAAAAAACACCTACCACATGAGTAGATACTTTTTCTCGGTTTCGTTAAACATAAATCTTCACTCTGCACTTCAAAATAGCGAGTCTTTTTAACGAAAATAGAAAAATAAACAAGATTTTCTAAAGTTTTCCTAAAATTAGGTCGAATGAAAAAAATTCAAAAAAAATACACGTGAGGTTGTGTGGGGGGAGGGGGGGTAGCGAAAAACCTCACCAAATATCACCAGGGGGGAGGAGGGAGTCAAAAAGTAGCCGAAAACACCTCGCGTGATTTGTGCACAACCCCGTAGGTGTTGCAAGTGCAATGAAAGAAACCTATCACTAAATACACTGAAAACAGATTGATTACCAGGTAAATAAAAATACATACGTAGGCGACGTCAAAGATATGTTTACATTTTTCGCCTTATTACAAGGGAATAAGGTGTAAAAGTGTAAACATATCTCTGACGTCGACTGTACATCCACATACATATGTAGTGCATAATTGTTTAGCATCGTATTTTCTCGGAAACGTTCGTATTTGTCATGCTATTTCAGTCTACCTCAGTACTTTTTGTACCGAGAAAGACTGAAATAACACGTAGGTAGGCCTTATTGACTAGACCGGTTATCGACTAGATTAGACCGGTTTCGTCACGACGTTTTTCTTCACCGAAATGAGAATGGTAAATATCAAATGATTAATGATGGATGTAAGTAAACATTATAAATTATAATGAGTAGGTGGCCTAGCGGTAAGAACGTGCAACTTTCAATCCGGAGGTCGCGGTTTCAAACCCCGCCTCGTACCAATCGAGTTTATCGGAACTTATATGTACGAAATATCATTTGATATTTACCAGATGCTTTTCGTTAAAGGAAAAAATCGTGAGGAAACCGGACTAATCCCAATAAGGCCTATTTTCCCCTTTGAGTTGGAAGGTCAGATGGCAGTCGCTTTCGTAAAAACTAGCGCCTACGTCTATTCTTGGGATTAGTTGTCAAGCGGACCCCAGGCTCCCATGAGCCGTGGCAAAATGCCGGGATAGCGCGAAGGAGAAGAAGAAGAATAAGTAGTACCTTGTAGAGCGTAGCAGGGTTAAAGCAGGTGACGGCCGCGGACTTGTAGAGCGCGGGCCGAGTCTCAAACGTCTTCACGATACCATTTACAACCTGAAACAATGTCATTAGAAATAACGGACTATTCCCACCAAGTTGTTACCAGTGGCACAGTATAAATAATAGTACTAGGTGCAGAAGACTCATTCTCTAACAAAACGCGTCTGTTACGATCAGGACAGATATGGCAGTTAGGTGGCAACAGCGCCACGCGCGGCTTATGGCTAGCCACCAAAATTGGTGTGGAACGGATGTACTTGTAGCTACCTGTTGCAAAGCGACGAAATCGCGGAGTGAGCCACGCCTGCCAGTGGCATAGAGAAATATAACTAATATAAGTATCGAAATAGTGCTAACTCCATACATCAGTTTTCTTACATAAACGCGGGTTATTTCGTAGTCGACATCTAGCGTCAAGTAGCGGAATGTATCAGTACTGCTAGTCGACAATAGATGTCGCAACAAACGAAAACTAAAATGCTCAACAATTTTCAGCTAATATTATAACATTTATAACCGGACTAACCGGACCTCTGTTTGCAACTCCTTATGCTTGTAATATTAGTTGTAAATTGTTTTAGCGGTACATTTTTCGTCAGTAGCGACACTTATGACATCTGGTGACAAGTAGCGGTATTGATAGGTCCACTACTTGACGCTAGATGTCGACTACGAAAATAACTCTCGTTTTGGTAAGAAAACTGAGGTATGGAGTTAACACTCTATCCTTACTTGTTTCTCTATGCTGAAAAGGCTACCTTCGCTAACACTCTGTCAGTTATGTTGGGCTGGCGGTTTTCTACAATCGGGTGAGTAAGCATGACTTTACCTCCTTGTCGGCTTCCGGTTCGAGCGCCATCTTGATAGTCCGCGTCGTGATTAATTCCTTTGTTTTTCGCTCATTAATATTGTTTACAGTGTAATATCGATAGCTCATTATACAGTAAACTAATGTGGTAGTGTGCAGTGAATGGAATTAATCTTTAAATGCTTTATCCACCATTTTGGAGTCAACGGCCTGTAGTCCACGTGCTACTAGTAAAGTCCAGCTATCGCTTTACAAGAGCTAATAAAATCACCGTACACTGTCTTGTACTAACCGTACAATTTTAGTCGTCGCATTTACCAGCAGTTCGCAGCTCCTAATACCTTGATACTGGCGAAATCCCGCCAAAGGAGCAAAGTTCATCCCCACTTCTTAGATACATGGCACACCAAGAATAAGCGGATATCTCGCTCGTTTCTTCCCAGAACGTGCAGAATGTGGAATGAGTTGCCTCCTGAGGTATTTCTTTTGCGCTACGACATGGGATTCTTCAAGAAGCGGGTATTTAGGGTTCTCAAGGGTTGGCAACGCTTAAGTGGCTCCTGTGATGTTGCTTATGTCCATGGGCGACGATGACCGCTTCCCATCAGGCTAGTGATCCAAAGGACTCGAGCCTTTTAGCTCTATTTTTAGGGCTCGCCTCATCTCTTGACGCCTAAAAGGCTATTTAGCTCTTTAGCCCCCGAGCCTAATTCTATTTAAGAGCCTAGACTCTTGGGGCTTAATAAGGTTATTAGCCCCAAGAGTTTAGGATCTTAAATAGAACTAGGCTCGGGGGCTAAAGAGCTAAAGTCTTTTTTTTAGGGGCTTAATAAGGTTATTAGCCCCAAGAGTCTAGGCTCTTAAATAGAACTAGGCTCGGGGGCTAAAGAGCTAAATAGGCTTTTAGCCTTTTAGGCTTCAAGAGATGAGGCGAGCCCTAAAAAAAGAGCTCCAAAGGCTCGAGTCTTTTGGATCACTACATCAGGCGGCTCGTCTGCTCGTTTGCTGACTATCACATAAAAAAATAGTCCCACTGGACTGAAGCCATAATTTTAAAAGAATGAATGATTACCTCCTTGTTGTCGCCCATGACGTCAATGATGCAGCGTACGCGCTTCTCCAGCAAGTAGGTCAGCGCCTCGTCCAGCAAGCACAGTTTCACTTCTTTATAGCGTTGCCTACAACAAGTTAACATGAACGAATGAATGATTACCTCCTTGTTATCGCCCTTGACGTCAATGATGCAGCGCACGCGCTTCTCCAGCAAGTAGGTGAGCGCCTCGTCCAGCAAGCACAGTTTCACTTCTTTGTAGCGTTGCCTACAACAAGTTAACATACATGTATAATAAATAGGCAGAAGACACCTTGGAATCTGAATCAGGGATGTTGCATAAAATTGATGCGGAGCTTATGCGGATGCGGATGTCGAACAAGTCGGTACAGGAACGTCTTAGCGGCGGCGTAAGTGCTAGGTAATGTCGTCTAAGTTACTCGGCTAAGTTACTGTTTATTAAATATAACGCATATATTCTTGCTCAAATACTAACCATTTCGATTTCTTTTAATAAAAAATACTAAAAATGTAATATTTGATGTTTTTTAAGTAAACCTATATAATCTTGACATCCGCATCCGCATCTGCGGATGTCAAAAAATCTGCATCCGCAGCATCCCTGTTCTGAATCAGTTTCCAACCGTTCAAGTTTCGTAAACTACTAGCATAGGTCATTCCCTAAAGTCGTATAGGCATGACGGGTTAAAATTAGAATAACATGGAATTGTGTCGGTGGGGAGTTTAGAAATGTACGTAAATTGTGTCTGACCAGCGAAATGCTATACATGGAAGTATTCTGTCCGCTCAATTATGACCCAACGCAAACTACCCCGCGATAGGCGGTACTTACAAACTGCTCGATTGGCAATCTCAGTACCACCGAGATGACAGTCAGTGACAAAAGGCTAAATTGATTTATAAAAACAACGTTTTTTTGTAATTAAAAATATATTCATGTGTCGTGAAGTGGTGCAGAAGTTATTTTAGTTCATACCAAGGACAGTGGAATCACTTTTCACTTGTAGTAAACAGATAACTTCAGTAGAATTTGGAAAAAACATGACGATTTGTTTTCAATACTACCGTGCTAAGCTAAAACGTAACAACTGCATACGACTTTCATAACAACATACGACTTTTTAAATTGCGAGGATAATAGGGATGGTGTTATGCTAAATGAAGTAGACTATTTTATTAACTTGTGTTTGGTTTAGGTATTTTCTATATAATTATAAATGTAGTAATAAATTCCTTCTTACAGATTTGTATTTTCCTTTTTTATTTCATGAGATGGAGCTATAAAAAAACAACCTAGTTATTTCAAATTAATAATCAAATTTGGTATTGTCATTTTACATTACTTTCCATTCAGATTCCCACAAGATGCTATTCGCAGAGAACTATGGAAAAAAGCTGTCCAATTAGAGAGACATGAAATTGAGTGGATGCCTGGCAAGATATCTAGAATATGTTCTATTCATGAGATATAACCCGTGAGATAATCATACCCGGTCTCCTATATGTAGATACATTTTTCCTATCATGCTTTCACTGAATTAATTTAACAAATACACACATTATCTGAAAATGTTGATCATTTGAATCCACCCTCTACTGTCACATATATGTAGGTTCTCTCTCAAGCCATTTCCGTCAGTAGAAAAGAGCGGCAAACATATTAACTCACATTATAGACGGGTCTAACGCGTTTTATATTCAATTACCTTGATTTACCGACGTAAATCAGTTTCGTTTCGTATAATGTGAGTTAATATGTGTTCAAAACGCGAAAGTTTAAAATATTATAAGAGCGGCAAATTTAGAAAATGTAAGCGCGCGAACGGCTGTGGTCCTATACAAAATTTTAATTTTGCACCTTTTTCTACTGACAAACTTGCTTGACCGGCTATATACATACATATAAAATATTCTGAACTGAAAGTGGGGATTTATTGTGACTCCGCCTGTTCAAATATTTTTGACCCGATTCGTGTACCCATGTAAATTTTGCAGACTGTATAGCCAGTCCGATTTCTAAGATCAAGTTCGCCATACATTTATTATGGCGTACTTGATCTTAGAAAAACGGACAGACTATACCTGAACGTGACTTCGCACTGCCATGCAGATTGATAATAAAATATACAAAATACTTATTATAGCGGAATACATTTATACAACAATGATATATTTACTTATGGTAAGTTAGTCTGTCATGTCATAACAACATTTTAACTAGTTATCTTTTAATCTGCATTAAATTATCATACGTGAATTATTTGACTGGTTCTTCACTGTATGGCATAAACCTATCCCTGTCCAAGTCATATTCTAATCAAATATGAACCGCGAACTCTCAGCGGCCAGTACGTACAGCAAGAAGGTTATTAGCGGATTAATGTCGCTGATTGGTAGTTATTGACATTATATGCATTTCATCTACACTTAGCTATGTACCATTAGTGTAATAAAGATGACTCTTATTTTGTTTACCAGCTTTGATTACAGGCTCTGTAAACGCGTCGTCTTATTTGAATGTAGGCGTAATTGTGTATGTGTGCTAATTTGGCCCGAGAATTTGAACGGTAATGTTCCTAAAGGCGGTATCCATGGTTATATATGATCGCAGTGTCTGACTAATCAAACACATCTGTGGAAATAGTAACGGATCAGTTGGAAACAAATTTCGACATCCAAACTGCAAAAAATTATCACACAAAACTCACAAAGGTACTCATTAGTACCGAAAACAAGGAACTTAAACTACTTATTTTTTCTAGCTTTTAAGAAGACTAATAATTTCCATACATTGAAACGGCTTCTAACGTTACATGATGACGTCACGATGTATTGCCATTTTGTTCGAAGCGTTTCGTCAGTAAAGTGCGAGTGCCAGACT
Organism: Cydia splendana; assembly: GCF_910591565.1. Lineage (NCBI taxonomy): Eukaryota > Metazoa > Arthropoda > Insecta > Lepidoptera > Tortricidae > Cydia > Cydia splendana. The sequence continues at coordinate 2,134,183 of NC_085985.1, forward strand.
TTGACCATCATTTGTGACTTTTGTATTGCTTTAAGACAATGGGTCCCATACAGACACTTAATCCTTAAAACAAACCTGATCAACTGATACCATTCATAAAAAAGATTCAAATATCCTATTTTAAAGCTGAAGGAGAGAACCTTGTATACATTTCTACCTGTTAGGATGTGTGACACCAACATCGATATCCTTAATATCCTCCCAATTGAGTGCGGTTACGTCCGTGATGCTGGACTCGGAGAGCCGCTGCAGCCCCTGGTCGTGCAGCACCACCAGCTGCCCGTCCTTCAGGGTCCGCACGTCCAGTTCCACAAAGTTACATTCTCACTCTACTTTGCTATCCTAAGCCAGCAATGTTGTAGGAAAATACATTGCCGGCCTAAGCTGACAGTATGAAAACACATAGCTGGCCTACGCCATCAATATTGTACAAAAATACATTGCCGGCGTGTTGATCCAGCGCATTCAACACAGTATTTCTCTGCTTGCAAAGAAAGCCCAACTAATTTTGTAAAACTTACCGGTTAGGATGTGTGACACCAACATCGATATCCTTAATATCCTCCCAATTGAGTGCGGTCACGTCCGTGATGCTGGACTCGGAGAGCCGCTGCAGCCCCTGGTCGTGCAGCACCACCAGCTGCCCGTCCTTCAGGGTGCGGACATCCAGCTCCACAAAGTTGCATTCTCGTTCTACACACTAGGGATATAAATAGATATTTGGAAAAAAAAATAAAAATTAAAAAATATTTATTAAGCAAAAAGTCAAATCAAAGTTGATAAACATTGATAACCGCACCAGGCAGGCCTGTACCGCGGTGACCAATAACATATTATGTTATAACTAAAGTATGCTTCAGCCGGTTGACAGATTTAATCGGTTGGTTTGGTCTACAACAAAGTAATTCTTTTGTTATGTTATTTTTGACATTTAGATTTTATTCTAGAAATTCTAGACTAGTAGTGTTTTTTATAAAATTTTTTATGTTTTGTGTTAAATTTGATCTGTATAACAATCCAATGTTATTATGGAATAATATTAACATCAATAAATTGCTCTGATAATTAGATTAAGATTAATTACGATTCATAAGAGCTTGTTGCTAGGCCTACATGAATAAAGTATATTTTGAGTTTGAGCTTGTGTGTGTGCTTATACATTTAAACATTAAAACTAAACTAATAATAAAAATACAAATTAGTTAATTTTGCATCTGAAAATTTCAACTTTTACGAATTTAATAACGCTTTGGTTTTTAATCTAACTCCAGTTGTCCCTGCCAGTTGTTTTCATAATTATTTTCATGGTAAATAAGGTTTTGAAATGGTGTTTTAGAATTTTCTTAGTCGGGTTTTTACTGTATGGTCAGCCAAGAAAGTGGTCTGTCACTTTTCAACTCTATCAATCAGATGATAGAGTACATGTTTCACAAATGTTCCTAAAAAAAAATAGACCCGTGCAGATATCAGAACTTTAACCCCAAAACATAAGACTTGCAATTTTTATTGATAGCAATAAAAAACAATAGATGAATATAACACTACCACATGTATCATTATCAAACAAACCAACATACTTGTAAATCGAACCTGCTAAAAACTACTTTCTAAACAAACATTTAATAAAAGAGTAAGCCCCCATTCACACGACAGCTTTTTCAACGCGCGTTAAAAAAGCGTTTGAATGACACAAATGGATACGTGTGTATTTATTCACACGACAGCGGTGGCGCTTTTTATCAAGCGTTGTTGGATTTTCGACTTTAAGCCTTGGACGTAAGGTCGAAATTAGAGTGCGGACAGATTTAAGCGCTTTTTTAACGCGCGTTGAAAAAGCTGTCGTGCGAATGGGGGCTTAATCGATAAAACTCACATATTTAAATGCCTCCAAAGTGTTTTCTGGCGCGTCCAAGCCCGCGCCTCTATGAGCTATGCACTGCACCACTTGGTCAGGATTGGCTTCAGCTTCCTTAGACCCGAGCTCCGGCCCGAATATGCTCATAACATTCACAGGATCTGGCTTCTTCAAGCGCGTACAATAGTACGCACCTATGCCCAGCAGACCAACGTCCAGTCCAAACGGCAAAACTACGTAAATAAGAGAGAAAATGAAGTAAATAATCGAAAATGTGTATCTAAAACTGTTGTAGATAATATTAAACATCGTTGTAAACATTTTTCGGTCGTTCGTTCGAATATATTAGTGTTTGTTTATATTATACAGGTTAGGAATTGAAAATAAATAGAAATTGGGGAGGGGCCATTTGACAGATGGGTGCGTTTTGATATTCCTGTTTTGAAATCATAATTCTGTAATCTCGATTTAGATTCTAAAATCTAATAAAAAAAAACATGCAAATCCATATGGTTAAAATAACCTCAAACCGAAAAATAAATATAATAGGAGTTAAAATACTTGAGAATTCAATTCAAAGAAAAAGATACTCACTTCCAGTAATAATGCTTTTATTTTTTATTTTAATCCACATTAGAGTAAACATGTTTCTAAAAGATTACAGAAAATTTCAATTCGTGTCAAATGCAAATACTGCAACTACTGCAAGTACTGCGTTTAAGGCGTATCCAGACTAGTCAATTTTTCGTCAATCTGATTAAATTGCCCGATCGAATCAGGACGTGCGGACGCAAACGCCAATTTGGCTCGCCGAATTCAACCGCCGATAATGACCGATATTACCGATAAAATGAGGTGCGGACGCAAGAATACCAATTTGTGACGCCAGTATTTTCGTTCTGGGGCATTATTTCAATTTAAAGGGCTCTAATATCTCCATAAATCAAAAATTGGTGATAATGATAACATTGGAGATTGACGGCAATTTCATTTCTGATCAAATCGGTCGATTTGATCATCCCGTCTGGATACTGCTTTAGATTAGGTAGATAGGTAGGTACTGCTTTTAAGCCCGCTCAACACTCGCGTTTCGCGATTCGCGCACGAGTGTGGAGCGGGCTTTATGATTTGTAGCAGAGGGGCTACCGCGAAAACCGAAATTCGCAAATTGCGGGGATCTTACTCTTTTACTCCAATGAAGGCGTAATTAGAGTGACAGAGAAAAATGCCCGCAATTGACGATTTTCGGTATTGGCGGTAGCCCTACAGATAGGGGTATGGTCCGATAGGGGTATTGAAAGCCACCGACGATTGTGACGAATGTAGAATGGGTGACGAAAGCAGAATAGGACTAATTTAAGAACTTGACAAAAAACGAATAGGACGACCCAAGACGATACCCAGATAGGGTAAACTACCTTTGGGTAATCATAGCACTGAAATGTACCTACTAACGTAGTATACCCTATAATGGACGTGGAACCGCTAATGGGACAAAAAACCACAAATCCTCTAAAATAAGTATCTAAAAGTAGTTTTATAAACACTGGCTATATTTTATCATGAATAAGAGTCCTAGAGCTGTTTCAGTTTGAACTTTTATTAAATTCGGTTATATTTTAAGAAATTGGCGTCAACACAAAGGTTGTCGTGTCACTAAAAAAATACCACTAAGAATTCTTAACAACTTCACTAAAAAGTCGCTAAAAGAGGTGAGTTAATTTATTAAATTTTAATTAATTAATACTTGATGAAAACTAGAATGTGTTTTGTTATTTGCATTTACCATGAGATAAGGTATACAACACACTATGTTGTGACTCCACAGATGTAAAAAAAAACGGGGCAAGTGCGAGTCGGACTCGCGCACGAAGGGTTCCGTACCATAATGCAAAAAAACGGCAAAAAAAAAACGGTCACCCATCCAAGTACTGACCCCGCCCGACGTTGCTTAATAACTTCGGTCAAAAATCACGTTTGTTGTATGGGGGCCCCACTTAAATCTTTATTTTATTCTGTTTTTAGTATTTGTTGTTATAGCGGCAACAGAAATACATCATCTGTGAAAATTTCAACTGTCTAGCTATCACGGTTCGTGAGATACAGCCTGGTGACAGACGGACGGACGGACAGACGGACGGACGGACGGACAGCGGAGTCTTAGTAATAGGGTCCCGTTTTACCCTTTGGGTACGGAACCCTAAAAATAGTGGTATTTGGCCCAATCCCATTATAGCCTAAGCAAATTAGAAAAATCTGCGGAAATAATTCGTGTAGTTTTGAGAATTGGTACAGGCATACCTTGTGGTGTCCAGATAAATATACTAAAAGTCCTCGAGGGTAGGGGGTGTGCTGAGGGTGTAGGGGGGGGGGGATACTTAAGGAGCTACAGGCTGTTAAAGTTAAATAAGAGATAAAAAATAGACGATTTAAGAAAACGTCGTTTTTTTGTAATTGTTCATCATAAATAAAAATTTTAGTTTAGAGTAAGCAAACTAAGCGACCTGCTGATAAAATATAAAAAAAACAGGCCATGAGCATGTCGGGCCATACTCAGTGTAGGGTTCCGTTCCGTCTGTCAAAATAGACTATTTGCCAAAACTCAAAAACAGCTCTACCGATTAGGTTCGCTATATTTTTCCTTGAAAGTCTTTACAAAGCTATGTTTTCACGATTTTTTTCATATTTTTTGGACCCATGGTTCAAAAGTTAGGGGAGCTAAACGGTAAAACACAACTTTTTTTATTTCAGATCGATTATTTCCGAAAATATTGAGTTGATCATAAAATGGTTCTTGAAGACCCTTATTCGTTTTAAAAGACCTATCCAACGACACCCCATACTATAGGGTGGAAGCGAAAAAAAATTTCATCCCCCCTTTAATGTAGGGCAGCCACCATAATATAAATCAGTTACGCTGACAAAGTCGTAAAATATAAACTAGAAAAAATATTTTTTTAGGGTGGCTCCCCTACATTAAAGTGGGGATGAAATTTTTTTTCGCGTTAACCCTATAGTGTGGGGTGTTGTTGGATAGGTCTTTTAAAATGAATAAGGGTCTTTAAGGACCATTTTTTGATCAACTTAATATTTTCGGAAATAATCGATCTGAAAGAAAAAAAGTTATGTTTTCCACTTTAGCTCCCCTAATATTTGAACCATGGGTCCAAAAAATATGAAAATAATCGTACAAGTAAAGCTTAGTAAAGACTTTCAAGGAAAAATATAGCGAACCTAATCGGTCTAGCAGTTTTTGAGTTTTTGCAAATAGACTATTTTGACGGATGGGTAACTACGGAACCCTACACTGAGCGTGGCCCGACATGCTCTTGGCTGGTTTTTTTTTATATTTTATCAGCAGGTTGCTTAGCTTTCTTATTCTAAACTAAAATTTTTATTTATAATGAACAATTAGGAAAAAACGACGTTTTCTTAAGCCGTCTATTTTTTATCTCTTATTTAACTTTAACAGTCTGGAGCTCCTAAAGTATTGATCGCAAAGTAAAAATAAACATAACCAAATTTGTAGGAAATTTAATGTTACATTTTTCGTCAAAAGTAATTATAATGCTATTCGTACAGATATTCGAGATATGAGCAAAAATATGAAAAAAGGTACCTTCAACCCCCCCCTACACCCTCAGCACATCCCCTATCCTCGAGGACTTTTAGTATGTTTATCTGGACACCACAAGGTATGCCTGTACCAATTTTCAAAACTACACGAATTATTTCCGCAAATTGCCCAAATTCGGCTTAATTTGACGTGGCTATTATAGGAGCTGTAAAACTGCATACCTCCTATGATGGGACAATTTACATAATGATGCTTGCCATGCCATAATTTCATGTTTAAACAATACAGAAGTAAAATGTAGTTACGAAATATGTCAACCAGGAGCTATGCTCGGACTTCGGATAAATTAATATTGTTTTTCCAAACTTTTATTTAACTTGCCCTGTAATTAGTGTGGGTCAAATCTTGGTAGCTGAATTTGACCCACTTTCCGATTTCCGATTGAGTTGAAATTTTGTATACGTAATTAAGTATGCAAATCGGATGATAATTCAATATTATGATAACATGGACCTGATCTGATGATGGAGACAGAAGGTGGCCATGGGAACTCTGCGATAAACGCTAACTAATTGTGTTTGGGTAACATATTAGAATTGTCTCGATGGGTCTAATACAATAATAATTGGCTGTGGAAAGAAAAATACATTCAACGATAAAAGCTTATACCAAAAAATCATTTTTTTGCCATAACTTATTCCCTATTTCAATATTTTATACTGATAGAGCAATGTCCATTATAGGGGGCTCATTACTGGATCCACGTCCATTACCGGGGTTCCATTACTGGAGCTTTGGTGTCCATGACTGGAGAAAAAAAAAATAGTTTTAATTTGTTAAGCCTCCTCCACACTCGTGCACGAATCGCGGCGCGAAGCGAACGCGAGTGTGGAGTCGATTTCGCTGTCTGCGAAAATCGACTCCACACTCGCGTTCGCGGCTTCGCCCGCGATTCACGCGCATAGTCTGGAGGGGGCTATACAACACGCCTGAAACATGAAAGACGGATAGGACATTCATATTTTAACACGCTAAGCGGTAGACCATTTACATGTATCAGGGAAATATCACAAATACTCTAAATTTCCTCTTAAATGTCCCATGACTGGTGCTGTTACATTAGTCATAATTATGCGCCATTTTTTGTAGGAACAACATTTGATTGTGTGCCCACCATCGTGAAGGTGACGGCAATATATTACTTTACCCTAAAGCCCCCTCCAGACTATGCGCGTGAATCGCGGGCGAAGCCGCGAACGTGAGTGTGGAGTCGATTTCGCAGGTCTGCGTTCAGGACTCCACACTCGCGTTCGCGGCTTTGCGCCGCGATTCGCGCACGAGTGTGGAGGAGGCTTTAGATCACGAATAATAGGTAGGTACGAAAATAAAAGAATAAGCAAGCTTAAAACAATTATTCTTTATTTATTTTTTATAATCTGAATTCAATCAAGTAACGCAGCTTTTATATAAATGCAAGTTTTTATGAATTTCTAATACTTTGGGGTCAAGTACAGGATGAGAACAAATAGTAGAAATTAAAGTGGCAATACTGTAGTGTCGTCCCTTTCAAATCAATCTAAAGGCCGTAACACACTATCGCACCGCACCGCGACCTTGGTGCGTCGCACCCATAAGTGAGAGCGAGAAAGAGATATCTGTTTCTCGCTCTCACTTATGTGTGCGACGCACCAAGGTCGCTGTGCGGTGCGATAGTGTGTTACCACTGTAAGAACGGGACGACACTACAGTATTGCCACTTTTTAATTTCTACTCTTTTTGTCAGACTATAGGTAAGGAATAGTTTGACTTTACTACAGGGAATCATACCTCTACTTAACTACTATATTTTTCCCACCCGTGGGATTTTTACTACATTTTGGGTTACTACCCGCTGACAAATCTCTAGCCCGCTCCACACTCGTGCGCGATCGCGGCGCGAAACCGCGAACTCGAGTGTGAAGCGGGCTTCTTCTTTATCGAGCACGAGTAGCCCTAATCGCCTAATCCTTATACTCCAACACCTCGGTCCTGCCGGTCCTCTTGCCCAGCAAGTAGTCAACCACATGCCTGATGATGAAGAGGGCTGTCTCCACGACGGTCAGCACGCTGGCGCCCACGAACAGGGCTGTAGTGCCGCCTAGGGATGCTGGAGAAAAAACATTTTTTTTAATCTGATTTATATTGAGGCTTTGGATACTTTAGGTGAACATGTCAGCCTCGTGGGTGCTTTCATAGTTCCCTACTCAAGGGAGAGATCAATAAAGTGGTATACATTGATTGCTTTGTCAGATAAAGGCTCTGCCAACCAACAATTGATCTGTCCATTGTGCATGGAGCCCAAACTACCAAAAATTATTTACCAAAAAAAAAAAATATTAAGACCTCATGGTAATGATTGTATGGTATTATTATTGGTTAGTTATTATTAACCAACCAAGCTTCTGACGGTCAAAGGTCTTGACCTCGGTCGGGATGTAATAAAATTTGGTGGCAGACCGTCTACTTAGTTGGAAGCTTGGATGCAAGCCGTATGGCACAGGCTTAATGGCCTTTAAAAGTGGTAACACACTATCGCACCAAGGTCGCGGTCGCGATAGTGTGTTACCACTTTAAGTCATTAGAATATGCTCATGCCCGCGTAAAAGCTGTAACAGATGGGCGTAACGAGCGTGACCTTCGTCCGGTCAGCGTATCTCTCGCTCACACTTATAGTTGCGTCCTTAACGGACGTACGGCGGACCACCTTCCAATCGATCAAACAGGCCTCGGTTCGGACCAAGGTCGCGGTCCGGTACGGCCGTCTGCTACAGCTTTAAGACAGGTTGGAGCCCCCTCAACATTCGCATTCGCGGCTTCGAGCGGGCTTGACATAAATATGGTGTAAAAGCTGACATCAAAATTAAACAAATCGGTACTTACTTTAAAACAATAGAACATGCACATTACACGAAGTCACAATAAATATCACAATCACATACAAAGGCACAATACTTTGATGACTCTGCGACCGGAATGGTTATATGGGAAGGCAATAAGTATGCCATCGGCAAACTCACTAAATTACACATGACATTCTAGTGTGCAATAATATTGGACCTCCTCCGAGTCCCTCCTCTTCCAATAGGGTTGGAATCCATGCCTCCGAAGCCATGGTTTAAAGTTAGGCTGACTGTGGTCACACACAGAAAGCGTGCCAAAAAAACGTGCAAGTACAAAATAGGTGAGACGCAACAGGTAAGTATATTTCTAGTGCAATACACGTGCAATTCACACACACAAATTTCAATCTTTCCATGAATAAACAATGTATTTTAGCCTGAAACCCACCGAGTTCTGCAAATGTTACGTCCGTGGTGACATGCAAAAATATTTAAAAAGAAAGACCAAGTACTATCACATCACGCTCCGCGATTATTGTACCATTTATTGGACCTAGCTAAATTGATTGTTCAATACTTACGCTATAGAATTTCCAATTTAGCAAGAACCCTAAATGGCATAACAATCCCCGTATGGTGACTGTACAAAGACGGTAAGACGCTCACAGGTATTTCTAGCACATCACAGCATAACACTAGTGCAATTCTCGACTTTAAGTCACTTCACATAGAATCTATTTTCCCCTGGAACCCACCGAACAGGTCTTCTAGTGTGAATATGACGTCCCTGTGAAGACGTAGCTTCGGCGGCATCAGGTTGATACGTACAGCCGCCACTGGACCCTCATCGCCGTCAGAATCCGATCCGTTTCTGATCCGAGATAAAGCAGTAAGAGAGGGAGAAAGAGACCACACGTGTTTCGATGTACCATTCCACTCCGCGATTGTTGCTCCATTTAGGGTCCTAGCTAAATTGGTTGTTCAATACGGGTGTCATTCTGAATCCCTAACAACGTTTGTCCTAAAGTCACTTGCCCTAACTGGTTTGTCCTAATGGGCACATGCCCTACCGATCAATTGTCATAACGATTATTTTCCATAATGTAAGGTTCTGAAAAACGGTTAGGATTTAGAACTTGCTGCCACAAAAGTAGGTTAGGTTAGGGTTAGAACTGCGACCCTCGCAAAAAAGAAAAGATGCTTAATAACATTAGGATAAGTAATAAATAATTAGGGAAACCAAAATTAGGGTTTTTAGTGTTAGGACAACTGATCATTATGACAAGCAATATTAGGGAATGCAAAGATAGGAGAAAATACTTTAGGGATTCAGATATAGATCCGTTCAATACTTACGCTATAGAATTTCCAATTTAGCAAGAACCCTAAATGGCATAACAATGCCGTGTGGTGACTGTACATGAGGTTGATGCAAAGAGCCGCCACAGGGCCTTCGTGACCAGAATCCGAGACGTTTATACCCGGACACACTATACAGGGCGTTTTTTGAACAACTAGCCATATTGTGCGAGGTGATTACTTGATTAGGTAGGCCATACTGAACAACTTTTTCTATGGGACCAAATCCGAAATCACAAAAAATTTTTTGGCCGTTTCATACATTTTGGTCGAGTGGATGTCGACATTTTCTATGGGAAGGCCAAATTTTTTTTTGGGATTTTGGGGTTGGTGCCATAGAAACATGTTCAGTATAACCTACCTAATCACCTCGCACAATATGGCTAGTTGTTCAAAAAACGCCCTGTATAGGTAGTATAGTTGTTATATTCTCGTATCCAAAATTAAAAAGTACTTACTCTTTAAGTTTACTAACTGATAGAGTCTGTGCGGAAAGAGAAGAGTCGTGAAATGTATGGGGCCCAATACATTCCACGACTCTTCTCTTTTCGAACAGACTCTAGTACTTAGTAAGCGTTTATTTCATGAGGATCGCATTATGTCATCAATCTTAGAATGAACTCGTCAGTGCACAGGAAGGCCTGATAAAACGTCAAGTAAGTATTACCTAATCCTAGTAAAAGGCACGAGAGGAGCTCCAATTTGACCAAGAGGCCGTGGGCACAGGCGACCCATACAATGACTGCCAGGTGCATGCTTAGTTTGTATAGTTAGGTACGCCACTGCGCTCCGGTTTGTAATATTTAGAATTTGTAAAAAATGTATTTTGAGCGTGAAATTGACAGATCGCATTAAAAATACAATACTGCGCTACAAAACGCGAATCACTGACGTAGCTGAAACTGCCGCCAAGCTTAAATGGAACTGGGCGGGAGGCGGGACACTTCTGCCGTATTCCGGATGATTTGTGGGCCAAAACAGCCGCCCGCTGGGTCCCACAGATTGTAAGGCGTCACGGCAGACCTCGTCGGAGATGGCGGGACGAGCTTGACGCCTTTGACAGAGACTGGTGGGAGACTTCAGGGGATAGGGATACGTGGAGAAATAAGAGGGAGGCCTTTGCCCAGCAGTGGGACAATATAGGCTCATAATAATAATATAAAAAATTACGTTTAAAACTCAAGTATCAATATTTAAACTCTCTTTCTCGATTTCTTTAGCGACTAGCTAAAGAAATTCTCATGACATGCGATCATGTATCGTTTTTATGACACCTAAAGACTTAAAGAGGTGTTGAAGAGTTTACTTACCGAATAACGACCTTTTTGGTATGAGAATAGTAGTTGAGCTCGGCACACTGAGGAAGGCAGGGGCATTTGGCCAGGTTCCTTGGCAGGTTGATGAGAATCTCAACATTCCTGCCGATGCACGCCATCCCGTGCGCGTCGCACACCTCGCCATCTTGGAAAACACGGAACGCGAAATGGCGGCGAAACAACACTATTTTAAATTAAATACGAAGCACGTTAAGACTATTTTGAAATATATATTATGTGAAATTGCAAATCGGGATTGAATTTTTTGGTTTTTTGCCAGTTGCAGTTTGACGGATGCGTTTTTTGACGGCCAGTTTTCAGATGTCATGTTTGAAGAGAGTGCAATGTAGGAGGTTTGTTATATAAAGTTGGCCAAGCAGATCTTGTCAGTAGAAAAAGGCGGCAAATTTGAAAAATGTAGGCGCGAAGGGATATCGTCTCATAGAAAATTTTAATTTCGCGCCTTTTTCTACTGACAAGATTTGCTTGACCATCTATAGTGATCTATAGTAATTAACCTTTTTATTGACATTTTTACCCACCGCTAGAAAACGGTTTGTGCGTTAAAGATGTTTATGGGTTTCTTTGTACTATGCATGGTTTGTACTTGGTTTGTAATAGGGTCTGTGCGGAATAAGAGAAGAGTCGTAGAATGTATGGGCTCCCCTATATTTCACGACTCTTCTCTTTCCGCACAGACCTTATCTATCAGGATTATCAGGAACGAGGTCTGCCCTTTTCGGTAAAGAATTTGTTATATGCTACCATGACGATAGGTACCCAATATTATTTGCTCCTAAACTCTACACTACAATAAAACAGCTCATCTTGTCGCGTTCATGCTTGCTGGTCTCGCCTTGATTTCTATTTTGTACATTTTATGAAGCCGATGGGTAAGGGGGGGGGGGGGCGTTGATATGGCCAAAGGGAGGAGGAGTACCCCCTAGCGACGGCCTTGGTAGTCAGTAGAAATGTTTTACCTCCTTTAATATGGAAAAACGGTCGACATCCGCAAAACATAATCGCCATGCGACTTCTGCAGTGCATCTGGCAGAGCCCGAAGCTGTATGCCTACAAAATCGGTATTAAATTAATATAGCTGGTCAAGCAAATCTTGTCAGTAGAAAAAAGCGCGAAATTCAAATTTTCTATGGGACGATAACCATTGGCGCCTACATATTTTTAAATTTGCCGCCTTTTTCTACTGACAAGATTTGCTTGACCTGCACAGAATAAATAAAATAATAGCACTACTTATACCAAAATATTAAGTAGATGGCGCTGTACATTACCCGGATGGAGTCGCTGATCCACTCGTCCGGGTAGCGACAACGCCGCTGTTCCGGTCTTAGATTCTTCACTCCTGGTGCAGCTTGGATTTCCACGACCTGACACAGCAATATTGCTTTAAAGAAGAAGGCGCGCACGGCGCCTCGTAAGACTCAGTGTGGTACCGCCACCGCCGAACCGGCTAACTCTGGCTACACCGAGTAAGGCGCTATATGTGTCGCGCCTGCATTACACCGCCACGGCTGCTGAAGTGGTGGAGTACGTACACCAGAAGACCGGTTACTCGCTGAGGGTATTCCAGCTTCGATCGCGCCACTACGTGCACTTCAACTCTTTTGTGGTGCGCGTGCCGCGACCGCTGCAGGAGACCATCGAGTGCGCCGACTTCTGGCCGAAATGTGTCGTGTTTCGGAGGTTCCGGGGCAAACTGCCGAATCCGACACAAGAACAGCCGATTCAACGGAGCCACGCCGTTTTGTCGCATAAATAGTGTTTAGTTATTAAGTTTATAAAATATATATGTATGTTAGTCTGTAAGGTATTTGTAATATGGGCCTTGTTGCCTGACTTAAATTTTTCAAATAAATAAATAAATAAATATCGCTTTAGAAGTTGACTAAATTTTACTGCACCTGATAAAACAAAGTCTCCGCCGCATTTATCTGTTTGTGTGTATGTATGTTCGCGACAAATCATAACTACTGAACGCATTTTCATGCGGTTTTCACCTATTAATAGAGTGAAAAAAGTGAGTGAGTGAACAGATTCGAAACTCTAGGTCCATGGGGTCCCACAGCGCGCAAGTTTTTTTGTAGAAATCGCGAAGCGGTTGATGTAACTGGTGACCGTAGAGCTGGCGGCTTCCTCGCACAACGTATCAGCATTGCGATACAGCGAGGAAATGCCGCGAGCATCCTTGGTACAAATGCCTCAAGGGCCTCTTTTAGATTAAAGCTAGTTATTTAGTGTACCTCTGTAAATGTATTTTTCTTATTTACTCGTAATGCATGTTAATTATAAGATGTAATGTTTTGAAAAATGTGCCCCGCCGAGTTTGTTGCCGGTCCCATATTGGGAATATTGGGATACCCTCCTCCAGTTGAGGGGGGATTTAAATCTTCTCGACACAGAGGTGTAGGGTTGGAGCCGGCGTAGCTTTATTTGACGTTCATAAGCTCATTGTAATAAATACTTGAATAATAAACTATCTTTATTTATCTTATCTTTAACCAGATTTGTAATAATAATCGAACGAGCGAGCGAAGCGAAGCGAAGTTCTTACATTCGACTTTGAACACGCGGCTAGCTAGCGGCACGTTCCGGCATTTCGATGTTTTTAAGCTGAACTGTCAGAAGATAGTTTGATACTCAATAACTTAAGTAAATTTGTTCTAATTTAAATGAAATTGGGTAAACGTATAGTCGAGGGCATTATATTTTAGTCATTAAATCATGAGCAGGCCCGATGAAGGGGTTATTGAGCTAGAAGAGCTTAGAAGGCCAAAAAGCTGTTTGTGAGAGGCCTTGCTATTCTGGTCATTTTTTTGCAAGAAACATGGTCGAGTTTAGTATCAAATGAAAGTGCTCGACTTACACTTTTATAATATCGTTTTTAAATTTACCATTTTGAAATAATTAGCAAGATAAAAATAAAATAGAATAAACATAATATATGTATTTGACATTTGACAGAAAATATTTCGGCTTAGCACAGATACAGTTTATTTTAATCTCTATGGTGGTGACTTAAATCCAGGGGAGGGACAGCCGTATACGAAGCCCTTTATTCGAAAAAATAGCGCCATCTATATTACTTAACGCTAAACTTGTAAATGGCGCTTCAAAATTGATGCAAAAAAGCAAATCTTGTCAGTAGAAAAAGGCGCGAAACTCTAATTTTCTATGAGACCATATCCTTTCGCGCCTATATTTTTTCTACTGACAAGATCTGCTTGGCCAACTATATTATACATACTACTCTTTGCTTAAATCTATCAGTTAAGGGTTCCACAGACCTTGCAATAAACCCACGCGATCTTTGATCTCTTGCCGCCTATAGAGCGACATAAAATAGTAGAAATGAAATAAAATGGAACTCAAAAATGTCCATACTAAATTGTTCCCATGTGTAAGCATTTTACGTCAAAAATGTGACAGTTACGTAGAAAGTGGCGCCCTCATTTATTTTCTATTATTTTATGTCGCACTATACGAGTACCTAAGTAGGTGCAACAAAGTCAATCGCTATATAATTTTTGGTTAACCGCGAGTTCTCATTTCGGGGCGAACTACTAGTTAAGTAATTTACCTTGAAATCCATGACCAATTCTTCGCCCGGCATAACCTCTCCGGTAGGGTTCGACAGAGCGTTGGGTATGTCAAATGGCGAATGGACAAAATACTGCAAAATAAATCAATTTTATTATCAGTCATTTATCGGTAATTCTCTGAGAATATGTCAGCGTTTGCGTCTAAGAGCGTTTTCACAATGTCCGATCCGATATCGGATGTAGGATCCTACATCCGCGTAGCCAGGCCGCGGGGGCGCGCCCGGGCGCCGTCTTTAGCGGTCACGCACACTACAACAAGCATTATGCCTGCACATACGCACACAAACAAATATTATCGGTCCGACAGCTGACGGGGGCTTCCGACATGGCTGAATTTATCGGAAGCGCCTTTCCGATATCGGATATCGGATAACGCTCTTACGGTACAGTTTACTTTAAACAAGCAAAACTCGCCTTTATAGCGTTATTCATAGAGTCCACCCTCACGAAGCACTGCCCGCTCAAGTAGTGACACTTGAGCAGCTGGTCCACGGACCAGTCCACGTTGGGGAGGAGGAACTGGTACACCGCGTACTCCGAGTTGAAGGTCATGCACATGTTAAACAAGCAAAACTCACCTTTATAGCGTTATTCATAGAGTCCACCCTCACGAAGCACTGCCCCCGATCAAGTAGTGACGCTTTAGCAGCTGGTCCACGGACCAGTCCACGTTGTGGAGGAGGAACTGGTACACCGCGTGCTCCGAGTTGAAGGTCATGCACATATTAAACAAGCAAAACTCACCTTTATAGCGTTATTCATAGAGTCCACCCTCACGAAGCACTGCCCGCTCAAGTAGTGACACTTTAGCAGCTGGTCCACGGACCAGTCCACGTTGGGGAGGAGGAACTGGTACACCGCGTACTCCGAGTTGAAGGTCATGCACATACCCATTTCGGTCATCACGGGGACCCATTGGACCTAAAAACAGATATTGGTAATACAGAAGCTTGAGATCTTTATTATGAGAATGTTATTTCATAACACCAACCCGAATAAAATATTAACTTTGCCCCACATGTGGATGAAATGGAACTTTCTCATCAGTTTTTGAAAAATCAAGAGAGGCTTTACCAGCTAGTGTGGTGAAAATGTTATTGTTTTATGCTCAGCGACCCAAGATGAGACTTGGCCTCCGACACAAGACAGCGCCACTTTTCTCGGTCCTGTGCGACCTCTCGCTAATTGTTGACTCGACTCGAAGTTCGCGCAGATCCGCCTCCACCATGTCGCGCCAGAGATACCTGGGGCGTCCGATAGGACGTCTTCCTGCTGGGCGGCCCAGGTATGCTAGCCTCAAGGTGGCCCAACCAACGGAATCTGTGAGCTATAGTCTCCCCCATGATGTTAGGTTCAGCCACTAGGTCTTCGATCTCACGGTTCCTAAGGACTGAGAGAGGAAGATCCTCCGTAAGATACTGGGCCCAAAAAAAAGACCGGACTGAAGCTGGGATAGGCGTTCAGAGCTAACTGTTGGTCCACTCCCTTCTTCCATCTGGCACTTCCAAATGGTTCATATGGTGCCTCTACTACTTACTTCCTTATCCTGCTTGGAGACCATGACCTTGAGTGGGAAGGTGGGATGCACATCTAAAGCTAACTGCAGCAAGTCCACTCCCTTCACAGAATCGTCGGTCTGATATTTCCAGAAGTTCTGCAAATAGTTATTTTACGTCAGATAACACTAACAGGCAAAAATTTTATCAAGGGCCACTTGCACTATTCACTAACCCAGGGTTAACTGGTTAAACCTGGAGTTACCATGGTTACAAGTACAATTTGACACTAGGTTAACGGTTTAACCGGTAAACCAGTTAGTGGGATGGTGCAAGTACGCTAAGCGCTAAATGATTTTCGAAAGCAAAGAATAATGTAGTGTGCGGAAGACAAAAAAATTCACTGACCATTTGGTCAGCAAGTTGAATTTCCGGACATTCTTCGAAAGACGTGGCAAGACTAGGGGTGGCCACACGGCTACCAATCAAGTGAATCAAGCTAGACTGGAAGCTACCGTGTGGCCATCCCTTACAGCGTTATGAAACCAAAGGCGTATGAACACAGTTACGCTCCGTGATTGTAGAGTCATTTAGTGTTCTAGCTAAATTGGACATTCCATAGCAGAAGTATTGAACAACCAATTTACCTAGGACCCTAAATGGCTCTACAATAGCGGAGCGTGATGATGGTACAAAATGTTCCTTTATCTGTGCATAACCTGCAAGTTAGTGCGGAAGGACACGTCGGTGACCAGCTCGATGAAGCCCAGGTAGTACTGATAGCGGTCCGGGTCGGACTCTTTCGTCACATTCCACAACCTGAAAGCAAATTTCAAGTAGTAACGTAGGTATAGTGGCAAAAGGAGATCCTGCCTGATCTTGATAGTATCCTGGACCTTTGCTCCCTGCACTCGATCCAGAAAGCAGGCTATAACAGCTGGAAACGTAGAAATTAAATAAAATGGAATTAAAAAAAAATCATAGTCAATTGTTGCCATGTAAAGCATTTAATAATTTTCTACAATTTCTTGTCAGACTAACACCTGCAACTTTACACGTACATCTGGATGGTATCCTGCGCCTTTGCCAGCAGCACTCGATCCAGAAAGCAGGCTGTAACACCTGGAAACGTCCAGCAGCTGGAACACCTGCAACGTTACACGTACATCTGGATAGTATCCTGCGCCTTCACCCGCTGCACTCGGTCCAGAAAGCAGGTTGTAACAGCTGGAAACGTCCAACACCTGCAACATCACACGTACATCTGGATGGTGTCCTGCGCCTTCGCCCGCTGCACTCAGTCCAGGAAGCAGGCTGTAACACCTGGAAACGTGAACAGCTGGAACACCTGCAATGTTACACGTACATCTGACTAGTGTCCTGACCTGTCACCCATTGCACTGGACCCAGGAAGCAGGCTGTAACAGCTGGAAACGTCCAACACCTGCAACGTTACACATACATCTGGATGGTGTCCTGCGCCTTGGCCCGCTGCACTCGGTCCAGGAAGCAGGCCGTGACTGCTGGAAACGCCGTCCACCAGCTGCGATAATCACGTCGCAGGGATACCACCACCTATTTACATAAAAATATAGTTCAAACCAATTTATCAGTCAGTAAGAACCAGGAAAACTATACTCGTCCTTTTCTTTTGGGTGCTAGTACTAGTGTAAGACAAAGATAGTATGATTCTCTCTGTCTATGATTGAAATGAGACAGTCCTTTGACAAACATAACCTTAAAAACATAAAGTATTCTATGAAATCGTATCGTAGCAACAAGCACAAATGTCGTCTCGTCTCTTTATAAATTAATAACTATTGATGTATTGGAATATGAATTTTCACGATCCGAAATACTTACAAACTTTAACGCCATCCTGCCCAACCTCTCTGTTCATTCCAATTCATCTCTTACGCTTCTAGGTTCACCAATTTTCGACGAAGCCATCAACCCTGTTATTAATTGCAAATTAAATCTGTTTAACTGCACATCCAATCTATTATTCGAAATTAATCCCCACGTGGCCCTTTACATCATCCGTTTTTGCCTTTTCACTCCAAAATTTATGTATTTACTTCGATCCTGTCCGATATGGAAATACCCCGCCATACTTTCATCAATTGACAGCAGTCTCCAAACCACTCTATCTAAAATTTTAAATGTTAATTTTGACCTCAGATCATGGACCCAGGCGGTTCTCCCTGTTCGATTTGGTGGCCTGGGTGTTCGCTCCTCGACCAGCGTAGCGTTGCCTGCCTTCTTGTCTTCCGTTTACTGTTCGCTGTCTCTCGTCGGTAAAATCTTAAATCTCCCTCAGATTTCCGGCGCTGAGATAGCGAGCTTGGCGGAGGCTGAGACCGCTTGGTGTGGCACGTGCCCAGGGGTGACCGCCCCGGCCACAAAACATGTCCAGAGAGCCTGGGATACCCCCGGCCTTAAAGCTACTCACGCGTCTCTCATACAAAATAGTCCGGACGACTCAGATCGCGCCCGCCTACTAGCTGTCTCTAGTTACGAATCGGGTCACTGGCTGAACGCCTTACCGTCTCGCAATATTGGTACTGTTTTAGAAAAAAACACGCTTAGAATATCAGTTTGCCTGCGCATTGGGGCCAAAATATGCTCCGCCCACATCTGTGCTTGCGGCAAAGACGTGGACCAGCTAGGTCGACATGGCCTCTCTTGCATCAAAAGCGCCGGCCGTTTATATCGCCACGGCACCATCAATGATTTGGTTCGGCGGTCGCTTGCTACCGTTTCTGTGCCTGCTACTTTAGAACCCTCAGGCATGGCGAGAGACGATGGTAAGCGACCGGACGGAGCCACACTGGTGCCGTGGAGACTGGGTAGGCCTTTGGTGTGGGACGCTACATGCGTAGACACCTTTGCGCAGTCCCACATCCAGGCTACCCGGGCACAGGCTGGCGCTGCTGCCGACCAGGCCCAACTACTCAAGCGCCGCAAATACTCATCTTTACTGCAAGATTATGAGTTTGCGGCGCTTGCAGTGGAAACAATGGGTCCTTGGTCGGCGGACATGAAAACTTTCATGGGGGACCTGTCGACACGGCTGGTCGACGCTTCGGGAGACCATAGGGCTGGCGCTTACCTCTCCCAGCGCATATCGCTGGCAATACAGAGAGGTAACGCAGCCAGCGTTATGGGCTCAATGCCGCAGGCGGAGGTTCTAGAAGGGGTATTCTCTTTATAACTTCTTTTTATTTTTATATATTTTATTAGTATAATTTAGTTTTTATATAATATTATAAGTATTAGTTAAATTTTTAAGTAGGTTTATTTTAATTTTAGTTTAGTTTTTAAATCTTTAATTCATATTATATTATAGTACCTTAAAAACTGATAGATTGTTTTAAATTAAAGGTAATAAAAATATCCATAGGCTACGGGTCGCTTACAATCAGGCAAGCCGTATGTAGCCGTATTTTATAGGTAGGTTTCTTTTATTTTAGTATTAATTTTAATTTGTTTGTAGTTTTAGTTTATTTTAATAAGTTATTTTATATTCAATATGTTATACATAGATAGTTTCTTTGAAATAAACAAATATTTTAGTACCTATAATAAATCTACACATATTTGCACGTGCACACATAGAGTGACACTTGAAATACACGCCAATGCATCGCCAATGAGATGAGTGACGTGAATATTAAGGCCTGTGCCACAGAAGAAATAATAGTACTACCTTACAAAAAGGACGCTTCCTACAAAACCGAAGTTTGACAGCGGTTCAGGATCGAATCATGCTATCCCTTTCTAATATATGGCACTATCGCTTTCGGCTATTTAGGGTTGTCAAAATTCAAGTGATTATCTTATCTGTGGTCGTGCACGCAAAAGGAAGTCAAGTGGTGCCAACCCTAATAATTGCTCGAAGCAATGCTGTAGGGCTACCGCCAATACCGAAAATCGTCAATTGCGGGCATTTTTCTCTGTCACTCTAATTACGCCTTCATTGGAGTAAAAGAGTAAGATCCCCGCAATTTGCGAATTTCGGTTTTCGCGGTAGCCCCTCTGAGCCGAACGGTGCCGAGTTCGACCGAAGTCAGGAGTGTCTCCCCACTGCCTGTGCACACCGCTTGCGTGACGTGTGCGTGTGCGGCTCTAACATTTTAGCACACACGTCACGCACACGCACGTGTACGTCACGCACACGCACGTGCCCGTCACGCACACGCAAGTCGGTGTGCACAGGCCTATGAAACTGTAGTCAACAGTTAAGAACATTGAGTAATCCCTAATCTGAAGAGGAACTTTCAAATGGAAACTTGCATGAGAAATTTCTCATAAAAGTTTACAGAAACTTTGGAAATTTGAGAATGTTTTGCAAGTTGCACATTGCTAATTTTTCCCTAAAATTTGGAGACAGGGCCAACCGCGAACCACGTTCGACGTGTTGCGCCCCTGTCACACTTACGTACGAATCTACAAGTGCGACAGAGAGGCACGTGAACGTAGTTCGCGGTAGGCCGTCAGCCTTTATAGTGGTAACAGACTATCGCACCGCACCAAGGTCATTGTGCGACGCACCCATAAGTAAGAACGAGAAAGCGATATCTCTTTCTCGCTCTTACTTATAGGTGCGTCGCACAATGACCTTGGTGCGGTGCGATAGTGTGTTACTGCCTTTACAAACCGGCTCGGAGTTGTATCTGGATAGTTGCCGCAACGCGCAGTACACCGCACCGAGAAACGCTGCGCACGTCACTATGAACCATAGCAGCCTGTAAATGTAAAATAAGTTTTTGGCAAAAATTTCATTTTTGGTACAAGCTTTTATCGCTGACTGTACTTTTCTTACGACAAACAACTAATACTCATCGAGACAATTCAAAAACCCCTAACACAATTAGGTTGCGTTGTTTCATCACAGAGTTCCTATGGCCACCTCCTGTCTCCATCATCAGATCAGCTCTATGGTACCATAATACTGCATTGTCATCCGATTTATACATGCATGCAAAATTTCAGCTCAATCGGAAACCGGGAAGTGGATCAAATTTAACTTGCAAGATTTGATTACAGACAGACAGACAACGGTCAGGTGAAAAACTAAAAAAATAAAAGCTTGTAAAATAGTTCATAATAGACTGGTCATATTTTTCATAAAATCGATTTCGACTGGCAAATCATATTACTTTTTGGCAACTTGGTTGCTTAATCGAATTCTTGACCGGAAGTGAGATATTTGATATTAAAGGTCTCTTTTTTTAGTTTTTCGTAAATAACTCTTAAACGGCGGCGCATAGCAAAAAATGTTCTATTACATAAGTAATCTGCATAAAATTGCCTACAAGATTCAGTACAATTTTTCGCTAGGATCAATATTCAAAGAGATATTAACGCGGGAAATTTAATTATAATCACTTCTAAGGTCCCTTTTTTTAGTTTTTCGTAAATAACTCTTAAACGGTGGCCAATATCAAAAATGTTAATAATCTAACACAAAATTTGGTACAAAAAAGATTCAGTACACTTTTCGCAGGGATCAATATTTAAAAAGATAATAAAGAGGGAAAGTTAATTATAATAAATTCTAAGGTTCCATGTTTTTATTTTTTCGTTAATAATTTGAAAAGTATGACTCATAGCAAAAAAAATCTTATACATAAATAATAAACATAAAATTTCCTACAAGAAACATGTAGAGAATACTTTTCGCTAGGATCAATATTTAAAAAGACAAAGCAGCGGGTAAGTTAATTGTAATCAATTTTAAAGTCCCTTTTTAGTTTATTGTAAATAACTCGTAAACGGTGTTCCATAGCAAAATAGGTTTAAATTAATAAATAATCTGCATAAAATTTTCTCCAAAACCATTTACTTCATAGACTAATAAAACCTTTAAAAATACCGAATCTAACTGGCCGCAAAACCCCCTTAAAAACTAAACCAAAACTGTCACTCAAAGAGAATAACAATATAGGTATGTCTGTCACTCAAATTCCAGTGTCCGTCACCAAAAAAATAAAATAATTAATATAATAATAATATATAAATTCCAGTCACCTCTCCACCCAGTGAAATTGCTCAGAAACAGTATGCTTCAGGCCGTGTAGCGTTGTCTCCCGACAGAATTTGACATACGTTCTAGCAGTGAAGATGGATTGCATCATAGATTTCGTTCGTAAGAGACAAATCAATTGTGTGGTGAGTTTATTCTTCTTTAATTTTCTTTTAGGCGCCATTATGCTGAAAGAGATAGACCAAGAAAGGTATTACTGTTTCCCCTGTTACTCACGCGCACTGGAGACCCTACGCGTGACGTTAGTTGGATTTTCTGGGCATTTTCCGCAAATCGACAACCATCGTGCCTATTTTGCGTGAAACGAGGTAGCGTTACTCTAACCACCCCAGCTCCTCCATGAAGCCTAGCAATGTTTTCAGGTTGCTAACTGCCTCCTTCAGTGTGCACGGAGTCCCTAGGTATTTGCTCCTGTATACTTCTACCTGTTTGCAGTCTAGGAGAATGTGTTTTGTTGTTTCCTCTTCCATGCACGCTCTGCACATGGGGCTGTCCTCCTCACGCGAGGTCTTTTGAGGTGCTTAAATATGACATTGAATGACTGGAGAATCATGCCGGGTCCCTTTCTTTTGGGTCTCTCTCTTGAAACTTTCAAAGACATTTAATGGCCAATTTAACATGTTGGCTGCCGACTTACGCCTACAGTATTGCTCCCACGCTCAATAGAAATTTAAATGAGCTTTTGATCCCACCGGTGATGCTCATGGCCACACAGAGAAGATTATGTGATCCCATCGGTGATACTCACGGCCACGCCGAGAAGTGATCCCACCGGTGATGCTCATGGCCACACCGAGAAGTGATCCCACCAGTGATGCTCATGGCACCCAACGTGTTAAGGCTTGTTGTCCAGACGGGGATAATTTTTCGCCAATCAAATTTTTTAAATTGTCCAATCAAATCAGGCCCTGCGGACGCTAGAATACCAGTTTGTGACGCTAGTATATTCGCGTTTGGGGGATTTTTTTCAATTCAGAGCGCTCAAATATCACCATAAATTTAATATTGATGAAAGAGGCCAAAATGGCGTTTTGCACGCACCGCCTGATTTGTTCGGATAATTTAATCAGATTGGCGGAAAATTGTTCCCGTCTGGACAGGCCTATAAAGAGAATCCACAGGAGAAAGAGACCACAATGAGCCACAGGTGAACATCCCCCAAATTTTTGTTCTACATTACTTCTTGTATCTAAAGCGCCTAAATCTTCAGCCTGAATGCTTCTTGAGTTGGTCTTAAGACCACTTATATAAGACTCTAAAATGTTAAACGACTTACAAATCTTACAATTCTTGGATGAGGAGAGGAGTCTAATTGTCTACCAGATATACCTAATTATTTGGAGAGTGCTTTCTGCTTACCTGTATGTTTGTGTATACAATGCACACTGATTCTGAAGACTATAATTATTTGTAATGAAACCTTTAACCTGTAACCTTTTATTTGATTGTACAGTCCGTAGCAACATGTGAATTATTTATTAAAGTGTAGAGTTTGCGAAGTTAGGGCTTGTAGAGTTAGAAGATTGGCTCTACATCAGGGGCTCATTTAGATGATACAAGAACTCGCATGCCAGTTTCATTACATTGCGGGTTTTGGTCAATCGGTTGAATGGACGTAACCAACAGTCCGCAATGTAACTAAAATCGAATGCGAGTTCGCGCGCCGTCTAAATCAGTCCCTTTTTGACAATGCGACTTGCGAGCCTTATGGTTTCGTCTTGGAAACATTTTACATGAAAATGTTTTTGGTGGGATGGAAACTTATCGTAAGTGTTACACGTTAACGTGATCGTACTGTTCAGGACAGAAAAGGGGGCATTTGCCCCATTGTGCCTTTTGCCCTAACTAAAGTAACTAACCTTATTTTATTTTGCTTTGACTGTACCTCAATTAAGGCCATTAACTAGGCGCCATTCCTAAACGTATCTTATACGTGATCTAATTTTGATTGTGGTTTCATTCTTTTCTAATGGATTCCATTAGGAGTTAATTACTTGCGGTAATTTAGTATAGGCCAAGTTATTTGAGTTTTATTGTAATAGTTAACTTTTTAAATTGCGGTAATAATAATAAAGCTATGCTTGGGTATTTGTAGAAAAACGGTACCTATGTTTCACTTTCAGAATCAAATAATAATAATTTATTGAGAAAAGTATACTACAGGCAGTACTAGGGGTCACAAAACCGTGCATATTTTAGAAAACCGGTTTTTCGGTTTTTGTGAAACTGCAAAACCGGGTTTCCGGTTTTTTCGGTGATTTCGATTTTACGTATAAGTAATTTGTAAAATAAGAAAGTATTTTTAGGATCAATGCTTTGATATTAAGTCTTCCACGACATTTCTATTTAATTTTCTTATTTACCAGGACCATATCAATAAATCAATCCAACTCCATCAATGAAGTTTTTAAATAAGTCAGCAATTCTAAAACGGAATGCCTAAGCAAAATATTATATGACAACGATGTTGACATAGTCCTCCTTCTGGAAATACACCGCAGATGATGTCCAATTCGCTAAACGAGGTAAAATACCAGGATTTGATTTGGTAGCGGTATTATATACCATAAACAATATAGAACTTCGACATACGGCCGGTCTTCTCTTGCTGCCCTGGTCAACGTGATTTCAAATAACATCGACAGCAACAACATCGCCACCACGATTATTCAAATCGGCGAAACGCGGATATGTGATATAGCCTCCACGTAGCACCTGGCCTACTCCACCCCTTCCTTACTTGGAGCACCCAACCCATACTACCATACCAGCTGTAGATATAGGAAATCTGACGCCAACGAGGAGGCGATCATGGACTCGGCAGATATATAGGAACAACACTGTTTTAGTCGTTTCTAACAAAGACAAAGAACCTTCAAATCAGCTCGATGGAGAAGTGACCACAACCCGGACCTAGTCTTCACAACAAGAGCAATAGACGCTACCCCAGTGGCCGCCGAGCTGTACGCGCTAGCGGATATTCCACACTCTCAACACCGCCAAGTATTAGTTGTCATAGGTCTGAAAATACCGATGGTTGAGTCGTATCCTGCCTAACACCACATCGCGGAAGTTTGCTTTATGCCGATGACCTGTCCCTTGTGACACAAAAAGACAACTTGGAAATGGAACAAAATACCCTGGAAAAGGACCTGGATCTATTTCTCTCTTGGCGCGGGCGTTTGTACCCCAGCACTTCCAAGACCGAGGTATCCTGCTTTCACTAGTGCAACAAACTAGCCAACAAGGAGCTGAGAGTAAAATTCAGGGGCAATCTTCTACGACACAACTTCCTTCCTAAATATCTCCGAAGCATCCTGGATTGAAGCCTTAAGTTCAAGGAGCACCTAAGCAGCCTATCTGCAAAACTGGGCAAATATATATAACGTTGGAGACTAAAAAGTAGTTCATTTATACAATTAGTGCGTATAATGGCTTGTTTTTTTTTGATTTGCTCTTCAAAATAATTAAACTATGTGGATAAAACTGCAAAATCGAAAAACTCGAAAAAGCCGGTTTTATTAAAGTGAAAACCCGGTTTTTGTAATTGGCTGTAAACCCGGTTTTTCCGGTTTTTTCGATTTCGGTGAAACCGGGTTTGTGACGCCTAGGCAGTACCGTCTTTACCATAAGGCCACACGAGGCCCGTGCCCAGGGCCCCCATCCTCAGGGGGCCCCGAAGGACATCATGCAGACTGTAACAGTATATTTGATTACCCATAATAAATAGAAGATCATAGTAGAAAAATGTTAGGTTAATTCGCTTTCTTTACTTTCCATAAGGGCCCCAAATTCTTATGTGCCCAAGGGCCCCAGCATAGTTTAAGACGACCCTGAGTACAGGGGTTGTAACTAAAGACTAATCACAAGAACATAGCAGCAGAAGTTGCTAAGCGGGCGAGGTGTTCAAAACTACCTTGACACACTCTTATTCTCTTAACAATAAAGTCGCGTCAAGATCATTTTGAACACCTCGCCCGTTTAGCAACTTCTGCTGCTGACTGCACAGTCACCACACGGCATTGTTGTGCCATTTAGGGTTTTTGCTAAATTGGAAATTCTATAGCGTAAGTATTGAACAACCAATTTAGCTAGGTCCCTAAATGGCGCAACGATCGCGGAGCGTGATGGTACAATCCAGGGATGTTGAGGATATTCGCATCCGCATCCGCATTCGCGGAACATCCGCATTATTTTCAACATCCGCATCTGCATCCGCCTCCGCATAAAATCGATGCGGAGCATCCGCATGATGCGGATGTCGACCAAGTCGGTAACAGGAACGTATTAGCGGCGGCGCCGCCGGCGAAGTGCTAGGTAATTTCGTCATTATATATAACGAAATCGTCTAGATCACGAAAAGTCGGCCAAGTTACTGTTTATTAAATAAAACGCACCTATATTCTTGCTCAAATACTAAACGTTTCGTTTTTTTTTTAAATAAAAAATGATAAAAATGTTATAATTGACGTTTTTTAGGTACCAAATCTTGACATCCGCATCCGCGGATGTGAGGCTTTAAATATCCGCATCCGCATCCGCGGATGTCAAAAAATCTGCATCCGCAACATCCCTGGTACAATCAGTTTCACAAACTGATCATAATCAGTTGATCAATGATCACTCATGATGTTAAGGTTTGGGCAGTGGGGAGACACTCCTGACTTCGGGCAAACTCGGCTCTTTTCGGCTCAGCATTGCTCCGAGCAATTATTAGGGTTGGCACCACTAGACGTCCTTTAGCCTCCTCCACACTCGTGCGCGAATCGCGGCGCAAAGCCGCGAACGCGAGTGTGGAGTCCTGAACGCAGACCTGCGAAATCGACTCCACGCTCGCGTTCGCGGCTTCGCCCGCGATTCACGCGCATAGTCTGGAGGGGGCTTTTTGCGTGTACGACCACAGATAAGATAATCATTTGAATTTTGATAACCCAAATAGCCTAGGTTAGGGAGAGACAGATCTTTGTCTCTCTCAGTAAAACGTATCCGGCGACCGGAATGTTTTGGTTTTCACGCATTTTATTTAGGATATCCGCTAGATCAGCGGTCGGCAACAAGCGGTCCCTGGCTATTTTGTATGTAATTAATATTGACAAACGAATTAATGTCTGCTAAAGTCACAAATATTACCAAAGTGCGGCCCGCATCAACTTCGTTAACTACTATGTGGCCCTTGGCTGCTAAAAGGTTGCCGACCGCTGCGCTAGATGGCGCGGCCGGCGCACGGAGGGGGCGCACGCACGCGGCCGTCCGCGCCAGCCATCGCTCATACTATTTTTAGGGTTCCGTACCCAAAGGGTAAAACGGGACCCTATTACTAAGACTCCGCTGTCCGTCCGTCCGTCCGTCCGTCCGTCTGTCACCAGGCTGTATCTCACGAACCGTGATTTCTGTTGCCGCTATGACAACAAATACTAAAAAGTACGGAACCCTCGGTGGGCGAGTCCGACTCGCACTTGTCCGGTTTTTCGTTAACCCGTGCAACCGCGCCGGCTAGTTTATGCCATATCATTCTTAAACTCTATAGAAGTTATAATTGTTTTTGTTCTACAGCTGGCCGCGCTCCTCATCTTTATCTACGTCTGCTACCAGTTCGTAGGGCGAGAAGGCAAAGAGGGCGATTGCGATAGCAACCTAGGCAACGAGTCTAGACGTGTTCGAGCAACCTCAAGGTAAAGGCCGTAACACACTATCGCACCGCACCAAGGTCATTGTGCGACGCACCGATAAGTAAGAGCGAGAAAGAGATATCGCTTTCTCGCTCTTACTTATGTGTGCGTCGCACAATGACCTTGGTGCGGTGCGATAGTCTGTTACCACTATAAATGTCACTGATATTTAAGCCCCCCATTCACACTCCTACCTTGTAGTCCGCCTCGTTGGGTAGGATTGTGTATGGGGGTTGCGGACTACGAGCCGTCCTACCGTTTAGCCGTTTGTAGGACGGCTCGTAGTCCGCAACCCCCATACACAATCCTACCCAACGAAGCGGACTACGAGGCGGACTACAAGGTAGGAGTGTGAATGGGGGGCTTAAGCCCGCTCCACAATTTTAGACGTGAAGCCGCGATTCGCGCACTATTACTCCAGTAAAGATACGGTTACGTTAAACATTAATTAGTAATAGGCAATTTTTTTGTTTTGCTAAAAAACCACAAACAGCTACAAAAGTAAAAAACACCTTAAGCGTGAATCGAATGAACTGACTGAATGAATGAATAGTTTGACATTTCGTTTTTTTTAAACAAGAAATTGGTCCTATAAATAACCTAAATTTATTTTTGAAGGAAAAAGTTGCGCCAAAAAAGACCTTTTATTGATTTTTATGTTTTAAATTATACTCATTGCTGTAGCGAACTGTCACCAATGACAGATGATGATAATAATGAAACATTGTAGTAGTGGTGGTTCAGGTGCTACAGCTATTGCCTACTTTCCAGCTTGGTTTTAGACCATCTATTGCCACATTTCCGAACAGTGGCGTGAAAAATTTAATTATTTATTTCACACCAGCTCGGAAAGGCTTACTTTGCACTTCAAAAACTGAGAGCAAAGTTTCATTTTATTCACAAGTGAGGCAAAGGAATCAAATGCAAATTTTGAGTTGTTTTCTTATGTTTGCTGGTAGAATTGACTTTTAAATCATAAATATTTAATAAAATTCATTTGTATTTTATTTTGTATGATATTTTTACATTTAATATTTGCTTTGGGTTGGTGTGGTGAAACATTTTGTGTTTCACTTGGGGCAAATTTTGTTTAACCCTCGTGCTTTGAAACCCTCGCAACGCTCAAGATTCCGTTTCGAATGTTTTACTTGCTCCAGTATCAATATTAGCACGAGCGGTTAAACAACAACTTTGCCCCCTTGTAAAATAAATAACTATTTCAATATAGTCAGCTGAACTGAGGTACAAATTCAAAAACTCACCAGCAGTTTAGCTTCACGACCTTCCAGATGGAAAAACAGCAAGCCAATAACTTGAAAATTTGCCTTGTATAACTGACAAAGCAACCTGCCTGTGTGGTGGGAGTGTAGGAGCGAGGGACGTATATGCTAGAAAAGGGCAATACGACCTACGATAGTGTTGCCACTCTCAATTAGAAATGCAATGGATAGTTGTTTGGTCGGATACCGGATATTTGGCCTGACCGTCGGCCAAATATTCGGTATCCGACCGCCGAATCTTCGGCCGGCGGAACAATAAAAAAAATAAAAAATCATTTATTTCAGACCTTGGTTCATACACTTACACCAAAAAACTAATTAACTACAAACTAAATTTAACAATACCTACATTTCGGTTTTTAGGTGCGTATTGTGCAGGTTTTAACCTGTTTCGTGGTGAACGTTGGCGCGGACTCATTTCTATGTTCGAAATGAGTAGGTACCTACGCGTGCAAGTGAGTGGATGTTTAAATTGTTTTGAAATAATAAACGAGTAATGTACAATAGGACCGTGACTGTTTCTTAAATCCAATTTGTTTACTCTGAAATCAAGCAAAGTTACTATCCGGTATCCGGCCGGGTATATTATTCTGAGGTTCCAAATATGGGTACAGTTGTTTAATTGTTGCTTAAAGTTGTTTAATTGTTGGAGATTGACCCCAATTTCATTTCTGATCAAATCGGTCGATTTGATCATCCCGTCTGGATTTCACTTAACAGCCGTAACACATTACCGCGCCGTTCAGGGTCACGGTGCGCCAAACCATAGCCTGATGTCATGTAGGTATGTATAATGTACTTAGTCCAAAATTATGTTATTTATATGCATTAAACGTTAAATCTGAACCAATTCGATTACTATTCTATAGTGAAACACATTCAGCTTGACTAGAAAAAGCGCGGCAAATTTAAAACATGTATAAGTAAAAAGCATTTAACGTTTCAATAGCGCTCAGAGACCTGACTTTTATCTCGATATCGTAATTTTCTAGCGACAAATCCATTATCTATACAAAACTGTCGCAAAAATGTTATCGCTTCTATATCGTGGTACAGGATAGGATGGAGCCATATACTTTACTACTTGCTTGCAAGTATCGTAATTAAACAGTGCTAAGTAGTTAAATACGCGCAATGTATTTTTATGTCATAAATAATGTATTTATTTAATGTTAATTTAGTATTAATTATAGTATGTATATTGTTTTATCCACAAATATGAATAATTGTAGTTAATTTACCAATAAAACATAATGTATACGGCCACAAATAAAATATTAAATGCTTCTAAAGGCTGTTTGGTTATTTCTACATGGAAACGAAGTCATTTCAAATTATAAAAACATTAACTGAACACCTTATTGCCGCCTGCAGTCACCGCTCGCCGCTCAGCTATCCGCTGTCGTTAATACCACGGCCTTACGTTTTATGACACTGAGTCGCGTCAGGGGAGCGACACGGTTCGGTGCGCTTGCGTTCAGTCGAGTTTTGGAATATTACTGCAAATTTTTGTTGTTTGTTAATTTGTTGGTTATTGTTGTTTGTTAATTTGTTGGTAATGGTGTTTATTTTTATTGCCCTTTTTAGGTTTATTGCCCTAGTCGCCAAATGATGTTACTAGTGAAATTTTAACCGACACCACACGGTAAAAATAAGTTTAACAATAATTACTTAATTAAAAATCGAATAAAAACGGTATTTCTAATACATAACTTATATTTTTTGCTATTCAATTAAAGAGTACTAACAAAATCCTAACTCAATTAATTAGTGCAAATATTTTAAGGTTTGCGATTCCTGCTCGGCCTTGCGTCGCAAGGTGCCCGGTACCACTGTATTGCAGCAATAACTAGAAATGCTTACTTTGGGGAACATTAGCAACTGTCGTTTTTGATAATTACATTTTAGTGGTGAGGGGTGGTACTTAAATGACCGCTATTGAAATTCTAAATGGTTTAAACTTATAGGCGCGAAGATTTGATTTCCCTAAGAAAATTTTAATTTCGCGTCTTTTTCTGCTATCAAATTGGGTGTGTGTCAGTATAATAGCCCTATATAATTGGCCTATTATTGTATTAAATTTAACGCGCACGCAAAGACGGAAAGCCTGCAATTACGTAAAATTAACTTTCTTATTTACAGCACTCTTGCCCAGATTAAAGCTGATAATTAGTTCGAATCTAGTCTCCCATATTTTTTACATTCACTGGTACATATGTTTTGACCGAGTAAATAGTAAATATACTAAATACTTTTTTAAATATTTGCGCTCGGGGCGATGGAAGTTTCATCGTTCCGTCGCCCCGCTCCATGCAACGACCAATCGCGTTAGCTTGCTGGCTCGTGCGCGGCAACTTTAAAGCAACGATAACGTTTTTGATGGTTTTTTGTGTTACGAATCATATTTCAAGCCGATTTTAACAGTATTCGACGAAAGAGAACTCATAATAAAAATCCCATATGATATTGATCTATTACCATTTTTAACCAGGCAATTAATGCACAACCCCATAAAACCTACCATACGGTATTATTTAGTGTACGATTAAATTGCAACGCTTGTACTTATTGTAATTTGGAAATAATGAGAGAAAAAATAGCCTATTACCATTTTTGAGGACGGAAATATACTGAATTTAATAATAACCGTAGGTTACTTACTTTAAATGTAGGATACAGAATTATTTTTTGTGTGATTCATGCTTAATGTCATAAAGCAAATATTTTTCTATGAGTATAAATTTAAAAAATGTTATTAATATTTTTTACAAACTTTCTGTGATTTTTTATATTTTTACATTTTTTTTTAAATACCTAAATGTAATATATTTATTTGGATTATGTGTCGACGTAATCACTAGATTTATTATCTGTCCCATACACCGAAAATTTCAGCTATTACTAATTATTTCCATTCCGCCATACTAGCCGAGCGTACCTTTCTTGGCCTATATCTGCGAAATCGACTCCCCCGCCCACGACTTGGCTCTACGGCTCGTGTTTTCGCGCACGAGTGTGGAGCGAGCTTTAGCTATGCTACAACTCTACAATGCGTGGCTTTCCATCACAGAATTTTAAGGGTCCTTATGCACAAGTACAATAAGATCCTTTCGATCTGAAATTCCAACAGAAATTCTGATAAAAATGTCCTTATTGCACATGAAACATAAGGACTCTCTGATAATATAAGTTAAAAATGTACCATACTTTCCTGAAAAACAAATTAAAAAAAATGAAAAGTCACATGGGGGCTGTCCATAAATTACGTCATCGATTTTTGACGATTTTTGACCCCCCCCCCCCCCATAATCATCCAAAAATCATGCTTCAAATGACCCCATTTCCTCGTACTTCATGCTACCGTCATCCGATGTCCAGACCCCCCCCCCCCCTAATTTGAAATGACGTAATTTATGAATAGCCCCATGTATACATGATACAAGCTCTACCTAGTACGACCTAGTACCATCTAGTACCTACGGTTGGCTGCGCTCAGCCAGAAGGGCGAGAGAATGTACCGAGGCAGAGCGTCTAAATCAGGCCTTCGAGCGACATCCAGGCAGTACCGTCTTTACCATAAGGGCACACGGGGCCCGTGCACAGGGCCCACATCCTCAGGGGGCCCCCGAAGGACAGACGTAACAGTATATTTGATTACCCATAATAAATAGAAGATCATAGTAGAAAAAAAATAGTTTAATTCGCTTTCTTTACTTTCCAAAAGGGCCCCAAATTCTTTTGTGCCAGGGGCCCCAGCATAGCTAAAGACGGCCCTGCATCCAGGTAAGTGGTAGGTATGAAAATACAATGTCCCGATTTTTTTTTCAGATTTGAAATTACATAACCTCAAAAGTATAGTCGTAACTTTATTCCACAACATTAAATCTGTGTAACTATACATTGAATTAGGTACCTATTATAGTGTCATTTACATATTAGTATCTGGGAGACCGACGAGCTTTGCTCGGAAAACATATGAAAACCCAAAAATGCGCGTTTTCCCAGAGAAGACCGTCGTGCTGGTGCACGGTCCCAATAAAAGAAATTGAAGTTCATAACAATTTGTTTTTTTTATCAGATCACGCCAAAGATCCCAATCTCGCAGCCGCGCCAACTCCCGACGCCGCCGCGCGCCGCATGTGTGCGAGTAGCTGCTTTAGACCCACGGGTCTACCATGGGTGTACATCGCTTTATGACCAACGCGCCGACATCGCCGCCGCATCTGTCGCTACGACGATACACTCCCTCACGACTAGCTGCTTTAGACCCACGGGTCTACCATGGGTGTATACGTAGAACCACGCGCCAACATCACCGCCGCATCCGTCGCTACGATGCTGTCCCTAAACTTGCTTTCAACCCACGGATCTACCATGGAAGGCAAAGGCGCACCGACCGAACACCTGTTCAATACTACGGGTCTACCGAAAAGCTGCTTTTGATCATGGGTCTACAAATCAAACTGCAGTATAAGACCACCATCGCAGCAGCAGTTTAAGGCTTTCACGAATACATAAGCTGATTTAGACCCACAGAGCCTCTACCATCAGTTTTAACATTGACATAACGCTCACGTCTACGTAATTTACTTTCTGTACATCTCGCTTGCACTATTGCTCGCATATGCGAGTACGAGCGAGATGCATATAAAGTAAATTACGTAGACGTGAGCGTATATGTCAATGTCAAAACTGATGGTAGACGTACTAGTCTACCAATCGAACTTCTGTATAATACCAGCACGCCACCTCTCGTCGACCTTTACTTTATGTTTACTGTTTACTGTCTGTTAGTTATATAATATGTTAAAGACCATTACAAATTGTTACCATTGACCGTATATTCGTTTTTAATTTTAATAATAACAAACTAACTTATCATCTTAATCAAACTTCGTGTTCTTAAGTAAATCTTTAATCACATAAATAATACACAACATAATATTAAATTAAAACTAAGAAATAAATACAATGTTTACAATGCACTTTTTTAATGTAGGTTACCTTTCATAGACAATGCGCTTAGCTTATTTTAATCGTCATAATTTCACAGGGGTTATTCGCGGACGGTCTAGAACGCAAAATGACTAGTGTAATATTTTGCCTATATCCCTTTTAGTCTACATCGCGAACGGTCTAGAACGCAAAATGACCACTTTTTTATATCACTAGGGTAGGTTAGGTTCGTTAGTTATCTTCAAATGGCCGAAGGCCAAACAGCACAGTATTGATGAGAAACTGTGGAATTAAGAATCTGTAGAATTGAGAACCTGTATAATTGGTTATCTATTAAATTGGGAATCCGTATATTAGAGAATCTGTAGAATTGGGAATCTGTAGACATGGCCCAACCATAAATACGTTAAAACCATAGTTAAAACTGTCAAGCCAAGCAAAGCAAAACGTCAAACTTAAAAATAAAATAAAAACTGTTTAGATACGAAGTATTAAAGCCCCCCATTCACACTCCTACATTGCATTCCGGCTTGCAGGACTGCGGAGTAGGATATATATAGTGCGTCAAGCAAATCTTGTCAGTAGCAATGTAAAGCAAACTAAAGTAGGGTAACACTCAAAGAGTAGTATTGCGCTAAGAAAAGCAGCAATCCGAGGCAGCAATGTACAATGTACATCGAACCAAAACTTTTTTTTCCGCTGAGTGCGCCCGTCAATTGAAATTGTCACTCGCGGATTCTCTATTGAAAATGTTTGAAATTGTTATTACATAATAGGTATGGACGGACAATTTAAAAGCGGTGTGTGATGTTGATAAAAATGATTAACTAATTTGAAGATCTCAAAATAAAATTAGAAGTGGACTATGCCGTTAAACAAGAATGTATGAATAAAATCATTGCTTCAGCAGGTATGTCCTACTGGATTTTAATATTTTATTAGATTTCTCAGTTGGCACTGTAGGCATTGTAGGCGCATCTTAGCTTTGATTAAGCACAATCTTATTTAATATATCGGTATTTAATGGTGACACAGCAGAAATATCTCTTGAAATAGAATCGATTCAGAATGTAAACAAAGATGATGGCTGTCATTCGCGATCCACATTCCACAGATATAACACAGATGACACGCGATTTTCGAATTATTCGAACACAGTGTTGCTAACCCGCGATTTTTCAAATTTGCCGCCGTTTGCTACTGACAAGATTTGCTTGACACAGTATACTTGGCTATAGACGGTTAAGCAAATCTTGTCAGTAGAAAAAGGCGCGAAATTCAATTTTTTTTTTAATTTTTTTTTCCACACATACAAATATCATTACAGGCAGAACCCAATGCGATATTGTTGCAAAAAAACTCAAACATAAACAGACAAACAAAAACAAGTACATACCTATATCTAACAAAGACATTTTTTTTTACATGACATACTAATCTATTCACTATTATAACAAAGAGTTAATAATGCGTCTTTTGTGAATTCACTCATCGTACATGAGAATAGGTCTGTATGCGTTGCTATGAGGTTCAGGGTACGCACGGCGCGCGTCATCGGCGCCTCGCGCAGCAGGTTGGTGCGCGCGCGCGGCACACGCAGCAGCCCGAGCTGCCGGCGCGCCACGCAAGCGCGCGGAACACAAATACCCACCGACCCCAATATATCCGCATTGTATATCTTTCCTCTAAGCAGCTTAAAGATATATGTAACGAGTGCTAGCTCCCTTCTGACTTTCAGCTGATTGTATCCGACCATGCCTAAAATAAACAATGTCGGATACATCAGCGGATAAAACGGGTAGACGCCGTATTGCCTCATATACCTACATATACCTAATAAACTTATTCTGTATCAGCTCTAACATAAAAATATACTTTTCTCAAAAATGGACGGCAAAGTCGACTTTGCCGTTTAAAAAGTTGGTCGCGAAGCGCGTAGTTTATGGTCAGTCAAAAATTAAAAAGTTAAAAACATTGCAGTCTCGATTTTGGGACTGCAATGTTGCATACAAATTCCATTATTTGTCGTGTTCCAAACTTTTTAAAAGTTGAAATGGCCATATCAAATGAAGGCACAGGCCCATTAAACAGCCAAACAGATGATTATAGTACTTAGCCCCCATTCATACGACAGCTTTTTCAACGCGCGTTAAAAAAGCGCTTGAATCTGTTCGCACTCTAAATTCGACTTATCGACCAAAGCTTAAAGTCTAAAATCCAACAACACTGGATAAAAAGCGCCACCGCTGTCGTGTGAATACATAAATGGTTATCCATTTGTGTCATTCAAACGCTTTTTATACGCGCGTTGAAAAAGCTGTCGTGCGAACGGGGCCTTATAATTATAATGTTGGTACCGCGACTATTTAGCTGTCTCAAATAGCTTAGCGTATTTTCGGCAGAAAAATACACATCTACTTTAAAAAAAAAAAAAAAAAGGCGGCAAAGCTAATTTTTTCAATTGTTTCTACTTTTTTCTGTGAAAATATATACGTAAGAACGTTGCTTTTGTAAAATATTTTTATTATATTTATATTTCTTGCACCATTTTTGAGAAAAGCACTATATATGACTCGGCTGGTGAAGTAAACACAAGACAGCTGGATATAGACTGATTTATTATTTCTAAAAACCTACCCACACCAATACATATTTGTGAATATACTACATCTCCCTCTTAATGAATTGATTAAGCTATCTAATTATTATCAAGTTTTAACAACTTAGAATACAGTAATTATGCTAAGAATTACACACTATAATTATAGCTAGTACATTTCACGAAGAGACTTGATTTTCACTTTTATTATTATGTTATCAAGGTCTAATTTCACTAGCCACCTTACCTTCGTGAGATGCAGTATCTATAATCTTAATCTTACTTTGTGGCCGTACAATTATGAATATCGCCCACAACTTATTTACCATACTTACATATATTTTTTATGTGTATCTATCCTATCCTTTGTCGGGGCTTAATGTAGGTTTAGGTATTCAGGAATGGCTAGATGCACTAGGTGGTACATCCGTAGGGCGTAGATATTTAACGCGAGTACAAGTACGCGAGGCGTAATGCAGTCTCTAATGCTACTGTCCGACCAGATTGGGATTCAATCCCAGAGTGACGCCAGCCTGCAGCCTGGCGATCCCACTTACTCTAGTCCACAAAAACCATGAGCTAATTAATTATCAAACAGAGCAATTTCCGAGAACACATTCAGACGTTACAAAAACCCCTGACGCCTTTAATACGCTCTCAAGCCTCTTGAAGAGACATCTTTATTACCCACGTCGCTTACAAGTGTTTTTGATAAATCGTAAGTATGTCATGTAAGCGCTCATTATTTGAATTTACCAATTATAACGCCTGCGCGTCGACACGGCGATCCTGACTGTCACACGTCCTCGTGTGCAATGAGCCATTTAATAGTCATCATGACAACTCGGCAAATTTTAATCCAACTTTACCGTTCGGCTATTC
This sequence comes from Cydia splendana, assembly GCF_910591565.1. Classification (NCBI taxonomy): domain Eukaryota; kingdom Metazoa; phylum Arthropoda; class Insecta; order Lepidoptera; family Tortricidae; genus Cydia; species Cydia splendana. The sequence goes on from NC_085985.1 coordinate 2,171,720, forward strand.
TGCCACTAATATCACTACAGATCACTAAGATCCATTCTGCTATTAACATCACTACAGATCACTATGATCCATTCGGCTATTAATATCACTACAGATCACTATGATCCATTCGGCTATTAATATCACTACAGATCCGACCTAACTTTCGACGAACGATTGGCGAAGATCCGACCTAACTAACGAAGGTTATTTTGCCATGAATATCATTAAAAGTACAAACATAAATAATCAATAAAATGCTCGAATCGAATGAACTCTTGTACAAATACAAGCAACAAAGAATAGTTTGAGTATATTTTCTTATAAGAACATCATCAATATCATTTAAATTACGTTGATCAAAACAACACCTCGTTGTTAGAACATTTATGTGACTTCTCAAATAGAACTATGGCCCACACCACATCTGAGTACCACCACTGCAAGTCTACAGGCACTAAGGCTTGTATTTAATGTCACTGTCTCTCATAGTCATTGTCACACGGCACACGTGCCGTAACCACATGGTCCACCGACCACGTCCGTCACAAAGCTGTCATGTCTCACTGTCTCAATACCTGTGGCACCACGGCCACAACATATATGACACACCTTGTCACGTCACGACACGTGTGGTACACCGACCATGTCCATCACAAGTCACAAAGAGGTCATGTCTCAACTATCACATATCAACTCTCAACAGTCTTAATACCTGTAGCACATTGGCCACAACACATGCGACATACCTTGTCAGATCTCAAAACCTGTGGCACACCGGCCACAACACACGTGACACACATTGTCACATCACAACACTAATGGTCCACTGACCACAGCAGCACTCAGGCCACTTCCAAAGTGATACACCGATCACTCCAGCGGTTCCACACAGGAACCCAAACCATGCCACACAAGGCATCAACACCACCACGGGTGTCATCATCATCCCTAACACTATGTATCATCAACTGTGGTCGCCGCGCAGCCTCCTTTACCAAACACATTTTCACTAAATATGCGTGAGAATATATCTGATTCGGGTATGTGACCTACGATCGACCGACAAGCTAAACACAAAGTGATGCACCTATATAAGTCACTAAAGTCATCAATACTCAAATTAATCAAAATCAAAAAAAAATCAAAAATATACTTTATTCATGTAGGCCTAGCAACAAGCTCTTATGAATCGTAATTAATCTTAATCTAATTATCAGAGCAATTTATTGATGTTAATATTATTCCATAATAAAATTGGATTATTATACATATCAAATTTAACACTAAGAATTTCACAAAAGGATCGTCAACCATTAAAAAGATTGTATAAAAAAATACTAGTCTAGAATTTCTAGAATAAAATCTAAATGTCAAAAAAAAAAGCATAAGTAACAAAAGAAGTAGATAGTATTACATCGGAATATCCATTTCCTCGTCAATAATCAAATATACCTAATAAATAAATAATCATTTCGAATAACAATTAATCCCACGTTGTAATATCATTCATGTAGTCTTGTGTGGTATAATAAGCTTTAGAAATAAGTTTACGCTTTACATAATTCTTAAATTTATTAATAGATAATTCAGTAATATGGTTTGGAAGTTTATTATAAAATCTTACACAATTACCCATTACTCTTAAAAATTACTCTTAGTTGTCACTTTCTAAAATAACTTTGCATTGAAGTCACATAAACCAACTGAATTTCAGTTCCAATATTCAGCCATCCAAGTTATTTAAAGAATAAACATTCTTATGCGTCGACAACGGCTATAACTGACTATTCTTTGTTACTTGATCTCAGCAAAAAAAAAAAGAGCATTTACTAACAGTCCCAACCAGGAATCGAAACTGTGATTATTCACTTTAAATTAGCATTTCAATGTCTCGCAAACTTTATTTCCGTGTCATTACAAATGTAACTAGAAAACGCAAAAAGTTCATTCTCTCAATAAAAATTAACAGCTATTCATATTATTGGAAAGTGCTGATTTAGAAGTTTTTAGAACCTAAATAAAGAAATATCACGGCATTTCATTCGTTGTTAAAATTCACAAAATTTTCAGGTATATTTTAGGTATAGTTAGGTATTGATTAAATGACCTTACACGAATAATTTTTTTAAGATTTTTATACTAACAACGTTAATGATTAATGATCTGAAATTAACGATTTTTCTTGTTCATGTTTTTGCCGTCTCTCCAAAGGCGTAGATATTCTACAATATTTTTTATTGCCAATGCCAAACAACGTTATCAAACAACATCAATTGGTGTCATCTTGACGACCAAAAAAAAAAAAACTCGACCCAAATCATTGGGTACTTCAAAAGACAAACAACAACACTTGTGCCAGTTGTGCAAAATACGGCCATAAACAAAAAAAAAACAGCAGGTAGGTGCCCATTACCCATTATAGCAACACTCCGAAGTTCTACACTGTATTTCACTGATTCATCGCCAAAATACTTTAGACTCTATTTTAATCGATAATAAGACTTCTATTCTTCACAGAAATGGGCGTACATCTTACATCTCGTAATTTATCGGTTGTAATACTTTGACTATACGTCGATAAGTAATGTGTTCCACATATCTAGACCAAAATAATCAGATTGAAAGCTTTAATCTTAACACATTCAATACCACTAAGTGCTACGGGTTACGCTCGTAGCGCGTAGCCACGGTTTCGTCGTATGTAGCGCGTAGTCGCTACGAACAGTGTACCCGACAGTCGGGTTCTTGGTGTTGAAAGTGTTAATTTACGTACATGAGCATCTTTAATTGACAACTAGGTGACTAAGTAAAAGATATTTTTTTTGAACTCTCCAGTCGCCATAAAAACAATTACCTTACAAAAGGTTACTAATCGAATAACTTCAATCCATCCATTGACTTTTCAAGCCCTCATTGCTCTTGCATCATGCTCATTGATCTTTGCATTCATTCTAATTTAACGTATTATTCGAGTTTATCAAAACCAAAATACCAGTCAGATACTTAAGAACGGACAAAACTCTTTTTATCGATAACTATGCAAGCTAAAGTCCATAAAATGATGGATGGGTGGACAATCAACTGTTCAGTCGAAACATTCAAAACAATATCAAACTAAGTAAGCTCTATTTCCTTTAAAAATCAATTTTTAACCAATATCCGTTAATTTAAACAACAACTAAATCATTATTTAGTTTGCTACGAAATGTCTTTTTATACCGTAGTAACTAGGTATTACTCGCTTAAAATTAAGCATTGCATTATGAATTAACGGATTAAACGAGAAACTAACTTTAATGTTTCTTTTAGTTTTTAAAGTAGGTATACTAAAAACGGATTCCACAACAGGCTATAAAAAGCAACAATTTCGTAATTTGAAAATACTCGCTTTTAAATACCTCATTCAAAACTCTAGTTTAGAAATAGACAAAATATTAATAGCTAATCAGGGATCTCATATTATCTCGATAGTGTTAGCCCAACTACTAGTATCTAATAAAAACAATAAAAATGTTTCATCGTTCACTACAAAAAATGGTACAGGATCGAGGACAAATAGAAACCGGTAGGTATGTAACAACAGGCGGACTCGTCGCCAAACAGCGATCTCCTCCAGGCAAACTTCAGACAAGGAAATGGCTAACGAAGATTATTACTCTTCGATCGTTATCTTAAATCTCTATCGCAAATGATTTCAAAGTTAATTTCAAGTTCAATCGTATCTTTTCTCCATTAATCACCATAAAAACATCGTCTTATTGTCTTGGAAAATTATTTACAAATTCTCCAAACAGGCTACATACTGTCGGACAAATGCCACAATGTTTTTAAGTAGAGATAAAGTACTCGATTCAATTTCATAATAAATACTCAAGAATAACATCTCCGCTTATACGTAAAACGGAACAATCCACTTTTAAGGATCAACCTCATGCAGGCAAATTAACGACATGAACGATAAATCATCAACGTAACAATCATAAATCATAATGGAACGAACTGACCCGATTTGATGTCCACGACACTCCAAACAGGATTTACAGGAAACCACCAGTTTCACCGCATATTAACTTTACACCTTACGTCTTTGCACAAACTGAAATATTCAATCTTCAGTTCATAATTCCACGATATCACAAATCACAACATACACAATGCATCGAATTTTCTTTAGGTACAAACCCCGCAGTACTTTCGTGTTACGATCCCACGATCTGATGTCGGGGCTTAATGTAGGTTTAGGTATTCAGGAATGGCTAGATGCACTAGGTGGTACATCCGTAGGGCGTAGATATTTAACGCGAGTACAAGTACGCGAGGCGTAATGCAGTCTCTAATGCTACTGTCCGACCAGATTGGGATTCAATCCCAGAGTGACGCCAGCCTGCACCCTGGCGATCCCACTTACTCTAGTCCACAAAAACCATGAGCTAATTAATTATCAAACAGAGCAATTTCCGAGAACACATTCAGACGTTACAAAAACCCCTGACGCCTTTAATACGCTCTCAAGCCTCTTGAAGAGACATCTTTATTACCCACGTCGCTTACAAGTGTTTTTGATAAATCGTAAGTATGTCATGTAAGCGCTCATTATTTGAATTTACCAATTATAACGCCTGCGCGTCGACATATATATATATATATATATGTCGGGAATTGTGGGCGTATCATACTATCGGCAGCACATCAGAACCTTCAATCGTGGATGACGAGGGCCTTCAATGAAATACGATGTTCAACTCACAATCTTTACTGCACAAGACTCATTACAAATCACAGCACGCGTTACGTTTCTTATCTTAACCCTTCGGGTGGCAGCACCTCCGGTTGAACGGTAGGACAAATGGCGCGGCCATTTTTTTAAATATGCCTCGGTGTGGCAGAGGCCGCGAGGAGGTTCGGTCATAACAAGCCCGTAATTGGCAGAGACCGTCTCGCGGCCTCTGTGCGACGCTGCATTTCGCGCCTAAAATAAAACCGTTAAAACTATGCCTTGCTTGCTCACTCTTGCAAGATGCATTCGTCAATAAACAAGGATGGTATTCCCTAACGGTCGAATTCCCGCGTAAAACAAAGTTTGTTAGAAATGACGTGATGTTCCTGCCCCATCTCGCCCATTACGCGCCGACCGTCGTCGAGCCGCGAACATTCAAACGGAATACGCACTGATAAAAAGTGAAATAAACTGTGTGAATCGTGTTAAATGTATTGTTTTGTCATAAAGACTGCTTTTTCTACAATCAATTGTTTTATTTCGTAACTATACGTATTTTTACATGAAAGTAGAAAAAAATTGGTAATATGAGATTAGAACAAGTCTAGCATAATTCACATAAATAGAATAGAATTCATTGGTATACAATCAAATAACCCATTTTATGCTGAATTCAGTGATGTATAGTATGTATATATCATTCATAGTTTTTTTTTGGGAAACGGTCATATTTCTAACACGCGCCAAATTCGCGATGATCACCCGTTGAGGCCCCGCCACTTGACGTATATTTTTCCAAAATGGCTGCGCCACTCAACCGGCTTGTTATGTCTGTCCGTCTCGCGGCCACCGCCACTTACCGTAGAGACCTCGAGGAGGACAATGCCACTCGAAGGGTTAAGCAAACCAGTGGATTAGACCCAGGAGCCGCCACAGACGTCATCTTCTCCCGTTCGTTCTCATCGTGCTCCTTCTGAAGATTGATTGACAGCATAACTTCAATTGTTCTGGACTTCAATTGTTTTAAGAGCGCACTCTATGACGTCTTGACGGAACTGCGTCGAACGCCACTCAAGTGTACGTAACACCCTAGTTTGCTCTATTTGTCAAGGTTTGCATGACAAAACGCCTCTTGAAGGCGATAGATGGCACATTTCAGCCATTCTCCGACATATATGTCGGACCCTGACACCAGAAAGACGTATTGCAGCGTTATAATTCATTATTTTAGACGCCTGTATAAAATCGATTAGCAATGTTGAGCTACGTATTATTTGGTTGTAACGAAATAAATAAAGTTGTGTAGAGAGTAACTCTAACTCCGTCTATTGGCGCATTGTTGAAATAAAGTTGCGTAGAGAGTAACGCCATCTATTGGCGTGTTGTTGAACTGAGATGACAGGTAGAAGGCTTTGGAACGTCGAGAGGTTTCTCTCGAGTGAGCGTAGGCACGAGTTGGCGTTTTTGTCGGTATGTTGGTAGACTGGTCGAGCAGGTTTACCAACTTGACCGAGGCGGGAGCGGAGAGGCTCCGCCGCTGGTATTTCTTCTTGATCGGACCGCGCTAGAGATCGGACATACTCGTTAGCCAACCTCGTGCCTAACTCGCTACGTTCCTGAAGGTTTATACCTGAAGGATTATTCTGATAGCTTATAAAATCCCGCGTTCTTTAACCATTTAGCTAAGTGTTTTATTTCAAGTGTTATTTTGATTTCTTATGTTTCATTAGAAGCTTACTTTTGTGAAATAAAGAAATGATGTGTTATGTGTTGTTTTAACTTGTTTTGAAAAGATTTGTCCCTCTGAGTTTGTTGCCGGTCCCATATAGGGCTAAATCTTCTCATGTTAGAGGCGTAGGGTTGGAGCCGGCCTAGTTTGATTTGAATAAAGATTTAAACGGTTTCTTTTTACTTTCATATCGCTCCCTTGAGTTAAAAATAGCAATTAGTTCTTTTAAACATTTAGTACTGAAGTATAGTAGGCACTAGTATGGTTAACGAGTCCTAATGTTTATTTCATGCACTGGTAGCAATGGTAGCATACTGGTTTAGCTGTGAAGTAATACATTATCGTACTACCCCACGCGCCCACCGCTTTTAGGACCATCGGTATTCGACATCAGCAAGTGGGATGAATGCGGAGTTTCATGTATTGCTTACACAGCCACCTGGGAGCGTGGTGTATTTCCGTGTGTTTTGGTGACCTACATACCATAATCTGGACACGTGGTAATGGTAAGCTCACGTGTCTAACCTTGATTGAAAGGTGAGTGTAATTCATTGTTATTTGGTGAGAATTATTGTGAAATTGTGAATAAAATTGTGATTGAGGCAGTCGAGCATAGCGGTCGTTACGTGACGTCATCTCTGGGATCGTTACGTTTCTTTGTAATTAATTTTTATAATCCATTTAAATCTAAGTGATCTTAAGTTATTTTGATGTGAAATCCGTATTGTTAATTATAACGAACTATCGGCTATCGCGACGTGATATTATTTCATCGCTTACTTGTGAATTTACCCTCAATAATAGATTTTTCATGAAAATACAATTAATTTTTATAATCCATTTAAATCTAAGTGATCTTGAATTATTTTGATGTGAAATCCATCTTGTTAATTACAATCAAATATCGGCTATCACGACGTGATATTATTTTATCGCTCACTTGTGAATCTACCCTCAATAATTGATTTTTTATGAAGATACAATTAATTTTTATAATCCATTTAAATCTAAGTGATCTTGAATTATTTTGAAGTGAAATCCATGTTGTTAATAATTACAACCAAATATCGGCTATCACGACGTGATATTATTTCATCGCTCACTTGTGCTTCTACCCTCAAAAATATTTTTTTTTCATGAAAATACAATGCACCGTTAGAAATTGATCCTGCTGATTTGCCAATGCTATGCGTTTAGTAATTAGTAAAATTGCTACAAATTATTGCCCGTAATGCCGTGATAGATCACAAAACGTGCATACTATGGAAACATGAGCTACGCATATGAAAATTAATGTTACAGTGTCCTGCAGCCAGAGCCGAGCGAACTTGCAAACACCATTACGCCCGTGACACAGAAGCAGCTGTGCAGTATCATCTGTGCTGGATATTTGGAAATAAAAGGAAAGGTTTCGTTCTAATTGTTTATTAGTGAATTTTATTTTCAGTGTAATGGCGAAGCATAACAGTCTAACGTAACTAATTAGCTGTCACTTTTCGTATTGGCCCATTTTACCGTGTTACTTATTTTTGGAACACATGTTTGTTTGTTCATAGAATGAAATAAAACGCACTCATTGAAGTTTAAATTTTATTCTGAGATTTTTGAAGTCCCGTATACATTGGAAACATGTTTTTTTGTGTCTGCTACATTGCATTTAATAAACCTTTGAGTTTATCCTGCTTACATGATAAACCTGATACCATGCAAATGATGATTTCAGTAATAGCCAGCTATGATGAACCACATCGTGCATCTCGCCATCTGCCGCAGCAACGGCAACTGCAAGTCGGAAAGCATCAGCCTTCGTGCTTGGGTCGGACTTCACCACTACCACCTTTGACTTGGTCGCGACGCGTGCATCATGCTTTATTAATCTGGTGAGCAGTTCCCATTTTGTTGGGATTATTTTGAGAGGATTTACTTCTGCATAGAAGTTTTGAGCGAGTTTCTGTTGTTAAAGCTAAAGTAGAAAGCTGAGTTTCTGTTGTTAAAGCTAAAGTAGAAAGCTATCTTTAGTGATTTTGATCAGTAATGTTCAGTTTCAGTCGGTCAGTTGACGCTGATAGTACCAATGGTTCTGAGTAACATGATTTAAAGACCTGTTTTTATTTTCTTTTTGGAATTCACTCTTAACATTGTTTTTGCTTTCGATGGACTGAAAGCTTGTACTTTCGAAGGACTGAAAGTACGCCCGATGGACTGGGCAATACTGTCATGCTTTCGATGGACTGAAGGCAAGCCCGATGGACTGGGCACTACTGTTTTGCTTTCGATGGACTGAAGGCAAGCCCGATGGACTGGGCACTACTGTTTTGCTTTCGATGGACTGAAGGCAAGCCCGATGGACTGGGCACTTCTGTTTTGCTTTCGATGGACTGTAGGCACGCCCGATGGACTGGGCACTACTGTTTTGCTTTCGATGGACTGAAGGCACGCCCGATGGACTGGGCACTAATGTTTTGCTTTAGATGGACTGGGTATTGTTTAGTGACCGCATCAGAAGTGCCAGAGCATGTAAGAGGTGCACGTGGTCTGTTTTTTTATGTGCAGAATGCTCTTTGCAAGGAGTAGCACTTACGCCGCTGAGATGGTTACTTCTGACGAGGGTCTGGTATCTGCCGAAGGACTGGCAATGCACCGAAGGACTGGTGTTGTTTTGTTTATGTACTGTGTTCATATGAGTAAAATTGGCATTATCAAATCAGAATGTTATTTGTTTTAAGATGTCTTACAAAAATTTAGATCACATATGACCAAAGATTTTTTTTTTAATGCCAGATAATTTCCCCGTAAATTGATATTGATGACAATAGTAGTGATACTGTCGAGCAATGAAAGAGCTGTTGTGATTTGTGTTTTTGATGTTTGAGATTGTTCTGTTTTCACATAAATTTGAGAGTATCCGTCAGATGGAGGCGATGATTAATGGAGTGTATCCGCTAGATAGCGGCGATGATTACTGATTATTTTTATTCAGTCGTTGCTCGATGGACTATTTTTGACTAGTGAATTGAGGATTGTTAAAGTAATTTTGAACAATCATTTTTTTCTGGTTGGATTGATAACAAAGTTTGATTTTTAATAGTAATTTGAGAGAGACCCAAATTGTGGGTCAGGAATGACCGAGCGATGAGATACTGTGCTGAGTATTTTGTTACAGAATCAAATGCATACACCCACACACGAGGACGTGTGTAGCGCAGGACGGCCGTGTCGGACCCTGACACCAGAAAGACGTATTGCAGCGTTATAATTCATTATTTTAGACGCCTGTATAAAATCGATTAGCAATGTTGAGCTACGTATTATTTGGTTGTAACGAAATAAATAAAGTTGTGTAGAGAGTAACTCTAACTCCGTCTATTGGCGCATTGTTGAAATAAAGTTGCGTAGAGAGTAACGCCATCTATTGGCGTGTTGTTGAACTGAGATGACAGGTAGAAGGCTTTGGAACGTCGAGAGGTTTCTCTCGAGTGAGCGTAGGCACGAGTTGGCGTTTTTGTCGGTATGTTGGTAGACTGGTCGAGCAGGTTTACCAACTTGACCGAGGCGGGAGCGGAGAGGCTCCGCCGCTGGTATTTCTTCTTGATCGGACCGCGCTAGAGATCGGACATACTCGTTAGCCAACCTCGTGCCTAACTCGCTACGTTCCTGAAGGTTTATACCTGAAGGATTATTCTGATAGCTTATAAAATCCCGCGTTCTTTAACCATTTAGCTAAGTGTTTTATTTCAAGTGTTATTTTGATTTCTTATGTTTCATTAGAAGCTTACTTTTGTGAAATAAAGAAATGATGTGTTATGTGTTGTTTTAACTTGTTTTGAAAAGATTTGTCCCTCTGAGTTTGTTGCCGGTCCCATATAGGGCTAAATCTTCTCATGTTAGAGGCGTAGGGTTGGAGCCGGCCTAGTTTGATTTGAATAAAGATTTAAACGGTTTCTTTTTACTTTCATATCGCTCCCTTGAGTTAAAAATAGCAATTAGTTCTTTTAAACATTTAGTACTGAAGTATAGTAGGCACTAGTATGGTTAACGAGTCCTAATGTTTATTTCATGCACTGGTAGCAATGGTAGCATACTGGTTTAGCTGTGAAGTAATACATTATCGTACTACCCCACGCGCCCACCGCTTTTAGGACCATCGGTATTCGACATATATATATATTTTTTTTAAGTATGCCAACTTAATAATGACACACTTGCGTTATAATTGAAATAGTTTTACAAACAAAACAAAAGCTACAGAATAGTAATGTTACGTTGTTAAGTAAAACACTGGTCCTTAATAGATTTTAACTGTTGTTTTTGATACTTTCATAAGGTCCAACATAACATTAAATTATTAGTTTAGGTACATACCTTAACTATCACATGCAATGCTTAATCGTTCTTATATGAACGTGTTCTTTATTCTCATATACACAAGGTTTATTTTAGAATAACCTATGCGTCGTCGTATTCACGGTTTTATTTTTGCTAACATGAGTACTGTAATAAAATTATGATATACATGATTGCTACAGGTAAATATGTAATATACCTACCGGTATTTAACATTGGTTATTATTGCTTTAACTTTTTCTTAGCCTCGATTGCAGCAGCCCGCGGTAAGCGCTGATTACTATTTTCATTAGGCCCTGAAAGAACAGGCTGACCGGTCTGGAAACGCGTGTCCTGCACCGCTGGACTGAGGGAGGCACCACTCACTGCTCACTGGTTTGAGCCACCAGTCTCTTCGGAGGCGTGGGTTCGTATCCCACCGCTGCCACCATGAAGTAAACACAAGACAGCTGGATATAGACTGATTTATTATTTCTAAAAACCTACCCACACCAATACATATTTGTGAATATACTACAGCTGGAAGGCTACTTGCTGGCTTCGGATTCAATTAAACGGACTCCCAAGGTCGTCCGTTTAATACGAATCCTCAGCCTGCAAGTAGCTACTTCCGAGCCTCGACAATAATGTACTATTGCTGGGTGGATTTCATCACAAAAAATTTCACCATAAAAAAAAATATTTCTTTTTAATGTTTAATTTAACACGATTCTAGCTGGGTTAAGTAATAGGGGGCTGTATATTGAGGATATTTATGGTATTTATACAATCATTTGTGGCTTATATTTGAAGTTATCGCTTTCGGAAAATAAAAACGCAAGATGGTGATGACAATCATGGTATGGTAATAACTCTTTTATAGACGGTAATGACACTGCATGTACGGTAATGACGATTTGGGAACTAATTTATATGTGTATTAAAAACGTATTAAAAAAACAAAAACATTTTTTAATTGTAAGGCTTTAGAACTTTAATAAACATTACAAATAACATGTTTTTGAACATAAGACTAGCTACATAAATTATTTTTAGAAAATTATAAAAAATACATTTTATTCATATAAATAAATATATAACAAGTATTTTTATTGTATAATTTTAAATTAATTACTCATACTCATACTCATACTCATATATTTTATTGCATTTCATGTGTACAGAGGATCTTAGGGCTAAGTACAGTTTCAACATGAACCCTGCGAGGGTATAGCAACGTAAGTCTAATTAAAACTAAACTAAAACATCTAGTTCTCATTTAAAAACTCTTGGATACAGTAATATGCTTTGCTAATTAAATGTCGCTTTAATTGCACTTTAAATCTATTTATGTTTGTTTCTACCTGTATTGACTTTGGAATTTTATTATAAATATTGACTGACATGGCAAATGGACCAGAGTGGATCATTTTCATGTTGGAGTTAGGGCGGGCTAATCTAGTATTGGGTCGTAAGTTTGATGGACGAGTGTACTGTGGAAAAAGGGAAATGTTGTTTTTAACGAAAGTGCTTATTTCTAAAATGTACAACGACGGCATAGTTAAGATATTATGTTGAATGAAGTACTCCTTGCAGCTTGTCATATAATCTATGTTTGCTATAATTCGAAGGCACCGTTTTTGAAGTAAAGATAATTTTGTTGCATCAGAACTATTGCCCCATAGGACTATGCCATACTGTAGCCATGCGTGTGCATATGCGTAGTAGGCACACAGGGCTGTCTTTTCGTCAGTACATTTTTTTAATTCGTATAAGGCATAAGTAAATCGGCTCAACTTTATAGATATTGTATTTATGTGCTCCTTCCAATTTATTGTAGAATCAATGTGTATGCCTAGCAGTGGGAAAGTTTGAACGCATTCCAATGTAGTGTTATGAAATGAGAAGTCTATATCTATGCTACGTTTCTGATAGGGTCTAAATTGCATGAGTTTTGTTTTATTAAAGTTAAGTTTTAAGTTATGATCATTTAACCAGGTGACAATATTAACAAGGGTTGAATCTAATGTTGTATTTAAATGAAATTCATTATGGCAAGGTATTATCAAAGATATATCGTCAGCAAAAAGGGTGCAAAATGTATGTATAGCTTTGGGCAGGTCATTTATATATATTAAAAATAAAATACAGCCGAGTACGCTGCCTTGAGGTATAGATCGACTAATATTAGTTTTTTCTGATTTAAGTGTTTGTATGGTACCCGTTATGTAGTTATGGTATTCTATTTCTACACATTGTGTACGACCTGTAAGATATGAAATGAACCAATTGTGAGCTGAACCTCTAATACCTATTCCAAATAACTTTTCTAATAAAATGTCATGCAAAACACAGTCATAAGCTTTGCTCATGTCTAGCAGCATACTAATAGCATATTTTTTATCATTTATTATGTTTAATACCTCATTTATATATTTAAAAACTGCTGAGGTTGTTGATCGGCCTTTTCGAAAACCATACTGTGAATCGTTAAATATTTTAAACTTCTCGCAAAAAGAATATAAACGGTTTGACATTGCAGTTTCAAAAAATTTTGAAAACGTAGGTAGAAGGGCTATGGGGCGGTAATTGCTACAATCATTTTGGTTACCTTTTTTGTAAACTGGTTTAGTAACGGACATCTTAAGTAGATCTGGGAATGTTCCTTCAGTAAATGACTGATTAATAAGCAGTGTTAATGGAGGTGTTAGCTCCTCGGCACATTTTCTGATTAAATATGGCGGTAACTCGTCCTGGCCATAGCTTCTATTATTTTTTAAACCTATAATTAATTTAAAAACTTCTTGTGGGGTGACGGGGCTAAGATACATTGAGTTTTGTGACGGTGAGGTAACAGGTCGCCCGCGCGGAAGCTCAGAATTTGAGCTCGTTGCGCCTACGGAAGTAAAGAAATTATTAAATGAGTTTGCGACTGCTATGGGATTTTCCGTTAGTTTTCCGTCAATATTTAATTTAATATTATTTCTATTCTTTTTTGAGAGTTTATTTGTTTGTTCTTTTACTATATGCCACATTGTTTTTACTACATTATCAGTTTTTTTAATACGTTTAATATTTTGAAGTTTTTTTGACACTATAACTATTTTTTTTAATAATTTCTCGTACTGCTTGTAATTTTCATTTAGTATGTGGTTATCAACTTGGGACGCTAGTGCTTTTAGAAGTCGTTTATGTCTACAGGATATTTTTATGCCTGTTGTTAACCATGTCTTTTTGGTAGTTGTTTTTATTATTACATTAGATTTTGGTATACACAAGTTCAGTATATTTGTTAATACTCTATGTAAAGCATTATAGTTTTCATTTATATTGTTATTATTGTTTATTATACTACAAAGGTCTATTTTATTTAATTCTGACTTGAAACTTTGGATATTTTTGTCACTGAATTTCCTCATTGACATAATCCAAGTATTTCGTGTATTAATTTTTTTGGTTGGTATATTGATAAGAACTCCTCTGTGGTCCGATAAGCCATACTCATTTACATTTACGGTTATGTTTTTACAAGGAAAATTTGTGAAAATCAGGTCTATACAGGTAGCGCTATTTTTAGTTATGCGAGTAGGTGTATCAACATATTGTTTATAGTTATAACTAGTCATTAAGTTAAGTAATTTTCTAGTACAAATTGTTTTATCAAGTACATTAACGTTGAAATCTCCCCCAATTATTACATCTCTCTTATTATACTTTTTTTGTATGTGTTTCAAAAGGAGCTCCATTGACTCGAAAAAGCTATCAGGCATTCTTTTTCTGTCTGGCCAATATACATTTACTATAATCTTATTCAGTTCAGGAGTTTCTATAGCACACACTTCAAATATCGACTCTATTGACATATCTACAATATCCTTACACTCTATATAATCTATATCATGTTTTAATAGCAAACAAACCCCCCCTCCTTCTATATTTGGCCTGCAGTAGACTGATGCTAGCTTGAACCCGTCGACGTGCAGGAGATCTAGTTTCGATGGCGTTATCCATGTTTCTACGAGGCAAAGCACGTGTATATTTTTGTCTTCATCTAATGTTGTTTCAATCAAATGTCGTTTATTCTTCATACTGCGTATATTTTGGTAAAGAATATTTAAATTGTTACTAAAGTGATATTTTTTGGAATTATTGTTCACGAAATGTATGGTTGCTATTGCTTGCTATTTCTGCATAGGTCTTTCTTGTAGCCGTGTTGTGTTCTATTATTGTGGGTTCCTTAACATTAGGCTTAATACTTGTCGCCATAAAATAATTTGTTATTTTATTAATGGCTGGGCTGTCTTTTTTTTCTTTCACAGAGTCTATTTTACGAGTCATCTGCATTAGTTTTGAATCTCTATTTTTTTGCTTGGATATCAGCGCCAACGAATCTTTAGACAGATAGAGTTTTTCATAATCGTGTGTGTCAATTTTCTTATTAATTGAGTCAAGTCGGCATTTTTCGATGTTTCGACGGTCATGTCTGATATTATTATTTAACCCAATGTAGCTGCAATTAGGAAAAAGTTTAGCTAACGATGCAATCATTTCGTTTAATTTGCTTTCATTCAAATAACGATTCTTTGTTACAGGTGTTATAATAACATTTGTTTTGCTTAGTCTTTTTAGTAGAACTGACAATTCAGCAAAGTACTTTTCTCAAAAATGGACGGCAAAGTCGACTTTGACGTTTAAAAAATTGGTCGCGAAGCGCGTAGTTTATGGTCAGTCAAAAATTAAAAAGTTAAAAACATTGCAGTCTCGATTTTGGGACTGCAATGTTGCATACAAATTCCATTATTTGTCGTGTTCCAAACTTTTTAAAAGTTGAAATGGCCATATCAAATAAAGACACAGGCCCATTAAACAGCCAAAGAGATGATTAGTACTTATAATTATAATGTTGGTACCGCGACTATTTAGCTGTCTCAAATAGGTTGGCGTATTTTCGGCAGAAAAATACACTTCTATTTATTAATTAAAAAAATAAAAAGGCGGCAAAGCTAATTTTTTCAATTGTTTCTACTTTTTTCTGTGAAAATATATACGTAAGAACGTTGATTCTGTAAAATATTTCTATTATATTTATATTTCTTGCACCATTTTTGAGAAAAGCACTATATATGACTCGGCTGGAAGGCTACTTGCTGGCTTCGGATTCAATTAAACGGACTCCCAAGGTCGTCCGTTTAATACGAATCCTCAGCCTGCAAGTAGCTACTTCCGAGCCTCGACAATAATGTACTATTGTTGGATTGCTCTCATTAGAACCAACGCACAGTACAACCCAGTCCTTTTCATTAAAGTCATTAGTTAATGGTAGTGCCTGTTCGGTTATGTAGTCACATGTTGCATGGGTGTAAGTATATCCTGTTATTGTATATTTCTTGGGAGTCTTGTATTTGTCTCTGTGAAGCAACAGCAATGTAGGTAGGCTTCTTGCATCCTGGTCTCCTATGATAGTTATTCTATTATGCTCTGGTTCGTTCTTTTGATCTTTTGGTTTTTGCAGTTGGTGTGAGTGCGAGTGTGAAGGTATTTTCTGTTTATTTCGGAGTCTTGGCTTGCTAACAATCGGTGAGGATTGGTACTCAGGTTCGTTTCCAGTTTTATTGGGTGACATAATCACTGACATGTTGCAATTTGGGCGAACCGGGCTGCCTCCAATAAGATTTTTCTGTGCAGTAGCTTGAGGCGTGTTCTCTACTTTATTCGGAATAGTGCCAACATTATATTGATTACGTTGATCTTCTAATTCGGTTTTTAAAACTATAGATTAATTAATTAATTTTATATTTTTAAAGAGGTATGTCAGGATCGTAGCAAGTGGAAATCCGTGGTCTCTGCCTACCCCTCCGGGAAATAGGCGTGATTATATGTATATCGAATACCGATGGTCCTAAAGGCGGTGGGCGCGTGGGGGTAGTACGATAATGTATTACTTCACAGCTAAACCAGTATGCTACCATTGCTACCAGTGCATGAAATAAACATACTGACTCGTTAACCATACTAGTGCCTACTATATTTCAGAACTAAATGATAAAAAGAACTAATTGCTATTAAGATGTTGACTGGTAAAATTGAAAATAAAAAGATCACATGAAACCGTTCAAATCTTTATTTAAGTCAAACTAGGCCGGCTCAAACCCTAACCCCTGACCTGAGAAGATTTAGCCCAATATGGGACCGGCAACAAACTCAAGAGGGACATATCTTTTCAAAACAACACATAACACATCCTTTCTTTATTTCACAAAAGTAAGCTTCTAATGAAACATAAGAAATCAAAATAACACTTGAAATAAAACACTTAGCTAAATGGTTAAAGAACGCGGGATTCTATAAGCTATCAGAATAATCCTTCAGGTATAAACCTTCAGGAACGAACGTAGCGAGTTAGACACGAGGTTGGCTAACGAGTACGTCCGATCTCTAGCGCGGTCCGATCAAGAAGAACTACCAGCGGCGGAGCCTCTCCGCTCCCGCCTCAGTCAAGTTGGCAAACCTGCTCGACCAGTCTACCAACATACCGACAAAAACGCCAACTCGTGCCTACGCTCACTCGAGAGAAACCTCTCGACGTTCCAAAGCCTTCTACCTGTCATCTCAGTTCAACAACACGCCAATAGATGGCGTTACTCTCTACGCAACTTTATTTCAACAATGCGCCAATAGACGGAGTTACTCTCTACACAACTTTATTTATTTTGTTACAACCAAATAATACGTAGCTCAACATTGCTAATCGATTTTATACAGGCGTCTAAAATAATGAACTATAACGCTGAAATACGTCTTTCTGGTGTCAGGGTCCGACACGGCCGTTCTGCGCTACACACGTCCTCGTGTGTGGGTGTATGCATTTGATTCTGTAACAAAATACTCAGCACAGTATCTCATCGCTCGGTCATTCCTGACCCACAATTTGGGTCTCTCTCAAATTACTATTAAAATCAAACTTTGTTATCAATCCAACCAGAAAAAATGATTGTTCAAAATTACTTTAACAATCCTCAATTCTCTAGTCAAAAATAGTCCATAGAGCAACGACTTAATAAAAATAATCAGTAATCATCGCCACTATCTAGCGGATACACTCCATTAATCATCGCCTCCATCTGGCGGATACTCTCAAATTTATGTGAAAACAGAACAATCACAAACATCAAAAACACAAATCACAACAGCTCTAATTCATTGCTCGACAGTATCACTACTATTGTCATCAATATCAATTTTCGGGGAAATTATCCGGCATTAAAAAAATATTTTGGTCAAATGTGATAATAATCATTGTAGGACATCTTAAAATAAATAGCACTCTGACTTAATAATTTCAATTTTTTTACTCATATGAACACAGTACATCAACGGAAATTCATTTTTAACAAAACAACACCAGTCCTTCGGTGCATTGCCAGTCCTTCGGCAGATACCAGACCCTCGTCAGAAGTAACCATCTCAGCCGCGTAAGTGCTACTCCTTGCAAAGAGCATTCTGCACATAAAAGGCAGACCACGTGCACCTCTTACATGCTCCGGCACTTCTGATGCGGTCACTAAACAATACCCAGTCCATCTAAAGCAAAACATTAGTGCCCAGTCCATCGGGCGTGCCTTCAGTCCATCGAAAGCAAAATAGTAGTGCCCAGTCCATCGGGCGTGCCTTCAGTCCATCGAAAGCAAAACAGTAGTGCCCAGTCCATCGGGCTTGCCTTCAGTCCATCGAAAGCAAAACAGTAGTGCCCAGTCCATCGGGCTTGCCTTCAGTCCATCGAAAGCAAAACAGTAGTGCCCAGTCCATCGGGCTTGCCTTCAGTCCATCGAAAGCAAAACAGTAGTGCCCAGTCCATCGGGCGTACTTTCAGTCGGTCGAAAGCAAAAACAAAGTTAAGAGTGAATTCCAAAAAGAAAATAAAAACAAGCATTTAAAACATGTTACTCAGAACCATTGGTACTATCAGCGTTAACCGATCGACTGAAACTGAACATTACTGATAAAAATCACTAAAGGTCACTTTCTACTTTAGCTTTTAACAACAGAAACTCGAGCTCAACACTTCTATACAGAAGTAAAACATCTCAAAATAATCCCAACAAAATGGGAACTGCTCACCAGATTAATAAAGCATGATGCACGCGTTCCAGTCAAAGGTGGTGGTGAAGTCCGACCCAAGCACGAAGGCTGATGCTTTCCGCCTTGCAGTTGCCGTTGCTGCGGCAGATGGCGAGATGCACGATGTAGTTTAACATAGCTGGCTGTTACTGAAATCATCATTAGCACGGCATCAGGTTTATCATGTAAGCAGGATAAACTCAAAGGTTTATTAAATGCAATGTAGCAGACACAAAAAAACATGTTTCCAATGTATACGGGACTTCAAAATTCTCAGAATAAAATTTAAACTTCAATGAGTGCGTTTTATTTCATTCTATGAACAAACAAACATGTGTTCCAAAAATAAGTAACACGGTAAAATGGGCCAATACCAAAAGTGACAGCTTATTAGTTACGTTCGACTGTTATGCTTCGCCATTACACTCAAAATAAAATTCACTAATAAACAATTAGAACGAAACGTGTCCTTTTATTTCCAAATCTCCAGAACAGACGATACTGCACAGCTGCTTCTGTGTTACAGGTGTGATGGCGTGTGTAAGTTGTCTCTGCTCAGGTTGCAGCACACTGTAACATTAATTTTCATATGCGTAGCTCATGCTTTCATAGTATGCACGATTTGTGATCTATCACGGCATTACGGGCAATAATTTGTAGCAATTTTACTAATTACTAAACAGGATTACAGGAGGAATTACAGGATCAATTTCTAACGATGCATTGTATTTTCAAAAAAAAATATTTTTGAGGGTAGAAGCACAAGTGAGCGATGAAATAATATCACGTCGTGATAGCCGATATTTGGTTGTAATTAGCAACATGGATTTCACTTCAAAATAATTCAAGATCACTTAGATTTAAATGGATTATAAAAATTAATTGTATCTTCATAAAAAATCAATTATTGAGGGTAGATTCACAAGTGAGCGATAAAATAATATCACGTCGTGATAGCCGATATTTGATTGTAATTAACAAGATGGATTTCACATCAAAATAATTCAAGATCACTTAGATTTAAATGGATTATAAAAATTAATTGTATTTTCATGAAAAATCAATTATTGAGGGTAAATTCACAAGTAAGCGATGAAATAATATCACGTTGTAATAGCTAATACTCGGTTTTAATTAACAGTATGGATTTCAAATCAAAATAACTCAAGATCGCTTCGATTTAAATGGATTACAAAAATGAATTACAAAGAAACGTAACGATCCCAGAGATGACGTCACGTAACGACCGCTATGCTCGACTGCCTCAATCACAATTTTATTCACATTTTCACAATAATTCTCACCAAATAACAATGAATTACACTCACCTTTCAATCAAGGTTAGACACGTGAGCTTACCATTACCACGTGTCCAGATTATGGAATGTAGGTCACCAGAAATACACCACGCTCCCAGGTAGCTGTGTAAGCAATACATGATACCTTGACAATCCCACTTGCTGATATCGAATACCGATGGTCCTAAAGGCGGTGGGCGCGTGGGGGTAGTACGATAATGTATTACTTCACAGCTAAACCAGTATGCTACCATTGCTACCAGTGCATGAAATAAACATACTGACTCGTTAACCATACTAGTGCCTACTATATTTCAGAACTAAATGATAAAAAGAACTAATTGCTATTAAGATGTTGACTGGTAAAATTGAAAATAAAAAGATCACATGAAACCGTTCAAATCTTTATTTAAGTCAAACTAGGCCGGCTCAAACCCTAACCCCTGACCTGAGAAGATTTAGCCCAATATGGGACCGGCAACAAACTCAAGAGGGACATATCTTTTCAAAACAACACATAACACATCCTTTCTTTATTTCACAAAAGTAAGCTTCTAATGAAACATAAGAAATCAAAATAACACTTGAAATAAAACACTTAGCTAAATGGTTAAAGAACGCGGGATTCTATAAGCTATCAGAATAATCCTTCAGGTATAAACCTTCAGGAACGTAGCGAGTTAGGCACGAGGTTGGCTAACGAGTACGTCCGATCTCTAGCGCGGTCCGATCAAGAAGAACTACCAGCGGCGGAGCCTCTCCGCTCCCGCCTCAGTCAAGTTGGCAAACCTGCTCGACCAGTCTACCAACATACCGACAAAAACGCCAACTCGTGCCTACGCTCACTCGAGAGAAACCTCTCGACGTTCCAAAGCCTTCTACCTGTCATCTCAGTTCAACAACACGCCAATAGATGGCGTTACTCTCTACGCAACTTTATTTCAACAATGCGCCAATAGACGGAGTTACTCTCTACACAACTTTATTTATTTTGTTACAACCAAATAATACGTAGCTCAACATTGCTAATCGATTTTATACAGGCGTCTAAAATAATGAACTATAACGCTGCAATACGTCTTTCTGGTGTCAGGGTCCGACATGTATATGTATATGTATGTGTAATTTTAAATCTATATATATAGAACAAAGTCGTGTTTGTTCCAGCACCCATAACCCGAGAACGGCTGG
Organism: Cydia splendana; assembly: GCF_910591565.1. Lineage (NCBI taxonomy): Eukaryota > Metazoa > Arthropoda > Insecta > Lepidoptera > Tortricidae > Cydia > Cydia splendana. The sequence goes on from NC_085985.1 coordinate 2,193,078, forward strand.
ACCGATTTTCATGGTTTTTGATTTGTTGGATTAGTCTTGGCCCAGAATAGCAGAATAACTGTTAAAACCATTGAACAAATTTACATAAACAAAATAATGAAAGAAAAATCATTCCCATACAAAATGTTCCTAGGTATCGCACAGGCCTGTCAAACATTTGATGTTCATCCCGTCGATACGGTAAACTCTTACCTCATATTAAAGAACGTATTTAAAAAAGGGTTTCGAATCGACAAAATATATCCACAATATTAGGATTACGCCGTATTTGAGATTTTAAAATTGTAAAATAGTGACAGTAATGACAACGGATTGACATATTTATATTTATGCATGTACTATAGTGATGAGGCTAACCATAAGGTTACAGCACGTTTGTCAAATGTAGCGATTATAAAAGAATTAGTCCAATCGATTTTACTGACGATTTTTGCAACTTTGTAATATTAAATAACCTTTTTTTCACAACGAATTTCATTTTATTGTCATTTGGTTTTTGTTTTAATTGTATAGTCTTTTAGTCGATTTTCATCAACTTACGGAAATGTCATATGAATCTAAACGACAGACTTGACCACAGATGAGTATTAATCGAATAACTTTTTATTCGACTATAATTAATCGAATAAAAAAAGTTAATAGTCAAATTTAATCGTCGATTAAATTATTCGCGAGTAATTTAGTCGACCTAACATACGATTGAAATTGAATTAATCTGAATATTAATCGACTAAATTTTCGATTAAATCTCGATTGAAAGTTGACAGGGGGTCATTTTTGTACGTAAAAAACCGGGCAAGTGCGAGTCGGACTCGCGCACGAAGGGTTCCGTACCATAATGCAAAAAACGGCAAAAAAAGAAACGGTCACCCATCCAAGTACTGACCCCGCCCGACGTTGCTTAACTTCGGTCAAAAATCACGTTTGTTCTATGGGAGCCCCACATAAATCTTTATTACAAGCGTTTATTTAGTTTCACCTGACCGTTGTCTGTCTGTCTGTCTGTCTGTGTGTAATCAAATCTTGCAAGTTAAATTTAATCCACTTCCCGGTTTCCGATTGAGCTGAAATTTTGCATGCATGTATAAATCGGATGACAATGCAATATTATGGTACCATCGAGCTGATCTGATGATGGAGACAGGAGGTGGCCATAGGAACTCTGTGATGAAACTACGTAACCTAATTGTGTTAGGGGTTTTTAGAATTGTCTCGATGAGTATTAGTTGTCTGTCGTAAGAAAAGTTCAGTCAGCGATAAAAGCTTGTACCAAAAATGAAATTTTTGCCAAAAACTTATTTTATTCTGTTTTTAGTATTTGTAGTTATAGCGGCAACAGAAATACATCATCTGTGAAAATTTCAACTGTCTAGCTATCACGGTTCGTGAGATACAGCCTGGTGACAGACGGACGGACAGCGGAGTCTTAGTAATAGGGTCCCGTTTTACCCTTTGGGTACGGAACCCTAAAACAAAAGATGCCATGCCAGCCAAACACTTTGTCATAAAAGTCATCATGGGTGTCGTTTTATAGGTTTTAGGGATTGCCGGTTTCGAAAATGATTACTGTTTTAGAATCCAAGATGTCGACCGTGCACTTTGTCGTAAAAGTCGTCATGGATATCGTTTTATAGGTTTCAGGGAGTGCCGGTTTTGTAAATGATGACTGTTTTGGAATCCAAGATGTCTGCCGTGCACTTTGTCATAAAAGTCATCATGGGTGTCGTTTTATAGGTTTTAGGGAGTGCCGGTTTCGAAAATAATGACTATTTTGAAATCCGAGATGCCTACCGTGCACTTGATCATAAAAGTCGTCATGGATGTCGTTTTATAGGTTTTAGGGAGTGCAGAATTCGAAAATGATGACTGTTTTGGAATCCAAATATGTCTGACGTGCAGTTTGATATAAAAGTCATCATGGGTGTCGTTTTATAGGTTTAAGGGAGTGCCGGTTTCGAAAATAATGAATATTTTGGAATCCGAATGTCTACCGTGCACTTGATCATAAAAGTCGTCATTGATGTCGTTTTATAGGTTTTAGGGAGTGCAGAATTCGAAAATGATGACTGTTTTGGAATCCAAATATGTCTGACGTGCAGTTTGATATAAAAGTCATCAAGGGTGTCGTTTTATAGGTTTTAGGGTGTGCCGGTTTCGAAAATGATGACTATTTTGGAATCCGAGATGTCTACCGTGCACTTGATCATAAAAGTCGTCATGGATGTCGTTTTATAGGTTTTAGGGAGTGCAGAATTCGAAAATGATGACTGTTTTGGAATCCAAATATGTCTGACGTGTAGTTTGATATAAAAGTCATCATGGGTGTCGTTTTATAGGTTTTAGGGAGTGCCGGTTTCGAAAATAATGACTCTTTTGGAATCCAAGATATCTGCCGTGCACTTTGACATAAAAGTAGTAATGGAAGTCGTTTTATAGGTTTTAGGGAGTGCAGAATACGAAAATGATGACTGTTTTGGAATCCAAAATGTCTGCCGTGCACTTTGACATAAAAGTCATCATGGATGTCGTTTTATAGGTTTTAGGGACTGCAGAATTCGATAATGATGACTGTTTTGGAATCCAAGATATCTGCCGTGCACTTTGTCATAAAAGTCGTCATGGGTGTCGTTTTGTAGGTTTTAGGGAGTGCCGGTTTCTAAAATAATGACTATTTTGGAATCCAAGATGTCTGCCGTGCGCTTTGTCATAAAAGTCGTCATGGGTGTCGTTTTATAGATTTTAGGGAGTCCCGGTTTCGAAAATATTGACTATTTTGGAATCCAAGATGTCTGCCGTGCACTTTGTCATGAAAGTCGTCATGGGTGTCGTTTTATAGGTTTCAGGGAGTGCAGAATTCGAAAATAATGATTATTTTGGAATCAAAGATGTGTGTAATGATAATTTGAAAAATTCGCGTTATATTCCACAAGCTTATTTGAATGCAAGACATTGACATTATTTTAGTATAATGTTGCCTGTTTCGTACAAGTCATATAATAGTGAACCGATACAACAGATACTAACCGAAAAAAATTTAGGTACGTATACGTATTTGTTGATATAATGCCTGTAATACAATGATTGTATAATCCATATTTAACGTGCAAAAAAAAATGCATACATGTACCTAGGTGAAACGAAGTTCACCGGGTCAGCTAGTAATTTATATTCCGGAATAGGCAATTTATGTATTCATTTATTTTTTTGGGTTTTTTCAATGTTAAATCATATTAACAATATTGTACTCTTATTATCAGTTTAAACCCGCATCTTCTTTTATCTACTGCATAACTTGGTATTTATATCATATTATAAAATTGCTGGCTTACCAGTGAGCTTAATTTATATTTATATTACTTTTTTTTGATAATTTGATTCATTGCATAAGTTTGTATTTTTGTTGTTTTATAAATTAATAGCTAAACATTAATATATAATCAGTATTTTATAAGTTGCAAGACCCCTACTTGTAATGCATGTCATAAGTTACAAAATGTTAGGTATTGGGTCCGGTGACTACCCAATGGTATAATTATTAATTGCTGTAATTATATACATCAATTAATATAATATTATCAAAAAACATAAGGCCATCACGATAGTGAGCCAGTACCGTAGCCTATGGTCGCTTAAAACTAAATATATGTTGCTTGTTTACAATTACAGACTCACATGCAATTACAGACTCTAAGTTGCACGATTTACATTATTAGATTATTAATAAAAAACATTTGTATGTTCTAAGTTCTAAGTGACCTAAATTTTGCCTACTTCAGTCAAATTGTTATTTAAAAACTAACCATCCTCTAGTGTGAAATAAATAGTCATATCTTCTTCTACATTTATTCTACATTTATAAGGTAGACATTATATAGTGTTAGAAGACATAGAGAACGTTTTTCAAACATACAGCTTAATTTCATAATGAATTATAGCAAAATAACTAGAAAAGTTTCTGAGAACCGTCATCACCATACACATGAAATCATCACCGGTCGTCATTTTTTCCCCGTGATGATGGGTATGGTGTTGACGATTTGAGAGTTTCTTGTTTTTATTTCTAGAATACGAATAATAGTAGTTAATGTCTATGCTACACAATATACTTCATGTAGTTTGCCATTCATTTCAATAATTATTTCTAATATATCATTTGTAACTTTTTTAAACCAAAGCATAACGGTGATGATGCTCTGTTGTGACAAACTACGTTTTACAAATTTGTTCGTAATATTTCTCACGATTCAATGATGTGACTTTATAGTGAAATCATTTTTGGCATTCTATATTAAAGTGAAAAATAGGGCAAGGACCTTTAGCGGTATTTCGTTGTTCATACACGGAGATAAGCTCACATTGACATTACCATGACGGTGTTGACGAATATTTGTGACAAAATTTTAAATATTTTTAAATGTACTTTCTCGGTGAAGGAATTATTGCATATTTTTTCATGTGTTAAACAACAACATGGAAAAGATATAAGTAAAAGAAAAATCGCAATCGTACGATAAGTATGCTATAATTTTCACTGTAAACAAAAAGGTTCAGATTTTTCCGGTAGACGGTGATGACTTTACACACATAAAAATTTTATATAAAAAAAACTATTAAGTTATTGGAGATGGTAATTGAAGGAACATGAAGATAATAGTTCTTAAAAATATATAAAAAAGTTGCAACTCGCACAACCTACTAGTTTTTTTTTATAAAGACCGAACCATAAGTTTTCGCAGGATTTTGAAATCCACCCCGCGACATCTAATGTCATGGCTCCTCTACACTATGGCCCATCATAGTGGTCCACTAGAATGGGCCAACGTGTAGAGAGGATAGTGGAGTCGGATGGCTTATGGCGCGGCGAAGCCATTGACCACCACTACTCCCTGCACGTTGGCCCATCATAGTGTCCCACTATCATCATCATCGTCTCATCGTGTAGAGGAGCCATCAAGTAGCAGTACTGATAAACTTAAATGACGACAAAAAGCCGGACAAGTGCGAGTCGGACTCGCCCACCGAGGGTTCCGTACTTTTAAGTATTTGTTGTTATAGCGGCAACAGAAATACATCATCTGTGAAGATTTCAACTCTCTAGCCATCACGGTTCGTGAGATACAGCCTGGTGACAGACGGACGGACAGCGGAGTCTTAGTAATAGGGTCCGTTTTACCCTTTGGGTACGGAACCCTAAAAAGACAACTGCCTAATCGTGTCACATGCACGCTGCCGATTGCTGCCAATCCTTTACAGAACTATACACTAAAACCCACAAAGATTCAAAGGAACCATGATAAAATGCTTCTAAAACGGAGAAGCGTATTGACCGTAAAAAATCAAAGACGAATCGGTAAAACTACAGGGAAGGGCCGAAATAATTTAATTTGCGACCTATATCTTAGGCCTCATACTAAGGGCGATTGTGCACTACAATGAATTTTACTGTCCGGCAGTCCGAGTTTTTATGGTCCGATATGGCATGAAAAAAACGGATGATTGGCTTGTGCACTTATCCGTCTTTTTACTCGCAGGTGCGGCGCAGTGGCATGTACAGTCACCAGCAATAATATGTTACACAACATAGGCCGCAAAAATATCTGATACCATCTTATTTATAGAGCCATAAGAGCGTGTCACATATTTTTGCGGCCTTCGCAGAGTAACATATTATTGCTGGTGACTGTACACACACCCACCCTAGCCCGCCCCCGCCCGGCCAAGTCATGAATAATACTAATTCCAGACGCAGTGCACAAGCATAAACACGTTTTTCATAGCTGTCATCTCGGACCGGAAAAAAACTGTTCGGAATGGGGAAAAGTAAAATGTCGGACGGTAAAATTACGTCTAGTGCACAAGCTACTATATATATATATAGTTGGTCAAGCAGATCTTGTCAGTAGAAAAAGGCGGCAAATTTGAAAAATGTAGGCGCGAAAGGATATCGTCTCATAGAAAATTTGAATTTCGCGCCTTTTTCTACTGACAAGTTTTGCTTGACCATCTATACATTTAATGGCGTGCCATATCGGACCGTAAAAACTCGGACTGCCGGACAGTAAAATTCATTGTAGTGCACGATCGCCCTAACGAGCGCTTTTTCAATGCGCGTTAAAAAGCGCTTGAATCCGTCTGCACGCTAAATTAGATTTAACGACCAATGCTTAAAGTCGAAAATCCAACAACGCTTAAATAAAATTGTCAATTTAAAAAAATAAAAATAAACTATTTCCCGCTATTAAAAAAAAGTTGTGAACAACGCTTATTGAAACAACAATGAATTCACATTCACACGGGCGCTTTTACAACGCGCGTTAAAAAAGCGTTGGAATGACATAAATAGATACATGTGTATTTATTCACACAACGGCGGTGGCGCTTTTAATCAAGCGTTGTTGGATTTTCGACTTTAAAACTTGGTCGTTGAATCATTTTTAGAGTGCGGGCAAATTCAAGCGCTTTTTTAACGCGCGTTGTAAAAGCGCCCGTGTGAATGAGGGCTTAACAATTCCACTGCCATCGTGTGAATAAATACACATGTATCCATTTGTGTCATTCGAACGCTTTTGTAACGCGCGTTGTAAAAGCGCTCGTGCATTGAGGCCTTACCTTGTCAGAGCGTTTTCACCAAAGAACACATGAATAAAAAGGTGTACCTTGAAAATCTACTTAAATCGGAACGCATCATAGTAAATGCCAAACCAGAACTGTCAAAATTGACATTATAAATAACCTCCAAAGATTACAAAATTCACCGAGGAATCGAGGAATCACGAAAAATAACAATATATACATATTAAGAAAAGAGTTCTTTCGTAATTGCAAAGTAAAATATATAAAACAAACCAACAATATAATTAATAAGTACCTTCTATCACAAGACAATGAATATAGCTCGTACAATTTGCACAATTCGGAGCAAGAATGTCAGCAAAACAGTGTTCAGAAATTTTCGCATATCTTCGTCAAACTACGATTCAACACATGCATCGCAGCCTAAAGTGCAAGAAGAAAAGTACGACTTCGAAGACTTGAAGGTTATAGAGCGCGCGGAAACCAGAAAAGCTGCAATACCGCCTTTCATGAAGAATGTATTTGTATCTATATTTGATCGGGAGTTGCTCGCTTATCCCGAAATTTTAAACAAAGATGACAGTGAAGACTTGGACAAGAGAGTGTCTAGACTGCAGGCGGTGTTTGGGAACCCGGAGAAAACAAAAGAAGAGCGTAAAGAAGTGTTGAAACAGAACCAAATGTACGCCGCGCCTGTTGCTTTGACTCTGGGCGGGTTGGCGATGAATGTCACAGAGAGTATAAGGTATGTTTAAGCTATATATATATATATCTCATGGGGCAATCTTACACAAACCGACCTAGCCCCACAGTTGCCCACAGTAAGCTCAATAAGGTTTGTGTCATGGGTACTGGACAACATCATCATCATTGGCCTGTAACATCAATAAGATGATGGTTTAAACAGCGTCCATAAGAGTGTGGCACTTCCGCAAATGACTATTAACTCCAATGCGAGAGCGGCAGCCGCGACTGCATATTTGGCAGGAGAATGCTGTGCCCGGTGACGAAGGTGGAGAGCGGCGCACTGGTGTCTCAGTTCTCGCCTAGTGTGAAGAAGGCTAAACCACGCTTCATTGTGTGCAACTACCCCTTCACCCAGGGTTTTCCTCCAGTGGTCACGATCTTCAGCCTCCCTTTCCCAGTTGGTGGGAACGATCCGGAACGACAACATGTTAAATAATAAATAAATAAAATTGAACAAGTGTGAGTTGGACTCGCCCACCGAGGGTTCTGTATTGTTTTGTATTTGTTGTTATAGCAGCAACAGAAATACATCATCTATGAAAATTTCAACTGTCTAGCTATCATGGTTCATGAGATACAGCCTGGTGACAGACAGACAGACTAAATTGGAGTCTTAGTAATAGGGTCCCGTTTTTACCCTTAGGGCAGGGCTCTCCAAACCCCGGCCGGGCCAAAACCGGCCCGTGGGAGCCAGGCTGCAGGGGCTCAGCCCTAACAGCAGCAACCAGACTCGCACCCCCCCACGCCAAGTTTCTGAGGCGCAATATGGCCCTCAGGTAAAAAAGTTTGGAGACCCCTGCCTTAGGGTATGGAACCCTAACAATGTTGTGATGAACACACAAATTTTTTTTTTACCAGGATTTGAATCCAGGTCGTACTGCTTCGTAGGCAGGGTCACCACCGACTAGACTAGGAAGATGTTAACTATTATTTGTTAACTCTTGGGATATTTTCTAATTATCCGGTCCACCTCATTTTTATAAACATTGAGAGGGTAAAATTGCCTGTGAAGCATGGTCCTGGGTTCGAATCCCAGTAAGGGCATTTATTTGTGTGATGAATACAAATATTTGTTCCTGAGTCATGGGTGTTTTCTATGTATATAAGTATGTATTTATCTATATAAGTATTTATATCGTCGCCTAGCACCCATAGTACAAGCTTTGCTTAGCTTGGGGCTAGGTTGATCTGTGTAAGATGTCCTCTAATATTTAATTATTGACCGGAGCGTAGCGAAGGTCTACGTTTCGACTGGAGCATTTTGCTTTTGTATGTCCGGATGTTCTCCTCTACAGGTCGTAATTCTTAACCGAATCTCGTGAAATTTTGTGACTGGATTCTATGTCTAAATATTTTTTTTTTGTCCGTCCGGTTTTTTGATTTTTTTTTAAATGGCGGAGTTGTGATAGCTCGCGCCTAAACAAATAGTGGTATCGGTACCATACGAGTGTTTTCTTTTTGAGATATGTTTATAGATTAAATGGCCAAAAATTCAGAAAATTTATTTCGCTGGTTTCGAAGGTATGGAGATATTTAATTTTAACTAATTTTAATTTAAGAAGGAGTAGCTAAATTTCGTCAACCCATCTAAGAACTATTTGGCTCAGTTTGTAAACGTTCGCTTTTTCTGTTTGCACAGAGGGTCTGGGTTCGATCCCCAGTAATTGTATGCTGGGATATTATTATATAACTTTTTGTATTTTTTTACACATACATTTCGTATTGTTTTTTTTTTTAATTTACTATATTTAAAGCTCTTAGTACCATGTTATTTAAAGCTCTGCTCGCGAGGTCTACAGCTCACAGAGCCACTAGTTTATTTATTTATGTCTGCTTAAAATTACTACACCATAAAATTGTACTTAGTAAAATAATTGGTATTTTAATTCCCAATTCCCATTGATATCTTCAGATACCTAGAAACAATATCATCAGACCTACAACTGGGTCAGCAATTGAGCGACCACTGGGTAGCCCTGGAGGCTTTAAAGGCTGGTCTCCGATCAGAGCAGTTCCGGCAAATCCTGGATGACCTGGTCTCCGGAGAGCACATGGTTTCCCTGTGTGTAAAGGAGAAGCTTGCCGAGAGGATATCACAGGCTGATTTTAGGACCAATGCAGAGATGGATGGACAAGGTAGGTATACTACTTTTATCTTCTTCCTCGCGTTATCAGGCGTGGCTCACTCCGTGATTTCGTCGCTTTGCTACAGGTAGCTAAAAGTACATCCGTTCCACACCAGTTTTGGTGGCTAGCCATAAGCCGCGCGTGGCGCTGTCGCCACCTAGCGGCCATATCTGTCCTGATCGTAACAGACGCGTTTTGTTAGAGAATGAGTCTTCTGTACCTAGTACTATTATTTATGGCAGCACTACTCTAGCCACCCCAGCTCGTCCATGAAACCTAGCAGTGTCTTCAGGTTGCTAACTGCCTCCTTCAGTGTGCACGGAGTCCCTAGGTATTGGTTCCTGTATACCTTCTACCTGTAATGGCTCCTCTACACAATGGTCCAACGCCGGCCACTCCAAGGGACGCATTTATGCGTTAGAGGGAGCAAGTGATATTGCTATCTCATTCTACCGCATTGCTACGTCCCTTGGAGTGGCCGGCGTTGACCCATCGTGTAGAGGAGCCATAACAAGGGCCTACCGAGACGCGAAAATCGAAATTTAGTTATCTGCGCCTTTATCGCTCGAATATGGAAGAGTGATAGAGAGGTTAGATAACGAAATTTCGATTTTCTTGTTTAGCGGTAGACCCCCAGATTGTGATAGATAGTGGTAGCCTACGCAGGTTTGGGTAATATTCCCTATTATGTACATCGTTCTTTTCGATCCGCGATAACTCAAAATGTTGTCAGACTGACTAGACATGTTCTTACCGTGTACTCTCCCTTCATATGCAGAAATATACAATTAACTTTTTCTTTTTCTCTTAGCCTATTTGTATGTCCCACTGCTGGGCAAAGGCCTCTCCCCTGGTTCTCCATGACTCCCGATGTAGCGCTTCCTCCGGCCAGTTGTTAAGGAACAATTAACACATTCATTGCCAGCGACTCCCTAGGGAAGTTCACTGTTCGTAGGCGCTTTCCGCTACATACGGTTTTTCCCGTGTTATCGGCTACGCTCGTAGCGCGTAGCTCGGGCTGGCACTGAATGTGTTAACTTACTTAAAAAAAAAAAACAAGTGAATGAAAGGAGAGTTATCCTGAACACTATTGCAAATAGACGCGGAAAAATGATTGGACACTTAATACGACACGACCAGTTCTTTAAAACTATCCTGGAGGCGCGAATAGCCAGCGGGGTAGAGGAAAACCAAGACGCAGCTTTTTAGAACAAGTGAAAGAAAAAGTAAGGCTCGTGTCGTATAAAAAATTCAAAGACCTGGCGCAAGATAGGGATAGCTGGAAGATACTCCACCGACAAGAGAATATCTCTTAAGTTAATGATGATGATGAAAAAAACTTAACATACAAATGCTTGTCAAAAGTGTAATTTGCTTATTTCAGAAATATGGAGGATATCCGGTGAAAAAGTTTGCAGTGCCACCTCCGGCTACTTCTTAGTCCTGGGCAGCTCTGAAGCGGGCAGGATCCGAGCGTTCCTGGTGCACCCTGGCGCCGCGGGCGTGACGGCTACAGGGGACTTTGTCACCTTCCAGAAGACACCGGGTAACTCATCCTCTTCGTCGCGTTCCGGCATGTGTCGGCGGTATATGTCGTTGTCTGAGTACACAACACAAGCCTTCTTGAGCTTACCGTGGGGCTTAGTCAATTTGTGTAAATAATGTCATATAATATTTATTTATTTTGCCACGGCTCATGGGAGCCAGGGGTCCGCTTGACAACTAATCACAAGAATTGACGTAGGCACTTCGTTTTTACGAAAGCGACTGCCATCTCACCATCCAACCCAGAGGGGAAACTAGGCCTTATTGGGATTAGTCCGGTTTCCACATGATGTTTTCCTTCACCGAAAAGCAACTGGTAAATATCAAATGATATTTCGTACATAAGTTCCGAAAACTCATTGGTACGAGCCGAGGTTTGAACCCGCGATCTCCAGATTGCAAGTCGCACGCTCTTACCGCCAGGACTCCAGGGCTTCACACCGGGTAACGGTCACATTTTATATATGACTGATGACCTAGCCTAGTCGGTAGTGACCCTGCCTACGAAGCAGGAGGTTCCGAGTTCGAATCCTTGTAAGGCCATTTATTTGTGTTTATTACAAATATTTGTTCCTGAGTTATGGATGTTTTCTATGTATTTAAGTATTCACATATAACTATATAATATATATATCGTATTATTTTAGACAAAATCATTTTATTTATATACTCTTCCAGCTACGCCTCTCGACGAAGTGACAGAAGCGGCTCTAGCACAAATCCTGGGTGCGTCGCGGCTTCACACCGCGACGTTATGTCGCTGCAGCCTGCAGCGCGCCATGCTAGCAGCCACCGACTATATCAGAGACAGGGCTTTCAATGGTATGTTTTACTTTTACACACACTTCCAGCTACACCGCTCAGCGAAGTGAAGGAAACAGGACACTGCTAGCTACACCTCTCGAAGGGACAGAAGCGGCCCACGCACAAATCCTGGATGGGACAGGGCTTTCAATAGGGTATTTGACTGTATTTAAAATAAATTATTTTACACCATGCATGAAATAAAGCATCAGAAGATTAATAGAGAAACGTAGACAGCAGTTATTTTTAGACACATTCTATTTTGAAACCCGTATAAAACTATAAAGAGTAGGTAATTTGATTGTGACGTCACATTCTCGTTTTGACAGTACTAGTCAATTTAGTTTCTTTTTTCGAACTGTCAAAACGATTATGCTACTATGGAATTTATATGAAACACTAGCCTGTGACGTCACGACCCGTATAGTTTTATACGGGTTTTAAAATAGAAATTGTGTCTAAAAATAATTGTCTACGTTTCTCTATTTATCTCCTGGTGCTTTATTTAATGCATGGTGTAAAATAATTTATTTACAATACATATGGTGCTACTTTACTTCCCTAGGGCGGGATTAAGGACAATATGTGATTGTGTCAAAAATTAGAAGGGCCATATGTACTGTAAAACGTTGTACAATACACGTGCGAAAAGGCAATTTGCAACTCGTGTCCATTTAAAACACTCCCTTCGGTTGTGTTTCAATTTATCTCACCTCGTTGCGAATTTCCTACTTTTCGTACTTGTGTCGTAATGTACTGTTTAAATACAGTCAAATACCCGATAGTACCGTAAAACGGGGTGAGTAGGTTTCGCGGGGAGAGGTGGGTTATGAATGGGGAGAGAAGGTTTGAGAGGGGGGTGAGAAGGGATTTTAAGGCTACTGCTACAAAAATAATGTATTCCAATTTACAATGGAGCTATAGTAAAAAAAATCGATTCAACAATCTTCCAAAATCACCTTTGTATGAAAACCCCTCTCACCCCAAATACGAGGCACTACGGGGTGAGGTGGGTTTTCCTCTTTATCGTCAAAGTTATGAAATGGAACTACCCAAAATAAAATAAAAACTAAAATACAAACGTCCGGAACACTTATTATATACACCATTCAGTTTTCATAAGTAAAAATAAAATGTTATCGAGCTTTGAATTTCAGTTTTGACCCTACTCACCCCATTTTACGGTACGAGTAGTTTATGTAACTTCTACATACTCAAAGCCTAAAAGGCATTCAATAAAATACGAGTGAGAGTTTATGGAACTCACTCTCTGCTCGTTTTCACACGACACGAGCGTTTTATCCCTTTGACCATCAAATACGTAATATTCGTCCGAATATTCGGTTCGGTATTATCTGAGCCGAATATTCGTATTCGGCAAAGTCGATATTCGAATCTCTATGTTCAATGTTACAGGTAAGCCTCTATCCGAAATGCCAACGCTCCGTGCCACCATTGGTTCCACTCTGTTGGACATATACGCTTCAGAAAGTGCGGAGTATTTCACAGCTGGCCTACTAGACGGTTATCTCAACCCTGACGCTGAGATGGAGGTGGCTATGTGCAGGTAACAGCTATGAAAGATTACCATAAAAATGCTGGCTCTATAGTCTGTATCTTTCATCATAGGCCTTTCGTCTATAGCAGACGATTTATGGTGTAACACCGGAGAAACACCGTTTTTGGTGGCTGAATACCTACCACAGGTCTGACAAGAGAAGTTTGCGGAAACCGGTACTGAGACACCTTGTCGTCGTTTTTGCCTCTGGTCAGCGAGTGCGGCGAATCAGGTCTCATCACAAAACTTGCGACCCTCCACAACACGTTTGCGCCATTCCATCCGCTGTTCTGCGAGCCTCTCCCAGTCTCGGTGGTCGATATGGAAGGCAACCATGTCCCTCTTTGCGCAATCTTTAAACCGAAGCAATGGCCTCCCAACGTTACGTTTTGCATTCGCAACCGCACCATGAAGAACACGACGAGGTAATCGAGAGGGTGCCATCCTATGCACATGCCCTAGCCAACGCAAACGTCTCTGTTTGAGAAACTCGGTTAAGAGCCAACGGGAGTGGTCATTTCTCCATACAAACGTACTCGTCGTTTTCCTCCGTGGTTTTTGAAGCTAGAGCAATGATTTTTTCAACACAGATTAATATTGTCAATATCTGTGTCGGACCGTTTTGCTTTTTTTGATATTTTTGTTATTGAAGGCGCTAGAGCCCTTCAAAAATGGCCAAAATGGCCTAATTGACTATGCCGCAATGAGAGGCGTGGCATTCAAAACTGATATCAATTAGCCAAAAAAGCAAAACGGTCCGACACAGATAATTTCATAATCATTTAGATTTCCAAATTTGGTTACGATTGGTTAAGTTTTGGAGGAGGAAACAGAGGAGTACGAAACCTCGATTTTTGAGATTTTTACACAGGATTTTTCGCCTTGTCCTTATCGCACTACTTTTAGGTGCTGCTTCCGTTAGCGAGACGGGTATATTTACCTAAAATATTTAAAACTCAGCTCCTGTTTCGTCTTAAGCTAGGCAGCTGTGCAATATCTAGAACCCTTTCGTTTGTCAACCTGTCTTGCCATGATATTCCTAGGAATATCTGTATCTTTAGGTATTTAAATGAAAGTAAACAAACAATTTGTACATTTTCGGGTAGTTATAACATTTATTGGTTAACCAACCAAATACAAAACCGCCTGGATCTGTCACTGAACGACCTGACTTTAACCTACATTATTGGATCATGTAATGTTTTCATCTACCCTCAACTGGCTTAAGGAGCTGTTTGAGGGTAGATTTGTTTACTTTTATTTAAATACTTAAAGATACACCCCCTTATTCATAAACGCGCTACAAACCTAATAATCGTTTGTCTTTTCTGCCTTTTTGACTGTATTTGTAAGAAAGGGATAAAATATAATTTAACTAAATCAGGCCCGTAAAGTTTTAGGGACAGAGTATAAATGTAAAAAAAAAAACATTTATCTTGATATTTTCAGAAACTTCATAGCGTCCGCCGGGCTCGCCAGGAGTCTAGACCTCCTGTCTATTCCTCCATTGGAGAACCAAAAGGAATTCAGTCGGTACCTCGAGGATATGCGCCTGCTCACGTTCAGAGGAGAGAACAGAGATGGCGTTAATATATTCATTGGTAAGACATAAAATAAATCATTTAGCGTATATACGTCCCACTGCTGGGCACAGGCCTCCTCTCATGCGCGAGAGGGCTTGGGCTATAGTCCCCACGCTAGCCCAATGAGGATTGGGGACCTCACATAACCTTTGAATTTGTTCGCAGATGTATGCAGGTTTCCTCACGATGTTTTCCTTCATCGAAAAGCTAGTGGTAAATATCAAATGATATTTCGTGCATAAGTTCCGAAAAACTCATTGGTACAAGCCGGGGTTTGAACCCGCGACCTCCGATTTGAAAGTCGGACGTTATATCCACTGGCTCGGCCACCACCGCGTTATTCGTAACTGTCAAAATTTTGTTCTAAAGGGGCCACTGATTAACAGTCCGCGCGACAGTATCGGCCTGTCAGTTGTTCGGAACTGTCAAAATTTTGTTCTAATTGACAGGCCGATACCGTCCGGCGGACTGTTAATCAGTGGGCCCCTTAACTGACAGGCCGATACCATCCGGCGGACTGTTAATCAGTGGGCCCCTTTATAAACTAATATTGCTAATATATATCAAAAACATTACATTTCAGCTCTAAATGGTATCCACCACGCCGGCAAAGTGATGGCGGAAGAAATAAAGCAGATAAGGAACCCGCTCTTCCATCCCAGTTTCATCGTTAAGAAAGTCTTCGCGAATCGTCACCAGGTAATTATCTTAGTAGGGTTAGGGTCTCCCCTGATATATCGACGCGCATTCGGCAAAAGCCGATAGGAAAAAGCTTTATGTCCACGCAATAAGAGCGAAAAAGCCGTCGACGCGTCGGCAGGCGCCGGCCGATGCGAGCCGAGCCGAACGACGACGTTTTCGCTCTTATTGCATGGACATAAAGCTTTTTCCTATCGGCTTTTGCCGAATGCGCGTCGATATATCAGGGGAGACCCTTATTCGTCAATTACTGGCCACTGTTTACTAACTGGCCACCCTGAACTAAAAATGAATTCTATTCTCCTATAAACAGAATTCATTTTAGTATAATCTTCCTCGCGTTGTCCCGGCATTTTGCCACGGCTCATGGGAGCCTGGGGTCCGCTTAACTAATCCCATAATTTGACATAGGCACTAGTTTTTACGAAAGCGACCGCCATCTGACCTTCCAACCCAGAGGGGAAACTAGGCCTTATTGGGATTAGTCAGGTTTCCTCGCGATGTTTTGTTTTGTAATTGGTCGGTTAACCAATAAATGTTATAACTACCCGAAAATGTACAAATTTATTGTTTACTTTTATTTAATTACCTAAAGACAATAGAGTCAAAAATAACTACACGACAGATAACTTCTGCAGTATCAACAGAAAACCTTGATTATTATAGAGATTGATTATATACAGAAAACGGTCTTCTAGCCTAGTCGGTAGGGACCCTGTCTACGAAGCAGGAAGTCCCGGGTTCGAATCCCGGTAAGGGCATTTATTTGTGTGTTCATCAAAAATATATGTTCCTGATTTATGGATGTTTTCTATGTATATTATTATATATGTGTGTATATTATATATATCGTCGTCTATACCCACAACACAAGCCTTATTGAGCTTACTGTGTGTGTCGATCTGTGTAAAATTATCCTATAATATTTATTTATTTATTTATATTTATTTATTATTTTTTGACGATAATTTTGTTTTCAGGAAAAAGACGATCCCAAGTTGAATCTCTACTTGGCTGAGCATTTACATCCTTCGCTCCGACCGGCCGCCGAGCAGCTAGAATACAGTGTGCTAAGAATGAGGTTCGCGTGTGAAACTATCATGGCGCGGCATGGGAACAAAGTTGGAGAGGCGTTCACGTGAGTTAATTAATTCATTCATTCATATGCCATTCTCTCATAGTTCATTCGGTCATTCACGGTCATTCGGTCATTTAAGTGATGTGTATATAATATTGTAATTGTGTAATATTGTATACCCGAACAGGGTAGCTGTTGTGACTATGTATCATTTTAACATCTTGTTTGACACGGTAAACAATAAACTTATTCTTATTCACTCATCAATCATTCATTCATATGCCATTCTCTCAGAGTTCATTCGGTCATTCACTCATCAATCATTCATACATGCCAATCTCTCATAGCTCAGTTTATCCATTCTTCCATTCGTCATTCACGTTCCCCCATTCATCATTCACTCATTCCTCCATTGGTTATTCATTCACAAAACAATCCTTCATTCATTCATTTATCCACTAACCATTCTTTCAATTATCCATTCATTTGTCTATTGGATCATTCCCACATTTATCCGGTCAGCATACAGCCATTCACCATTCGTTCCTTTATACCCGATCACTCATTCCATCGTCTCTTTGACCGGCCGCCGAGCAGCTAGAGTATAGTGTGCTGAGAATGAGGTTCGCGTGTGAAACTGTCATGGCGCGGCACGGGAACAAAGTTGGAGAGGCGTTCACGTGAGTTCATTCAGTCATTCAATCGCTCATTCATCCATTCATTCATGCATGTTTCTATTCGTAATTTTCGTTCCTCCATTCATTCTTGGTTACTTATCACGCTTTCATCCATTCATTCGTCTATTTAACATTCACTCATTCATCTAATCATCATTAATTTTTCATATATTCAAGACTCAATGTTTGTTGCAGTGAACTGAACAGACTGGCGGAGGCTGCGACAGAGGTCCTCGTCATGACTGCCGTCCTAGCTAGAGCTTCAAGGTACGGTCAACATTCTAAACATACAGAATGATTGAAAAGCCGGCCAAGTGCGAGTCGGACTCGCGCACGAAGGGTTCCGTACCATAATGCAAAAAAAAAAAACGAAAAAAAAGCAAAAAAAAAACGGTCCCCCATCCAAGTACTGACCACTCCCGACGTTGCTTAACTTTGGTCAAAAATCACGTTTGTTGTATGGGAGCCCCATTTAAATGTTTATTTTATTCTGTTTTTAGTATTTGTTGTTATAGCGGCAACAGAAATACATCATCTGTGAAAATTTCAACTGTCTAGCTATCACAGTTCGTGAGATACAGCCTGGTGACAGACGGACGGACGGACGGACGGACGGACGGACGGACGGACGGACGGACGGACGGACGGACGGACAGCGAAGTCTTAGTAATAGGGTCCCGTTTTACCCTTTGGGTACGGAACCCTAAAAACATGATTTTAGCCTCTGAGGGCCTACCGCGAACCACGTTCTCTTACCGCTAGGCCACCAGCGTTTATTTTATTATTATTTTTTATAACATATGTGTCTTTAACAGATCTTACTGCATTGGAGTACGCAACGCAGAATTAGAAATGAAACTAGCCGCATGCTTCGTTGAACAATCCAGGGATCGAGTGCGAAAACTCATAAAAGAACTAGATGACGGGGAATTTATTAACTTAGACCATTTCAAACTGCAGTTTGGCAAGAGAGTCCTTGATACCAAGTCAGCTGTGGTTGAGAAGGCGACTACTAGAGTGTTTTGGTAGAATATTTAAAATAAATGTTATAAATTATTACTTGACTTTTCTTTTATTAACCTTTCATAGGTATGTGTGGTGATCAAAAACCTCGGTCAGGATCCTTATTATATAGGGTAGGTACCTCTTCGGAGCTGATGGTCCGTTTTTGGAGGTTTAACCTTTTCGACGCCGTGTCAAACACAAAAGCTATCACGCGGACGCCACGTCACCGAAGTGGCAAAACAAAATTGAACTTTATGCATATGCACGTAGGTCTATGTTGCTCTGTGGCCTGTGAACGATTAATCGGTCTTTGGCGTTGAACCTGCGGTGCGGATATATCGGTCATTGGCGTCCAAAAGGTTAAAAATAGATAAATTGAGAGGTAAGTAATAAAAACACGGTAACATTTTTATATTTATTGTAATTATGCAATATAAGTAAGTAAACTGTATAGGTAAATAAGGTTTAGTCATACAATTATAGTGCATTGCAAAAGTAGGTATTAATAAGGTTTAATTTATTTATTTATGTATTTAAATATGAAACAGACGGTCATACAAAAAATATTGTTATGTTACAGTTTCTTCTCTTAATCTAGACCTATAGTTTCCATTTTTATAATCGAGTTTTTAAACTGTTTTTCTCTCTGATAGCAATATTTTGCTATTGTGCATATTTGATGACATCATCTAAATATTCTAAATGTTTTAGTGTAATATTTAATTCAAAAATATATCACTGACTTCAAACTAATATTTAGAGCCTAAGAATTGATTAACTTTGATAGCTAATAAACATGTTCGCTAAGAAATCTAAAAATATCCTCTAATCTAACCCAAGGCATAGAGAAATATAGTAAGACAAGAGTGCTCACTCCATACATCAGTTTTGGTACCGAAGTAGTAGTACTGTCAAGTGACAATAGATGTAGCACCGACCGGAAACTAATCTCAACAACATAAGACTTTCCGGTTGGTGCTACATCTATTGTCACTTGACAGTACTACTACTGCTACTTAAAGTACTGATAATTCCGCTACTCGATGCTAGATGTCGACTATGAAAATACTAATTGACCGAAGCGAAGCGAAGGTCTACGTTTTGACTCGGGCATTTTGCTTTCGTATGTCCGGATGTTCTCCTCTACAGGTCGCAATTCTTAACCGATTCTCATGAAATTTTGTGACCAGATTCTATGACTAAATAAAATTTTTTTGTCAATCCGGTTTTTGGAAATTTTTAAAAATGGCGGAGTCGTGATACCTGTCGCCTAAACAAATAGTCGTATCGATATCATAAGAGTTTTTTCTTTTTGATATATGTTTATAGATTAAATGGCCAAAAATTCAGAAACTTTGTATCGCTGGTTTCGGCGGTATTTAGATATTTAGTTTTTACTTGAGAATGAGTAGCTAAATTTCGTCAGCTTTAGTAAAAACTATCATGGCGCATTTTGCAAACGTTCGCTTTTTTGTTTGCATAGGGAGGTCCCTGGTTCCATCCCCAGTAATTGTATGCTGCTACATAACTTTTTGTATTTTTTTATACTTAAATTTCGTATCAATTGTTGTTTTTTTTTTTTTTTTTTTTTAAATAAAAAAAAATCGTATTTTTTATTTATCAAGCGCGGGCTAAGCGCATTCGTTTATTATTTGCAAGAGATGATGGCTTTTTGCGCATAAAGAAAATTTGATTCTTGAATATACGGCGCCATACCTTTGGTCTATGCTCGTCTATTTATTATTTTATTATAGTTGTTTATTATACAAGAAGTTACAACTTTTTTGTAAGGACAATGCTCCACAAAACTACATTTAGTTTGACTGTGGAGTCTAGGTGGCGACACCATTTTATATTTAACAATTTTTACTCATATCAGTAAAAGAACATGGGTCAAAATCATATGGCGTTCTAAAAATAAGAAAAATAATTTATCCATACATATATACATTTATTGATATTTATTTTTCATTTTCATTTTAATCCTGTATCGAAAGATGGCAGTAAATTTACTGTGACTACAAAATTTAGTATGACAATAACCCTCTACTACATATAGGGACCGTGCGCGTTGGAGGGTCTGCCATCTTGTGGCCTGAATCGGAAACATGTACATTGCCAAAACAAGTTCTACCATCTACCGTTCTTGTAGGTACGTTTCCTTATGCATAGTAGGTTCTGTCATCTTGTGGGCTACATCGGAAGCATAAACGTCACATTTACGCCTCACGCCAAAAATCTGACGGCTCCTATGCTACCCCCTATAGTTCACGCACGCCCACTATAGGGACCGTGCGCGTTGGAGGGCCTGCCATCTTGTGGCCTGAATCGGAAACATATGTGCACATGTACATTGCCAAAGCAAGTGCTACCATCTACCGTTCTCGTAAGTACGTTTCCTTGTGCATAGTAGGTTCTGCCATCTCGTGGGCTACATCGGAATCATAAACTACTCATCTACGCTTCGCGCCAAAGATCTGACGACTCCTGTGCTGCCCCCTATAGTTCATGCACGTCCCCTATACACTTTATTCTCTTTAGATTAGATATTTAAATTCTTACTCGAGAATAAGTAACCAAATTTCGTCAGCTCATCTAAATGCTATCATAGGGCAGTTGGAAAGACGCTTACAAGCAAGGATATGGGATAGGTACCCGGTTCGATCCCCAGTAAATGCAATTTTTTTTATTAATTTTTTGCACTTAAACATCGTATTGCTGATTGATCAAGCGAGCGCGAAGCGCGAGGTAAGCGTATTCGTTTGAGTTTTTGTTTGAACATTTTTTTAGCGGTTTTAGTTCAAGGGCATGGCTGTTCCAGGAGTCAATTTCCACTTACGTTTATAGCATGGGCGGTCACCATCCATAAATCGGAGGGGTTAACATTGCCTAGGGTAGTGGTCGACCTTGGGCTCAGGGAACTAGCTGTAGGTTGCTCGTACGTTGCGCTTTCCCGGGCTCAAAAAGAATAGATAGTATAGAGGGGTCCTGTCATTGTAAATTTTGTAGTCACTGTAAATTTACTGCCATCTATCGACACACGACTAAAACTTAAAATGAAAACGCATAAAGTTATCAAATAATGTATATATATGGATAAATGATTTTATTATTTTTATATCATTTTGATCCATGTTCATTCACTGATATCTATGTGTTAAAATTGTTAAATATGAAACGGTGTCGTCACGCCATCTAGCTGAGGATAGGCTAAAGGTGTGTGCGACATCATCAAGTTGAAATTTGGTACACATATGTAAGTTTGTGACCCGAATACGGACATGTAACGTAAACAAATGAATTTTAAACATGGGGGCCACTTTTGGGGGGTAAATGAAAAAATAAAAAAAAAATTTTCAAACTATATCATGTTACTTATCAAATGAAAGAGCTTATTGTAAGGATTTCAAATAATTTTTTTTTATAATTTTCGAATCAACAGTTTAGAAGTTATTCAAGAAAATAGGCAAAAAATGACCATTCGCCCCCCCTTATCTCCGAAACTACTAGGTCTAAAATTTTGAAAAAAATACATAAAATAGGTCTATACCTATAGATGACAGGAAAACCTATTAGAAATGTACAGTCAAGCGTGAGTCGGACTTAATTACAGTTTTTAATCCGACCCCTACGGATTTTTTAAAGAGATTTCACTCACGTTTCACATAAAAAATACATTGTTAACAGTGCCGGATTACTTAGAGTAGTAGTTTTCTTAGAGTAATTGGTGATAATTTTCTGATAAGATAATCATTTTAAATATTTAACGGTCTTACCTACTTACGAGTAATTGTAAGGTCAAATTAAAAATAATGTTTAAAAAAAATGTTAAATTGAGAGCTAGCTTAAAGTTTTTTGTACTCGTCGACTTTAATGGTTGAATTAATAAAGACTTTGTAACCAATAAGCAAAACAAGCAGGTGCTTACGGCACCACGTTCAGGGAGGGCACCAAAATGCCAGGTTGAAAAAGGTGAACAAATTTTAAAATTAGGGACAGACACATCGTTTTTACCACACGATTTTTTTAGCTGTCCAAAAGCTAATTTGCAAAAATAATGGCGCGTAATTCTTTGGGAAACAATCGGTAGCAGTAGAAGAGTCGTGATTACATGCATAGATTCGATTTCAACCCACTCTTTTGCGGTTCGGCGTTAGGTCTTATGCGAGGCCTTCTGCCTTACGGCAAAGTTGATCTTCTGCCTTAATTACACTTGGGCGTGGATCCAAATCCAAGCTTTCCTCTTTCGCAGCTGGGCCTACTGCCTTTCTCACACTTCGCCAATTCAATTCCAAGCTCTCTGCTTTCTTGCATATTTTATGCATGAAAACAACCTCGCTGAGACCCTTAAATATTAAGCCCTATGTGAAGCTAGGCTGATAGAAAACTGTCCCATCCCTTCTCTGTATGAAATCCTGGATTCGCGCCTGGTTGGGACTAAAATTAAAATTGCGTTTTTATATCGAAAAATTTTCGCGCTCGCTTCGCTCGCGTTTTCAATTACTTTATAAGGATATATGATAAAGGTGACATTCGGGTGGCGACTGCAGCAACATTACTCTGTTGCAACGTTACTGCTGCAGTACTGTCAACTTCCGTGATAAAATGATGTGACTGATTTCCATACTAAAAGTAAAAATGTACAACTGTCTATCATATTGCGTTTTTATATCGAAAAATTTCCGCGCTCGCTTCGCTCGCGTTTCTATTACTTTCTACGCTATGATAAAGGTGACATTCGGGTGGCGACTGCAACAGCATTAGGTACTCTGTTGCAACATTACTGCTGCGGCACTGTCAATTTTCGTGATAAAATGATGTGACTGATTTCCATTCTCAGCTGTAATGCGGCAATGAACTTCTCTCAATTTACCAAAAAATCAATGTAATCTTGATGACCCTAGGGAGAGGGGGCACCTAGAAATGCTTAGGGCATCAAAATATCTTAATCCGGCACTGATTGTTAAAAATTGTGTAATATACGGAACCCTTGGAACGCGAGTCCGACTCGCACTTGGCCGGTTTTTTTAATGCTAGTGGTAAAAATAACCAGGTTTTTTTCAAATAGGTAGGTTAGGGTTATTTTTTTTGATGACCCTAAAAACGAAACTGCTCCCAGAGATAGGTAGGTTAGGGTTATTTTTTTTTTGATGACCCTAAAAACGAAACTGCTCCCAGAGATAGGTAGGTTAGGGTTTTTTTTTTGATGACCCTAAAAACGAATCTGCTCCCAGAGATAGGTAGGTTAGAGTTATTGGCTGACAGCGTTTGGTTTTTTACTTGTAGTTTTTTAGATTATGCTTTAATTTTAGTGTTTTTGATATTTGTTGTATGTGAAATACCTACAAGTAACAAATATAATTAGTAATTACTACACTATTAACATACAGTAACAAGAAAATATTATCCTAGATATTTAAAAGAAAGAAAACTATAAGGAAAAGATTAATTTAAAAATATTAAAATAGGCGATTGCGGAAGAAAACCATTGGGAAAATATGGGAACGGAGTAATTGCTACCGAGAATGAATGATTTCGGGAAATTATGGGCAACGCAAAATATGAGAACGGAGTAATTGCCTCGAAGAAAAAATGATTTTCGGAAATTATGGGCCACACTCGCGAGTCCACGAAGATTCTTTGTTGCAGTTTACAGGTTAATTCAAAGGTAATGTTGGTTTCCTAACATAAGTAGAGTTAGACCAAGAAAAGTCTGCAGAGATTTTGACACTGGCACAAATAACATTGGCACTGTGTGTGCTGTCAAAATCTCTGCAGACTTTTCTTGGTGTAACTCTATCCACTTTTCTATACAATTAGTATGGCGACGTGTATACTTAAGGGGCATCGACCGTACACTGACATCGGGATGATATTTTTATCATGTTATTTAGTAGTCATCGTGCGTCTCGCTTGCGCCAATACATGTACGTACAAGAACGAGTGAAATGCACGATAACTAAATGACATCAGTTAGATGTCTTTCTGATATCAGTGTAAGTTTGAATTGGCCTGTTAGCCAAAAATTGTTTCGTATGTCCATATGTTCTACTCTACAGGTCGCATATCTAAACCAATTCCCGAATTTTGTAAGCAATTGATAGTTAAGTTTTTATGGTCAAATTAGATTCTCTAAATTCTTCAAAACAACGGAACCATACATTTATTCAGTTTTAAACTCTGCTCGCGAGGTCTACAGCTCACAGAGCCACTAGTATTTTTGGTACCAAAACTGATGTATGGAGTGAGCAATCTATGTATTTTTTTCTCTATGCCCAAGGTCAATGTGGGCATAGATAAATATAAGTAAGTAAAGAGTGGTAACTCCATAGTCTCCATACATCAGTTTTCTTACCAAAATGCGAGTTATTTCGTAGTCGACATCTCGCGTCATGAAGCGGAATTTATCAGTACTGCTAATTGACAATAGATGTCTCGGCGAACGAAAACTCTAATGCTCAACAATTTTCAGCTAATATTATAGACTGATTAACTGGAAGTCTATTTTCAACCCCTTCTGGTTATAATATTAGTTGTAAATTGTTTTAGTAGTACATTTTTCGTCAGTAGCTACACTTGTGACATCTGGTGTCAAGCAGGGGTACTGATAGTTCCACTACTTGACGTTAGATGTCGACTACGAAATAACGCGCGTTCTGGTAAGAAAACTGATGTATGGAGTTAACACTCTTTCTTTACATATAGGGCTGATTTAGACGGCGTGCGAACTCGCATGCGATTCTAGTTACATTGTGGACTGTTGGTTACGTCCAGTTACGTCCAATTCAACCGACAGATCAAACCCGCAATGTTATGAAACTATGAAACTCGCATGCGAGTTCTCGCATCATCTAAATCAGTCCTACTCTATGATACTGACTAATCTACGGTTTGTACTCGGTCTTAGGATAAACACTAATGTATGAAACACCATCCTTTTCTGACACAGGTTTGAACGTGTCGCCAATAGTCACTTGCCCTCTCTTCTCTTTTTTGTCTCGCTTCCTCAATCTGTAACAAACAAGGACGCCAAACATTATAAGTTAAATTATATATATCGTTGTCTGAGTACCCTCAACACAAGCCTTCTTGAGCTTACTGGGGGACTTGGTCAATCTGTGTAAGAATGTCCTTTAATATTTATTTATTTATAAATTATAATAAGTACAAGTTGTATAGTTATTTATTACAGAGTAAGGTAAATATGCATACAATTTTTGGTTGGGAAGACTCTTGTATACGTACAGTCAACCATCCCATAGTCTAATAAAACATGATCTTCCATTCCCAGAGTGACACGGGCCTACGTCACAACAACATGGCCGCTATATATAGCGCTATCGCATATTATCATATAGCGCTGTCGCATGATGACGTAGGCCCGTGTCAGTTAGGTGACCTAGAAAAGACGGGAATGGAGTACCAGGCGGAGTATATTATTATACCATGAACCATCCTAGGCCACTACAGAACCTTGTCGTTTTAAGGTTGACTCACGCTAGAGGGGGACGCGCCAAAGCTTCCCGCGCTTAGTTTTTTATGGAAAGCACCACGTGATCACCGATCAGCTGTCAAAATGACATGTCGGACGCCTCGGCTCTATACAGGATGTAATCGTTAAGTGTGGCCAGGCGATAATTCCGTAAATATAACAGATATCAGAAAACTTCAAATTGACACCCAATGAGTAAAATTACATTAATAACTTTTTTTTAATAAAAGCAGAAATATCCCAAACATTACGCCGTGTGCCTGCTATACTGCCACAATTCAAAAATTTTAATTTTCTGGATTATTGCAGATTCGTATTCAAAATTTTTCAATTTACGACCATATTTCGAGAGCCATAGCACACAAGGTCTTTAAGAGCCTTTTTCTCACAAGTGGCCTTATGCATTTGACCATAAATTGTCAGACGATTCCCTGCAATACAGCCACTTGCCAGTCTGCCGCCTGCTCCCGAGGCGTTCGCACGTGAACCTGACGGCCCTTTTAAGTTGTGGCTATATAGCACACGTTTTAAATGAAGCTTTTGAGTTGCGTCCTAGAAAATAATAATTAGATAATGTTGCTGATTATAAGCTAGTTACACATATTATCGCGTACAGTGATCTTGTTCCTATCAAAGTTGATAAAATAAAGGGATTTTAACTATTTTGGTGTTTTTATTTATATTTGCATGGTAACCTTTATCCAATAATTTTGTGTTTAAATTTGGCCGCATCCCAAAATCTTTAAAAAACGTGTCTGCAATACGGCAACAACTCTAAATACCAGTCTTTCGGGCCTTGTCTCTTAAAAAATATGCATTTATTTTAAAAAGTATCGTGGTCACAAGGAGGGTTATATCATTCCGAGTAAAAAAGC
Source organism: Cydia splendana (assembly GCF_910591565.1). Classification (NCBI taxonomy): domain Eukaryota; kingdom Metazoa; phylum Arthropoda; class Insecta; order Lepidoptera; family Tortricidae; genus Cydia; species Cydia splendana. Next base: position 2,219,841 of record NC_085985.1, read on the forward strand.
TAAATTTTAAATTCATAGACCTAAAACTAAAGGAGTAAGTAACAAATATAAGAGCCTCGGTAGAGAGTACCATTTTGTACCATTTGGTGTTGAAACTCTAGGTCCATGGGGTCCCAGCGCGCATAAGTTGTTCGCAGAAATCGCGAAGCGTCTGGTTGACGTAACTGGTGACCGAAGAGCTGGCGGCTACCTCGCACAACGTATCAGCATTGCGATACAGCGAGGAAATGCCGCCAGCATCCTTGGTACAATGCCTCAAGGGCCTATTTTAGATTTAAGCTAGTTATTAATTTCGTTTAGTAGTACCACTGTATATATATTGTATGTAAATAAATGAAGTTTTCAAGGAGTAAGATCCTATTAAACACCCTGAACTATACTCTCACAACTTTGAGACGCGATTTCTCTAAAAACGGTTTTTTGAGATGTGGCAGTGTATAGCAGGCACACGGCGATTAAGTTCTAAACATTAATGTTAGGATTTATTGTTTCATAAACGGTAGTTTTATTATTTTATTAAAGTGTAAGATCCCAAGTACCTAATGAATCTCAAGCAGTTTTATCTCTTACGACACCGACGTTCTTTGAGGGGTAAGTCGTCGTACTGGTCGTACTAAATGTATGGAAGGGTTTGAAGATAATGTTTGGGATATTTAGGCTTTTATTAAAAAAAAACCGGGCAAGTGCGAGTCGGACTCGCGCACGAAGGGTTCCGTAGCATAATGCAAAAAAAAAAACGAAAAAAAAGCAAAAAAAAAACGAAAAAAAAGCAAAAAAAAAACGGTCACCCATCCAAGTACTGACCACTCCCGACGTTGCTTAACTTTGGTCAAAAATCACGTTTGTTGTATGGGAGCCCCATTTAAATCTTTATTTTATTCTGTTTTTAGTATTTGTTGTTATAGCGGCAACAGAAATACATCATCTGTGAAAATTTCAACTATCTAGCTATCACGGTTCGTGAGGTACAGCCTGGTGACAGACAGACGGACGGTCGGACGGACGGACGGACGGACGGACGGACAGCGAAGTCTTAGTAATAGGGTCCCGTTTTACCCTTTGGGTACGAAACCCTAAAAAAAATATTAATGTAATTTTACTCATTGGGTAACGCACTTTCGATATCAATTTGAAGTTTTCTGATATCTGTTATATTTACGGAATTATCGCCTGGCCACACTTAACGATTACACCCTGTAAGTATATTACAAAGAATCTTAATAAATATAATACCTGGCCACGCCACCAGCAATTTTCTTCTCCAGATCCTTCTCGAAGGCCTTCTTAGGCTTAGTTTCCTCCTCCTGTCGCACTTTGTTCTTCTCCTTCCGTTTGTAGTAGAACACCTCCCAGGCCAGAGTTATCATGGCGAGGCCGAGACCGAATAGTGTCGCTATGAACACGCCGCCTGCAGCACACAAAGAAGTTTTTTTTATTACACAACTGCCCAAAACAGAGTGTTTAGTAGAATAAGTAGTCATCTTTTCCATAATATTATTTGCTTAAATTACTTCTTTTTCAGTCAAATATCCATGAACTATTATAATATTTTAATATTTTGTGTTCTAAGTTACTTCGATATATGTATGTAGGCATATCTACCGGAAGTCGATAAATGAGAACTCCCTATTCAAAATGCCACAATAATTCCGGTCTCTGTTAATCATTACATAACATTACATAATATATGGCCAACTCAGCAACTTCCAAGTCCAGATTTGTCACATACCTAAACTTTCCAAAGTGATACCCTCAGATTCGTCAGCATCAGGGCACTGTTGTCGTGCCGTTTCATTCCAGTACCTGAAACACACGTGTCGTTTTTAGAGCACCATGGTCTTTTTTTATCATTAAACTATATTATTACTATAGTCTGTATTTATAGGTATTTAAATATAAGTAAACAAACAATTATAATTTTCGGGTAGTTATAACATTTATTGGTTAACCGACCAATCACAAAAACCGCCTGGATCAGTCACTGAACGATCTGACTTTAACCTACATTATTTGATCATGTAATGTTTTCTTCTACCCTCAACTGGCTTAAGAAGCCATTTGAGGGAACGTTTTGTTTATTTTTATTTAAATAGGTACCTAAAGACACAGAGTATACGAATATAATCGGCACAGAGAACAGTATTTTGCGCCATGAAGGCCGGAGCTTCCGGCACTTCGTTTTCTATGGAAAGCACCACGTGATCACCGATCACGGATTCAGCCGTCATAGAAAATAACATCTCGGACGCCACGGCCCGGGCCCGGCCTGGTCTAGCGTGAGTCATCCTTGAGTTGTTGTTGTTTTGACAACAAACCACAGGAGCGGAGCGTGAATCTCGCGACCTAAAGGCGTAAGCGCCAAAAATTTCACGGCGCTCAAGACGTTTTGGTCGCGTGGTACAGGTTGTAATTGCGACAATTTTTGATATGGCTTTTCTATAGTACCTAATAATATCTCAATGTTTGTTATATAGTGCAAATTTATCGAACGACGTTTTAATAAACGCCGTTTTGGTCCCTTTGTACAGGTTGTGATTGCGACAATTTCAATGTTTGGTATGGCTTCTAAACAATAATAACTCTATATTTGTTATACTTAGACCATACTGAAAATTCCTGGACTGGCCACTTAGAAAAAATAAGTTGTCTCAAGAATCCAGAAACTTTCAGTATGGCCCACGTACAGTGCAAAATCGTTTTCTAAATTATATCGACAGACTTAGCAGCTAGCTGCTCCAACAGTCGCTCCTTCTGTAAATCCAGCAGAGCTCTGGACAGCTCCTCCTGAAGCCTGGAGCCCTGCTGCACGGCGATGGCATACGGCTGCTCAGCAAACACTTCACCGACTTCTGTGAGGTTGCAGTTCAGGGTCACCTCGTATCTGAAAACAGCCCAATCGCTTTAACTCTTTGAAAGTCGATTAGCCGAAGTCAGTCGCGCAATGTCGACTGTCGTGACCAGGCCGTAAGAGGTACACAACTTTATTCTTACTTGATTTCGGCGGAGTCGTGTATGAAAGCAAAGTCTGCATCCGTATGCTCGTCTACCTGTCGGAACCCGGTCTTAGCATCTGGCACAGGCACTGGAAAAATCAATACCTAGGTCATCTAAAGAACGTAACAAATAATGTTAATTCCCAGCGATTTTAGGGCCACTCTACACTAGCGTCTCCCGAGCGTCGGCGTCTAGTCAACTCTATGGCTGCTGCTCGACGCAACGTTGGCGCCACTGCGCAGCGACGCCATTTTCCATAGCGCTGACTACGAAGACGCCGACGCTCAAAATACGCTAGTGTGGGGTCTCTCTTAGGATTTCAGCAAGAAACAGACCAAGACCAGTCAGTGATCCATGAGGTTGTTGGGGCGCATAATTCCAACATCGAGTGTCAAAGACAGTTTTAAGGATGACTCACGCTAGACCGGGTCGTGCCTGGGCTGCGGCGTCCGACATGTCATTGTCTATGACGGCTGAGCGGTGATCACGTTGTTTTCCATAAAATAGCTCCGGAAGCTCCGGCCCAGCCACAGCCCGGTCTAAACGCCGGACGATATCAGTTTTCGATGTACTCCTCAATTTAAGCTCTTGTGGTACCTAATGAAGAAACTCCCTGATAGTACTATCTTATTTATTTAACTTAATAGCTAGGCTAGGTACAAGTAACGTTTAGGTTTTTTGGATATCTATATGAAATTCGGCTGTAAGGTGCAGTCTTATGCAAGTCTTATGTAGGTACGCGGAACGGGGAGCCGTGACGTATGGTGTGTGACGTCATGTGTCGTCAACCGGTCTTCGTACCCGTACTTATGTTGCGCCAACAATCAGCCTGTCAGTTGTTCGGAGCTGTCAAATTTTGCGTTTAACTGACAGGCCGATATCGTCCGTCGGACTGGTAAACAGTGGGCCCCTTAGCGCGAATCATCCTTTATAGAGTGTGCCCAATGGCTTCTAGTCACTAGACCTTATTATTTTTACATTAACACTTTCTTTTGAACAATAAATATTTATTTTACTAAAGGGCTCTGTGCAGGCTCTGTGTGACTCGGTCATTATACATGTGTACAGGCTGATGTAGTGCATAATTGTTTTCCATCTTATTTTCTCGGACACGTTCGTATTTGTACTTTACATACAACCTCAGTTATTTTTGTACCGAGACTGACTGACTGCTATTTCAGCAAGAAACGTTCGGAAGTTTCCGTGAAAATACGATGGAAAACATCTGGGGCCAAATTCGACATGTACAACTGTCAGATTTCGCATCCACGTCAAATCAACATTTGATTTTATTGCTTGTTGATTCTATAAAGTGTTGAGTCCTTGTTGATTCGATCCACTGCAGATAATATCATTTGGTACAACCAAAACTCAAGTCTAAACTCTGGATAGTTTGGTTTGGTTTGGTTGTCACCTAACTGTGGATTGCTAATGTTAAATTTTGACATTGTACAGTCACCAGCAATAATATGTTATACAACGAAGGCCGCAAAAATATCTGAAACGATCTTTTTTCGAGCGCAATAAGAGCGCGTCACATATTTTTGCGGTCTTCGTTGTATAACATATTATTGCAGGTGACTGTACGTATTCGAGAACTTATGATTTTTCCCACATCAACGGGAGATCAACACGATACGTAGGTCCGTACTGCCGTCCTAGTCTAAAAGGCAGTTTTTCGACAAAAGCTAGTTTCGAGATAATCGCAAAAAACCAACCGAAACATCTTTCTTGAATTTCTACGAAACGGAAAAACTTTTTCCATTTTTTCTTTTTGTATGTGGTAGGTATATATATGTACTTATTTTAGGTATTTATAGTATGTTTCTAAACAGCTCAGTTTTTTTTAATTTTATAAAAAACACTTTAGATTAGTATTAAGCTTAAAAATGTGTAGGTCGTACTAGTCAAGAAGGCGGTAAACATGCGTTATACGGCGTTCTAACTTAGTTACGAAGTAGAAACTAGGTAAAAACGCCGTATATGTCACATGCTGCCTTTTTGCTTAGTAACAATGTATAATTCGCACTTGAAATCCTAAGTTAAAAGACCTTATAGCAGCTATTCGGCCTTTTTGGTTAGTATACTAGGAAAAATTAAGATTTTGTCCAGATTTTCGACTAGCGTGCTAGTGTAAAAAAACGTATACCACCAAAAACACCGAATATACGGTTTTATAGATTAGTATTTATGGAAGAAATGGGAATAAAAAACAGTCACGTAGTTTAAATGTTTATTTATATACGAACAAAAAACGCCATACTAATAGGCTATTATTAAAAAAACGAGATCCAGCGATTACTTTTTGGATTATAATCTTAATTACCATACAAAATGAACACATCAATTGGGTTATTCCCACTAGTTACCATCAAGTTGTTACCAGTGGTAACTAATGGTATTTGCTTCCCAGTAGTTACCACTGGTAAAAGGTGGGATATTTTTCCCAGTAGTTACCACTACAATTTTGTTAGGGTTCAATAAAGGCGCTATTTTTATAGTATTCTACTTATACTGTTTTTATTACTAGTTAACTGTAACAACTTGATGGTAACTAGTGGGAATAACCCGATTTATGTGTTAATTTTGTATGGTAATTAAGATTATAATCCAAAAAGTAATCGCTGGACCTTGTTTTTTTAATAATAGCTTAGTAGTATAGTGTTTTTTGTTCATATAATAAAAGACATTTAAACTGTACTGTGAAAAAATGTTGGTGGTAACTACTAGGAAAAAATTCCCACCTTTTACCAGTGGTAACTACTGGAAAAAAAATTCCCAGTAGTTACCACAAATCCGAGTTGGTGGTAGCTACTGGGAAGAAAGGTGGGAAATAAATTCCCAGTAGTTACCACTGGTAACAACTTGGTGGTAGATACCTAACTAGTGGGAATAACCCCATAATATGTAACAAATTTTTAAAGTTTACGGTCTTTCTGATTTTATTTGTATCATAGGCTAGATTTACTACTAATGACATTACATGTACTTCTAATGAGCATGAGCAACGAAACTTAGTCCGCAATAAGCTCAGCCGAATTTTTACTTCCCATAAAAACGGAGATTCGTACTCATTTTAAAACAACGTGTTGGATTGTAATAAATTGCACATACAATAACATGAGGTATATCTATACCAGTACCTAATTAGTTTATATTCCAACAAAACTAATGAAATAGAGGAAAAATAAGTTTTGTATGAAAAACTTATATTCGCTGTATTTTTTTAACTATGGTATCTGAAGCTACACATTAATTACAGGCATAGATATACCTTATCCTTTAGTGAGTACAAAGTTTTAGAGCAATCTAGCTAATCGTTTTAAAATAAGAGCGTAACTACGTTTGTATGGAGAACCCAACTTGCTGCTGACTTAAATCTTAGCAACCATTTATCTTTGTATTAGGTGACCAGTTTTCGCATACACGTAACTCAAAATAATACATAATGTTTTACCGAATTCGTGGCATCACTAATAGTTATTTTATTTTGTTATCAATAGGCATCGAATCATCGAGAGTTTCATGGCACGGTAAGACGTTAGCGAGCTATGTAGTCTACATTAGCAATAAAATTAAACTCGTATTAATTCCTGCACATACTCTGTCATTTATTTAATTCTAAAACGCCTTTTAGCGGTTGTAATTAAAAATCAGATTCAAATTTTAATACAATTATTTTTCTATTAGATTACAAACTTATAGCTTTTACTATTTTAACATACAACTATTACCTAATACACAAACATATGAACGTATTCTAAGATCCATATTGTTTTTTTATAAAACGTAATATAATTTGCAGTAATTAATTTACGATATTTCTTATCAAAATCTATTGCCTAGATAATAAGAGTGACGTCAGGTGACTTACTAGGCTACCAAAAGCAAGTGAGTGGTTAGATATTGACAAACTACAATAAAAATAATTCAATTCCGCTTGAGGCATTGCTTTGGGCCCATGGTGCGATATGAACTAGATAAAACCTACTTAGGTATTTATATATATATATATATATACATACATATCTTAATTAAAAATGTTTTAAAGGGAAATTTAATGAGAATTCTTAAGGACAGAATAACATTTTCCGCCTAAGTATTTAGATAACCAGGACAAAGGACCATGGGCATCTTTGTATGGAACCTGGGTCCATCCAAAAACCAACTGAGAGTTATATATATATATATATGCCCATGGTCCTTTGTCCTGGTTATCTAAATACTTAGGCGGAAAATGTTATTCTGTCCTTAAGAATTCTCATTAAATTTCCCTTTAAAACATTTTTAATTAAGATTTAAACTCATCGTAATGTCAAATACCTACTTGGCTTATAGGGAATTAAACCCGATACAATTAGCTCTAATATAAATTTGATTTTATTTAAATAAAAGCAGTCAAACCGTCGAATGAAAAAATAAAACTTAAACAACGTTTGCTGTAGAAAAGTACGTATGAACAATTTCACCATCACAAACTACGCTAGAAAGACGTATTTGCTGTCGAGCGTAAGTATTTGCGAGGCAATTTTAAAGGATATACCTTGATAAAAATGATAATACTCGAAGGTACTAATTGTAAACACTACATATTATTGACAACATAATTATGATGGTAATGCAATAATAAAGTATTTTTCTTACTTTGGCGTTCGGTCAATATTTCGCGCGCAAAATGCCACCTCCGCTCGCATACCGGCAGCCACAAGCCTGCGCTTGCGGCTGACGGCTTTTACTTAGCATAAGGGTGTCTTTCGGCGCGCGGGGAGCATGACGAAGGTTGGAGCATATACTGCGTTATAGACTAGTTAGACGCACTTTCACCTTTATAAAAGTTTGTTTGCGTTTAATACGACGTCCATACAAAATAAGAAGAACGTATAACATTTATACGTTTCTAAAGACTATTATGGTGACGTAAAAAAGTTAAGTGATACTAGGCTTAAATGACGTATGAGACATTTAAACAAAAATAAATATTATACGATTTTTTAGACTAGTATCAGATCTAAAATTTTGATAAAGATCCTAATCTTAAAGCGCGTATAGCGTCTTTTACGTATTTTTAGCCTAGTTTTTGGCTTATACGTTATTTTAGGCTAGACATGGTGGATAAGATTTTACGCAAACCAGAGCGTAAAAAAACGTATAGCTGCATATACGTTGTTTTAGCCTGGTTTTGTCAAATAGTCGCTTTTTAGACTAGGAACGCTTAGAACATTAGTGCAAATACGGTCTTTTTACGATATTTATCTCGAAAACTAAGCCACTTATCGGAAAACGGGCCAAAGTGGTCGATGCATCTCGATCTCTACATTACCATAGTCTAATAAAACATGGTCTTCCATTCCCAGAGTGACACGGGCCTACGTCACAACAACATGGCCGCTATATATAGCGCTATCGCATATTATCATATAGCGCTGTCGCATGATGACGTAGGCCCGTGTCAGTTAGGTGACCTAGAAAAGACGGGAATGGAGTACCAGGCGGAGTATATTATTATACCATGTACATTACGAATATCACAAAAAGTCAATTTTGACAAAATGTCGAAAAACTGCCTTTTAGACTATGACGGCAGCGTAGGTCGATTGTCGAATTGTCCTGTACGCCTTAATAATCTTTGAAAACACTAATGTTAGTACTTACTAGAAGCATTGATGGCCAGCAATATGTGCCCATACTGTTCTCTGATTGGATAGTCCCACACTCGGTACTGAGACTGGTCTGATGTCGCGTTCAGTGTGATTTCCTTCCATACCCTGGGAATAGGAACGCAGCAGAGATAAATTACTTTCAAAAACCGAGTGCGAGTCGAACTCGCCCGCCGAAGGTTCCGTACTATTTAGTATTTTGTTATAGCGGCAACAGAAATACAATCTTCTTCCTCGCGTTATCCCGGCATTTTGCCACGGCTGATGGGAGCCTAGAGTCCGCTTGACAGCTAATCCCAAGAATTGACGTAGGCACTAGTTTTTACGAAAGCGACTGCCATATGACCTTCCAACCCAGAGGGAAAACTAGGCCTTATTGGGATTAGCCCGGTTTCCTCACGATGTTTTCCTTCACCGAAAAGCAACTGCTAAATATCAAATGATATTTCGTACATTAGTTCCAAAAAACTCATTGATCAACACATGAAACAGAAATACATCATCTGTGAAAATTTCAACTGTCCTAACTAACACGGTTCATGAGATACAGCCTGGTGACAGACAGACTGACGGACAGTCTTAGTACTTCTCTCCTCTTCTTCTTCTTATTCGTGCACTCTTGACAGAGTGGTTGTGGTCATGTCATGGTCGATTTCTGCGTCACCGCAGCTCTTGCGATCCGTCGCCATGTGGCTCTGTTTTTGGTGGCTCTTAGTCTTAGAGTAATTAGGCTCCCATTTTTATACTTTGGGTACGGAACCAAGTAGCTATGGGCCACATAAGTTGGTGTACCTGTACAGTGTATCTTCAGCAAACTTCATGTTGATGAAGTACTGGTGTATGGTGGAGCCTTCTACCACAGTATAGTTGATCCTAGATTGGCGTGCTAACTGCTCTAAAGACGAAACAGGTGTCTATAACAAACAAAGAAAGATTAGTACTTATTACGCCATGTAGGTATGTAGGTAAAGTATACATAATAATACCAAAGAGAATTTGAAATAGAGGGATATTGTCAATGTAAATTATGTAGTCGAGAGTAGGCCAAAGGTATTGCGCTATCGCTCGAAAATATGGCACCATACCTTTGGCCTATCCTCGACTAGATGGCGATACTTTGTGTCATTTTACAAATTTAACACATATCAGTGAAAAAATAAACTTCAAAGTCAAATGGCGTTCTAAAAGTGTTCATTATTTGTGTCAAAAGATGGCAGTAGACTACATAATTTACTTTGACAATATTCCTCTAGTCTAAATTCTCTTTGATAATACAAATAACTACCTACAGTATTTCTAAACACTGAAATTCTAAAGTAGGTATACTCTTTATTGTAGGTACAAGGTACATTGTACACCTCAATAGGAGAAAACAGCAACACAAGCAGAGGCAACCAGTAAACAACATCTTAATAACATTTATATTAAGGATGACTCATGCTAGACCGGGCCGGGGCCGGGCCGGAGCTTTCGGCGCTTCGTTTTCTATGGAAAGCTGGTGCTTCCCATAGAAAGCGAAGCGCATCTATGACGGCTGATCGGTGGTCGTGACACCGATCAGCCGTCATAGAAAATGACATGTCAGCCTCGGCCTGGGCACGGCTCGGTCTAGCGTGAGACATCCTTTATACTACGCCTTAAATAGTTTCTTGACAAGTTTGTTACAGATTATAATTGTTACGAATAAATATGACATTAATGCGTCACGTCAAACCGGTTTGTATACAGTTTGTGCTAGTGGTGGCCCCTACGCAGAGTTTTATTTATTTATTTATTTATGTTATGGAGATCCAACAGCTATCTATACAGAGTATGCCAAATTAATAAGAGATGGAAAGCCAATTACAGGATCACACATGTAGCTACAGATTATTACATTTAAGTTTACTTAAATGAAAAGTGTCAACGCTCGGACACATCAACACACAACATAAAGTTTTTTTACAGTACCTACATATTAAGTACTTACAATCCAAAAATGACAATATTTTAAAACACCTACAATCAGAAATACAATAGAAAAGTAGCAAACAAAGATTGATTACACATGCTCAATCAAAACATTTTAGCGTCAAATAATGTTTAACCAAAGGTATCTTACAATTAAATATATCTATATCTAATTGGTTTGCCAGGTTGTTTAAAGCTCTACTCGCACGCGACAAGAAACTATTCTGTCTGTATTTGGACGATGAAAATTTAATGGAAATAGGAGGATAATACCTTTTACAACGTTTTGCCTAATATTCCCTTTAAGATAACTACGGAAGAAAATCTATCTTGCCTGCATTCTCTCAACAGTCAGGAAAGCCGCCAAATTCGCCGTGAACGTAGCCAACATAAGCACCACGAACAGCCAATAGGCAGCCACCAATGTGCGTCCTGACAGCGCCTTCGGCGCCTCCCCTCCACCTTGGGGGGTGAAGGAGGTCAGCGCGAACCAGAAGCTCTCTTTAAGAGTGAATTCTCTGCAAAAAATATCATCATCATCATATCAGCCAGAGGACGTCCACTGCTGGACATAGGCCTCCCCCAAAGAGTGCCACAATAACAGGCCTATTCGGATTTCGAGATAATCACAAGATCGTGAGACGATTTCGAGACTACCTAGATCTACATTAGATATCGACTAGATGTGACTTGGATATCTAAGTCATAACTTGTCGAAATCGTTCAAGAGGACCTCCAGAATCGCGGAAACGTCAAATTTGACATATCTATCTTACAAATATCGTATCGTAACTTGTTGAAGTCTAGTAGAAATCTAATTCATTTTCCGAATCGAGCCGTCAGAGTCTTGCAAAAAATATGGAACAAAATATTTCAGCCTATAAACGTCTCACTGCTGGGCACAGGCCTCTTCTCATGCGCGAGAGGGATTGGGCTATAGTCCTCGCGCTAGCCCAATGCGGGTTGGGGACTTCACATACAGCTTTGAATTTCTTCGCGGATGTATGCAGGTTTCCTCACGATGTTTTCCTTCACCGAAAAGCTAGAAAAAATATACTGTGGGTAAAACTACAACCTTATTTAAGGATTTACTTAACTAGGTATTTTGTTAGACCAATATAACTCTGCAACGTTTTTGACAGCACAGACTGTGCAAGTGTTATTTATACGTTATAATTTCATAGGAAATTTGACGTTTAAAATAACACTGGCACAGTCTCGACTATCAAAATTGCTGCAACTTATCTTGTCTATCTATAAGAAACTTTTTTGTGTACATATATTTGGTACAATGGTCATGAAACAAACCAATTTGCCATATTTTTTCCTATTTCGCAACTGGTTACGAAAATTAGTTACGAAATGGGACTACAAGATATGCGATAATAAAACGAATTGTGGCTTTCCGTTACAGAAGGGTCCTTATGCTTCAAGTGCAATAAGGTCCGTTCCATCTGAAATCCAACAGAAATTCTGTTAAAAACGTCCTCATTGCACATGAAGCATTTAAGGACCCGTGTCTGATGGAAAGCCACAATAGGGTATTTGACTACTAGTCAAATCAGTTTCTTTTTTCGAACTGTTAAAACGATTTTGCTACTATGTGACTAGCATGTGATGTCACGATCAAATTACCTACTCTTTATAGTATTATATGGGTTTTAAAATAGAAATTGTGTCTTAAAATAACTGCTGTCTACGTTTCTCTATTAATCTTCGGTGCTTTATTTCATACATGGTGTAAAATAATTTATTTTAAATACAGTCAAATCACAACGGACGTCCACCCACAAGATGGACAGACGATCTTGTTAAGGTCGCCGGAAGACGCTGGATGCGGGTCGCTTCCAACCTGCACGTATGGAGGTCCAAGGGGGAGGCCTATGTTCAGCAGTGGACGTCTTATGGCTCAGATGATGATGATGATGACAGTCAAATACCCTATTGGTTTACTAACCTGCAAGGGTACGGATATGCATCAGGATTATTCCTCGCTGAGTAAGGTGAGTATTTATCCAACAACCAGATCATGAAGCCGGTCAAAACTAGAGCCGCCACGATGCTCAGCCACACTTCGGTCCGCAGTACGGTCATGAATTTGAAGAGGGAGGTCTTTCGAGTAGGCTTCCGAATCACTGAAAAGTAAACTTGGTCAAATGTGGCTTTCCATGAGAGAAGGCTCCTTATGCTTCATAAGGACCTTTTTATCAAATTTCTGTTGGATTTCAGATGGAAACCTTATTGCACTGGAAGCATATAAATAATTAAATAAATAAATATCATAGGGACATTCTTACACAAATGGGGTTGGCCGGTGGAAGTTTTTAGCAGAAGGCGCCATCATAGCTTGCCATGAATCTAGTATTAAACTGGATTGGGCATGAGTGGTGGGGATAACTGACAGAACGGGATAGTCTTACGTATCTTTCAGTAGGAGTAGCAGAGAAAGCGCTATTATTGTTTGTCCTTATCACAGTCTCACATATTTTTTGTTCCCCACCTTTTTTGTAGTATGGATAATGGTGGGCAACAAATAAATTCGACCAATCACAGTGTCGCATGTGCGTATGTTTTGTCCCTCACGGAGGCACGCGTATACCACTTCTATACGATCCTACCTTCTATGTAGCTTGCCCTTGCAACTGTCAATCCCTAGAATTGTGTCAGATTTTTGTTTTTTTTTAATACCCTGGATGCCAGCCCTTTAAGCCAAATCTCATAGAAAAAGGGGCAAGCTATGATGGCGCCATCTATGCAAACCTTTGACAGTTGCCAACCCCATTGACTACTTAAGTCCCGCGGTAAGCTCAAGAAGGCTTGTGTTGTGGGTACCCAGACAATGATTTATAATATACAAATTCTTAAATACATAGAAAACATCCATGACTCAGGAACAAATATCTGTGCTCATCACACAAATAAATGCCCTTACCGGGATTCGAACCCAGGACCATAGGCTTCTCAGGCCGAGTCACTACCTGCTAGGCCAGACCGGTCGTCAAACGTCAAATATGGACCCTTACGAGTATGTGATGGAATAATTTAACACATATCAGTGAAAGAACAAGGATCAAAGTCAAATGGCGTTCTAAAAGTTTTAATCAATTGTCGAAAGATGGCAGTAAATGTACTGTGGCTACAAAAATTACTTTGACAATCCGCCTCTATGTCAAATTCTCTTTGGTCTTACCAATAAGTATGCCGCTCTGCTCAAAATACGGCGCCACGAAGTCGATCACTTCCTCTCTCTCAGCCGTCATAGTAAGCGCTGACACCGCTATGTCAGTCTCCTAAAAAAAAATCCTTTTTTATTGTGGGACGTACCACATTATTACAATCTATAAATTGGAAATATAGATGTTAATCACAATGGAAAAATCCACGATGATCAACTCTGGCCAACGTGGGACGGCTTGACGGATGGTCAGCTGGCGGAATTGGTAACGCATTGGACCGGCAATCCAAGGATGTGGGTTCGAGTCCCACGAACAACAGAGTTGATCATCGTTGATTTTTTTATTGTGATTTACATCTGTATTTACAATTTATAAATTCATAAACCTCATAATACTCTGTCAAGCCATTTCTGTTAGTAGAAAAGAGCAGCAAATTAAAAAAATAAAAACCGGCCAAGTGCGAGTCGGACTCGCGCAGGAAGAGTTCCGTATTACACAGACTTACAAAATATTATGTATACCAAATTTCAACTTGAATGGTCCAGTAGTTTCGGAGTAAATAGGCTGTGACAGACGGACAGACGGACGGACAGACAGACGCACGAGTGATCCTATAAGGGTTCCGATTTTTCCTTTTGAGTTACGGAACCCTAAAAACGGCAAAAAAATCACGTTCATTGTATGGGAGCCCCATTATTTATTTTATTTTGATTTTAGTATTTGTGTTATAACGGCAACAGAAATACATCATTTGCGAAAATTTCTACTGTCTAGCTATCACGGTTCATGAGTTGCAGACTGGTTACAGACAGACAGACGGACAGCGGAGTCTTAGTAGTAGGGTCCCGTACCCTTTGGGTACGGAACCCTAATAAAAGCTTGTAGAATTAGTTAAAACTATCGATTGCTTACAGCCCTCATGAGGTCCCCCACTACTCCATCCCACGTCCCGTTCGCCAGTCTTCGCCCAAACGAACCCGTTTTTGGGGTTATTATTTCGTAGTCGAAATCCATTGACTGGAATAAAAATATCTGTGTAAATAGGTAACTAATATGTTTATTCATAAGATAAGATAAGATAATTTATTGACCATGTAATATACATTACATTTAGCACGTCATACATTACATTAGATTTAAAAATTATATTAAAATTATATGTATTAATAATATGTCAGACACTTCTTGCTGAAATAGGTATTTCGTTTCATTAATTAAAGGAATATGTAGGTAAGATATCAATCGGCGGATGCATAAAGCGGCAGACCGGGCTGTGTGGCGTATCTTGGGAGAGGCCTATGTCCAGCAGTGGACTCCAACGGTCTGATGATGATGATGTAGGCGAGATTCGAAACCGCAACCTTTGAGACACCACCACACACCACGGTCGACCACTTTAACGAAATTAATTCACGACGTACCCATTGTCATTGCCAAAGACGTTCTGAAGCGCCATCTCAAAGCATGCATGCAAACATCTCATCTGAGCGTTGGGAGAGGAGCTTGTGGTTAAGAGGTCAGAAATGGAGCGATAAGGAAAGAGAAGGTGTAGCTACTTTTGAAGAAGCTCGATTTAAACTCCTGGACCTAAGCCGTCCTACGCACACATATAACGACGAAAGGCAACTTTATTGTGCACAGTGCGACCGGATATTTCAGACAAAGTTCGCTTTCGCGAGCCAGCCATATATATGTGCTCATTAGAGACAATTGTAAGAGCGTTTTCACATTGTTCGATCTGATATCGGATGTAGGATCCTACATCCGCGTAGTCAGGCCGCGGGAGCGGGCCCGGGCGCCGTCTTTAGCGGTCACGCATAACATACAATAATAACGCACAACACAAGCATTATGCCTACACATACGCACACAAACAAATATTATCGGTCCGACAGCTGAATTTATCGGAAGCGACAAGATGATTGATGATTTATTAAATGCATATAAATACAGAGAAACACATATATCTTACATTTTACTCCCTTCCGACATCCGATATCGGATCGGACAATGTGAAAACGCTCTAAAGATCGCCGTTGTCGGACACGACATGGCGAACTATAGGACAGGATCTGATGAAGAAATTGAGGGAACTCTTTACTCCCCTCATATGATCTGTTAGTTTTTGCTCACGAATATAATAACTTGTAAAGGAATTACCTAACTACCTATTTATTCCTCAGACAAACTCTTACCTCAGACAGCTTCTGTATGAGGTCAATACAGTAGCCCTCGTACATCGGTTCTCCATCTTCGTTGAACATCGGCTCTCCAGTATTCGGGTCTAGTTTCGGCATTGTCCAGGGTACGGCCTGAAAATTAAATGCAGGATATATTATGATTATTATGAACTATCTCAGGTGATTTTTTCGAGCTCGGGCCCTAATCTGTTAAACAAAAGGTATTGTTTCCTTTATGCGGTGGTTACACTGTTTACTCCTAATAGCCCCGACATAAGTAACGGGAACAAGCCCGTTTAAAAAGCAAATTTACCATTATATTTATATGGTTCAAATTCATGAAACAGCCCATTCGGAGATAACACGTCTTGTTATCTCCAAAGATAAGACCACCCCGATTATTCTCTGAACGAGCTGTCATATGAATTTGAACCTTAATACTATCACGATAGTTGCTTTTTAAGCGACATGGTTGCTCTGACACGTGAAGACCGCTCTTAATAGAAATGAAGGCTTTTGTTTAACGGATTAGGGCCCGAGCCCGAAAAAATTATCTGAGATAATTCATACTATAGCCGTAGGTTCAAAAAGGCATTTATGCAATTGCTCAGGCTTTCGGATAAAAATCCATGGCTATCATCCATAGATAATTATAAGTTAAGAAGGAATGGTAACCGGACAGGACAAACTTACAGCAGCTGTGCTAATCCTAAAGAACTGTCTTAGAGGTTCCAAGGTCACTCCCGGCAGCAGCTTGTACTCTTCATCAGCGGACCAGATGGCTGTATGCTGTAGACCTGTCTCCGGCTCAAGGGTCAACAGGATAAATTTACAGCAGCAGTACCAATCCTAAAGAACTGTCTTAGAGGTTCCAAGGTCACTCCCGGCAGCAGCTTGTACTCTTCATCAGCGGACCAGACGGCTGCATGCTGGAGACCTGTCTCCGGCTCAAGGGTCAACAGGACAAGCTTACAGCAGCAGTCCCGATCCTAAAGAACTGTCTTAGAGGTTCCAAGGTCACCCCCGGGAGCAGCTTGTACTCTTCATCAGCGGACCAGACGGCTGCATGCTGAAGACCTGTCTCCGGCTCAAGGGTCAACAGGACAAGCTTACAGCAGCAGTGCCGATCCTAAAGAACTGTCTTAGAGGTTCCAAGGACACCCCCGGGAGCAGCTTGTACTCTTCATCAGCGGACCAGACGGCTGCATGCTGTAGACCTGTCTCCGGCTCAAGGGTCAACAGGACAAACTTACAGCAGCAGTGCCAATCCTAAATAACTGTCTTAGAGGTTCCAAGGACACCCCCGGGAGCAGCTTGTACTCTTCATCAGCGGACCAGACGGCTGCATGCTGTAGACCTGTCTCCGGCTTCAAGGTTGATAGGATAAACTTACAGGAGCAGTGCCGATCCTAAAGAACTGTCTTAGAGGTTCCAAGGACACCCCCGGGAGCAGCTTGTACTCTTCATCAGCGGACCAGACGGCTGCATGCTGTAGACCTGTCTCCGGCTTCAAGGTTGATAGGATAAACTTACAGGAGCAGTGCCGATCCTAAAGAACTGTCTTAGAGGTTCCAAGGACACCCCCGGGAGCAGCTTGTACTCTTCATCAGCGGACCAGACGGCTGCATGTTGCAGACCTGTCTCCGGCTTCAAGGTCGACAGGATGAAACGGGAGCGGAGGAAGATCCCGGATCTGAAAGGTACATAGGTGTTACATTCACATAGGACTGCTAAACTGCGAAACAGTTTGATGCTGGTTTGATGGCAGTTAGTATAGCTAGCTTCAGGGCCAGCAAAGACGGGTCCACTTTTATAGGTTTCCATAATAAGTTGACCCCTCTCTACTGCAATATGTGCCAAAGTTATCTGAAAGAGATCGATTTTTAGCGATAATACCGCCTGTTTGTCTGCTTCTATTTTTAGTCAATTGTTTTTCTATGTTTTTTGAGGTGTGCATTAATGTGTATTTTATTCTACTCTGTTCTATGCTTATGTTTATGACCCTTATTTTGTTACCTTGGGTCAGAGGTACATTTTCGGTGTCCGACCGAAGGTTCAGTTTCGTCCAAAACTAGAGTAAAACCTAACCTTCAGTTTCGGGGATTGGATGCTTGGCGCAAAGTTAAGATTACCTTTCAGCATCCCAATAGAACAGGCTCTCATTCGAAGCCCCCAACTCCTCAGCCAGCTGGCGATAGACCTTCGACCTGGTGCCGTTCTCCGCCACCAGGTTGTCGCAGTCCACCCGTGTTGTGAAGTCATCATCGTCTAGCTTGGAGTACGTTTCCACCAGGAGTTGGAGCAGGGCTGAGAGGATCGGCTGCTTTCGCTGTAAAAGGAAAGAGAAATGTGGACGACCGTTTCTTCATTGACGAACTGTCTGGCCTAGTGGGTAGTGACCACGCCTGTGAAGCCGATGGTCCTGGGTTCAAATCCCGGTAAGGGCATTTATTTGTGTGATGAACACAAATATATGTTCCTGAGTCATGTGTGTTTTCTATGTATTTAAGGATCTATTCAATTATATAAGTATGTATATATCATCGCCTAGCACCCATGTACAAGCTTTGTTTTTTGCTTTTTTTATTTTTATTTTATTTTTTTAGTTTGGGGCTAGGTTGATCTGTGTAAGATGTCCCCTCATATTTATTTATTTATTCCATACAAAAGGTACCTAGTCCCCATTTCTGGATCTGGAATCATAATCAAACCCAGAAAATCTAGTCATTAACTTTTCTGGAGAAGGTCAGATGACGGTTGCTTTCGTAAAAACTAGTGCCTGCGCCAATTCTTGGGATCGAGTTTCCGAATTGGACTCTAGGCTCTTTTAGGATGCAACGGGAAAATCTCTGAAATGATAGATATTCGTATCACGCTCCGCGATTGAGCAATTTAGGGTCCTAGCTATTGGTTGTTCGATACTTACGCTATGGAAATTCTAATTTAGCTCGAACCCTAAATGGTTCAACAAACGCGGATCATGACCAGGGCCGTCTTAAACTATTCTGAGGCCCTTGGGCACATAAGAATCTGGAGCCCTTTTGGAAAGTAAAGAAAGCTAATTAAACTAATTTTTTTTTACTGTGATCTTCTATTTATTATAGTTAATCATATACTGTTACTCTCTGTCCTTCGGGGCCCCTGAGGATGTGGGCCCTGGGCACGGGCCCCGTGTGCCCTTATGGTAAAGACGGTACTGATCGTGAATGTACCTGTACCTCAAAATCCTGCGAACAGCTGCACCCATCCTTCTGCCCTATGACCTTGCAGCACTCCACAGGGTCCACCTGCAGCACCATAGCAGGTTTGATAGGCTGCAGCTCCAGGGTCGAGTAGTCCGTTAGCACCAGGTTCCAGCGGTAGTCTCGCCGGACCAGCTTCTCTTTGACAGCCTGGTGACAGACCAATTTTGTTTTTTTTTTCACTTTTTTAAACATTCGGATGCTACTGCAGCAGCGACACTGCTGCAGAGGGTTAAAGCGGGTGATGTCACTGTCAATCTCCTAAAGGATGACTCACGCTAGACCGGGCCGGGCGCGGGCTGAGGCGTCCGAAACGTCATTTTCTATGACGGCTGATCGGTGATAACGTGGCGCTTTCCATAGAAAACGAAGCGCCGGAAGCTCTGGCCCGGCCCCGGCCCTGTCTAGCGTGAGTCGGAAGACCAGCGTCAGGTACTCAGGTACTACGCTGTGTGGCATTATGCTGAGTATTCACCATTATCAGTGTAGTTATATACAGTATACAAGTTAGAGTTATACCTACGTCTTTTTAGGGTTCCGTACCCAAAGGGTAAAACGGGACTGTCACCAGGCTGTATCTCGTGATCTGTGATAGCTAGACAGCTGAAATTTTCACAGATGATGTATTTCTGTTGCCGCTATAACAACAAATACTAAAAACAGAATAAAATAAAGATTTAAGTGGAGCTCCCATACAACAAACGTGATTTTTGACCGAAGTTAAGCAACGTCGGGCGGGATCAGTACTTGGATGGGTGACCGTTTTTATAGATAATGGTACGGAACCCTTCGTCTGCGAGTCCGACTCGCACTTGCCCGGTTTTTTTTCTTTCTTTCTGTATATGTAAATATGTATTCTTCGCAGATGTACCGTAAAACGGGGTGAGTTGGCTCGAAATCGAAGTTCAAACCTGGATAAAAGTTTATTTTTATATGTGGCACATTGATTTACATACAAAAAAAGTGTTCCGGAGGTATGAATTCTAGTTTGTCAATGATGGTTTGTTGCTTCATTGCATAGTTTCAATGAAAAATTCATAATAGTAGGCAAAGCCAGCTCACCCCGTAGTTGGGGTTATAAGGCCTAGCAATGGGGTGAGATGGAAAAATTGCTAGGGTTGACACTTTCGGATCAAGACAATAGCTCGACTTTGAAACTGATGAGGAACAGGAGTTGCGTAAAGTGTCGCGCACCAAAAATATAAAAGTTAGTTTCCGTCCATCATCAAAAATAGAGGAACACTGTGTAAGACACCAGGCCGTGAAATTGTTTAACAAACTTCCTGTAGAACTTAAAACAATATCAGAAAGTAATATCTTTAAACACAAATTAAAACTGTTTTTATTGAGAGGGTGTTTTTATACTATAGATGAAGTGTTCGATATTGTTTAGTCTCAAGTGTTGATTTACTTGTTTTTGTTTAGTTATAAGTGTATGTGTAAAATGTATTTTCAAACACAATCCTGTATTGTTTATGAATAAAATACTATGACTATGACTATGTCAAGAGATTTTTTTATTAATGTAGCAAAATTATGTTTTATTTATGCTCCTACTTAAACCGGTTTAATGCTTTCTGTAAGTAGTGACCCTTATTTTTATGACGTATAAATGGTTTTTTAGATCAATTTATAAAAATATATTTTGATCTACCTATATGGAATTAGTAAGGTGAATCCTTCGAGCAACACCGGCTTCCGACACATCGGAAGGGAGGAGCCCAAGCGATATCTCACCGTACAAATCTTTCTGCCATTTTTCGCGGGGGGAAAGGTGCACACAGTCGCACTTCTCACACACTTACATACAAAATCCAATCTGTAATGACGACACAAATACATAGAAAATGACACACGTCAAAGACAAATCTTGCAAACCTCGATCTCTTTTTGTGTACGGACGAGTGACAAGTGTCACAACACGCACACTAACACATTTTCGTTGAAGTATGTTATTGTATTCTGAGAGATGAGAAGTCGGATTTGTCGCTCGACCGATCCGCAATTTGTACTGAGCGAGCAAAATCGATAAATCCAACAATTACATGAGACTAAAATATAATAATTGTGTTTGAATGTAATTAAACGTATGATATGTTAAAAAATATATTACATGTGAAATGTAACACTTTCTTTTTGTAAATTTGATGTCCCCGACCTCTTTTTATAACAATAAACCGAGCAAACAGGCATTTTTGTGCAGCAGTGTTCACGCGCGCGTCTGGACTTGGTCTAGTGAAAAATCCAAGTGCAACTAGTTTTATTACCCGCGCTAGATCAATCTAAGATTGACGTGCTAATCTTGTAGCTCGGCAGAGGGGAAATAGTGCGAATGCCGCCTCCCTTCCGTGTTGCTCGAAGGGTGAATCCCATCAAAAACATTAATATGAAATTAATGACCTGCATGACACACTATGACACGTCGACAGACAGAAACGTCTATCGCCGTATAGTGTCACAATTTTGTGTGCAAACACATGACTACCATGACACTGCGTTGTCAGAAGGGACGTCTTTCGACGTAGTGTCGTATTTAGGTATGCAAATGCATGATCAGCACAGCACATTGCACATTGACATTTAATCATGGTCAAATATCGACTACCGTAGGTAGGCTCAAAGGGCGTAAGGGACAAAATGGCGAAAATGAGTTATGGATGAGTTAAGAACTCATAATTCAGTGGATTAATACCTATGACAGCACTTTCCATACATTTAACAACCGCAGGTTTCCTCACGATGTTTTCCTTCACCGAAAAGCTAGTGGGAAAAGCCGAGTGGATATGACGTCCGACTTTCAATCCGGAGGTTGCGGGTTCAAATCCTGGCTCGTACCAATGAGTTTTTCGGAACTTATGTGCGATAGGAAGATAATGAGTATTTATTTACTCTTTTCACTCGGCGGACTTTCTCTGATCAGATCGGGGAATTCCTGAAGAAAGGCCAGGTCAAGAGCACCCTAAACCGGCGAGCGTGTATGGGGAATGTTATGAAAGTGAAGGAAGCGAAAGAGGTATGTCAGGATCGTAGCAAGTGGAAATCCGTGGTCTCTGCCTACCCCTCCGGGAAATAGGCGTGATTATATGTATGTATGTATGTATGTGTTTACTCTTTTATAAGTATCAGCGACGAACGCCCCGCTGCCCACAACGATGAAGAAGCTCGGTTCAGGCCGCATCGTCTTTAGTGCTCGTGCGGAGTCCCGCGTGAGGCCGGCGTGCACCCACACGCGGACGTTGGACTCGCCGAGAAGCTCGTAGAGAGTCCGGTCCACGTCTGAGAAAGATTGTATCATGTTATAGTTGGACTAAGCTTACTCTGCACCGAATTAGACTTGACCAATTGGGACGTGACGTAATAAAAAATACGGTTATGCTGACACTCAACACTATTTCATTGCAATATCTGTGCAGAGATAGCTTGATCTGACTATTATAGGACTATTCAAGACAGCTTTTGAGCTTTGGCGTCTAGTCAGCGTTACGGAAAATGGCGTCGCTGCGCAGTTGCATCAACGTTGCGTCGAGTAACTAGAACCCATACTGACCCATACCCTCTAGCGGCCAACCATACAAAGAAACTTGGCAATCGAATTTGAATCGGTATTAGACAATATACCTAGTTCAATTCGTTTTGATTTAAAATCGAAACAAAATAAAAGCAACTCTGTTCCATTTAATTAAGATTCAAATTTCATTGGAGGTAATTTGAACTAGTATTAGCACAAACCTCAAGAGGATAGAGTTGACTAGACGCCGACGCTCGGGTGACGCTAGGGGTATCTGTCCCCCCGAAACCTGGCCCCGCTCAAACGGTATCACCAGGCTAGGGGTCGCGGGGTTGGATAACGGCCGGTAGCGAGAATGCTGGCCTACACCAGATACACAGCCGTCCCCAAAACGACGCGCGAACGACTGCCCCACAAGGTGGGGCGCGACACGATTCATGCTCAGCAGCAGGGATGCGGAAGAGCCCCCTCACCCTCAAAAGGGTGTTGAATGACCTCACATGCATGGTCTCTGCCTACGAACCTGCCTCGCTCTCCAAGAGCAGCGCCGCGTCCGTAGCGTTCCTGGACTCGAGATACTCATCCACAGCTCTGACCAGGTGCTGCGAGCCGAGCCGGGCCCGCACCAGGGGCACGCCCGAGGAACTGGCCAGCTCCTCCAGCGAGTCCCATGGCGTCCAGGACAGGTCCACTATCATTGACACGCCGTTTGACAGGGCGGAGCATACTGGAACAAACCGGACAAGTGTAGTAGTGTAGCATGTAGGGTTCCGGAGCATTACGCAAAAGGACAAAAAATCACAGTTGTTGTATGGGAGCCCCACTTAAATATTTATTTTATTTTGTTTTTGGTATTTGTTGTTATAGCGGCAACAGAAATACATCATCTGTGAAAATGTCAACTGTCTAGCTATCACGGTTCATGAGTTACGGCTGGAGACAGACAGACGGACGGATGGAAAGCGGAGTCTTTAGTAATAGGGTCCCGTTTTTACCCTTGGGTACGGAACCCTAAAAACGGCAAAAAATGACATTTGTTGTATGGGCCCCGCTTAAATATTTATTTTATTTTGTTTTTAATAACTACTGATTTAATTAAGCGTTTTTCAATTAAAAGACACGTCAATATCGCGAAGTCTTTTTAATGCTAAAAAAATATAGGTAAACCAATGTAATGCCATTGGATTTACGTTCGCCTTAACTTACATTGTCTGTAGCTTTCTTCTTCGTTCTCTCGGTCTAGCAAAACGATGGCCTCGCTCACTCTCAGGTCTGGTTGGGCCTCCTCAGCAAACTTTAGGCCTCGGCCGATGAGCTGCGGTATATCTTGTTCGTGCGATTCTATTATGAACACTGGAAAAACGTTTGGATGAAAGTTCAAGGCTTCAACTAAGATCATTTTATAATTATAGAAAAAAGTTTTCGGAAGCTCGTAACTTTTATTACTTTTATAATACAGTAAAACCTGGATAATTGCAATCTCAAGGGACCGGCAATTTTTTGTCAATTATCCAGGTTTTTCAAGGTCGTGCCAATTAACGAGGTTCAAAAAATTGTTGTGTCAATTATAGAGGTTTTCATTAATAGAGGTTGCGTTCTGACAAATTTCTTTTATGGAGGTGCAAATAACCATTGAAAGTAGATTTACAAGCTTACGTTCTGGGTTTCTGGTCTGTATATTATATAACTTGCACTTTTATACTACCTACATTAATTACTACTTTATTTTCTTATTAATCATTTGGGTTTAAAAAAATCCTTGAATTGTAGAAGAAAGTTTTATTGGAATGTAAACATCATACTTTGTTTTTGATTTAATCAAAACTATTTCACCTACTACAGGCTGTGATAGATACCCAATAAATAAATTGAATTCTAGATGAAGATTTAAAATAGAATGATCACTGCTATTATAACTAAAATATTGTTTCTGCTCTCTACAACTACATTATTTCAATTACAGAGGTAATAAGTAAGACTCGTTTCAATAATAGAGGTAATAAGAAGAGCTAAAATAACGAATTTTTTTAGCAGAGTATCAATTATAGAGGTCTTAGTTGCGATGTAGTCAATTACAGAGGCAAAATTACGAAAACCGCTAAAATCTAAATTGCAATTATAGAGGTTCCAAAATTTCAATTATAGAGGCCTTTTGGTCTCAAGGGACCGGGACCGGACCTTTGGTTGCAATTATTGAGGTTTCCCATTTATCCAGGTGTCAATTAACCAGGTTTCACTGTAATTATAAAATCTAAAATAAACCGAACCGAAAACCGAGTATACTCGCGCACGAAGGGCTCCGTACCATTATACAAATAACGACAAAAAAATCACGTTTGTTGTATGGGAGCCCCACTTAAATATATATTTTATTCTGTTGTTGGTATTTGTTGTTATAGCGGCAACAGAAATACATCATCTGTGAAAATTTCAACTGTCTAGCTATCACGGTTCATGAGATACAGCCTGGTGACAGACAGACAGACAGACAGACGGACAGTGGAGTCTTATATCTTAGATTATAGGGTCCCGTTTTTACCTTTTGGGTACGGAGCTCTATAAATCTAAAAAAATAATTCCTACTAACTCATCATCATATTTATTACTACAAAAAATCTAGTTCCTAAATTCGTGTGAATTTCTGAGACAGTCCAGGGAGACAGTCCTCTTATTTATTTTATTTTAATCGCATTATTTTCATTGAAACTTACCGAATCGCAAACTCAACTCCGAAGCCACACATCCCAAATTAAAAATGAAAATAGCCAAAAACAAACAGCAGAAATCCATTTTAACACTTTAACTGTCAGCGACTCCCTAGGGGAGTTCACTGTTCGTAGGCGCTTTTCGCTACATACGGTTTTTCCCGTGTAGCGCGTAGCGCGTAGCACGGGCTGGCACTGAATGTGTTAATACCGACAAGAACCGCAAGAGCCGCAGCTCTTTACTTTATTTAATAAAATTACGGAAATATATTCCTGTAATAAGTAAGGTATGAACAGAGTCAAGAAAACATAAAATATTATGCGTAATTTTTCAAACATTATAGCGTTTAACAAGCCATGATTTTATCTGGCCGAAAATAATTAAAAAGAAACGTTTATTTCTGAACGCATCCGGAACTTTTTTTCAAGTCTGGCGGGAAATAATTTAGAATGAATACTGAATTTGAACTTGAATCCTTGAAGTAAAATGATGAAATGGCGGTATAATTTAAGTGGAATAATCGGTTATCTTGTATTGAATATTTTAGTAGTTTGAAGACGAAATAATGCTTAGACAATGCCTTGTCATGTTATTATTGGTAGTGATTTACTGTTTACTTTAGTACTGTTGTGTTCACAAGTCTTACAGAATACCAGGTGGGCGCCATAACCCGAAATACTTAGATCAGGATCACGTATTCTTAGGGGCCTAGCTAAAATGACAATCGTTTGCTGACTTATACCATTGACATAGATATTTAGGGACTGGCTTTACGGTCAATAATAATGAGGCATGACAGGGGCCAGTACAGCGGTGTGACACCGCTACTACCCGATTGGTTGATGACTTCGCATCACGCACGCATTGGTTGATGAGTTCGCATTACGCGCGCTATTGGTCGTAACTAGTTGCGTTAGACTGCATGATTGGCTGGAATTCGTGAGTAACACCGCTGAACTAGTACAATTTTTAGTGCCGTAACGCTCGTCCTTAGATACTATACGTCAATGACTTATACAGTGTGGAAAATATCCTTTAAAAATAAAATAATGCTTCCTTTAAGTAAAATGAGCTAGAGTTAGACCAAGAAAAGTCTGCAGCGATTTTAATAGCCTACGCAGTGCAAGTATTATTTATACGTCATAATTTCATAGAAGTTTGACTTTTAAAATGGCACTTGCACTGCGTGAGCTAACAAAATCGCTGCAGACTTTTCTTGGTGTAATTTTAACTTAAGATTTGAAGGCACTCTCCCTCCAGGCTCCAGGGCCCATTAAATTTTCTACCCTGTATATGACTTAGTAAAGACGGACCTTATGGGCACCAAGAGTGGTGTCAACACAACGGTGTCAGTGACACCGCTGCGTACGAATGCGAGCCAAGCGTGCAGTCCAACGCAACTATTTGCCTCTAATCGCGCGCGTGATGCGAAGTCATCAACCAATCGATGCAATGCGATTAATTACTCGGGTAGGTACCTCGGTTTTTGCATTTTTAGGGTTCCGTACCCAAAAATAAGGGACCCTAGTAGTAAAACTCCGCTGTCCGTCTGTCCGTCTGTCCGTCCGTCTGTCTGTCACCAGGCCGTATCTCATAAGCCGTGATAGATAGGCAGTTGCAATTTTCACAGATGATGTATTTCTGTTGCCGATATAACAGCAAATACTAAAAACAGAGTATAATAAATATTTAAGTGGGGCTCCCATGCAACAAATGCCGTCTTGTGCGTGATGGTAGGGAACCCTTCGTGCGCGAGTCCGACTCGCACTTGGCGGTTTTTTAATTTAACGGCTTACCACTACCTAGTTATTCATATACTTTTATTTCTTTTATAGCTTCTTTGCTCGACTGTACTAATTTAATATTTAACCAACGAGCTTACCGTAAGCAGTTGAAGGGTTAAAGTAACCATGAGTGTGGGAACGGGCAGCCGGCCGCTGCACGCGAGGGTTAAGACACAGAGTGTATACAGGGTGCTTTTTAACGTTTAGCAACTTATATTTTTCTAGGCTTTTTAGTTTGAATAGTAATTATGATATGATTTTTTAAGGTTTCGTAGGTACCAAAAACGTAAAAAGGAATCCTTATGGTGCGCTCTGTCCGTCCGTCTGTCTGTCACATTGCTAAATATTTAGTTTTATTTGTATGTAGCGTCATCAGCCCGACACCTGCTCGCCACGGGCACATTACACCTGCCAGGCCTGTGGTCGTGTTTGCCGCTCCCGTATTGGCTTACACAGCCACGAAAAACGTTGTCTCCCTACCTGAAACTGCTTGTATAGTCTGTAATAGACTCGAAGGCCAATGATGATGATGATGATCTTACAGATGAAAATTCGCTAAAAGCTAAATTCGGGACCCACCTTTTGGCCGTTTAAAAAGGGGGACATACGACATTATTCATTATTAAGGGGGGCATTCAGGGCTGTATTTTTGGTGGATTCTTGGTGACATTTGTAAGTCGAGTGACAATGCAATATATGGTACCATCAACCTGAATCTGATGATGGAGACAGGAGGCCATAGGAACTCTGTGATATAACAACGCAACACAATTGTGTTTGGGGTTGTTAGAATTTTGTCGTGTATTAGTTGCCTGTGGAAAGAAAAATACAGTCAGAAATAAAAGCTTGTACTTACCAAAAATACAATTTTTTCAAATATTTATTATTGTCTAGGCCGAAAGTGCTAGTCAGAAAACCTATAAAGCGGTATCCAGAGGGGATGATCAAATCGACCGATTTGATCAGAAATGAAATTGGCGTCAATCTCTAATTTAATCACCAATTTTAGATTTATGGTGATATTTAGAGCCCTCTAAATTGAAAAAATGCCCCAGAACAAAAATACTGGCGTCACAAATTGGTATTTTTTGGTATTGGTTTGCATCCGCACGGCCTGATTCGATCGGGCAATTTAATCAGATTGGCGAAAAATTTACTGGTCTGGATACGCCTTATAAGTAAGTTCGGAAAGAAAAATATTGAAAAAAGAAAATTAGTTATCTGAGCGCTCGCGTTTGTGTTATGTCTATTATCGTATGGGATTTCGAACAGCGCGCCAAGCGTGACGTTATTAGTGATCAAAAATAATAGATAGTATAGAGGGGTCCTGTCATTGTAAATTTTGTAGTCACTGTAAATTTACTGCCATCTATCGACACACGACTAAAACTCAAAATGAAAACGTATAAAGTTATCAAAAAATGTACATATATGGATAAATGATTTTATTATTTTTATATCATTTTGATCCATGTTCATTCACTGATATCTATGTGTTAAAATTGTTAAATATGAAACGGCGTCGTCACGCCATCTAGCCGAGGATAGGCTAAAGGTGTGTGCGACATCTATTCGAGAATGACTTTTACTTGAATTCCGAGGCATGTTTTTTCCTTAGACTTTATTCGTGTTATACGAAGTTACATATGTCTTTGTTAGTGATTTAATTCACTTTGATGGAAACTCAAAATCCCATACAAAACGACACTTAACGCAAACGCGTACGTCGCGTCGCGGTATCGCCAAGCGTTACGTTATGGAAACTCAAAATCCCATACAAAACGACACTTAACGCAAACGCGTACGTCGCGTCGCGGTATCGCCAAGCGTTACGTTATGGAAACTCAAAATCCCATACAAAACGACACTTAACGCAAACGCGTACGTCGCGTCGCGGTATCGAATGTTTACACTATCCCTAGTGCAGTACAGGCAGTTTATTTAGGTTATGCCTGTCTTTCATTTCGTCAAAAGAAGTATGATTTAACTTCATAAAGCCCTCAGAACCTTATAAAGCCTTCAAATTATAGCAAAATCACGGACCTCACTTAAAGTAATGTTTTCTTTGACTCACAAACACCGACCCTCGTCAAATTAGTCTGAATTGTATCTCAACCCTAAAGTATTAGCCCTAATTAGTAAAAAACAGATGTATACATAAACGTGATATTGCAGTTTTTAATTTTTGCGCTGGCAACATTTTGTAGGGACGGGCCGAGATAACTGTTTCGTTAATAAAATAACGGTTAAAATAACGTTTTTCTGACTGACGAAAACATGTTGACGGATGTTTTCAAGGGCTATGTATACTATGGCAAACCCACTCTGTCAGTTTAAAAAAGCGCGAAATTAAAATTTTCTATGACAGGTCAACCTTTCGCGCTTACTTTTTTTAAAATTTGCCGCCTTTTCTACTGACAAAAATGGCTTGTCAAACTATATAATGTTTTGATGTAGGTACACTTTTTAAAAATCATTCCGACGCCCACGAAAACTGATGCAATATGAATATTTGGGCAAATAATTATAACTGTGTATGTTGGCTGGCATTAGAGGCTGAACACGCCAATATGCTACATGCTTGTGTATTACGAGTAATTTTTCTCTACAGTACATATAGAACCCTTGACATACCTATATATAATGACGGGCCTTACGGGCACTAAGAATGGTGCTATCAACCAATCGCGTTGTGGCGTTAGACTGCACTATTGGCTCGAATTCGTGTGCGTGACACCGTTGTATTGGCACCATTTGTATTGCCCGTAAGGCCCGTCTTTAGATATATATGACAATGTATAGAACAAATACTTGCTGCGTATAGCTACGACGCAGAGCAAATTTCTGTGCTTGCATATATTTATTTAGTCAGTATCTACAAATAATTACACATACCTACTTTAAATATTTCTTTTTCTAATTATTTTAAACGGGTTACTCGCGTATTATTAAGTTGAATAAACGCTCACCATGGATTTCACCATTTTCGAGGATGTTTCTTCAAGGAGCAACGTTTGCACACTACACGTCGCGCTCTCGAACAGTAAAGGCGGTGCGATAAATTTACATAAAAACTTAAAAAGAACCGGAATATTGCCCTCAACTGACACGACAAATAAAAAATTGCGTTTAACACATATGTGAAATTATATTAATAATATAATAAAGTTGCCATTTAAAAAGTTTTCTATTAATCTGAGTACCTATCAGCTTTCAATAGCCCATTTTTTAGGGATACAATAAAATCAAGCGTAATTACATAAATGATGAATAAATAATAGATAAATATAAAATAAATGATAGAGACGTTAATAAGGGCGGGTAGCACCTCGGAGTAATTAACAATGGAGCCGCCATTAACAGGCGTTCCCCTCTGTCGAAAATAGGCGGCCAATGGTCAACCACATGTCAACCATATGTATGGACTGACGTTTATCTGACATGACGTACCTATACATTTGATGTGCGGCCCCCGCAAAAAACGGCAGACTATTTTGTACCGAAAATTTTAGACATGGCGTCTCCGTTGGTTATATCCTCTAAGGGTAGCACCATCCACACTTGACAGACTGATCAACATCACTCAGTAGTGAACTATGAAAATCCCCATACAATAAAATTTTGCGAACGCTTTAACGGTTACAGACGGTTTGATGCAACCAACCCCAACTAACGTTAAAAAATAACGTAACGTTAACAAAACCGTAGCGCTTTCCCAACACTAACCAAGCCATAGGGGATGGGGTGAAGAAAAGCCCTGAAACGCCTGCAAGTGATTCTCAACTCAATTTACAAGCAATAAGATATAGATTTGTAATAGCGTAGCTTTGGAATCCTAGAGCGGAACGATCTAAACTTCCAAATAAAATTGTAGTTTGTGGTTAGTGAAGTAAGGTTGAGAATGGAATGTGTAAGCTCGCCCAGTATTATTTTGTATAACTATATATACGTAGAATCGCGTGAAATAATCAGTAGCAATCCTTCGTCGAACGCCGCATGTGAAAGAACCTAGATTTTGACCTAAAATCGTTTGATTTCTAACTAAAAAACTGTTGAAATGTGTTGTGATATGCACTAGTGATGTGATCAATTGATATTTTGTGCGTTTCAGTGAAGTGGTGTGATTTTGCCACGATGAGGTTTTGATGGTAAGTACTTAACAATGTTTAGATGGTTTAGTGTGGGGAAACCGGATATATTTATATTTCCTTTAGTTAATTGATGATATAATAACTTTTTAAGAAAACGTTTTATTAAAATAAAGACCAAGATGCAATTAAATTCATGTAGGCTTCTGTTGTTATTTATTTGTAATATAAATATATTAAAATCGTTTATTTCATAACTAAAATTACATATAATTATTCTAAACATAATAAACGAATTAAAAACTAAACTTAAATATAAATAACTAAATATGTATAAAATAAATTACCTACTACCCCCTACCCCCGACGCAAATATAGGTATTATTTCATTGTATTTAAATATAAGCGTGTCGGACCAAGCTAATAGACGGTAAAGCATTTCTATCATATTTAAAAAAGAAACACAAATAGTAAGTGTATTTTTAAGGCACTTACGTCCTTCTGTTATTCTTCTGTTTGTTATTTCCCCCATAATAACTCAAAAGCGGTGTAAATATAAATTTAATGTTGAGATAATTTTCATTTATCTCATCAGTTTTCAAGGAATTTATGTGACCACAGACGAGCTGTGCGGTAAAAACAAAATTATATCAATCTATATGCCATGTTTGCACAGCATTTAACAGAGTCTTAATGGATCCCATAATGCACATAAAAATGTAAATAAGTAACATAAGCGCCCGTGTACAAATGTCATGTAGACTATTAATCTTTCAATTTGACAGGCGGGTGCGTACGCAGACAGGACGTGATATGGTTAAATGATAGACTTATCTAAATGTACGCTCGTTTTATACGGGAAAACGTTAGTAGTCGAGTAAATAAAATATCACGGAAATAATATATCGCCGTAAATAGAGTTTGAGTTTAACCGATATTATATCGTTTACCGCTAACCATACAATTTTGTTCCCTTTTCTTACCGTCAAGGAGAGAGGATGATTTTTATAGTTCGCGTTCCATCCATGAACCGGTTTTTGAATGAACGAAATAATATAACGGTTTTGGAATGATATTAAGAGGTATTAAAATACCGGTTGGGAGCCCTGCAAGGTACAACATCTTACACAGATCAACCTAGTCCCAAACTAAGCAAAGCTTGTACTATGGTGCTAGGTGACGATATACAGACTTATACATACCTATAGATTAATACTGACTTATATACATAGAAAACACCCAAGACTCATCAGGAACAAATATTCATTTGTGATCATCGCACAAATAAATGCCCTTACCGGGATTTGAACCCAGGACCATCGGCTTCGCAGGCAGGTTCACTACGCACTAGGCCAGACAATATGTTGTACAATGATAAGAAGCAAGTTTCCAGAATTGGAAGGTAAAAATGCTGGTGATGATAATGATGGAAGAGAGAAATTAGTTTTGTTAGTTAGGTAATTAAATCAAATAAATGCGAGCGTGCCGTGTCAGAAGCAGTTATCGCTATTACCGTTCTGCCCTACCAGTTATAATAACCGTAACTGAAATTCAAAAACTCATAGAAGTCATAGAATAGTTAATGGTATTGTTGTTGTACACGTAGGCAGATTTCCGAATTCAGAACTTGATTAACTTTTGCTTTTACGATTCGATAATAATATGCCGTAATTAATAAAACCTTACGCCTTACGGTACTAAGTAATAGTACATTACGATACAATTGCGATAAGTATGATATTCGCAATAAGTGGCGATAAATTGAAATACGACCGAATGCAGAAGACAGTACATATGGCCCTTTAAATTATTGACATAGGCACGTATTGTCCTTAATCTCGCCCTAGGGTGGAAAAGTAGCACCATATGTACTGTAAAAAGTATTATATATCTACTGACCAGCAACCATATATCACTAATCAATCCGAAAGAATCACGACCCTAAAAGTCACGAGAAATACATTTATATTCTAAAATTATTTATATTCTACTAGCTTCTGCCCTCGTTTCCGTCTGCGTGGAACGTTAATTATGATTGATTAAAACTATCCTATGTTAAACCCGGGCCTTTAACTATCTCCATACCGAATTGCATCTAAATCGGTTCAACGGTTTAAGCGTGAAGAGGTAACAGACAGACAGACATGCATAGTTCTTTCACTTTCGCATTTGTGATATTAAGTCCCTACTTAGATTACTCTGTACGTCGCCTGAATATGCCTTGTCTGTTCTAAAATAAGCCAAATGGTAATTAAGGCTTTTAGACTACTTTACTCATAATTAACCCAAGTTACTTAGGCAACTATATTATGTAATAAATGGCGCATGGCGCGTCGTGCGATCTTGTAATTCAATACATAGATAATTCACTACATATTTCTCTACAGAACCCATAACTAGACCTCAAGACTCTTAAAACCCATTCACATTTGAAGCTCAGACTTATGTTGGTTAGTTAAACGTGTGAGTTGTCATGTAATTCTATACAGCGTGTTATTCAAAAAACATATCCCTATTGCAGTCAGTGCCTTTAACAACCTGATCTCTAGATGCGTCGAAAACCACGCGTATATGGAGCTCAGAGTCAGCTGGTTCGCTTTGGCCGTGATGCGGGAAAAACTAGAACGGCATTAGTGAGGCTTCTAAATGTTAGCGGCGGCCAAAATGTTGGAGATTAACTTAAATTGAGGGCGGACTTCTTAGCTTTAAGTAGAATAAGGTTATATTTATAACGTTTATGGATTTAGTTTTGTGGTTTAGAAGAAATATGTGACTTATCACAAGAGATGACAAAGTAGCGTAACCGCTTTTCTATAATAAACGTAGTCCCTATTTTTGTCGCTGAATATTAACATTACAGAAAATATTTTTACGCAATTTAATGTAAACTTACCACAGCTATGCCCCGTAGTTTTATTTTTTCGCTTATTTAATTATTAAAAGAGATGAGATCTTGTGAATATTTATATATAAATTGTTTTCGCTTTTACCTCTGAAATAATCAAAAAATCGTTAAAAGCTATTTAAATAGTAAAAAGCTATTGTTAATATACAATAAATTGTGTCAATATCCAAGGAGGAAAATGGGGACTATGTTTGTGTCGTCCACTATCCTCTCTTAAACACTTGGTCGACGTTGGGTTGTGTACAGAGGTTGTCAGAAATCTGTAATGGTTCTCCGACAAGTGATTTCTCGATGAAATAGGTATGATTCGTTACTAACATAATAGTATAGTGTGAGCGAGATGTAAAGTAAATTACGCAGACGTTAGCGTATATGTCAGTGTTGACACTATCAGTGACTCGTGGTACGGGTAGGTACTAATGTATAAAAGCGTTTTCTACCAAACTGTGCGCTTCAGAACTCTTTAAAAAGTGCAAAATATATACAGAACAACTTCTCGTGAATTTTTACACGTTTCCACAAAACCTCTGTGTACAAAACGACTCAACTCACGCGTTTTCCCTATTATATTAAAAATTTTCCTCTAGGGCGGAAAATTGTTGTTTGCCTCCTTGTAATGTTTTCTTGTTTACAAGTTATCAACAGTAACGATGTTTTCGTGCAGACCAAATTTCTGCCAGTTTTACTTTTGACTGCGTTCAGAAGCGTTTGTTTATTTCAAGATTATAAATACTATTGAAAACGGGGTATTTACTAGAGCATTCAAATCGTTCTCAATACCGGTATTGAAATCCAATATTGGGTCTCAAAGTCTGGAATTATGGAATTAAAAATGACCATTGTAACAAAATTCTATTTAAAACCAAAATATTATTTTGCTAATCCGCGAAAAGATAACGTGCTAGTCAATCAGTGCTAACCCGTTATACTTACTTGCGTATTTTTACATGCAATTAATATTCCCACCCTCCCACCGCAAAAATAAATACGCAAATAAATATAACAAACCACCACCAAAAGAATAAACCTCGACACGTGTTTCGCCTCTCTACGAGGCATCCTCAGGAGTTGTTGACGGTCTGACGCCCGGCAACGGAATGACCTGTCTAGAATGGTCGGCCATATTTATACCTTGACCACTCCCCCTACCGTGCAAGTGTGAGTGAGATGGAAAAATTCGTAATAACGGCGATGACGCAACATTCAATTGTTCGTTAAGAATCATGCCCCTATTGTTGTACCTAATTATTTCCAGTTGTTCCAGAACACCCAAACGCAATCCCTTTTCGCAAACATGTAAAATATCAAAAGAATGATTCTCAGATAAAGTGTGACCTGTATCTAATAAGTGCTTTGCAAAATTGGACTTCTCTGGATGGTTATGTCTATATGACGCAACATGCTCTTTATACCTAGTAGTGAAACTACGGCCCGTTTGCCCCACATACACTTTATTGCAATCGTCACAGGTAAGCTTATAAACTCCAGACTTTTTCCCATTCTCGATCTTATCTTTGCCATTGCAAAGCTTTGAGTGCAAAGTATTATTTGTCTTAAAGGCCACAGGAATGTCGTTAGACTTCAAAATTTTGTAAATTGCATCAGACAACTTGCCAACATAAGTTATGCTCGCTTTATATTTTTTTATCGGTTCAGAGGATCGTGCCGCATACAACATAGTGTTGACCATACTATTCCGCTTTTTCCTGATGATACCATCCACAACAGACTTATCGTAACCATTCGAAACTGCTAAGTGATAAATATTATTTAATTCAATCTGATAGTGTTCATCAGAAAGAGGCACAGTCAACATTCTATGCACATAACAATGAAAAGCAGCCAACTTATGCTGCCACGGATGCGTGGAAGAAGCCGGGATAACTGTATCGGTATGTGTAGGCTTACGGTAAATTTTGAACTGATGCCTGTTGTTTACTTTAGTGATTGTTAAATCTAGAAAATTCAATGAGTTGTCTTGCTCTAGTTCCTTTTTAAACTTAATTTTTGGATGCTTACCATTAATTTCAGCAATAAATGCATCCAGCAGGCCCATACTACCCGTCCAACAAATAATCAAATCATCCACGTATCTAAAATAGTATAATATATTATTGTTGCCCACAATATGCTGGTTCTCAAAATGGTCCATAAAAATATCAGCCATCAAAGGACTCAGTGGTGAACCCATAGCCAAACCATCACTTTGCAAATAATACTGTCCCCCAAATCTGAAATAATTTTGTTTCATACAAATCGCTGTTAGATCTATCAATTCATCTACTTCCCCTGGATGTAAACGTTGCCTTTCAAAAAGACCCTTAATAATCTCCAAAGTCTCTCCATATGGCACATTTGTAAACAAACTGTCTACATCCAATGAAAGAAGAACAGCATTATCTGGTATGTTAGCGAGCATAACTTATGTTGGCAAGTTGTCTGATGCAATTTACAAAATTTTGAAGTCTAACGACATTCCTGTGGCCTTTAAGACAAATAATACTTTGCACTCAAAGCTTTGCAATGGCAAAGATAAGATCGAGAATGGGAAAAAGTCTGGAGTTTATAAGCTTACCTGTGACGATTGCAATAAAGTGTATGTGGGGCAAACGGGCCGTAGTTTCACTACTAGGTATAAAGAGCATGTTGCGTCATATAGACATAACCATCCAGAGAAGTCCAATTTTGCAAAGCACTTATTAGATACAGGTCACACTTTATCTGAGAATCATTCTTTTGATATTTTACATGTTTGCGAAAAGGGATTGCGTTTGGGTGTTCTGGAACAACTGGAAATAATTAGGTACAACAATAGGGGCATGATTCTTAACGAACAATTGAATGTTGCGTCATCGCCGTTATTACGAATTTTTCCATCTCACTCACACTTGCACGGTAGGGGGAGTGGTCAAGGTATAAATATGGCCGACCATTCTAGACAGGTCATTCCGTTGCCGGGCGTCAGACCGTCAACAACTCCTGAGGATGCCTCGTAGAGAGGCGAAACACGTGTCGAGGTTTATTCTTTTGGTGGTGGTTTGTTATATTTATTTGCGTATTTATTTTTGCGGTGGGAGGGTGGGAATATTAATTGCATGTAAAAATACGCAAGTAAGTATAACGGGTTAGCACTGATTGACTAGCACGTTATCTTTTCGCGGATTAGCAAAATAATATTTTGGTTTTAATTAGTATGGATTTCCGCAAAGTAACGCCTGATTCTATTCACTAAAATTCTATTTAACTTGCTATGTTTGTAAGTTCGGATCAAATCTAGCCAGCTTAATTAGACCCACTTCCCATTATTCGATTGAGCTGAAACTTCACATACATTTGTAAATTGAGAGACAATGCAATATTAT
This sequence comes from Cydia splendana, assembly GCF_910591565.1. Lineage (NCBI taxonomy): Eukaryota > Metazoa > Arthropoda > Insecta > Lepidoptera > Tortricidae > Cydia > Cydia splendana. The sequence goes on from NC_085985.1 coordinate 2,257,393, forward strand.
GGTAAAATAGAGCTGATCTGTGCTAAAACAACGCGTCGTTATTGTGTTTGGGTTTGTTAGAATTGTCTCGATGAGTATTCGTTGCATGTTAGTTTTAGCAATCTTCTTCATAAAATACGTGAGTGGCCCGTTCTAATATATTTTTACTATTTTCTCAAATTTTCACACCAATTTCTTTTCTGGCTAGACTAACAACGCAGCGCTGGAATTACCTTTGTAAAGATGAATCCCTAGTGGCGAAAAGGCTCGCTTTTCCCCCTGAAAAGCGTCGCGGGAGACAAAAACTGGCTACAAAAGGCTTTGCTTTTGTTATTTCTCCGCCTCAGTCTGAAAGGATAATAGGTAAAGAACGTGCATAAGTACGCAGACTTGCATTTGCATTTACGAAACTATAATGTGAACATAAAGAAATAAGTAAGGATAAAGTGCTAACTCCATGCATCAGTTTTCTTAACGAAACGCCGGTTATTTCGTAGTCAACATCTAGTTTTATAGTAGCAAAAAGAATAGATAGTATAGAGGGGTCCTGTCATTGTAAATTTTGTAGTCACTGTAAATTTACTGCCATCTATCGACACACGACTAAAACTCAAAATGAAAACGTATAAAGTTATCAAAAAATGTATATATATGGATAAATGATTTTATTATTTTTATATCATTTTGATCCATGTTCATTCACTGATATCTATGTGTTAAAATTGTTAAATATGAAACGGTGTCGTCACGCCATCTAGCCGAGGATAGGCTAAAGGTGTGTGCGGCATCTATTCGAGAATGACTTTTACTTGAATTCCGAGGCACGTTTTTTCCTTAGACTTTATTCGTCTTATACGAAGTTACATATGTCTTTGATAGTAGTAAGTAGTGGATTTATCAGTACCGCTACTTGACACCAGATGTCACGAGTGTCGCGACTGACGAAAAATATATTGCGAAAAGAATTTACAACTAATAGAAAGAGTTGAAAATAGAGTTCCGGTTGATCCGGTTATAATATTAACTGATAAATCCACTACTTGACGCTAGAACGCTAGATATCGACTACGAAAATAACGGCTAGATTCGGAAGATGAATTAGATTTCTACTAGACTTCAACAAGTTACGATACGGATAATTTAAAGATATTTGTAAGATAGATATGTCAAATTTGACGTTCCCGCGATTCTGGAGGTCCTCTTGAACGATTTCGACAAGTTATGACTTAGATATCCACGACACATCTAGTCGATATCTAATGTAGATCTAGTTGATCTCTAAATCGTCTCAAGATCTTGTGATTATCTCGAAATCCGAATAGGCCTGTAACCCACGTTTTGGTAAGATAGCTTATGTATGGAGTTAGCACTCTATCCTTCACTTATTTATCTACGAGTATGATGTGAACGAGGAAGAATATTAGATGGTATATCGTTGAATTTTTCTATTATTGCTTCTGTAATGTTCTATTCGCCGCATCTGGTGTGGGGCTTTAGAGAACATTAACAGTAATGCATTTTTTATACATATGTAGTTATATTCTCTGTAAGTAGGCAGAGTGAGACCAAGAAAAGTCTGAAGCGATTTTGATAGCCCACGCGGTGCAAGTGTTATTTATACGTCATAATTTCATAGAAGTTTGACGTTTAAAATAACACTTGCCCTGCGTGGGCTATTAACATCGCTGCAGACATTTCTTGGTTTAACTCTGCCTACTATTTTGAAAAAACCTGTTCTTATTCAAATGTACTGTCACTGTAATGGTTATTACAAGCTTTCATCAATTTAATTTGTCCTGTTAGTATACTGTATGTAAGTGTGGGTAAAATCTTGGAAGCTAAATTTGACCCACTTCCCGATTTCCGATTGAGCTGAAATTTTTCATAGATAGATAGATAATTTCTTTATTCATACCCACAACATACATGGGCTACATGGCATTGAAAAGTACAAGATACATATGTTAATCAATATTATGATACATGCAGCTGATATTGTGATAGAGACAGAAGGTGGCCATATGAACTCTGTGATAAAACAACGAAACCTAATTGTGTTTTAGGTTGTTAGAATCGTATGAATGAGTATTAAGGTCTTCGCACATTACAACAACTCAACGGCGACTCGATTCTATGCCAAATATTGAAATTTAAGCCCTATGTCAGAATTTCTAGGTTTAATTTCAAAAAATATATTAAAGTAGTGTACGACGTGTGGTCTACGCGTCGTACACTAAAGGTCAACTCCGACACGTTTGCCACGCATTGACCACACGTCGTCCCCGCAACGACTATGCGTTTGCGACTGACGCGTGACGGGTAACCATTTGGCGGCCTAATTCGTTGACACCGCGTTGTCCACTCGTTGACAACGCATTGCCCACTAGTGACCATTGGGTGGATCAACTAGTTGACTACTCATCAAGAGTGTGAGTAGAGGTGCTGCCGAAGTGGCGTGGAGTTGATATAGTGTGCGAAGACCTTTGGTTGCCTGTGGAACGAAAAGTACAGTCAGCGATAAAAGCTTGTGCCTAAAATGTTTTATTTTTGCCAAAAACTTAATCACAACTTTTTTTTATTCTAATTAACCCTCAAAAATGGCCTCCATTGTTACAATTAATTTATTTACGTTACTCGTGCGTCTTTTGAATCTTTGGATCACCGACTACTGATATGAAGCTACCTATGATTAAATTAAATATTTGGGGACAATCAGATCCACCTAGCCCCAAACTAACCAATGCTTGTAACTACCTACGATATATATAGGTACCTACTTATATAGATAAATACATACTTAGATACATATATAACATTCATATTCAGAAACAAATTGTGAGACAAATAAATTCCCTTACCAGGATTTGAACCCGGGACCTACTGCTTCGTAGGCAGGGTCACTACCGAATAAGCTAGGAGACCGTTGAAATAATAAAAGTTCATTTTATTCTAAATATTAATAAATCTTTATTTACATACAATATATATACAGTGGTACTACTAAACGAAATTAATAACTAGCTTAAATCTAAAATAGGCCCTTGAGGCATTGTACCAAGGATGCTGGCGGCATTTTCTCGCTGTATCGCAATGCTGATACGTTGTGCGAGGTAGCCGCCAGCTCTTCGGTCACCAGTTACGTCAACCAGACGCTTCGCGATTTCTGCGAACAACTTATTAACTTTTATTCTTTTGTAGTAGGTACGGAGACCTAAAACTCACACGGGACCCTAATTCCATGAGACAAGCCCCACGCAATATTTTAAAAATTCAAAGGGAACTAATCTCATTCGGGATTCAAACCGAACTTCGGGACTAATTCAATAAAGAAGTTGATAACCACAGGCAACCATTAATAGACTCCGCTTTTAAGGGCGTCACACACGGCGAAGATACTTTATCCCTTCGAGTGGCGGTCAATCTGTGAGTGGCCGGAGCCCGGATCCAAAAACAGTAAACTGGCGGCCCACCACGCAAGGGTCGATGCGAAAACCAGTAAACTGTCGGCCAAAGTCGGCCGGTGAGGGGTTAGTTTTATGGTGGTAGTAATTTTTAACAAGAAAATTGGAAAACCGTCACTGTTCAGGAGTTTGATTAGGTCTGGCCTAATGTTTAAACATCACAATCATGTAATTGTTATTTAGCTGAAATATGATTTATATATACTTCCATACATATATAAGCTTCTTGGCTGAGTGAACCAATCGTTTTCAAAGAGGGGGCTTTCAATACGCCAAGCTGTTAAACTATCGGCCTAGGTGACTAATTAGCTGGCTAACTTAACCAGATGCCTGAAATATTTTAATTATTTTCCACCACTGTCGCGTACAGTCAATTGCAATAATATGTTAAAAATATCTGACACGATTTAATTTGTAGAGCCATTAGAGCGTAGACATATTTGCGGATTTCGAAGAGTAAGACTAAACAATAGATATGAATATAGTAGTACAATAAGGTAAAGGCACCTATTACCGTGGTAGTTAAGGAACTTTTCAAAAGAGATCCAAAAATTAAGGGTATCAATGCTGTCTAACAGCCAGGAATATTTTTTTTTCATCAGAGCATTTAATGAACTTTCCGTTTCACACGTTTTTGGATTCATTTTCGGTTATTATATGTATTAAAATATTTTTTGAAGCCAAAATGACCAAATCTTCTATTACCGTGGCAAGGGACAGGCTGTGATTCTATTATCGCGAATTGAACTTTCATTACCGAGGGTACAATTGGCATGATTTTTCTGCACTCGTTAATAGAAACCAAACTCAAAATTCGAAACCTAATACCGAGGGTTAAAACAATAATAACGACGTGGGTTCTGTATATTCTTTTTGTGTCATTAAGTTTAATAATGATACAAAAATAAAAAATAAAACTATAGGAGTATGTTTAAAAATACCAAAAATACAATACCAAACAGTCACTCGGTAATAGATAACTCTTTAAAAGCCTATTACCGACCCATTCGATATTTCTCTGGGTCGGTAATAGATTTCTATACATTCTATCACCGAGGGTAATCTGATCATACCATCGGTAATAGGCTTAATTTGGAGTTTGATTAAACCTAATTCCGACCCATAAAAAGAATAAAACACAGATGGTTTTTCAAATCAAATCAAACACGTATATTACAAGCTTCTTGTAAAGACAAAATCACATAACCGGCAAGTAAATTTTAGGTTTTATCTCAAAATAAAAAAAAGTTGACAGATTAAGGGTTCCCATAGAAACAAGGAAATCGGTGCTGAAGTTTTTCTTAAAAATTAAGGGCTAGTTGAATACTTTCCATACCACGGAAATAGCTCTTTAATAGCGTGAATAGATCAAGATTGGAATAAATAAAAGAAATTATAAAACTGATAATTTGTACCAAAACTAAAGAGTAAATAACAAAACTACCACTTTTTCTATTACCGTGGCATACCACGGAATTACTTACCACAGAAGTAATTGGCGCCTATTACCGCTGTATTTTATTTTCCATTTTAAACGTATTTACCGGTTATAAACTAAGTTAAAAGTAATTCAAAATCGTGTAGAAAACAATACACAACCTCTTAAAAGGCATTGCACTAGTTTATTTGCCATAACTATTACGTAAAACACTAAGTAAGATTGGAGTGCACTTACCTGTGGCGTCACGCGTCTGTATGGAATAATCGGTTCTTGCGCCGCCGTCGCACAAACTGACGAATCGCGAGTTTTTTGTTACACTTACACAAATTCACACTATTGGGCACGATAGACCAATGAATGAGCTTGTTTTGTGTATGCTTTATTTCTTAGGGAATAGATCTGTTTGCTTGCAAAATGCGTATTTGTAAACACCGCGGTGTTAGACGTCGATTTTGATACCCGCGTTAATAGCCGCCGTTACCTTATATGTAGATAGAGTATTGTAGGTGATTGTATTACAAATCAGATAAAATATCTGACACGATTTAATTTGTAGAGCCATTAGAGCGTAGACATATTTTTGCGGCTTTCGAAGAGTAAGACTAAACAATATATAACATATAAACAATATATGTAGATAGAGTATTGTAGGTGACTGTACAAAACCGATATGCTCCGTCTACTGGTAAGTCATCCGTTGCTAACTTATGCCGACCGTCGGCTTATTCCAACGCTTTCAAATCGGAATTAGACTGTTTTGAGTTCTGGGACTTTTGGGCCCTTTTCATACCATATAACTTTTGACAACCGGCTTATAGTCTAACGCAGCTAAGAAAACTATTTTGACAGTTATGAATTGGTACCCTTATACAGGTTGGCCCATTTAGATCGGTCAGTATGGGAAAATCTGAAACTATAAGACATACGACGATCTCTTCTTAGGAACCCTGTCATATATTTTAGTAACAAAAAAACTGCATACATACATTTAAAAAAATGTGTAGGTACTCAGCTCGGGAATGGAACCCGGACGTTTAGAAAAATAAAGCTAACACTATTTATATTTGGATATCGATTGCGTAGGTCTTAAGCAGTAAATGTTACTATCAAAGATGATGTCTGAAATGAATAAAATGCATTGTTTTCATATCCCTTAATTTATTTTAGTAACCGCCTTGATGCATCAATGTCATATTTTATGTCCGTGAAAACTTGTCAAAAACATTTTAAGGCACAGTATGTACAAGTAACTGTATGGTTTACTAGCTAACTTTGTGCTGCACTCTAGCGGCAGAACATTGCAGTAATAGCCCCTATTGATAACCTCCTTTTTTTATGTCGGTGAAAAATGCATTACTGTTAATGTTCTCTAAAGCCCTACACCAGATGCGGCGAATAGAGCATTACAGAAGCAATAATAGAAAAATTCAACGATAAACCGTCTAATATTCTTCCTCGTTCACATTATAGAGAAATAAGTAAGGATAGAGTGCTAACTCCATAAATGCCTCAGTTTTCTTACCAAAATGCGGGTTATTTTCGTAGTCGACTTCTAGCGTCAATAATAATACGTTTCTTTACTCCATGGCAAAGATAATTTGAAGTAGAGAGTTACTGTCATGGTATGTTATGTAGCTACAGTTCATTTACTGCTATCTTTCGACAGAAGATTGACACTGTTTGAACGCCATTTGACTTTGATCATTATTCTTTACTGATATGTGTTAACTTGTTAAATATTAATGCCATCTACTCGAGCATAGGCTGAAGGCTATGGCGCCATCGCTCGAAAACATTGCACCATACCTTTGGCCTATAGTCGAATAGATGGCGTTAATATTAATATTTAATAAGTTAACACATATCAGTGAAAGAATAAGGGTCAAAATTAAATGGCGTTTTAACAGTTTTATGTTCTGTCGAAAAATGGCAGTAAATTTACAGTGGCTCATAATTTACTTTGACAAGCCGTCTCTATAGACTCTATTCTCTTTGTCCATGGCAACGCTTCGATATGAATGACCTTTAAAAGTAAAACTGTACAAAATCTCTTTCATAATAATAACAGAAGTGGGGTCTCGTTTAGAATAAGGGTACTTATAATTAAGAATTTGCTAATAATTGGGAACAAAGATGGCTGAAGTATTCGCCTGATTTGTTTGGAACAATGGAGTCCATCGATCGACTTGTGAAAGAAACAGTAGGTACGCTATAGATGAAATATTAGCTATAGACCGACCGCTTAAATGAGTCCTCGCCTGCGCGGTACGGGGGCGACGGGGAAGGACGACTAAGGGGGGGCGGGGAAAGTGCGGGCGGCAGGCGTACGGCACACACACATCATCCACTGGTCACGTCACAGATCTGGGGCCTTATTCGAGATGTACAATGATGATGTGTGTGTTATGTGATGTAGATGATGTGTGGCAGATATCGCATCCACATCAAATTAACTCTTGATTTAATCGCATGTTGATTCTATCAAGTTTTGATTCGATCAACTGTGGATAATATCATTTGGTACAACCAAAACTTAGCTGTGAACTCGGGGTAGTTCGGTTTGGTTTGGTTGTCACCTAAATGTGGATTGCTAATGTCATATTTTGACAGCTGCACGTATTCGACAACTCACAATTTTTCCCACATCAATGGGAGATCAAATTGATACGTCAGTTATCGCTAGTCGAATTGGAGTCCTGATCTGCGACTACGCTAGCTAGACACGGCGACGAACATTACACATTGTGATCCGGATTTAACTAATGACGCTTATTTGCAACAATGTCTTTTTCGAAACAAAAACTAGGTGTGATTTGTGGCGGTTTTATATGTGTCGAAGAAAGGAAACAAGCTTGCGATCAATTGATCATATAAGCTTGTTGTTCACGTGGGGCAACCACCGTTGGTTTTGGTCACATGGGCGTAAGGTGAAAAATATATTCACTGTTCATTACTTTCTTGTTACAAAAGTTCTTGTAGTAACGAAACGGCCAAGCCACATATTTTGGCTGGGTTTGGAAGCTTGGCTCTTCATGAGATCTGAAAAAAGAAACAGGCAGCGTGGGACCATTAGCAACTGACGTTAGTTACGTTAGTTTGAATTGGTAGTTGCAGTTAGTTGTATTTTATAAAATTGTTGATGTATTGTTATTATTTTTGCTTGTTTATAAACTAAATGTTGACGTGTAAAAGTGCCCTTGTGGCCTATTTGCTGAATAAATGTTGAAGTTTGAAGTTTGACGTCTGAATCAGTGGGGAGACACTCCTGACTTCGGGTTGACTCGGCTCCGTTCGGCTCAGCATTGCTCCGAGCAATTATTAGGGATGGCACCACTTGACGTCCTTTTGCGTGCATGACCACAGATAAGATAATCACTTGAATTTTGACAACCCTAAATAGCCGAAAGGGATAGTGCCATACATTAGAAAGGGATATCATGATTCGATCCTGAATCGCTGTCAAACTTCGGCTTTGTAGGAAGTGTCCTTTCTGTACGGTAGAGTCGGGCTAGCCAAAAATTGTTGACAGATATTTCGTTGTTGTATCACCAATTGTCTATGATTTAAAAAAAAGGTAAAAGTCAGTTGTCAATTTATGTCATTCATTCAAATTGTTTGCGGTTTATAAGGGGTTTATTTTAAATAATATTAATAATGTCTATATTGAGTGAGATTCGCAAACTATTATTTAAGCTTGAAAATAATTACGACAATGTGCAAAGTCGACGTGTAACGTTGTATAACGAAAAACTGCAATGTTTACTACTCTTAAACAAATGTAAACAAATTAGGAGGTTGGTGCTCTATAAATATTTTGATACTTAGCATTTAGCATATTTGGCATAGTACTTATGTATTTTTTTGGTGATGGATTAATATTACGGTATTATCGAGCTAGGTCTTATTTACAAGTATTTAATTTTTCGCCTTCTTACAATGGTAGGTATATGGTGAGAAAGTGTTAACATATGTGTTTATCGTTGACTGTACTTTACATAGTGGTAGAAATTATGTGAGCTGACTTTGAGTGCACGTCAACGTATATTTAACTTATATCCTTAGGTACCTTACATGTGCACAGAAAATCTAAAATATTTTCTAGTATCAAAACTATAATTCCTACTACACAAAGTGTGGCCAAACCAAGGTTTTTTGAATTTCCCGCCAAGCATTTGTGTAAAATTTCAATAGCCAAACTTTCTAGTACTATTATATACTCTGTGTCTGAATCCCCGATCGTACCTACTAGTCGGTAGTGTATTTGAGCCTGGCCTACGGTAGAATCTGTCTCATTTACGTATATTTGTCTTACGAAGTGCCTTTTCAGTACTTTCCATTGTATACACGGCGAGTTGATGAGTCAGCTTAATATCTTTGGGGTTTCAATTTAAGCAATTAAGAGCGCTATTACATTTCGGCGTTGAGCGAGTTTAGGTATTTTACGCGCTGCGGCAGGCCGTGCGAGCTCAGTACGCCGATCCCTTCTACCACACTCGCACTACAATGATGGATTAAACATTCTTGATCCTTCGCGAAGCATATTGAAATCAACCATAACAACACTAACTGTACTTAACTTTTAAAGTTCTAAAACTGTTATTTGGTAAGTACGAAAATACTAAATGCAGTGCAAATGTACATAGGGGCTGTTCATAAATTACGTCATCTATTTTTGACGATTTTTGACCCCCCCCCCCCCCCCCCCACCCCTCAAATCATCCAAAAATCAAGCTTCGGTTGAATCTGTTTCCTCCTACGTCATGTTACCATCATCCGTTGTCCAGACCCCCCCCCCCCCCCCCCCACTTCCCATTTGAAACGACGTAATTTATGAATAGCCCCATACTCGTACTTATGAAGGTATATTACTCGAAAGAAATTATAGGTACCTACTCGCTTATTTACATGTTTCGTCATTGCATTTGGTACCTATAGGTTGTAAAGTTTGTATCAACGAGGGTTTAAAAACGAACTGGTACTGAGGATCTGATGATGATTAAGGTGGTCACGGATACCAATCAACCATGTAGTAACATGATTAGGCTCGTTTGATTCGTCTCAACAAGATCTTTGACACTGAAGATACACAGGGTCTGATGATGGAGCTGGAAGGTGGCCACGGGTACCAGTCTATCATGTAACTAAACAACTTCGTGTTTGGGCTCGTTTGATTCGTCTCAACAAGATCTTTGACACAAGACAGTACTCAGGGTCTGATGATGGAGCTGGAAGGTACCATTACCAATCAACCATGCAACTAAACCACATCGTGTTTAGGATCGTTTGATTCGTCTCAACAAGATCTTTGACACTAGGTGATACTCAGAGTCTGATGATGGAGCTGGAAGGTGGTCACCGGTACCAATCAACCATGCAACTAAACCACTTCGTGTTTAGGCTCGTTTTATTCGTTTCAACAAGATCTTTGACACAAGATAGTACTCAGGGTCTGATGTTGGAGCCGGAAGGTGGTCACCGGTACCAATCAACCATGCAACTAAACCACATCGTGTTTAGGATCGTTTGATTCGTCTCAACAAGATCTTTGACATTAGGTGATACTCAGAGTCTGATGATGGAGCTGGAAGGTGGTCACCGGTACCAATCAACCATGCAACTAAACCATTTCGTGTTTAGGCACGTTTTATTCATCTCAACAAGATCTTTGACACAAGGTAGTACTCAGGGTCTGATGATGGAGCGCGAAGGTGGCGACGGGTACCTGTCTATCATCATCAGCTCCATCATCAGACCCTGAGTAGTATCTTGTGTCAAACATCTTATTGCGACGAATCAAACGAGCCCAAACACGAAGTGGTTCAGTTACATGGTAGACTGGTACCCGTGGCCACAGTCCAGCTCCATCATCAGACCCTGAGTACTAACTTGTGTCAAAGATCTTGTTGCGACGAATCGAACGAAGCCAAACACGAAGTGGTTTAGTTGCATGGTTGATTGGTACCGGTCACCACCTTCCGGATCCATCATCAGACCCTCAGTACTACCTTGTGTCAAAGATCTTGTTGCGACAAATCAAACGAGCCCAAACACGAAGTGGTTCAGTTACATGGTAGACTGGTACCCGTGGCCACCTTCCAGCTCCATCATCAGATCCTGAGTACTATCTTGTGTCCAAGGTCTTGTTGAGACGAATCAAACGAGCCTAAACACGAAGTGGTTTAGTTGCATGGTTGATTGGTACCGGTGACCACCTTCCGGCTCCATCATCAGACCCTGAGTACTATCTTAAGTCAAAGATCTTGTTGAGCCGAATCAAACGAGCCCAAACACGAAGTGGTTTAGTTGCATGGTTGATTGGTACCGGTGACCACCTTCCGGCTCCATCATCAGACCCTGAGTACTATCTTGTGTCAAAGATCTTGTTGAGATGAATAAAACGAGCCTAAACACGAAGTGGTTTAGTTGCATGGTTGATTGGTACCGGTGACCACCTTCCGGCTCCATCATCAGACCCTGAGTATTATCTTAAGTCAAAGATCTTGTTGAGACGAATAAAACGAGCCTAAACACGAAGTGGTTTAGTTGCATTGTTGATTGGTACTGGTGACCACCTTCCGGCTCCATCATCAGACCCTGAGTACTATCTTAAGTCAAAGATCTTGTTGAGCCGAATCAAACGAGCCCAAACACGAAGTGGTTTAGTTGCATGGTTGATTGGTACCGGTGACCACCTTCCGGCTCCATCATCAGACCCTGAGTACTATCTTGTGTCAAAGATCTTGTTGAGATGAATAAAACGAGCCTAAACACGAAGTGGTTTAGTTGCATGGTTGATTGGTACCGGTGACCACCTTCCGGCTCCATCATCAGACCCTGAGTACTATCTTGAGTCAAATAAATACATATAGAATGTCAGGTCGTTTCAAATATTTTTAATCCTGTCCGGTAGTTTATTAAACTGTACCATTATAAATTATAATACTATAAAAACAGTGCTAGGATCAAAGTCTCTCGTTGCGGTTTACACGCACACAGTATAGCGTTTTACACGGCGCCCGCCGCACACAATGATAAAAAACCTCGTCGTCGCCGTTGAAAATGTGCGGAGCCGACCGACACACGTCCTGCCTCTACAAGCTCTGCCGCGGCACTGAGCTGGCGCAGCGCGCGTCATCGGTAATATAGAGTAGTTTTCAAAAAATTGCCAAAAAATTATAGTAGAATTTCATAAACACTAATGTATACCAACAGTATAAGCAAACGTTGCAGATTGCTTGAGTATGAAAATGACTTCGATATTAAGTAGATTTTCGTAGGAATTGACACTTGTTTCGGAGAGAAAATCGAGTTCGTTTTACTTTGATTTTCTCTTTCTCAAAGGTATGTAGGAAAAATATAGTTTGATATGCCTAAAGTACAGGGTATTAGTAATACAAAATAGCCAGGTTTAGCAGAGTAAAATTCTCAACATTTCCAAATAAGAGCTCGCCATTCAGTGCTTCACGGGGTTTTTCGGAAACGACCATCAGAAAAAAAATCATTACTAATTTAATAAGTCCTTTTTCTAATATTTACAACGATATTTATAAAGATAAGAAGACGCTTTTACTGGAACAAGTACTCATTGTTTCTAATAATGAGCGCAAAGTCCTGAATTTCGTCGACTAGTATCATCAATTTTGCATTATTTCGACTTTTCTTGTAAGAGCGCTCTTAATTTAGGCATATTTCTTACAACGAAAATATAAAGTTCCGTTCCTCAAAAGGCAAAAATCGAACCAATATCACTTTGTTGTCTGTCTGTCCCTTTGTTATTTAATTTAATAATCCCTTGTCTATAAATATACCCCGCAACTTTGGGTAACTCAAAAGGTACTTACATAAACAAAAAATCTGTTGATTCCGTTAAAGGTATAGTATTCATTTTTACAAACTTAATTAATACTCGTAATCTTAAATTAAAATATTTACGATACAGCGAGGAAATGCCGCCAGCATCCTTGGTACAATGCCTCAAGGGCCTATTTTAGATTTAAGCTAGTTATTAATTTCGTTTAGTAGTACCACTGTATATATATTGTATGTAAATAAATGATTTAAAAAAAATATTTTTTGAGAAACATTCATCAATCATCATTTCCCGCTATTAAAAAAAGTCGTAATTCTAAATTTCTAACTTCTTGCGCGGCATTGTAGGTACAAATGGTACAATATTTTATGTTGTCACATGCGCCAAATACGTTTTATGTTGGTCAAGCAGATCTTGTCAGTAGAAAAAGGCGGCAAAGGACCCCGCAGCAAACATAGGGAAAAAGTGGTTTCAGTTAAATCTGACGAAATTTGAGTATGATGGTAATTTGGCTCTCCTCTCCTGATTATTTTTTAGTATGGGCACAACTCTCTCAGAAGTATACTTTCAGAAATAATAAATGTAATTGTTTTATACAAAATATGTGTTTGTTAACCATTTTTACGTAATTCCACGTCAGTAACTATCAGTGCGTGTCGTAACAATATATCGATTTTAGAAAACATGTCGCGTAGGTATATAGAAAATTATATACTTGATTATTTCTGAAAGTATACTTGTGAGAGAGTTGTGCCCATACAAAAAAATAATCAGGAGAACCAAATCAACATCATACTAAAATTTCGTGAGATTTAACTGAAACCACTTTTTCCCTATGTTTTGCTGCGGGGTCCTTTGGAAAATGTAGGTGCGAAGGGATATCGTCTCATAGAAAATTTGAATATCGCGCCTTTTTCTACTGATAAGATTTGCTTGACCATCTATATTTAACTTTTTTTATGCCTGTTAAAAGAAATGTACCTACAGTCACTGATAAAAGCTTGTATCAAATATTTAATTACAGTATAAATTGGAACAGGTGTACAAAGTAAATTCTCTAAATTATTACGGTAATACGTTACCACAGTTATTATTATTCGTAATTGTACAGGCCGCTTCATAATACATTCGAATGGAAATTATTAATTAGCCGTATTTACCAGAGTCATGGAAAATATAATAACATCGTAATTATAGTCATTACATTGAAATACGACTGAATAATATATTTCAATGTAGATAAATACAGGCGCAAATAGGATTTAATATGCACATTATTAATAACATAGTTTTAAGTACGTAGGTATGTAACCTATTTATGTCTACTGTAAGTATCTTGTATTTTGAAAATAGGTATCAAAAACTATTTTAAATAAAATCCAAAAGGGTTTTCTTGAAATGATATTTAAAAAAACACGTGTATAAATAGTATTTTACAAAGGTGTTTTTTAAACCCAGATTTTGTATTGCAGTGTTTTTTAATAAAATATGAATTTGAGCCGAAATAGTAAAACACGTGTCTATTATTTTTTCATGTTCTCCAACATATATTCAAACCAGTAATTAACTAGCAATTTGCTTGAACAAAACTCTCTACAGATGTTAGAGTGTTTTGTCACTTTTCAGTACTTTGGAGGCCAATTTGTCCCAGGAAGTTGAGTATGGGCAGCTAAAAAAAAATACGTGTCCGTTATTTTAGACTACTTTATAACATATATAAAAATTAATCAAATCAGAGCCGGCCAGTTGGGTACACTTCCTTGTTAGAGATACCCCGAATAGGTAGTGGCAAAGACATATATAACTTCGTATAAGATGAATAAAGTCTAAGGAAAAAACGTGCCTCGGAAATCAAGAAAAAGTCATTCTCGGATAGATGGCGCACACACCTTTGGCCTATGCTCGGCTAGATGGCGTGACGACACCGTTTCATATTTAACAATTTTAACACATAGATATCAGTGAATGGACATGGGTCAAAATGATATAAAAATAATAAAATCATTGAAATTGAAATTGAAATCTTTATTGTCATATTGTGAGTTACAATGATTTTAAAATTATGTTGTTCATTTAAGTCAGGTTGTTCAAGTATTTTAATTTCATTAGGCAAGTGGTTAAATGTGTGAACAGACATTTATCCATATATATATATTGTTTGATAACTTTATACGTTTTCATTTTGAGTTTTAGTCGTGTGTCGATAGATGGCAGTAAATTTACTATGACAGGACCCCTCTATACTATCTATTCTCTTTGGTAGTGGTTTTGGCAGAAACCGAATATTCCGCCTATTCCACTTATCCCTACCGCGATATCCCCTCCAGTGGTGATACGTGGAATATTTTTCCATCTGTTTCTACTAGTAGGGATACTTTTCCATCTATCCCTACTAATTGATGCCAAATGGATTGTTTTCCGCATGTCCTTACCATTTTCCGGCCCCTCTCAGCCAAAGCGCCGAGCCTATAAATAACATTTGTACATTTTGAGTCACATTTATTATGAAAACTGTTCGCAAACAAATCACAACGTTTGCTAAGATTTAATTTTTGTTGCTCAGAACGAGCGAATGTATTTAGCCCTAGTAGCACGGTCGCATTTTTATCATTTGTCACCATGCCTGTCACGTTCTAACAAGTATGTAAGTGTGAAAGTGACGGACATAGTGATAGTCGATAAAAATGGAACCATGCTGAGCCCGCAGAGTCAATAAAATCGAACCCATGATAAAAATAAAATTATAATATGACATACTGACATAATTCAATAAGCACTCGGAAGATAAACAATTAATTTCATTATAATTATGACATGGTTTGAATGATCTCTAAGAGGTTTATTCTAAGAACTTTCATGTTTTTACCTGAAAAGGAGCCCACAGCAAATAAGGGGAAAAAGTTGATTAAAATGTTACGAAATTTTAGTATGATGTAGATTCATGGCTCTCGATTATTGAAGTGAAAACTTGTGATGGGGAAAAAATGTTAAACTCGTAACAGGTGTCACATGACCGTAAGGTTCGTAAGACGGACACGTGACCGATCGAAAAACTGCTACAATGTCATTGAGTTTTTCTTTATTGATTTAAATGCCATCTAGTGAGTTTCCCTCTAACTGGTACTAATATAACTCGAGTATTAACAGTGATGTGTTTAGGGGTTTCAAGTAATGCGACGAAATAATGCTAGATGGCGTTAACCTCAATTATACATAGTGCTGCAGACATTTTGCACTAGATGGCGCTGTTATTAATATTTTGACGTAAGACGTAAGACGCTTCGTAAGACGGACACGTGACCTGATAGAAAAACTGTTACAATGTCATTGAGTTTTCACTTCTGCCGGCACTCCCGGAGTGCAACCCGTTGTTTTTTTTTATGGGCACTACTCTCTCAGAAATATACTTTTGCCACCAGCATTTTTATTCAATTCATTGCGTTATAATGAGAGAAAATGCATTTGACATTACGCACATATTTATTGTATTTAACATAATTAACTGTTATATCCCAGCAATTTAAAAAAGAATAGTGTAATGAACAGGGTTCGTGCAGTGTATACTAAGAAAACTATTGACAGCGTCGGTTATAACCAGAGATCGGACAGATTGGCGTCATTGCTCGCAATAATGTGGACATGACTCCAAATTTGATTAAATAATTAATCATTTAATTATTTTAATTTTTTTTCCTGAGATTTAATTTTGTTCCCTATAGTCAATAAATAGGACTTTTTGATATAAAAAAATGAGTACCTACAGAAAATTTGGAAAACGTACTGATTATTTTCTTTAATAAATTTACATTATAAGAAATCTTTGTGTTATTTATTGATTAGGAATCAAAATTAAGCCTCAGGTAAGATATTAATTAAATGATTAATTATTTAATCAATTTTGGAGCCATGTCCACAATATTGCGAGTAATGACGCAAATTTGTCCGATCTCTGGTTATAACATATACCTAATTGAAGTTTACAAAACAAGTACTTCTTTATAAAACTAAAACTGAGAAAAGAAGGCCAACGGAAAGCAGCAAACAAATTAAGGAAAAGTTGGGCCGAAGTACGAAAAACTTATAAATAATGCATAAAATAAGTTTATACTAAACGCAAAAATATATCTAATAAAGAAAACAAAACAAGAAAAGCTAAAGAGAATAAAACAATATCAAAACAAAAACAAAAAAACATCAAAATAAAAAATAAAATAAAACAAAAAGTAGTGGGCCCTGCCGGGATCGATCTTGCAACCTCCTGCACTAGTTGCACAGCTCTCTAGCAATGATACCGCTGGGCTAGGGAGGCGATACGTGTTGAACAGAAATAGAGTCTGGCTACTGAAATATTACCCAAAGTTTTGGCGGGAAATTACAAAAATCTTGGGCTGGTCACACTGTGTGTAGTAGGAATTATAGTTTTGATACTAGAAAATATTTTTTATTTTCTGTGCACACGTAAGGTACCTAAGGAAATAAGTTAAATATACGTTGACTACACTCAAAGTCAGCTCACATTAATTTCTACCACTATGTAAAGTATAGTCAACGACAAACATATATGATTACGTTCCAATGTTTTGATTTTATTGATATTTTCTAGAACTTCTAGTTTATCCGTTTCTTTTACACACTTGTCCTGTTTATGAGATTCAGGTATTAGTAATTCACATACTTAATCAAAGTTATAGGGAAATGTTAGAAGTTTAGAACTAGTACTTAAAGTATCAAAATATTAATAGACCACCAACCTACGAAATTGTTTCCGACTTGTAAACATTGCAGTTTTTCGTTATAAAACGCTTCACGTCGACTTTGCACATTGTCGTAATTATTTACGAGCTTAAATAATAGGTTGCGGACGTCACTCGGTATAGTGATTATTAACATTATTTAAGTATTATTTAAAATAAACGCCTTATAAACCGCGAACAATTTGAATGAATGATATAAATTGACAACAGACTTTTAACTTTTTTTAAAAGCATAGACAATTGGTGATGCAACAAGGAAATATCTGTCAACAAAATTTGGCTAGCCAGACTCTAAACACTCGTATCCTTCAACGGCTAAGTATTAACTTGCAATTCCTATATTTTATTTTGCATGTCCCAATAGGCCTGTTGCAAGTAACAAAGAATCATGGAAATAATGGTTTCAACGAAACATATATGTTAATATGATTCTAAAAAATGGCCCAATCTCAGTATAAACTGAAGGATTATTAATATATTCAATAAAATAAAAGTGCAAAATTCTCCAATCGGCCATTTTTACTGAAACGCCAATCAGAAACGTTCCAAACAGTGACGTCATCAATCCATAACATATTTCTTAGAGCAACATAGACAACCTCATTGACCGAAATCTATACGTGGGCACCAAAGAGTTCGAAAGGTGCAAAAAAAATGTTATTTCGCCACTAAACATTTATTACGTCCAAAAAATATTATTACACGATATAAAGTAGATATCTATTTGTTATTATTTAAATAAAATGCTAAATAATACGATATTTCAACAACAAACTTTTTTAATTATTTGGCTGAATGGAACTATCATTGCCATGTCGGCTGTCGTAACTAGAAAAAATGAAAAATTAAAAAGTAAAACCGGCGTTCGGTGATTTTCACTCAAAATTTACATGTATCTAAATATTCATCTTAAACTGCAACCGTGTGAGAGTTTTTGTGTAAAATGAGTTATTGTGATAAATTTTGGTAATGTATTTATCATCCCTAATCGTAATATATGGTGCTGAATTAACAATATCATCGGATTCAAGGGAAATTCGTAACTGTAAGTATGTAAACAATATCTACCACCCTACCACCAACTAAATGATGACGTCACAAATGGCATGCGAGGCGTTTTCGCGCGAAGTTTAAACTAGGTATAATAAAATGCAATTATCTATGTTAAATCTTATGAGTATAACTGAAATATAGTGTTTTTCGGAACTAATACAAGTGTACCGACGATATTAAAAGGGTTTTCAAAATTTGTCATCAGGCCTATTCCGTACATCAAAAAAACGTGACTTGTACACACCAACAAACTTCACATATACATGATTCGGGACTATACGCGCACAATAACCGTAAAATATCTTATAATATTAATTTATCGCGTCTGCCATTGCCGTATCAAACGCCTGCAGCTTCGAGCAACACCGGCTTCCGACACATCGGAAGGGAGGGGCCCAAGCGATATCTCACCGTACAAATCTTTCTGCCATTTTTCGCGGGGGGAAAGGTGCACACAGTCGCACTTCTCACACACTTACATACAAAATCCAATCTGTAATGACGACACAAATACATAGAAAATGACACACGTCAAAGACAAATCTTGCAAACCTCGATCTCTTTTTGTGTACGGACGAGTGACAAGTGTCACAACACGCACACTAACACATTTTCGTTGAAGTATGTTATTGTATTCTGAGAGATGAGAAGTCGGATTTGTCGCTCGACCGATCCGCAATTTGTACTGAGCGAGCAAAATCGATAAATCCAACAATTACATGAGACTAAAATATAATAATTGTGTTTGAATGTAATTAAACGTATGATATGTAAAAAAAAATATTACATGTGAAATGTAACACTTTCTTTTTGTAAGTTTGATGTCCCCGACCTCTTTTTATAACAAAAAACCGAGCAAACAGGCATTTTTGTGCAGCAGTGTTCACGCGCGCGTCTGGACTCGATCTAGTGAAAAATCCAAGTGCAACTAGTTTTATTACCCGCGCTAGATTAGATTGACGCGCTAATCTTGTACCTCGGCAGAGGGGAAATAGTGCGAATGCCGCCTCCATTCCGTGTTGCTCGAAGGCCTGCAGCGCCTCTCTCCGCGTTTATTTGTATCGTCGGGTCGGCCTGTTTTCTACCGCTACCCTAAACTTCATAATCGTAAAACCTCATCTTAGGGATGTACCCTGGTGACTATCGGCTTCTCATAATTAGTCATAGATGGCGTTAGTATGTACTTGTGTATGTTCTTCACTGCGTGATCTCGAGTGGACTTGGGTTGAATATATCTGCGTAAGGATTGATTTCGTCTCCCACTTCGCACACGCGGAAGCTCAAGTGGTCTTTCATCAACTTTCCAGCTGCAAAATGTAATCGGTGTCTAAGATCATCCAATTTACTCGTATCAACAATATGTTCATCAATCACACCCACTTCTGCCTCTATAAACAGATGATATAAGTTGCAACACTTTTCCATAAACAATAAGATAACTTTGTTGCACACTTCCAAAGACACTTCCCATTCGTTTGGGTCACGCAGGTTGCATATATGAATATGTTCCAAAGTTGGACATTTTGACAACGAATTAAAGACATTGCTGTAATGTATGTCTCTTGGATTAAACCTTAGATTCTTTAGCTTAGTCTCATGTAGGTTGGTTAATAAAGACAGTGTACAATTGTGGCTGCGGCACAGAGGGTCACGGTACTCACGATTTAAAATGTACACATCAAGAGTGTCCAACTTTTTACATTGTAAGAATAGATGCCTGAAAAAGTCGTCTTTCAAAAAAACGTACCTTACACTTAAAAATGTAATATTCTTAAATAATCCAAGTTCTAATTTTTGATTAATGGGCTCGTTCCATTCGGGCAAATAGCCTTCTCTACAAGTTTTTGTCAGGGTGATTTTTTCTGGGACATTATCTACATACCATCATAAATGTAAAATTTATATGAAAATATGACGTTATCTCTCGGAGAGATTTAAATTTTTAGCAGACGGCAGCGGGCACCGACTCCGTTCCAGTGCGAATCTCTCTCTGTGTATTCCACCTCACAAACACCGTTCCTATCACAAGTCCTTCACCGTTTACTCGGTAACATTATGGAATTCTATACCACCTTCTCTTCGACAGTGTCAATCGGTCGCATCGCTAAAGGCGAATTTAAAAAGGTTATGGCTAGCAGACAAAACTTAATTTAAAGGATGTGTGCGGTATTGTAGTTTTTGTATATATGTAGGTAATATGTATTATAGAATATATATGCATTTAGTTGTGTGTATATGTATATATTTGTTGTAGGTAAGCTGCTAACATTATAAGTAACTAAGAAATTTTCGTTTTTATTATTATTATTCTTTTCTTTTTCTTTTATTTACGCTGTTGGTACAGTACGGATGTCTACCGTCTCCAATTCTCCCTCAATTGCTCAAAGGTTAACTGGAAGAGATCCCTTGAAGGGATAAGTTCGCCTTTGTACTAATGACGAATGTTATTTTTCCTGTTTTTTTTGATTTTTGTACAATAAAGTGTTTTACTACTACTACTACTACTTATTAGTGACACTGCCTCAGTTTGTTCTATTGAAGTCGGTGATAACTGTGATAAGTTAGCTTAGACGGAGTCTATTACTCTTCTCCTGAAAGTACTAGGCATACATGATCGACAAAGAGACTTACGCTTAGCGAAATGAGTTAATATTCGGTATTCGGCCGAATAGTAGGCAACATTCTGCCGAATACCGAATATTCAGCAAAGTGGCCGAACAGGCCGAAAACCGAATAGTTGCCGAATATGCGTGGCATTTCTGGTCTTACTCAATGACCCTTGGACCTTAAGTTATTCAACCCAATTTTATCAGTTAATAGAATCGGCCCGATACCGTACTGAACCCATTTGAGGTATTTGAATACCTGACGCGTTTTCTATTAGTTAAGCCGGAATTGCATTACGAAATTGGTGGCGTGAAATTGATTTCGTGACATTAGTTTTAGCAGCAGTTTCACGTGTAATTTAATATTTTCGTAATGCATGCATTCATTTCATGAAAGCAAATCAATTTCGTACCCTGCGCGATTTTTGGTGAAATTAGTGTCATGCAATTTCGTAGTGTAAATGCAACATGAAAACTAGTGCCGCAAAAGTGTCTGCGCTGTGCGGACGTGTACCTTCGATGCTGATGGGGCCATGTTCACTGCAATATTGTGAATTTCACGAAATTTCTATCGCATATATCGAAACTACTTTCGTGAAACTAATTTCAACATGCATGACACGAGGAAAGCGAACTTTAGTGCTATACCAGTGTCACGAGACCTATTAGGTGCCAAACAACTAGTAATTTTCATTGAGTTTATACTCCTTTATAATACGTGAGTAACCCGTTTAAAATAAATAATTTTAATAATAAAATATGTTCAAGTCTCAAAGGGAGTTTTATAATTAAAATAACTTAATTATTGCACAAAATAAACCTGGTCAAACGTCGCCTTAAGCGGCAGTTACGTTAGACTTATTAAGCTGTACATTAACTAAGTCACTGCCAAATGTCCCAAAGTAATTATGCTATTAGGTGACTATTTAACCGTTATTCTGCCAGTAATTAGGCAATTTACCCTCCTATCACATAGAAAACACGAAACATGTGCTAAATTAGACCTAAATTACGAGAGTTATAAATAAGTTGAAAAACGGCTAAATCATGCCATGTGTCGAATTTAAGAGACTTATACCATAGAGAAAAAAACCTAATAGGGTATTTGACTAGAGTCAGACCAAGAAAAGTCTGCAGCGGATTTGATAGCCCACGCAGTGCACGTGTTATTTTAGACGTCAAACTTCTATGAAATTATGACGTATAAATAACACTTACACTGCGTGGGCTATCAAATCTGCTGCAGACTTTTTTTGGTCCGACTTTTTTAGTTAAATCAGTTTCTTTTTTCGAACAGTTAAAACGATTTTGCTACTGTGGAATCTATAGATGGTCAAGCAAATCTTGTCAGTAGAAAAAGGCGCGAAATTCAAATTTTATCCCTTCGCGCCTACATTTTTCAAATTTGCCGCCTTTTTCTACTGACAAGATCTGCTTGACCAACTATATATGAAACACTAGCATGTGACGCCACGATCAAATTAACTACTCTTTATAGTTTTATACGGGTTTAAAATATAAATTGTGTCTAAAAATAACTGCTGTCTACGTTTCTGTATTAATCTTCTGGTGCTTTATTTCATGCATGGTATAAAATAATTTATTTTAAATACAGTCTAATACCCTATTACGTCAAATGATTCGTTGATAGAATAGAATAGTTTTTAATTCGTAAACGCACAGACAATAGACATACATAGAAAAAACATAGTGAAAATAGTTCAGTCATTATAGATTTTGACCTGCGAATAATCAGTTCTTGGATTTTTTTTTCGTAGGTCCCTCGGGGGGGTCCCTGGGAGTGTAAATTCAAAAAGTAGACTGAATCAGGCTCCTGTGTATATTCGAAAAACGGTTTTTCTTGAATAACTCGGGCATTTTTGATTTTACAGTAAAACCGTGAGGACAAAAATTTTAGGAAATTTTGATTCTCTACAAGTTTGGTCCTCACAATTTTTCTTCTAGGATCGATATTTTGGAAATTAAATTTGAAAAAAGCGACAAATTCAAAATATTTTCATCATCTCGTTTATTTTCAACTTTACGGCATAAATGAAGAGGACTAAGCTTGTAGAGAATCAAATTCTGAACAATTTTGTTTCCCACCTTTTTTCCCCCAAAATATCGATCCTAGAAGAAAAATTGTGAGAGCCAAACTTGTAGAGAATCAAATTTCCTACAATTTTTGTCCTCACGGTTTTACTGTAAAATCAAAAATGGCCGAGTTATTCAAGAAAAACCGTTTTTCGTATATACACAGGAGCCTGATACAGTCTACTTTTTGAATTTACACTCCCAGTGACCACCCCGAGGGACATACGAAAAAAAAATCCAAGAACTGATTATTCACGGGTAGGGTCGGTTTTTTGGATATAATGACTGGACTAAAAATAAAGTGTCACGAAATGGCCCCATCTCAGCATATTGCTGGCGACTTCCAGCGCTGATCTTCCGATGATCATGCCGTCTTTGACAAATGGAGCAAACTAGGTTACAGATGTAGCGTATAATTGTATTCCATCGTACTGTTTCAGAAACGTTCGTATTCGTCATGCTACTTCAGTCAACCTCAGTACCTACTTTTTGTACCGAGACTGACTGAAATAGCAGACACGTTCGTACGTTTCCGTGAAAATACGATGGAAAATAATTATGCACTACATATTTTATTTCTACCTAGTCATAAGTAACACCTGAGCAGTGCCTCCAAGATCGTGTATTCTTTTCTAATGCTAAAAAAACCTGACAAGTGCGAGTCGGACTCCCCCACCAAGGGTTCCGTACAAATTTAACTTTTTTGTTCTACTTTATAGTGTAACCGGCTAGCTAGAGCGGTAAATGAAAACAAGGTTCTTTATAGTAAATAATATAATATGAAAATATGTACAATAAAATAAAGTAATTTCTGTCAGTACTTGAATCTAAACCAAGCAAGCAAGTGCTGGTGGCCTAGCGGTAAGAGCATGCGACTTTCAATCCGGAGGTCGCGGGTTCAAACCCCGGCTCGTACCAATGAGTTTTTCGGAACTTATGTACGAAATATCATTTGATATTTGTCAGTCGCTTTTCGGTGAAGGAAAACATCGTGAGGAAACCGGACTAATCCCAATAAGGCCTAGTTTCCCCTCTGGGTTGGAAGGTCAGATGGCAGTCGCTTTCGTAAAAACTAGTGCCTACGTCAAATCATGGGATTAGTTGTCAAGCGGACCCCAGGCTCCTAAGAGCCGTGGCAAAAATGCCGGGACAACGCGAGGAAGAAGACTTGAATCTAAACCAATAAAATATCGTCACTGGCCTTAACGTTCTTGAATCCCATTCTTTGTCGAACCGTACGATCAACCTAGGCCGCGGGTGCGGGAATCAGCTTTGGCAACGCAGGCTCAGCGAGGTCCGTGGGTAGAGAAAATCTTCAGCAGCAAACGTCCAAATAATAAGCAGCAACAGTAATAAGTAGCTCTTCAATTGAAAGGTAGAAAGAAGGGCAGGAACAATCGTACGTTCTTAGACTTGTAGTCGAAACCTAACCCAAGCCTTATTTCGTTACGAGAACCAGTGACGTACATTACGTACAAATAAGACTTGGATTAGGTTTAATTTCAACATAAACCTAAATTTAATGCTATATATACAATTATACAAACTTTACCTGCATTCGTGGCAGCCCTATTATTAAACTTTATCACTAATTATAACCATACAGTCGCATTAAAATAATAATTACAGAATTGTGCTATTCCGACAACATTTCCAAAGGAAAATTTTACGAAGAAAAAACAAAAGACGGCGAAACCCTTAGTTTTTTTTATTTCCAACCGGCCAGTGCGCGCGCTGGCTGTACATGCAGGTTTGCCATGTTACAATAGTTTTCAGATTTGTCTCTGTACTTGTAGTGTAAAGGGGCCCACTGATTAACAGTCCGCCGGACGGTATCGGCCTGTCAGTTGTTCGGAACTGTCAAAATGTTGTTCTAACTGTCAGGCCGATACCGTCCGGCGGACTGTTAATCAGTGGGCCCCTTAAGATGATGTTACTTGCCAAATTTCATAGTTATAGGTCAACGGGAAGTATGCTTTTCGTGCGTATGTCAAAAGTTTAAAGGGTCATATGTACTGTAAAACGTTGTACGATACACGTGCGAATAGGTAATTCGTAATTTATCGCCACTCGTTTCGAATTTCCTCTTTTCCGCACTTGTATCGTAAATAACTATTTTAGCGGCATAAACGGCCGTATCTTTTTTTTTAAGTTAACTTAGTAGTTTGATTTTTTCACAGCTTCAAGAGACTGTACACCCGAGTATACGGTTTTAATTTCAACTCGATACCTCCACGCGTTCCCGAGATAATGGGTCTTGACAGACAGACGGACGGACGGACAGATAGACAACAAAGTGATCCTATAAGGGTTCCGTTTTTTCCTTTTTATAGTCTGTATCTTTAGGTATTTAAAAGAATGTAAACAAACAATTTGTACATTTTCGGGTAGTTATAACATTTATTGGTTAACATAACTCAACCAAATACAAAACCGCCTGGATCAGTCACTGAACAACCTGACTTTAACCTACATTATTTGATCATGTAATGTTTTCATCTACCCTCAACTGGCTTAAGGAGCCATTTGAGGGTAAATTTTATTTTTATTTAAATACCTAATGATACAGAGTGCAGGTACGGAACCCTAAATATGAGGTATAGTGACAACACATTCAAATCTACATTTGAATAACCCCGCGATACTCAAAACCCACCTGTTTATACAGTATCCAATATATCTTGACCTCCAGCTTCGTAGTAACTACGTGTAATAAAAGACCAATATATACTGGTCTAATCGAACATTGTAAATATCGCTTACCATTCTCTCTGTCATCGCTCATCGTCATGCATATATGAATAAATTCATGATACAAAACCGAACTAGCGAATATTGGTGATGTACAATAGTACATACATATAATCACGCCTATTTCCCGGAGGGGTAGGCAGAGACCACGGATTTCCACTTGCTACGATCCTGACATACCTCTTTCGCTTCCTTCACTTTCATAACATTCCTCATACACGCTCGCCGGTTTGGGGTGCTCTTGACCTGGCCTGTCTTCAGTATTTCCCTGATCTGATCAGAGAAAGTCCGCCGAGGTCTACCCCTTCCAACTCCCGCTTCTACTTCTCCCTTATACACTCTATTTGTTAGCTTTCTTTCTTCCCACCTAACCATCTCAGCATACATTTCTCAATTTTAATCACTACATGTAGTTGTAGGCAATATTGTAATATTGCTGAAAATGTTGAGTGTCTGTTGTCAAATACGAGTTAGATACCGAGGCCACTCAAAACATGTGACATCTACAGTGGAATCCGTTTACTATGACATGACACATGACGTACAGATGTTTGTAGTGCATATAATTGTTTTCCATCGTATTTTCTCGGAAACGTTCGTATTTGTCATGCTACTACAGTCAACCTCAGTACCATTTGTACTGAGACTGACTGAAATAGCAAGACGCGTTCGTACGTTTCCGTGAAAATACGATGGAAAATAATTATGCACTACATCTGTAATCTCTGCACACAAAGGGTAGGATAGTGACTCTCAACGCTCGCTGTTATTTTCATATGATTTTTAAACAGTTTATCATTACATCACGCTATCGAATGAAATTTACACTAGGTGTTTCTGAGAGAAAAATGAGGACTACTACGGTTGTGTGGAAACGCTGTCGTCCCCTTTCCTCTCAAATGCCAAGTATGCACGACATGACAAGGTTCGCGCATGATCGTAATATAATGAAGGGGATTTAGGCTTAATAACGCGATAATACCGCGTTTTGTGGCTGTAATAACTCCAGAAATAGCTTCGAGGTACACACGGCTTGATAAAATAACAAATAACACATGATAAACATAAATAAAATAAAAAACTCATTTATTATTTATAAATGTATAAATATATTATTACAATTTTACACAGATCGACCTAAGTAGTCCCACAATAAGCTTAAGGCTTGTATTGCGAATTATATAAATATGTACTTATAATATACAGAGAAAACATCCACAACTCAGAAACAAAATATTCGTGATAAACACACATAAATGCCCTTACCAGGATTCGAACCCGGGACCTCCTGCATCGTAGGCAGGGTCACCGCCGACTAGGCTAGCTAGGAGCACGACAAAATCTTATAAAACAAAGTCCTCCGCCGCGTCTGTCTGTTTGTGTTTGTATGTTTGTTCGCGATAAACTCAAAAACTACTGAACGGATTTTCATGCGGTTTTCACCTATCAATAGAGTGATTCTTGAGAAAGGTTAAGTGTATGATTTGTTAACCCGTGCGAAGCCGGGGCGAGTCGCTAGTAAGTAATATATTTGTAGGCCTTAAGTAGGCAACATGAGTCGAAGCCGGCGTAGTAAAAACCGACTATCTGAGAATTTTAGCAGTCTCCTATAAAATTATTCAATTTTTTTCACAAGTTTGCATGTTTAAAGATTTAAAGTAAAGGTGACAGTACATTTCCGACGACAGCAGCACTACCAATCATTTTACTATGAAATTACACCGACGCGTTTAGTGCCAGTAGTGCAGCTGCGGTCAAAAATGGAATGTTACCCTAAGACCAAAAAACGGATCTATATTAAATGTTAATAAATATTATAATAGGACAATTTTACACAGATCGACCAAATATATGCAGGAATTAAATGTATTTATTCCTTTTATCGTAACATAATTAAAGAGAGTTAGCGGCAATTTCGCGATAATGCCGCATTTTCTGGCTGTAATAACGCTGGAAATAACTGCGAGGGACACACAGGCTTATAACCTAGTGAGCAATAAATA
This sequence comes from Cydia splendana, assembly GCF_910591565.1. Classification (NCBI taxonomy): domain Eukaryota; kingdom Metazoa; phylum Arthropoda; class Insecta; order Lepidoptera; family Tortricidae; genus Cydia; species Cydia splendana. Next base: position 2,285,345 of record NC_085985.1, read on the forward strand.
ATATATTTGTGTTGAGGATGCTTGCGGTGGTTGTTGAAAGTCCGGAGAGTCTCGGTAAAAATGTTTATTGTTCTACAATGTTACATAAGTTAACTCTAAAGTGTTAATGTTAATGTTAAATAAATGTTAATAAAATAGTTATTTGTTTTGAATGCACCCGGTCGCTAAGAATCCGAAAAGTACACTGATTTGTACAGCCGGCCGCATCGCCAAACTAAACTGGGTCGCGGGCGCCTGTCACGTGTTCGGTGCATGTGCGCTGAACAATTTGATTTATGATTATTTTCCAGATGACAAGTAGGAAAAAACTTTTTTGCATACAATTTGGTCACCCTACTCAATGTTACGTCTTGTCGCTTTCCATACAGCGTATGTCAAAAGTCATTAGGGTGACCATAATTACTTTGTATAACATTAATTTTACTTGAAGAATAAGAAAAAATTAACTAATTCTATTTTAATCAAATACTACCATATGATAATGTGGATCATTTACAGAGTCAGAAAAAGTGGTTCTGGCTCACGACCCCGAAATCACCCTGTATATTATGTAAATATGTTTGGTTAGATATCCTTACCGTCCGTATGTCACGCCTCGGCACGTTTTTCAGCATATTACGGGGCGCGGCCTCATATTTAGTACGAGTTAATGGAGTTACGTGTTTATACGAATGTATGAATATCTATGTTTGAACACTCGTGTAAGCCACACGTACGCCGTAGGCAAGTGAGTTTTAAGACGGTTAAACCAGTGGAATGACACTCCTGACTTCGGGCAAACTCGGCTCCGTTCGGCTCAGCATTGCTCCGAGCAATTATTAGGGTTGGCACCACTTCACGACCTTTTGTGTGCACGACCACAGATAAGATAATGACTTGAATTTTGACAACTCTAAATAGCCGAAAGGGATAGTGCCATATATTAGAAAGATTCGAGATAGTATGATTCGTCCCTGAATCGCTGTCAAACTTCTGTTTTGTAGGAAGTGTCCTTTCTGTACGGTAGTATTATTATTTATTCTGTGGTTAAAGTGGGTGCGAAGTATGTTAGGCTTTTTTTACAACACATGCAATAGACAAGTGAGAAATAAGACGGTAAAAGTGTGCAATACAGGCTGTATTTAAAAAATGGCGGGGATCCGTTTAAAGGCATATTCGGTAACGTGTGTTGATTAGGAAAAAGTAGTCGGACAATTTTTTTGACGCGAAAAAAAAATCTATGGGGCAGGTCGCCCAAGTCGGCCAACCCTCCATATTCCATAAAAAATTGGTTTTGGTGTTCATTCCATAAACTATAAGCGATAGGGTGACTACTATAGTAATTGGCCCCTCCTAACAAATCAAAAAGTAAAAAGCCAATTGAAGCCTTATTAAGGGGCCCACTGATTAACAGTCCGCCGGACGGTATCGCCTGTCAGTTAGAACAAAATTTTGACAGTTCCGAACAACTGTCAGGCCGATGCCGTCCGGCGGACTGTTAATCAGTGGGCCCCAAGAGTTCAATAATATACCTCTCTATTTTGAAATATCTGAACACACATATTGCCAAGGCGCTCGAGTGCGTGTTCAGATATTTTTGAGCAACTCGGTCGCTCCGATATATCTGATAACAACTATTCACATCAGAAAACTATTTCAAAAATGAATTTTCAGTTTTACAGAACGTATATTTCATAAAGCCGGAACTCTGCTTGTAACAATGTAACTGTAAAAGTTCCTTTTAAAACAGCGAAATACAAATTCCATCCTTATTTTTATTGCAATAAAGTTGCTTTTCGTTATTTTAAGCTAAAACAATTCATTTTGTTCACAAATGACGGGATATTCAGTGTTTTAAAAAAGTGACGGAAAAAAAATATACTCGTAATTTTAATTTTTAACAAACAGAAACGTCTGCGAACGATGCTATTAAGCTTGGAATAAATTTGAAAGTGGAAAAAATTACTGTCTTGGGTGAGACAAGACAAGACAGTAATTTTTCCACTTTTAAATTTATTCCAAGCTTAATACTCGTAATTGTTTCGGGAGGTCATAAGCGCTGGTGTCCTAGCGGTAAGAGCCTGCAACTTTCAATCCGGAGGTCGCGGGTTCAAATCCCGGCTCGTACCAATGAGTATTTCTGAACTTATGTACGAAATATCATTTGATATTTACGTTGGTTTTTGGTGAAGGGAAACATCGTGAGGAAACCGAACTAATTAATCCCAATAAGGCCTAGTTTCTCTGGGTTGGAAGGTCAAATGACAGTCGCTTTCGTTATAACTAGTGTCTACGTCAATTCTTGGGATTAGTTGTCAAGCGGACCCTAGGCTCCCATGAGCCGTGGCAAAATGCCGGGATAACGCGAGGAAGAAGAAGAATAGTTTAGGGAGTTCACACACGGGGACTTTTTGCGCGTTTTCGTGAAGATCGCGGCGTGTGGCCCCTTGTCGAATTTGAGAAAAAACAGATCTGGGGGCCGATTTTTGAAATTAGACCGCTCAATTTCGTGTATTTCGTTCAATAATATCTCCACTACTAGGCATTTAAATTCCACTAATAGAATTGAAAACGAGTGGTCAATACCACTCGAGTCCAAATTTCTATCGCTCGTATTTTAAAAATTAGCATTTCGCCGTTTTCCACCGATTTTAGAGTGACGAAATCGAGCGATTGAATTTCAAAAATCGCCCCCCAGGTGATTCGTCTACCCGTTAGCCTCCTTTATAATTAAAAAATCTGGCTGTCACTTTATACCTACCTAAATAATACAGTGGGATCTCCGACTATTTGTTCAACGTAAGAATGTCTTAAACAATCTATAACTCTACCATGAGTTCCGTAAATGACAGTCGGTAGTGAGAAAGTTAAGGAAAATCTATGGAGTAATTGTACAGTGCCTCTACCGGTCACTTATTTCACCTATAGAATTAAAAATTTCAACTGGTACCATGAGTCATAAACGTTTTTACGTGAGTTTTCCATGTGTGCCTAACTTCACACCTAAAACGCTCTCTTTCTAACTATATAAAGAAAACTGAGCCAGAATTATTCAACAGATGATCGAAAAATACGTGCGTTCCTCTAGCTAGTGTAAAGGACTATCTGCCCGATTCGAACTTTAAGATACGTCAATTAATAGATCTAGAAACGATATGGATTAGATTTGTCAGTGTCAAAAGTGACGTTTTTGTTTGAAGAAACGTCTTATCCATATCGTTTCTAGATCTATTAATTGACGTATCTTAAAGTTCGAATTAGGCCGTATGCGTCAAAATGGCCCCAATACCAACAGTGTTGAGAATTAGGTCATTAGATAGGTATTTCTATTTACTTCATTTCGTTCTATGGGCACCACGCAAAATTCCATTGCAGAACTGAGATATTGGTAATTTAGTCAAAATATAACACTTTAAACTCTCGCGTTTTGTACACATATTTAATTACACAAACGGGTCTACCGCGATATAATTTCATTGTTTTTACCTTTAATTCCGACGTTTCAGCTGAGTTGCACCAGCTGTGGCAACATTTTTATAAACTAGTTTCGGGTAGTTTAGTGGTGTTTTATTAATAATATCTTGACATTTGTTGGGACGTCAGTCTTTCCGTGACCACAGCTGGTGCAACTCAGCTGAAACGTCGGACTTAAAGGTAAAAACAATGAAATTATATCGCGGTAGACCCGTTTTAGTCAAAATGTTGTCGCCCTTATTACCGTGTGACGTCTGTGACCGCGTTGGGTTGAGTCTCATTTTGTAGGATTTTGCTAAGCGGCACGTTTTGGAAATTTAAAATCCCATACAAAATGACACTTAAAGCAAACGCGTGCGTCACGTCACACCGTCGAATGAAATGTATACTGGGGGTACTGACCGAACTTGACAAGTTTTCTTTGTTGTGAAGTATTTACATTTTGATGGCCGAAGTTTGAGCATCAGATGGCATTTCTACTCTTGCTACAAATGCTAGATATGAAAATTATGCGGATTTTAGATTTGGGAATAAAATGTGGAATTTATGACGTTATTTGAATATATATTTGAGTCTGTGCGGAAAGAGAAGAGTCGTGGAATGTTATGGGGCCTAATACATTCCACGACTCTTCTCTTTCCGAACAGACTCTAAAAATGTCAATGTAATCTAACGAGTGAGTGAAGCGAATTCAATTCAATTCATTTCAATTCAATTCGATTCGATTCGATTCGATTAGATTCGATTCGATTCGATTCGATTCGATTCGATTCGATTCGATTCGATTCGATTCGATTCGATTCGATTCGATTCGATTCGATTCGATTCGATTCGATTCGATTCGATTCGATTCAATTCAATTCAATTCAATTCCATTCAATTCAATTCAATTCCATTCAATTCAATCCAATCCAATCCAATCCAAACAAATCCAATCCAATCCAACCCATCCCAACCCAACCCAACCCAACCCAATTCAATTCAATTCAATTTCATTCAATATCTTTAATGTCAAAAACACATGACTCACGTTAGACCGGGCCGCGTCGTTAGTGATCCTTAAAATAAATAAAATTAATAAATTAGTCACAATATTCCTTGAATTTAAACATTGTATTCGTAGCCGTATTTTTACGATTGTTTAAAATGAAATTATATTTCAGAGAGCCTGTTTTTATAAAGATAATAATAGTAATGGCTAATGGAGCCTTTCAATCTAAAAGCTTTAAATCCTCGGGCAATATCAATGTAAAAAAGCGGCCAAGTGCGAGTCGGACTCGCTCATGAAGGGTTCCGTAGCAGCAAGTAACATCATAAAATTGCGGTTTACGATTTATCACGTATTAAAAAAAAACTACTTACTAGATCTCGTTCAAACCAATTTTCGGTAGAAGTTTGCATGGTAATGTACATCATATATTTTTTTTAGTTTTATCATTCTCTTATTTTAGAAGTTACAGGGGGGGGGACACACATTTTACCACTTTGGAAGTGTTTCTCGCGCAAACTATTCAGTTTAGAAAAAAATGATATTAGAAACTCAATATCATTTTTGAACGTATGGATTTGATAAAAAAATTCTAAGTATGGGGAACCCCCAAAATTTATTGTTTTTTATTTCTATTTTTGTGTGAAAATCTTAATGCGGTTCACAGAATACATCTACTGACCAAGTTTGAACAGTATAGTTCTAATAGTTTCGAAAAAAAGTGGTTGTGACATACGGACGGACAGACAGACAGACAGACAAACATGACGAATCCATAAGGGTTCCGTTTTTGCCATTTGGCTACGGAACCCTAAAAAGTTCCGTATTTTATTTTTTTGGAAATGGAGACAGAAAATTGGATTGGATATCAAACAAAAGAGATAATGGATGTAGTTTAAAACAAAAAAGCCCGAAACAATATTTTTGCTAGCTATAAGTCTGTATCTTTAGGTATTTAAATAAAAGTAAACAAACAATTTGTAAATTTTCGGGTAGTTATAACATTTATTGGTTAACCAACCAAATACAAAACCGCCTGGATCAGTCACTCAACGACCTGACTTTAACCTACATTATTTGATCATGTAATGTTTTCATCTACCCTCAACTGCCTTAAGGAGCCATTTTAGGGTTTTAGGTTTCGCAGTAAAAAATTTCGAAGGATCAGGCGGCCTAGCCAAGGTGACAATCGCTTGCGCTTCGCCATCGAATCGCTTTGTGTCTCTCTATCACTCTTCCATATTAGTGTGACAGTGACAGTTGCGGTTCGTTCGCTACGGAGCGTTAGCGATTGGCATGTTGTCTATGGGGCCTGTTTTTACCGAAATTAGAGCAATTTGAACCTTCGGTTAAGTTAAAAAAATATCGAAAAAATCGGAAAAATTTTGGTTGACTACTGTAAATTTTATTCGATACCGTGACGTGACGTACGCTTTTGCGATAAGTGTTATTTTGTATGGAGTTTGAGTTTCCAAAACGTCCCGCTTGGCGCGCTGTTCAAAATCCCATACAAAAATAGACATAACGCACGTCACGCTACCGTATTAAATTGCACTAGTGTAATTTAATTCGGTAGCGTGATAATGTAATGTATCATCATCAGTTTTCTTACCAAAACGCGCGTTATTTCGTAATCGACATCTAACGTCAAGTAGTGGAACTATCAGTACACCAAATTGACACCAGATGTCACAAGTGTAGCTACTGACGAAAAATGTACTACTAAAACAATTTACAACTAATATTATAAGCAGAAGGGGTTGAAAATAGACTTCCAGTTAATCCGGTTATAATATTAGCTGAAAATTGTTGAGCATTAGAGTTTTCGTTCGCCGAGACATCTATTGTCAACTAGCACTGGTAAATTCCGCTACATGACGCTAGATGTCGACTACGAAATAACGCGCGTTTTGGTAAGAAAACTGATGTATGGAGTTACCACTCTTTTACTTATATGTGACGTTCCACCTCCAAGGTACCTTATGGCGGTGGCGCTTACACTGTTATTAACGTCACTCCAATATTATTGCGGTGCTATGGGACGTAAGCGCCAGCCGCCATAAGGTACCTTTTTCCGTGGAACGTCACATATTATTGTATGGAACGTGCGTGTGGTGTTAGAACGTGCTTAGAATGCTGTTTGTATGCAATTCTATTGCAGTAGGATGCATTTGATTTCAGGATTAATAGGATCTACGTATGGGCACGTATTGCTTGGTGTATTATCAAGGGTCATACACATTGTAATGTTTGCTTAATACGAAAGGGGATAACCGGTTCTCCATACAAACGTAGTCCTTATTTTCCTCTCCGGATATTGAAATAATAGAAAACATTTTTACGCATTTGTACTGTGTTTTAACTACAGGATATGCCCCATCGTTAATTACCATTATATCATCATTATCAGCCCTTTATCGTTCTTTGCTGAGCATAGGCCTTTCTTCTAGTACGCCACTTGTCGCGGATTCGCGGTCCTGAGCTAATCTCATCTAGAAGTGACCCGCAATTTTGAATGTCGTCCACCCAACGAGCCAACGGATGCCAGGCGCTTTTTTCGTTACAATAAGAGTTAAGAGCGTTGAAAATTTGTATGATATTTGTTTTTCCCGCCTTCTTTAATAGAAAGCCAGAAATAAGGCCCTTACAAACAACGGACCCTTATAAACACTACTTATAAGGGTCCGTTGCTAATGCCACCTCATGCGTCATGCCGAAGCTTATGTTTTTTTGTTACAGACAAGTCGTTCGGCAGTCCCTGGTGATGTGTCGCTATGTGGCCGTGGTGTGGCTGGCTAGTTGCTGTGCACGCCGTCGCCGCCGTGTCGCCCGTCATTAAGATAGGTACGTTTTATATAAGTCGCTCTGGTCCATCTGTCGCTATGTGGACGTGGTGTGGCTGGCTAGTTGCTGTGCACGCCGTCGCCGCCGTGTCGCCCGTCATTAAGATAGGTACGTCTTATGATGTACACGTCGCTCGGCAGTCCCTGATGTGTCACTATGTGGGCCTGGTGTCCCTGGCTAGTGGCAGCGCCGTTGCCGCCTTATCGCTCGTCATTAGAATACAGGGTCATTTTTGGACCTTTAGCCATATTGTGCGAGGTGATTAGGTAGGCCATACTGAACAACTTTTTCTATGGGACCAACTCCGAAATCACAAAAATTTTTTTGGCCGTTTCATAGATAAAAATAATGTAGCAAAATCCTCTCTTTATGAATGATTCATGATAGAACAGTCCGGGTCCGTTTGTTCGAGTGGATGTCGACATTGTTGACGTTTTCTATGGGAAGGCCAAATTTTTTTGGGTTGGTCTCATAAAAAAGTTGTTCAGTATGACCTACCTAATCACCTCGCACAATATGGCTAACGGTACAAAAATGACCCTGTATAGGTACTTACATACGTGTTATGTTATATAATATGTCACAAAGCGCTCGGTGTTATATATATATGTTACAAGTCGCTCGGTCCATGATATGTCGCTATGTGGACGAGGTGTCGCTGGCTAGTGGCAGCGCCGTCGCACGCAAAAATAGCGACTTTTTTTTAAAGAAAAGTACAAATGATTGTGATCATTCTAAAATTACGAAACTAGTAATTTTATATGTCATTATGATATTATTATAATGTAATATATACGAGAAAGTGTAGTAATGTATATTTTTTTCTCAGGTGCAATTTTAACGGACGAGGCGCGAGGGGGCAGCACCGAGCTCGCGTTTAAATACGCGGTATACAGGATAAACAAGGAGAGGAGCGTGCTACCAGATTCTACGCTGGTCTACGCTCCCATACAATATATACCGGCGGGGGACTCTTTTAGAAGCTATAAGAAAGGTAAGTTACAAATACGCGGTAAAACTAACCTCGAAGATGTCCAAAGGAGCGGTCGCCCAAACAGCAGTAACTGTAGAAAACGTGTCTATTACATAAATATTGGTCCGAGAAGACCCACGAATGACATATACGGACATTGAAAAGATCCTAGGGGTTAGTTCAGGGGGCGTTAATATCATCCTACATCAACATCTTGGAGCGAGGAAGCTCTGTTGTCGTTAGATCCCGCGTTTGCTAACAAACCGATGAAGTTGCGATTTCTGCCCTGTAGGATCAAAACTGGCAATAACGTTTTCAAAATTGGTTTAGACGAAGTTGACATCAACATCTTCCGCGCGAGATGATGTCAACTTTAGCCAGTCTTCTCCGAGATCACGGGGACAACGCGGCCGCCGGCCTCGAAACGTCGGAGGTAAATCTTAAAACTTCAATACGCGATTTAGTCCCGTTGTACAATTTAATAATGTGTAAATATCGTGAAAGTTTAAATCAGTGTGGTCCACTGACAGTGTCAACACTACCACGTATGTTGTACGTACCACGAGTCACTACTCGTGGTACGGGTAAAGGTACACAAATGTTTATATACTACGCACGCATCACAATTTATTTCTGTTTATTCGCTTCCACATTCCCCCAAAACCCCTTTTACTAGCAAAAAGCAAGCTCATATTTCACCAGCGCAAAAACTAAAAATGTAGCGTAAAAACAGACCGGAAGCGGAGTGGCGGGAGAGCAATATGGCCGCCGGAAACTGTAAATTTGAGGGTGCTTGACACGTTGCGTTTAAAATAAGGGCTTTGTTGTATTCCGTCGAGTCAGGGATTGGGAAAAGTTAAGTGACGAAAGAGAGCCATTATGTTACCGCGACCACTTAAATTGTGGTGTAATCATTGATCTATTATTACTAACGTATAAGGTGGTGGTACTGGTGCTCGACGCGGTCCCAGTACATGTCATCTTGAAACTTAAGTCATTGTCAATAGAGGTGACAGCAGGGTGTCATCTATTGGGCATTGGCATGTCGAGCACTAGAACCACCACCTTAGAACCGGCACAGAGAACCAGTATTTTGTGCCAAGAGTTGTTGTTTCGACAACAAACCATAGAAGAGGAGCATGAGTCACGCGACCTAAACGCGTAAGCGCCATGAATTTTTCTGCGCTTACGACGTTTTGGTCGCGTGGTAGTTGCGATTGCGACAACTGACAGTGTCAACACTACCACGTACGTTGTACGTACCACGAGTCACTACTCGTGGTACGGGTAAAGGTACACAAATTTTTATATACTTCGCACGCATCACAATTTATTTCTGTTTATTCGCTTCCACATTCCCCCCAAAAACCCCCTTTACTAGCAAAAAGCAAGCTCATATTTCACCAGCACAAAAACTAAAAATGTAGCGTAAAAACAGACCGGAAGCGGAGTGGCGGGAGAGCAATATGGCCGCCGGAAACTGTAAATTTGAGGGTGCTTGACACGTTGCGTTTAAAATAAGGGCTTTGTTGTATTCCGTCGAGTCAGGGATTGGGAAAAGTTAAGTGACGAAAGAGAGCCATTATGTAACTGCGACCACTTAAATTGTGGTGTAATCATTGATCTATTATTACTAACGTATAAGGTGGTGGTGTGCTCGACGCGGTCCCAGTACATGTCATCTTGAAACTTAAGTCATTGTCAATAGAGGTGACAGCAGGGTGTCATCTATTGGGCATTGGCATGTCGAGCACTAGAACCACCACCTTAGAACCGGCACAGAGAACCAGTATTTTGTGCCAAGAGTTGTTGTTTCGACAACAAACCATAGAAGAGGAGCATGAGTCTCGCGACCTAAACGCGTAAGCGCCATTAAATCTTTTCTGCGCTTACGACGTTTTGGTCGCGTGGTAGTTGCGATTGCGACAATTTCTTCTATCTATAATAACTCAATGGGTGTACTTAATGAAGATAAAGTTTCTTTTCTACTTATTCTGTGCCAGAAGTGCCAGACATTTGATCGACTCAAATAATTATTAATTTGTTTATTTCGTTGCAGCGTGTCACGAGATAAAGTCCGGTGTGGTGGCGCTCTTCAGTAGCGGCGGCCCGACGTTGAGTCGATCGTTGAGCGCCCTCTGTCGGTCACTCAACGTCATACATCTGTCATCTTCAGCAGACACGGCTAGTCAAGGTAATAGATGTATCATCAGTAGTAGCTCGACGTTGAGTACATCGTTGAGCGCCCTCTGTCGGTCACTCAACGTCATACATCTGTCATCTTCAGCAGACACGGCTAGTCAAGGTAATAGATGTATCATCAGTAGTAGCTCGACGTTGAGTCGGTCGCTGAGCGCCCTCCGCCGGTCACTCAACGTCATACATCTGACATCTTCAGCAAACATTGCTAGCCACTCACATGATTGATATTTTTCAGTGACCTCTATTATTATGATAACATAAGGGTGACAGCTGGCAACTACAGTTGCCAAAACATGTGAGTGGCTAGTTAAGGTCAGTTGCACTACATCTGTTGATCTGTTGGCGAGAGCTCTGTGTCCACTCAACGCCATACACTTGTGAGCTGCGAATACAGCTCACTTTCTCACGGATGACCTAATTTAACAACAGCAGCTCTTGGCCTAATAATCTGGGGGCACGGCAATGCCCCTGCTAAGACCAGCAAACAAAAAATGGTCATTTCTCTATAAAAACGTACCGTAAAATGGGGTGAGTAGGGATTACGAGGGCAGTTGGGTTATGAATGGGGTGAGGAGGGATGACAGAGGGGTGAGTTGGTTTTTACAGGCTACTGCTACGTAAATTATATAACAAATCAAGCTATTATAATGTTCATAATCTCAAAGTGTCGATCCAACAATTTTCAATGCTCACCTTAGTAGGAGATCCCTCCTCACCTCAACTACAGGCTGAGCTGGTATTTCCTACTATTTCGTGTTTATCTCTAAAGTTATGAAATGGAACTACACAAAATCATAAAAAAAAACTAAAATTCAAACGACTGGAACATTTTTAAGTTTAAAAATCAGTTTGCCACATATAAAAATATAGTTTTATCGAGGCTTGAATGTCAGTTTTGTCCCTACTCACCCCATTTTACGGTACTCTACTGTTTCCTCCGTGGTTTTTGACACTAGCTAGAGCAATATTTTTGTCAACACGGACATAATAAAAAAAAAACAAATAATATACATGCATACAAAGTTTGACACCGGCCGCCATTGCCATTATGTTATCAATATCTTAGTTGAACTTTTTCGCTTTTTTGATATTCTGTTTTTTTTTATGCGCTAGAGCACTCCAAACATCGCAAAAACGGCCTAATTGACTATACCGCAAAGAAAATCATTGTATTCAAAAGTAAAACAGTCCGATTTAAATTTCTCTTTAGAAAAAAGGTTTTATCATTGACAACTATTACATTCTTGGCTTTTGCCCAATAGATCGCACGTTAAATCTTATTACAAGGCTGTACAACAACTTTTCTTCTAATGAAGTGCCGGAGAATGGGATTTGAGTGCCAAAACTGTCCGTCCTTCTTTTATTTACACTGCACCACAGAATAAATAATAGTACTAGGTACAGAAGAGTCACTTCTAACAAAACGCGTCTGTTACGATCAGGACAGATATGGCCGCTAGGTGGCGACAGGGGTACGTATTGCAATGTCTAAAATTAAAAAAACTAACGTTAAATAACCTACGTTCAAACTACCTAAAATCGAAATACCTCATGATTTTAAATACCTAAGCAAGTAACACCTACCTACGAATTACCTAAGCTTAAAATACCTATTGGACTAAATATCTAATGTTTGAAATACCAAAAGATATGTCACCTAAATTTGATACACCAACATTTGAAATACCCTATGGTCAAAATACCTAAAATGATTCATTTGCTAGCTATTTGTACGAAGTAGTAGGATAGGTTCCGCGAGCGTAAAAGAGGGTAGATTGAACAAAGTTGAATTATTTTCTGTTAGTTGTTAGTCACCCACTAGATGGTTCAGGCGGAGTATGTCACTTTCTTAGGACGTCACATTCTGAGGACGTCACATTCTGAGTTCGTCACTTTCTGAGTACGTCACTTTATGAGAACGCCACTTTCTGAGGACGTCACTTTCTGAGTTCGTCACTTTCTGAGTACGTCACTTTCTGAGTTCGTCACTTTCTGAGTACGTCACTTTCTGAGAACGCCACTTTCTGAGTACGTCACTTTCTGAGGACGTCACTTTCTGAGAGCGCCACTTTCTGAGGACGTCACTTTCTGAGTACGTCACGTTTTTTTAGCATAGGTACGATATCATCATCATCATCATATTTCCAAGCAGATGAAGTCGCGGGTCGAAGCTAGCGCAACATATTATCTACAGTCCGCAGATATAAATCTCTCCATAACTCTCAGAATGACCTTCGGATTTTAGAAAGATACATCGGGTATCGGCGGTAGCATGCGAAGGTGATACTGTTGTTCTGCTTTCTTACTCACTCGCAAAAAGTTAGGGATACCTATTGTCTCAATGTAAAACAAGCCCTAATTTAATGACGTTATGCTTAATATTTGGTTGATGACTATATTGCTATTTGACTTTTTGTCATAATCTAAATAAAATAGAATCAGAATTTGAAAGCAGAACGTCACACCGTCATTTACTACTTCTCGTTGAAATTATACAGAGTGGTAATAATAACAGGCATATTTTTTTGTAGGTACTTAAGTATATTTTTTATAGTTTGTGTTTTTTTTATTTAATCTCTAGTTTTAATTAAAATTTACTTTCACATAAAAAAGTAAATTAAAACAAAATTTTTAAATTTAATTTGTAAATAATTTTACAGTACTTAAAAGTCACATATTTTAATATGAATCTAAATATTTACCTACTAGTTATGGTGGTATTAACTACTCTACACAGGTTGTTACAAAACTCGATGTCCAAAATTTTTAAGTGAAAACTTCTTTAGCGGCGCTGTGTTCTTTTTGTGATGGGGAAAAAATGTTAAACTCGCGACAGGTCACGTGACCGTAAGATTCGTAAGACGTAAGACGGACACGTGACCTGATCGAAAAACTGTTACAATGTCATTGAGTTTTCACTTCTGTCGGCACTCCCGGAGTGCAACCCGTTGTTTTTTTTTTTAGATTCTTCACTACGTGGGCTATCAGATTACTAATTTGGGAACTTTCCACCTCGATTCCTTTGAGCGGTGACTCTGTCAAATTATGACTATTGTCACTTTTTTATACCTTTAATAAAAACTTAGGGACTAGCAGTTTCTAAAATAACCAAAAGTCGTTGAACTCGCATGTTTTTTTTTAATTAGGTAAAATCTAAACTTGACTTGCTTGAACGTAAAACTTTGACTTTTGTCTTTTTTTCCAACTCGCAGCCAAGTGAGGATGCTGATTTTTTTAAGCAACTGCGTCGTTTGTAAAGGATTATGTTATAAAAAGAAACATTCAAAAAAGTTCAATAGTTTTTTTAAATAAATTAATTGGTTCGGGCCGGAATTTCTTACAAAAGTTAAAAGTTCAAAAATTCATAACTCGAAAGCTACGAAAAACCGGCTAACATATTCTATAATTGAATTGAGGAATCTAAAAAAAAATTTGGACGTCGTGGTATAGACCACCCTGTATAGTTTTGAGTGTTGGATTGCAAGTTGCAACTAAATCAGTACGACGCTGTCATTTTCTATTACGCGAATACGTCCGATTTTACCCGAAAAACGAAGTTCATTCTGAGAGTTAACGGACTGTAAGTGGTCAAACAAATTTGTCATTAAATAAGAACAATAAAAACTACACTCATCCTTTTCTTTTTGGTGCTAGTACTAGTGTAAGACAAAGATAGTATGTTTATCTCTGTCTATGTTTAAAATGAGACAGTCCTTTGACAAACTTTATAACCTTTTTGTAGTTTCGGATTTTAAATAGAAAAAAATCAGCGATGTCAAATCGGCGACATGATAGATTTTTATTGTCAGGCTAAAAGTACAATGTAATATTAATTTAAAAATTCATCGTGTAACCTATATAGGAAGAAAACAAACAAATAAATTACATTAAATATATGCAGAACATGAGAACTAAGAGAAAGCTATCACTCCATACGCAGAAGTGATTGATGGCTGAACATATATTCTGAATATGCCGTTGCCGATATGAAGAAAAAATCCTTTGACGCCTATTCTCCACAGGTGAATCGAGAAGAAATATTGTCTGAACCAAAACTGCAAGAGCTGATTTTTATACGCAGATATCCAAAATTTACACTATCATCAGAAAAAAAGACGTGAGTTTATGGAGACATGACAGAAGTCGCGGTATGCTGAAGAATATGTTGTCACGAAAGGAGCGGCAGTCCGTTTAAATGTAAATATGTGGGAATGACCTTCTACTGGTGTCAGCGAGCTTGCCATGATACCTTCACCAGCTAATCACAGCGGCGAATGATAAAATCATGGTTCCTACTGTGCGAAACATTTATGTGTATTGAATCGAAGCTGTTGCCGGCCTAACTCCAATCTGTGGCTAAATGTTTTGGTGCTTGTAGTTTCTAAGTATTCTGAATATTATGATTTAAACATAATTAGATTGTTTTTTTATTATTTATTTCTCTATTTTTCACTTTATTGCACGAAACATAGGACGTTTTGCCAAATGGAATTCTCTACCAGTCAGGCGTACGGCAAACAGAGATTGGTATTGGTATGTAGGATATAAAAGCGACCGTATGTCGAACAGCTAATCTGGTTGCTGGCAGTATACATTTTTCGTGCAGGTATATTATACTGTTAAATCGTACCTATGCTAAAAAACGCGACGTCCTCAGAAAGTGACGTCCTCAGAAAGTGGCGTTCTCAGAAAGTGACGTCCTCAGAAAGTGACGTACTCAGAAAGTGGCGTTCTCAGAAAGTGACGTACTCAGAAAGTGACGTACTCAGAAAGTGGCGTTCTCAGAAAGTGACGTGCTCAGAAAGTGACGAACTCAGAAAGTGACGTCCTCAGAAAGTGGCGTTCTCAGAAAGTGACGTACTCAGAAAGTGACGAACTCAGAATGTGACGTCCTCAGAATGTGACGTCCTAAGAAAGTGACATACTCCGCCTGAACCCACTAGATTGCACAACGATGAAATATTCATTCATACGTAAAAATTAAAAAAAAATATTAAAAAAAAGCCTAAATTAACCAAAATCCGAATCAAAGGTAGATCCGAATCGGAGCACCCCACTATCCACGTGGTCTTATCTGTCCTACCCCTAGAGTGTATGTCAAAAGCCGGAGGCGCGCAGGGGAAGCAGCCCTCGCCCGCCGTAGCAAAGCGCAGAGCACAATGGGAGCCGCAGCGGCTGAGGCTGGTCGCCGAAGGCGACCAGCAAGCCGAAGCTGCGAAGGCTCCCATTAGTGCTTGCGCTTTCATACGCAAGGGCGAAAGGGCTGCTTTGCCCGCAGCGCCGGAGCAGATGCGCAGTCCGACTTGATATTGAAGCTCTGGATGGCTCCGTCGCGCCGTCATATCTTCGCACTCCGCATCTGCTCCGGCGCTGCGGGCAAAGCAGCCCTTTCGCCCTTGCGTATGAAAGCGCAAGCACTAATGGGAGCCTTCGCAGCTTCGGCTTGCTGGTCGCCTTTGGCGACCAGCCTCAGCCGCTCCGGCTCCCATTGTGCTCTGCGCTTTGCTACGGCGGGCGAGGGCTGCTTCCCCTCCGTGCCTCCGGCTTTTGACATACACTCTAGGGGTAGGACAGACAAGACCACGTGGATAGTGGGGTGCTCCGAATCGGATTTGTTTGTTTAAGGTTTACAAAAATCGGCCAGGTTAACAATAGTCTACTTAAGATTCGGACTTGCAAATATTGTATGTGGTGAGTTGTATACTATGCAAACTGAAGTATTCTGCAAATTAAACATTCATTGAAAATGATTTCTGCCAAACAGGTTACGCTGTAGTAAAACCAAACATACCATTAGACATTTTTAGCTTTTGGTATTTAATCATTACGTATTTAGATTTTAGTGATTTTGGACGTAGGTAAATTTACATTAGTGTTTTTAATTTTAGACATTATAATATGCACCCTTTTAAACTTTAGATATTTTGAATTTAAGTCAAAACACCATGAGGTATTTAGATTTTAGGTATTTTGAACGTAGGTTATTTAACGTTAGTTTTTTTAAGTTTAGACATTGCAATACGTACCCGGCGACAGCGCCACGCGCGGTTTATGGCTAGCCACCAAAATTGGTGTGGAACGGATGTACTTTTAGCCATGGTATAATAATATACTCCGCCTGGTACTCTATTCCGAGATTCGCGTATGACCTAACTGACACGGGCCTACGTCATCATGCTGTTTACAGGTTCTCAAACTTTAAAATGTGGGAGAATTTTAACCAACGGTGAAAATTATTTTAAAGGCATTAATTTTAAGTTATTTATTATGTAGAAACATAGTAAAATAAAACAAATCTAATGTATTAAATTAAATTTTATTTATCTATACAAGACAAACGTTTAAAAAACTAATTCACAGTTACACATTAATTACCAAGCTTACGACGTAAAAAGTTTGGAAAACACTGCGACTGCTGACACTGAGCGAGAAGGAAATAACAATTAACACGCGTTCGACAAGGATGACGGTCAGGGCATGAAGTTATCTAGATCCGAATTGTCAAATGTGACAGCGCTATCCTGTGTTGCCAGTAATGTAAACAGAATTACCCGAACGTCTGAAATTTCTTTCGTGAATCGGAAGATATTGCTAACGAGTAATTAAAAATGACGTGTTATTGTAAAATTTAAGATAAAATACATTATAAATGAAAATTATAAAATTATAAAGAAATATTTTAACTTATTAACCATAGCTATAATGTACCCATGTAACATGTTATGTTGAAATAAAGTGGCTATGTTATTGTGACGTAGGCCCGTGTCACTCTGGGAATAGAAGACCATGTTTTATTAGACCATGCTTTTAGCTACCTGTTGCAAAGCGACGAAATCGCGGAGTGGGCCACGCCTGACTGCACTTACGTGGTTGCTGACAATACAAAACACTTTAGGGGCGACCCCACACTAGCATCTTCTGAGCGTCGGCGTCTAGTCAGCGCTATGGGGCCTATGGGAAACGGCGTCGCTGCGCAGTTGCGCCAAGGTTGCGTCGAGCAGCAGCCTTAGAGTTAACTAAGTTTGAAGACCGGTCTGGCCTAGTGGGTAGTGACCCTGCCTGCGAAGCCGATGGTCCTGGGTTCGAATCCCAGTAAGGGCATTTATTTGTGTGATGAACACTAATATTTGTCCCTGAGCCATGGGTGTTTTCTATGTATATAAGTATGTATTTATCTATATGTATAAGTATGTATATCGTCGCCTAGCACCCATAGTACAAGCTTTGCCTAGTTTTGGGCTAGGTTGATCTGTGTAAGATGTCCCCAATAAAAAAAAAAAAAAACTAGACGCCGACGCTCTGGAGATGGTAGTCTGGGGTATCTCTTACGGTCAAGTTTAAGAACCAGGCCACGTAGCCAACATGCCAATCGTTTACGCTCCGTAGCGATCGAAACGCAACTGTCACTGTCGCACTAATATGGAAGAGTGATAGAGAGACACAAAGCGTTTCGTTGTCGAAGCGATAGCGATTGACACCTTGGCTAGGCCGGCAGTTCCAACAACACAACAAGAAACAATGTTCCTAGTGTGTGTGTGAGCAGAAAAACGAAGAGGCCGTAATAAATTAAACACAGGCGCTCTATCTAATGGCCCATTTACTACTAACACAATAAACTCAAAAAATCTTTTTAATTTAAGATTAGTAGTTAAGATTGTAAATATGCATGCTTTTTTAGGGTTCCGTACCCAAAGGGTAAAACGGGACCCTATTACTAAGACTTCGCTGTCCGTCCGTCCGTCCGTCCGTCCGTCTGTCACCAGGCTGTATCTCACGAACCGTGATAGCTAGACAGTTGAAATTTTCACAGATGATGTATTTCTGTTGCCGCTATAACAACAAATACTAAAAACAGAATAAAATAAAGATTTAAATGGGGCTCCCATACAACAAACGTGATTTTTGACCAAAGTTAAGCAACGTCGGGAGTGGTCAGTACTTGGATGGGTGACCGTTTTTTTTTGTATTTTTTTCGTTTTTTTTTTGTTTTTTTTTGCATTATGGTACGGAACCCTTCGTGCGCGAGTCCGACTCGCACTTGCCCGGTTTTTTATGAAATAAACAGATTAATTTTTTTTTTTTAACTTTCTTCCAATACTACACCACGCTCTCAGGAAATCTAAATAAAATGACGTTTTGCGTTCCAGAACACAACGACCCAGACTCTTTCACCGTAAACCTGTATCCATGGAGACAGCTCATGGATAGAGCATTTGCGGACCTCACGGCCTACCTCAACTGGACCAGGATGGGGGTCATTTATGAAGACTATGGCTATGGTGAGAACTCCTTATACGTACCGTAATTATGGTTCATGTTCCATTTCTCTAGCCCCCGTAACATAGAGAATTTAACACAGTAAATTTTTGGAAGTTTGTATGGGGTAGGTACCATATTTTTTTCTTGACCTTCCATTGAGTACCATATTTTTTTGCTAAGTAAAATTACTACCTACACAAATGTAGGTACCATAAATTTGGTGTTGGCATCTAACATGGCATATATGTTAGCGGCTTTCCAAAAATAAGAGTAATAATACCGCATTCTTATTTACTTGTGTTCATTTATAAAAAGTAAGGTGATTGAACTTCCCAATTTTACTTTAGTTAAAATAATTAAACAATTGTGACGCCACTACCGGTCAGCCCACCTCACCTGACGAACAGGTGGAAGTGGTCGAGATTGGAGGGGCGATGGTCTAATAAAAGGCCTTGCACCTCATTAAAGCGACCATTATTATCTGAGCAACCTTAGCAGTAAGACCTTAACAGCCTATGCTGACAAAAAGTGTCCTATAAGTGTATTATTGTCATTTATTGTACGATGGTGCTACTAATATTACTGTAAATAGCTAAAGTGCTGATAGTTTAAAAAGTGTGCTGTGTAAAGTTATAAATAAACGATAAATATGAGTATTTTACAACGAAGTTTCTTTTCTACAACGAAGACCTCAGCCTTCCTACTACGAGTTACCACGATTAGCGCTCAAAAGGAAGCCGAGCCCTAACATCAGAAGTGCGCAAGAGAACCTGAAACGCCATGTGGATTGGATGAGCAACAAGTTATATTTGCTGCATACATTAAAACACAATTCAACAACCGAAGAAGAATCAACGTGTTGCCAATTATCGGTGGCCAATTTACGACACGAGCAGTAACTCATTTGGTTAACGTTTTAGTAAATGTTGTTGTACACAATATTATCTGGTGAGACGCTTTCATTTTGACAAATTTTAAGTTTGAATTGATTTATTTTAGAAAAAAAATAATGCATGTGCGATGAGCGTTGTGATTAAATATACTTAAAGTAACCACAAAAATGGTACTGGGACATCTTAATACTTATCTATACAAAGAAAACTTACTAAAATCATCGCCAGTGGTTGTTATTCTTGTAATGCATTCTAAATTCCGTATAAACACAATAAGTCACACAGTAATCGAGTAATAAAAGCAATCAAAATCTATCACAACAAAGCAAAAACTAATGATAAAAAGAGATAATGTAACTTTATATCACTACATCGCCAGCCACTCACATTTAAGTAAACATTTAACATGGAATTATGAAGGCACATAGCTCAAACAAGTTATCTACCCACATAATCCTAGAATTGCTAACTTGAATGATAATAGTAAAGTAATACCTATTCAATCTTATTTGTAACCGTGATTACAAGCTTTTTGATTTTTTTTTTATGAATGACATTAAGATAATTTAACGGACAACTTTTAAACATTTATTTCGAAACCAGTTTTAGAATACATTAAATATGTGGGCGATAAAGGGCTGATATTATGATGAGGGTGATGAAGAAATTAAACATATTTTCTTGTTAATAAATATCATTTATTCTATACAACGCTAACAAAATATTTATTCTACGTGAATTAATATATTACGTTTATTAGTAATTCGCCATACTTTACGAGCGAAATCGTTGCATAATTATCAAATTTTTATCGCATATTTTCGAATCAATTTATTAAGTATGAATTTTGAAAATTAATCCACAATAAGTAACATAATATCAAATTACATAACTGATGCACATTTAGTATACCGCGTAAATCAATATCTCTCAGTAAAATCCATCAGAATACAGCTTGAAAGTCAAACGTTTAAATAAAACGGTACAACCAAAACGTACGTAGAAATGTCAAAATTCTGCTTATTTTACTTTGCTCAACTACGATCCATTTCACGGTGTAAGTAGCTGTACTGTTGTTAAAAGTTATCACCTCCAAATACATTTACTTTAATATATGGCAATGTTATGAATATCATTATGCATTTCATTCATATATATAAACAAAATTAAAAAAAAATATATAGGTACATGTGATCAGTATTAATCATACTTTATTTGTATGTACTGTAATAACATTAGTTGTACGTTAAGCAAATAATTAATATTTTATTAATAGAAATAACATGTGTGATAAATAGTAGCCTCAGATTTCTGTGTTTTGTTGTAGAAGTACGTGTTGTTGTGGCGCCGCCCTGCTTTTGGATTCTAACACACATCAGGATTTACAACAGGAGGAAACCGATTTAAATACAAAGATGCAAAAGAGACATTAATTTACGAGTGATTAAACTTAACGTTATGTAAGTACGTATTTAAGTAGCAATGATTCAAGTGATCAGAGGAGACATAATGATAAGTTGTAGGTACTTGTGATTTATGATTACTTATCTCGTATTAGTCAACTACACTAGGTACTAGTTACAATAGTAGTAGTTACTTATCAAGTTACAAATTATCATGAAGCCAATCCAAATCTGACAGATGTCCTTTACATAGTAACACAAAATGACAAATCATAAATCGATTCATTAAGGACAAAGTACAAAACCACAATATTGTCGTCTCTTTAAAACAGCCAATATTTTGCTATGATGATACTTATTACAAAAAAAAAGTAGAGACCATTTAATGAAGAATACCGTTTATTACCAATCCAACCACATAATGATTTTTTTTTGGAAAAACCCTTTAGCATGCCATAGGTAATATTCAGTCATGAATGAAAATATGAAAATTCCACACAAGATAAAAATCCGAACAGAGTGATTGAGTGAATATCGCTTTTTGAACTTTTACTATTGTATAATTTTTGCAAATTCAATTTAAGATCCTACGTGAACAACTATCTATAAAAACAACCCCGTTAAGTAATGTGTGTGCCACTTACTTAGATTCATCAGAAGGATCTAGTCTAGTAACTGGGCTATTGAAAGATTTGAAAGTATAAACAGTTGCCACTTGTTTGGATGGTTCAGAGGGACTACTCCAACAAATGGGCCATTAAAAGGATAAAAGTTGCCACTTAAATATATGGATGGTTCAGAGGGATTAATCCAATAACTGGGCCGTTCAATAAATGGGAACCATAGTCTGCCGGCCACTTGCTGTAACGAATCTGAAGGGCTTCAGTGACTGGGCCGTCCAACTAACTGGTTCCCTAAGCTCAGACTTTATTTTATCTGCCACTTGTTGGATCGGTCATACAGATTTAGTACAACAACTGGGCTGGTAAATTAACTGAGCATTCCTTATTTTTAAACCGATTACTCGAGCACGAGTTTCGGCTCATCAATTGATCCTTCTCATCCTAAATTCAAGTTAATCTTTGTTTAGCAACGTTCAAGACAGGTTCAACTTCGTGTTTGGTCTTCATGTGTAATATGAGTTAAGAAATAAAGTACAGAAATTTAAATAGTACTTATAAACAATAATACAAACAATTTATCATTCCAAACATCAAAGAAATACTATAGCTTTAATTTGAACTTAAACAAATTAATAACAGCTTCTATTAGAAAATATTTAAAATAGCTTTTATGATAATATAATATTAAATTAAAAGCACTTAAACTACCCCATCGTGCAAATCCATTGTGTAGTGTTGTGTTTCTCTTCTTATTTTTTAAATTGATCATTAACGCTTTTTGGATGAGGTGGAGACTTTAAACCACAGTTTTTTTTTAGTATTCTCATCTTATGTAAAGCTTATGATGCTTACTTAGTCTTTGTTTAGAAGCGTTAAACTTCATGGTTGGTTCTCATATATTAATGAGTTATATTGAATCAATAAATTCCATAAACAAATTATGATCATTTAATCACTTTAGATACCAAAGAACTAATTTTAATAGAATTTCACTTACCTTTAGTAAATAGGAAGTATGCTGCGTAGTGTCACTAAATATAACTAAACCCAAGATTTACAATTCAGCAAATTTAATCAATCGTAATAATCGGTATTAACCGACAAAAGATGTCAAAAAAACTACACTTAGGTACATAAAAACTTAACTAAATGCATTATAAAAGAAGGCAACCGGGAGGTTTTTCTTGGCGCTTCTTTTCCACCAGAGCCTTTCCGAAGCGTCGGTAAACTCATTTTTCCTTTGGCAAAAATAAAAACATACAAAAAAATTATAAAAATAAAAAACCAACATTAATTTAAAGGTACAAGCAAGTAAATTTCTTTTTTAAAGTACTTGTGAATTAAAATGGATTGAAAATAATTAAAACATTCAAACCCCTAGGATCAATTCTATTATTGAATTATCACTTGATGTCAGAATGACCGAAGCAAAAGTCATAAATAGCCGTGTTAGCGGGAACTAAACAATAATTTTATTACACTGTTTAAAATACATTTAATTTTTATTTCCAAGTGTAATTCATTTACAGTTAAATGTAACATTAATCTAAAATCATAAGAAAAAATCATGATCGTACATAAGACAGAAACATTAATTATGTTGAATCTTTGTTAACATAAGTTAAAATAATCGATAATTCATAAAAAAAAAATAACAATATGATACCTGCTGTATCTGACATACAAATCAAGCAGTAAACTCAATCTCACCAAAAACATTCTGTAAAAAACTAGCCAAGTCTCGATGGAGCTGCTTGTTTATCTCTAAAAAGTAATGAAATCTAGACAAAGTCGTGCCAAGTCTAAGGTTCCTTACTGCGATTTCTTTATTATTATAGTTAATGTTGTGTGACTTGGCCGTTGAAGGGTACACAAGGGTACAAAACCAGGTGCTCGATCTAACATAAAATAGACGTACAGACGGACTTCTATCAATGATTAGAAGCCCGTCTGTACTGGAAATAATTTTTTATACTGTATGTTTGGTGTCATGGAGCACCTGGTTTTGTACCCTTGTGTACCCTTCAACGGCCAAGTCACACAACATTAACTATAATAATAAAGAAATCGCAGTAAGGAACCTTAGACTTGGCACGACTTTGTCTAGATTTCATTACTTTTTAGAGATAAACAAGCAGCTCCATCGAGACTTGGCTAGTTTTTTACAGAATGTTTTTGGTGAGATTTCACTTCTTTTTGTAGAAACATGGGCATATTGATTTATTTTATTAGATTTTCTTATTTGACACATTTTTTTTCCTTTTAGGAGTAGTTTTTTTATTACCATATCTCTAAAGGCTCCGTCACACATGAGCGTTTTCAAAGCGCGGCGTGAGCGGGGCACGATGCGAGCGTGACGCGAGCGCGTGGCGCTCGCGATCTGCGCTTGGACGCAGCGGCCCGCCGGCGCGCTGCGCGCGCGACCCGCTTTGATCACGCCCGCGCAGTCACACACAACACAGCGCGTGTTCCGAGCGGTCACTCGATTACTGAACGTTGGACGTTGGAAAGCATGATCATTGACGTTGAATAGTTTCACGAGCGTTTTGTAGCCTGCAGCAGTATATTGCGACAATACTGCCGACTGCATTACTGCAGCAAATGTCAAATACGATTATGCTGACCGAATTTTTGATATTTACCTCAGTAATTCAGTCGGCAGTAGTGCATGCTGCAATCGTGCTGCAGTATAGCTGCCGACTGCATTACTGCCAAAAATGTCAAAGTTGATGTATTTTTAACCGCCTTAAAATAAAGGTTCTCAGTTTGACCCGTATGTATGTTTGTTCGCGATTATCTCGCGTTTGGCTGAACCGATTTTGATGCGGTTTTCAGAAAAGTGTTTGTTACATTCTGGTAAAGGTTTTAGTATACATAGATCTGAGCTGATGCTGAACCCTGGTTGTACCTAGTGGAACTCAGGTTTGGTGCAACATAAGCCCACGCTATTTTGGTCATCCGTCACATCTTGATGAGCACTTGGGAGAGCAGTACCTTAGACAGAGCTGATGCTGAACCCTGGCTGTACCTAGTGGAACTCAGGTTTGGTACAACATAAGCCCACGCTATTTTGGTCATCCGTCACATCTTGATGAGCACTTGGGAGAGCAGTACCCAAGATAGAGCTGATGCTGAACCCTGGCTGTACCTAGTGGAACTCAGGTTTGGTGCAACATAGGCACACTTTGTTTTGGTTAACCGACTTGTCGTCGTGTGCCTGTTGCAGAGTTCCACTAGGCGGTCATCAAGATGTAACCGATGACCAAAATAGCGTGGGGCTATGTTGCACCAAACCTAAGTTCCACTAGGTACAGCCAGGGTTCAGCATCAGCTCTATTTCAGGTACTGCTCTCCCAAGTGCTCATCAAGATGTGATGGATGACCAAACTAGCGTTGGCCTATGTTAGACCAAACCTAAGTTCCAGTAGGTACAGCCAGGGTTCAGCATTAGCTCTATCTTGGGTACTGCTCTCCCAAGTGCTTATCAAGATGTGACGGATGACCAAAATAGCGTTGCCCTATGTTGCACCAAACCTGAGTTCCACTAGGTACAGCTAGCGTACAGCATCAGCTCTATTTCAGGTACTGCTCTCCCAAGTGCTCATCAAGATGTGACGGATGACCAAAATAGCGTGGGCCTATGTTGCACCAAACCTGAGTTCCAGTAGGTACAGTCAGGGTTCAGCATCAGTTCTATCTTGGGTACTGCGTTCCCAAGTGCTCATCAAGATGTAACGGATAACCAAAATAGCGTGGGCCTATGTTGCACCAAACCTGAGTTCCACTAGGTACAGCCAGGGTTCAGCATCAGCTCTATCTTGGGCACTGCTCTCCCAAGTGCTCATCAAGATGTGACGGATGACCAAAATAGCGTGGGCGTATGTTGCACCAAACCTGAGTTCCACTAGGTACAGCCAGGGTTCAGCATCAGCTCCATCTTGGGTACTTTTCTCCCAAAGGCTCATCAAGGTTTGTCGGATGACCAAAACAGTGTGTGCATATGTTGCACCAAGCCTGAGTTCCACTAGGTACAGCCAGGGTTCAGCATCAGCTCCATCTTGGGTACTACTTTCCCAAAGGCTCATCAAGGCGTGTCGGATGGCCAACACAGTGTGTACATATGTTGCACCAAGCAAAACGCCTATGTCTGACGGAGCCTTAATACAGCTGAGACCAGCTGAGGGTTCTTCATCAGATACTTCAGACCTTCGATTGTTGACATCAAATGAAGCGGCCCACCAATTTGATTATTTTTTGTAAAGGCGGTATGTCGATCTCCAATAGTTTGGTTGGGCTCTTGTGTTTTCTAATCAGGGTCACCAGGTACTCCAGATCTTCGATTATCCTAGTTTTTATAGTTTTCCCTTTATGTGGCCATTAAACCCTAACTCTGTACCAAATTTCAGCTCTCTGAGTTTATGGGAAGTACTAGTTCTATTCTGATGATCATAAGTGAGTGAGTGTGTGTCATAAATGCGAAACTTTGCTTTCGCTTAACTTCGGAACTAAATGACCTACAGACTTGAAATTTTGGATTTTAAGTATGTGATTATAGCTTACTGGATGACGAAAATTTCTGCGTTCTGGTCTTATCCAGAGGTTCTCAAATAGGGACCTGAAAATGCGGCGAAATGGTTCCAGTAAAGGATGGTACGGCAGTGTTTGCTTCGCGCTCGACTTGGCGGGGGCACTGCCGTGCCCCCCGATGAGCCGTTGTAATTGTTTTAAATCAATCTGTACTTTTACTAGTTACAACTTAATTAATACGAACACTAAGTGTCTCTGAGCACGAGCCACTGGTCAGTATGGCCGTGTTAGCGGCTTTCCAAAAATAAGAGTAATAATACCGCATTCTTATTTACTTGTGTTCATTTATAAAAAGTAAGGTGATTGAACTTCCCAATTTTACTTTAGTTAAAATAATTAAACAATTGTGACGCCACTACCGGTCAGCCCACCTCACCTGACGAACAGGTGGAAGTGGTCGAGATTGGAGGGGCGATGGTCTAATAAAAGGCCTTGCACCTCATTAAAGCGACCATTATTATCTGAGCAACCTTAGCAGTAAGACCTTAACAGCCTATGCTGACAAAAAGTGTCCTATAAGTGTATTATTGTCATTTATTGTACGATGGTGCTACTAATATTACTGTAAATAGCTAAAGTGCTGATAGTTTAAAAAGTGTGCTGTGTAAAGTTATAAATAAACGATAAATATGAGTATTTTACAACGAAGTTTCTTTTCTACAACGAAGACCTCAGCCTTCCTACTACGAGTTACCACGATTAGCGCTCAAAAGGAAGCCGAGCCCTAACATATATGTGGTATTTTAACTCATCATCTTCCTCGCGTTTGTCCCGGTCTTTCGCCACGGCTCATGGCACTAGATATTACGAAAATATGTTTTTAATAATTTCCGTTAAAGGGCATTTTACCAGCTACTTGCATTTTAGGTTTTGGAATTTTTGTATTACTTATTCCACTCAGACTTACGAGTTCTTTCGGTCCTAAGACGAGAAAAAAGTGTCCCACATACAATTCTTTTTTGTCCGTTTTGTTAGAGCCATAGAAGGGGAAGGTTTTTTCTCAGTAAAAATGAAAAACTGATGATTCTGAGTAGAAATAATATAAAAAATTCCAGTTAAAAAAATACATTTGGTACCTACTTCAAATAAAAATGCCCGTAACCTAAGGCGCGATTCGGGAAATGAATTAGAGATTCACTAGATATGAAATAGTAAAGATATGTGCCGTTTCACGGCAAAAGGTACATTATGGCGCCGCAATAATATTATTACGGCGCTATGCGACGTAAGCGCCTGCCGCCATAAGGTACCTTTTGCCGTGGAACGTCACATATTTTTACTATTTCATATCTAGTGAATCTCTAATTCATTTCGCGAATCGCGCCGCTAGTCATTTAGTCTACTTTTTCTGCAGGTGAACTGAATATAGCGAACATAGCGAAAGACGGGCGCGACATGTACTGCGTACGCGCGTCCCACGAGTACCGACGAGCACTGACACTTCTCAAGGCTCAGGGCGTGACGCATATAATCGTTGACACTGATCCGAAGAAGCTACGGCAATTAGCCAGAGCTGTAAGTACATTTTTTTAACACATTCAAAGCCAAGAACCCGACTGTCGGGTACACTCGGCTCGATTCGGGAAATGAATTAGAGATTAACTAGATATGAAATAGTAAAGATATGTGACGTTTAAGCGCCAACGGCCATAAGGTACCTTTACCCGTAGGACGTCACATATCTTTACTATATCGTATGAATCGTATCTAGTTAATCTCTAATTAATTTTCCGAATCGCGACGACTGTTCGTAGCGACTACGAGCACCATACGGCGAAAATGTGGCTACGCACTACGAGCGTAACCCGTAGCACTTAGTGGCAATGAATGTGTATTGCACAAAATAATTTCTTCCTAGCGTTAACCTGGTATTTTTGCCACGGCTCATGAGAGATTGACAAGTAATCCCAAGAATTGGCGTAGGCACTAGTTTTTACTAAAGTGACTGCCATCTGACCTTCCAACCCAGAGGGTAAACTAGGCCTTATCGGGATGAGTCTAGTTTCCTCACAAAATAACAATACACCATACAGTGCGGATTCAGATATTTTTGAGCACCTTGACCGCTTCGATGTATCTGATGGCGACTGTACAGTCGATTCCAAAGAGATGTATCCACTTTTTCAGTTTATTACAATGCAGTAGGTAAGGTGAAAAAGTGGATACATCTCTTTGGAATCGACTCTTCATTTCATTATAGTATAAATTATCTCAGGTGATTTTTTCGGGTTCGGGTGCTAATCCGTTAAACAAAAGCCTTTGTTTATTTTAAGAGCGCTCTACAGCACGCGCCAAAGCAACCATTTCGTTTAAGAAGCAACTATCGTGATAGTATTAAGGTTCAAGTTCATGTGACAGCTCGCTCAGAGAACAATCAGGGTGGTCTTATTTTTGGAGATAACAAAACGTGTTATCTCCGTTATGGGCTATTTTATGAATTTGAACCATATAAATAGAATGGTAAGTTTGCTTTTTAAACGGGCTTGTTCCCGTTACTTATGTCGGGGCTATTAGCAGTAAGTAGTGTAACCACCGCATAAAGGAAACAATACCTTTTGTTTAACAGATTAGGGTCCGAGCCCGAAAAAATCACCTGAGATAATTCATACTATAATAGTACCTAAAAAAAACCATTTATTAGATAGAACTTTAATCGTTTTTTTTTTGTTTTACAGATTCTTCAGCTACAAATGAACAATGAAAACTACCATTATATTTTTACATCATTTGTAAGTATCTTGTAAAAGAATTTTTTTTTTGACCCATTGAGACGATTCAAGAACTTGCATACGATTTTCATTGCATTGCGGTAGTTGGTCGATCGACTGATCCATTCTACTCTGCAGTTAGCAATGTATTGAATAATGCATATAGGGAGCGTGCATGGACTACAGGGGGCAGCATAGGAGTCGACAGATTTTTGTCGCGAGGCGTAAATGTGAAGTTTATGCTTCCGATGTAGCCCACAAGATGGCAGAACCTATACTATGCACAAAAAAACGTACGAGAACGGTAGATGGTAGCACTTGCTTTGCCAATGTACATATTTATTTATATTTATTTAAAATTTAAATCAGGCAACAAGGCCCATATTACAAATACCTTACAGACTAACATACATATATATATATATTATAAACTTAAAAACTAAACACTATTTATGCAACAAAACGGCGTGGCTCCGTTGAATCGGCTGTTCTTGTGTCGGATTCGGCAGTTTGCCCCGGAACCTCCGAAACACGACACCTTTCGACCAGAAGTCGGCGCACTCGATGGTCTCTTGCAGCGGTCGCGGCACGCGCACCACAAAAGAGTTGAAGTGCACGTAGTATTTATGTTTCCGATAGAGGCCACAAGATGGCAGACCCTCCAACGCGCACGATCCTTATTGCATATTGCATTGCGTTCTTGAACCGTGTAAATGGAGCTGAAATTACTCAATGCTAATCAGCCGAAAGACGTCCACTGCTGGACATAGGCCTCCCCCAGAAACCGGATCTTTGCCGGAGATTCTTAGCACCCCTGACTCCGCCAGTGCCCTGACCGCTACCAGAGCACCGGGAGTCACCGGAAACTCGGGGCCGCGATTTGGTTTGGTTTTGGTTTGGCGGCTTATTATACTGGGGGGTAAAATTGCTTCTTATAAATTTGGCGCCCGAGTACAAAACTCTATTAATTTTCAGTAACAACTGAAATTTCACCAAAAAAGCAATATTTTCAGGACATGGAACTCTTCGACCTTGAAGATTTCTACTACAACCGGGTCAACATGAGCGGTTGGCGGCTGGTTGACCGTGACTCTGACAAGGTCAAGGACGCTCTGCTAGTCATGGAGAAGTTCCACCCTATTGGCGCTAGTATACTAACTGGAGGTCATATAAAGGTCAGTAAAGAAAGGCAAATGCAAGAACACTCCTGACCGTGACTCTGTCAAGGTCAAAGACGCTCTGCTACTCATGGAGAAGTTCCAACCTGTTGGCGCTAGTATACTTACTGGAGGTCATAGAAAGGTCAGTGAAGATCAACAATAAATGGTAGTCAAGGTCAAAATGAGTATTGCTGGGACGTCAGTCTTTCCGTGACCACAGCTGGTGCAACTCAGCTGAAACGTCGGAATTTAAGGTAAAACAATGAAATCATATCGCCCGTTCGTGCAATATATCTTGTTTGTAAATAAATGATTTCTCCCACTTCGTGCAATTAATTAAAATGAGTTTTCAAAAGTTAAAGATATGATTAAGGACATTTTGACTCAAGGTCATAATAGTGAAACGAATGGAGCGGATTTAGAAAAGGCTAAGAACCCTGAAGAAGGTCTATACATTGCTGAAGGTCTTAACAAACTTACTTACTTACTCCTCTGGCGCAGCGACCCAAAGTGTATCTTGGCCTCCAACACGACTGCTCGCCACTGATCCCGGTCCTGTGCCGTTTCTCGCCAGTTTTCTATCCGGAGCTCGCGCAGATCAGCGTCCACCACATCCGCCCATCGATACCTAGGTCGGCAGACCGGGCGGCGTCCTATCGGTTTTCCCTCAAACGCTCTTTTCACCGCCCGATCACCTCCCATTCGCTCAAGATGGCCGAGCCACCGAAGCCATTGCGCCTTTGTCACACCAATGATGTTTAGTCCTGCAATTAGTTCTTCAACTTCAGCGTTTTTTCGGATTCTCCAACTGCCATCGGGTCTCTGCGTTGGGCCGAGGATTTCCTTCCTTAACAACCTTTTGTAAAATTAATTTAGCATCTAAATTCAAGAGTAAACATTGAAATAACACCTCTTAGTTTAACCGGTTCAAAACAAGAAGAAGACAAAGGTTTCAAAGTCATTAAAATCGAATTAAGCTTTTAATAGCGTTTATTTTAACGATTAACGTTACCAATTATTTCTTAGACTAGAACCAAGAGAAGTCTACAACGATTTTGATAGCACACGCAGTGCAAGTGTCATTTATAGGTACGTCATAATTTCATAGAACCTCACCCCATTTTACGGTACCAGGGCCGTCTTAAACTATGCTGAGGCCCCTGAGCACATACGAATTTGGGGCCCTTTAGAAAGTAAAGAAAGCTAATTAAACTATCATTTTTCTACTATGATCTTCTATTTATTATGTGTGTAGGTAATCCAATAATATGTGACGTTCCACAGAAAAAGGTACCTTATGTCGGCTGGCGCTTACGTCGCATAGCGCCGCAATAATATTGGAGCGACGTTAATAATAGCGTAAGCGCCAACCGCCATAAGGTACCTTTACCCGTGGGACGTCACATATATACTGTTACTGTCTGTCCTTCGGGGCCCCCTTAGGATGGGGGCCTTGGGCATGGGCCCCGTGTGCCCTTATGGTAAAGACGTTACTGTACGGTATCCTCTTTTTCCAGACGGAGCCAGCTCTTCTCTACGACGCTATACAAGTCCTGGCGATGGCTTTGGCAGCAAGCAAGGAGGTGGGCCCTACCAACGCCTCGTGTGATGACGAGACCACGTGGAGTAATGGGAAGGATGTCATGGAAAATATCAATAAGGTATTTGCTCCACTCAATTTTCAATTCAAGACAGGATTGTTAGGTTTTAAAGTAAAAAAACCGGCCAAGTGCGAGTCGGACTCGCGTTTCTAGGGTTCCGTACATAAGTCCGACTCACGCTTGACTGCACATTTGTAATAGGTTTTCCTGTCATTTATAGGTAAAAAACTATTGTGTATTTTTTTTCAAAATTTTAGACCCAGTAGTTTCGGAGATAAAGAATGGTATTTTTTTGGCTATTTTCTTAAATAACTTCGAACCTATGTATTTCAAAATTATGAAAAATACATCTCCATCTTTGGGTCACTAATTTACAAAATGTGTACCAAATATCAACTTAATTGGTCCAGTAGTTTCCGAGAAAATAGCCTGTGACAGACGGACAGACATACAGACGCATGAGTGATCCTATAAGGGTTCCGTTTTTTCCTTTTGAGGTACGGAACCCTAAGAATTGGAAATTTGAGGGGTTAGTCCAGTTTCCTCACGATGTACCTTGGAAATATTTCCCGCACCTATTATACTTTTGATCTCTGTTTGGTCCAAAGGTTAACTAGTAGAGAATGCCTACTGCAATTAAGTTCACCTTAGTAAACTGACGACAATACCCTAATTAAAACAAAACATTGACCTTGAGATAGCCATGTATAGTGTCAGCAAATCTTTAGAAGTGTATATAGTCGATTTCAGGAGTGCCAACGACGAGGCGAATATGATGTAATTCGATCCATCTGCATTAAATATGCATCTGCAAAAATATTACATCGAATTTTTGTCAGAAAGGATAAATAAAGTTAAGAATATCTTGTATAGTTTTATTTCTGTCATTGTTTCAAAAGTGCAAAAATTTATGGCCCACCCTGTACAACTTTTACTGTGCAATAAAGTTTAAAATAAATAAACGTTACCTTCACCGAAAAGCGACTGGTATTCGAGCAGGGGCTTCAACTTACGAAACCAGAGGGTTTGGCAGTTGCACACCTTATCAACGCTTCTTTCCCATACATAAGACATTTTGTACAATATTAGAATGTCCCAAACTCTTTCAGATCCACGCGCACGGCCTGACAGGCCCCATCCAGTTCCAAAATGGCGTCCGCACCAACTTCAGCCTACAGCTGATGCGGCTAGTGGGGGGCGAAAAGGGGGGAACTAAGGTGTCCGGTCATTGGAATCCGGGCGACGGACTGACCATCACTGATCCAGCGGCGTATAAGAGAGATCCACCGCCTAATGTGACCTTGACTATTGTTACTGTGGAGGTGCGTAACATTTTCTACTTCTTCATTTCCTTAAGGCCTCTGTACACAGTGGCTAACGATGGGCCATGCCAAGCCACTGCCATGAAGACTGTGTGAACACCTCAGGCCACGCTACGCTACGATTCCCATACGATTCCTTTGAAGTGTCAAAAAACCGACAACGTCCCGATTCCGCACTACGCAACACACAAGTACAACAAATACAAAATACACAAATACAAATGCTTTAATCGTCTATCATAGGTGTACACAACATGATATTGCATATGATGGTAAAAAAGGAAAATTGTTCCACTATGTCGTACCCAAGGGCATACGAAATTAAGTTTGATTGCTAATAGCAATTAGCATGCACCATGCACTAAATTAAGATTTACAGGCAGTGTGCACCAATAAATTAAGTAAAATGTCCAAATAATATCAATTAAAAATAATATAAATATCATTAAAAAAAATCATTAAAAAAAAATTATCATTATACATATCACATTTTCAATTTAATAATAATTATTCAGTAAAGGTTGTCAAAGAGAAATTCATTACATGAGTAGAAAGCCTTCCTAACCAAAAATTCTTTTATTTACTTACTTACTTACTTACTTGGTTGGCACGGATACCCAAAATGAGTCTTGGCCTCCAACACAAGAGCACGCCACTTTGATCGGTCCAGAGCGGTATCCCGCCAGCTTTCGCCGACGCCCAGCTCACGGAGATCTGCCTCCACTCTATCTGCCCAACGGTATTGAGGACGACCAATAGGACGGCGCCCAGTTGGTCGACCCAAGTAGGCCCTTTTGGCTGCCCGATCTTCACCCATCCTTTCGAGATGGCCAAGCCAGCGGAGACGATGCGCTTTGGTCTCACCTATTATATTCGGCTCGGCTATCAGATGTTTTATTTCGGCATTATTTCGGATCCTCCAACTGCCATCGTCTCTTTTGACGGGTCCCAGAATCTTCCTTAACACCTTACGTTCTGTGACTAAAAGGCTGTTCTCCTCCTTGAGTGTTAGTGTCCAAGCCTCACACCCATACATCAGAATGGGGCGGATCACGGTCTTGTAGATCCGTAGCTTAGTACGTCTACTAAGAAGCTTGGACACCAAAACCTTATGGAGCGCAGCACTGCAGCGTAAGGCGTTTTGAGTTCGGATGTTGATTTCGTCCTCCCTTGTATGTGTATCCGAGACAGTGCACCCAAGGTATTTAAACTTGGACACTCCTTTGTAAGTGTTTTCACCCACAAGTAGGTTCCGTCTTTGGGTGCGACTGTCCCTGTACCGCTTCATGTGGAGGTATTCCGATTTATCATGGTTGATTCTGAGACCCACTTTTGCTGCTTCTTGCTCCAAGCAACTCCAAGATACTTGCCGATATTTCTACCTCTTCACGGTTTTCCCCTAGCAAGGCTAGATCATCCGCGTAACCTATCAGTCTATGCCTTCCATTCAGTTCGACACCAATGTCAAGCGTAAGTAGTTTTCGAACAACATGTTCCAGAACCAAATTGAAAAGCATAGGGGACTGGGCTTCGCCTTGCTTCAGACCGGTCTTTTACAGATTTTTTAAATATATTTTATTGTTATAAACTCTAGGAGCCATACCGAGAACGCTTTTTGACAAGAGAGCCGTTCTCGATGGATGTGCACAGACCATGTGTTGCAGACGTTGACTATTAAGACATCGAAATATATCTGGATGTTTCTTCACAAAAATTACTAGTTCATAGATACGCACAAGTAGTTCGCAGAAATCGCGAAGCGTCTGGTTGACGTAACTGGTGACTGAAGAGCTGGCGGCTTCCTCGCACAACGTATCAGCATTGCGATACTGCGAGGAAATACCGCCAGCATCCTTGGTACAATGCCTCACGGGCCTATTTTAGATTTAAGCTAGTTATTAATTTCGTTTAGTAGTACCACTGTATATATCTTGTATGTAAATCGATGATTTAAAAACTAACCAGATACATTTTCATTTTGCAGGAAAAACCCTACGTAATGGTAAAAGAAGGCTGGAACCTCCAAGGCAACGCCCGTTTTGAGGGCTTCTGTATCGACCTTCTAGCCAGAGTGGCGGCGAAGGCGGGCTTCGCGTACCGGCTGCGGCTTGTGCCAGACAACATGTACGGAGCCAGGGACCCGGACACGGGACAGTGGAACGGGATCGTCCGGGAACTCGTGGACCGGGTAAAATATTTGAGAAAAATATTACGGAATTATATCGATTTGCACTAGAATAGGATTACTGCATCATAGAAGTATTGTCATCATATTCCTATCGTTCTTATGGAGTTTTGCAAAATGATCGAATGAAAGAATTGTTAATGAAAAACGAACAAATACGAGTAAATTAATGACGAATGATAAACGAATAAAAAATTAAAGAACGGAAGTGAATGATAAATGAATGGAGAATTATAAATGAATGATGAATGAATGACGATTGAATTATGAATGAAAGAAAAAATGATGAATGAATGAAATAATGAATGAACAAGTGATCCAGCATCAACGGACTAGGCTGGGAGGCCGTTATAGCTGTAATATTAATGATTTCGGTTCCAGAAAGCTGACATCGCGGTGGCATCCATGACGATAAATTATGCGAGAGAGGCGGTGATAGACTTCACCAAACCATTCATGAACCTCGGCATTGGCATACTTTTCAAGGTGAGCTGATCTTTTAACCGTAAGGGGATAAAATAGTTTTCAAAAACATAGAAATTTCCGAAATATCTTTGTTCAGGTATTTATGAACACCTTTGTTGCTCCGATTTATCTGACGACGACGGTACTTGCGCCAACGATGTCTGTATGTCGGCAGCCGATCGTAAAATTCCTGTGTAATGTTTTGACGGTAGTCACATTAAATCAATAGATAGGTAGCATAGAGGTTCGTTAGGTTGCTTCAGATGCCCGAACTCAAACTGTCCAGAAAAAATAGCGGGGGCTATTGCGGGGCTTCGTCGACTCAGGGACCGAGACAATGATTTTTACAATACATGATATGCCTAGGAATTTTATGATCTGCCGGATTTTACGATCGGCCGCCGACATGTACATATAATACCTCAGGTATTGTAACCAGTGATGTATTCGCAGGTACCGACGTCTCAGCCGACGCGTCTCTTCAGCTTCCTCAACCCGTTGGCCGTCGAGATCTGGCTGTACGTCCTGGCTGCTTACATCCTGGTGTCTTTCACACTGTTCGTTATGGCACGATTTTCACCGTACGAATGGTACGTAAATATTTGTAATAATATTTTTTAACTTCCAATACCTAGTGCTCACCTCAAGCGAATGACATAATAAAAAATAAAGCAACACAAACACAGGTAAACAATAGTCGGTCTTATCGCAAGAAAACGATCTCTTCCAGACAACCTTTAGGTCTGTTTTTTACCTGTGTTTGTGTTGCTGTTCTTATTTATTATGTTCTTCGCTTGAGTTGAACAAAAAATATTGTATTGTATATTGTATTGTATCAATACACTGAAAGGACTGTTGTCCAATCGCCTTGGAGTGGTAAGAGTGTATGAGGAAAATGTGGAAGCTTTTTTATGACAACGAGCACGGCTCGCCTGACAGTAAGCAATACCGTCGCCTCTGGACACTCGCAGCACCAGAGTGGTTTTAAGTCCCTTTGGGTCCCAGAAATTGTAAGGTATCACAGTGGACCTCGTTAGAGATGGCGGGACGAGCTGGAGACTTAAGGAGTAAGGGATACGTGGAAGAATAGGACTAGGAGTAGGAGGGATCCTATTCTTCCACGTATCCCTAACTCCTGGGTGTGAAAGGGTGTCTTTGCCCACCTGTGAGCCAATATGAGCTCATAATAAAAAATATAATACTAGTTGTTGCTGTTTCTAGCGACAAGTTTTATTACCATGTTACAATTACGAAAATGGTACAAGTAAACCATTTAATTAAGATATTGATTGTATGATTACAGGTCGTCAAGCACGCACGTCTGCGGACACGAGACGAAGCTGCTCACGAACCAGTTCAGCGTCTGCAATTCTCTGTGGTTCATCACGGGAACCTTCCTGAGACAAGGCTCTGGCTTGAACCCGAAGGTACTGTGACCCTAAGTCTGCTATAGTTTGATTGAATCGATTTTTGACAGTTATGGCTTAGGCTATCAGTTAAAGTAGTTAAACGGGTCTTAGTTTCACATAATAATATTATAAGGAGGAAATATTATTTGCACTGATGAATGTTATCGCTAATGGCTCTTTTACAATAGGGTGATAAAACAATTATCAGTCGAAGTATTTTTTTTTTTATTTATTTATATAGCCCTTTATTCTGAACATGATTGTTGGTTTTTAGTTTTGAATGTTTATATGAAGTCTCTTGGGTCAGTGTGCCTGTCGGCAAAGGCCTCCTCCAACTCCTTCCAGTATTTCCTCTCTCTTGCCACCCTTGTCCAGAGTGGTCCCACTGTGAGTATAATTTCGTCTTCCCATCGTGTTAATTGAGGGCCTTGCGATCTTGATCCATCTGTAGGGTGCCACATGAGAATTCTTTGGCTCCACTTCTCTGTTTTGCATCTTATAGTCGAAGTATACCTACCTGAGCTAAAAAATCTTGATCTCAGTTACTAGTATTCTAAGTAAGTCAGTAATCTAAACAAATATGTAAAGAAACATTAATTTCATAGTTAAGACGATTTGTGTCAAAGAAAAGTTCATGTACCTAATAACGTGTCGATGTTATCCCAGAAACACACACTATCATAACTTAGTTAATCCCGCTATATGGATGGGACGTGCGCCAAAGCACTTCACACCTGTTTTGTATTTTTTTTATTCTGCGTTTTTTAACGTCCGCTTATAAAGCGCTCGTGCGAATGAGGCCTAAATATAAAGTTTTATGACCAATAGGTACAAATTATATTTCGACGACTATAGATACTTTAAAAATATTTTATTTATGTCGGTTTACAGGCAACCTCCACCCGAATAGTCGGCGGCATCTGGTGGTTCTTCACTCTGATCATCCTGTCTTCTTATACTGCTAATCTGGCAGCCTTCCTGACGGTGGAGAGAACAGTTCTGCCGATACAGAGTGCTGCCGATTTGGCGGCTCAGAATAGTGTGCAGTATGGAACGCTCAATGGAGGATCGACTATGACATTCTTCAGGGTACGATTCAGTAATTTAAATGGACCTCTAAACTTAATTTATTGATATAGTTTTTTTGCTAGCTCCGTCATTCTAAAAAATGAATGAATAAATGACAAACAAATGATAAATTAATGATGAATGATTGAAAGAATGAATGAATAATGGAAAATTAATTAATTGTGAATAAATAAGTAATAAATAAATGAATTAAAAATGAATGAATGGTAAATAAATAAATAAATGAATGATAGAGATTAAGGGTACCGTCAGTTACTGTATTCTGCTTACCATCGGTCTGATCGCCTATTTGCCACCTTCCTGTCTTCATATGCTGCTAATCTGGCAGCTTTCCTGACGGTGGAGAGGACAGTTCTGCCGACACAGAGTGCTGCCGATTTAGCCGCTTAAAATAAGTTTACGGCACTGGAGGACTGTGTATGGCACGCTCAATGAAGGATCCACTATGACGTTCTTCAGGGTAAGATTTCCGACAGTCAGGCCTAGCTAAATTTCTTGCTGGAGTCTACTTGCTAGGTGTAGCAAACCAGCGACAAAGCTCACCACACCCAGTACGGATATCATGGTCGTTCTTGTCTACATGACAGCGTGATAAAACGGTATCCGTCTCTTTCATTCGCGCTCTAGTAAAAAGTGACGGATATTTTGTCACGTGGATAAATCCATCCATAATAGGCCTGCTGTCTCGCTGGAGCGCCAACTTTGTAGTATTCCAGTATAGCAAAAAGGCGTGATGCCTCCCATTAGTTCGATTCCCTCACCACACCGAGCTCAGGTTGAGCCGCTCTACTGATCTCGCTGGAGCGCAAACGTCATGTGTGTGATGTGTGTGTGTGTATTTTCAGGATTCCAACATCGACATCTACCAAAAGATGTGGCAGCACATGTCTACCACCTCCCCTCCTGCGCTCGTCTCCTCATACGAGGAGGGCGTGAGGAGAGTCCTGCAGGGGAACTACGCGTTCCTCATGGAGTCCACGATGCTGGACCACAGAGTGCAGAGGGACTGTAATCTTACGCAGATTGGAGGGCTTTTGGATTCTAAAGTAAGTATTATTTAAAAATATGTAATTTTTAAACGATTCCAGTGTTGGACACTGGAGGACCAAGGCCATTTTTTCCTTCGTAGGTATATGACATTTATTTCGGTTTGTAATTTTTATGGCGTATCCAGACTAGTCAATTTTTCGCCAATCTGATGAAATTGCCCGATCGAATCAGGACGTGCGGACGCAAACGCCAATTTGGCTCGCCGAATTCAACCGCCGATAATGACCGATATTACCGATAAAATGAGGTGCGGACGCAAGAATACCAATATGTTTCGCCAGTATTTTCGTTCAGGGGCATTTTTTCAATTTAGAGGGCTCTAATATCACCATAAATCTAAAATTGGTGATTAAATTGGAGATTGACGCCAATTTCATTTCTGATCAAATCGGTCGATTTGATCATCCCGTCTGGATACCGCTTTAAACGTTTCAATAAAGCAAATTTTACCCAAATTATTGATCAAAATAACTCGTTATTAATATCTTTGTCAAATCTCGATCTCAAACGTCTGACGGTCGAGAAGTCGAGATCTTGAAACACCCAATCTCAGATTCTTCGCGCGAGATCTTTATTCGCGAATCTTGGTTCCAGAGGGTTTAAATTACCGCGAACCACGACGTGTTGCCTCCCTGTCACATTTACGTACGAATTTAAAAGTGCGACAGGAAGGCAACACGTCGAACGTGGTTCGTGGTAGGCCCTGATTGCATTCCCTATCTTATCGTAACAATTTCAGGGCTACGGAATCGCGACGTGGAAGGGCAGCCCGTGGCGGGATCGCATCTCGCTCGCCATTTTAGAACTGCAGGAGAAGGGGGTCATACAGATACTGTACGACAAGTGGTGGAAGAACACTGGTGACGTGTGCAACAGAGATGGAAAAGACAGCAAGGCCAATCCACTCGGAGTGCAGAATATTGGTAAGTTGTGGACTCTTTGAGCTGCATTATTCTCAGTCATATGTTTTTATTCTGAACGCTAATTTCCCTTGGCGTATATAATGTTGGTGGGTCGCCATTTCTCTCTCTCTTTCTCTCTCTCTCTCTTAACCTATACGACAAGTGGTGGAAGAATACTGATGGTGACGTGTGCAACAGAGACGGAAAAGATAGCAAGGCCAATCCATTAGGAGTGCAGAATGATATGATATGATATGATATGATATGATATGATATGATATGATATGCTGAGTTCCCTTTCTTGATGCGCACTTAATGTCCTAGCTTTCTGCCTTTATTGTCTGTACATGTTTGTACATGTTTGTGACTGTCACGAATAAAGGCCTGCGCAAACCGGCGGAGCGCAGCGCAGATCACTTTAAAATGATCAATGTATTTTCTTCCCTATTTCAATTACCTTCAGGTATAAATTTAAATCGGAGCATCACGGAGGATTGTTAC
This sequence comes from Cydia splendana, assembly GCF_910591565.1. Lineage (NCBI taxonomy): Eukaryota > Metazoa > Arthropoda > Insecta > Lepidoptera > Tortricidae > Cydia > Cydia splendana. The sequence continues at coordinate 2,325,962 of NC_085985.1, forward strand.
TCCGCGGCATCGAGGAGCACGTTAGAGGATACCGTGGCGGTAGGCGCCGGCATGCCGCGGCATCTCCCGGTATGCGCCGAGGCATCCCGAGTGCGCCGGGGTAGCGCCGGGACGACGGGGGGAACTCGTGCACACTAGTCACTAATCCCTTTTGATAATAGAACACACGCGGCGGCATGCGCCGAAGTGCTCCCTGGTGCCCCGGCCGCCGGCGCCGGGCTGGCGGGCGCTCGCGGTATCGCGGGGGATTTTACCTCGCCGGTGTGCGCTGCGCGGCGTAAATCCTCCTCGGTAATCTGCGCTGCGCTCCGTCGGTTGCGCAGGCCTTAAATGTCTCTCATTTTTTTTACTTTCTCTTTAGGTGGTGTGTTCGTGACGCTGCTGTGTGGACTGGCTCTAGCCATAGTGGTGGCCATATTGGAATTTTGCTGGCACACCAAGAAAAACGCATCACAGGGGAGACAGTCACTGTGCAGCGAAATGGGACAGGTACGATCACAGAATAAGTAATAGTACCTACTACCGTACAGAAAGGAAACTTCCTACAAAACCGAAGTTTGACAGCGGTTCAGGGACGAATGATGCTGTCCCTTTCTAATGTATGGCACTATCCCTTTCGGCTATTTAGGGTTGTCAGAATTCAAGTAATTATGTTATCTGTGGTTGTGCATGCAAAGGGACGTCAAGTTGTGCCAATCCTAATAATAGCTCGGAGCAATGCTGAGCCTAACGGAGCCAAAAAAGCCCGAAAGCTCTAGTTTCCTACCCCTACATCGACACATGTCAGGTGACCCTACTGTTTTCTATATTTAATATACTTCAAAAGGAGAAAACTCTCCATTCATAGGCACCTATTTTTAGGGTTCCGTACCCAAAGGGTAAAACGGGACCCTATTACTAAGACTCCGCTGTCCGTCCGTCCGTCCGTCCGTCTGTCACCAGGCTGTATCTCGTGATCTGTGATAGCTAGACAGCTGAAATTTTCACAGATGATGTATTTCTGTTGCCGCTATAACAACAAATACTAAAAACAGAATAAAATAAAGATTTAAGTGGGGCTCCCATACAACAAACGTGATTTTTTACCGAAGTTAAGCAACGTCGGGCGGGGTCAGTATTTGGATGGGTGACCGTTTTTATAGATAATGGCACGGAACTCTTCGTGTGCGAGTCCGACTCGCACTTGCCCGGCTTTTTGCTCTAATTATCTTCGCGATTTGTTAACTTCAGGCTGCGTTTCCACCAAAGATATACGAGGATGCGTAGTGAGGGAAGTGTTTCTTAAGAATCAATAGAAAATTGTCCACTAGAGCTGCGCTGAGCGAGAATAGGTAAATGAGGTTCTATTGGGTCTTGACAAACACATCCCTTGGGGAGATCTCTCGGAGAAAATAAATCTTTCTTTTGTTAATTTCAGGAGTTGAGGACAGCGATGCGCGGGGGCTCTTCAAGTAGGACAGTCCTACGGCCGGGCTGCTCGCGATGCTCCCCCGCGACCCACGTGCCCCCAGCACCTTCTAGATACGAGGTAACAGCAGATGGAGACTCAAATCCTTCGCACTCTGTATGGGCATTTTCACTTAAAGTATACTATTTACTTTTTTTCGAAAATCCATCAACTTTTGAGTTATTTTTACTCACAATCACGAGGACTACCAATTTATAAAGAAAAAATATGTGTTATAAAAATGACACTTTTGTAACGCATTTTCACATACATTTTGTATGGACCGTTACAAAACTGACACCCAAAATTTGTATAAAAAACTGGGGACACTTTTGACACGTGATTCTGACTCTAAATTACCCAAATGTTGATGGTTTTTCGAAAAAAAAGTAAATACCATTTACCATTTTTTCTCAAAACCCCCGTATAAAGAACGTACGATGTTGTCCCAAGGCCCATATATCTCTAGCAGCGTCTGTGATGTTCCCCCGCGACCCACGTGGCTCCAGCACCCTCTAGATCTGATTAGAAATCAGATTCCCTGTGGGAGCGTAGGACGATCCTACCAACTGCGCCATATAAAATATGTTTTACAGTACATATGGTGATACTTTACGGCCTTAGTGCGGGAAAGAGCACTTTCCGTGCGTATGTCGAAAGTTTAAAGGGCCATATGTACTGTAAAACGTTGTACGATACAAGTGCGAAAAGTAGGAATTTCGAACGAGAATTATAAATTGTTCTAAGTTGGACTTGGGTCTAAAAGACACCTTCCTTATCCTGTACCGTGACCCGGGTGGCCGAGGGGTTTAGGCAACTGCGCGATTACAGAGGACGCTGGTTCGATTCCAGCTCTGTGCACTGGAGACCTTGGTCACTTTCGATCGTATATGACATTTATTTCGGTTTATGACCTTAGACCAGCGGTCAGCCAAGGGCCACATAGTAGTTAACGAAGATGACGCGGGCCGCACTTTGTTGATATTTACGGCTTTATCAGACATTGACGTATGTCAATATTACAAACAAAGCTCGCGGGCCGCAAGTGAGAGGTTCGCGGGCCGCCTGTTGCCGACCGCTGCCTTAGACCGTATTTCTGTTTCAGGCCCAAGACTTATCCAACAGCGTGGTGGAACTAAAGGAGCTCCGCTGGTCGTAGCGACATGCCCGCGGGCCCGCCTCCGCGCCCGCGTCCCCCGCGCGCCGCCCGCGCACCCACAGTGAGTCTCCCTCCAACACTAGCCGTCCCTCTCTAACAGTGGCAGCTTCGCTGGTAGCGACACTCCGGCGGGCCCGCATCCATGCCCGCGTCCCCTAAAAACTCCGTCACATTGACCATCGCTACCGCGTGCAACTGGGAATGCACAGCACGTTATGAGCTACATCACATTGCCGAAGCGCGGTACCGAGTTCAATCCGTTCTCGATACGCCGACCGAATGCGGAACCAACACGGAGCGGTCGCGGCGTGCTTCCACCTTCTCACTCACCCGTCACATTGGCGCGGATCAAAGCGGTTGTGCTGCCTGCTTGCGCCTACCCGTAGCCGTAGGTAACTTACAACGCGGTTTCAACGCGGGTCCGCGATCAAAACGCTTTCAATCCGCCGACCGCGCTCAATGTGACACCACCGCCTTGCTACCGCGCCGCTCCGCGACCGGTCCGGAACGCTTCCGCGTCATTGTGACGGAGCCTTACTGACCTATTCGAATTTTAAGATACGTCAAATATTACGTCTAGATACGATATAGATATGTCAGTGTCGAAAGTGACGTTTCTTCAAACAAATAAGGCATTTTTGACACTGACATATCTAATCCATATCGTATCTAGACGTAATATTTGACGTATCTTAAAGTTCGAATCGGGCAGTTAATATCGGTTTGATACCTGGTGCACGTTCGAATTGGCCTGTCACTTATTTTATTCGTCCAACTCTCACGGAAGTTTTGTTATTAAAATGATCCATTCTTTTCAGACGCAGTGGGATCCCTCAGAAGAACGACATCGTATGTTTTGAAAGAGCCTAGAGAGGGACAGAAGAAACACGTCCAAATTATCGCGTAGTTACTTACTATACCTACTATCGTATGTATAACCATAATGATATGATTTTATTTAGAAACTTGTGGGTCAAAAACTTTTTCATCATACTTTCTCGTAAAAGATCTTATTTCTGGTAGGTGTACTGAAAGAAAATGGCCTATATTGATTCCGCGGGAGTTTGTATTGTTATAACTTCCGAAACAATTATGGTTAGTTACTTCAACTCCTATTCTATTCCGTTCCGTTCCGTTCCGTTCCGTTCCGTTCCGTTCCGTTCCGTTCCGTTCCGTTCCGTTCCGCTCCGTTCCGTTCCATTTCGTTCCGTTCCATTTCATTCCATTCCATTCGACGGTATGCCCGTCTGTTCCAGCTTTAGCAGCCACGAATAGGCCTCATTAGTCATTTTACATGTTAATCTATTATAAATCGTAAAACGAGAGACTTAAGGTATACTTTGCAATACAAGCGAAGCTATAAAAACTCTTACTGCCTATATTTTTAATAATTCTAATGTATAGTAAATTCGTGTGATTTAAAAAATATATAAAAAGTGTATAGGTACATTATTTCTATTGGGATTGGAGCAAAACAAAAAAATAATAATGTGTCCAAATAATTTAGTTGTATGTTTTTATGATTAGACTTTTTGAAACGCAAAAGAAATATTATTTATTAGTTAAAGTTGTATAGGCCCCATGCATGAACTATAGGGGGCAGCATAGGAGCCTTCAGATTTTTGGCGCGAAGCGTAAATGTGTCGTTTATGCTTCCGATGCAGCCCACAAGATGGCAGGACCTACTGTGCACAAGGAAACATACCGACGAGAACGGTAGATGGTAGCACTTGCTTTGGTACATGTGCACATGTTTCCAATTTAGGCCACAAGATGGCAGACCCTCCAACGCGCACGGTCCCTATTACATTAAGAATTTAATTACGGTACCATTTAATTAGTTTGTCACAGTGACAAAAGTATGAAGTCCCTAGTGACTTTCATGATTTGTCACTGTGACAAGGTACTAAATGGTACTGAAATTAAATTCTTTGACTTTACATAGATTTATCATACCTACCTAATATTAACATTCCTGTTTAAGTTTGACATTTTGATTAAATATCCGATGTCTGCTTATAAATAATAATACAATAGAAAAAATCTGGTACATAAAGGTACCTAGAAAACACTCTTCTTTAGTGAGTACAGATGTAGTGCATAATTATTTTCCATCGTATTCTCACGGAAACGTACGAACGTGTCTTGATATTTCAGTCTATCTCGGTACAAAAAGTACTGAGGTTGACTGAAGTAGCATGACAAATACGAATGTTGCCGAGAAAATACGATGGAAAATAATTATACGCTACATCTGTAGTCGAGTTTTGATTAACTTATTAGTTAAGTAACTGAAATATACAAACAAAATGTGTTCTTATGTAAATATCTATGTTTTGTATGTACGTGTTTGATGTATACTGTAAGTATATGGTATTTAGAGTATTTAAGTGGTGTATAATCAGTTTGCTTATAATGGATATTTGACACAGAACCCCTCCGTGCGTTATGTCTCATTTTGTATTTGATTTTGAACAGCGCGCCAAGCGGGACGTTTTGAAAATTCGAAATCCCATACAAAATGACACTTAACGCAAACCCGTACGTCACGTCACCCTATCGAATCATATTTACACTAGGAGAATGGATCTCAATTTTATTATAAGATGGAGTGAAACTAGAACGTTTGGTTAAGCTTTATTGAATAATTAAAACAAAGATTAAATAACACAATAAATAAATTATAAATCTAGCCCTAAATTAGCCTGAGACATTGTTCCCAGGACGCTGGCCGCGTTCCCCCTCTGCACAGTGAGGCTGAGTTTTTGTGCAAAAAATGCGCCAGCTCGCAGGTCGCCAGACACCCAGACTAGTTTGGTAGAAATTTCTTTTACTAGTTTTTTGTTCTAACCCATAACTAGAACTACAGTGAATAATATCAAGAAATAATTTGGACTAGGGACCTACCTACATACCTCGGTATATTAGTTACTTACGTAAGAAATAAAAGAAACATAAACATTATGGTATAGGTATTAGAGCTCTTTCTCACGGACGCGTCCGTGAGAAACAGCTCTAATACCTATACCATAATGTTTATGTGACGTCCAGTTTTTTGCGGGTACGGTTTTTTGCAGGATCCCGTTTTAGTAGTATAGGTGCTAATATAGTACAAATTGGCCTGGTATGGATTGGACTTTCAATCCGGAGGTCGCGGGTTCAAACCCCGGCTCGTACCAATGAGTTTTTCGGAACGTATGTACGAAATATCATTTGATATTTACCAGTTGCTTTTCGGTGAACGAAAACATCGTGAGGAAACCGGAATCCCAATAAGGCCTAGTTTTCCCTCTGGGTTGGAAGGTCAGATGGCAGTCGCTTTCGTAAAAACTAGTGCCTACGTCAAATCATGGGATTAGTTGTCAAGCGGACCCCAGGCTCCCATGAGCCGTGGCAAAATGCCGGGATAACGCAAGGAAGAAGAGAGGTGCTAATATAGTAACTTTCACACGAGGATGCTGTTTGCGGTATCCTGCATGCATACTACAGAAAACTGGATCCTGCAAAAAACCGTACTCGCGAAAAACTGGACGTCAGTGGGAAACAGCTCTGGGCCCGATTCGGATTTTGAAATAGACATCTATTAGATATATTTTAGACATCACCAAGATACGATAACGATATGTTTAAAATCTAACCTGTCAAATTTGACATTTGCGCGATTCTGGAGATACTCTTGAACGATTTCCACAGGATATGACTTAGAGATCCAATTCACATCTAATAGATATCTTACTCTATGTAACGTAAAAATGACATTGGTTGCCCGAATTGCGCTGCAAAAGAGAACTAGTTGATATCTAAACTATAACGTATCTAGAATGGATCTAGTACGTGTCGTCTCTTGTGAATATCTTGAAGTTCAAATACGGCAGTCTTAGTCGTTTTCAAGAAAATTTACAACAAACTGATTAGCTCATCATTGCCAGGCAATAAGGCAGTAAATGATGTCAATAAGATTAAGTAAACTAAAAATCGACTTTAACGACAACCGGGAAAATGGCGACGCCACTCTTCAAAATATTCATTATAAGCAGAACTTCCCGTGTGTTTTTTATGTGTTAAAAACGCTAGATTTTAATATATAAGTATTTATCATGTTTTATATAACATTTATGTAAACTCATCGAAATTCTTCGAATATTTATGTAATTACTTTGAAAAATAAGAGATAAAAAGAGAACAATTAATTTTTGCGATGAGAACAAGAATGAAATATGAATCAGGTGCCAAAATATAACGGGACTAATATAATGTATTATTGTAATTTCGTAAAAGTGTGATTGTATTATACTTATAAGGAGCGTTGAAGTTTGTTAAAAATTTCGCACTTTAAATGCAATACCGATGTAGTGCATTGTTTTCCATCGTATTTCCTCGGAAACTTTCATATTTGTCATGCTACTTCAGTCACAGTACTTTTAGTACCGAGACTGACTGAAATAGCAAGACACGTTCGTACGTTTCCGTGAAAATACGATGGAAAACAATTATGCAGTACAGTCGCCATCAGATATATCGGAGCGGCCAAGGTGCTCACAAATATCGGAACACGCCTCTATTGTCAGGGCGTTAGAGCGCGTGTTCAGATATTGTGAACACCTTGGCCGCTCCGATATATCTGATGGCGACTGTACATCTGTATTTATGAAAAACAAGTTTCGGTTTGAAATTTGTTTCGTACGTGCAAAAGTATTATAAAAAGTATTTAAACACTAATATAGTGTTTTTACTTTTCATGTTTTTACTTACTCTTTAAAAGAGGAGCTAGATAATTTATAATTAATATACGTAATCTTATGATAATATTTTTTGTCAGTATTAGTCACTCAATCTGCACATTTACATTTGTGTAAAAAAAATTAAAAACTTAAATATATTATTCTTATGATGTATACTTTTCTAACTGTTATATTTGTTTTATAAGTCGTAAAGTAAAAATGTTGCCAAAAACTATGCCAAACTTAACGTTAATTAGTGTCAAATGGAAGTATACGTTTTTATTACAAATATTTAAAAAAAAAATTGTTCTGTTCAAAATTGAGTGTAAATTTGATACAAATTTATTTATTATTCGTTGTTTGCTAAGTGTAAGTGTATAATTGTGAGATTTTGTAATAAAACGACGTGTTAATATGCTTATGTATTTTATTTACCTTAACTGTTTTATTTTACATTATTTACTTGCAAATAGTATCAGAATTATACTCTGTATCTTTAGGTATTTAAATAAAAGTAAACAAAATCTACCCTCAAATGGCTCCTTAAGCCAGTTGAGGGTAGATGAAAACATTACATGATTAAATAATGTAGGTTAAAGTCAGGTCGTTCAGTGACAGATCAAGGCGATTTTGTATTTGGTTGGTTAACCAATAAATGTTATAACTACCCGAAAATTTACAAATTGTTTACTTTTATTTAAATACCTACCTAAAGATACAGACTATTAAACTTTTTAAAGGGCCTCCTACCGTGAACAGCGAAGTTCGCTAATTACGGGCATTTTTCTCTTTTACTCCAATTGAAAGCGCAATTAGATGGAGAAAGATGCCCGCAATCTGCGCGCTAATAGTATTTACGTCATTCTATATAATATCTTTGGAATATATAATGACCCATATTTAGGTAGTTACATTTTATAATTGGTAAGGTCAAATGTGGTAAGAACATTTTTTTATAGGTAGCTCGGGGACACGAAATATGACGATTCCATAAAGTATTCATCCTTAGATATAAGAAGCGCTGGCTGGACGTCGTGATAGCGGACACGGAAGAGAACAATCTCACACCCGGGGATGCCGAAGACCGGGCGAAGTGTAGGAGATTGAGTAGGAACCGGACCCTGGCGCTAGGCCGGGATAACGCTACACGGCGCGATTCGGGAAATGAATTAGAGATTCACTATAGCTGGTCAAGCAGATCTTGTCAGTAGAAAAAGGCGGCAAATTTGAAAAATGTAGGCGCGAAGGGATATCGTCTCATAGAAAATTTTAATTTCCCGCCTTTTTATACTGACAAGATTTGCTTGACCATCTATAGTAAAGATATGTGACGTTCCACGGCAAAAGGTACCTTATGGCGGCTGGCGCTTACGCCCCTTCAATATTATTGCAGCGCTATGCGACGTAAGCACCAGCCGCCATAAGGTACCTTTTGCTGTGGAACGTCACATATCTTTACTATTTCATATCTAGTGAATCTCTAATTCATTTCCCGAATCGCGCCCATAATATTTTTCAACCTCACCTGTCATCTCCATAATTATTATAATTTATCACCTAAAAACGCCAAATCTCGCAAAATTTTATTGAAATGACAGGTATCATGCTACCCTTCGAGTTTGAAATATATTATAGTTTGAAGAGGAATGCGTAGGAGTTTTTTAATTTTTTTTTATATTATTATACTTTAAATTATTTTAAAATATTGAAAACTTGTTTGGTTTCTTCAATTTGAGCCTGTCGAAGCGTTTTCTTAACCTCTGGAACTCGGGTGATATCTCCTGTAATAAAAAAAATATTTATCATATTTGACGATCATAATTAATTATAGAAATTTGTATTGATTTTGTATTAATTTATTTTGTTGTTAACTATTTGAAAGAAAAAAAACCAATGGTAGAATTATCGAATGTCCTATACTTAGAAAAAAGGTAAGCACTTTTGATCAATCACATCAAATAAGTAACAATACCAAATTATTTACTTGGCTGGTTAACAAATGTTTTTATAGTACCACTGAATATTTTAATAATGTAAGTACTTAACATTTAGGTTATTTTAGCGAGTAAAAAAGTAAGATTTGCATGACTTATTTAAGTCTAGATATATGGACCTGTATATATTAGCCTAAGATCTGTAAAATACTATATCTATTGCAAATAAAGATTTATGATTATGATTATGAATACGGGGTGTTTTTTTATTAACCTGCAATAATTTGCGGGGTGAATATATAGGTCATACTGAGCAACTTTTACTTTTCAATCAACCCCGAATCCGTAAATTATTGCAGGTGACTAAAATACCCTGTATAGCATTTAAGAATAAGAATAGAATAAGAATAAGAATATTTTTTATTTATAATAATAAAATACGCATGCACAAAGGTATCCGGTAAGCCCCAAACTAGGCTGAGCCTGTATCTTGGGGCTTACAAAAGAACGGGTAACAGTAACTAAACCTAATTAAAATGATGTGTGAGAGAGGGTGATAAGGTGTATGCTTTTAGGGTGTGTATATTATGTGTGTGTGTGTGGGTGGGTGTGTGTGAAAGGTGTAGGAGAGCGAGTGAGTCAGGACTAGATTGATTTACGATTACTTATGTTCTTTTGGTTTCATATTTAAGTAATAAATAGTAACTATTATTTTATAGCGTTTTTCAATAAAAAGATACGTAAATTTTGGTATATTTACGATTGTACTAAAAAAAGGCCAAAACATTTGCATTTATAGTTGGTCAAGCAGATCTTGTCAGTAGAAAAAGGCGGCAAATTTGAAAAATGTAGGCGCGAAGGGATATCGTCTCATAGAAAATTTGAATTTCGCGTATTTTTCTACTGACAAGATTTGCTTGACCATCTATAGATTCAACTACTAGTTTGGCACACGCTTTACAAAACACCCTATGGTATGTATATTAGGGTGGAGCGTCGTTGTATGGAAAAAAATAAAAATTTGATTATCGATGTGGAACCGGTACCGAAAGTTGCAGTTTGTCATGTAGATTATAGTAATTATATCAATTTTCAAAATCAGCACTACTTTTAGCCCTCTACTCAGCCGCTAAAGAAATTAATAAAGGTAAATTTTCATCAATTATTAAAATATACTATTTCACTAATATGTGTACATTTTATTGAAATTATATAATACTTAATAAGTATATAATAAGTTATTACCAAAATTTTAGTGCATTTTTCAATATTTATGAAATAATATAATTTCAATTTTTCATATTAAACAGCAATTTAATGCAAAACAAGGAAAATGCTACAGTGTAAAAAAATTATATGAGTTATTTTTTCTAGACAGTCTTGTGTCAAAGTAACGATGTTATTGATTACGAAAAGTATCACTTTACTGCAAAAAAAGGGTTATATGTTTAAATAAGCGTCAAATTTCGCCCTTCGGCGTCGCTTACGCCCTTTTTGGGTCATGTTCACTGTATGTTAGGCATATATATACTCATATTAGTATTCTTTCTATTATCTTATCATGTTCAAAATAGTTTTCACGATTCTGTTATGGGTTGCAAACTCCAATTTGTACACAATATCCCGGTTAAAGGGCATTTTCCATAAAACCCCTGAATACGTGGTTTTACCGTGTCATAAAAATATACGTTATAAACAAAAATAAGTATAGGAATCGAGTATATCTGTAAGAAAAATATGTTATTTTATGAATAAAATTTGTTATAAAAAAAATAAGAATAAATTAAATTTATTAAAAATATACATATATTATGCTATATATAATCGAATAGTAGAGGGCTAAAAGTATATACCAATATTTTTTTAATTATTTTTCCCTTAAATAATAAAAAATTAGACAACCTTTTAGAGGGGTTCCATTGCTACATTCAAGAATTTTGGATTTCGCTCCACCCTAATGTATATCCTCTTATTTTTAATTATTACGCGTGGCAATAACAAGACCCTTACGCAACATTGGGGTCCAAAATACTTGTTTCCAACCACTGTCCCTTAAGTAGGTCAACTCATTAAGCACCCTTAAAGAGAATAGGGATGACCGCCTCTCATACAAACGTAGTCCCCATATATCTCACTGGATATTGACAGAAAACATTTTTTACACAAATAACCATTGCTAAAGTAAGACCAAGAAAAGCCTGCAGTGATTTTGACAGCACACGCAATACAAGACTAAGTGTTATTTACGAATACGTCATAATTTCATAGTAGTTTGACGTTTAAAATAACACTTGCACTGCGTGGGCTATCAAAAGCGCTGCAGACTTTTCCTGGTCTAACTCTATGATCCTGAATTTTTAATTTATTGATGATTATAAGAGTTGGAAGCAAAAAACAAATTCCATTCTTTCTAAAAAGTTCCTAACTTTTATAACCATTAAAAACGAAGAAAATAATGGTTAATAATATTTTGACATATATTTTGTCCTGTTTCCTCAACCGGTCAGTCATGGGCGTCTTACTGCGGACGGCGGTAGTCGTCGTCTCCGTCTCCCTCTGCGTTATCTCCATGCGTTCCTGTTTCTCAATATACATTGTACTTACTTCAGCCTCGTATATTTTGTCCTGTTTCCTCAACCGGTCAGTCATGGGTGCCTTCGGCTGCGGACGACGGTAGTCGTCGTCTCCGTCTCCCTCTGCGCTGTCTCCGTGCGTTCCTGACTGTTTCTGGATCACTATACATCTGGAGAAAATATGAGGATATTCATTCTGTTTCAGACAACTCTTTCATGACGTTATAGATAAGATATTTGTATCGCGACTAAGAAACAAGAAACAAAAGACTATCTCACTGAATGCCACCTGAATGATTGGTAGTATAGTAGTAGTAGTAAACACTTTATTGCACAAAACAAGTACATAACACAGAGAGAATACAGTAAATGTGTACAAAGGCGAACTTATCCCGTGATTGGTCACTTCTTGTCGTTCTAAAGATGACTATTAAATAAGCGATAAGTGATAAAGCGAAGTAACTATCACAGGCGGCTTGATATCTGGCGCCATAGGTTTAGAGTTAGACCAAGATAAGTCTGCGACGATTTTGGTAGCACACGCAGTGCAAGTGTTATTTTAAACGTCAAACTTCTATGAAATAACTTATTTATTTATTTAAACTTTATTGCACAAAATACATACAACGATGTACAAATAGCGGACAATGGAGAACACGGATAACACTTGCACTGCGTGTGCTATCAAAATCGTTGCAGATTTGTCTTGGTCGAACTCTAAACCTATGGCGCCAGATATCAAGCCGCCTGTGATAGTTACTTCGCTTTATCACTTATCGCTTATTTAATAGTCATCTTTAGAACGACAAGAAGTGACCAATCACGGGATAAGTTCGCCTTTGTACACATTTACTGTATTCTCTCTGTGTTATGTACTTGTTTTGTGCAATAAAGTGTTTACTACTACTACTATACTACCAATCATTCAGGTGGCATTCAGTGAGATAGTCTTTTGTTTCTTGTTTCTTAGTCGCGATACAAATATCTTATCTATAACGTCATGAAAGAGTTGTCTGAAACAGAATGAATATCCTCATATTTTCTCTAAAATTAAATATTTTTTCGTCAAAAAATACTGTATTGTCATGATGATAATAAACAGGCTGCTTACCTTTTTTGTCTCGAGAATCCTGCGTCAGGCACGACTGAAAACAGATAATTAATCACTTCAGATTACACATATTTACATACAAATTAAAATACAAGTATACATATGTCGGCGGCCGATCGTAAACTTAGGCCGATCGTAAAGTTCCTGTGTAATGTTTTGACAGTAGTCAACATACAAGGTTCTTAGGCGGCTGCAGATGCCCGAAGGGAAACTGTCCAGAAATACACAGGACAAGCGTAGTGGGGCTCCATCAACTCAGGGAAAGAGACAATGATTTTCGGCCCGATTCGAACTTTAAGATACGTCAGTTAATAGATCTAGAAACGAAATGGATTAGATAAGCCAGTGACGTTTCTTCAAACATAAACGTCACTTTTTACACTGACACATCTAATCCATATCGTTTGTACATTCTATAAATTGACGTATCTTAAAGTTTGAATCAGGCAGTTTACTGTACATACATATTCAAAATAGAGATTTGGATTGATAGATACATGTTTAATTTTAATCTATTTGATTTTCTACATAATCTTTTATTATAATAATAATCTCAATCATTTAATCGTGACAGCAAAGAGGATTTGAAATAGAGGCGGATTGTCAAAGTAAATTATGTAGCCATAGCTTCGAGCAACACCGGCTTCCGACACATCGGAAGGGAGGGGCCCAAGCGATATCTCACCGTACAAATCTTTCTGCCATTTTTCGCGGGGGGAAAGGTGCACACAGTCGCACTTCTCACACACTTACATACAAAATCCAATCTGTAATGACGACACAAATACATAGAAAATGACACACGTCAAAGACAAATCTTGCAAACCTCGATCTCTTTTTGTGTACGGACGAGTGACAAGTGTCACAACACGCACACTAACACATTTTCGTTGAAGTATGTTATTGTATTCTGAGAGATGAGAAGTCGGATTTGTCGCTCGACCGATCCGCAATTTGTACTGAGCGAGCAAAATCGATAAATCCAACAATTACATGAGACTAAAATATAATAATTGTGTTTGAATGTAATTAAACGTATGATATGTAAAAAAAAATATTACATGTGAAATGTAACACTTTCTTTTTGTAAATTTGATGTCCCCGACCTCTTTTTATAACAAAAAACCGAGCAAACAGGCATTTTTGTGCAGCAGTGTTCACGCGCGCGTCTGGACTCGGTCTAGTGAAAAATCCAAGTGCAACTAGTTTTATTACCCGCGCTAGATTAGATTGACGCGCTAATCTTGTACCTCGGCAGAGGGGAAATAGTGCGAATGCCGCCTCCCTTCCGTGTTGCTCGAAGAGCCATAGTGAATTTAATGCCATCTTTCGACAGAAGATTAAAACTTTACTGTTAGAATGCCATTTAACTTTGATCCTTATTCTTTCACTGATATGTGTAAACTTGTTAAATATTAATATTAACGCCATCTACTCGACACTATGCCAATTGTATAGTGAAATATTTTCGAGCGATGGCGCCATAACCTTCAGCCTACTCTCGAGTAGATGGCGTTAATATTAATAATTAACAAGTTAACATGTATCAGTGAAAGGATAAGAATCAAAGTCAATTGGCGTTCTAACAGTTTTAATCTTCTGTCGAAAGACGGCAGTAAATGTACTGTGGCTACATAATTTACCATGACAGTAACTCTCTATACACTCTATTCTCTTTGGTAACACGTTCAGTCATGGCGTCCCAAAACTAAAGTAAGTAGCTATTCGAGATGACAAGTACCGGAAATTGGCAGTTTCAATCAAAGGAAGTAGGGGTGGCAATGTGGGGAGGGGGGTGACCCTTGACAGGTGTTGTCTTTAGACTTGACCTTACGGCCTTTTTGGGTCATCCAGATATTAAACTCGCACTGTTAGAGTTAGACCGAAAAAAGTCTGCAGCGATTTTGATAGCCCACGCAGTGCAAGTGTTATTTTAAACGTCAAACTTCTATGGAATTATGACGTATAAAATAACACTTGCACTGCGTGGGCTATCAAATCCGCTGCAGAGTTTTCTTGGTCCTACTCTAAACTCGCACTGTTTTCGATGATTTTCGAGATATACTGAGATATACAGTCAAGGAGTCAGTTATCGAGTAATTATTCTTTTTTTTTGCATTTCTCTAAATATGTCCATGTCAACTTTAAGGCAGGGTAATGAATTAGCGCAAGACACCTGTGGTTTGTGTTATAAATACACGTTTTTTTTTTAAACTCCGTTATCTTCAGGGTATGGCTAAGAAGTACATTTTAAGGAAACTGAATGGTATTGTTTAAAATATTTTATAAAGTTTGTTCGATTTAAACACGTTCAATAACTCGAAACTAATCCAGAAATGTGAAATTCGCAATTTATTGTAAAGACATTTGAGTTTAAACACGTAAAATATTAAATTTATTACATTACCTTGCCACAGAACAAATAATAGTACTAGGTATAGAAGACTCACTCTCACTCTCTAACAAAACGCGTCTGTTACAATCAGGACAGATATGGCCGCTAGGTGGCGACAGCGCCACGCACGGCTTATGGCTAGCCACCAAAATTGGTGTGGAACGGATGTACTTTTAGCTACCTGTTGCAAAGCGACGAAATCGCGGAGTGAGCCACGCCTGACCTTGCTACGCTCAAGATTGTAAATTAGGTATAGTATCTTTCGCTTGCACGGGACTCAAAATAAACACTCTAAGAAATATCGAACTTTGCTCTCTTGTTGCACAAATAACTATTGCTTATTATGGCTCCAAGAATATGTAGCTTTCCAATAGAGAAGGGTCCTTACGTTCCATCTGCAATAAGGACGTTTATATCAGAATTTCTATAGGAATTTCAGATGTAAACGTTCTTATTGCACTTGAAGCACAGAATAAGAGTAATAGTACTACCGTACAGAAAGGACACTTCCTACAAAACCGAAGTTTGACGGCGATGCAGGGTCGAATCATCATTTTTAACTTATGGCAGTATCCCTTTCGACTATTTAGGGTTGTCAAAATTCAAGTAATTATCTTATCTGTGGTCGTTCACGCAAAGGGACGTCAAGTCTCAACCCTAATAATTGCTCGGAGCAATGCTGAGCCGAACGGAGCCGAGTTTGTCCGAAGTCAGGAGTGTCTCCCCACTGCTTGAAGCATAAGGACCCTTCTGTGTGGAAAGCCACATACGTTCTTATAATCCCTCGAGTTCCCGAGCACTCTAGATTATAAGAATAATACACCCTTAATGTTTTAATGTTTATTTGGGCACAAACGGTACAATAATACTTACAGATATTAATATTATTCAATACATGAACCAGTGAAGTTGCCACTAACTACTAACACGTATACAAAAAATAAACAACGGAATAACAACTAGAATATCCACAGAGCAAACAAACATTTGTCGGCATTGTTAATGAATTTAAAAATAAAGGAGAATAATGAGAAAAAAAAAATCAGTTAAAAGTTAAAATATTCTAAACATTTAAGTATTCAAAGTACTAAGAACCTCATGCTTAAACTTAACTAACGGAATGTTAAACATATCAATGTGTGAGAAAAGATTATTATTACACTTGCACGCTTTATCAATGAAGGAATTCGCTTTGTATTTTTTTCGCGTAAAGGGGATGTGAAAGAGTTTGTGATGTCGTGTGTTCAAACGAGGAGTTCTAAAATTAATTTTATTTATTAAATAAGGGGAGTCAATATGATTTGTCAAAATTTTATATAAAAAAGTTTGATCCTTTAATGTGCGCCGACCTTCGAGCGAAACCAAATTTCCGACGTTTGGCGGTTGATTAGATTTGTAGGCTTTATATTTTAAATGTTTACTTAGTTTTTTCTGGATTGCCTCAATGCAGTTGATGTAACATTTATAGCTAGGATTCCAAACGGTGGATCCGTATTCGAGAACTGGCCTGACTAAAGAGTTAAACAACATCCGTAAAGTATCAGCCTCTTTGAACTCTTTAGTGGTTCTTAAAACAAAGCCGAGTAGCCTGTATGCCCGATTTGTTATGTTCTCTATATGGTTGCTGAATAATAATTTGCTGTCTAAATGTATGCCTAAATCCTTAACATTAGAGACTCTACGTATTATTTCATTATTTAAATGGTAATTGAATTCTATAACCTGTCGTTTTCTTGTAAAAGTTATAATATTACATTTTTTTGTGTTTAAATGTAGGTAATTTTTTTGACAATAATTATACAATCGTGTTAAATCAGCCTGTAATGCAAGACAGTCATCTTTATTTTTAACTACTTTCAATATTTTTTTATCATCTGCATAAAGTAAGCAGGTAGACGATTTAAAAACTGAAGTAACGTCGTTTATAAAAATATTGAAGAACAAGGGTCCCAAATGCGAACCTCGGGGGACGCCAGAAGATACAGGGATAAAACTGGAACAAAAGCCTTTGACTGCCACTGCCTGACTACGATCGCGAAGATAAGATGTAACCCAGCGCAAGAGATTTCCATGCACTCCAACGGACTCTAGTTTTTGTAATAGTAGAAAATGGGATATCTTGTCAAACGCTTTGGAATAATCGGTGTATACGACGTCCACCTGATAACCCTCGTCCATGCCACAAAGGACTCTGTCTATGAATTCGCACAAATTTGATTCAGTGCATTTTTTATTGACGAAACCATGCTGTTCCTGGACTAAATGGGACTGGACTAAAACTTACATTTTCTAGTGGAAATTGTCAGTGTCTAGTGTCTACCCCATCTGGCTGTGAAGCATCTTTGGTCAACGAAGTAAGTGCAGTCAGCAGCAGAAGTTGCTAAGCGGGCGAGGTGTTCAAAATGATCTTGACGCGACTTTATTGTTAAGAGAATTAGGGCGTGCCAAGGTAATTTTGAACACCTCGCCCGCTTAGCAACTTCTGCTGCTGACTGTACATAATCTAGATTGTCCTTCGTCGCGGCCATTTTCTATTAAATTTAATTAAGTAACAAGTGAGTTATGGTTTTAAATTAAATCGATAGAGCAAAGGATGACTCACGCTGGACCGGGTCGTGCCCGGGCCGAGAAGTCCGACATGTCGTTTTCAATGACGGCTGATCGGTGATCACGTGGTGCTTTCCATAGAAAGCGAAGCGACGGAAGCTCCGGCCCAGTCCCGGTCCGGTCTAGCGTGAGTAATTTTATAGACCAAGAAAAGTCTGCAACGATTTTGATAGCACACTCAGTGCAAGTGTAACTTTAAACGTCAAAGTTCTATAGAATTTTGACGTATAAATAACACTTGCACTGAGTGTGCTATCAAAATCGTTGCAGACTTCTCTTGGTCTAACTCTATTACATTACGATACAAGTGCGCAAAACAGGACCTTGTGGCGATAAATTAAAACACGACCGAAGGGAGTGTTCTAAATCGACACGAGTTGCGAATTACGTATTCGCACATGTATCGTACAACGTTTTACAGTACATATGGCCCTTTAAGTTTTCAACATAGTTACGTAATGTCCTAATTATCACACTAGTGCGGTAAAGTAGCACCATATGTACTATACAATTTTAAAAACCTTGTTTGGAATTTGATTTGTACTGAAAAATTAAATTAATGTCCAAGCGTAATCTAATTCCGCATACTTAAAAAAAAAACTTTAAAATCAATATTTTATTATTTTCTAAATGCCTTTGTTTAAAACTTAGAAACATCGAAATTATAAAATATACCTACTGCTTAACATTAAAAAAATAATATCGGTACCTACAGGGTTAGAAAAAAAATTCAAGCTTTGAATAATTATGTGATGGTACAGAATCATGTTAAAGATAGACCGGGCCGGGGGCGGCGCTTCGTTTTCTATGGAAAGCACCACGTGATCACCGATCAGCCGTCATTGAAAATGACGAGTAGGACGCCTCGGCCCGGGCCCAGTCCGGTCTAGCGTGAGTCATCCTTTATTTGATGATCTTACCGAAATAATATATTTAACTCACCAGTTTGTACAAAAACAAAAATATAAAAAACACCAAGCAACCCTCGGGAGCACATTTTGACTAAACTGACGGCAAAATTCTACATTTTCATTCTTTTATAACACAAAAACATTAAATTTTGCAATCATCTTTGTATGCGGGTATAATGTCATGTTTTCTATAAAATTACTTGTTCACTAATGATGCTGTTATCTGTGTAACTTACATTAGTTAAGTACTTATAGATACAACTATGAAGTGGCGGCCTTATCACCAAAAATAAATAGTATAAGGACAATTTTACACAGATAGACCTAGTCCCACAGTATTTGATTTTTACCAGTCGCTTTTCGGTGAAGGAAAACATAGTGAGGTATCCCATTAAGGTTTAGTTTACCCTCTGGTTTGGAACGTCAGATGGCACATTTGTAAAAACTAGTGCCTACGCCAATTCTCGGGATTAGTTGCTAAGCGGACCCCAGGCTCCCATGAGCCCCTAACTAAATGCCGGGATAACACAAGGAAGATGGAGATGTTGTGGGGACTATAAATAGGTAGGTATATGATATATATAATACACGTATAGTGACATATAAATACTTATATACGTACAAAACATCCATAACTCAGGAGAACAAATATTTGAAAAAGACACAAAATGATTGATTAGGTACCTCTCGATTAGAATTTATCTGTAACACTCAAATAAATGCCCTTAATAGGATTCAAACCTGCCTCGTAAGCAGGGTCACTTAGTACCTGTACCGACTAGGCTAGAAGATCGTCAAGCCCCGACCCAAACCCTAAAGTGTCCTTAAGGCCCACTTAAGGCCCAGTAAGTGCATGTTCTTCTCTCACTCTCACTGAGCGTAAGCACGAGCTATACTCTGTATATTTAGGTATTTAAATAAAAGTAAACAAAATCTACCCTCAAATGGCTCCTTAAGGCAGTTGAGGGTAGATGAAAACATTACATGATCAAATAATGTAGGTTAAGAGCCAACGGGAGTGGTCATTTCTCCATACAAACGTACTCCTCGTTTTCCTCCGTGGTTTTTGAAGCTAGAGCAATGATTTTTTCAACACAGATTAATATTGTCAATATCTGTGTCGGACCGTTTTGCATTTTTTAATATTTTTGTTTTTTAAGGCGCTAGAGCCCTTCAAAAATGGCCAAAATGGCCTAATTGACTATGCCGCAATGAGAGGCGTGGCATTCAAAACTGATATTAATTAGCCAAAAAAGCAAAACGGTCCGACACAGGTAATTTCATAATCATTTAGATTTCCAAATCAATCAAACATAACCCAAATAAAAATCATAAGTCTTAAAAATATAGTAGGTGTAACATGCGATTTCCATTTCTTGGCTAACAGCAGGCGTGGCTCACTCCGCGATTTCGTCGAGTCGCAACAAGTAGCTTCAAGTACATCCGTCCCACACCAATTTTGGTGGCTAGCCATAGGCCGCGCGTGGCGCTTGCGCCACCTAGCGGTCATATCTCTCCTAATCGTAACAGACGCGTTTTGTTAGAGAGTGAATCTTCTGTACCTAGCAGGTACTATTATTTATTCTGTGATAACAGGCTGTTGAATAATTTGTTATCTAGACTAGCATAATACAGAATTTGGGACTAACCTGGTGTGTGACGTGGATACCGCTACCCAGGGGCCCCTGTCCTTCGATGATGAATGTAGTAATCTCATAGGCTGGCGTCGTTAGACTTCTTCTATTTGTGCTGAACACTTTGATCTTTGATTTTGGGTTTTATATGGCTCAAGCTTACGGAGCGAGCAGTCAGCGGCGGCGGTTTTGATTTTGATATCGTTAGGAATGAGTATATGGCAACACTCGAGCTTCCAGTGTTGCGCGCTTTCAAAAAAAGCGTTCCGTTGCAGGCGTATCCCGTTTTGGAATATGCTAGTCGATTAAAGTATTAACCGATTTAAAAATAATGAAAAGAAAATACGTAGTATTTGTGCGTACATATACAAAAGTACCGAACACAGGCCAATTCGAGCGTACACTGACATCAGAATGATATCTGAAATGATGTCATTCAGATATCGTGCATTTCGCTCGTATTTGTACCTACGTGCATTAGCGCGAGCGAGACGTACGATAGCTAAATGACATAATTTCAGATATTCTGAGGGCCTACCGCGAGCCACGTTCGACGTGTTGCGTCTCTGTCGCACTTGTAAATTCGTACGTAAGTGTGACAGGGAGGCAACACGTCGAACGTAGTTCGCGGTGGCTCTGATGTCAGTGTGGTTGCAACGCTCAC
Organism: Cydia splendana; assembly: GCF_910591565.1. NCBI lineage: Eukaryota > Metazoa > Arthropoda > Insecta > Lepidoptera > Tortricidae > Cydia > Cydia splendana. The sequence continues at coordinate 2,347,118 of NC_085985.1, forward strand.
GAAGATACCTTAGGGTCCGCCACAGACAAGACATCCTCCAGAATGAGTATAGTATCTCTACCCCCTCTGCCACAAATACTGTAGTTTTACTCCATTTTCGAGTCGAAAGTGTCTTTGTGTGACCTCCGTGTCTTTGAACGGACCAATCACGGCACGGGACCTCGCTCACCTCGTCCCCCGCACCCCCGTATTTTTGGCAGCATCGGTTTCATGAAATAATGCTCAAAACTCCGTCTAGAGGATTCCTAGTCTATGGGGTCCGCCGACTTAATCAGTCTAATTGTTCGGTTCGGAGGTCAAATGTTATCGACGCGTACCGATAATGGAACGGGCGAAGTGTTGTAACTCGCATATTGCCGTTTTTGTTTTTTTTTTTATAAAAAAAAACAGAAGTAATTAAGCTAATTTTACGGTTAAGAGGAAAGGGGAAGGCCGCTTCTCCGTACAAACTTATTGACTCTATGGAAAATATATTTATATAATTTAATGTAGGTATACTTAATATCTGGAAGACCTAATATAAAAATAACATAATAAAAAACTTAAAAATGCGCGTTTTCCCAGAAATAAGACCTAGTTAGATCGATTTTTTACCCCCGAAAACCCCCATGTAGCAAATTTCATCGAAATCGTTAGAGCCGTTTCCGAGATCCCCGACACATATATATATATAAACAAGAATTGCTCGTTTAAAGGTATTATAGTTCGTTTTTTTTTAGCATTAGAAATAAGGTAAACAATCTTGATGTGTCTTTTAATTGAAAAACACATTTTAAAAATAAGTTACGGCAAATATGTAACAATTATGAATCTAATACGATCATTTATATTCTTCTGCTTTCATAAGTAATAGTTACTGATTTTTAAAAAGCGCTTTTCAATTAAAAGACATGTCAAGATCGCTTACCTTCTTTGAAGTTCTGTCTAATGCTAAAAAAAACGAACGTTTGACTTTTTAAGATTTTTTGATTATTGTAAAAAATAGGAGCGAAAAACATAGCAGTGGTCGATATACAACAAATTGTGTCAAAATATTTTCAATAATGTTAATATCCAGAGAGGGGAATGAGGACTACGTTTGTATGAAAAGGCGATTTCGCGCGAGTACTCCACTTTCCTCTTAAACTCATTTAGTCTAGCCGTATAGTTTTTATGATTCATGATAATTAAAAAATTTAATAACAATTATAATTTGGGATATACATAGATTTTAAATACAGGTTTATCTTAATAAAGTCTAATTTCCCCCTCTGGGTTGGAAGGTAAGTTGGCAGTCGCTTTTGTAAAAACGAATGCCTAGGATTTGTTGCCAAACGGAATCCATGCATAAGCCGTGGCAAAAGTCGATGTGTTGACTAAGAATGGTTAAACGCTTTTCAAGATTAATTTTTCATTGATTGCACCCTTTCACACTAGTTTACTGCGTAATAAGCTATCAATATTACACTTTAAACAACATTAATGAGCAAAAAAACGGGAGAAAGATTTATTACAACACTATTAAATAAATATAAAACATTAAATTAGCTAAAAAATAATAATACAAACTATCTCTAAAATAAATAAACTAAAAAAAAATTGAGACACTATGAAGTTCGACCGCAAATAATCAATTTCTCTGTTATACCAAACAGAAACTTATTGTAATGCTGGTATAGAAAAATATAAAATATGATTTCTCAAAAAAACAAAAAGTTGGAGTTACATCACTTGTCCGCAGCCCAGTCCGAGCTCCATCGCAGTCGCCTGTGCGTTGTGTCTCAAAGTATTAATGATTAGTAATATTATTATTGTTTAATAAGTAATAACCGCTCATAGAAAAGTGAAAGTGAGTACGTAATATACTTAAATTGGTTGAAAAAAGTGATACGAAACACGATACGATAGTGGTGAAGTGGTTATGTACGAAATATCATTTGATATTTACCAGTCGCTTTTCGGTGAAGGAAAACATCGCGAGGAAACCGGACTAATCCCAATAAGGCCTAGTTTACCCTCTTGGAAGGTCAGATGGCAGTCGCTTTCGTAAAAACTAGCGCCTACGCCAATTCTTGGAATTAGTTGCCAAGCGGACCCCAGGCTCCCATGAGCCGTGGCAAAAGGGACATAGCGAGGAAGATGATGGTTGGAAAAGAGATTTGAGTTGATTCGAAATTGTGTGCGCAGTGAACTGTGCGTATTGTGTTCATATTTTTCCTGTTGTGATAATCATAAGTTTCTTCGGTTCAAGGATGACTCACGCTAGAACAGTCCGGGCCCGGGACCTGGCTCCCGACACTTCTTTTTCTATGACAGGTGATCACGTAATGCTTTCATAGAAAACTGAAGTGTCGGGCGCACCATAGCAGTCACATAAACTACTAATGGCTATCGATCTCATTTCTATCGGAATCAAACGCTTTTTCAAAACCAACCTAAGGACCGATAACGGACTGCAACCCGACTGCAATTTCTAGGGAACTGCAACGTCAGTTCCCATACAAGTTGCAGTCGGAATGCAGTCCTTCTGTATCGGCCCTTAGTAAGGGTAAATAAATCATTTATTCAGATGAAATAAACCCTATTATACAGATTTTTTTCTTCTGCCAAACTGCAGGGCAGTTTGTTGGCCACCACCACCACCTACACATTTTACACCATGTATGAAATAAAGCATCAGAAGATTAATAGAGAAACGTAGACAGCCGTTTTTTTAGACACAATTTCTATTTTAAAACCCGTATAAAACTATAAAGAGTAGGTGATTTGATTGTGACGTCACATGCTAGTGTTTCATATAAATTCCATAGTAGCAAAACCGTTTTGACAGTTCGAAAAAAGAAACTGATTTGACTAGTAAGTAGTCAAATACCCTATGATCATTATCACAAACGGGAGATAACATTATATAGTTAATAGGTATTTAATAGTTTTATTTTTATTTTATTTTCAGGCTGATGAAAATGCTGAATCTAATTTTAAGGAGCTTAGTATTATTTTTGGGTAAGTTATATAAAATGATTGAATAATAATAATTAATGCTAAAAATTTACACTCAATAGATTTAGATTTAGATATTTATTCTCATAATATTAAATTACATTATAAATTATGCTAGAGTAATCTACATGAATTTATATTATGATCGTCATTCATATTTACATAATATTATTTAATAGATACAAATTAAAAAAATGTCTTACAATAATTAATCTTATGTCCACAATTTATCCATTCATGTCAAAACAAAATACGGGAATAACTAAGTACGAGTATCTCTTAATAATGATCGTCATGTTTTAAATAAAAACTAGGTACACATTACATTATACATAAATCAATAACTGAGAACATGTCAATACGATTCAATTTACAATTTGTCAATGTCAGGGTCATATACTCATTTACAGAATAGGGAGTATTACTGCAATGTTCTGCCGCCAAAGTGCAGCACTAGAATAATTTGTTTAGTAAACCATAGAGTAACTTATACATACTAGGCCTTAAACAATTTTTTGACAAGTTTTCACTTTGGTTTTCACTATGTTATTGATGCACCAAGGCGGTTTGTTTACAGGTGGCCTACCGCGAAACGAGAAAATCGAAATTTCTTTATCTGCCTCTCTATCGATCGAATAAGCAAGAGTGATAGAGAGGCAGAAACCGAGCTTTCCATTGTCGTGATTCACGGTAGGCCATGTGATTGACCTAGTGACGCATGATGTGTCATTGATGATGTCAATGAGGTTTGTTTACTGTATCTGCTAATAGTGTCACCTACGCAGAGCTTTGCCTAATATTCCCTATTCAAATTACACAAAATTATTATTGGCCCCTATTTTATTTTGAGTAAGTATGTAATATATATGTGACATTTTTTATTTATTCCGTAATTTCTTTCAAGATGCTATATGCAGTGTGTTACCGGCATGCGGGCATTTATTAAAACTGATAATAATATGATCCATTAGTAGGTGTTTGCGTGTATCAAACCAACGTCAAGTACTCGTATTATGTGGGGTTAAAGTATTATTTTATTAAAATGTGGGGTTTTTAAGGTATTTAAGTTTAATTTAGTTGGTAATAAAGTGTTTATCAATGAGACCAGTGCCTTTAATTTGGTGTAGTTATCTTAAGTGTCGTTGGTATCGCTAACTCTTGAAACAAACGTTATAATAAACAAAGCATGATGAGCTGTCATTAGCACTTACTTATCAATTTACTGTGCTGTACATTGCTGGCAATTAAAACTTTGTTAGAAAGTTAATAAACAAACATCGGATTCTAGGGAGCAAATTGTATGACGGATAAGGATCCCGTCATACAATTTGCCCCCTAGAATCCGAGATGTATGTTAATAAAGTCTGTATTTTAGTTTATTAATTAAATTAACCTTAATGGTTAACTTCGCAATCCAACGCGGTAACGCAGCGAGTGTGATGGGCACCTTTGCGCCGGGGGTAGCGCGGGGAGGCCTCTTTAGTAGTTTTTATATTCCTTATTTTATTTTAGATATATTAGGGTTTGTTAGTTTTAATTTAGTATTATTCATAGATATATTTAGTTCATAAGTTATTTATTTCTCTTTCTACTGTATTTTTCAATTAAATAAGTTTTAGGCAAAAATTTAATTTTTGGTACAAGCTTTTATCGCTGACTGTACTTTTCTTACGACAGACAACTAATACTCATCGAGACATTTCTAAAAACCCCTAACACAATTAGGTTGCGTTGTTTCATCACAGAGTTCCTATGGCCACCTCCTGTCTCCATCATCAGATCAGCTCGATGGTAGCATAATATTGCATTGTCATCCGATTTATACATGCATGCAAAATTTCAGCTCAATCGGAAACCGGGAAGTGGATCAAATTTAACTTGCAAGATTTGATTACAGACCGACAGACAGACAGACAACGGTCAGGTGAAACTAAATAAAAGCTTGTAATAAAACATAGAGAACTATCTTACCCTGTTTAAAAAAGCCCACTTGCCGGTAACAGACTGTATATGTCGCAGTCAAATTATAAGAATCCACCACAAATGGCGTCGTCATTTTCAAGCGTTTTCAGTACTGAGCTAGGATATTTATTTACTTCCCCAGCTATATCTTCGGCCACGGCGTCCCTCCACCAACTCTTTCCCGCCGAAGACCACGAATATCAGTACGAGCTGAAGACCAACGTGTCTTCCGGTCCCCTCACTCCTCAGGAGTGCTCCTTCTGGACTCTGGAGGCGCGGCTGCTGGTCACGGTGTATGATAATTACACCAGGGTCAGATATAAGCTGGAAGGGCTGAAGGTACTTATTTCAAAATCATTACAGTTTCCACACTTTCATCTATGACTTTAGCACTCTGAGGTCTTTTGGCATGAGGCCTGATTCGAACAATAGGGTATTTGACTACTAGTCAAATCAGTTTCTTTTTTCGAACTGTCAAAACCATCTTGCTACTATAGAATTTATATGAAACACTAGCATGTGACGTCACAATCAAATTAACTACTCTTTATAGTTTTCTACGGGTTTCAAAATATAAATTGTGTTTAAAAATAACTGCTGTCTACGTTTCTCTATTAATTTTTTGATGCTTTATTTCATGCATGGTGTAAAATAATTTATTTTAAATACAATCAAATACCCTATTCTTCTAAGATATTAATGTGGTAAATTAAAATTAAATGGCTTTAGTCCAGTGGGACTATTTCGCCAGTGTCTATGTATGGGCCTTATGGAAGCGCTGGTGGCCTAGCGGCAAGAGCGTGCGACTTTCAATCCCGAGGTCGCGGGTTCCAACCCCGGCTCATACCAATGAGTTTTTCGGAACTTATGTACGAAATATCATATGATATTTGCCAGTCACTTTTCGGTGAAGTACGGATTTTCACGCAGTTTTCACCTATCAACATAGTGATTCTTGAGGAAGGTTTAAGTGTGTAATTTGTTAACTTGTGCGAAGCCGGGGCGGGGCGTTAATACATTAGCTATTATTTGCTGCTGGCCTAGTGGGTAGTGACCCTGCCTGTGAAGCCGATGGTCCCGGGTTCGAATCCAGGTAAGGGAGTTTTTATTTGTGCGATGACACAGATGTTTGTTCCTGAGTCATGGTTGTTCTCTATTCTGTATTTAAATATTTATATATTACTTATATAATCACACCTCCGGTGACCGGAGGGCTGGCAGCTACCTCGGCCAGAGGATAAGCCTGGCCATCCAAAAAGGTAACGCTGCCAGCCTTCTGGGCACCATAACTGATGAAGGTGACCTGGGGCGTATTTTTAACTTATAAGTTTAGTTTAAGATTTCTTATATTTTAGTTTTAATTTTAACGTTTAGTTTTCACTTTGTTTGTTATTAATAAATAAATTGTACAAGTATTTATATAATTTATGTATATCGTTGTATGAGTACCCACAACACAAGCCTTCATGAGCTTACCGTGGGGCTTAGTCAATTCGTGTAAAAAAATGTCCTAAAATATTTATTTATTTCTCTTTTCAGACTTCGGTGTATAGTAAGAATCAGGGTTACTCCTCGTACCAGTCTGTAGAGGCCGCGAGGCAGCTTGGACAACCCTGGGATGTCGATTACCTGGTAAGTTAAAAAATACATCCACATTTACTGACTCTGACATCTACATAAGTAAGGCGCCATTCAAGGGGTGGGAGGGGGTCGAACATGTCTTATTTTTTCGTACAAGGAGGTGAAAGTGGGTCGTCATAGTTCTTACGTAAGATCAAAAAGATGCGATTTTTTTTAAATGTCTATGAAATTGTGACATTTCAAATAATACTTCCAGACTCTATGCTATCAAACTCGGTGCAGAGTTTGATAGTATAGAGTCTGGACGGACTTGTTCGTACACATAAACGTTACAAACACTGTTTTTTTTGAAAAATATAAACGAAATCAAATCAAACTTGTATTTTTTTTAATAAAAGAAAAATATTGAGTTGAAAACTTCTTTAGCGGCGCTGAGCACTTTTTGAGGTGGGGAAAAAATGATAAACTCGAGACAGCGTAACGCGTTACGCGTAACGCGCTGACGTCATGTGTGACGGACAATGTTATTCACCAAAGAACTTTAGTCATAACGTATCATAATCAGGTCAATTATTTAAAACTGGACTTTTATATTAAGCAATAAAGCTCAATGTTCTAATCTTGTACGGGCTGAAATACGAGGATCTCACAGTTACATTCTAACTTTATATCACTCCAATATAATTCAACAACACATCTTGATGAAATCGCTAATAAAAGTGAACTCTAGTACTGGTGAATAAAACTCAAAATATCATGACCGAATATATTTAGATGCGAGGTCTGCAAGGTAACTTTACAATTTCTATTCGAATTTTAAACAATTGACGCTACAAATTTAAGCTCACTGGCCAGCAATTTCGGAACTAAAGTTTTTCAATAGAAAGGAGGATGGGTCAATTATACATAGTGCTGCAGACATTTTGGACTAGTCATTGAGTTTTCACTTCTGTCGGCACTCCCGGAGTGCAACCCGTTGTTTTTTTTACGTAATTAATGGCGCCTACCCAGTCAGAAAATGTTTATCTCTCCATCCTTCGGCAACAATGTTAATAAATATTACCTAATCTATCTAATTGTTTACTAAAAACTAATTGACCGTGTCGTTTCAGAACAATGGAATCATTAGCGGCGTCTACGTCAGTCCGGAACCTGTTTGGTCTCATAACATGAAAAGGGCTCTGGCGCTCAATTTCCAACTCACTAACGACTCATATAAAGAGGTGAGTACTTTCTTACATCACTGACATCCGTGTCAGTGTATCTGATATCCGTGCCAGCAGCGTCTACGTCAGTCCGGAACCTGTTTGGTCTCATAACATGAAAAGGGCTCTTGCACTCAATTTTTAACTCATGAACGACTCATATAAAGAGGTGAGTACTTTCTTACATCACAGACATCCGTGTCAGTGTCTCTGATATCCGTGCCAGCGGCGTCTACGTCAGCCCGGAACCTGTTTGGTATCATAACATGAAAAGGGCTCTTGCACTCAATTTTTAACTCATGAACGACTCATATAAAGAGGTGAGTACGGTCAATCTCACCAATGACATCCGTGCACAGAATAAATTACAGTACTACCGTACAGAAAAGACTCTTCCTACAAAACCGAAGTTTGACAGCGATTCAGGGACGAATCATATCCGTTTTTAATGTATGGCACTATCACTTTCGGCTATTTAGGGTTGTCAAAATTCAAGTCATTATCTTATCTGTGGTCGTGCACGCAAGAGGACGTCAAGTAGTGCAAAGCCTAATAATTGCTCGAAGCAATGCTGAGCCGAACAGAGCCGAGTTTTCCCGAGAAGAGGAGTGTCTTCCCACTGATCCGTGTCAATGAAAGCAATGCGACGAAGTTAAAAACACATTTTAACATTCCTGACAACATACTAACAACAACAACGTAATTTTGTCGGGTTCTTTGTTGCCCACCAAGCTTAGGTGGGGAACAACATACAATAATACACCTACCCTTGGCATCTACCGTTTTGACGTTGTACTTAGGACTTTGTAGAAGTAGGCAGAAACAGGAGACCCGTATTCATTAACTGTATTAATTAGAAAGGGACGCTTAGTTTATCTCGCGCGCGAGATACTGCCGCGGTAAACTCGTGCTAACCTACTGGTTTTAGCCAAAAGCACTGGGATTAGACGAACATAAATCAGTTTTTTCTTTTTTTATTTATTTCTAGGACTAAGCCAAGCAAAATAGATCTAGATTAATGAATCTTCCAAGTCTGTGTATGCTCCATTGAATTATAAGAATTCGGTCATTTTGCGCAGTTTTAGAAGAAATAGCAATTTATTTTATGTATTATGTAGTACAATAGGCAGTCGAGAAATATATTTGAAATCTACACAATAGAGTGAATAGGGGATAGGACGGACAGGTTAAAGTATATTCAACTAATTGTGAAAATGTTTCGTCGGAATGAAAGTCATATAAAGAGGTCATATTTTCATCGCACTTGCTCCAAAAAAGATTTTATTTCATGCAGGAGGTGTACTGAAGGATAAAGGCCTATATTGTTCCCGCGGGAATTATGGATTGTGAAAAAAAAAGCTATAACTCCCTAGGGAGATATAGCTTTTAAATTGTCACTAATTTATAAGAATTTTTATTTGTAGAAAGTCAAGGTATGAACGAATTTTACTTTTAAAATACCAACGATTATCATTTAATATTTTTGTTTATGTTTTTTAAAAATAATTAATTTGATTAATTTAATAGCCGTTTAAAATATTTTTACACATTTTAAATAGTGGCTGAATGTCGAAGGTCTGTGCCGTCGATGCCTAACCTATCAAAAAATGACAATATGGCGGATGAATGTTTCAAATGTCACCGAATTTAAGAATTAGTTTTTAATTTAAGAATTAGTTAAAATTTAGTTTATGCTTCGCAAGTGTGATGAAAAACATTGTGTGAAAAATATAAAGGTTTTCGTCACTGACCCGTATTATTTGATCGCGAGTGTGTATTGCCCTTGAAAAATCATAACGTAAATGAAAGCATTTATGTCCTTTGAAAATTGAGTAGGGTTCCTCTCCCATTAATTAAAACGTGATAAAGGGTTCCGTAAGAATAGGGTCGGCGGACAAAAGTTCGGAATATTACCCGTGTTGAAGAGCGGACTTCTATTTGACATGCAAAGAAGTAATACGATTACTTAGATATTTTATATATTTTATTTTTGAAGTGAAAACTTCTTTAGCGGCGCTGAGCACTTTTTGTGATGGGGAAAAAATTTTAAACTCGCAAGAGCGTAAGGGCCCGATTCAGATTTTGAAATAGACATCTATTAGATATCTTTTAGACATCACCAAGATACGATATGTTTAAGATCTAACCTGTCAAATTTGTCATTGCGCGATTCTGGAGATACTCTTGAACGATTTCCACAGGATATGACTTAGAGATCCAATTCACATCTAATAGATATCTTACTCTATCTAACGTAAAAGTGACATTGGTTGCCCGAATTGCGCTGCAAAAGAGAACTAGTTGGTATCTAAACTATAACGTATCTAGAATGGATCTAGTACGTGTCGTCTCTTGTGAATATCTTGAAGTTCGAATACGGCAGTAAGACGTCAGACGTGACGTCACGTGTGACGGACACTGTTACCTATATACTTTCTGCTGTTACAAAGTCATTGAGTTTTTCTTTTTTGATTTAAATGCCATCTAGTGAGTTTCCCTGAAACTGGTACGAAATAACGCTAGATGCCGTTAACCTTAATTATACATAGTGCTGCAGACATTTTGCACTAGATGGCGTTGTTATTAATATTTTGAGTTACAATGTCATCGAGTTTTCACTTCTGCCGGCACTCCCGGCACTCCCGGAGTGCAACCCGTTGTTTTTTTTTCATAAGAGTTGGTACTTCACGTTTAACGGCGAAGTGTGTTTTTTAATTAATTTTTAATTTAATAAATAATGTAATGTACCTATGTACCTAAATATTATTGTCGATCATAATATACATTCGTGTAGATTAGCTTAGGATAATTTATGTTGTCTGGAAGAGATCGGTTTTTTGGTGATAAGACCGCCTGTTGTTTAACCTCTTTGTTTCTGTAATCTTTGTATTGTTTTCTGTAATGAGGTGTGCAATAAAGAGTATTTGATGTAATTCTATATTATGAGAATAAATATCAAAATCTTATTCTAAATATAGGTCTTTCTAAAAAACGAAAAGAAAACACCTTATGAAATTGTATTTAGAAAATATCCGATACTAAATTAAAATTTATAGTAGTAGCAAGTGGGTTGAAAAGTGGAGTTTTGGGCGTTGCGACGGTTTCAAGGCACGCCTGTTAAACAAACTTTGCTACCGAGCGAAACACAAAATGTCGACCACATAAACACGAGGAATATACTTACTTAGAGTTAGACCATGAAAAGTCTGCAACGATTTTGATAGTACACGTAGTGCAAGTGTTATTTAATACGTCGTAATTTCAAAGAAGTTTGACGTTTAAAATAACACTTGCACTGCGTGTGCTATCAAATTTATCAAAATCGTTGCAGACTTGTCTTGTCTGACTCTAAAATATTACAAATCAGATCCAAATGTCTATTAAATAATTATCATTCAAAATCATCATTTAAAATTCAACTCTGGCCAAGATGAGGCTCAAAATTTGCATCAAATTACTTTGCTACTCTTGTGGACAAAATGCAACTTTGGCATTAGTTTTTGAAGAATAAAGAGAGCCTTTACCAGCTGAGGGCCTATCCAAGATGACAATTTTACAACAAACGCCAAAGAAAAAGAAAAAATGTATCCGTATGACAGATTCTACTAATTGTGACTATTTCCACCTTCGAGCAACACCGGCTTCCGACACATCGGAAGGGAGGGGCCCAAGCGATATCTCACCGTACAAATCTTTCTGGCATTTTTCGCGAGGGGAAAGGTGCACACAGTCGCACTTCTCACACGCTTACATACAAAATCCAATCTGTAATGACGACACAAATACATAGAAAATGACACACGTCAAAGACAAATCTTGCAAACCTCGATCTCTTTTTGTGTGCGGACGAGTGACAAGTGTCACAACACGCACACTAACACATTTTCGTTGAAGTATGTTATTGTATTCTGAGAGATGAGAAGTCGGATTTGTCGCTCGACCGATCCGCAATTTGTACTGAGCGAGCAAAATCGATAAATCCAACAATTACATGAGACTAAAATATAATAATTGTGTTTGAATGTAATTAAACGTATGATATGTAAAAAAAAATATTACATGTGAAATGTAACACTTTCTTTTTGTAAATTTGATGTCCCCGACCTCTTTTTATAACAAAAAACCGAGCAAACAGGCATTTTTGTGCAGCAGTGTTCACGCGCGCGTCTGGACTCGGTCTATTGAAAAATCCAAGTGCAACTAGTTTTATTACCCGCGCTAGATTAGATTGACGCGCTAATCTTGTACCTCGGCAGAGGGGAAATAGTGCGAATGCCGCCTCCCTTCCGTGTTGCTCGAAGATTTCCACACATTGTTTAAGTTTTGATTGGCGTTTTCTAGCTACCACACCAGGCGGCCTAAGGTAACAATCGGTTGCGCTTCGCCATCGAATCGCTTTGTGTCTCTCTGTCACTCTTCCATATTAGTGTGACAGTGACAGTTGCGTTTCGTTCGCAACGGAGCGTTAGCGATTGGCATGTTGTCTCCGGGGGATGGTGGTGAAAAAAATTAAACACATGTTTTTTTTTCAGCCCTGTCTCTACGAAACCTGCGTAGCGGTATACATCAATCAGGGACGCACCATCCGCAAATACACCAACTCGCAGCTGCTCGGGGCCTCAGCTGAGAGGTCATGGAGCTCCGTCAACGTTGTAGGCAACCCTGAATACGATGATCTAGTCGGTGTGGTACGTATGTTATACTCGTAGACTAAGCGGAGTGAGACATCTCAACTAGGGGTTTCATGTTTGTCACACGATATCTTGAGTAATCTTCAATCAAATATAATGAAATTTGGCAAGAATGTGGTTAATATAAATACAAATCTTAAGTTTGAATATGAGAAGAATAGGACGGAAGACAAAAAAAATTTTAAGCATCGTAATTTTTACTAACTTTTTTTTAATTTCAGCCAGACGCCATTGCCACGGCAGAGAGAGTGTACCAGTTCAACGAAGCTGGTCTAGAGAGCTTGGAGATGAAAGGGACTTCCGAGTATAAAGTGCAGGAGCATATTCTGTCAGTCGGTTCTGAGTAAGTAAGAATGAAGTTTTTGGCAATAATTTCATTTTTGGTACAAGCTTTCATCACTGACTGTACTTTTCTTTCCACAGGCAAGTAATACTCATCGAGACAATTCTAAAAACCCCACACACAGTTAGGTTGCTTTGTTTTATCACAGAGTTCCTATGGCCACCTCCTGTCTCCATCATCAGATCAGCTCCATGGTACCATAATATTGCATTGTCACCCGACTTACATATGTATGCAAATATTTATCTCTATCGGAAGTGGAAGTGGGTCAAACTTGCAAGATTGCAAGTTAATATAAAGCTTGTAAAAAATACGAAATTTTTCAAGAGTTTCAGACAAACCTGTAGCGGTACTGATATAAATTGTGTTTAAAATATCTGCTATCTATGTTTTCTAATAATTATCTGGTGCTCTATTTCGTGCACGGTGTGAAGTAATTTATTTTAAGTAGTAATTCGGTTATTTGCTATACTACGGAATATTACGCGAAACTCTGTGTAGGGGGCGCCACTACCACTATCCATCACAATCTGGTGGTCAACCGCGAAACAAGAAAATCGAAATTTCGTTATCTAACCTCTCTATCACTCTTGCATATTTTCGCGATCCCCGGTAGGCGTTAACAAACCGCCTTGATGCATCAATGTCATATTTTATTGTTTATGAAAACTTGTCAAAAACAGTTTAAGGTACAAGTATGTATAAGTTACTCTATGGTTCACTAGCTAGTTTAGTGCTGCACTCTGGCGGCAGAACATTGCAGTAATACCATAATTAAACATCATGTTTCTTACAGATTGTCTCTGAACTTCGTCTCAAAACAGAAGAGGCAACAGATAGACAAACTGAACGTGACGCGGACGACCGTCCAGTACGTGTCGCAAGGGTTCAGTGACCCTTCTGCTGGTATCAATAATCTGACCCAGCATGACCTAAGGCACAAAGCTTATCAGGTAATAATTGTGTTTCTTTCAATTAGGAAGAAATGATTAAAAAACAGTTAATGACTAAGTTCCCAAGAGCGATGGTGGACTAGCGGTAAGAGCATGTGAATTTTAATCAGGAGGTCGCGGGTTCTAACCCCGGCTCGTACCGTAGTTTTTCGGTACGAAATATCATTTGATATTTACCAGTCACTTTTCGGTGAAGGAAAACATCGTGAGGAAACCGGAATAATCCCAATAAGGGCCTAGTTTTCCCTCTGGGTTAGAAGGTCAGATGTCAGTCGCTTTCGCCTACGCCAATTCTGGGGATTAGTTGGCATGGCATGAGCCGCCAAAAATGCGGGATTACGTGAGGAATAAAATTTTTGTTTCTTTCAATTTCGAAGAAATTACTAGAAAAGTATGACTAATAAGTTTCTTAACACACCAACGGAGCGGCAGCTAACGTTCGCTTCATGACAATCTGCGCACTTTACGAGTTATCTCCTGAGAGGAATAAGGATTTAACGTTTCTGGTGATGCTTCCACACACTGCCGCTTGCCAAAACTGTGTAAATTTACTTAGATGGATTCTACCATCACATAAATAATAAGCTTAGTAAAGATATATTATACTGGTTGCAATTTTATGTATTACTGCACATAAACAGGTCACATAAAACGGACAAAACAAAAATTAAAATATTATGTACAAAGGCGAACTTACCCCTAAAAGGGATCTCTTCCAGCTAACCTTTGAAAACATGCGAAAGGATCAAACACTAACAGTTTTATCGTGTCATGCGTCACTCGCATTCCTGTTAGAAAGTGACGACCAAACGCGACCATCATAGGGTCGTAGGGTCGTAGAATTTGGCAGACCACCGGATTGGTCCCGGTCCGGTCTATGTAAATCAAACGTAATGTCATGGATAATCGAATTTAAACTGTCGTGAGACATACTAACATTATAATAATTTTTCATTTCTCATGCTGTGAAAGAGGGTCATTGTTGTTCTAAAAGTTGCGCAGAAAATGATACGTTTCTGCACTAGAGCATTTTAGATTCCAAGTACGATTTTTTTTACGATAAGCAATTGAAATTTGGGTCTAATTGGATTTGTTATACAAAATCAATTCTGATAATTTGACTCTCCATTCCATAAATAACGATACTTTTGCCTAAATTGTTAATTGTAAGTACCCTAAAAAAATACTGTAAAAATTTATATTTAGTCATGTTTTTAAAAAAACACATGCATTTTACTTTCCTCGTATTCAAAATGAAAAGTAGAGTGTTTAACTCGGGTGAAAGGCATCATTTCAGCCTCGGACTATTGGCGCTCGAACGCAAGAAATGAGTGCCTTTCATCCCTTGGTTAGATTGTGAATCTACTATACATGAGTCTAAATCGTAAAATTATTTTAATGTAATGTCATGGATCACACAAATATCATGCTTTTTATTTTATTTGCAGATACTCTTGAAGATAGCGAGAAAAGGCATAGACGCAAACAACATAGTGAGGAATGCCACTCTAATACACAGCCTAGACTTTATTGATTTGCTAAAGTAAGTACCAAAGTAAATACTTACATAAGGTTAAGTGTTGAAAAACATCTTAGTATTCTTTTAGGGTTCCGTACCCAAAGGGTAAAACGGGACCCTATTACTAAGACTTCGCTGTCCGTCCGTCCGTCCGTCCGTCCGTCCGTCTGTCTGTCACCAGGCTGTATCTCACGAACCGTGATAGCTAGACAGTTGAAATTTTCACAGATGATGTATTTCTGTTGCCGCTATAACAACAAATACTAAAAACAGAATATAATAAAGATTTAAATGGGGCTCCCATACAACAAACGTGATTTTTGACCAAAGTTAAGCAACGTCGGGAGTGGTCAGTACTGGGATGGGTGTCCGTTTTTTTTTTTTGCTTTTTTTTCGTTTTTTTTTGCATTATGGTACGGAACCCTTCGTGCGCGAGTCCGACTCGCACTTGCCCGGTTTTTCAGCCATTACTTACTACCAGACATGGTAAATTTTATAGCATTTTCGATGCAGCGGAGTGGTGTTAACGGAATTGGTATCAACAATTTCAACCCTAATGATTAAGTAGCGTTACAGGATAACCTTAATTTACCATTTCAGTTGGAATTATCTATACCAATTCCGTTAACACCACTCCGGTGCACCAAAATTGCTATAAAATTTACGATGTCTGCTAAGTAGTAAGCATATTATTTACCTACTAATAAAACCAAACGGTGATTTTCGTATCCTACCGACTGCGCCATGTAAAATATAATAATAAGATGCAGAAGACGGTGATCTTGGACACGGCGCGGATAGTCCGCCGGTTCCTCTCTCTGCAGCCCTGACCACCGGTAGCTTGGGCCTTCCCCCCTGCTGCTGGCGGCACCCTAGGTTAGGTTTTTTTATAATGTGTTTATATGTATTTTTTATTGTTTTGTAAGTGTTTTTATATTCAACTTTTATATTCATATTATAAAAACCCTAGCCTAAGAAGGATGATGAATAAAGAGAATAATAATAATAAAATTCTATATTGTGCACTACTAAAGAAAAGTACATTATACAAAAAAAAATGACAGGACTTAAATTAGTAGGTAACAACAGGCGGACTTATCGCTATAAAGCGATCTCTTCCAAACAACCTT
Organism: Cydia splendana; assembly: GCF_910591565.1. Taxonomy (NCBI): domain Eukaryota; kingdom Metazoa; phylum Arthropoda; class Insecta; order Lepidoptera; family Tortricidae; genus Cydia; species Cydia splendana. The sequence goes on from NC_085985.1 coordinate 2,363,481, forward strand.
TAGATAGCGAATCAGTGGCACGAATTAAGCTATTGGGCAGTGCTAAACAAAAATAGAAAAAATATCCTTATAATACGCTAACTTTAAATATGTATTGTGACGGAGGAATAAATAACACACGTAAGCTTAAATTGAGAAAAGCGTTGATCTACCCACACATGAAAGTAATATTTGCTTTCGCTTGCTCAGGTATCAATATTAACAAGGGGTTTAATAACAAGTTTGCCCCTTTCAACTTATAAGACAAATAACTATCGTTTATGAAAATAATTTAAAATTGTAAACGTAGGTACAGTCACCATCAGATATATCGGAGCGGCCATGATCTTCACAAATATCTGAACACGTCTCTATTACCAAGACATTAGAGTGCGTGTTCAGATATTTTTGAGCACCTCGGCCGCTCCGATATATCTGATGGCGACTGTACCTACCTACTTTTTAAAACTATTTTAATTTTAATAGATTACTTATAGTTACTACATACTTGAGGAAAATACCAATTTTCGTGAAAGAATTCTTGGAACGTCTCGACCTAAATTGGAAATGCCTTTAGTTCATTGATTAACGCGAAGAATAGGGTTCGTGTAATGGCATAGAAAACTTTATAGCCTCTGTAACATGTGCAGAAGTGGACCTGTAAAAACCGGCCAAGTGCGAGTTGGACTCGCGTACGAAAGGGTTCCGTACCATTACGCAAAAAACGGCAAAAAAATCACAATTGGTGTATGGGAGCCCCACTTATATATTTACTTTATTCTGTTTTTAGTATTTGTTACAATTAAATACATCATCTATAAAAATGTCAACTGTCTAGCTATCACGGTTCATGAGATACAACCTGGTGACAGACAGGCAGACGGACAGACAAACGGACAGACGGGTAGAAGAATCTTAGTAATAGGATCCCGTTTTTCCCTTGGGTTACGGAACCCTAAAAATGTAGTCAGGGTTAGTTTACAACGTTTTAGTAAGATACAGTATTTAATTTATTTTCACCACACCAACTGGTAAAGGCTCTTTTGATTGTTCAAAAACCGATAGCAAAGTTGCATTTTATTCACATGTTAGGCAAAGTAATCGACTGCAAATTTTGAGTTGTTTTCTTAGAGTTTTCTTATGTTCGCTGATAGAATTGACTTTTAAGTGATGATTTTGAATGATAAATATTGAATAACATTCATTTTGAATGCTTTGATTTTGTTTGATATTTTACAGTTAGTATTTTCCTTGTGTTGGTGTGGTGAACATTTTTGTCTTTTACTCAGTGGCAAAAATTAGTTTAACCCTCTCCCCTTTTTTTGAACCCTACAAAGTTATTTACATTTTAAATTGCCACATTGGCGGGACGACTTGGACGCATTCTACCCCAAATGGTGGGAAAATGCCGATGACAGGGTCGAGTGGCAAAACGAGGGGAGGCCTTTGCCCAGCAGTGGGACACCAAAGTAGGCTAGGAAAAAAAAAAAAAAAAAAAAAAATTGCCACATGTCATGTCATTCAATACGATCTACTTGCTAGGGTTGAAAGTTGAAACATACAGATTTTCGCATTAATGTTTAACAAACTGGATCTCAAAAACGGTTGGAAATATTAATGTGATAAATAAGTGAATATTAGGTCATTACCTATGAAATTGGCGTTTTGTTCGGAGAATTTCAACGAAACACGAATTTCCATACAATTAATTTTGCGGATATTTTTTTGATGGCTAATTCAAACCAAACAAAATTTTTCCAGTAATTTTTGACACCTTTAAGGTATGTTTTCAATATCTCCATTTCTTGAAAATTGGTACCATTAGAAAAATATAAGTAATTTTAATACTCGAACCGACAGCACATGAAAAGACTTATTTTCAAGGCTTAATTCTGAACACTTAACAATAAAAAATAACAATTAATTGTATGTAAAATCGTTGTTTATTGAGTGCACTGTAGTTTTATTGTAATTGTGTATGTACTTTTGTAAAAAAAAAAAACTAGGATCAGACTTATATCTATGAACAAAAACGCCAATTTCATAGGTAAGGACCTAATAATAAAGTACGTAGCCTGAACAATTCCCAGTTGCCAGTACCCAGTTTGTTTAAGAATTAATTGCTTATATTCTTTATTAATTGTGTAATTTTTGACATTGGATTTCTGTGTTTGTGACCTGTGTAAAGGAAGATAATAAATGTGAAGTAGTCAGATTATTAATAATTCCCAGTTTGGGTAATAGTCAATCGTTCTGTTCCACCCAATATTAATACGTATAACTGACTAACCAATATATTTCCAGTACGATGACTCAACTGGAATACGCGTCGCTGAGCAAGCTGTTCGACGACATGGTGCTAGGCACCAGCTACGACGTCGAAACGTCGAGGAACATCTTCCTGGAGGTGCTGCCGCAAGTGCGCACGCATGCGTGCGCGCTGCTTGTCAAATATCTCGTCACGGAGCAGAAGGTATGTTGTCATATTTCTATGAAAATATTTTAATTTGTGTTTTTTTACGAGACACACTATTTTTACAACTATAAATGAAATAAATGTCATAATATACTAAAGAGAAAAAAAAAACCGGAAAAGTGCGAGTCAGACTCGCCCACCGAGGGTGCCATACTTTTTAGTATTTGCTATTAAAGCGGCAACAGAAATACATCATCTGTGAAAATTTCAACTGTAGCTATCACGGTTCATGAGTTACAGCCTGGTGGTAGACAGACGGACTGGCAGACAGATGGATAGACAGACAGTCGGACAGACGGACTGTAGAGTCTTAGTAATAGGGTCCCGTTTTTACCTTGACTATGTTTTTTTCGCAGGAGAAAATCGAAGACGCCACAATCCTCTCCCTCATCAGAAAACTACCCTTCAACGTGGCCAACTACTCGAGCAGCCTCCTCGCGGACCTGGAGGTGTTCACCAAGCTCGGCCTGGACTCCTCCAGGGAGATCCGACACGCCGCCATCTTGAGCTTCGCCACGCTCGCGCACAAAACTAGGAGAGCGTTGCAGCAGGAGAAACAAGATCTGTTTGATAATATTGTGGTGAAGTACTTCAGGATGTATAGCGGTGAGTTGTCTCTCTCTCTATCTTTCTTTTTCTCTCTATCTCTTTCTCTCTCTGTGTTGCTTTCTCTCTCAATATAATGCGTTGAACCGTTGTGCATGAGGCGTTTTGTATCCAATTTATACGTTGGGTTTTTTTTTTTAATTTTAGTTATAATTATCTATCCATTCGCGACTTAAATAACAATAAATAAATATGTAGAGAGACTCTCGCTATGTAGTTGGATCAAGGGTCAGATGCAGAAGGCGGTGATCTTGGACACGGCGCGGATAGCCCGCCGGCACCTCTCTCTGCAGCCCTGACCACCGGTACCTTGGGTCTTGCCCCGCTGCCGGCGGCACCCTAGGTTAGGTTTTTTATATTGTGTTTATATCTTTTTTGTAATGTCTTGTAAGTATCATTTTATATTGTACGTTTACACTCACATTGTAAAGCCCTAACCTAAGACCCAAGATAAATAAAGAAAATAAACATCTTATTAATCCACAGACTGTCCACAATACATCGACCGCATGGTGTGGCTCCAAGGCCTCTGCAACCTCGGCTATTCAGCAGACTCGTACACTAGAACCGTGTACATGTCCAAGAAGAGCAATAGGCACGAACGGCTTTGGGCGGCGTTGGCTGACGGGAGCTCACGTCCGCCGCCGGCGTATGGATATGGTCGTAATGTTAATGATTATTCGGTAAGTTGTAAATATTGACCGAAAACCATAATATTGACCTTACACCTGGTCAATATTATGGTTTTCGGGGGGGGCGTCGGGTAAACGGCATATTGTGGGAAACGCCGGTGTGGGCTTAGTGGGTAGGCTCCTCCCCCTCTTTTCACAATTGAAAAGAGCTGGGAGATGAGAGTCCCACATACCCCCCCATAATAGGCCCACCTCAGGGCCATGGGGACGATGATTAACAGCATTCCCACATCGACAAAAAAATAAGGTCAATATTATGGTACCATCAAGCTAATCTGATGATGGACACAGGAGGTGGCCATAGGAACTCTGGGATAAAACAAAGCAACCAAATTGTGTTTGGGTTTGCAAAAATTGTCTCGATGACTATTAATTGCTGTTGAAAGAAAAGTACAGTCAGCGATAAAAACTTGGTATCAGAAAAGAAAAAAAAAATCATTTCTCTCCCTAGATTATCCCTAGTTACCAAGGAAATGTCAGTCGTATATAACACTAGCAGATTGATCTAATAAAAACTTTTTTTTCAGGTACTACAATCGTCTCTACCGATAATAATAGACGACACAGAACACATACAACTGCGAATAGCGGCTTTACACGCTCTACTCCGCTCCGACATACGCGCAAGCGATTTCCTATACATACACAACTACATTAAGAATTCAAATAACAACCAGTTGAAGCGTTTCTGGTATACGACAGTGAAGAGTCTGGAGAAATGTAAGCTGTACAACGAATATAAGGCGGCGTAAGTATTTAAAAAAAAAAAAATTATTTCAGAAAAAAAAATAACTAATATTAAAAAAAAACCGGACAAGTGCGAGTTGGACTCGCCCACCGAGAGTTCCGTACTTTTGAGTATTTGTTGTTATAGCGACAACAGAAATACACCATCTGTGAAAATTTCAACTGTCTATTACGGTTTCTGAGATACAGCCTGGTGACAGACAGACGGACGGACAGACGGACAGTGGAGTCTTGGTAATAGGGTCCTGTTTTTACCCTTTAGGTACGGAACCCTAAAAACGGAGTACAGCTAGATTATACGAGAGAACTTACAAATGTAGTGCATAATTATTTTCCATCGTAGGTATTTTCACGGAAACGTACGAACGTGTCTTGCTATTTCAGTCAGTCTCGGTACAAAAAGTTTTAAGGTTAACTGAAGTAGCATGACAAATACGAACGTTTCCGAGAAAACACGATGGTAAACAATTATGCACTACTTCTGTACCATTTCATGACTTATTGTTTTAGTTGCGAAAGTAAAAATATGAAATATTTCTTTATCTTTCCTTTATGTTTCTTTTTTTGTCTGTTACCTTCGTGATTATTTCTCACTTGATGGTCTCATCGGAAGATCAGCGCTGGAAGTCGCCAGCAACATGCTGAGATGGCGCCATTTCGTGACACTTTATTTTTCACTATGTTTTTTTCTACGTCTGTCTATTGTCCGTGTGTTCACGAATGAAAAACTATTCTAGTCCATGGGGTCCCAGCGCGCATAAGTTGTTCGCAGAAATCGCAAAGCGTCTGGTTGACGTAACTGGTGACCGAAGAGCTGGCGGCTACCTCGCACAACGAATCAGCATTGCGATACAGCGAGGAAATGCTGCCAGCATCCTTGGCACAATGCCTCAAGGGCCTATTTCATTAGATTTAAGCTAGTTATTAATTTCTTTTAGTAATACCACTATATATATCTTGTTTGTAAATAAATGACTATCTTCTATTCTATAAATATATTTTTCAAGGTCATACTATGTGCCGTTCGTGGCTAGTAAGGTTTCGAACCCGGACTCCACGTACTGGGCGACCAACAACTACATAGTCAGCACTAACGACGAGGTGGCTGCCGCTTTACAGGTACCTGTCAAAATAAACTGAAATAAATGTCATTTACTAAGAAAAAGTGACCAAGGCCTCCAGCGCCCCAGGCTGGAATCGAACCAGCGTCCTCAGCTACCGCGGCAGGTGCCTGTGCCATTCGGCCACCGGGCCACTGCGGCATAGGTCGATTTTTTCCAAGTATATGCACTTCTTGCTGAAGGCTTATGTCTTACTTAAATTTGTCGATACCTGTGTATTAACCTACAGGTACTTAGAGCCAAATATCATAATTTCTTATTATAGTACGTCTATGGTTTTTTTTAAATAGCATGTTATAGTGTCCCACTGCTGGGCAAAGGCCTCTCGCCTTGATTTGCACGACTCCTGTTGTCGAGCTTTTTCCGGCCAGTTATTAATTAAGGTGTCTAAGTCGCCCGCCATCTTCGTCTGGGCCTGCCACATCCGCGCTTATTTTGCGGCATCCACTTGGTGGCTATACTTAGCCCACCTATCCGGATGTATGGTTTTAACTATTCTAAATATCATTTATATCTTAATTTATTCGTATAAAATGTGTCATTTTGTACAGTTCATGAGTGTTGGAGAGCCAACCAGCGCGCTGCCAGCATTCGCGGCTGTCAAACTGTCTACGGGCGGACGGCGGCCGCACCATATAGCGGTAACTCCCTACTATAGCCTCCTGCCCCTGACATACAAATGACAAACTCAAAATTTGCCACTGAAATTTGAACCTACAGTTCAAGGAATAAAGTTGATTTTTATTTGTTTGAAAATTATACGAAAACTAAAGAAATGCGACTCTGTTCCAACTGAATATGGTTTAAATTTCATTGAACTGAAGAGGTGCTATAGGTAGGACTTTGGGCCTTAAGAGGATAGGCTATGTGGCATGTCATACACACACAAAAATGATAGTAGATATAATTATAACGTTTTACAGAGGTAGTGGATAATTTTCCATCGTGTTTTCACGGAAACGTACGAATGTGTCTTGTTATTTCAGTCAGTCTCGGTACAAAAAGTACTGAGGTTGACTAATAAAGTGGCGTGACAAATACGAACGTTTCCGAGAAAATACGATGGAAAACAATTATGCATTGCATCTGTAACCTTTTATTTAACGTGGAATGTTCCTTTGTAATATACAGGGTGTTTGATCCATCGTTTGCCAAATTAGAATGGCGGATAAGTGGGGTAGTTTTCTATCTTTTCACGTCCTTGAAAAATCTTCAGGGCCGACTCGTTTTCAACTTAAATGAAAAAAAAAGCAAGTGGTAGAGATATGCAACGTTTATTGCGTTCCGACATCGGTCACATTTCCCGCGTTTCGCGCCTAAGTTTTTTTTAAAAACGGTCTCCCACTAATAAGGTGCGTTCACATTTAATTCCAATTTGATAGACAGAACCAAACACAAATTAACTATAGACGCGACTTGACGTCGGAACCTAACAGCTTTTGTGCTATGTAAGAAGGAGATAGCACCTTTAACTAAATTTACGAAAAATAAGTTTTAAACCTTCACAACCAGCAAAAAAAACTTTCGTCGCTGAAAAAAAACTCGCGTGTGGATAGGCAAAGGGGATTTCAAAGGAGATTACAGCGTCAATGTTTAGGCATCGATAATTTTTGCCTGTTGCGTCCGTTACAAAACTTTGGGAAAAAATTAAGTTCATGAAAGGTTCTTTTGGAATTATTGTACATCATTAGAAAGAGGACAGAACACAGAATTTTGTAAACTAATTTCAAGAACGTGGTCTCTTTTTGTTTTTTTTTTAATTGGACTCAAAGTTGACCTTGGTGTACCTTTTACATGTTGTAAAACATTTGAGGGTTAATAAAAAAAAAACTAGAGGTTAAATGTCGGTAATTTTGATTTTTATAAAACCGTTTAACGTTAGACATCACGACGCAATAAACGTTGCATCTCTCTACTACTAACTTGTTTTAAAATTTAAGTTTAAACGAGTCGGCCCTGAAGATTTTTCAAAAACAACAAAAAAAGCAAAAAAAAAATACTCGTGGGCTCAAAATTTTTTATAAGGGCGTCAAAAGATAGAAAACTACCCCACTTAACCGCCATGTTAATTTGGCAAACGATGGACCAAACCCCCTGTATATGTTGTGGTCAAATCTTGCAAGCTTCCCATAATTCGATTGAGCTGAATCTTCACACACAGTATATGTAATCGAGCTGATCTGATGATGGACACAGGAGGTGGCTCCTATGATCTCTATGATAATACAACGCAAACTCATTGTGTTCGGGTTTGTTAGAATTGTCTCGATGAGTATTACTTCCCTGTTGAAAGCAAAATACAATCATCGATAAAAGCGAATCAAATAAGCGATAAGTATATAATCAAAAACCGGACAAGTACGAGTCGGACTCGCCCACCGAGGGTTCCGTTTTTTTAGTATTTGTTGTTATAGCGGCAACATAAATACATCATCTGAGAAAATTTCAACTGACTAGCTATCACGGTTCATTGAGCTACAGCCTGGTGACAGACAGACGGACTGCGGAGTCTTAATAATAGGAGCCCATTTTTACCCTTTGGGTACGGAACCCCTAAAAATAAAACAACTTTTTGGACAGATATACGTAATAGCAGAAGGCGTAACGACGAACATGTTCAAGAAAATACATACGATCAACGAAAAGGAACTCAAGATTGAGAATCTGGTGGAGGTTCTGAGGTCCTTTAAAGTGCCTTCAACGCCGCCAGAGGAGGTAATTTTAGTTTATTTTTGTACATCAATCATAGAGAAATAAGCAAGAAATAAGTAAGCATAGAGTGCTAACTCCATACATCAGTTTTCTTACCAAAACGCGGGATATTTTGCAGTCGACTCCTAGCGTCAAGTAGCGGATTTATCAGTACCGCTACTTGACACTAGATGTCACGAGTAGAGTTCCGGTTGATCCGGTTATAATATTATGATTCGGTTAAGTTATGTTCTAATGTATGGGGAAGACAAATAAATTATAGCCAGCATTCAATGAATGTAGTATGATACCTTTGGGTACGGTGCTTTACGCACACTAGTGTCCCATCCCCTCCCCCTGACGCAACCTCCCCCTTTTAACATAAAATATGTCCCGGTTGACTATTTTTTATTTTTTTTTTGATTTCACTCACCCCCCTTGTTGCACATACCTACTATTAGGGCTGATTTAGACGATGCGAGAACTCGCATGCGAGTTTCATACCATTGCGGGTTTTGATTGGTTGGTTGAATTGGACGTAATCAACAGTCCGCAATGTAATTAAAATCGCATGCGAGTTCGCGTGCCGTCTAAATCAGCCCTTATGGTCCTAACTTTTACTACCATATTTTTTATAATTACCAGGTCCACATTGACATAGTAATTAAGATTCACGACAAGACGGTCTTCGCGTCGCACGTCAACCAATCACGGTTCGATACCTGGAACGGAGAGGAAAGTAAGTCTGTCTCACTTTAAATTTTACGGTTATAATAGTTGGTTGTCTCTCTCTGTTGTTACTTTGTGCGTAATAAGGAAACGCAAAAGTTTCCTTATAATTATGGTAGTATAATCATTTGGGGCATTATCTATGAAAAGGGACCTAATTGTCGATGGCGCTTACGCCGCTCACCGTCGCGCGGCATTGTATTCATATCGGAGCTTCGTTAATAATGGCGTAAGCGCCATCGACAATAAGGTCTCTTTTCATAGATAACGTCACATTTACGGTTTTAAACTTATGAAGGGCCACTTGCACCATCCCACTAACTCAGTGTTAATCGGTTAAACCGTTAACCCAGTGTCAAATTGTACTGGTAACCATGGTAACCCCAGGTCTAACCGTCTAACCCCGGGTTAGTGAATGGTGCAAGTGGCCCTAAGGGTGTTTTATCGTTTTGTTTCAGTAACGAAATCAATAGAAGACTTCCTACGCTTTGGCAGCCACATAAACCAGCAGATAGTCTACTATCCCTTCCAAATGGATGTCAGTATACCCACAGAACTAGGTTCGTTGTCATAATCATTATTTAATAATTGACCTATAATCATCAACGTCTTCACGATCTTCGTCTCAAGAGCCATACTCGTATAAACCAGCACATGGTCTACTATCCCCTTCAGATGGACGTCACTATACCCACAGAACTAGGTTAGATGTCATTATTATCATAATTAACCTACAATCTATCATCATTAACATTATAATCACCAACATCGTCACGATCTACACCATCTACATAGTAAGTACCTATCTTCGTTTCAAGAGCCATATTATAAACCAGCAGATGGTCTACTATCCCTTTCAGATGTATATCAGTATACCTACAGAACTAGGTTCGTTGTCATCATCATCATAATTAACCTATAATCTATCATTATTAACATTATAATCATCAACATTGTCACGATCTACACCGTTTACATAGAAAGTACCTATCTTTGTTTCAAGAGCCATATGAAACAGCAGATGGTCTACTATCCCTTCCAATAGTATACCCACAGAACTAAATAGGTTCGTTGTCATCATTATCGTAATATCTTGTATCATCATTAATATTATAATCATCACAGTATTATTATACGTGCAGAATGGAGAATGAGTTGCCTCCTGAGGTATTTCCTTTGCGCTACGACATGGGATTCTTCAAGAAGCGGGTGTTTGGGGTTCTCAGGGTTGGCAACGCTTAAGTGGCTTCCTTCCTGTGCTGTTGCTTATGTCCATGGGCGACGATGACCGCTTCCCATCAGACGGCACGTCTGCTCGTTTGCTGACTATCACATAAAAAAAGAAATTAAATAAAAATCAACAACATCGTTATGATCTCCTGATGCTGACACAAGAGTATGAGTAGTATCCATCGTAATCACAGAACAAGTAATAATACGTAGGTTGTTCCATAAGTCTTGCAAAAGTGTAACTTCTTATAAAGCATCACTGTTTATACACTTATGCATGCGTTCAAACCATGTATCAAAAATGATCTTCCAGCGCTCCTCCGTGACACTGGCGCAGGCTTCATCCCATGCACTCAATAGCTCGTCATCAGTCGCAAACCGTCGTCCTTTTAACTGGCTCTTGATCAGCGGGAAGAGACCAAAATCGCACGGTGCAAGGTCGGGGCTATAAGACGGGTGGTCCAGCACAGTAAGCCCCGATTGCTCCAAAAACTCCTGAGTTCTGATCGCTCTATGAGCAGGAGCGTTATCATGGTGGAAGTGCCAACTGCCCAGTTGAGAGTTTGGCCGCAGTTTCTTCAGCTCGCAGAGGACTTGAGGCAAGCAGACCTCAGTGTACCAGGTAGCATTGACAGTCTTCTCCTTGTCTAATACAACTCTAACTACAATGCCTTCTACTCCGAAGAAAACTGCGATCATTCTTTTTTTAACTGACCTTTGTTGTTTGACCTGTGTTGGAGTTGGCTCGTCTTCGAATACCCAGATTTACCATTTTGATTTACTTGGAACGGCAAAATAGTAGAGCCAAGTTTCATGTCACGATTGAGTTAACATCCTTAGATCGGCCTGAGTTGTACTTTTTCAACATTTTCTTGCACCACTCTACTCGCGCCTTGCGCTGACTGTCGTTGAGACTGTGAGGGACCCAGAGAGAACATAACTTTTTAACTTTTAGGTCTTCGTGTAAAATTGAATTAAGTGTTGATGCACTAATCTGGAGAATCTCCTCAATCTGTCTGCACGTAATTCGCCTATTAATAGTTATCAGTTTTCTAACAGTGTCTATGTTTTCTTGGGTCCTGCTTGTAATGGGTCGGCCCGGTCTTTCGTCGTCGTCTAAATTATATTTGCCTCTTTGAAATTCCTTATACCACCTGAATGCGGTAGAAAGGGAAGGGCACTCTTTACCAAAGGCACCGAACATTTCCTCGTGGCGCTCTTGTTAAGATAATCCACGTTTGAAATTATAATAGAAAATCACTCTGTACTCGCGGTTACCGAGACTAGCCATTTTCACAAATGTTTCGATCTATTTACCGAATATCACTGCTGGCAGGCTCAACAAACACATCATGTAAGAACTTGTTATTAGTGTAGGGTTGCCATAAGTGTGGGGATTCAGACCGGGACATTTAAAGAATAGTCGGCCAAGAGCATGTCGGGCCATGCTCAGTGTAGGGTTTCCATTCTGTCAAAATAGGCCAAATGGGGGCTAATAGTAGGCAAGTATCATGTAAGTACATTATAAGCATAAGGAAGTACTTTTACTAAGAAAAGGAGATTTTTTGCAATAACGCAAACCCGACTGGACCGATCATGTTCGTTATAGTTTTCATTGAAAGTACATATTTATTAAGCTTTTGATTGACGATTTTTTTTCATATTTTTTGGACCCATTGTTCAAAAGTTAGAGAGGGGGACACACATTTTTTTTTTCAGAGCGATTATTTCCGAGAATATTTACTATATCAAAAAATTGTTTTTGAAGACCCTTATTCGTTTTGAAAGACCTATCCAACGATACCCCACACTATTGGGACAAAGCAAAAAAAATTACAAAAAATGTATTTTGTATGGGAAGTGCCCACCCCAAAAAAAATTTTTTTTATAGTTTTTCTTTTACCATTCTGTCACAATGCATGAATTATGTATCCATGCCATGCCAAATTGCAGCTTTCTAGCACTAACGACCACGGAGCAAAGCCTCGGACAGACAGACAGACATTGCGAAACTATAAGGGTTTCTAGGTGACTACGAAACCCTAAAAAGTAGTAAATGTAGAAAAAAAGGAACTTTTATTACAACAATAGGTAACTTATAAGGTTTAGCCCTTGCCTAAACACAAAACAACTTTTAACACAGTCATTAAATGCCAGCACCCCGCCAGTCGGGTTCTCTGTTTGTAGTCGCTTTTCGCTACAAAGCGGAAAATGCACGTTATATTTTTTTATATTTTACCTTGATTTTTAGTTTTTTGTTGATTTTCAATGTTATTCTAAAATTTATTTTGATCCTATTACGGGAGAAGGGCTTTAGAAATAAAAAAGAAATATGATAGTTATTTTACCATTTTTGTTTAGTTTTCAATAAAGAGGGAAGTACGAGAAAATTTCGTTACTTAACAATTGCCTAACTTGTTAAAAAAAGAACTTTAAGATAAATTTCTACAAGTAGTACATTTTCTGACATGTTTAAAATACACCTTTTTTTTCAAATTCTTTAATGAAAATTTAATGTTAAGTACGCGCTTTTTCACGCCGCGCACGTTTCCCGAAAAAGAGGCAGACCTCCGCGCCCGAGATCTGTGTTCAGCGTTGAATAAAAAGTATAAATAATGGAGATAGAGTTCTGCAAGTGTAGACTTTTTTATAGGGAATATCCTCCACTTTTATAATATTACTTTAGTTTCTTAAATATGAATACTTTTTGAGATATTGGGGAAATAAGAAATATCTACTTTTCTCCCCTTTTTAGGGTTCCGTACCCAAAGGGTAAAACGGGACCCTATTACTAAGACTTCGCTGTCCGTCCGTCCGTCCGTCCGTCCGTCCGTCTGTCACCAGGCTGTATCTCACGAACCGTGATAGCTAGACAGTTGAAATTTTCACAGATGATGTATTTCTGTTGCCGCTATAACAACAAATACTAAAAACAGAATAAAATAAAGATTTAAATGGGGCTCCCATACAACAAACGTGATTTTTGACCAAAGTTAAGCAACGTCGGGAGTGGTCAGTATTTGGATGGGTGACCGTTTTTTTTTTTGTTTTTTTTTTTGCATTATGGTACGGAACCCTTCGTGCGCGAGTCCGACTCGCACTTGCCCGGTTTTTTGTTTATTTTGTTTAATAACTTTTGATATTTTTTGTGTGCTAATAAACGCACTAATACATTTTTCTAGACAACATTACGAATCTAATGAGGTATCACACGTATTTCTAGGAGTAGTATCTCTATTTTTCACCGTTTTCAGTTTCTCGAGTAGACTAAATTTGTTGACACTGGTAACGTAAATTCGTAAAAAGTGAACGGACAAGTGTCAGCGCTTACATCGTTCTATCCACGTACGATTAGCTTAGCTAGTTACACTAGTCGTGTATTGTTGGTATATGTATAATATTAGTGGCAGATAACCATACGCTCAGTCATACATGTCAAAACTTGTTAGATTCCATCCTTTGCAAGACTTATGGAACAGCCTACATATGTTCTGTGATCGTAATATATTGATATGTATGTGTGAATGGATTAAACAAAGGATCATAAGTCTAAACCTAAATTAGCCTGAGGCATTGTTCCCAGGACACTGGCCGCGTTCCCCCTCTGCGCAGTGAGGCTGAGTTTTTGCGCAATAATGCGCAAAATCAAAATCAAAATATACTTTATTCATGTAGGCCTAGCAACAAGCTCTTATGAATCGTAATTAATCTTAATCTAATTATCAGAGCAATTTATTGATGTTAATATTATTCCATAATAAAATTGGATTATTATACATATCAAATTTAACACTAAGAATTTCACAAAAGGATCGTCAAACATTAAAAAGATTGTATAAAAAAATATTAGTCTAGAATTTCTAGAATAAAATCTAAATGTCAAAAAAAAGCATAAGTAACAAAAGAAGTAGATAGTATTACATCGGAATATCCATTTCCTCATCAATAATCAAATATACCTAATAAATAAATAATCATTTCGAATAACAATTAATCCCACGTTGTAATATCATTCATGTAGTCTTGTGTGGTATAATAAGCTTTAGAAATAAGTTTACGCTTTACATAATTCTTAAATTTATTAATAGATAATTCAGTAATATGGTTTGGAAGTTTATTATAAAATCTTACACAATTACCCATGAATGTTTTTATTTATTTTATGGAGCCGAGTGAAGGGCACTGCGAACTTATGTTTATTTCTAGTATTAATATTATGAATTTCACAATTTTTCCTAAAATTTACAATATTTTTATGTACATACAGAATATTCTCATAAATGTATTGACAGTGCACTGTCATTATGTCAATTTCCTTAAATTTATCTCTAAGTCTCTATGGTTCATTTTGTATATTGCTCGAATAGCCCTCTTCTGCAGAACAAAAATGGTATTTATCTCTGAAGCACCGCCCCACAGTAAAATACCATATGCCATAATGCTATGGAAGTAACTAAAATATACTAATCGAGCTGTTTTCACATTGGTTAACTGACGGATTTTGAAAGAGTAGCAATATGGGGACCCCACTGGAGTTTAGAATCTAAAGTTATACTTGGTTATACCAAGAAAAACTGTACTATCAACTAATTCCAATTCCTCATCCTTCACAATGACACTTGTTTGCACATGCCTTACGTTACTACTAGTGACAAACTTAATACATTTAGTCTTTTTCTCATTTAACAATAAATTATTAACATTGAACCAATTTACTACTTTTGAAATGGCATTGTTTACATCATTGTAAGCTTGTTGCTGTCGTTTGACTTTGAAAATAAGTGAGGTGTCGTCTGCAAACAATACTATATCATGGTGGGTCTTAACAAGGAATGGCAAGTCATTTATGTAGATAAGGAACAGGAAAGGCCCCAATATTGACCACTGTGGTACACCCATAGAGACCAATGACCCAGGTGATCGCTGTCCATTCACATCGACCTTTTGTATTCTACCATTTAAGTAGAACTTAAGTAAATTCAGTGCCGATCCTCTAACTCCGTAATAATGAAGTTTCCTGATTAATGTTTCATGACAAACACAGTCGAAGGCCTTAGATAAATCACAGAAGACACCTAAAGCATCTCGTGACTCCTCCCAGGCATCGAAAATATGCTTAATTAGCTCAACACCGGCATCGGTTGTTGAGCGACCCCGTGTAAAACCAAATTGCTTATTATGCATCAAATTATACTGCTCGTAGGTCGCCAGACACCCAGATTAGTTTGGTAGAAATTTATTTTACTAGTTTTTTGGTGTCTGACTGACAACCAAGGGCCGAAAGTTTCAGTCGCAAGTGCCACAAATATTAAATAAATATTATTAAATATTATAGGACATTCTTGCACAGATTGACTAAGTCCCACAGTAATCTCAAGAAGGCTTGTGTTGTGGGTACTCAGACAACGATATATATGTCGTAGGCCGATCGTACGATCAGGCAGATCGTAATGTTCCTGTGTAATGTTTTGACGATAGTCACATCAAACCAATATATAGGTAGGATAGGTTCGTTAGGTTGCTTCAGATGCCCGAAGGGCAAACTGCCCCGAAATAGGAGCCCCGCGTAGCGGGGCTCCGTCGACTCAGGGAACGAGTCAAAGATTTTCACGTTTCACGATATGTCTAGGAATTTCACGATATGCCTGATCTTACGATCGGCCGCCGACATATATAATATATAAATACTTAAATACATAGAAAACAACCATGACTCAGGAACAAATATCTGTGTCATCACACAAATAAATGCCCTTACTGGGATTCGAACCCAGGACCATCGGCTTCACAGGCAGGGTCACTACCCACTAGGCCACCGGTCGCAAATACATAATTCGTTTTCAAAAATGCATATTTTCGACACTTGACAATTTGGGCGTCGTCTGCTGCCGTCCCTGGCTTCCTGGCAGAGCGCCAAACGCGTGTGAAGTGTATATATGTAAATACACAAATAAAAATTTGAATCTTTTTATTTGTGTATTGTATATATAGTTTATTATGTTTTTCAGTTCTTTGCAATAGTTCCAAATTAAATTCTCTTAATTTTCTTCTTGCACCATTTTTATTACATCTCTGTTGAGCCCTATGGTTGACTGGTAGAGAATGCCTTTAGGCATTAAGTCCACCATTTACATATTTATTTGTATTATGTGCAATAGGGGATATTACTGCAATGTTCTGCCGCCAGAGTGCAGCACTACCGACTCAGTAAATTCATAGACTAACTTATACATACTGTGCCTTAAACTGTTTTTTGACAAGTTTTCACAGACAATAAAATTGATGCATCAAGGCGGTTTGTTAACAAGGGCCTACCGGTAAACGCGAAAATCGAAATTTAGTTATCTGCCTCTTTATCGCTCGAATATGCAAGGGTTATAGAGATATTAGATAACGAAATTTCGATTTTCTTGTTTCGCGGTAGGCCATGTGTCAATGTGGTTTGTTTACTGTATGTGCCACAAAGGTGCCATCTACGCAGAGCTTTACCTAATATTCCCTATTAAGTTTAAATAAATAAATCTCCACTCTGTTTCTTTAGGTACCTACTTAAATAAAAGTAAACAAATAATGAGTACATTTTCGGGTAGTTATTATGTACATTTATAGATTAACTAACCAAATTTAAAATCACCTGGATCAGTCAATACAGAACGACCTGACTTTAACCTACATTATTTGATCATGTAATGTTTTCATCTACCCTCAACTGGCTTAAGAAGCTATTTGAGGGTAGATTTTGTTTACTCTTATAATACCTAAAGATACAGACATAGGTACATCACCATTAGCTATATTGAAAATAGAATTTCAAATACGGAATACACAGCAAAACCTTAGCTCGTTATTCTGAATCTCATCACGCATGTAATACAATACACTAATTAAAGAAAATTCGCAGAAAGTAAACATAAACAATTTAGCATAATGGTTTTGGATACAAAATTTAACAGGCTTCGTTACGGTAAAATATTGTGTTACATTTAAATCATCCGGTGAAATTATGCGTAATTGTCTATCTATGAGATTGGTCCAGATTTTATAGTCAGACCAAGATAAGTCTGCGGCGATTTCATAGAAGTTTGGCGTTTAAAATATCACTTGTACTGTGTGTGCTATCAGAATCGTAGCAGACTTTTCTTGGTCTGACTCTATTTAGATATCGTCAAGTTACAACCAAAACTCACTAATTACTACAAGTTAATAGCCATAGTGAACCATATGGGGCATTATCTAAGAAAAGGGACCTTATTGTCGATGGCGCTTACGCCGCTCAGCGTCGCGCGGCATTCTATTAATATCGGAACATCGTTAATAGTGGCGTAAGCGCCATCGACAATAAGGTCCCTTTTCATAGATAACGTCACATATTAATTTTAGTAATAAATAATGTATTTTTCAGGTACTCCTATTCGTCTGCAGTCAACAGTAATATCATTTACTTCGATCAGAGGCAACCTGACAGCACCTTCGTCCCAAGATCTAACGTGGAGGAATGATTTACACATTAGGTACTGAACTCTAAGAACGAAAACAAATTGGCTGTCCCATAGAAAACAGCGGAATCACATCAGCCTGAATGTATGAGCCAGGCAAATTTTATTTTCACAATTTCGTCATTGGTCACATAATAAAAGTTGTTGGACCTCTTACACAAATCAACCTATAGTTCGTTTTTTTTAGCATTAGAAAGAACTTGAAAGAAAGTAAGCGATCTTGACATGTCTTTTAATTGAAAAACGCTTTTTAAAAATCAGTAACTATTACTTATGAAAGCAAAACAATATAAATGATCGTATTAGATTCATAATTGTGACATATTTGCCGTAACTTATTTTTAAAATGTGTTTTTCAATTAAAAGACACATCAAGATTGTTTACCTTATTTCTAATGCTAAAAAAAACGAACTATAGCCCCAAACTAAGCACAGCTTGTACTATGGGCGCTAGGCGACGATATACATACTTTTATAGATAAATACATACTTATATACATAGAAAACATCCATGACTCAGGAACAAATATTTGACGTGTCATCACACAAATAAATGCCCGTTCCGGGATTCGAACCCAGGACCATCGGCTTCACAGGCAGGGTCACTACCCACTAAGCCAGACCGGTCGCCAAATCGTCTATAAAGTCACTATACAGAGTATGGCTGGTGATTAAAATTTCTTAAACCCGTACTTATTTGCATTTATTTGTAAGTTTGTATTAAAGGTCAAACAAAAAAAAAATGCCGGCAGTCTAATTGCCGCGACCCATACAAAATGTACGAAATGAGTCGTGGTAATTAGACGCATCGGCAGACATATTCTCAGAGAATGACCCTTAAAACTATTGTTTTTTTCTAGATACCAAGCAACAGCAGTAAGCGCCATTAGAACAAATGGGCCACTTCTGTCATCAGAGCACGAGGCGTTACTGCAGAGATCCTTAGTGGCCCATCTCCCTATCCGCTGTGACGTCACCATCTCACCCGTCAACAAGTCATTCCAGTAAGTCTCTCTCTCTGTATGTTCCTCTCACTCTATCATCAGAGCATGAAGCGTTACTGCAGAGATCCTTAGTGGCCCATCTCCCTATCCGCTGTGACGTCACCATCTCACCCGGCAACAAGTCATTCCAGTAAGTCTCTCTCTCTGTATGTTCCTCTCGCTCTGTCTTCAGAGCATGAAGCGTTACTGCAGAGATCCTTAGTGGCCCATCTCCCTATCCGCTGTGACGTCACCATCTCACCCGGCAACAAGTCATTCCAGTAAGTCTCTCTCTCTGTATGACCCTCTCACTCTATCATCAGAGCATGAAGCGTTACTGCAGAGATCCTTAGTGGCCCATCTCCCTATCCGCTGTGACGTGACCATCTCACCCGTCAATAAGTCATTCTAGTAAGTTTGTCTCTCTCTGTATGTCCCTCTCACTCTATCATCAGAGCATGAAGCGTTACTGCAGAGATCCTTAGTGGCCCATCTCCCTATCCGCTGTGACGTCACCATCTCACCCGGCAACAAGTCATTCCAGTAAGTCTCTCTCTCTGTATGTCCCTCTCGTGCTATCTTCAGAGCATGAAGCGTTACTCCGACTTTAAGACGATTTTTTTAAGATTACCCCATATTTATTTATGTATTATGTTGAGTACATACACTCAACTTGCCAGTAGAAAAAGGCGCGAAATTCAAAATTTCTACGGAAGGTCTACATTTTACAATTTGCTTTTTTCTACTGAAACAGTGGCTGAGCCTGAATTTATTATTTTAGATTAAAATGGCCGAACCCCGGCGGACAGTACGGCGGCGTGGCGATGCACTCAAGACTGCAAGTCATCATGACCTCAAAGAATGGTAGAGACGCCTACACCGTTACGGACCAGAATAATGAACAAAAGGTTAACAAGATGATATATTTGTGGGTCATTCCCTGAGAATATGTCTGCGGTTGCTTCTAATTGCCACGATTCTTTTCATACATTGTGTATGGGTCGCGGCAATTAGACAGCAGACATTTATTTTGAGAATGACCCTTGTACATTGAAAGTGCTAGGCCTACTTAAACTTGTTGAATTAGAATTTTTATTTCAAATAAAATCATCATCAATAAGATGATGGTTTAAACCGCGTCCATAAATATACTTAACTTTATCAAAACTGGGGGTCATTTTTTGCGTATTTTCTTAAATTACTTCTAAAGTATTTATCTTAAAATTATAATATATATATATATATTTGAGATTGTCACAATGAGCTCTTTCATTTGATGTATAACACGCTATAGTTTGCAAAACTTTGTTTTTAAATTTTCTCACCGACCCCCCAAATTAAAAAACGAAACATCTGATAATAAATTTATACATAAACTTAAACAATTTCTATTAAATAACAACTACTATAGCCTTCAACAATTTATTGATGATACCGAAGAAAAATGACAAAATATCGTCGGTCTGCCTCTATTCACATTATTAGCACATTATTACAACCTACACAATAAGAAATGACATCAATAATTTAAAATAATTGCTATTAATAATAAATTGACACATTATTACAAATAACCATTAATCAATATATTGTTGACGTTATATACTTACTTAGACTTAGTTTTAAGCTTTGACGTCATTTATTTTTTAATTTCATTTATTTTTTAATTTCATTTATTACTAATAAGTAAATGTTATTAATGTTATTATGTTGCCTTATAGACTAGCCTAGAATAGAATAGAATAATAATACTATTGTGTGCCCTAACAGGGTGTCATGATCTGACTATATATAATGTAACACCCAATGTACATGACAATACAATATGAAATAAATGATAAATGATAAATGATAAAAGTGCCCCCTATCTTTAAAATTCATTTTTTACGGAACGATTAAAAACTGAAAATAAATGTCATATACTAAGAAAAAGTGACCAAGGCCTCCAGTGCCCCAGGCTGGAAAGATTAAAATTAAAACTACGAACTAATAAATATTTTTTTAAATATAAGTATAATAATACATAGGCATACATGGAAAAATTTAGGGTAGAAAAGACCGTCGTCGAACCCTAATAAGAACTTTTGAATTGAATTGTTTTTACGAAGGTGGACGAAACAGGCGTATTCTTCGACTGCGAGCGACCAACAACGGGGGCAGAGGTGATGGAGAAGCTTTTTGCAACGAAAGCCAACAGTTTTGAGTAAGTTATGTTTATGGAGTCCCTTTGTTTCCCATAAAGTTTTAAGTCATCATAATGTGTTGTTTGTAATATTATCATTATTCATAAAACTGAAACCGTTAACTTTTTAGGATTTTCGTAAGGTTATCCTATAGATAAGTTAACTTTTTGGAAAACAATAGGGATCCTATGTTTATACATATAAATGTTTAAGTGAGGCACCCATACAACAAACGTGTTCTTTTACGTTTTTTGCGTAATGGTACGGAACCCTTCGTGTGCGATTGCGACTCGCATTTGGGCGGTTTTTTTTATTCGAGGTATGATAGTTATTTTTTTTTAAATCGAACTGGAATAATAATTGTGTATCTTTTCAGTTTCATAGCAACACTCCAACCCTCCCTAATACTCCTAAACGGCCTGGTCCTCATAACCACCCCCCCTTCCGGCTCCTGCGGCGCGCTCCTCCCCCCTCGGCCCTTAAGACCTGGAGCCTCGGTGCTGGAACTGGGGCTGCAGCTGCAACAGCTGGAGATAGACTTCGATGACCGCGTCAAGGTCAAGGTGCAGCACGCTTTGGAGTTCAAGTAAGTCTTGAAGCGCTGCAGGTGGCCTAGCGGTAAGAGCGTGCGACTTTCAATCCGGAGGTCGCGGGTTCAAACCTCGGCTCGTACCAATGAGTTTTTCGGAACTTATGTACGAAATATCATTTGATATTTGTCAGTCGTTTTTTGGTGAAGGAAAACATCGTGAGGAAACTGGACTAATCCCAATAAGGCCTAGTTTCCCCTCTGGGTTGGAAGGTCAGATGGCAGTCGCTTTCGTAAAAACCATAGTCTAATAAAACATGGTCTTCCATTCCCAGAGTGACACGGGCCTACGTCACAACAACATGGCCGCTATATATAGCGCTATCGCATATTATCATATAGCGCTGTCGCATGATGACGTAGACGCGTGTCAGTTAGGTGACCTAGAAAAGACGGGAATGGAGTACCAGGCGGAGTATATTATTATACCATGGTAAAAACTATTTAGTGTAACCTACGTAAAATCATGGGATTATTTGTCAAGCGGACCCCAGGTTCCCATGGGCCGTGAAATGCCGGGATATCGCGAGGAAGAAGAAGAAGAAGACTACTTAAGTTCCGTGGATACAAGGCAAACAATTTTAACAAAGCTCTGTAGTGGAACACTGTATCAGGTTAACAAGACTTTTTTTTCAGGGAAGACAAGCCCAATGGTGAGGTGTACCTAGAAGTCGCTGGTTATACTCAACTAGAAAGCGTCGGCAGCAATGTGACCGTGGATTTCTTGGTAGCTGCTCGCCGGCCGCAAACTGCCGACAGTGAGAAAAACTGGAAGGTACCTGTCCTATAGTCTGTATATTTAGGTATTTAAACAATTTGTACATTTTCGGGTAGTTGTAATATTTATTACTAGTAAAATCAGTTTCTTTTTTCGAACTATCAAAACGATTTTGCTATGGAATTTATATAAAACAACTAGCATGTGACGTCACAGTCAAATTAACTACTCTTTATAGTTTTATACGGGTTTTAAAATAGAAATTGTGTCTAAAAATAACTGTTTTCTACTTTTTTAAAAGGGTAAAAACGGGTGTACCCTTGTTTTGCCGACAAACTTTTCATAGAATATTATTTCATCGACAACGTTTCATCGAAACGTTAGTACTAGTAATATTGTTTGGCGTTATTTTGTTTCATATACTATTTAATTCAATTTTTCTTACTGCGTAGAAATACTATTCAACGAATATTACTTGATCGCTAATTCGTTTCAAATTATTTTAATTGGTACAACTACTAAACATTGCAATTCATTTGTTCGACTTATTACTTTAATACATTTTTATATGTCATACTACACATTTATACATTTTTCTGTTGTAAGAATTTTAGATTTAGGTTAGGTTAGAACTGCGACCCCACACAGAAACGAACGGCTATCAAAGTCGGTTTAGGTTAGGTTAGAACTGCGACCCCACACAGAAACGAACGGATATCAAAGTCGGTTTAGGTTAGGTTAGAACTGCGACCCCACACAGAAACGAACGGCTTTCAGAGTAGGTTTAGGTTAGGTTAGAACTGCGACCCCACACAGAAACGAACGGCTTTCAAAGTAGGTTTAGGTTAGGTTAGAACTGCGATCCCACACAGAAACGAACGGCTATGAAAGTAGGTTTAGGTTAGGTTAGAACTGCGATCCCACACAGAAACGAACGGCTTTCAAAGTAGGTTTAGGTTAGGTTAGAACTGCGACCCTACATAGAAATGAACGGCTTAGTACTGAAGTAAAATTATTGTTACCAACCTATTTATAATTTGCCCAAAATGAAAATGGCAGCCTTGTAAAATTATATTTTCATAATTAGAGAGCACATACCTATAATCGCGCAGAGAGAGCCGACTGACGTGATTGCGTTTAGTTTCGATAACGAAATATTACAAATTGAAATAATTTTACGCGTAATAAATTTTATTAAATACAATCCAAAATGAAATAAGAAAACCCGTAAAGAAATACCACGATATAAACTATACAGGGTGGAAAGGCACGACGATCCTTTCCGGAAATGGGAGATAGTTTAGCCTAAGCTCTATATTTTCTCCATAGAAACTATGTTAATATGGGCAACCGTTTCTAAATTATGACCTTTTAAACATCCACGCAAAAAACTACTTTGTTCTAACCCTAACAGGTGACAGGGTCAATGAACTTACTTGTAAACAATCAGTATTCGACAGGAAATTATGCTAATTTGTTGCCATCTAACCATTTTTAGGTCTGCTTACAGCACGGTAAGAATCATTGCAGGATTTTCGCTTTCTTAGTGGTTCCACTTGTTCAATACTTGAATGAAATAGTTATGTTATTCCTTAATATTAATAATACTAACCACAACATTGTTTACAACGACAGTTCAAATGGTGACATTGACAACCACTCAAAAGTACGCAATCGTCTTATAAATATCTCTGGTTTCCTTGACTGATAAAAAGGTTTTAGTTTCTTAACACGTTTCACAAAATTATTTTCGAATAATTGGAAACTATCTAAAATAATTAAAAATAACAAGTAGGTTGTGTTAGTTGCACCAAATGAACTTGCAAAAATTAAATACTAAGAATAAATCAAGAATAAATACTTCTTCAATACCAAACTAACAAACCTTCTTGCGTGGTAGGAAATAGACAAGACGTCTGATGTTTGAAATTAAATTTTCATTGAACTATACTTATTGAATGTCATATTCTTCAAATAAAAATGTTAGATGCTCGTGGCTATTTAAATTTGTGGGGCTGTGTAAAAGATATGGTGTACCAAACCAAACGGAATGTGAAACTGCGGACGAAATGAGACAAAGGCTAATTGGTGCTTTCTGCGGAGGATAAATGACGAAGAGCATACACTATATCGCATGTGCATCGACATACTCGGGTACGGGCTGCGGCGGCGTTGTAATACACGGAGGTACATTTGAACACCGTATGTGAAAAGAAGATAGTATTAAATATTGGAAAAAAGTAATTATCTAAGAAAGTAATAAAATTGTTTGTAATATTTTTGCATGCATTTGATTTATTTGACATTTATGCGTCATTCATACATCATTGCGATACTGTCAACGATCGGAAAAAAGTGTAAAGTCCCGAGCTTTCCCGACGGAGATCCTTAATCTAGCCGTCATGTGCACATGCTATAGGGTTATCACCACAGTTAAAAAGTAGTATTTTTGCAATTTTTATTTTTTACTCAATTAACGATTCTTACCATTACCAATAGTCTCTGTATCACTTAAACGACCTAATACTTCCGGGAAGGATCGTCGTGCCTTTCCACCCTGTATACAAAATAACTCAAGTACCAATTAAAAGTCCCCGATTTAAATTTAATAGTATCGATTCTTCGACGCAATAACTTGTCGATAAAATGAAAATACTTGAAACATTGTCTTCGAAATAACATTCGATGAAATGTCTGTCGGCGATTCAAGGGTAAACCGTGATTTTTGACCGACGTTATAGTTGAATCATCGAGAGCGTGGAATTGCATATGTAGTAGTATTGTTTGTTTACAGGCATTCTATAATTGAATTTTCTATTTTCTTGTACTATCAGCATACAACCACTACAAATGCAATTCCATCTTCTCGATAATTCAACTATAAGCAACGTCGGGCGGGGTCTGTACCTACTTGGATGGGTGACTTTTTTTTTATGTCGTTTTTTGCATTATGGTACGGAATCCTTCGTGCGCGAGTCCGACTCGCACTTGCCCGGTTTTTTCGGACTATCAAAACGATTTTGCTATGGAATTTATATAAAAAAACACTAGCATGTGACGTCACAGTCAAATTAACTACTCTTTATAGTTTTATACGGGTTTTAAAATAGAAATTGTGTCTAAAAATAACTGCTGTTTACGTTTTTAGGGTTCCGTACCCAAAGGGTAAAAACGGGACCCTATTACTAAGACTCCACTGTCCGTCCGTCCGTCCGTCCGTCTGTCACCAGGCAGTATCTCATGAACCGTGATAGCTAGGCAGTTGAAATTTTCACAGATGATGTATTTCTGTTGCCGCTATAACAACAAATACTAAAAAGTACGGAACCCTCGGTAGGCGAGTCCGACTCGCACTTGCCCGGTTTTCTATGAATCTTCTGGTCCTTTATTTCATGCATGCTGAAAAATAATTTATTTTAAATACAGTCAAATGTCCTATTCAAAGTAAAAATGAGGTTAGAAATAACTTTCCTTCCAGGTCTGCGTCCACCTCCACGACATCTCCCACGTCACTCCTGACCAAGACCTGTCATCAACTCCAGCGGCCTACGAAGGTCACATGCTGGTGACCTTCAACAATGACATGGCATTGACCTGCCCGGCCAGTTCTGGAGGGCATCTGAGGATGGACTATGTGGGGAGGCCGGTGGTCGAGGGAGGGAGGCTGGAGAGATACTTGAAGGTCATGGTGACTGGAGATAAGGTAGATTGTTTGGTCATTCGTGTTTTTTCGGAATCGTTCGTATTTGTCATGCTACTTCAGTCAACCTCAGTACTTTTTGTATCGAGACTGACTGAAATAGCAAGACACGTTCGTACGTTTCCGTGAAAATACGATGAAAATAATTATGCACTACATAAATTCTGTAAGTTGATTATTCTTTTAAGCTAGGGATACACTAGGCGACCTATTATGACCCACGACACGTGTCGCCAGCAAGTGTGTGAGTGTTGAAAAACGTCGTATTGAAACACTTGTGGATTGGTCATTACACACCTCGGCTTTCTTATTGCGCGCTCGATTCCAGCTCGAATGACCAACGTAGCACACTTCCGTGGCCCTATTGAATAAGGGTACAACTCTCGGGCAGCGCAGTTGTAAAAGGGAGTAAGTTCCTCGTAACACTTATGCCCTTTAACACCTGCGCGGAACTTGTACCCTTTTTCATTAGGGCCACAGACTTGTTTGATAATGTATGTATTATTATTACAGTTGCCTAAACTCAGTGCGCCAGATTTGACCACAGAAACGGGACAGCTACTGGGCAGTCTCCATCGGCAGCCCTTGAACCTGACAGCTGTCGTCACGGTATGTTTTCTTTTGTTTACGAAAGGGCCGATTTCATACTGCATGTAGAGAGTACCATTTTGTACCATTTGGAGTTGAAACTCTTGGTCCATGGGGTCCCATGTTCGCAGAAATCGCGAAGCGTCTGGTTGACGTAACTGGTGACCGAAGAGCTGGCGGCTACCTCGCACAACGTATCAGCATTGCGATACAGCGAGGAAATGCCGCCAGCATCCTTGGTACAATGCCTCAAGGGCCTTTTTTTAGATTTAAGCCAGTTATTACTTTATTTCGGTAGTACCACTGTATATATTATATTAATTATGTAAATTTATTTTCCGCATGTTATCGAATTTTTCGTGATTTCGTTTCACATATATTTCCTATGAACCGTCACAAAACTGATTCCCATGTATGAAAAACAAGAGACACTTTTTTCTTTCTTTTAATCAATAGACCTTGTGATTATTATACCTAATCCAGTAACTTTGTCGAATTTTGTAACGGCTCTTTTGCGTCAAATCCGGTAGTTCTGATTTTTTGCAGACTTATTTATGATATTGACCCAATGAATAATACAAGTTTGTGACTTCGAGCGCCGAACGCAACTTTGTCAAATGTCGAAAAACCCACGAAAATTTCGGTTATCATTTAGATTTGGGCGATTATAACCTTAAAGGACTAATTTTTGATAGTGCCTTCTCAGGGCGTTTTTAAAGTGGACTAGATTGGATACAGTACGAGACTAGAATTGTCTCTGTACATTTAATAGTTTCCGAGATAAAGGGTTCATAGCTTATAATTTTTTTCGAACTTGTATTCTTAGGCTAAGTAAGTGCAGTGAGTATGCACTTTTGTCTCAGGCGACGCTGCTTGGCACAATTGTTTCTAAGGTCAAACAAAGCTGATTTGAGCCGGTAGACACGAGATCGTACC
This sequence comes from Cydia splendana, assembly GCF_910591565.1. NCBI lineage: Eukaryota > Metazoa > Arthropoda > Insecta > Lepidoptera > Tortricidae > Cydia > Cydia splendana. The sequence goes on from NC_085985.1 coordinate 2,390,945, forward strand.
GTGCCTACCTCCCAAAAAAGGGGGGGAAATGGTCGGCTCCCCAGGTGCAATCTATGCTATATTTCTTCCTGCTCTTAGCAAGTTATATATCATTTTCATATAATTTAAGGACGAGCACATTATATTCATACTTTTAAAACGTCAAGTTAAGTGTTTTTTGTTTACATTTTTAACCTTTGATTTTGGCCATAATTACATTTCTACGGAATTCGTCACTCAATCCGCTACATATTTTTCCAAAAAAATGTATGACGCTTTGAAGTGATACCTTATAGATTAAGGAATCCCTAAGTTATATGAAAATGATATATTACTTGCCCTAGTGGCTAAGAGCAGGAAGAAATATAGCATAGATTGGACCTGGTGATGCGACCCTTGCGCCTTCCTTTTTGGGGGGGTAGTCACGGTACGATCTCAAGCTACCTGGCCAAATCAGCTTTGTTTGACCTTAGGAACAATCGTGCCAAGCTGCATCGCCTGAGACAAAAGTGCATACTCACTGCAGTTACTTACCCTACGAATACAATTTCAAAAAATTATAAATTTTGAAAGGTTTTATTTCGGAAACTACTAAATGTACAGAGACAATTCTAGTCTCGTATTGTAGCAAATTTACTGCACTTTAAAAACGCCCTGAGAAGGCACTATCAAAAACTAGTCCTTTAGGGTTATAATCACCCAAATCTAATAGAAAACCGAAATTTTCGCGGGTTTTTCGATATTTGACAAAGTTGCGTTCGGCGCTCGAAGTCACAAACTTGTATTATTCATTGGGCCAACATCATAAACACGTCTGCAAAAAATCAGAACTACCGGATTTGACGCAAACGCGAAATGTATAAAATTACTGTATTATTAGTAGAAAATGTATTAACCCAACAAAAAAATATAAAAAAATATATATTTCATAATCCAACAGTTGATTGTTTTACGAAAAAAATTTCTGCAAACTTACACGATATCGATTTCAACCCCACCTAGGGCCATTCCACACTAGCTTTTGAGCGTCAGCGTCTAATCGGCGCTATGGAAAATGGCGTCACTGCGCAGTTGCGCCAACGCTGCGTCGAGCAGCAGCCAAAGAGTTCTCTAGACGCCGACGTTCGCGAGACGCTAGTGTGGAGTGGCTCTTATGTGTGATTTTTGCAGGAGAAAAACGGCTTGGCGTTTGTAACATTGAACAATGGAGCTGAGATGCAGTTCCCCTCACAGAACTTCGCCTGGCTGCTGGACAGCTGGACCCACATGCAGGTTATGAAGAAGCTGGGCATCTACCGTAAGTCCTTAATATCTGGGAGACCGAACTTTGCTCGGAAAACATATAAAAACTCAAAAATGCGCGTTTTTCCAGAGATAAGACCTAGCTCGATTTATCGCCCCCCCGAAAACCCCCTTATAGCAAATTTCATCGAAATCGTTGGAGCCGTTTCCGAGATCCCCGAAAAAACAAATACAAGAATTGCTCGTTTAAAGGTATTAGATGTAACCATAAAGATGTATTTTACCTTCTATAAATGTACACTTTGTCGGCGTATTATGCGATTAAGTCTTTATTTTTTATAGTTCCATTACTGGCTTATCAAATGTTCTGAAACCAGTAAATGAACGGTGTGTTCATTTACTGGTGTAGTCTAGATTTACATTTTATTCTAAATTTATATGTAACCGAAATGGTATTGAGCTTGTTTTTTGTGATTCTGCATAGAAAACGATTCTGATTCATTCAGCCAGTATTGGAACAAACCAAATTTCTATAGTCCATTTACTAGATTTTTCATGCATATGTATGAACAATACAAAATTTGGCTTGTTCATTTATTAGATTTCTACTAATTCTATGTATGAACAATATAACCACGAATAACGCAATGACAATAAGTTTATTATTTTAAAAATTATTTGCTAAGCCTGACCTATTTTCATCAAAATATGCACGTTATTTCTTGTTTTAAAAATTGATTCTCTTTTTCTTATTAATGTGTAACAGGTTGCTGTGTTATTGGTGAATAACCATCATTTTTTTTAATGATATCAATATAAAGGGATAAAAAGATATGAATGATTTCGCTATACCTACTAAAATAGAGCTGGAAACGGTTTTTATGTTAAAAATGGTTTTTTAATGCTGATTAAAAAGATGTAGATAATGTTGATTCACTGGGTTTTGCGGTGTTCATTCACTAGTTTTTATGTTCATTCATTAGGTTTTTGGGTACTTTTTGATAAATTCTGCTATAACTCAAAAACTATGAAAGTAATAAAAAATCGCAGAAATTACTTTCTTGTTTATTAAATAAGGATTGATTAAATTGCAGTTAACTATTCCAATTATTAATTAATGCTGAGAAATGATTTTTCAAACTTGAATAATTGCTTAAGTGTTCATTCACTGGAGGTCTTACCCTATTATGACACTTAAAATTTTCAGGTGAATGTCGGTTGGAAGAGTCAATCGTCGGCACATTGACGGGTGAAAAAGACCCGTTACCTTCAGCAGCCTGCTATGAGATTCTAGTGCTCGCTGACTGCACCAGCGCTCCCAGGTACCCTAGAAATAGGTTTTTATTATGTAGGTGAATACCGGCTACGAGTAGAAGAGTCAATCTTAGGCATATTGTCGGGTCATTTAACGGGGGGCACTAAACTAATTAATGCCCCATAGCATGCTGGAGCGTCGCAGTGGAAATAGTGGAATGCTCACCGCGATCCTGCGCCGCCCCGTTATAGGCGGAGGTGGCACTCGTTGGGTTTTTAGACGGTATTAGGTCATAGCACAACTACACATACCACATGCACACAACCTATAGGAACATGCGACACAACTGAAAACCACCGTGTCGCCGAAATCATTTTTAGCTTGTAAGATTTTTACTATTGTATATATGTTAGTTTGTAAAATAATTATCTATGGGCCTTAGTTGCCTGATAATAAATGATATTTAATTTATTTTTTCGCCCTTTAGTCCGTCATAACCCACGAGCTCCTTTCGAGACAGGATACGTAAAAGCATTTTCCCAACGTAAAAAAAGGCATATTGTCGGGTGGTAAAGACCCGTTACCGTCAGCAGCCTGCTATGAGATTCTAGTGGTTGCTGGCTGACTGCATCAGCGCTCCCAGGTATACCTACTGTTCATCGGTGTGGGTACTCTGGCGTAAGATAAGCCAGGGCCGCCGGAAGGAGTCGCGGTAGAATCTCAGGCATCCCATGGCTTCTTCAAAATGTTAAGAAGGGTGACGACGGAGTGGCTTTTAGTGGGTATACCTCCTCTCCCCCTCTCAATAGGAGGATGGCTGCAGGAGGGAGTACCACATATCCCCCTACGGCTACGCGGGGAATGCGTAACGCATTTTACCACTCCGCAAACAAAAATAAAAAGAAGGTATACCTACTGGAAATAGTTGTTTATTAGGTGAATGCCGGCTATGAGTAGAAGGCACTTTTATTTATTTATTTAACCTTTATTGCACACAAAAACCTTACAGTTCAAAAGGCGGTCAACCTTTAGGCAAAACAGAGAGATTGTCGGGTGATAAAGACCCGTTACCGTCAGCCGCCTGCTATGAGATTCTAGTGCTAGCTGACTGCACCAGCGCTCCCAGGTATCCTAGAATAGACTTCGATTGATTCCTCCTCCTTGCGTAGTATTCCTCAATATTGAGGGTCGTTTCCCTTTTGTATCTTTAGAGGAACATGGTTGAGTGAGTAAAAGATACCGTTGACTGGTACTATACTTAGACTAATTTATTTCATCATAACTAAGCGTTTTATACATCATATTATCTTGACATCACAGCTCTAATCTGCGGCGATACATACATTATCTTAACTGACTTAGCGTGGCTACCTATAGGTACTAAGTTATCGACACGCGCTGATTATATTTTGCTGACCGCCATAGTATCACTTTCTTTCTTACGATATTTCTCCAGCTGTTTCTGTCTCTGGCGGTGTAGAGAGCCATGTGAACTGTGAAGTCAAGAGTGGTGCCGATCTGGCCAGACCAAACGTATTGGACTACGTCCACGTCCAGGCCTTTTCCCATCCACTTTGCCGGTCACTAAAAGCTTTTCGAGGTTGCCACCGTCTTTCCTTGGTGTATTTGATTCGATCGACTTTTTTTAGGTTACCATTACGGACCAACCTAACTCTACACCTTCATTAATGTCAAAATTTCTAAGAAAATATGACGTTTAATAATGACACTCCCTTTATTTAAGTTGGTGCAAACAGTGCAAAGTTAATTTAGATCTTTGAACTAGGGAACAAATCAAATTATTTTTTGATATGTTTTTTTTCTGCCTTGTCCACCGGTGGACGTGGTTCTTTAGTGTATGTTTAGTGTGTGTTATTTAGTGTGTTTAGTGTTAGTTCTTTTTCAGTTTATAATTTAGATTTACCGACTTTATTTTCAGATACGCGATCTTCCACCAACGCCACAACACCGTAGACAGCTACCGTCTCTACACCGGCGGCAACTACGTCACCGTCGCCAGCAGCGGCGGTGACATTAATGTCACCATCAATGATGACACGGCGTGCGCGGCTGACTGCCGGTACCCTCCGCAGGAGCCTTTCTATGACTTCAAGTAAGGTTTTGCTCTCTTTCTCTGTCTTTCTCTATCTTCCATTAGTTAGATGAGCATTTTCACTTAAAAGTGTACCATTAACGTTTTTTTTTTTGAAAAACCCTCAACTATTGGGTTGTTTCTACTCAGAATCACGAGGACTATCGATTTAAAAAGAAAAAAATGTGACCCAAAAAAAATGTCTGTTTTCTAACGCATTTTCACATACATTTTGTATGGACCGTTACAAAACTGACACCCAAAATTTGTATGAAAAATTGGGGACACTTTTTTTCTTTGTCTCATTCAATAGTACTCGTGGTTCTGAGTCTAAATAACCCAAAAGTTGATGGTTTTTCGAAAAAAAGTAAATGGTACCATTTTTCTGAAAATCCCCAGATATACGCACTTGCTTAATCTCTTTAGCATATCTATGTTGTGTTTTTTGGAAGGGTTTCCACGGAAGACTAGCGTCAAGGTATCCATAAGGTATCTTGACACCAAGCTGAGTGGAAACCTTTTCAGTGACGTTTTTAACCAATTTTGTGACATGTTTTTGTAAATTTTTCGTTGCATAAGCGTCCTGAATAAATTTTATTCAATTCTATTATATTGATGTGTATTGTGCTATAAACTGTTTCTCATTAAATCGATGTGTGCAAAACAAACGCTTTAGAGCTTACTTATCCCTGCATCTGCATCCGCTTACCACGCCTAGCACAGCTTTAAGGCAAACTTATCACCTATCCCTCACTCATATCAAAGAGAATAGAGTGTAGAGGGACGGAGTGTCAAAGTAAATTATGTAGCCACAGTAAATTTACTGCCATCTTTCGACAGAAGATAAAACTGTTAGAACGCCATTTGACTTTGATCCCTATTCTTTCACTGATATGTGTTAACTTGTTAAATATTAATATTAACGCCATCTACTCAACTATTAGGCCAAAGGTATGATGCAATCTTTTCGAGCGATGGCGCCATAACCTTCAGCCTACTCTCGAGTAGATGGCGTTAATATTAATATTTAATAAGTTAACACATATCACGGAAAGAATAATGATCAAAGTCAAATGGCGTTCTAACAGTTTTGATCGTCTATCGAAAGATGGCAGTAAATGTACTGGAGCTAAATAATTTACCATGGCAGTAACTCTCTATTTAAAATTCTCTCTGCTCATATTTATCTTTTATCCGTTTTTGATTTTAGAGTAACTCGCCTCGGCGACACAGTGAAGATATTATCTCGCCTCAGCGGAGTTCAGCTTCACTACAAGTACAGCGAGACCGTAGTTCTCGTGCCAAGTCTCGCACTTTCCACCAGCTGCGGAGTGTGTAGTGGGCAGCGGTATTACACTCAGTGTTAAAACAACGCATAAACACATAAAATTTACTGTAAAATGATCGAGACTGTAGTTCTCGTGCCAAGTCTCGCGCTCTCCACCAGTGGGGTGTGTGGTGGGCAGCGGTATTACATATATGGTGTAACATACATTACACCGCCGGACGGAATTAAGGAAACGCGGGGATGCTCAGTACCTGCATTATCCTCTGGGCTTCACTGTCTTATCCCACAGGAAAGGCGAGCCAATATGTGTGGAGACAGGTCTGCTGCAGGAATCTGCCGCTTATTTCATGTCGGGTTTTAATTTTGGAGTATCCTTCTCCTACACTTTGTACAGCCACACATCACAACTAACGCAAAATAATCGTACTATACCTAGCTAGTGATAAGTATTCGGAGTTATCTTACAAATAATCTGATTCTCCAATGTCACTCGCGGTAAATTCTAATTATTTCTCACTCGCACTTATTATGTATTAGGTAGGTACATATTGTATATAATATTAAATAAAAGTATTTAAACACGATCTTTGTTTTTTTTATTTACTCGTAAAACGGCATGCTGAAGTTAGCTCTATTTATTTTGAAACCAACCAATAAACAGCTGCCAGACACCCAGATAATGTCTTAAGTAGGTATCTAGAGGGAATATCGTATACCTTATTCCGGGGCTGGCTCTCCTAAGGTAATATTACCTTTTTATATTACCCTACATTTTATGAGGAACGTGACCTAATAAAAATATTACAATGCAAGTATTATCCGGGTTGAGCATACATTGGATAATAAAATACCGGCGAAGTGCGTGCATTTAAAAAGAAAATATTGTTGTCTTAATAAGTTTTTGCGGTGGTGGCCGAGTGGATATGACGCCCGACTTTCAATCCGCGGCAAAATGTCGCGGGTTCAAATCATGACTCGTACCAATGAGTTTTTTGGAACTTATGTACGAAATAGCATTTGATATTTACCACTAGCTTTTCGGTAAAGGAAAATATCGTGAGGAAACCTGTATAGATCTGCAAAGAAATTCAAAGGTGTATGTGAAGTCCCCAATCCGCATTGGGCTAGCGTGGGGTGGGGACTATAGCCCAAGCCCTCTCGCGCATGAGAGGAGGCCTGTGCCCAGCAGTAGGACGTACATAGGCTGAGTTATTATAAGGTACCTGCACCAATTAGGCCCCCATCGTTTTTTCTTAGGTTTAATATGAACTTGCTGTTTTGTCAACATGGACGCAATATTTAAATCGTTCACAATTATGAAAAGTATGAAATTTTTGAAGTTAGTAAACTTAAGAACCGGACCTTTTTAATAAATCCCACAAGAATCCTTCTCAATGGAAACTTGCTTTAAATTCTCGTGTAAGTTTCCAGAAACATCCGAGAATGATCATGAATGAATGAATTTGAAGAATGTTCTACAATTTGCACATTGCTATGGCCATAGAGAATTGAGAAGGTATAGAGAGTCAATAAATTTACTGCCATCTTTCGACACAGGATTAAAACTTTTAGAACGCCATTTGACTTTGAGCTGGTTATTTCATTGACATGTGTAATATTGTTGAATATTAAACGGTGTCGCTATCTACACGAGTATAAACCAAAGGTATGGCGCCATATTTTCAACCATAAAGTTTTTTCGGAGGCACAATTTTTTTTTAACTTTATACCTTAGATTTAGATTTCTATTTAGATATTTATTCTCATAATATGAAAGTACATTATAAATTATGCTAGACTAATCTACATGAATTTATATTATGATCGTCATTCATATTTACATATGAATGAATATGCGTCATAAATATGCATTCTTGAAAACGAATTATGTATTTGCGGCACTTGCAATTGAAACTCTCGGTCCCTGGTCGTCACACACCAAAAACTAGTAAAAGAAATTTCTACCAAACTAGTTTGGGTGTCTGGCGACCTACGAGCAGGCGCATTTTTTGCACAAAAACTCAGCCTCACTGTGCAGAGGGGGAACGCGGCCAGCGTCCTGGGAACAATGCCTCAGGCTAATTTAGGGCTAGATTTAATATTTATTTATTTTGTTATTTAATCTCTGTGTTAATTATTCATTAAATTCTAATCCTTTATGATATTATTTAATAGATACTTACAAATTCAAAAAATGTCTTACTATAATTAATCTTATGTCAACAATTTATCCATTCATGTCAAAACAAAATACGGGAATAACTAAGTAGGAGTATCTCTTAACGATCATGTTTTAAATAAAAACTAGGTACACATTACATTATACATAAATCAATAACTGAGAACATGTCAAATTTATACGATTCAATTTACAAACTTTAAACTTTATAGATTTTTGCTATGGCTAGGGTTGGTTACGTTACCTATGCGCATTTCTGCAGCACAGCAGAAACGCCCCTAACACGGCTAACCAGCCCATCTATGCACACCCTCACCGTTCTGCCTCAAAGCCTTAACAATGCACCGTTAACCTACAAGTTAAAAATACCCCTTTGTGTCAAAAAGGCACCCATCTGAACCAGCGATCAAAGGAGCCGGCCGTGCGGTCATGCTGGACCTCAGGCGACGATGGCCACTTTGATCGTTAAGTATGATTTAACGGTCTAAAAAATCTTGATATCGATTTTTCTGGATGTTTAAGGTGCGGAAAAATTAGGTGTTTTAACCCCTAGAAGTCTATAAAAAGGCCTTTCGATCCATTGCATTTTGAATATTTATTTTGACAAGCCAAAAGTGGGAAAAGTAAAGGATGACTCACGTTAGACTGGGCTGTGTCCGGGCTGGTTCTTCCGGCGCATCGTTTTCTATGGAACGTATCATGTGATCACTTATCATGTCATAGAAAAGTAAGCCCCGGAAGCTTCGGCCCGGACACGGCCCGGTCTAACGTGAGTCATCCTTCCGTGAGAAATTAATGCATGAGATTCTGTGAGGTGATGGATGCGAGTCCTACATCCGTTAAGGTGTAATTGTGGATGTGATATGGGACTAGTGATTTGTAATTGTATTATTTGTAATTGTTTGTTTGTACCTGATTGTTATTTGTAATAGTTATATGTACCTTTGGTATATGTAAATGTTAAGTTTCATGGCGCATTGGATCTGTCTGTAAGGTCATGTAAACATTTTTCAAATAAAATAATAATAAATAAATTCCAGAGTAAATTTTCGGAACTGCCCGATTATTTAGATGTGACACTAAATTACGATTGGCCCCAAAATATTATATTAATAGGTATTAACTATTATGTACAAACAGCAAAAAACCTACTATACTGTATCGATGTAAAGTGGAACTTGCTAACTATGTAAACAAACCGCCATATTGAAATTGTCTCTGAATGATGAATTTACTAGTGACTTTTGAAAAGGCCTTGGCCTTCATAAGTAGATTGTGGACAGTAAGTTAAAGATTTCAAATAGGAAAAATTGAGTTTTATTTAACGAAACCACGAAACTTGTTATGGGAAAGAAATGGTGAAGTGCTGCTATGGCAACGAAATAACAATATTCTTATTATTTTAAATATGGAACCTTTAGTTCGTTTTTCAATGTTGCTAACAACTTTTGTTTACATGGTTAGCAAGTTCCATAGAGACACTTTACAGTTCACAGTGTAGGCGATGCCGATGGTAGGTACCTACATATTTTGAGATGGTCCACCTTATATTTTCTGATATTTGAGAACAGTCACTTTGTGAGATAACCTCGTTGATTACAGCCGCGATCAACATACGTTTCACGCCACCCCAGCCTCCCCTCGGCGTGAAAACATAATTTATTAGGTTACGCACTTTTGCCACTCGGCGCATTTAGCAACGCGGTCGGCAACGAAGCTTCCGACGAATGTGACCTTGGTAGATTCAGATACCCCGATCAAGGTCAGTACAGTTTTACTGTGACATCAGTGGGGCGACACTCCTCCTTTCGGGCATTCTCGGCTTCGTTCGGCTCAGCATTGCTCCGAGCAACTAGCGTGCACGACCACAGATAAGATGATGACTTGAATTTTGACAACCCTAAATAACCGAAAGGGATAGTGCCATACATTAGAAAGGGAGCTGATTCGTCCCTGAATCGCTGTCAAACTTCGGTTTTGTAGGAAAAGTCTTTTCTGTACGGTAGTACTATTATTTATTCTGTGGTAGTACGGGTGAAATTCGGATGGCAACCGCAATTGCAAGTCGACTCGCCTACCCAAATGCACCCTCCCTTTTTAGGTCAAAAACGAGTGTCGTTATAACTGTTACAGTAACAAGACCGCTTAAGGAACCTCTGTTGTAATGCTGCCCTTAGTCATAAAGTAAATATATATAAGAGTCGCCGACCCATACAAGCCTATGTATATATGTAGTCTGTGCCTTAGTGGACGCACTAAAAACAAAGTCATTTCCTTTTCCTCGCGTTATCCCGGCATCATGCCACGGCCCATGAGGGAGCCTGGGGTCCGCTTGACAACTAATCCCAAGAATTGGCGTAGGCACTAGTTTTTACGAAAGCGACTGCCATCTGACCTTCCAACCCAGAGGGTAAACTAGGCCTTGTTGGGATTAGTCCGGTTTCCTCACGATGTTTTCCTTCACCGAAAAGCCACTGGTAATACATAAATACGTACATAAGTTCCGAAAAACTCATTGGTACGAGCCGGGGTTTGAACCCGCGACCTCCAGATTGAAAGTCGCACGCTCTTACCGCTACGCCACCAGCGCTTCTAAAAACAAAGTAAATTATTGTCGCAAAAATATATAACAACGAACAAATAAACCGGCCAATTGCGGGTCGGACTCGCGCACGAAGGGTTCCGTACCATTACGCAAAAAAACGGCAAGAAAAATGCGTTTGTTGTATTGCCCCACTTAAATATTTATTATATTATGTTTTTAGTATTTCCTGTTATAGCGGCAACAGAAATACATCATCTGTGAAAATTTCAACTGCTCACGGTGCATGAGATACAGCCTGGTGACAGATAGACAGACGGACGGACAGACAGATGGACAACTGAGTCTTAGTAATAGGGTCCCGTTTTTAGCCTTTGGGTACGGAACCTTAAAAAGACACAGTAAGCACAATAGGGTGTAAATCCAATAGGGTTGTTGTAAAACTAAATGCATGGTTTAACTGACCGAGAGTTAGCGCAGGTTTTAGCTTTTTTCATGGTTTCGTAGCTGGGCATTTTCATTTAAAAGTGTACCATTTACTTTTTCGAAAAGCCATCAACTTTTGCGTTATTTCTGTAGCGGAGTGACGTTTATGAACGTACTCCTAAAAATAGTTTATCCATGGCTGTCACTTTGACAGCTTTCCCTTATTTACCTGTCTAATGACTAGACGAATGTATACATCACATTCGTCTAGTTATAATTAATAATAATAAATTAAATTATAATTAATTAAGAAGCTACTTACTACGAAAATAAATACAAGTTTATCAATTGTTTTATTGAAGATACTACATGGCGCAGTCGGTAGGATCACGAGGGCTATCGATTTAAAACTTCGAGCAACACGGAAGGGAGGCGGCATTCGCACTATTTCCCCTCTGCCGAGGTACAAGATTAGCGCGTCAATCTAATCTAGCGCGGGTAATAAAACTAGTTGCACTTGGATTTTTCACTAGACCGAGTCCAGATGCGCGCGTGAACACTGCTGCACAAAAATGCCTGTTTGCTCGGTTTTTTGTTATAAAAAGAGGTCGGGGACATCAAATTTACAAAAAGAAAGTGTTATATTTCACATGTAATATTTTTTTTACATATCATACGTTTAATTACATTCAAACACAATTATTATATTTTAGTCTCATGTAATTGTTGGATTTATCGATTTTGCTCGCTCAGTACAAATTGCGGATCGGTCGAGCGACAAATCCGACTTCTCATCTCTCAGAATACAATAACATACTTCAACGAAAATGTGTTAGTGTGCGTGTTGTGACACTTGTCACTCGTCCGTACACAAAAAGAGATCGAGGTTTGCAAGATTTGTCTTTGACGTGTGTCATTTTCTATGTATTTGTGTCGTCATTACAGATTGGATTTTGTATGTAAGTGTGTGAGAAGTGCGACTGTGTGCACCTTTCCCCCCGCGAAAAATGGCATAAAGATTTGTACGGTGAGATATCGCTTGGGCCCCTCCCTTCCGATGTGTCGGAAGCCGGTGTTGCTCGAAGATTTAAAAAGAAAAAAATGTGTCCCAATAAAAATGACAGTTTTGTAACGCATTTTCATATACATTTTGTATGGACCGTTTGTGTGTGTTTCTGAAACCCCCAGCTATGTTCTCCTCACAGGCAATTCTCAACCGAATCTCGTGAAATTTTGTGTCCCTACTTCCAACCAAGCTGAAAATTTGCATAAGTACATATGTATAGGAATATTTTATAAATAGGGCATATTATTCTATCAACGAATATTTTGCTAATGTATTAAATTAACCTGACATTATCCATACCTACTGTTATTATTATTATTTTCTTCTGTTTGTTTGTTTTACTTGTGTTATTTATATCTAGTTTTATTCTTTGTATATCTATCGTTGTGACTTATTATTATAAGTGAAATGAACTGTATTTGCATGCATGCAACTGTGCTTACTTATAGCAATTGATTGATTGATTGTATGACAAGCCAATATTATGGTACCATCGAGCTGCATGATCTGATGATGGAGACAGGAGGTGGCCATAGGAACTCTGTGATAAAACAACGCAATGTAAATGTGTGTCGGGTTTTTAGAATTGTCTCGATTGTATTAGTTGCCTGTGAAAAAAAGTACAGTCAGCGATAAAAGCCTGTACCACAAATTTGGCAAAAACTTATTCAGTTTATAAGCACTCTCATACACTTAAGGGCTATTAGCCAAATTTTTGTCATAATTATAAGCATTAATTAGCAAATTATAAAATAACCCTTTCATTAAATTACGTCTCAAAGCAAATCTAAACTCATTGTATAGGCGCACACACACGAGCACACAGAGTAAAGCAGAGCGTGGGGTAAATGCGCCGATAGACGTCGTAGGGTAAACACGTGGAAAGTGGGCACGTCCTTTTGATCCTGTTTGATAGGATTATGACGCACCGGTTAGCAAGGAACGACTAGGGTCATTCTGGTTATAAATTGTGTTATGGTTTTGATATTGATCGTTGCGCTCGTTAAAGTACCTACTCGTATAATTACAGTAGGTATATATATGGCCATATACTTTACCGCCCTAGGGCGGGATTAAGTACAATACATACCTATTTCCAAAATTTAAAGGGCCATATGTACTGTAAAACGTGTAATACACGTGCGACAACGTAATTCGCAACTCGTGTGGATTTAAAACACTCTCTTTGGTTGTGTTTCAATTTATCGCCACTAGTTGCGAATTTCATACATTTCGCACTTGTATTGTAATGTACTATTTTAAAACAGCTTGGCTACGGTGACAGATGTCATCTATATCGGATACCGGTATTTTTTGTATGGGAACGAAACCGGTATTTTTTCGTTCTTTGTTAATTATTTCATTTCTAATTGTCCAATCTAATAATACGAAATCGTTATCTAAAAACACAATTTTTTTTTATTTTTTTTTATTTTTTTTTATTTATTTTTTTTATTTATCTAAAAACCAACTACTGAGTCCTAGGATAGTTATGGAGTATAAAATAAATCTAAATATATGGCTTATAAAGTAACCGTACCTTCGGCGTGAAGGGCGATTATTGAATTTCAATCGCTCGATTTCGTCACTCGAAAATCGGTGGAAAACGGCGAAATGCTAATTTTTAAAATACGAGCGATAGAAATTGGAATCGAGTGGTATTGACCACTCGTTTTCAATTCTATTAGTAGAATTTAAATGCCTAGTAGTGGAGATATTATTGAACGAAATACACGAAATCGAGCGGTCGAAATTCCAAAATCAGCTCCCTGATTCGAATTTTAAGATAGGTACCTACATCAACAATTTGCTCAAGATACTCCATGGATAGGATATGTCAGTATAAAAAGTAACGTATCTTCAAAAAAATGTCGTATTTTTAGCAATTTTTGACATATCTTAAAGTTCAAACCTGGTCGACCGTCTTGTATGTACTAACCGTACAATATTTATCGTAGGTATTTAAAACTTCCAACACCAATCCTGGACTGAAGCCATTTAATTTAAAAACCGATCAAGTGCGAGTCGGACTCGCGTTCCAAGGGATCCGTACATTACTTAATTTAACAATGTATTTTTTATGGGGAACGTGAATGAAATGTCTTTAAAAAACCCGTAGGGGTTGGATCAAAAAGTAAGTAATTAAGTCCGACTCACGCTTGACTGCAAATTTAAGAACTGTATACTAATATGAGTGCAATAAACAATGCTGATTCTTTCTAGTAGGTTTTCCTGTCATCAATAGGTAAAGAACTATTTTGTGTATTTTTTTCAAAATTTTAGATCCAGTAGTTTTGCAGATAAAGGGGAGGGGGGGAATGGACAGGCAGACGTACGAGTGATCCTATAAGGGTTCCGTTTTTTCCTTTTGAGGTACGGAACCCTAAAAAAACTGAACGGAATGTGGTTAGAAACCAAAGTTTGCTATGTAAGGTGATGTGAATGTCGCTAGAAAATGGCTGACGTCTGTTTCGAATTTAACTTTTCAAAACAAAGTTGATTTGAAGTTACTCAAATTTGCCGACTTCGAGCGCCTTGGGCGGACAAGGCTACGATATTTAGAGATTGTAAGTGAAATGAGAAAAACACATTTATTTACATACAAGATATATGCAGTGGTACTACTAAACGAAATGAATACCTAGCTTAAATCTAAAATAGGCCCCTGAGGCATTGTACCAAGGGTGCTGGCGGCATTTCCTCGCTGTATCGCAATGCTGATACGTTGTGCGAGGTAGCCGCCAGCTCTTTGGTCACCAGTTACGTCAACCAGATGCTTCACGATTTCTGCAATTAGAAATAAAAAAAAAAAATACTCTCTACCGAGGCTCTTATATTTATTACGTTTAAGTGAAATTGAATTCCATAAAATGGCCCTACTTTGCTCCAACTCAAAAAAGGACTTAACTTTTAACATATTCATACATAAGCGCTGGTGGCCTGGCGGTATGAGCGTGCGACTTTCAATCCGGAGGTCGCGGGTTCAAACCACGGCTCGTACCAATGAGTTTTTCGGAACTTATGTAATATCATTTGAAATTTACCAGTTGCTTTTCGGTGAAGGAAAACATCGTGAGGAAACCGGACTAATCCGAATAAGGCCTAGTTTTCCTTCCGGGTTGGAAGGTCAGATGGCAGTCGCTTTTGTAAAAACGAGTGCCTACGTCAATTCATGGGATTAGTTGTCAAGCGGACCCCAGGCCCATGAGCCGTGGTAAAATATGACGGCCTCCTAGCCTAGTCGGTAGTAGGGCTCCCGGTATCCGTGTTACACGCCGAAACGAATACCCGTGTTCTTAAGACCGGCGGTGCTAAGAACACGGTTTACACGGAACCGCCGGGATCCGGATACGTATCCAAGAACCGTTCCCAAGAAACGTTTCTCAGATACGTATCTCCGTTTACACGGGTACTTAAGACCGGCCCGAACGGATCCGAAACAGTTTGAGCCAATCAATGCTCTAGGTCTGGGTATGCAAGGTCTAGTATTGAATGTTGACTTCAGATGAACTCGTTTAGCGTACGAATTTTTTTTTAAATTATTTATAACAGTTTTAACACATGTGTTAATATAACATATTTAACCAACTATACAATACAGGGTCATTTTTGGACCGTATGCCATATTGTGCGAGGTGATTAGGTAGGCCATACTGAACAACTTTTTGTATGGGACCAACTCCGAAACCACAAAATTTTTTTTGGCCGTTTCATACATTTTGGTCGAGTGGATGTCGACGTTTTCTATGGGAAGGCCAATTTTTTTTTGGGATTTCTAGGTTGGTCCCATAGAAAAAGTTGTTCAGTATGACCTACCTAATCACCTCGCACAATATGGCTAACGGTCCAAAAATGACTCTGTATATGAATGGAAGTAGGTGTCCCTATTCTATATAGTCTACTATTTTTAATTTTGAACTTACTCGTCCCTAGTTTAGAACCTTAATTAGGGTTCCGTACCCAAAGGGTAAAACGGGACCCTATTACTAAGACTCCGCTGTCCGTCCGTCCGTCCGTCCGTCCGTCTGTCACCAGGCTGTATCTTTATTCACAGATGATGTATTTCCGTTGCCGCTATAACAACAAATACTAAAAACAGAATAAAATAAAGACTTAAGTGGGGCTCTGGGACTTAAGTACTTGGATGGGTGACCGTTTTTATAGATAATGGTACGGAACCCTTCGTGTGCGAGTCGGACTCCACTCGGCCAATTTTTTTTTACTATTATTGCTTATAAGTTAATTTCATTACATATTACATTTCAATCAAAGAAACACAAATTATATATAATGGTGTAAGATATATAGTTTCGCGAAGAATAGGTATGCAGACAAATACTACCTACTACTACTTCGTGGTTATTTGTTATTTTTATCAATTACCTAAGTGTTAACTAATCTACCAACGAAGCAAAAAAGTACAGCGGCATTTGAAACGCAGGATTTCACGCGAGAACCTTAAAAAGCTATGCTACCTTGGTTACCTTGCAATTATATTGCTAAATACATTAAGATAGATCTCAAAATTGGTAATCATTCATGTTGACTGGGGTCACTTTCACACTAGTGCTCAGGTAATAAATGCCGGCCGGTGGTGATCCATTCATTAGAACGTGTTGTTTTCCAATACCCTTTTGTCTGATATCGCCGAAAACAAGTAGCGTCCCAAACCATTATCAGAACTGCCATAGCTAATTATAAGCTTTATGTCGGTGTAATAAGGAGAACCTGTCTACACATATATGAAATTGTAACAAATGCAGCGGCTAAAATTAAAGAAGCAAATGTATCGAAGCAAATGAACACGAAATAAATATGACTTTTAAGATATTGTGTTTAGGTAAGTAGGTATGACTCCAGTTCGCCACTTAGTCGGCCAATTCGTAAA
Source organism: Cydia splendana (assembly GCF_910591565.1). Taxonomy (NCBI): domain Eukaryota; kingdom Metazoa; phylum Arthropoda; class Insecta; order Lepidoptera; family Tortricidae; genus Cydia; species Cydia splendana. Next base: position 2,407,902 of record NC_085985.1, read on the forward strand.
ATACAGTCTTTCCAAGTTACTTTAATTTAAAATCGTTTTGTTGCTAAAATTGTAAATAATATTTATTAGTACAGTGTTAAAGTTCATTTTATATGATTATAAGATAATGAATTTAAGAAAAGTCTTACTTTTCATAAATTCATACTAAAATATATAAAAAGTTGTAAATACATTACTTATTGGCAGATACACATGATTACACTGATAAACTCTTTATAACGTCACTCGATTTAACGACAAACTCCTTAAAATGTCGAAATTGCTTGACTTTGGTTGGTTTACCTTGTTTTCTATACAGTAATACACTCTATATAGCGTCACGCTCACTCTATTTAACGACAACAATAAGGCATAATACATCATTAAGAAATACTTTCTAAGTTGCCGAAATTGATATAAACTGCAGCTGTGTACGTTTTTGTGTTTGCTGTTTTGTTGTTTTATTATCTAGCACGTGTTTACTTCGACTGACGTACCGGAGATTCTAAGAAAATTTGTCTTTTGTTTTTGTATGATCAACTTGCACATGTTTACCTCGGGCACTAGACTTTTGACAAGATGTTACACGTTATAAATTAATAGGCGTTGTTATTTGTATGAAATGAATATTCTTCTTGTGCAAAATGTGTCCTAAGTATATTATAAACAGATACATTAGAATATTTAGGATAGTAAGATGACCTTTTTATTTCACTCCATTTAACAACCACTCTCTATACTTAACGTCGAAAAATCCGCAGTCCCTTCAGTGTCGTTATATAGAGTTTACACTGTATTTATTAATTTTTACTTGGTTTACTATAATAATACTAAGATGTCTGGCTTACGTAACTTAAAAAATAATTAGATTAAAAAATATACATTTCTTATTGACAGAATATATTCGTAAAAACTCATACATACAATATACAGAATACAAATTATTAAAAATATAAGAACTGTTTAAAAATATGTAATTGGTAAGAATATTTATACTTACCTACCACCACCTAGGTACCAGATCATGCATGGCCAGATTTTAACGTAAAGTCTTTATACTCTTTATTGCTTTTATTTTTTTTAAGCACTAAATTTATTGCTATCAAGTTATATTAATAAACCATTAAGTATTAGTATTTGAAGTCTTATATAAAATACTATTTTGATAAGTAGCATAGGTATACCTATTGTATTTCTAATTTTCTACTCGTATTTGCAACATTGCAAGCAAAAACTACCTGGTTAAAAAGGGTTCTGTAAACCGTTTATTGAATTTCGACTCTATGAACCACGGAATAAGGTTAAATATGACGGAAACTCGTCATGAATCTTTTGTCTACTTATTTCTAACTCTTAAGTACGCCGCGCCGGTTCGTTCCTTCGCTACTCGTCAAGGACGTGTCCGGAGCCACGGGTAAATAAGATCCGTTTCTTCGAATACCCGTTTATCCGTGGAGACGGATCTTAATTACACGTTTCTTAATTACACGTGCGGAACGGGCCAGAAAACCGTGTACGTGTTATTCGGAAACGGGTATTCGAAACGTGTAAACGAAACACGGACTCGACCGCGAGCCCTAGTCGGTAGTGACCCTGCCTACGAAGCAAGAGGTCCCGGGTTCGAATCCTGGTAAGGGCATTTATTTGTGTGTTTATCACAAATATTTGTTCCTGAGTTATGGATGTTTTGTATGTATTTATATATAATTATATATTATGTATATCGTTGTCTAGTACCCACAACACAAGCCTTATTGAGCTTACCCTGGGACTAGATTGGTCTGTGTAAAATTGTCCTATAATATTTATTTATCTATTTATTTATTTAAAATTGCCGGGATAATGCGAGGAAGAAGAAGGAGATAAACGAAAGTGTATACATATTTTGCATATGTTTATCATAAAAAAATCTCTCTTATGGGGCCTTTGAATTTGGTGCACAATGCGCTTAAGCGCCAATTGCACCATCCCACTAAACCGGGGGTAACCCATTGTCACATTGTGCTGGTAACCACGGTAACTCCAGGTTTAACCGGTTAACCCCGGGTTAGTGAATGTTGCAAGTGGCCTTAAGTAAACTATTGTAGGAGCAAAAATACCCCAAACAATGCTTAGCTTTGTTTTATATAAAACAACATTTCATAAAGTTGGCTTACCGATAAAAATCTGTTACCGTAAAATGGGGTGAGTAGGGTTCGCGGGGAGAGTTGAGTTATGAATGGGGAGAGAAGGGATGAAACGGGGGTGAGATGGGATTTTAAGGCTACTGCTACAAAAATAATGTATTCCAATTTAAAATGGAGCTATAGTAATACTCATAATAAAAAAAATCGAACCAACAGTCTTCCAAAATCACCTTTGTATGAAAACCCAACTCACCCCAAATACGACGGACTACGGGGTGAGGTGGGATTTCCTGTTTAACGTCAAAGTTATGAAATGGAACTACCCAAAATAAAATAAAAACTAAAATACAAACGTCCGGAACACTTATTATATACACCATTCAGTTTGCATATGTAAAAATTAAATGTTATCGAGGTTTGAATACCAGTTTTGCACCTACTCACCCCATTTTACGGTACCTAAAAAGTTCTTCATAATATCAATTCGTCTGAATATTCAATAATGAATAGTTCAAGAAATATTCAAAATTTCCTTAATAGCCACGTCAAATTAAGCCGAATATGGGCAATCAGCGGGAATAATTCATGTAGTTTTGAAAATTGGTATAGTTATACCTTGTGGTGCCCAGATAAATATACTAAAAGTACTTGAGGGTAGGGGGTGTGCTGAGGGTGTAGAGGGGGGTTGAAGGTACCTTTTCTCATATTTTTGCTCATAACTGTAAAATATACAATAATTATGCTCAACGGTTTGAAATGAATAAAACATAAATGACAAGAAATGACGGATTGAGACCAACGTAAAGCCAATTCAAAAACTTCCGCGATTTTCCCTAATTCCATTCTATTTCCAGGAATCGGTGTTTTAACTTCAGAACAGGCGAAGTTTCGGAGTTATGAAGAATTGCTGGAAATATGCTTGCAAGTTTTGCAGACTTGAGAAAACAACATACTTTTATATAGAGATGCCCCGAATAGTGAATTTGGCCGAATACCGAATATTCGGCCCCTCTTTCGGCCGAATGCAGAATATTCGGCATAACATACGAACATTTTGAGTCTCAATTATTTTAAAACTGTTCGCCAACAAGGCACAACGTTTGCTAAGATATATTTTTATGTTGAACAGAATTTAATTAATGTTTTCAGAGTCAATCAAATCAGACCCATGATAAAAATAAAATATTTTGTACTCTACAAATGCTCAAAAACGTACCTTCGTATTTAGTTTTTGGTTATTTTTCGCAACAGGTATTCGGTATTCGGCCGAATAGTAGTCAACATTCGGCAAAGTGGCCGAATAGGCCGAATACCGCATAGTTGCCGAATATTCGTGGCATCTCTACTTTTATAAGTAACACGGGACTTAATCGCGTAAACCTTAAGGGGCCCACTGATTAACAGTCCGCCGGACGGTATCGGCCTGTCAGTTAGAACAAAATTTTGACAGTTCCGAATAACTGACAGGCCGATACCGTCCGGCGGACTGTTAATCAGTGGGCTCCTTTACGTTTATTTATGGCCTGACGTTTCGAACGTGACGTTACGTTCGTGGTCACAGGCAGACTGGCGAGGAATTGTATCAACATCTACGTAAGTTTTACGCGATTACGTCCCGTGTTAGTTATAAAAGTTTGAGCGAAAATCGTGTTAGTTTCAATCAATATAAATAAATAAATAAATATTAAATACATTTTTACACAGATTGACTAAACCCCACGGTAAGCTCAAGAAAGTTTGTGTTGTGGGTACTCAGACAACGATATATATATAATATATAAATACTTAAATACATAGAAAACAACCATGACTCAGGAACAAATATCTGTATCATCATACAAATAAATGCCCTTACCAGGATTAGAACCCGGGACCATCGGCTTCATAGGCAGGGTCACTACCCACTAGGCCAGACCGGTCGTCAAACCGGAAACCGGATAATTGAGAAAACAAGTTTAACTTATAATACTAGCGGTTGACCAAAATCAGCTGCAAATGGTGTCAAAGGTATGAAAATCGGCACGATTAATCTTTAGGCCATTTGAATCAATTTGACCCGTAGCACAAAAAAAAACGGAAAGGAGTTATGACGTCGTCTTTTATTTGTATGGAAAATAAAAAAAAAATGTTCAGAAACCTATCGTGTGTGCTATTAAATGAAAGGGCATTTTGAGCCGGTTCTAAAAATATATCACATTATTATATTTCCGTCACTTGCATTCAATTAAAATAAAAATAATTTTCAAAACATACCAAGTTTGGGCTCCTCCAGATATGAAACCATTGAATTATTGGGTTAGATATGAGGATATTGGGTATTACTTGAGGTATATTTTACAAAAAATCATTCAACGGTTTCGTATCTGGAGGAGCCCAAACTTGGTATGTTTTGAAAATTATTTTTATTTTAATTGAATGCAAGTGACGTAAATATAATAACGTGATATATTTTTAGAACCGGCTCAAAACTCCCTTTCATTTAATACCACACACGATAGGTTTATGAACAAAAATTTTTTTTTTCCATACAAAATAAGCTGTCAATTATTGGAATGCTGACAAATACTAGCGCATTAATCTTATTTAATATTGAAACTTGGAACAGAGTTACACCAAGATAAGTATGCAACGATTTTGATAGAACACGCAGTGCAAGTGTTATACGTCATAATTTCATAGATGTTTGACATTTAAAATGACACTTGCACTGTGTGTGCTATCAAAATCGTTACAGACTTTTCTTGGTTTAACTTTACCTTAGAATCCACGTCTTTCGGCACTAAATAATTCACTTATACAGGCTGGTCAAAAAATAAGTGCATCCCCGTTGCCAGGGAGGTTTTGGGATTATACTGAGCAACTTTTACTATGGGACCAACCCCGAAATCGCAAAAAAAATTTGGATGTTTCATACATTTTGCCTGGTCCATTTTCTATGGGAGGGTAAATTTTTATCGCGATTCGGGGTTGGTCCTATAGTAAAAGATGCTCAGTATAATCCCAAAACCTCTCTGGCAACGGGAATGCACTTGTTTTTTGCCCACCCTATACAAAGTTAATTATCAATCCCATTGCGCCCTAGTGAGTAAAAGCGTTGTAATAGGAAGTTAATACCGGCTCCCGTCGTTACCGGCCGGAAAAAGGTGTAAAAACGGTATTAATTGGTGTGGAGGCATTAACGATGCTATTACCGCTAGTTAGAGACCGATGTGTCATTTTGTGTGACCGGTGGTCAAGAGCCGCTAGAGCTAGACCAAGCTAAGTTGGCAGCGATTTTGACAGCCCAGACTGTGCAAGTGTTATTTCAACGTCATAATTTCAAAGAAATTCGATGGCAAAGTTTGTTTAACCCTCGGGCCTTGAAACCCTCGCAACGCTCACGATTCCGTTTTCAAATGTTTTCGCTTACTCGGGTATCACTTTTCGCACGAGGGATTAAACAACAGCTTTGGCCGCTTGTAAAACAAATAACTATTGCACTTTCAAAACTGGGTCTATATTGGGTCGCATAATAATTGATTGTCCTAATGTAATGTTACGCATAAAACTCATTTCGCATAATTGTTATTGTGCTGAAACTAATAATTTCTGAAAAATTATAAAACAAACCTTACCTAACCTACCCTATTCTACACAACCTATGCAAAATATTTTCGATAATACTCTTTTCACCTCAGCAGCTCGAACAAGGGTACTTTGCTTCTTAAAAACAGTGAGCAAAATGCGATTTTGCTCACTGAGTCATTTTGTCTCACTCAGTGAGCAAAATCGCATTTTGCTCACTGAGCGTCTCTCACTCAGTGAGCAAAATGCGATTTTGCTCACTGAGTGAGACAAAATGACATTCAAGTGACCTTTGTAGTCAAATGTCATTTCAACATGCGGGGTCTAATACAATTTCGATATACTTGGGTTCTATTATCTCTGTCCCTCTAGGTATGTTCTCACTGCTTAGGGTGAAAAATTTTGTGTACTACACGAGATCAAAGTTATTTACATCTCGTGCGCTTTTGAATCCCTTACTACGCTCAAGATTCTAAATTAGATTCACTCGCTACGCTCGTGAATCTATTATAGAATCTTTCGCTTGCACGGGACTCAAAATAAGCACTCGAAGAAATATCAAACTTTGATCTCTTGTTGTACAAATAACTATTGTTTCGGCTGGAGAAAAATTATGCGAAAAGTATTTTATGCATAACATTACATTAGGACAATCAATTATTATGCGACGAGATCGGCACCCTTCAAAACTGCTTTTAACTGGAGCTTATTTTGCGAAAAATATGTAAGTTTATAACAATAATATCCCGGCATTTCCACACCACAGCTCATGGGAGCCTGATGGGGTCCGCTTGATAACTAATCCCATGATTTGGCGAAGGCACTAGTTTTTACGAAAGCGACTGCCATCTGACCTTCCAACCCAGAGGGTAAACTAGGCCTTATTGGGATTAGTCCGGTTTCCACACGATGTTTTCCTTCACCGAAAAGCAACTGGTAAATATCAAATGATATTTCGTACATTTTGTAGTGACTTGTGTAAGTAATTAAATATATGTACAAAACTCCGAAAAACTCATTGGTAATAGTCGGGGTTTGAACCCGCGACCTCCGGATTGAAAGTCGCACGCTCTTACCGATAGGCCACCAGCGCTTTAAAATTTTTTTAAGGGACTTTATTGGATATATTAAAAACGGGTCACTCACGTATTTTAAGTCGAAAAACGCTCGAAATACGTGAGTAAGTAAAATACGTGAGTAACCCGTTTTTAATATATTTAATATGTATGTGTCTCACTGAAGTTTTGTTATTAGAAATGGGACTTTATTTAAAACCATAAACATAATTAATATCAAACTTACAAATTCTATTTGCTTCAATAGCTTGGAAGATATGCAAGATTCCTCACGATGTTTTCTTTCATCGAAAAGCGACTGGTAAATATCAAGTAATATTTCTTAACTTACAGAAACTCATTAGTACTAATGATGTACCATCGACCACACTGTTAACTGTACATCGGTGGACCTTATTGCCTTTTCCAATAAAGTCCACCGATGTACAGTTAGGAGCGTTGCTGTTTGTACTAAATATCATTTGATATTTTATTAGTATTGAGTTTTGCTCATTACGGCCTTATTTTCTTGAGTAAAATGTAGGTATTTAGATCAATACATCAATTCTGGTACAGTCGACGCCAAGGATATGTTTATATTTTTCGCCTTATCATATAGGCGTAAGGTGCAAAAGTGTAAACATATCTTTGACTTCGACTGTACGTATGTTTATTTGAACTTAAAAATTTGTTTTTGATTTTATATTATACAATGTGAATAATGTTAAATCAGTATAAAAAAAACGATAAAAAATAAAAATACGAGAACGCATTCGGCGACGTCAAAATGAATATGCTTTTGTTGAAATTAAAATTTGTGAAAATTGAAAAACTTGGTTGATCGTGTTTTTTCAGTGTAGGTATTCCCGTAAATATAATCTGATAACTGCTATGTGACAAAATAATTGACCGAGCGTTAGCGAAGTTCTCCGTTTTAGCTTGGACAAAATCGATCTCGTATGTCCCGATGTTCTCGTCTAAAGGTCACATTTCTCAACTATATTTTTTGATCAATTCAGTTTTGATTTTTTTCAAAATGGCTGAGCGGGGGTTTGCGAGGTCTACAGCTCACAGAGCCACTTATTTTATCAGTTGGAAACGACCCCATTCAAAACGGTAGGAAAATCTAAAAATGAATATGTGGTTCCAGTTTTTAAATATCGCTTGATTTACTTAAATAAAATAAAAAATCGAACACTTTTAAGTACCCTTTTAACCCTTTAGCCACCGGTCCAAAAAAAGTCATCGAGACGTAAAATTGACACAGTTTAAAAAGATATTTCTATTATGACAACCGCCCTAAGGGCGTATATAAAGGCTTATATATGAGCGCGCCTCAGTGTATTCCGTCAGTCGATCGCCGGCCGCGGACCGTGATGGTCGTCCGTTTTTCGTAAAGTGTGTGTTTTGTGTTGAAGGCATTAATATTACTGGATTAAAAGGTAGGCTTTATATATGATCTAGATTTTGTCATCACTCAAGACTGTTTGAAGAAAAATATATGGCCATAGAAAGGGATAAAAACTTAGTATAAAAAAAAAACTTAAGTGGCGTAATTGGAGATATAATTATAGAAAATGACAAGAAAAATTTCTATCATTAAAATAAATACGGTTTCCGCGCATGAACCGTAAAAGAGAATAGAAAATTCAATTTGTTTACGGTATGTTTACTAATTTACAATGCTACTTGTCGCTGCTATGTGTGATATATAACCTAGAATATTTTTTAGCAAAAAAGAAGGATTCACTAAATGTAATATACCGGTATCGACAAAACTGTAATCGATTAGCGAAGCAAGTCAAGGATAAATGTTTAAAAACACTTTATTCACGATGTAGATACCTTTTTACTTTTCCAATAAATATTTAATACAAAAAAAATTTAAAAACATATACACCGTGTTTTTATTGAATTCCGTTAACTTCGGGGTATAGTTAAGTACGTTTATAAGAACTAAATGGCATAGTTAATTTTCAAAAAAAAAAATTTTTTTGTTTTCTTTTTTGTTTTTTTTTTTTGTTTAAAAAGTAATTAAATGTAGCATATAGCGTTGTTGTAACACGGGCATTACATTTAACTCAACCAAACAATTGAAATCTGTGACATATCAATGTCATTTCGTATACATCAATCGACCGAGATTGTACTTAAGTTTAGTAGCAAATGTATGAACTCATTCTAAACACTAATCAATATGTAAGCCGGCCCTAAGGCAAGTGTACACGCTTGTAGAGGCCTTATAGGAAAAAAATAAATTATGGATTATCTCCGAAATGGACTTAATTAGAACATCGGTGTCTTTGAGAAAGTTACTTGATTTAAGCTCAGGAATGCACCCTTGAAATTAACGGAAATAAAAAAAAACACGGTGTATAATGACATGTAACTCACCGAAATCACTACACCTTATAAAACAAAGTCGCGTCTGTCTGTTTGTATGTTCGCGAACTCTAAAACTACTGAACGGAGTTTCATGCGGTTTTCACCTATCAATAGAGTGATTCTTGAGGAAGGTTTAGGTGTATAATTTGTTAACCCGTGCAAAGCCGGGGCGGGTCGCTAGTGTAGAATAATATAAATCAAGATTTAAATCGACGTATACATTATCGACGTATACATAGTGTATGTATTTATTATATATAAGTACGTATATCTTCGCCTAGTACCCGTAATAACAAGCTTTGCTTAGTTTGTGGCTAGGACGATGTGTAACATTGTCCCCAAATATTTATTTATTTATTTACTAACATTTTCTCTATATTTAATACCTGAATATTAAAACAAAAACTATATTAGACACCTTATACGGCCCGATTCGAACTTTAAGATACGTCAATTAACGTGACGTTAAGTGACGTTTCCTCAAACAAAAACGTCACGTTTGACACTGACACATCTAATCCATATCGTTTCTAGATCTATTAATTGACGTATCTTAAAGTTCCAATCGGGCAGATAGTCATAAGAAAATACTGTACATATATTGCTTAAAGCGGTTGCTGTTAATATGATAAGCTACAAAAAACATTAGAAAACTAAGGGATTTAGATCGAAGGTCGTTAGCATGGGGGAGTAACATTTTAAAATGGATTTAATATAACGTGACACGTGTTTCAGAAATATTGGCTTAATTTAGCAAAGCATAATTAGGTCTCAAAGGGTACCTAGGATTTTAATTATATGCCTTCGTGCTAACATCACGTAAGCACAAGCTATGTAATAATATAGGTAAGTATTTCATTATAATAATGTCCATGAAGACGGTATTTATGAGTAAAAAGTAATATATAAGGTGCTAACAAATTAGTCACGGATATTTTAAGAGATAATACATTACATTAAAACAATTAACTTTCAACTGTAATTAAGGAACTTTTGTATATCATTTTTTGTTTTCATTTACCGAACAAAAAAAAATATTATAATTAATGTTTAAAATAATCACCCCTATTATGTACCTGTCAAGATGTTTAACACTGTCTGTCATGTCACGTCACGTCAAGTTTAAAGAGGTTCTAGAATGTCTAAAGAGGTCTCATTTAATTATCTTATTAACAGGGTGTTTTAACGTAGCAATTTTGTTTCCTAGTTTTCTCCAAAAAAACATAACAAAACCAATGATGTTCCATACTTAAATGTACTCCGAGAACCGAGTACTATCAGCTGTAAAAATATCCGTGACTAATTTGTTAGCACCTTATATAGAAAACACCTATGACTCAGGAACAAATATCCGTGCCGTTACCAGGATTTGAACCCAGAACCATCGGCTTCATAGGCAGGGTCACTACTAGAGCTGCAACGGATAGTTGTTTGGCCGGACACCGGATGTACGGCCTGTACTTCGGCCGAATATTCGGTACCCGGCTGCCGAATATTCGGCCGGCGGAACTATACCTACATTTCCGTTTTTCAGGTGCGCATTGTGCAGGTTTTGGCCTGTTTCGTAGTGAACGTTCGCGTGGACTGATTTCTAGGTTCTAAAATAGTGCGCGTGCAAGTAATTGGAATGTTTACATTGTTAAAAAAAAAGAGTACGATTATGACACTGACTGTTTCTTAAATCCAATTTGTTAACTCCAAAATCAATCAAAATTACTATCCGGTATCTGGCCGAATAGTAGGTTACTATCCGGTATCAGACCAGACAATAAAATGACGGCCGGATAGGCCAGATACCAGATAGTAACCGAATATCCGGTGCATCTCTAATTCTCTAGTCACTACCCACTAGTCCAGACCGGTCCTCATCATATGACTTCGTATTACATCACGTAAGCACAAGCTATGTAATAATACAAGTATTTCATGATAATAATGTTCATAATGAAGAGAATTTTCAGAGTGAAAAGTTTTTAAAGTCCCCACCGCCCTCGTAATCTTGTAAAGTTCAACCCCCATTGTAACTTCGGTAACGAATTTCGGGATGAATAGGATCATTTATCATTTCAGGTGCTTGATCATTATTTTAGTTCCAACAAGATTATTAGTCTTCAGATTCTGATTCAGATTTTTATTTATAAACACAGAGTAAAGTTTACACTTCAATATCTTAAAACTATTTTATATAATATTGGTGTTGAAACTCTAGGTCCATGGGGTCCCAGCGCGCATAAGTTGTTCGCAGAAATCGCGAAGCGTCTGGTTGACGTAACTGGTGACCGAAGAGCTGGCGGCTACCTCGCACAACGTATCAGCATTGCGATACAGCGAGGAAATGCCGCCAGCATCCTTGGTACAATGCCTCAAGGGCCTATTTTAGATTTAAGCTAGTTATTAATTTCGTTTAGTAGTACCACTGTATATATATTGTATGTAAATAAATGTTTTAAAAATTAAAGATTGTCATTTTATATAATTTATGACTATTTACACTATACACAGAGTAGGTTTACAATAGGCATATTATATGTAATTTATAAGTGAGTGCAGTGAGTTTGAAGAAACTCGTTTATATTATAGCATGCTAATTCAGCGAGCATGTTTTTAAGTTTTTTGGTGAATATGGCATCGCTAGGCGAATTTTGAATGTCCACATGGACTAGCAATGTACAAATTGCAGAACATTCCCAAAAAGCGGAAACGTTCTCGAGAATGTTCTCAGAACATTCCTGTAACATGGAAATTATTGTTCCGCCAACTTGGATTTTTTTCCAAAGAAATTTTTATTCATAGGAATCTCAGGCCTCTATCTCCCGCCATGCCAAATCTCAGCGAGCTCGGACCAACTTGAAAAAATTAAAAAATACGTCGGCCATATTGATTTTTTTAATGCAGTTTGTTTTGTCTCGGGGCCCTCTATGACATTTGGTCGAGCACCCCCCGCACGCACCGTTTAAAAGTTGCCATACAAAATAAAAGTGGCCAGTTTTACCGCAATTGTAGCATCTAAAAAAAAAATCTTAGGTATCTAGAGGACCCCGAGATTGCGTGACCAAAATTTCAGCGCGCTAGGACATACTTGAAAAAATTTAAAAAACAAGTCGGCCATATTGAAAAAAAAAATGGCGGCGTCACAAACTGCCAGGGTCCCTCTATGACATTTGGTCGAGCACCCCCCACCTAGGTCTGACCGTTTGGCCGGGCCGTCATACATTTTTCTGACCGGAAGCGGTAGACCAAAAGTCGGAATTTTCTGGGGGTAAGGACTACACCTAAACTATCGTGAATATTCATGGTATAAACTACGGTAAATAAATCAATTCTCGTTCTCGAGAACATTCTCAGAAGTTACCGAGAAATTCTCATGTGGAAATTTTCGCAACTTTGGAAAGTGCTCGTGAGTGCATTGCTGACATGGACACGGTTATAAAGGTTAGATCCGACAACCTCGAGCATCGCGCGGGTCTTCGCTAGTAGTCGACGGGGTGCTACTAGAAGATGTTGTCGGCGTGACAGCCTTTTATTCCTGTCACCGTAAAGGGGCCCACTGATTAACAGTCCGCCGGACGGTATCGGTCTGTCAGTTAGAACAAAATTTTGACAGTTCCGAACAACTGACAGGCCGATATCGTCCGGCGGACTGTTAATCAGTGGGCCCCTTAAGTTTTAAAATTTTGTAGGTTGGACCGAACATATTTACAGGCAGTTAGGACAAAGACGCAGGACAAAATCAAAGTCTCATCAACATCCTCGCCCTCCCGGCATTTTGCTACAGCTCATGGGAGCCTGGGGTCCGCTTGACAACTAATCCTAAGAATTGGCGTAGGCACTACTTTTTACGAAAGCGACTGCCATCTGGCCTTCCAACCCAGAGGGGCAACCAGGCCTTATTGGGATTAGACCGGTTTCCTCACGATGTTAAGAAGATAATAATTATATAGAATAGTCTCATAAACAGTAATATTTTGTAATAAAACTAAACCTAATAAAAAAAACACAACGGGTTGCACTCCGGGAGTGCCGGCAGAAGTGAAAACTCAACGACATTGTAACTTAAAATATTAATAACAGCGCCATCTAGTGCGAAATGTCTGCAGCACTATGTATAATTGAGGTTAACGCCATCTAGCGTTATTTCGTCGCATTACTTGAACCCCTAAGCACATCACTGTGAATACTATAGTTATATTAGTACCAGTTTGAGGGAAACTCACTAGATGGCATTTAAATCAAACACAATGACATTGTCAGTCACACGTGACGTCACGCAAGCGCCCTGCGCCGCCTAAACGAAACAGCAGGCTCAGGCGTACATTTTCGCCGCGCGGTAGAAAGAGAGGGTTACGCCTTTCGCCTTACGCTGTCTCGAGTTTAACATTTTTTCCCCACCTCAAAAAGTGCACAGCGCCGCTAAAGAAGTTTTCACTTCAAAAAATCGTCCAAGTGCGAGTCGGACTCGCGCACGAATGGTTCCGTACCATTACGCAAAAACGGCAAAAATTACGTTTCTTGTATGGGAGTCCTACTTAAATATTTATTTTATTCTATTTTTAGTATTTGTTGTTATAGCAACAACAGAAATACATCATCTGTGAAAATCTAGGCATCACGGTTCATGAGATAAAGCCGGTGACAAGACAGACGGACAGTGGAGTCCTAGTAATAGGGTCCCGTTTTTACCCTTTGGGTACGGAACCCTAAAGACTAATAATCTAAATATAAAAGATGGCCACTGAGGCATAGTCCCGCAGATGCTGGCAGCATTTCCTCACTGAATCGCAATGGTTTTTAGTACTTATTAGTAAGCCTAGCCTTTGTCCGCGATTTCGGTAGAACTAAAAGATCTCATTTCATTTTCACCTTAGGGAAAATTCCAAAAAAATATTTTCTTACAAAACAATATGTGACGTCCCACGGGTAAACGTAAGCGCCAGCCGCCATACCTTTTGCCGTGAAACGTCACATATGTTTCATTGTTACGTATCATTCGTGTATATTTTCAACCACTAAAGCGAACCTAAACGAGTAGGTAGTAATAGCAAAAAGAATAGATAGTATAGAGGGGTCCTGTCATTGTAAATTTTGTAGTCACTGTAAATTTACTGCCATCTATGGACACACGACTAAAACTCAAAATGAAAACGTATATAGTTATCAAAAAATGTATATGTCGCAGTCGGATCGTATAATCCGCCGTATTACATTACGGCTAGCCGTTTTCAAAAACAGGGGCGTTTTGAAATGCGGCGGTTTAACGATTAGCCGGATTGAATGCGGCTGAATGAGAATCCGCCGGAATGTATTCGGCGCCATACGTTCTTCAACACGGCTAGCCGTAATGTAATACAGCGAGTCATTAGCCGCCGCTTTGACAGTTTTTAGTTCCCATTTTTAACACCCGTGGCGCTGCCTGACAAACGCTGGGGTGTCCATCAAATCTGGAGTTCGTCGGACTGTCTCTTTTCAAAAAACATTTCTTTCGCAACTTAACTAGACGGAGCCCCGCTTCGCAGGGCTCCTATTTCTGAGCGGTTTGCCCTTCGGGCATCTGAAGCTACCTAACGAACCTAACCTACCTACCTATTGATTTAGTGAGACGTCCGTGAAAACATTACACTTTGGGGAAAAAAGCGTAGGTAGGTAAGTAGGTTAGGTCCGTTAGGTAGCTTCAGATGCCCGAAGGGCAAACCGCCCAGAAATAGGAGCCCCGCTTGCGGGGCTCCGTCTATTTAAGTTGCGAAGGAAATGTTTTGGAAAATAAACACATGTAGTGCGGTGGGACCATGGTAAAAATAAACTAAATTGCAAACATTGTCAAACTCCGGTTACGTAGGCGACCGAAAGAACTGGTCACTCTACAATCTAAAATAGTAGTACGATGCGGCTAAACGTTGGCCGCCTTATTGAAGAACGTATCGCAATGACAATCCGGCTAATCGTCGAACCGCCGCATTTCAAAACGCCCCTGTTTTTGATAACGGCTAGCCGTAATGTAATACGGCGGATTATACGATCTGACTACGACATATATATATGGATAAATGATTTTATTATTTTTATATAATTTTGATCCATGTTCATTCACTGATATCCATGTGTTAAAATTGTTAAATATGAAACGGTGTCGTCACGCCATCTAGCCGAGGATAGGCTAAAGGTGTGTGCGGCATCTATTCGAGAATGACTTTTACTTGAATTTTGAGGCACGTTTTTTCCTTAGACTTTATCCGTCTTATACGAAGTTACATATGTCTTTGGTAATAGTATTGATTGATTATCTAAGTAAGTTTAGCAGTTCTCGAAGTTGTTACAGCACTTGTGCCCCGTGAACGTTATTCAATTGGACGTTGGGCTTTTGACATCATTTTCGACTAATTACAAGCTTTTTATTCATAATACCTACCTAACTTTCAATGTAGATAGGTATGAATGTTTGTACGGGTCAAATCTTGCAAGTTAAATTTGATCCACTTCCCGACTTCCAATGAAGCTGAAAATTTGCACACATATCTGCATATGTGTGCAAATTTTACTGATGGTACTGCTACCGTCTTTACCATAAGGGCACATGGGTGCCCGTGCCCAAGGCCCCCAATCTCAGGGGGCCCCGAAGGACAGGCAGTAACAGTAGGTATATTTGATTACTCATAATAAATAGAAGATCATAGTAGCAAAGACATATGTAACTCCGTATAAGATGAATAAAGTCTAAGGAAAAAACGTGCCTCGGATGTCAAGAAAAAGTCATTCTCGGACAGATGGCGCATACACCTTTGGCCTATCCTCGGCTAGATGGCGGTGACGACACCGTTTCATATTTAACAATTTTAACACATAGGTATCAGTGAATGAACATGGGTCAAAATGATATAAAAATAATAAAATCATTTATCCAAATATATTAATTTTTTTATAGTTTTATACGTTTTCATTTTGAGTTTTAGTCGTGTGTCGATAGATGGCAGTAAATTTACTGTGACTACAAAATTTACTATGACAGGACCCCTCTATACTATCTATTCTCTTTGATAGTAGAAAAATGTTAGTTTCATTTGCTTTCTTTACTTTCCAAAAGGGTCCCAAATTCTTATGTGCCCATGGGCCCCAGCATAGTTTAAGGGGTGACTCACGTTAGACCGGGCCGTGTCCGGGCCGGAGCTTCCGGCGCATAGTTTTCTATGGAAAGCATCACGTGATCACCTTTCATGTCATAGAAAAGTAAGCGCCGGAAGCTCCGGCCCGGACACGGCCCGGTCTAACATGAGCCATCCTTAATACGGTCCTGAACATAATTATGTAAGTAATGCAATATTATGATATACTATAGACCAGGAGGCTGATTTTTGAATTTCGTCCGCTCGATTTCGTGTATTTCGTTCAATAATATCTCCACTACTAGGCATTTCAATGCTACTAATATAATTGAAACGAGTGGTCAATATCACTCGATTCAAAATTTCTATCTCTCGTATTTAAAAAATTAGCATTTCGCCGTTTTCCACCGATTTTCGAGTGACGAAATCGAGCGATCGAAATTAAAAAATCGCCACCCTGATCTGATGATGGCTGATATTTGTCATGCTAGTTGAATCAATGTCAGTACTTTTTGTACCGAGACTGACTAAAATAGCAAGACACGTTCAGAAAAGCCCACATGTCTAGCATAACCAACTAAAGTGTGGAGGCACACCACGTCTCTTGGGGCAAAGTCCACGGAACTCAGATTGCATCATGTGATATTCAAACGGAGTGACATTAGATTAGTTTTAGCACCGTCAAATCAGGCAACTATAATCCTTAAGTACTTACTATTATGGTTCAGTTTTTAACGTTGATTCTTAACGAGCATTTATGGGGTCTCTATTGTTTCCCATAAAGTTTTAAGTCATAATTCATAATGTATTGTTTGTTCACATTTTCGTTAGTTATAATTTGGTTTTTCTAAAAACGCGTAACTTTTCAGGATTGCCATAAAACAAACCTAGTCTAACCTATCTATAGCATAACCCTACGAAAATCCTGAAAAGTTAACGGTTTCAGAATTATGACTAATGATAATCTGACAATGATTACATTATGACTTTCAATAATTATGTCAAACAAAGGGAGCCTTTATGATTTGTACTCGTTACATTTATTTTGGAGCTTAGATACACTAATGCTCTTTCTATATTATATACTCAATATATATATATATATATATTTTTTTTTTTTTTAGTGTTAAAAGATTGAATGATTTATTCCATAGGAGAAAGACAGTAGACAAACAAATAAATAACTTATGAACTATATACATCTATAAATAATACTAAATTAAAACTAAAACCCTAAATATATCTAAAATAAAATAAGGAATATAAAAACTACTCAAAGAGGCCTCCCCGCGCTACTCCCGGCGCAAAGGTGCCCATCACACTCGCCGCGTTAATAATTTGAAAAATACTTCTACATATTTCACTGGAACTTGAATTTGGACTATAGTTGTATGTCGTGGACTAAAGTTACCAGATTTTACGGTAACCATGTTGTGTTAATGCGTAGCGTTATAGTTTAGGAAATATTTTTGACCAAAAAAGTTTATCGTAAAAAGCATTAGCGCAAAATATGACTAATTTTATTTACTCCAAAATTCAAGTATCAAGGTTGACTGGTAGATAATGCGGAGCATTAAGTCCGCCTTTTGTAATCGTATATTTTTTATTGTGCAATAAAGTAGGTATGAATAAAAGAAATAAATTTTAATTTAAAATGAAATTCTAAAACGTAACAAATATAAGAGCCTCGGTAGAGAGTACCATTTTGTACCATTTGGTGTTGAAACTCTAGGTCCATGGGGTCCCAGCGCGCATAAGTTGTTCGCAGAAATCGCGAAGCGTCTGGTTGACGTAACTGGTGACCGAAGAGCTGGCGGCTACCTCGCACAACGTATCAGCATTGCGATACAGCGAGGAAATGCCGCCAGCATCCTTGGTACAATGCCTCAAGGGCCTATTTTAGATTTAAGCTAGCTATTAATTTAGTTTAGTAGTACCACTGTATATATATTGTATGTAAATAAATGATTTAAAAAATTTAAAATTATTACATTGACCTCAATTTTTATTATTTCGACTTTTGGACAATATATCCAATAATGTCAGAGAGGAAAATGGGGACCACGTTTGTATGGAGAAGCTGTTCTCCACTATCCTCTTAAGATCTTTTGGGTCTGATTTTGGTTATATATTGTATGAAAAAAATGCGTTTATCTCGTTTAAATGAGCCATATGAATTATACTAACGTCAGTGAAACTGAAATAAATTATAAGTAAGATTTAATGGCTTGGGATTTTTCTTTGTTACACATTTTTAAAAAGGAACCCATTTTTCACCGTAATATAAAATACTGTGATTAGGGTGTTATGAAAAAATCTAAGTAAAAACATATTTACCTTTAATCATGGACAAAATAAACAAGAAGCGATTTATTCCCCCAATATTCAGGTTATTGCCAGATGATGTCAAAGAGGGGAGGGACAGCGCTGGCCTAGCGGTAAGAGCGTGCGACTTGCAATCCGGAGGTCGCGGGTTCAAACCCCGGCTCGTACCAATGAGTTTCTCAGAACATGTACGAAATATCATTTGATATTTACCAGTCGCTTTTCGGCGAAGGAAAACATCGTGAGGAAACCGGACTGATCCCAATAAGGCCTAGTTTCCCCTCTGGGTTGGAAGGTCAGATGGCAGTCGCTTTCGTAAAAACTAGTGCCTACTTCAATTCTTGGGATTCGTTTTCAAGCGGACTCCAGGCTCCCATGAACCGTGGCAAAAAATGCCGGGATAACGCGTGGTAGAAGACCATATCAAAGAGGGTAGTGGAGGACTTTTCCATTTAAACGTAGTGCCCACTTTCCTCTCTCGACATTGTGTCTAACGGAAGTTTTGTTATTAACAAAGTATCCTCATACGTATTTTTAGGGTTCCGTACCCAAAGGGTAAAACGGGACCCTATTACTAAGACTTCGCTGTCCGTCCGTCCGTCCGTCCGTCTGTCTGTCACCAGGCTGTATCTCACGAACCGTGATAGCTAGACAGTTGAAATTTTCACAGATGATGTATTTCTGTTGCCGCTATAACAACAAATACTAAAAACAGAATAAAATAAAGATTTAAATGGGGCTCCCATACAACAAACGTGATTTTTGACCAAAGTTAAGCAACGTCGGGAGTGGTCAGTACTTGGACGGGTGACCGTTTTTTTTTTGCTTTTTTTTTCGTTTTTTTTTTGCATTATGGTACGGAACCCTTCGTGCGCGAGTCCGACTCGCACTTGCCCGGTTTTTTTACATAAAAATCGGTTCAGCAGCTTAAGCATGAAGGGGTAACAGACAGACAAAGTTATTTACAGTAATGGTGCTAATTTACCGCACTATACCGGGTGTGGCCTGTAACACGAGCAAATAATTAAAACATAGATTGTACTCCTCAAACGGGGACACTTCTGTTCAACAACTTTTAAAAATTATGAAGTATTTAGACTCCCTATTTTTCATACAAAATAAATATTATCTTCAATGGACGCCATCGCCACGCCATATCATTGTGATTGACGTTGCTTGTCACGCCTTAAACATAACAAAATTCGCAATACATTGCGTCTTAGAATAAACTTAAAAGTGTATTAAAAACCAAAGCACAAGTTATTTTTAAAAGTCTCTGAACAAATGTTGTTCAGTATGAGGAGAACAGCCTACAGTTTAATTTTTTGATCATATTACAGGCCACACACGGTATATAACTAGATAACTATATAAGATAGCTAGCACATTACGTAATTACGTCGAAAATTGAAATGGCCATATGTACTGTAAAACATTGTACTCATAAGAAATTCGCAACGAGTGGCGATAAATTAAAACACGGCCGAAGGGAGTGTTTTTAAATCGACGCGAGTTGCGAATTACCTATTTCGCACATGCATCGTAATGTACTATTTCGCATTTATGATATTAGTAGGGATATTTCCAGGGCACTAAGTTTTCCACCCTGTATCATGAACAATATAACAAAACAGGTTATCTGGTCCATTTCTCTTCGTATTCTTTATTACCGCCAATAAAAAGGCTGTATCAAGCAAAAACGCTTTCGCAAACTCGTTTCAAAAGATTGCTGAAAAAATATAACTTTTCCCCGGGAGGTTTTGCTGGGGTCTTAAGGGGCCCACAGATTACCAGTTTGCCGGACGATATCAGCCTGTCAGTTAATCACAAAAGGTGACAGTTCCGAACAACTGACAAGCTGATATCGTCCGGCGAACTGGTAATATGTGGGCCCCTTTAGAGTTTTAATAACCGGAGTCGCCTTTAAGAGTTACCCTCTGTCGAAAACCTCGTCCAATGGTCATACTCATTGTATGGACCAGTGTTGGCCGAAAGTTAATGCAAATTGAAAATGCTGGCCATTAACCATTATAAATTGAATCGTAAACTGTAATCGTCCGTTACGGTTTAAGGTTCAATTTATAATGGTTAATGGCCAACATATTCGATTCGCATTAACTTTCGGCCAACGCTGGTATGGACTGACGTTTATCTGACATACTTTTGACGTGCCCCTCCCTCGCAACAATCGGCAGACTGTTTTGTACGGAAAATTACAGACGAGGCGTCTCCATTTACAGATGTAGTGCATTATTGTTTTCCATCGTATTCTCTCGGAAACGTTCGTATTTGTCATGCTACTTCAGTTAACGTCAATACTTTTTGTACCGAGACTGACTGACTGAGACTGACACGTTCGTAAGTTTCCGTGAAAATTCGATGGAAAATAATTATGCACTACATTTATATTACAAAATGCGCTAAGGCTGGGGTATTTGATATGAATCTAAATAAATATTATTATTATATTATTATATGGACATTCTTACACAAATCGACTAAGCCCCACGGTAAGCTCAAGAAGGCTTGTGTTGTGGGTACTCAGACAACGATATATATAATATATAAATACTTAAATACATAGAGAAAACAACCATGACTCAGGAACAAATATCTGTATCATCATACAAATAAATGCCCTTACCAGGATTCGAACCCGGGACCATCGGCTTCATAGGCAGGGTCACTACCCACTAGGCCAGACCGGTCGTCAAATAAATAAATGTATCTTGCTTGCACAGTATAGAGGGCTATTGCCATAGTAAATTTTGTAGTCACGGTACATTTACTGCCATCTATCGACACACGATTAGAACATAAAATAACATTGAAAATGTATAAATTAATCAAAATATGTATACGGATAAATTATTTTTAATTTTTATTGTTCCATACTGACCCATGTTCTTTCACTGATATGTGTTCAAATTGTTATATATCAAACGGTGTCTTTAACGCCATCTAGCCGAGAATAGGCCAAAGGTATGGCGCCATCTATTCGAGAATGACTTTTTCTTGATTTCCGAGGCACGTTTTTTTCTTAGACTTTATTTATCTTATACGGAGTTACATATATCTCTGCTTGCACTTATAAATTGGTGCAAAAGATACGACTTATAGATTGGTGCAAGAGAAGGCACTCAGATTAATATCGAATCGAGGTCATATTTTTGAAGTTGGAACACTCATAAATAGAAATCTCATATTGCAGTCGGGTTGCGGTCCGGCTGTATCGGCCCTAAAAGCCAAATCTATTTTATGTCATAAATACACAAATTGACTTACTCCCACAGTAATACCAAGATCAATACCTAAATCTAATCTAATCTAATCTCAACTAATCGAATCTAATCTATTATATTTATTAAATAGAAAACGTAATTCATTAAATTTAGGTATAGTTTATCTAAACAACGTCAGTTTGATAGTATTTAATTAATAAATAAATAATAAATAAATAAATATTGGGGACATCTTACACAGATCAAACCTAGCCCCAAACTAAGCAAAGCTTGTACTATGGGTGCTAGGCGATATACATACTTGTATAGATAAATACATACTTATATACATAGAAAACAACCATGACTCAGGACCAAATATTAGTGTTCATCACACAAATAAATGCCCTTACTGGGATTCGAACCCAGGACCATCGGCTTAGCAGACAGGGTCACTATCCACTAGACCAGACCGGTCGTCGAAAGCTAATTACGATAGATTGGTTGAAAAATCTTTACTATAGTCAAAGACATATGTAACTTCGTATAAGACGAATAAAGTCTAAGGAAAAAACGTGCCTCGGAATTCAAGTAAAAGTCATTCTCGAATAGATGCCGCACACACCTTTAGCCTATCCTCGGCTAGATGGCGTGACGACACCGTTTCATATTTAACAATTTTAACACATAGATATCAGTGAATGAACATGGATCAAAATGATATAAAAATAATAAAATCATTTATCCATATATATACATGTTTTGATAACTTTATACGTTTTCATTTTGAGTTTTAGTCGTGTGTCGATAGATGGCAGTAAATTTACAGTGACTACAAAATTTACAATGACAGGATCCCTCTATACTATCTATTCTTTTTGGTATAACATAACATCATGATATTTTGCTGTTCTCTCTAATATGGCCGTAGGTAATGCAGGCACGTTTCTTGTTATAACAAACTTACACAGCCGATGGGAGGGCTGCCTCACTTAGTTTGAATGCGAAAAATAGGATATTTTAATAAATATATGACAGTTTGAGTACGATTAAAATGAGTATGATTGAAAACTTGTACAATATGTGACGTTCCACGGCAAAAGGTACCCTGTGGCGGCTGGCGCTTACGTCACATAGCGCCGCAATAATATTGGAACGGTGTTAATAATAGCGTAAGCGCCAACCGCCATAAGGTACCTTTACCCGTGGGACGTCACATACGTAAGTACATAGATCTCCACATTGGTTGTGCCTATAAACTGACATTTAATTAAAATAGTCTTATTCCATGCATAGAATATTATATTATCTTATCTTCACTACACCTTATAAAACAAAGTCCCCCGCCGCGTCTGTCTGTTCGTATGTATGTATGTTCGCGATAATATCAAAAGCTACTGAACGGATTTTCATGCGGTTTTCAGCTATCAATAGAGCGATTCTTGAGAAATGTTTATGTGTATAAGTTGTTAAGATTTTTTTCACCACACCAATTGGTAAAGGCTCTCTTGATTGTTCCAAAACTGATAAGAAAGTTTCATTTCATCCACATGTGAGGCAAAGTACTCGAATGAAAATTTTGAGTTGTTTACATAAGTTTGCTGGTAGAATTGACTTTTAAAATAATGTTTTTGAATGACGAATATTTCAAAACATTAATTTTGAATCGATTTCCTTTGATTTTGTTTGATATTTTCCTACAGTTAGTATTTTCCTTGTGTTGGTGTGGTGAAAAATATTGTGTGTCACTCGGGGTAAAATTTGTTTGACCCTCGTGCTTTGAAACCCTCGCAATGCTCAAGATTCCACTTCTCGAACCACTTGCTACGCTCGTGGTTCAATTTACGAATCTTTTGCTTGCTCGGGTATCAATATTAGCACGACGGGTTAAACAACAACTTTGCCCTTTTGTAAAACAAATAACTATTATGTAACCCGTGCGAAGCCGGGGCAGTTCGCTAGTATTCTATACGATAAAGCTGTTCTTTTCAATCTGTGTAGTTTCAGCGTCGCTTCCTTTAAGCTCCCTCATTAGAAAGAGCTTTTTAATCGACTTCGGAATAAGGTTTTCAGCGAACTTTGTTCAAAACCAATTTTTCAGTCTTGTGGAGTTAATGGGTGTTTTCATCCGCGGCATTTAAATGGGTGTGATTATTATTTTCAAACTAGCGACCCGCCCCGGCTTCGCACGGGTTACACAAAACTTTAACAAATTTTACACTTAGACCTTCCTCAAGAATAACTCTATTGATAGGTGAAAACCGCATGAAAATCCGTTCAGTAGTTTTTGAGTTTGCCGCGAACATAAATACACACAAACAGACAGACGCGGCGGGGGACTTTGTTTTATAAGGTGTAGTTGGCAATAACTGGCCACCTAATACTAAAAATAAATTTAATTCACCTACAATGCCTCAAGGGCCTATTTTAGATTTAAGCTAGTTATTAATTTAGTTTAGTAGTACCACTGTATATATATTGTATGTAAATAAATGATTTATAATTCACCTATAAACAGAAATCATTTTAGTATAAGGTGGCTAGTTATGGGAGGGTTGTCAATTATTGACACCTTATACTAAAAATAAAAACCGGGCAAGTGCGAGTCGGACTCGCGCACGAAGGGTTCCGTACCATAATGCAAAAAAAAAAAAACAAAAAAAAAGCAAAAAAAAACGGTCACCCATCCAAATACTGACCACTCCCGACGTCGTTGCTTAACTTTGGTCAAAAATCACGTTTGTTGTATGGGAGCCCCATTTAAATCTTTATTTTATTCTGTTTTTAGTATTTGTTGTTATAGCGGCAACAGAAATACATCATCTGTGAAAATTTCAACTGTCTAGCTATCACAGTTCGTGAGATACAGCCTGGTGACAGACGGACGGACGGACGGACGGACGGACAGCGAAGTCTTAGTAATAGGGTCCCGTTTTACCCTTTGGGTACGGAACCCTAAAAAGAATTCTGTGTATAGGTGAATAGAATTCATTTCTAGTATAAGGTGGCCAGTTATTAAACATTGGTCAGTAATTGACGATTTACCCTACATCACTTATAGACAGCTTATAAAAGTCTGTCACATCAGAATCACTGCCCGATTCGAACTTTATGATACGTCAATTAATAGATCTAGAAACGATATATTAGATGTGTCAGTGTGAAAACTGTCGTTCTTGTTTGAAGAAACGTCACATTTGACACTGAAATAATATATCTAATCCATATCGTTTCTAGATCTATTAATTTACGTATCTTACGGCGCGATTCGGGAAATGAATTAGAGATTAACTAGATACGATATAGTAAAGATATGTGACGTTCCACGGCAAAAGGTACCTTATAGCGGCTGGCGGTTACGTTGCATAGCGCCTCAATAATATTGGAGCAACGTTAATAATAGCGTAAGTGCCAACCGCCATAAGGTACCTTTACCTGTGGGACGTCACATATCTTTACTATATCGTATCTAGTTAATCTCTAATTCATTTCCCGAATCGCGCCGTTAAAGTTAGAATCAGACCCTCAGCTAGATTATTTAAAAAATAAAAACCGGGCAAGTGCGAGTCGTACTCGTGCACGAAGGGTTCCGTACTATAATGCAAAAAAAAAACGAAAAAAAAAGCAAAAAAAAAACGGTCACCCATCCAAGTACTGACCACTCCCGACGTTGCTTAACTTTGGTCAAAAATCACGTTTGTTGTATGGGAGCCCCATTTAAATGTTTATTTTATTCTGTTTTTAGTATTTGTTGTTATAGCGGCAACAGAAATACATCATCTGTGAAAATTTCAACTGTCTAGGTATCACGGTTCGTGAGATACAGCCTGGTGACAGACAGACGGACGGACGGACGGACGGACGGACGGACGGACAGCGAAGTCTTAGTAATAGGGTCCCGTTTTACCCTTTGGGTACGGAACCCTAAAAATACTGCTCCCATGCTTCTACATAATATTTTCTAAATGCCAGCGGCAGGCGCTACGCCGTAGCAGCGTAGCTGTCTACGCCGTAGAGGGGCTACGACCGACTGTCGTAAGCATAAAATGCGGATTTTAAATAAGAAATGTTTTTAGGGTTCCGTACCCAAAAGGTAAAACGGGACCCTATTACTAAGACTTCGCTGTCCGTCCGTCCGTCCGTCCGTCCGTCCGTCCGTCCGTCCGTCTGTCTGTCACCAGGCTGTATCTCACGAACCGTGATACCTAGACAGTTGAAATTTTCACAGATGATGTATTTCTGTTGCCGCTATAACAACAAATACTAAAAACAGAATAAAATAAAGATTTAAATGGGGCTCCCATACAACAAACGTGATTTTTGACCAAAGTTAAGCAAGGTCGGGCGTGGTCAGTACTTGAATCAAATGGGTGACCGTTTTTTTTTTGCATTTTTTTCCGTTTTTTTTTTGCATTATGGTACGGAACCCTTGGTGCGCGAGTCCGACCCGCACTTGCCTGGTTTTTATTTAGTTTCATAAATAGTTTTATTAAGATGTTTATGTAATTTCAGAGGTGATTTATTTTAATTTTAACCCAGCGAGAGGTGTGTGGTTGGTAAATTCACTTTTACCGCAGCATGGGCCCATTTCTCGAACAAACAGTATTAGACTGGCAAAGTAAGTTGATGAAAATTTTGATTTGATTCATGTTATCTGATAGAATTGACTTAAAATAATTACGATACAAGTGCGGAAAAGAGGAAATTCGAAACGAGCGATAAATTAAAACACGACCGAAGGGAGTGTTTGAAATCGACACGAGATGCGAATTACCTATTCGCACGTGTATCGTACAACGTTTTACAGTACATATGGCCCTTTAAACTTTTGACATCGCACGAAAAGTGCTATTGTATGCACTGGTGGAAAAAAAAAAAAAAAAGGACCTTATGTACTGTAAATTATGTTTTTGAATGATAAATATTTAATAACGCAGAAATCGCGAACCGACTGGTTGACGTAATACTTAACTGGTGTCCGAAGAGCTGGCGGCTTCCTCGCACAACGTGTCAGCATTGCGATACAGCGAGGAAATGCCGCCAGCATCCTTGGTACAAAACCACAAGGCCCATATTGTAGAGCTAGTTATTAATTTCGTTTAATAACTTCATTAGGATTTGATTCATAACAATAATATAATCTTTGTTATACAAGTGACTAGTAAACACCTCCCGTAAGTACTCATAATAAATTTGATTACGTCTGAAGGAACTCGCAAACAGCATAAATTAATTCTAATAATTTACACCTTTAGCAACCAAAGAGATTTTGAAATGGAGGCGGATTGTTAAAGTAAATTATGTAGCCACTGTAAATTTACTGCCATCTTTTGACAGAAAATTAAAACTGTCGCCACATAATTTACCATAAGACGAATAAAGTCTAAGGAAAAAACGTGCCTCGGAATTCAAGTAAAAGTCATTCTCGAATAGATGGCGCACACACCTTTAGCCTATCCTCGGCTAGATGGCGTGACGACACCGTTTCATATTTAACAATTTTAACACATAGATATCAGTGAATGAACATGGATCAAAATGATATAAAAATAATAAAATTATTTATCCATATATATACATTTTTTGATAACTTTATACGTTTTCATTTTGAGTTTTAGTCGTGTGTCGATAGATGGCAGTAAATTTACAGTGACTACAAAATTTACAATGACAGGACCCCTCTATACTATCTATTCTTTTTGCCATAACGTAACTCTCTATACACTCTATTCTCTTTGTAGCAACGAAATAATGTCATAGATAAATAAGCAAGCATAGAGTGCTACCTCCATACATCGGTTTTATTCCTAAAACGGGAGTTATTTCATAGTCGACATCTAGCGTCAAGTGGATTAATCCGTTCCGCTACTTGTCACCAGATGTCACTAGTATTGCTACTGATGAAAAATATGGTTGTCTGTAAACTCGGTTTACGGACGATAATTTTGCGTGATAACGTCATAAGAAAACATTACCATTACATTACGTAACTGTCGTGAATAGCTAGGAGTCTTGTTATGTTTCAGTTTTAATCTTTTAGTATTTTAAGTTTTACTATTTTTACTTTTGTGTGTATATCATGTTTTACTTGTGTTCGTATATTATGTTAATAAATTGCGTATAATGTATGTATCTAGTTATAAGTCTAGGATCCATGTTCTTTTCATACGTGTTAATTATTAATGAGATTGGCAAAAATATACATTACTGACTCTGCATGATACACCCACTAGTTTAAGAAGGTACCAAACGGCCTTGTGTTTTCCTATATAAACGGGAGCCGTTTGTAGCTTATTCAGAGATATCAGAGACATCAAGAGAGCTTCACTCATACACCAGCCTGAACACTCTCCAGTAAATAAATCAAATATATGTGTTTTCATTTCACACAACACATATACCGGTAAATGGAGGTATAGCGGACTTCGAGACAGCAGCGGCCAGCGCGTTCCAGTTTGCCGAGTTTCTACGCTTCACTCAACGAACCCCTCATCACTCAAGTTACAGTCTACACTCCACAGTAACGTTACCATGGAGATCTGTCCACAACGTTACCATGGAGATCTGTCCACAACGTGACACTTTTTCGTGCATGCTATCGGTGTTCATCGATTTATAAGACGTTATCACGGCAAAAAAGTACTGCTAAAACAATTTACAACATTTTTACAAGCAGGAGTTGAAAATAGACTTCCGATTAATCCGGTTATACCTATAGTTGAAAATTGTTGAGCATTAGACTTTTCGTTCGTAGCGACATCTATTGTCAGGTAACAGTACTGATAAATACGCTACTCGACGCTAAATCTCGACTAAAAAAATAAGCGTTTTGGTAACAGTGAGCACTCTATGCTTACTTGTCACTCTATGGTTTGGTGTAATAATTTATACATTTTAGCAGTAAAATAACGCTGGATTCGTTTAATTATTTACGGTATTATTATGTTATTAAATAAGCTAAGACTTCAAGTAAAGAGGCTTAAAATAAGAGTTATTTCAATTTAGGGTATTATGTAGGTGATTTTAATATATTCAGTGCAATATTCGTTATTTAGAATTTAATTTTCAATGGCCTAGCCTATATACTCTGTATCTTTAGGTATTTAAATAAAAGTAAACAAAATCTACCCTCAAATGGCTCCTTAAGCCAGTTGAGGGTAGATAAAAACATTACATGATCAAATAATGTAGGTTAAACTCAGGTCATACAGTGACTGATCCAGGCGATTTTGTATTTGGTTGGTTAATAACCAATAAATGTTATAACTACCCGAAAATTTACAAATTGTTTGTTTACTTGTATTTAACCCTCTGCGACTGACGTGCGGTCTATCAGACACCGCCAAATATATTTTTTGTTGCTATGTCGGCGTACGGCGCGATATAGTTCTGTCTCGCTTATTACCATCCTTAAACGACTCGCGGCATCGGACAGTGATGCCCGAGCGGCAATGTGGTGCATGCATCGGGAGATATGAGCTGCGGGTGTCCCACAGACGTGAGCACAGCAATAAGTCCTGGGTCTGACAGACCTCACCTCATAAAAATATGTACTTGTTCATAGTAATTATGGGGTCTATCAGACGTCACCTCACAAAAATAGTAATGTTTCTATAGTGTCGATCAACTATGTACATAGTTGATCGACGAAAATCCTTTAAAATAAGTACCAACTTCAGGACTGATTAGTGCCTTATTCTGTCTTTAGATTTTCTCTATTTTTTTTATGTATAAATATAATGTTCAAAAGAAGGAAAAATAATGAAGTTACTTGAAGTTGTTGATTCTTAATTTTTTTAAATTTTTTTGTTAGCCTAAGTACAAATTGTAAGAAACGGTGATCTCATTAAAATTTATTATATATTTATTATGTATTTTATTTTAAACGTATTTTACAATTGAATTTATTAAATTATAAATGGATTGATTGTTATATAAAACAATAGTTACCAATTTGCCATTAGTTTATTTTTAATGGATTATCGAAAATGAGGTATGATAGACACCACATCAGTAGAACCTCTCTAAAAAAGTCACCACAGTTGCAGAGGGTTAAATACCTCAAGATACAGAGCTGAGTATTGTCGGTAGTGACCCTGCCTAAGAAGCACAAGGTCCAGGGTTCATCATGGACACACAAATATATTGCCCTTACCAGGATTTGAACCCGGGACCTCCTGACCTTCGTAGGCACTACCGATTGCACACCGACCGATACATACCGACTACATTGGGTAAAAAAAATATAAGTAAGTATTTAGACATTATTCTGAAAAAAATCTTGATAGCGCGATTCAGGATTTTACACGTAACAATGCCATCTGGCGGGAAGTTTACAAACTAAAAACACTATATAAATTTATAGAGTAGACAATGAAAATAAATTTAGGTTATCGTCTGTCCGTTATTAATCAAGGCTGAGCGGCCTACCGATTTGATAAGATAATTATTTCAATAGTATAATAAGCATAATTTGTATTATTTGAAAAGTGAACATTTAAGGATGACTCACATTAGACCGGGCCGTGTGCGGGCCAGAGCTTCCGGCGCTTACTTTTTTTTAATAAAATTATTATATCGTCGTAGGAACTTTTATATGCCGATTAAAAGTAGACCATCACTAACTATTTACCAAAGACATATGTAACTTCGTATAAGACGAATAAAGTTTAAGGAAAAAACGTGCCTCAGATTTCAAGTAAAAGTCATTCTCGAATAGATGGCGCACACACCTTTAGCCTATCCTCGGCTAGATGTCGTGACGACACCGGTTCATATTTAACAATTTTAATACATAGATATCAGTGAATGAACATGGATCAAAATGATATAAAAATAACAAAATCATTTTATCCATATATATACATTTTTTGATAACTTTATACGTTTTCATTTTGAGTTTTAGTCGTGTGTCGATAGATGGCAGTAAATTTACAGTGACTACAAAATTTACAATGACAGGACCCCTCTATACTATCTATTCTTTTTGCTATTTACTAATGTGTTGTAACACTTTGTGGCGTCTCCTCTGTCACTGTCGACGTCGTGCCACAATAATTTAACAGATGGCGTTACAGCTAGAACGCAATTTAGTAGAAACCTACATCGCGCTTACGGAGTTTCAAATGTCAGTTGCTACAGGATGATTCAGGAGACGTGAGCAGGACTAACACTGCGCATTTCGTAAATTATAAGCAACTGCTTCGTATCATTATTAGTGAGGTTAACGTTAATTTTCTAGTCGTGTTGAAAAAAAAAAGTTAATAATTTATTTCCGACATGCATGGTCACCCTAAAATTTGAATCTTAAACTACAATAGGTACCTGTATCAAATTCAATGTTATCACTGTCATCACGGTCTGGTTACTTTTGCTAAAACTCGTATATCACTCAAGTTTGACAGTTTATTTTCTCCGTAATCAAAATGCTGTCATTACGGTTAAAGAGGTTTTATGTTTATTTAGGTCTTATAGGGTGACCATGATTGCCCTCGGGAATTAAATTTGCCCTCACCAAAAAGTTAAAAAATAGGAAAAAGTGTGGTTGTTTCACCTAAATACGACGGGGATCGATCAATTATCAGTTACTGAGTGTGCAGGATTAGTCCTGCTCACGTCTCATGAATCATCCTGTATCATATACAACTTTTGACTCTCATTGGACTTCGGTCCCCAGGCATAGCACCCGCCTGGAGAGAGTACTCTCTATTGCCTCTCTCTCTTCCTCCTTTCCTACAACTTAATTGAGGTTGTGATTAGTTTTCATCTTCTTCCTCGCGTTATCCCAGCATTTTGCCACGGCTCACGGAGCCTGGGGTCCACTTGACAACTAATCCCATGATTTGACGTAGGCACTAGTTTTTACGAAAGCGACTGACGATTCCACCCCAGAGGGGAAACTAGGCCTTATTAGGATTAGTCCGGTTTCCTCACGATGTTTTCCTTCACCGAAAAGCGACTGGCATATATCAAATGATATTTCGTACATAAGTTCCGAAAAACTCATTGGTACGAACCAATTGGTGTGACTTAGTTTTCATATTAGGTATAAACTGATGGAGCACAGTTAAACCAATTGGAGCAAAATTACCCAGTGTGGAGCAAAGTAGGCAGTATGTACATTTTACAGTACTATTATGAATTATGAACAGATATCGTAAATTCTATAGCATTTTCGGTGCAGCGGAGTGGTGTTAACGGAATTGGCATAAACAATTTCAACCCTAATGATTAATTTCGTATTTTATTTATTGTACAAAGGGTTAATGGTATATAAAAATCATACAAAAATAACTTAAATATATTTAAATATTAAAATATTTTAATCTAAAGACCTCCGCGGGCTGTACCGGGTGCAAAGTGCCCATGACACTTGCCGCGTTGCCACGTTGGATAGCGATGGCCAGCCTTTGCACCAGAAGCACTACCACCAGTTTTAACATTGACATATTAACTCACGTTTAAGTAACTTACTTTCTATGCATCTCGCTCGTACTCGCATATTAGTGCAAGCGAGATGTATAGAAAGTAATTTACGTAGACGCGAGCTAATCTGTCAATGTCAAAACTGGTGGTAGCCGTACTGGTACGAACCCGCGCGAGCATCAGAGGTCCTATGATGATGATTAATTAGCGTTAATATTAACCTTAATTTACCATTTGAGTTAATTGCAAAAAAAATGTAGGTACATAGTTAAGCACCTGTAATTAATCTAAAGTTAATTGATTCCATTGTGTTACCACAGTTCAGCCATTTCTATTTAAGTTAGACGCATGAAAGTGTGTTAGCGTACGAGTATGCTATTATGCTTTATGTGTACCAATTAAGTACAATAAATACAATACAATTTACAAAGTTAAGACTAATTACGTTACAGCTTCTTAACTGCTAACTCAATTTTTTTGCAATTCACTCATTTTCAGTTGGAATTATCTATAGGTACCGATTCCGTTAATACCACTCCGCTGCACCACAAATGCTATAAAATCACGATGTCTGATTATGAATAACGGTGTTAAAATATAATCGTCCTCGAATAGAGCCATAAATCCGTGCCTGCAATTTATCTCGGTGTCATTCGGCATACTAAAATCATAGATAGGCATTAATCTATGCTTAAATGATAGGTACATACATACAAAATAGATATAACACAGGAACAAATATTTGTGATGAACATAAACAAATAAATACCCTTACCAGGATTCGAACCCGGGACCTCCTGCAACCTAGCCAAGGTGACAATCGCTATCGCTACGACAGCGAAACGCTTTGTGTCTCTCTATCATACGTAACATCATAATAATAAGGCTCAGGTCATCCTAGATGTCGCTTTTTGTGGGGGCCCATCTTGTGGGCGCGAGTCACCGTCTGCCGGAAATAAAATTGCATACCGTTTTATTAGGCAGGCGTCCGGTTTTTTACCCCATAGCTCAGTTCTTAGTCCATCGCTTTCACCCAATAACCTAGTTCATTTTAGATTCCATCAACTCTCAATAGTCCTTACACCCTGGCGGGTGCTGCCTCTGCGTGCGTCCCATGACACGGGCAAGGGCAGCCTCCGCTCGGTGTACCCCTTACATTTCATTAAAGTGTCAAAAGGGCCTCTACGTGTTGGCTTCGGCTCCGCGCACGCCTCCCAAAGGTCCGGAACACCATTGTTCCGTGATGGGAAAGGCTCAGGGTCAATGTTGTCGTGAGGTGAAGTAGGTACGCATGCTGACCGTAGTGTTACAAACCGGTCATGTTGAATTATGGTTATATTTGCATGGTAACAAATTTAGAGTTAAGTTAAACTTAGAATAGTACTACATAACAGTTTGTGCTGTACTCTGTAGGTATAACGCATAAAGTACTCACTTATAAAAATAACTGAGAGCGCACTATTCGCCAACAAACTGTTTACAGTTTGGCGAAACTTTTGTATACCTAAACATAAGTATATTTTTTGAAATAAATAAATTAAATTAAAAAAATTAATCACTCTTCCATATTAGTGCGATAGTGATAGTTGCGTTTCGTTCGCTAAGGAGCGTAAGCGATTGGCATGTTGGCTACGCGGCCAGCTTCGTAGGCAGGATCGCTACAAACAAGGCCAAGAGGCCGTTAATATTATGAGTTTAAGTTCAAGGCATAAAAATAATAAAAAAACCGGGCAAGTGCGAGTCGGACTCGCGCACGAAGGGTTCCGTACCATAATGCAAAAAAAAAAAAACGAAAAAAAAGCAAAAAAAAACGGTCACCCATCCAAGTACTGACCACTCCCACCCACAAAACACCCACAAAAATACATCATCTGTGAAAATTTCAACTGTCTAGCTATCACGGTTCGTGAGATACAGCCTGGTGACAGACGGACGGACGGACGGACGGACGGACGGACGGACGGACGGACGGACGGACGGACAGCGAAGTCTTAGTAATAGGATCCCGTTTTACCCTTTGGGTACGGAACCCTAAAAATTGGCACATGGAAACGCTTTCATACTGGTAATTATTTAACTAAGCATTTCACAAACTATGAAATTCTTATGTTAAATTAAAAAAACAGGACAAGTGCAAATCTGACTCGCCCACCGGGGGTTCCGTACTTTTCAGTATTTGTTGTTATAGCGGCAACAGAAATACATCTTCTGTGAAAATGTCAACTGTTTAGCTATCACGGCTCATGAGATACAGTCTGGTGACAAACAGACGGACGGACAGTGGAGTCTTAGTAAAAGGTAATAGGGTTCCGTTTTTACCCTTTTGGTACGGAACCCTAAAAAGAACTGGAAAAAGCTTTCATACTGCTACTTATTTAACTAAGTAACCGTTTTACACAAACCACGAAATTCTTATGTTAAATTTAAAAAACTCTACTCTACTTCTTTAGAAATAAAAATTACTACATGTAGTAATTTTCAAAATTACTACACTAAACGCTTGTTAACCAACAGAACTAAATTACGTATATTCTTAATTCCGCTTACTGCACTAAATGGCTTGCAGACCGTACCGGCTTTGTGTGTACCGTCAGCAAACACAATTACCTTGCGTCCAGCTGTGTTGTTTTCACTAAACGTTGGTTTAGCGACTCAGGGCGATTTTGTCCATAGTTCTATTATGTCACCTTTTTATATGGTCCACTGTCCAGATCGTCATCTTTTTATACGGTCCACTGTCCAGATCGTCATCTTTTTATACGGTCCACTGTCCAGATCGTCATCTTTTTATACGGTTCACTGTCCAGATCGTCATCTTTTTATACGGTCCACTGTCCTCTATTTCATCTTTTATATGGTCCACTGTCCTCTATTTCGTCACCTTTTTATTGGGTAAGACTCGAACTCACGGTCTCTAAATTAAAAATTAAATTTGTTCTAAGCTTCATAACATCGCTCGCAGACGTGTCTGCTTGTTAAAAAATAAAATAGGTAATGTCCTCTAATTTATATTCACAAACGACGACGACGGGTTAGCACTGTGAGTCCACAGATATACAAATAACATACTTTCGTAATTTTTTTTTTCGTAATTACTTTATTTATAAGTATCTACCTTATATAGAAAAACATTAAATAGAAAAATAAACTAACTTATCTATAAAATAAAACTAAATTTAAACTAAAAACTAATACTAAATAAAATAAAAAAAAATTAAAATACGTCCAAGAAATTGGGCCTCTTTGGCATGGTGCCGAGGACGCTGGCAGCATTTCCCCGCTGTATTGCGAAGCTAATACGTTGAGCGAGAAAGCTGCCAGCTCTTCGGTCACCAGTGAAGTCGATAAGCCTTTTAGAAAGTTCTTTGAATTTAATTTTAATAGATGAAACTCCCATATTTTGTCTAATAAGATCTTTTTGAAGCGAAATACTTAGCAGCGATGTGAATCACGATCCGAAACTCATTAAACGTAGACTTCGTTCTGGTTTGCTCTAAGGAAGATTAAATATTCTCAGAACATAGCCAATCCGTAACTACAGGTAAGGTACATTAGGGTAATTTTGGAAATTTTTAATATCTACTTAACTACATAAGGCCAATATAGTTAAGTGTCTATTGCGAGTTAAACATTTTACGAATCAATATATTGTACAAGTAAAAAAAACCGGACAAGTGCGAGTCGGACTCGCCCACCGAGGGCTCCGTACTTTTTAGTGTTTGTTGTTATAGCGGCAACAGAAATACATCATCTGTGAAAATTTCAACTGTACATGCTGGTGACAGATGGACGGACGGACAGCGGAGTCTTAGTAATAGGGTCCCGTTTTACCCTTTGGATACGGAACCCTAAAAATCACTTTAAAAAATACACAAATTATCACGCAATATAAATAATTTTTCTTTTAACAATCTCTGCTATGGTTGACAAATAGTAATAT
This sequence comes from Cydia splendana, assembly GCF_910591565.1. Classification (NCBI taxonomy): domain Eukaryota; kingdom Metazoa; phylum Arthropoda; class Insecta; order Lepidoptera; family Tortricidae; genus Cydia; species Cydia splendana. The sequence continues at coordinate 2,444,016 of NC_085985.1, forward strand.
CCGCAATTCAGAATTTCGAAATTTTCAAAAAATAAAGTTGTCGATTGAAGTGTCAATTTTTTTTAATCATTTATTTACATACAATATATATACAGTGGTACTACTAAACTAAATTAATAACTAGCTTAAATCTAAAATAGGCCCTTGAGGCATTGTACCAAGGATGCTGGTGGCATTTCCTCGCTGTACCGCAATGCTGATACGTTGTGCGAGGTAGCCGCCAGCTCTTCGGTCACCAGTTACGTCAACCAGACGCTTCGCGATTTCTGCGAACAACTTATGCGCGCTGGGACCCCATGGACCTAGAGTTTCAACTCCAGTGTCAATTGGTTCAGGCGGAGTATGTCACTTTCTTAGGACGTCACATTCTGAGGACGTCACATTCTGAGTTCGTCACTTTCTGAGTACGTCACTTTCTGAGAACGCCACTTTCTGAGGACGTCACTTTCTGAGTTCGTCACTTTCTGAGTACGTCACTTTCTGAGAACGCCACTTTCTGAGTACGTCACTTTCTGAGTACGTCACTTTCTTAGAACGCCACTTTCTGAGTACGTCACTTTCTGAGGACGTCACTTTCTGAGAACGCCACTTTCTGAGGACGTCACTTTCTGAGTACGTCGCGTTTTTTAGCATAGGTACGATTTAACAGTATAATATACCTGCACGAAAAATGTATACTGCCAGCAACCAGATTAGCTGTTCGACATACGGTCGCTTTTATATCTTACATACCAATACCAATCTCTGTTTGCCTTACGCCTAGGGTTTGCACGACGGATCCGAAATGTATGGGAATATCCGCGGATCCGGATCCAGATCCGGATAATTTCATACATTTCGGATCCGGATTGCAAACCCTACTTACGCCTGACTGGTAGAGAATTCCATTTGGCAAAACGTCCTATGTTTCGTGCAATAAAGTGAAAATAGAGAAATAAATAATATAAAAACAATTTAATTATGTTTAAATCATTATTTAATTCAGAATACTTAGAAACTACAAGCACCAAAACATTTAGCCACAGATTGGAGTTAGGCCGGCAACAGCTTCGATTCAATACACATAAATGTTTCGCACAGTAGGAACCATGATTTTATCATTCGCCGCTGTGATTAGCTGGTGAAGGTATCACGGCAAGCTCGCTGACACCAGTAGAAGGTCATTCCCACATATTTACATTTAAACGGACTGCCGCTCCTTTCGTGACAACATATTCTTCAACATACCGCGTCTTCTGTCATGTCTCCATAAACTCACGTCTTTTTTTCAGATGATGGTGTAAATTTTGGATATCTGCGTATAAAAATCAGCTCTTGCAGTTTTGGTTCAGACAATATTTCTTCTCGTGTCACCTGTGGAGAATAGGCGTCAAAGGATCTTCATATCGGCAACGGCATATTCAGAATATATGTTCAGCCATCAATCACTTCTGCGTATGGATCACTCCCATACTCTCATAGTTCTCATGTTCTGCATATATTTAATGTAATTTATTTGTTTGTTTTCTTCCTATATAGGTTACACGATGAATTTTTAAATTAATATTACATTGTACTTTTAGCCTGACAATAAAAATCTATCATGTCGCCGATTTGACATCGCTGATTTTTTTCTATTTAAAATCCGAAACTACTAAAAGGTTATAAAGTTTGTCAAAGGACTGTCTCATTTCAAACATAGACAGAGATAAACATACTATCTTTGTCTTACACTAGTACTAGCACCCAAAAGAAAAGGATGAGTGTAGTTTTTATTGTTATTATTTAATGACAAATTTGTTTGACCACTTACAGTCCGTTAACTCTCAGAATGAACTTCGTTTTTCGGGTAAAATCGGACGTATTCGCGTAATAGAAAATGACAGCGTCGTACTGATTTAGTTGCAACTTGCAATCCAACACTCAAAACTATACAGGGTGGTCTATACCACGACGTCCAAATTTTTTTTTAGAATCCTTAATTCAATTATAGAATATGTATGTTAGCCGGTTTTTCGTAGTTTACGAGTTATGAATTTTTGAACTTTTAACTTTTGTTAAGAAATTCCGGGCCAAACCAATTAATTTATTTAAAAAAACTATCGAACTTTTTTGAATGTTTCTTTTTATAACATAATCCTTTACAAACGACGCAGTTGCTAAAAAAAATCAGCATCCTCACTTGGCTGCGAGTTGGAAAAAAAAAGTCAAAGTTTTACGTTCAAGCAGGTCAAGTTTAGATTTTACCTAATTAAAAAAAAACAAGCGAGTTCAACGACTTTTGGTTATTTTAGAAACTGCTAGTCCTTAAGTTTTTTTAAAGGTTAAAAAAAGTGACAATAGTCATAATTTGACAGAGTCACCGGTCAAAGGAATCGAGGTGGAAAGTTCCCAAATTAGTAATCTGATAGCACACGTAGTGAAGAATCTAAAAAAAAAAACAACGGGTTGCACTCCGAGAGTGCCGGCAGAAGTGAAAACTCAATGACATTGTAACAGTTTTTCGATCAGGCCACGTGTCCGTCTTACGTCTTACGAATCTTACGGTCACGTGACCTGTCGCGAGTTTAACATTTTTTCCCCATCACGAAAAGTGGACAGCGCCGCTAAAGAAGTTTTCACTTAACAATTTTGGACATCGAGGTTTGTACCACCCTGTATAGAGTAGTTAATACCACCATAACTAGTAGGTAAATATTTAAATTCATATTAAAATATGTGACTTTTAAGTACTGTGTAATTATTTACAAATTAAATTTAAAATTTTTGTTTGAATTTATTTTTTTATGTTAAAGTAAATTTTAATTAAAACTAGAGATAAAATAAAAAACACAAACTATAAAAAATATACTTACCTACAAAAAATATGTGACTGTTATTATTACCACTCTGTATAATTTCAACCAGAAGTTGTAAATGAGGGTGTGACGTTCTGCTTTCAAATTCTGATTCTATTTTATTTAGATTATGACAAAAAGTCAAATCGCAATATAGTCATCAACCAAATATTAAGCATAACGTCATTAAATTAGGGCTTGTTTTACATTGAGACAATAGGTATCCCTAACTTTTAGCGAGTGAGTAAGAAAGCAGAACAGCAGTATCACCTTCGCGTGTTACCGCCGATACCCGATGTATCTTTCTAAAATCCGAAGGTCATTCTGAGAGTTAACGGACTGTAAATAATATATTGAGCTAGCTTCGACCCGCGACTTCATCTGCTTGGAAATATGATGATGATGATGATGATATCGTACCTATGCTAAAAAACGTGACGTACTCAGAAAGTGACGTCCTCAGAAAGTGGCGCTCTCAGAAAGTGACGTCCTCAGAAAGTGACGTACTCAGAAAGTGGCGCTCTCAGAAAGTGACGTCCTCAGAAAGTGACGTACTCAGAAAGTGGCGTTCTCAGAAAGTGACGTACTCAGAAAGTGACGAACTCAGAAAGTGACGTACTCAGAAAGTGACGAACTCAGAAAGTGACGTCCTCAGAAAGTGGCGTTCTCATAAAGTGACGTACTCAGAAAGTGACGAACTCAGAATGTGACGTCCTCAGAATGTGACGTCCTAAGAAAGTGACATACTCCGCCTGAACCTGTCAATTGATGTTCGTTATTTCCATATTATTTTAATGTAATTTATTGCGTTTGATCGCGGAATTTAAATTGAAATGTTAGATTATTTTAAAAAAACATGAGTGAATAAGTGATGAAGAAGGATTTATCCACATTTTTCAGGTTTAGCTTGTCTAATATGTTCTCACTCCTGAGGTGAAAAGTTGTATGTACAACACGAGATCAAAATTATTTACATCTTGTGCGCTTTGTCCATTCCTACGCTCAAGATTCTAAGTCTTCTTTTTCTTCAAAAATCTTACGCTTGCACGGGACTCAAAATAAGCACTCGAAGAAATATCAAACTTTGATCTTTTGTTGTACTTACAAATAACTATACCTTCAAACTTCAACATTTATTCAGCAAATAGGGGGCTATTCATAAATTACGTCATTTCAAATTAGGGGGGGGGGGGGGGGCTCTGGACATCGGATGATGGTAGCATGACATAGGAGGAAACGGGGTCATTTGAAGCATGATTTTTGGATGATTTTAGGGGGGGGGGGGGTCAAAATCGTCAAAAAACGATGACGTAATTTATGGACAGCCCCTAAGCCACAAGGGCAAGTTTTTACACGTCAACATTGAATTTACATACAAACAAAAACAATAACAATACATCAACAATTTTATAAAATACAACTAACAACCCATTTTGTAGTTTGTCACAGTGACAATAGTATAAGGTAACTAGTGACTTTCATATTGATTGTCACTGTGGGTACGTAATGGTACGGAACCCTTCGTGCGCGAGTCCGACTCGCACTTGGCTGGTTTTTCTGTACTATAATTTTAGCTTTAACTACGAGTAAAATTTAATTTTTAATTATGTCAGAGACGTTCTTTCTCAGTAAAAATTCATTAGAAAGCTTTAAACCGTCTGCATCTGCCGTCGCTCCTTGGTTCGTTTTTTTGCCGACGCTACATCTTAATTACAGTTTTTCAGGCGCTGAAATTAGAGGTTGGTGAAATGAAAAGGTAACCTCAAAAATCAAAGATAGATTTAATTCACGTTCAAGAATATAAAGTCATATAAAGCATAAAAAAATGGCCCAGCTACGAAACACCGTTAGACCAGGCGTGGCTCACTTCGCGATTTCGTCGCTTTGCTACAGGTAGCTACATCCGTACCACACCAATTTTGGTGGCTAGCCATAAGCCGCGCGTGGCGCTGTCGCCACCTAGCGGCCATACCCGTCCTGATAGTAACAGACGCGTTTTGTTAGAGAGTGAGTCTTCTGTACCTAGTACTATTATTTATTCTGTGGTTAGACGTAGGTCTGCAGGCTATGAAGGTAGTTTATGTGATTGCTACTTATGAAAGGCATTAAAATACAAGTATGGGCTTATGAAACGACCTGCGGGCTCAGCACGGTTCCATTTTTATCGACTATCACTATGCGCGTCCCTTTCGCACTTACATACTTGTTAGAACGTGACAGGCATGGTGACAAGGGATAAAAACGCGACCGTGCTAAGCCGCCTGGAAGCGATTAAGTATATCAAAATATTTAACAATAAAACATAAAATAATTTGATTTGCGGCTCGATTCGGGAAATGAATTAGAGATTAACTAGATACGATATAGTAAAGATATGTGACGTTCCACGGTACGTTTTGGCGACTGGCGCTTACGTCGCATAGCGCCGAAATAATATTGGAGCGGCGTTAATAATAGCGTAAGCGCGAACCGCCATAAGGTACCTTTTATCCGTGGGACGTCACATATCATTACTACATATATATAATCTAGTTAATCTCTAATTCATTTCCCGAATCGCGCCGAAAACATGAACATAATACATTTTTGGGGACACATGAACACATACATAACATAACGTGTATAAATAAATACATACATATACAGGGTGGGTAAAAATAACTACATTTCCGTTGCCAGGGAGGTTTTGGGATTATAAGGTGCTAGACGCGGTCCTAGTACATCATGTCATCTTGAAACTTAAGACATTGTCAATAGAGGTGACAGCGAGGTGTCATCTATTGGGCATTAGCCGCGAAAAAAATTTGCCTGTTTCATACATTTTCTTACAATCGCCTGTTTCATACAATCGCGCCGTTGTTCCCTAGTTGTTAATTACAGGGATGTGTTTGAAACTCGAAAGTTTTAACAGTCGCTGTTCTGCTGACCCTGATTCTCGCTCATTTGCCGACAGTATGCCAATCCTAACTCTGCTCGTTACGACAATTTTCCAGTTGAGTGCTTTTTGATTCTTTAATGTTTTAGGTTAAATGGGAACATTCCAGGAATTTCGTTGACTTTGAAAGTGTGTTTAAAATTCTTTTCTTAACTACACTCTGTATCTTTACTATTTTTAGGTATTTCAATAAAAGTAAATAATGTGTACATTTTCGGGTAGTTATAAGATTTA